>NW_027361687.1:91917500-93117500 GCF_039654945.1 Dendrobates tinctorius | reverse complement strand
TGCCTCTCTCTCTTCCTTTGTTCATGGCAAGCAACTGCATACGCCTGAGCCATCGCGATGTCCAAATCCAAGTTGAAGTGAAAACTCTTCCAGCGCAGATCCATGGTCACGAGAAGAATCAAGCAAATGTGAAGAATACTGTAGACAGGGTCTATATATATTAACATACCACACCCACAATGAAGTCCCATTGGTCTTGTGTGTTGTTGAATGGTTGTTTTTTCTTTTTTGTGGGGTTTTTCAAAAATCTGTAAAAAAACGCAAACGCACAAAAAACGCATACAAACGCGCAAAAACGCTGCGTTTTTTTCCTGCATGCGCATTAAAATGCTGGAAAAAAACGCAGCGTTTGTATGCATTTGTATGCGTTTTTTTAATGCGTTTTTTTGCGGGAAAAACGCGCTGCAAAAAAAAGCAAGTGTGAAACTAGCCTTAGCAGCGGATTAATCAGCGTAACATCCAGAGTCAGCAACACAGAATGTAGATTTATTCATATGCAGGTTGATCAGCTTACAGCATGAAATGCGATCAGTCTGGTATCTGCTGTGGCTTGCAGCATGGGAGCATTACAACAGCAAGAAGGGAAGAGAAGGAGGGGGCATCCTGTCTGTTTTTTTTTTCACTGAACTTTGTTAACAATCTCACAATATGCACAATATATAAAACAGTACAGTAGTGGTTGTTGCAATACATACAGATCAATATGCATTATTCCAACACCCCCACTCAACAACTACTTCTCCTCTTAGTCCCACTGTGGGCCTCAATTCTTGGAACCTGGCTCGTGGCAATGGCTTTGTCATAATGTCAGCTGCCATCTTATCAGTTTCACAATAGACGAACTGAATTATGCCACGATCTATCAAATCACGTAAATGATGATGTCTGACATCAATGTGCTTGATTCTAGCACTGATCTTTTCACTGCATGTAAGTTTAATACATCCTTGGTTGTCCTCAAAAATCACTGTCGGCTGAGTTGACGGTGTGCCAAGATCATCCATCAATTGTCTTAGCCAAATGACCTCCTGGCTTGCATAGACTGCGGACACATACTCCGCTTCTGTAGATGACAAGGCAACAGACACTGGTTTCCTACTAGACCAGGAGATTAAACTTTCTCCAACTTTAAACAAGTATCCACTTGTGGATTTACGATCATGCGAATCACCAGCCCAATCTGCATCTACATAGCCGGTGAGTTCTAGATCTCCCGTTGCAGACAGCTTTAAATTTACATCTTGCGTTTCTTTTAAATATCGGAGAAGTCTCTTAACAGCATTCCAGTCTCTTTGGCGTGGTTTTTCCACATATCTGCAAAGAATTCCAACTGTTGTTGTGATATCCGGTTGAGTCATGGTTGATATGTATAGAAGTGCCCCCACTGCCTGACAATATTTCTCATTGTTTGGCAACAGGTCATCTTCTCCTTCCAGCTTCAGGTAGGATGGTTCCATTGGGGTTGATATACCTTTGGCTTCTGACATTCCAAACTGATTCAGAATCGAATTAATTTTTACACTTTGGTTTAGAAGAAAACTTCCATCTCCCTCTCTCTGGATTTGGATTCCTAGATAATATGTCACATTTCCAAGGTCTTTCGTTTCAAAATGCTGGTTCAGAATTTCAGCCATTTTTCCAATTACTGCGTCTTCCTGATGAACTACAATCACATCGTCCACATATAAGAGAATATACATCCACTTTCCATCTGTATATTTTGTGTATAAGCATGGATCCGCTTGACCTCTTTTGTTTTAAAAGAGGTCAAGTGGATCTTCTCCAACAAGACCTTTTTCATCTTGGTATTCCATGCTCTTGCTGATTGCTTAAGACCATAAAGGGATTTCTGTAGTTTGCAAACAAGATTCTCTTCACCCCCTTTTACATAACCTTCAGGTTGAGTCATGTATAAGTCCTCCTCAATGTCACCATTTAAAAAGGCAGTTTTTATATCCAAATGTCTGACATTCATCTTTGTACAGCAGCTACAGCTAACAAAGCTCTGAACGTGGTCTGTTTAGCGACTGGAGCAAACGTAGCATCGTAATCTTCGCTATACTTTTGAGAATATCCTTTTGCCACCAACCTTGCTTTAAATCTGTGGACTTTACCTTCAGAGTCATATTTGGTTTTGAAGACCCACTTACAGTTGATTGCCTTTTTGCCCTGTGGCAGCTTGGTGAGTTTCCAAGTTTAAAGTTGATGAAGCGATTTGATTTCCTCATTAGCAGCATTGATCCACTTTGTTCTTTCATGGACAGGTAGTTCTTGCATTTCATCCCATGACTGCGGCTCTGATTCAGGTAGTGTCTTGACTATGTAGGATTAGAGTTGAGCGAAACGGGTCGAAAAAATTCAAAAGTCGCCGACTTTTGGCAAAGTCGGGTTTCATGAAACGAAACCCGACCCTAGGATGAGGTCGGCCACGAGGTCGGCGACTTACGCGCCAAAGTCGCGTTTCAAAAGTTTGTTTTGCGCTCTTTTTCAGCCAATCAGGATCCACGGACACTGTGGGCAACGTGATGACATAGGCACGGGTCACCACCATCTTTCAGAAGGGCATGCAAGTGATTGGCTTGCTTTGGTGGGCATCACAGGGGGTATAAAAGGGCGTGCACGCCGACCGCCATCTTACTTCTGCCGATCTTAGTATAGGGAAAGGTTGCTGCTGATTCTGTAGGGAGAGCGTTAGGCAGGGAAGAAGACAAAAAAACTGCTTCTGCTGCTAGCGATTTGGCCTGCACAACACACAAGTCACTGTGTGTGCAGTGCAAGGGGAGGCTATATTGTGGTGTATCAGTGGTGTTGGTTGTTGGGCTGCCTTTTAAGGCTTCCTGACACGCTGGCATTGCTGTTTACCCACTGCTCCGCAAACTGCTTTTTTAAAAGCAATCCAATCTCCCTTATCCTCTCGTCACTTTGGTCACAGGCAGCTGTGCCATCGAGCGTGTCACATAGCGCTCAGATATCAGTGGGCCTCACACCATCCACAAGTGTCCAGTGTCCAAAAGTGTACGCAGAGATTCAAAATCTCCATTATCCTCTCGTCACTTTGGTCACAGGCAGCTGTGCCATCGAGCGTGTCACATAGCGCTCAGATATCAGTGGGCCTCACACCATCCACAAGTGTCCAGTGTCCAAAAGTGTACGCAGAGATTCAAAATCTCCATTATCCTCTCGTCACTTTGGTCACAGGCAGCTGTGCCATCGAGCGTGTCACATAGCGCTCAGATATCAGTGGGCCTCACACCATCCACAAGTGTCCAGTGTCCAAAAGTGTACGCAGAGATTCAAAATCTCCATTATCCTCTCGTCACTTTGGTCACAGGCAGCTGTGCCATCGAGCGTGTCACATAGCGCTCAGATATCAGTGGGCCTCACACCATCCACAAGTGTCCAGTGTCCAAAAGTGTACGCAGAGATTCAAAATCTCCATTATCCTCTCGTCACTTTGGTCACAGGCAGCTGTGCCATCGAGCGTGTCACATAGCGCTCAGATATCAGTGGGCCTCACACCATCCACAAGTGTCCAGTGTCCAAAAGTGTACGCAGAGATTCAAAATCTCCATTATCCTCTCGTCACTTTGGTCACAGGCAGCTGTGCCATCGAGCGTGTCACATAGCGCTCAGATATCAGTGGGCCTCACACCATCCACAAGTGTCCAGTGTCCAAAAGTGTACGCAGAGATTCAAAATCTCCATTATCCTCTCGTCACTTTGGTCACAGGCAGCTGTGCCATCGAGCGTGTCACATAGCGCTCAGATATCAGTGGGCCTCACACCATCCACAAGTGTCCAGTGTCCAAAAGTGTACGCAGAGATTAAAAATCTCCATTATCCTCTCGTCACTTTGGTCACAGGCAGCTGTGCCATCGAGCGTGTCACATAGCGCTCAGATATCAGTGGGCCTCACACAATCCACAAGTGTCCAGTGTCCAAAAGTGTACGCAGAGATTCAAAATCTCCATTATCCTCTCGTCACTTTGGTCACAGGCAGCTGTGCCATCGAGCGTGTCACATAGCGCTCAGATATCAGTGGGCCTCACACAATCCACAAGTGTCCAGTGTCCAAAAGTGTACGCAGAGATTCAAAATCTCCATTATCCTCTCGTCACTTTGGTCACAGGCAGCTGTGCCATCGAGCGTGTCACATAGCGCTCAGATATCAGTGGGCCTCACACAATCCACAAGTGTCCACTGTCCACAAGTGTGTGCAGAAATTCTAAAACTCCCCTGTCCTATAGACACCTTGTACCTTGTTTTACATTACTATATAGTTTGTTGGATTTTGTCTACATTTCTACCAAAAATGAGGAAGGCTGGTGGAAGAGGCCGTGGAATTGGGCGGGGGTTGGCAGCTGGTAATGATGGTGTTGGTGGTGGATCTGATGGTAGTGGCAAGAGCAAAATAGGACCGAATGCAGGAGGTGCTGACCCTGCGTCATCGTCTGGCTACATAAGGCCTCGAACGCTTAGTTTTCTAGGAGTTGGCAAACCGCTTTTAAAGGCAGAGCATCAGGAAAAAGTTTTGTCTTACATTGCTGACTCAGCCTCCAGCTCTATCGCCTCCTCTTCTTCAGTTGTAAAAAGTAAAAGCACTGAGTCGTCATTGGAGGCTCATGTTCATGAACCACACCTTTCCTTGTGTCCTTCACCCCAACCAAGATTGAAGGATGACGCAGGCCATACTACTGATTACTCCATGGAGCTGTTTTCACATACCATGCCTGGATTATCAAGTGAAATGGTGAATTACCCAGGCCAAGATGAATCTGACATGGAGTGCACTGATGCACAGCCGCTGATGGATGATTCTGCTGGTACATTCACTCAGAGCACTACATTGTCCTCGCAGTGTACAGAGCCAGATTCTGACCCTGATGAGACTCAGGTGCCCCTTCCCGCACACTATACCACCATACACAGTGACCCAGAGGAAGGTGCACATGACATAGAAGAGGAGGTGATGGATGACCCAGTTGTTGACCCAGATTGGCATCCATTGGGGGAAGAGGGTGCTGCTTCCAATAGCTCAGATGAGGAGCATCCACAGCAGACATCGACATCGCAACAGCTGTTATCTGGCAGGCCCGGAGCACTCCAAAGACAGGTTCCAAACATCAAAAGAGTTGCTGGACAGCTTGTCCAGAGGGTCAAAAGATCACAGCGTGCTAGGCCGCAAAATGTCTGCCAAAGTAGGAAGAGTGCAGTGTGGCACTTTTTTGAACAAAATCCTCATGATCAGGCCAAGGTTATCTGTAAGAAGTGCGCAAAGACCTTTAGCCGAGGGAAAAATCTGAAAAATTTGAATACCAGTTGCATGCTTAGACATTTAACCAGCATGCACTTGCAAGCATGGACACAACACCAAACCTCAAGTGCCACATGTGCAACTGATCACAACGAAGGTAGTCAGCAACGCTACATTGTTTCCCCCACTGTAAGCCCACCGGTTAGCACAGCAGCAAATGTTGAGGTGTCGTTGCAAGGCCACAGCAGTCAGGGAATCCCACTGTTATATCAACGAAAGACTGATTCTAGGCCATCAGAAAGAACACCAACTCCATCACCATCATCAACCCTCTCTCAGTCCGCCCTGTCCACCGCTACTTCCACCATATGCAGCTCTCAAGTCCAGCTCACCCTCCCAGACACTATGAGTAGGTCAAGAAAGTACTCAGTCTCTCATCCGCGTACACTGGGTTTGAACGCCCACATTGCCAAACTAATCTCGTTTGAGATGATGCCCTTACGGTTGGTGGAAAGCACAGCTTTCCGCGAACTCATGGCCTATGCAGTACCACGCTATGACCTACCCAGTCGCCACTTCTTCTCTCGCAAAGCCATCCCAGCCCTCCACCATCATGTGAAAGACCGCATTGTCCATGCACTCAAGCAGTCAGTGAGCGGAAAGGTGCACCTCACAACTGATGCATGGTCCAGTCGGCATGGCCAGGGCCATTACGTGTCCATCACTGCGCACTGGGTTAATGTGGTGGATGCAGGGTCCACAGGGGACATCGGTGGTGGGACAGTGCTGCCTAGCCCACGGTATAGGAAACAGTTGGCTGTAGGCGTTCGACCCTCCTCCTCCTCCAGAAGCGAAAGCTCGTCCACAGAGCGCAGTCGTACGAGCACTCCATCTGCAGCTGCCACTGTTGCACACGATGTGTCCCCCTATCAAGCAGCTAGTGGAAAGCGTCAGCAGGCTGTGTTGCAGATGATGTGTTTGGGCGACAGACACACCGCCGAGGTGCTGGCCGAGTACTTGAAGCGACAAACTGAGTCATGGCTGGGCAGTGTACATCTTGAGGCAGGCAAGGTAGTTAGTGATAACGGCCGTAATTTTGTGGCAGCCATAGCCCTTTCAAAACTCAGCCACATACCTTGCTTGGCTCACACCTTGAACCTGGTGGTGCAGTGCTTCCTCAAAAATGAACCGGAGTTAACAGCCCTGCTCCAGAAGGTGCGAAGACTGTGCGCGCACATCCGCCGGTCGCCTGTACACTCCGTTCGTATGCAGAAGCTGCAGCGATTGCTCCACCTTCCCAACCACTGCCTCATTATCGACATTGCAACAAGGTGGAACTCCACCCTGCACATGGTGGAGCGGCTGTGCGAGCAGAGGCAGGCCATAATGCATTTGTGGGAGGATACACGGCCAGGCACTTTGAGAGCAGACATGGAGTTGACAGGCGTGCAGTGGTCGAAGCTGAAAGACCTTTGTAAAGTCCTTCAGTGTTTTGAGGAATGCACACGGCTGGTAAGCGCAGATGACGCCATCCTAAGCATGAGCATCCCACTTATGCGTCTGCTCATGCAAACTTTGACGCACCTTAAGGAGCAGGCGTCTGCAGCCAATGTTGATGAGGAGGAAGAGGAGGAGGGAATCCTTGATGACATTCAGCCATTGTCTGCTCAGGGACCTCTCCTGGACGAGGTGGAGGAAGAAGAGGAGGAGGAGGAGGATGATGGGGATGATTACTTAGGGGAGGAGGATGCATCTCGTGGGGCAAGTGAAAATGTTGGCGTGGCAAGGTCTGGTACAGGGTTTGTGCGTGACTGGAGGGATGTGGATTTGCCAGAAAGTGCTCCTCCAACCAGCACTCGCAGTGCATCATTGACACCGGGAACATTGGCCCACATGTCAGATTATGCCTTGCAGATCCTAAAAAGGGACCCACGCATTGCCAAAATGATGAACGATGACGACTACTGGTTGGCCAGCATCCTGGATCCACGCTATAAAGGCAAATTACAAAACATCATGCCACAGGAGAACCTTGACCTAATATTGGCTAATAAACAAGCAACTCTGGTAAATCGGTTGCTTGAGGCATTCCCAGCACACAGCAGCGGTGATGGTTCTCACAAGAGCCGTACGGGCCGGGGGCAGCTTGGCAGAGGTGTTCGTGGTGCACACAGCAGAAGTGGCGTTGGAGACAGGGGTTTCATGACAATGTTGTGGACTGATTTTTCAAATACCGCTCACACAACTGGTAATACTGCATCGATGGAAAGTGACAGGAGACAGCAGTTGTCAACTATGGTTACAAACTACTTTTCCTCCCATATCGATGTTCTCCCACACAGGTCATTCCCCTTTGACTATTGGGCCGCTAAACTGGATACCTGGCCTGAATTGGCCCAATATGCCTTACAGGAGCTCGCTTGCCCAGCTGCAAGTGTGCTATCGGAAAGAGTCTTCAGTGCAGCTGGATCAATCCTGACAGAAAAAAGGACCCGTCTGTCAACCCAAAATGTGGATGATCTAACCTTCATTAAAATGAACCACGCATGGGTTTCCAAGGATTTTGTCCCACCTTCCCCTGATGACACATAGGGTGACAGAAAAATGGCTTGCTTTGGTCCACCTCTTCCTGGTACTTCACCTATTTCGCCTTTTGCATCAGCTGAATGTCCAACATCAACATATGCCACTTTCTAAAACTCCATAACTGTGCTGCCTCCCCCCCCCATGGCCGGGGTCACCACCTACCGCACGACACCGTGCGAGTGCCGTTGCCCTGGACAGGTGGGTAGGCCGACTCTTGGGCGCGGGCACTGGCACAGGGTCCCTCATAGTGCAATCAAGTGTCTCTGACGGTGGTGGTGCACACCCGCCGTCAGACACACCGCTGTACTATGAGGGGCCCAGTGCCAGTACCGACGCCCATGAGTGGGCCCCCCTTGCTTGGCCAGGGCCCCAGCATTTGCAATCTTTACCTCTCCCTGCTCCTCCGCTGTGTAATCTGGGCCGTCAAATCCATACTGTGCCTGACACCGTCTGAGCCTGCCTCCTGAGACATATATTTTGAATGTGTACGCTATCCATACATGTTATCCAGGGATACGGTACCCTTTCTAACCTTTGTGTAATGACGTGCAATCCATACTGGGCCTAACACCGTCTGAGCCTGCCTCATGCTGTATAGACATATATTTTGAATGTGTACGCTATCCATACATGTTATCCGGGGATACGGTACCCCTTCTAACCTTTGTGCAATGACGTGCAATCCATACTGGGCCTAACACCGTCTGAGCCTGCCTCATGCTGTATAGACATATATTTTGAATGTGTACGCTATCCATACATGTTATCCGGGGATACGGTACCCTTTCTAACCTTTGTGCAATGACGTGCAATCCATACTGGGCCTAACACCGTCTGAGCCTGCCTCATGCTGTATAGACATATATTTTGAATGTGTACGCTATCCATACATGTTATCCGGGGATACGGTACCCTTTCTAACCTTTGTGCAATGACGTGCAATCCATACTGGGCCTAAAACCGTCTGAGCCTGCCTCATGCTGTATAGACATATATTTTGAATGTGTACGCTATCCATACATGTTATCCGGGGATACGGTACCCTTTCTAACCTTTGTGCAATGACATGCAATCCATACTGGGCCTAACACCGTCTGAGCCTGCCTCATGCTGTATAGACATATATTTTGAATGTGTACGCTATCCATACATGTTATCCGGGGATACGGTACCCTTTCTAACCTTTGTGCAATGACGTGCAATCCATACTGGGCCTAACACCGTCTGAGCCTGCCTCATGCTGTATAGACATATATTTTGAATGTGTACGCTATCCATACATGTTATCCGGGGATACGGTACCCTTTCTAACCTTTGTGCAATGACGTGCAATCCATACTGGGCCTAACACCGTCTGAGCCTGCCTCATGCTGTATAGACATATATTTTGAATGTGTACGCTATCCATACATGTTATCCGGGGATACGGTACCCTTTCTAACCTTTGTGCAATGACGTGCAATCCATACTGGGCCTAACACCGTCTGAGCCTGCCTCATGCTGTATAGACATATATTTTGAATGTGTACGCTATCCATACATGTTATCCGGGGATACGGTACCCTTTCTAACCTTTGTGCAATGACGTGCAATCCATACTGGGCCTAACACCGTCTGAGCCTGCCTCATGCTGTATAGACATATATTTTGAATGTGTACGCTATCCATACATGTTATCCAGGGATACGGTACCCTTTCTAACCTTTGTGCAATCACGTGCAATCCATACTGGGCGTGAGAATGGCTGGCGAGCTGTTAAGCAAGCTACAGCACCTGTCCAGACAAGTACAGGGATTCCCTAGCGAGGAGACTTATTTGATTGTTTTCAATGTTGGGACAGCAATTTTTGGGGAGCACTATACTCTGGAGAATGATAGATGGGGCCCACCATACACTGGAACATTCCAAAGGTGGACATCAGACACTGGAGCAGCATTTACAGGGCCCATTATACACTAGAGCATTAGAAATGGGGCCCATTATGTTTGGAGCATTATTTGGGCCCATAAGACAGTGGAGCTTCATCCATGGGGACCAACATATACTGTAGCATTATGTGGAGCTCATCATATACTGTTTCAAACATTATATGGGACCAATGATTTTGTATGGAGAAATAGATGGGCCTCGTCATGAGATGTAAAAAGTGAGGTATTTTTCATTGTACTATACCGCTATTTCTCTGCCGTATCGGACCATGATGAGTTGTGGTATGTGTTAAAGGGGCGCTCTTTCGTCCAGGGCACATGAAAACCTGCAGCCAGCCCTCCCCCCCATAAATTTAGCCAAATAACCCCCATTTTTCAGTGCGTAACTTGTATTATGAAGTTAATTAAGGTTGACAAGCTTAAGTAAGAAGAATTGATGCTTTTGGCATTCAAATGGGCACTGTAGGTGTGTTTCCTGTCCTCCTCTCACTGCCGACTTTTATTCCCCATTGACTTACATTGGGTTTCGTGTTTCGGGACGACCCCGACTTTTCCCTATAATCGGACGATCTTGCTCGACCCGACTTTTGGAAAAGTCGGGTTTCACGAAACGAAACGCGACTCTAAAAAACCAAAAGTCGCTCAACTTTATGTAGGATAGATGTTTAGCTGGTACACCTCTGTTTAATCTTGAAGATCTCTTGATTTCAGATTCACCTGATTTTTCTGTTGTTCCTTCAGTGGTTGAAGAATCCAGTCAGACCTCTACATCCTCCTTGTTATTGTCTTGTAATTGTGACTTCAGCTGGACTACTGGCATGATGTCACAAAACTTGGGGGACACAAAGTTCTCATCAATCACTACATCTCTACTTATCGTGACCTTGTTTGTTTCTGGGTGTAGAATCCTATAACCT
Source organism: Dendrobates tinctorius (assembly GCF_039654945.1). NCBI lineage: Eukaryota > Metazoa > Chordata > Amphibia > Anura > Dendrobatidae > Dendrobates > Dendrobates tinctorius. The sequence continues at coordinate 93,106,815 of NW_027361687.1, read as the reverse complement.
TTCTGGGTTTCACTGTAGCCTACCAGGATCCCTTCCTTAGCGTGAGATTCCCACTTAGTTCGCCTTTCTTTGGGAACATGTACAAGCGCTTTACTTCCGAATATTCCTATATGATGTAGTTTTGGCTTTCTGCTGTTCCATTGCTCAAACGGAGTTTTCTCTGTAGCTTTACCTGGTAGTCTGTTCTGAAGACAGCAAGCTGTCATGATTGCTTCACCCCAATATGCTGTGGGCAGATTTGCATCAAACAACACACTTCTTCCACTTTCACAGAGTGTTCGGTTCCTTCTTTCCGTAACACCATTTTGCTCAGGATTGTACGGTACAGTGGTCTGAAATAGGATTCCATTTTTCTTTAAAATGCTCTGTGTCTCATTACTTATGTATTCAGTCCCATTATCTGCACGTAGAATCTTTGGCATTCTGCCAAATTTATTATATACCTCAGCTAGATATACTTCAAGTTTCTCTTGAACTTCTTTCTTGCTGTGAAGCAGATGGACAACTGTATATCTTGAATGATCATCAATAAATGTGAGAAAATATCTCTTCTTCCCAGGAGTCTGAGTGCTCATTGGACCACAGACATCTGTATGTATTAAATCTAGTGTCTGTTCTGTTCTTGTAGTACTTCTCTTAGGAAAAGCTTTTCTAGACATTTTCCCTTTGATGCAGCTAGTACATTTCATTATCTGGTTACATAGATCAATTGTAATGTCCTCAGCTAGTTGCTTTTGAACTATCTTCCTTATTGCTTCTGGGTCTCTGTGTGCTAGGCGCCTATGCCATACATGAATGCAGTTATTGTGCCTTTCTTCCTGAGCAGTATACACACACTCTTTGCATTTAAGCTGGTAAAGTTCATTTGTGATTTTTCCTTCTGCTAGTGTGTGGCCCTCTTTTGAGATGATGCAGCTATCATGCTTAAATGTAACTTCATTTCCTTGTTTTGTGAGTTTCTTCACAGATAGTAAATTACTCTCAAGACTAGGCACATAGAGCACATCTTTTACTGGGATCTTCTTGCTTTGTGTTGGTGAGATTTGACAATCAATATAACCATCTCCTATACCTTGTGAAGTCATGTACTGACCATTAGCCATAATCACTTTCTCTGACTTACTTTGGTTAAGCTTAGAAAAGAAGTCCCTGTTATTAGTCATGTGACTAGTTGCTCCGGAGTCTATACACCATGCATGCTTTGATGTATTTACACTGACAGTAAATGCAGTTTCAGTATTCACAGAATCATTTTCTGCAGACACAGCACTTTTAACCCTTTGAAGACTGCATTGCTTTTTCAGCTGATTCCTTCTAGCTTTCCAGACTCTGCAGTTGGCTTTCAAATGTCCTGATTTCTTGCAAACAAAACATTCAGGTGTTTCTTTTAGGTGCTTTCTGTTATCATTTAGATTTTGTGTCTGTAAAGCAGATTCTGCATCGCATGTCCTACTGATATCTATAAACAGAAAGATAGTGAGGAAACACTTAGCTAACCTAAATGAATTCAAGTCTCCAGGTCCAGATGAATTACACCCCAGAGTACTGAAGGAGATAGCAGAAGAAATTTTTGAACCCCTCTCCATAATATTTGAAAATTCTTGGAGAACAGGAGAAGTCCCAGAAGACTGGAGAAGAGCAAATGTTGTTCCTATCTTCAAAAAGGGGAAGAAGGTGGACCCAGGCAACTATAGGCCGGTGAGTCTGACTTCTATACCAGGAAAGATCTTTGAACAAATTATTAAACAACATGTATGTCAGTACCTGGATAAGAATGAAGTGATTAAACAGAGTCAGCATGGGTTTGTAACTAATAAGTCATGTCAGACTAACTTAATTTCCTTCTATGACGGAATCACTGATTGGGTGGATCAAGGAAATGCTGTAGATATAGTATATCTTGACTTCAGCAAGGCATTTGACAAAGTATCTCATACAATCCTTATTGAAAAAATGACTAAGTATGGAATGGACAAGGCAACTGTTAGGTGGATTCATAATTGGCTTAGTGATCGGACCCAAAGAGTGGTCGTAAATGGCTGCACATCCAGTTGGAAGAATGTCTCAAGTGGGGTACCACAGGGCTCTGTCCTGGGCCCTGTATTGTTCAACATCTTTATCAACGATTTAGATGAAGGAATTGAGGGTAAACTGATTAAATTTGCTGATGACACAAAGCTAGGAGGGATAGCTAATACTAGAGAAGAGAGAGAGAGGATTCAAAAAGATATAAATAAACTGGAGAAGTGGGCAGCAACTAACAGAATGGTTTTTAACAGGGAAAAATCCAAAGTATTACATCTGGGCAATAAAAATGAAAAAAGCATATATAGAATGGGAGGAATAGGCCTAAGCAACAGCACATGTGAAAAAGACTTGGGTATACTAATAGATCACAAACTGAATATGAGTCAACAGTGTGATGCAGCAGCAAAAAAAGCAAATGCAATTCTAGGATGTATTAACAGAAGCATACAGTCTAGATCACGTGAAGTCATTATTTCCCTCTACTCCTCTTTGGTCAGACCTCATCTGGAATATTGTGTCCAGTTTTGGGCACCACATTTTAAAAAAGACATCAACAAACTGGAGCAAGTTCAGAAAAGAGCAACCAGAATGGTGACCGGTCTGCAAACCCTGTCTTATGAGGAAAGGTTGCAGGATTTGGGATTGTTTAGTTTGCAAAAGAGAAGACTGAGAGGAGACTTAATAGCTGTCTACAAATATCTCAAGGGCTGTCACATTGTAGAAGGATCATCTTTATTCTCATTTGCACAAGGAAAGACTAGAAGCAATGGGATGAAACTGAATGGGAGGAGACACAGATTAGATATTAGAAAAAACTTTTTGACAGTTAGAGTGATCAATGAGTGGAACAAGCTGCCACGAGTAGTGGTGAGTTCTCCTTCAATGGATGTCTTCAAACAGAGGCTGGACAGACATCTGACTGGGATGATTTAGCGAATCCTGCTTTGAGCAGGGGGTTGGACCAGATGGCCCAGGAGGTCCCTTCCAACTCTACGATTCTATGATTCTATGATTCTATGATTCTATGTTTACACCTTCTGCTTTCCGCTTATATTCATCTATGAGCTTCCCTCTGACATACTCCAATGTAAGCTCATCATCTGGGCGCGCATCTAGTGCGGTTACAAGCATGTCATAGTTTTCTGGAAGACCACTAAGCAGTAATGCGGCTACATGAAAGTCCTTCAAATCTTTCCCAATGCCTCTCAGGCGTTCTACAATCTCTAGAATGCTTGTTATGTAGTCCTGCATATCCTGGCCATTCTGTAGTTTAGACTGGTACAATTTTCTCATGAGATAAAGTTTATTGCTTAAATTTATCCTCTCATGCTCCTTTTGCAGCTGCTCCCACATTTCTCTTGCAGTTTCACTTTTACACACATGCACAATCTGATCATCATTTACACTGAGTGATATGGTACTTTGTGCTTTCTGATCCATCTCTATCCACTCCTGTGATACTGGGTCAGGTTTAGGCTCCTGTGTGTATTTCCACGTACCTTCTCTTATCAGCAGCATTTTCACTTTGAATTTCCAGGATTGATAATTCTGGTTAGTGAGACTTGGTACTGTAAACTTCATGGAGTTGCTGCTGCTGGTGGCCATCTTTGCTGTCTTCCTTTCTTTTCTTTTCTCTGTGCTCTGGGGATCTGGGACTCTAGGACTCTGGGCCCATAACCTGTTAGCAGCGGATTAATCAGCGTAACATCCAGAGTCAGCAACACAGAATGTAGATTTATTCATATCCAGGTTGAACAGCTTACAGCATGAAATGTGATCAGTCTGGTATCTGCTGTGGCTTGCAGCATGGGAGCATTACAACAGCAAGAAGGGAAGAGAAGGAGGGGGCATCTTGTCTGTTTTTTTTTTTCACTGAACTTTGTTAACAATCTCACAATATATAAAACAGTACAGTAGTAGTTGTTGCAATACATACAGATCAATATGCATTATTCCAACAGCAACCCTGACAGTTACAGCTCCTTCAAGCTCGAGCTCCTTGCGGTGGTGTGGGCTATGACGGAGAGGTTCGCAGAGTACCTAGCGGGCTCCGAGGTAGTGGTGCGGACCGACAACAACCCGCTGACTCATTTGGAAAATGCCAAATTGGGCGCTCTGGAACAACGATGGGTGGCCCGGATGGCAAAGTTCAACTATAAAATCATCTACCAAAGAGGGGCCGAGGAATGTCCATACTGACGCCCTCTCCAGGATTCGACATACAACTCCAGGAAGGAATCGAGACGAAGAATTAGAAGGGGAGGAGATACTGTTCGCCCTAACCGCTGCCGTGCTCACAGCTGCAAATTAAAAAGTATATTCCCCAGATACCCCAAGGGGCATACTGGAACAATCTTGGGATAAGTGGATACAACAACAACAACAAGAAAATGAAGAAGTTGGATTCTCCGGACGTGGGTCGCCGCTGGCCAATTACCCACTGATTCCCAATGGGAGAGACTGGTTATCCGAAAGGGACTATTGTACTGTAAAATAACATCGCAGACAACCTTAATGACGGTTTGGCAGGTGGTTACGCCCGGAGCCCAACTCCATGAACTGGCTCGTGAGGCTCACGAAAAAGGGGCTCACTTTGGAGCTAAAAAGACCTTGCAATGGTTGCAACAGAAGGCTTACCACCCACGCTTACCAGCTGTCGTGGACGAAATTTGCCGGGCCTGCCGCTTATGCGAATTAGCCAAACCGCCCGCTCAGAGAGCCTCAATACAGACAATTGTGACCTCAGCACCCCTCGAGCTCCTGACGATAGATTACCTGACCATTGGTCCCGCATTCCAGGGATATGAACAGTGCCTCCGTCATGGTGGATCATTTCACTAAGTTCGCTGTGGTCACCCCCACCCGAGACCAGACCGCGGAGTCGGCCGCCTCCGCAATTTGCAGAAACTTCATACAAGTATACGGCTGCCCCCAACGAATACATTCTGATCAGGGAGCATGTTTTTTTGGGAGAAGTTATGGAGGAATTACACCATCTCTATGGGATTGACAAATCCCGGACCACACCATATCACCCACAAGGAAATGGGGCCTGTGAACGATTTAATCGGACATTGATTCAAATGTTGCGTACTCTGGAGATTGACAAGAAGGCCCGTTGGCCCGAATATGTTCCTGAATTAATGAAATCAAAAACCCTTTAATCATCATATGGCGTATGAAGGAACAGCAAGTCTATCCTCCAACGCCAAAAAAAGCATAAACTCAAACAATTCAATAAATATCAGGAGAAAACACAGAGCATGCAATAAAAATTGTAACAAATTTTATTCAAGTACTACAAAAGACATGTATATAATAGTATGCATTTATGGACAAAAAACCCCACACCTCCATGTTGATGGAAAATAATCCCGGACTATGTCCCCGGGGAATACTTCAACCCCACAAGCAATGTTAATACATAGTACCCAGGCACAGTGGCCTAAATGTAATTACAATAAAGTGAACATCACTCAAGGGCATAAGTGTGAGAAAATAAACCGCAGTGTAAAATTGGTATAGCCTGGTTCCTCTTTGCCTCCACTCCCGGTAAGTGCCCCTGGGACTTCATTTCCCCATGTTTAGACCGCAATTTTACAATTTTTATTGCATGCTCTGTGTTTTCTCCTGGTATTTATTTTATGTTCCTGAATTAGTATGGGTCTATAACAACCGGGTGCACCGAGTTACCGGCTATACCCCCTACACTCTATTGTTCGGACGAGAGGGTAAAGGGATCACAGAGGTGGAGTTAGACCCCGAAGAGCCTCAGCCCTGGACTGGAGTGTCGTCCTGGGTCCGAAATCACCGTCATCGGCTGCAAACTCTTCATCGGATCGTACATACCAAACTCAGAGACTTGGAACACCCAGGAAAGAATATAACTCCACCTCCCCACCTCCAAAGCGGGGACGGTGTACTTGTACTAGATCAATGCCCCCAGAGCAAACTGGAGCCGCGCTGGGAAGAGAATCCCTATCGGGTCCTACGCAGTATCAACCCTGAAGGACCCTGAAGTACAAAATACGACCTGAGGAAGATGAAACGCTGCCTACCCGCATTGTGCATCGTAATATGTTACGCCTGTGTATTTCCACTGACCCGAAGCAACCGGAACCTGCCCCTTCGACCCTTCGTCGTCCGTGTATTGGGACCCGGGCGACGATGAAGATTTTCCTCCAATATCCCGAGGCCCTCCACTCAATAATGAGCCAACTGACACAATTAGCCTGCCCGGACCATTTAACCCACCACCGTCCACCACCCCAGAAGACCTCACCCCAGTCGAACTAAGACGCTCCGAGCGGTCAACAGCCAGCAAACCCCCCGAACGATATGAACAAGACCAGATCATATGGCAGCAAAAATTGATACCCCCACAGACTAATCCCAATAGACTGAGACCCTCGCCTGGAGAGCTTACAGGATGGGGGAGTGTAGGGAGGAGGACTCCCATAGAGTGTCTGAGCCGGAACCAAGGGGACCGCCATCTGGGTTCCTGAAGGAACGATACCGGGGGCAATGAAGGAGAGTGGACGAATGAAGGTGACAGTGCAGCAGGGGGCGGGGTGAGGATAAAAGGAGCAGGGAACGCGCAGAGAGTTCAGTTGGCAGAAAGGCAGACATCACACAAGAGACTGTGGAAGAGAGAGCCAGCTTATCAGACGTTAATCAGCGGGGAGGCCTTGAGGGGTCTGTGAAGGGTAAGCGATGCATTCCCCGACAAGAAACTTGCTCTTTATTCCAATCCGGGGCTGCTCGCCTCCCACGGAGGGCCGCAGCTAGTACCGCTGTCCCTCGCTCTGTTGCGGCTGGTCCGCTACCCCTAGCCGCCGCTGTCACTTCACTCCAGCCCGCTGTGGCGGCCTGGACATTGCCTCCCCGCCTCAGCCCCTGGCTGCGGCCTCTTCATCACCGGCCACAGTGGACACCATCTTGCGACAGTCGGCAGTTGAGGCCTACTCCCCGCCTACAGGGAAACCCTGAGCATAGGTCCAATCCGCTCACGAGCCTGCCAACCGTCACTCTAAAGGACTGCGACACTACTCCACTTTGAGACGGGAGTTTGATAATACTTTCGGGAAGGCCAAACCCCGCTGTGTTTGCAGGGGGTCATCTCCACAGAGGATTGCCCCAGGGCCTGTTGCGTCTCAACGGGAAAGATCCTTCAGGGCCTGTTGAGCACCCAGCTTCAGGATTACTCCAGGGTCTGTTGTGCCCCCAGCTTCAGGAATACTCCAGGGCCTGTTGCGCCCCAACGGCAAAGATCCTTCAGGGCCTGTTGTGCCCCAGCTTCTCCCGGGTGCTGAGACGCCCAAAGGTCACGACCGGTCTTCAGCAGCTGTGCCCAGCGGTTGCGACGCCAAAACAGCCGCATCAGCGACCTCGAAGCAGACACACCAGCGACACCGAAGGACGCCTGGAAGGATAAGTTGACTTTAGGAAATAAGGACCCATAGTTGGCCGTTACGTGGCCCATCATAGCCGGCCTTGCCAGGTTAGTTGCATTCTCGAAAAGAAAAGTGTTTTATTGTTGTTGAGTCCCTGCGTGGACAATTGGTGTTATACCTTTTTTGTTGCTCAGCATTAGCCCTAGCGGCTCCAGTTCATAAACGTTGCTTTTCAAAACAACACTCAGTCTCGTCACTGCATCCTGAGAACCTGCTGGTACCTACACTGTATGTGGGTACTAAGGTGTAATGGAGTGCATATGACTATGCAGCAAGGCTGGCCTTGCTGCCAATGTGTAAAACAAAAGAGTGTGGGAGTACCAAATGAATATGGTGAAGTGGATTTTCCTGGGCCCATCCAGCATGTGGGTTCAAAGGCTTATTGGTGTGCATATGAATTGGTAGCATTGCAGGACTTTCAATCAATGCTACCTTTTTTATGGACGCCCTCCTGGACATCTTATGAAAGGGGTATTGGGGTGCATCATAATTCTTGGCAGCCCATTCACTCGAAGCATAGGCTACAACAGTTTAAGAGACCAACTGGCCATTTAAGAAGATTAATGCGGCCTGATGCACCAGTAAAACTAGGCTCTGTGACAATGTTAAATTTGAAAAACGCTTAAAAAACGCTGCATCTGACCTAAGCCCAAGGGGGAGGAACATTTCGGTCTGGGGTTAATTATTTTGCCTTACAGGCAAGTCAGAAACCTGCAAAGGATGTACCTTAACATATTTCCCAGCAAAATCTGTTTCGGTTTCGTTTTGGTGTGTTTTTTGGTGCACCGGTAAAAATGGCATGAATCTCGGAAAAAAATTGTTTAAAGCTGTGAACTAGGAGTCAGGAATGCTTCCAGGGGTGATCCCCATGATGTCCCTGTGTCATTTGAGCAGTGTTTTCATCATTTTCAGACGTTTTTAGACCTTAAATGGCCACCTGGGGGGATCGCGGCAAAAATGCTCGGGTCTCCCATTGACTTACATTGGGCTCGTTGTTCTGTCCGAGTTCCCGAGTATTCCAGTGTGCTCGACCCGAAAAATGAGCACCCGAGCATTTTAGTGCTCGCCCATCACTAATAGTCACAAGCCATCAAACAAAGAAGAACTGCTTAAATGTTTGTACCAGGAGTGGCATAACGTCACCCAAAAACAGTGTGAAAGACTAGTGGAAAGCATGTCAAGACGCATGAACGCTGTGATTTAAAATCATGGTTATTATTGATTTCTGAACTCTTCCTGAGTTAAAACATTAGTATTGTTGTTTCCAAATGGTTATGAGCTTTCTTAGCATTATTTGAGGTCTGAAAGCACAGCATTTTTTTTTTGTTATATTCACCATTTCTCATTTTCTGAAAATACATTTGAAGACATGTTGTCAGTAGTTCATAGAATAAAAGAGCAATTTACATTTTGCTCAAAAATATACCTATAAAGACAAAAGTCACACAAGCTGAAAAATTTGTGGTGGTCTCTTAATTTTTGCCAGAGCTGTATGCATTATATTCAACTAAGCTCATAACAGTAACAACATCACCATCTACTGACAGAAAAGTGTAAACTCCTCCTGCACATAAGTCTGTATCTGTTGCATATCTGCCAACACCATGAACAGTTTAATCACTTTCATCCCACCATCAACTTAACACTCAACAACTCCAGCACTCAAATTAACTTTTTGGACACCATCATTAAGCTACAGAACAATGAAATAGAGACATCTCTGTATCAGAAGCCAATCGACGGTCCAATATACCTTAAATGGGACAGTTTCCATCCAAAACATTTTTCTATTGTCTGCAGCTAAGCCATCAGATACAATCGTATATGTTCCAACCCCATGGATAGAGACAAACACCTTGGTCACCTCAGAAAGACCTTTTTAAATCAGGGCTACCATCCAAGAACAATCAAAACCAAATTACAAGAGCCACCAGAATATCAAGGAATCACCTGCTACATTACAAAGCTAAAGATGACAATAACCGGGTGCCTCTAGTGGTCACCTACAACCCAAATCTGGAAGTGCTAAGGGGAGCTGCATGGAAATTACAACCTTTACTTCAAAAAGATGCCCGATTACAATCCATATTTTCAGACCCCCCACTACTGTGCTTTAGGCAGCCCCCAAATCTAAGAAGCATCATTGTCATCAGAAGCTCCCTGTCCTCTCCAATAGCTGGAGGAACCTTTCCTTGCATCCAGAAAAAATTTAAAACCTGTCCATCTATAATGACCACGGACAAGATAAAGATCCCCAACTCACATCAGGACTACAAGATCCCAGGTACTTTCAGCTGCATCACATCTAATGTGGTGTACTTAATCATTTGTATTAAATGTCCAACTGGGGGTCTGTATGTAGTTAGGGGAGACAGGGCAAAAGCTTAGAACAAGGATGAATTCTCACCGCCACACAATAAGAGAAAAAAGAGTAGATCTACCTGTGGCCAAATATTTTTGTATCCCAGATCACAGCATCATGGACATGAAATTACTTGTATTGAAAGGTAACTTCAAGGCTCAGAGAGACAGAAGAATCTGGGAGTATAAACTTATGACAACCTTTGACACACTCAGAGTAGGAATGAATGTGTCGCATGGGTTTATGTCTTTTTACATTAGTTAAGGAATTTTCTCCTCTGACCTTGTGGAGGCATCAGGACCATGGACAAGACCTCAATCACCGGACAATGACAGTTTCATCTTCCTTATCTATGAACTGTTCCAATATTTACGGCCACAACTGTTTCTCCCTCTCCCGTAGTGATAATTCTGCTTCACGTCACTTGTCTTATCTATTGCATTTTTTCTGTGCTGTGTTGTGCATAAATATGTGATTCTTCAGATGTTGTATTAGTTTAGCCTGAAGAAGAGACCTGAGTAGTCTCAAAAGCTTGCAATTTGTTACCATCTTTTCAGAGAGTCAATAAAAGGTATCAACCACTGAGGACTCTCAATTCTAAATATTTTTCTATCTACTGGCTAACACGGTACAAAGATATATATATTCCTGCTCTTGATGAGCGAGTTTCACAGAAAGAAAGAGCCTAGGTGTTCTCCCCCCTCCAGCTGAAGCACTGAACAGGGACTTACCTTCTGAAGAGTTAACATACAGCAGCCTAAGGAGGTGAGGAGACACAGTAATCAGCACAAGCTGAGACAGGGGGAGAACTATCCAGGACTCCCAAAAATAAGAGCCACTACTTTGAAATCCTTAAGCCTGCTCACTGTGATTTAGAGCCCTGAAGCAAGTACTTGTGCACTGCTTTTGGCGCCAAATTGGCCATCTTGGAGGTCAGTGGACTCAGCAACACATGGAACACACAGGTGATGTACTAGTCCCTCTCAGACAGTTTAATACAGCAGGCATAACCCCTTAACGACCAGGGGTATTTTTGGTTTTGCATTTTCATTTTTCCCTCCTCTTCTTTCCAGAGCCATAACTTTTTTATTTTTCCATTAATATGGCCATTTGAGGGCTTATTTTTTGTGGGACGAGTTGTACTTTTAAATGACACCATTGGTTTTACCATGTCATGTACTCGAAATGGGAAAAAAATTCCAAGTGCGGTGAAATTGCAAAAAAAAGTGCAATCCCACACTTGTTTTTTGCTTGGCTTTTTTGCTAGGTTCACTAGATGCTAAATCTGACCACCATTATGATTCTCCAGGTCATTATGAGTTCATAGATACCAAACATGTCTATGTCCTCTTTTATCTAAGTGGTGAAAAAAAATTCCAAAGTTTGCTAAAAAAAAAAAATTTTCCGAGACCCGTAGCGTCTCCATTTTTCAAGATTTGGGGTCGGGTGAGGGCTTATTTTTTCCGTGCTGGGCTGACATTTTTAATGATACCACTCTTGTGCAGATATGTTCTTTTGATCGCCCGTTATTGCATTTTAATGCATTGTCTTGGCAACCAAAAAAATGTAATTCTGGCGTTTTGAATTTTTTTCTCGCTACGCCGTTTAGTGATCGGGTTAATGCTTTTTTTTATTGATAGATCGGGCGATTCTGAACACGGCAATACCTAATATGTGTATGTGGGATTTTTTTTTTTACTGTTTTATCTTGATTGGGGCGATTTGAACTTTTAGGTTTTTTTAATTTTTTTATTTTTAAACTTTTTTTTTTTACTTTTGGCATGCTTCAATAGCCTCCATAGGAGGTTAGAAGCATGCACAACCTGATCAGCTCTGCTACATATGGGCAATGAGCAGATCGCCCATATGTAGCAGATTTACTGGTGTGCTTTCAGCGCCGACCCCCGGGTGGCGCTGAAAGCTATATGCCTGGAACAACCATAGAGGTCTCAGAGAGACCTCTGGTGGTCCAGGCAACATGATGCTGACCCCCGATCACGTGACGGGGTCGGCGATGAGGTCATATCCGGCCCGGCGGCCGGAAATGCTATTTAAATGCCCGCTGTCAGCTTTGACAGCGGGATTTAACTAGTTATTAGGCGCGGGCGGACGGCGATTCCGCTCGAGCCTATTGCGGGCACATCAGCTGTTCATAACAGCTGACATGTCCCGGCTTTGATGCGGGCTCAGCGCCGGAGCCCTCATCAAAGCAGGGGAGATGTCTGATGACGAATTGTGTCCGTCATTGGACATTAAGGGGTTAAAGTCTGGTGGGGTGATCCCCGTGAGAAGGCACCTGTGCCTCATCTATTCAAATCTTGAGAGCACCTATCACATAGACTGCCAGACCAAGCACCTCTAAAGAACCACTATAAGGGCTGAAAAGTGAAAAGGAGAGTTGCACAGGTCGTATAACTAGCCACTGAATTCATAATCCGTTCCTGACATCTAGTGGCAGTTGAGAGAAGTACATAAGACTTCATTAATAACAGTATCAGATACATAATAAAACCTACTATTTGCTGCACCCTGCTGCCATCAAGTGGCATATTTAATATTTACACTATTGACTCTAAAATTTCAGTCCAAAGGACTCTCCTCTCTCATTTTACCAAAACTTGGACCCCTCTTGAAGTACTCACATAAAGTTTATCTTTAGTGGTGAGTGACCCTGCTCGCCACTACTCGTTACTCGCCTGAGTATAACTGTCTGTACTCGCTGTACTCGGTGAAATCCGAGCATTTCCGGGATTACTCGGCAGGAACTCGTGTCTCCACCCAGCAATTTTGGCGGACTTTAGAGACCCAATCACAATGCAGGGATTGTCTGCCAGGCTACGAAATGCCTTCAGCCATCTTTGTAGTGGTCATGCAATGATTGGATGGCCGCACAAGCATCCTCAGGGGTATAAGAGACCAGAAGCCGCCCTGCTCAGTGCATTCAGCTCCGGATTGAGAGAGTGTAGGGAGAGTGGCTGCCTTGATAGGGTCAGAATTGGGCATTTCTTAGTTAGTGTAGGGTCTACCATCCTAAATAATCAAATCCAGCTAAATCAACAGTCCTTATAAGGACTAATTCCGGAGTATATAGGTTCCAGTGTTAGGTAGGCAGGGTAGTGTACGTCGCTCTATACACATCAGTGCAAGGCCTACAGGCACTGTATGTGTGTATATAGATCATTGCATACATCAAGAGGGTCCATTCCCTTCCTGTGTTCTGGTGCCACTGCTACCTGTGGGATATATGAGCCATATATAGCTAGCCGCAGGTGTAATTGGAATACAGGCCACACATTTTTTGGTGTAGTATCTCTGTGTCAGCTCATATCTGTGTGTGCTCAAAGTTTGGCCAGTTTATGGCTGTTTTCTTTTTTTGTATGGCTGTCACTTTTGGTTAAATACAGCACTAGTTAGACCAAAAATTTAAAAACAGGTGACACATTTGTCGTACTGGTATCTCCGTGCAGCTCATATCTGTGTGTGCTCAAAATTTTGCCAGTTTATGGCAGTTTTCTTTTTTTTGTCCTGGGTGAAACTGTACTTGTATACAGCACTATGTTGCATTTTTTTTAAAAAACAGGTCACGATGTACAGTGGGGTCTATCTCTGACACACTTCATACTTCCGTGTGTCAAAAATTGAGGCATTTTAGGCCTTAATTCTGTTTTTTGGGCAGTCTGTCTCTCTCGTTATATCCATCAGTCTTTTGAATCCACCAAAACAGAAACATATTTTACAGTGTGGTATATCTGTGACACGTCTCATTTGTCTGTGTGATACAAATTTGTGGATTTTAGGCTGGTACTCCATTGTTTTCCTGTGTGTTACTCAAGTTATATACAACACTACTGTATGTTGCATTATTTTTAAAAAAACATGCCACATTTTACATTGAGGTCTATCTCTGACACGCCTAATACATCTGTGTACCAAAAATGGAGACATTTTAGGCCTAAATTTCCATTTTTGGGTAGTTTGTCACTCTCGTTATATCCAGCAGTCTTTTGCATCCACCAAAAAACAAAGAAGCATATTTTACAGTGTGGTATATCTATGACATGCCTCATATGTCCGTGTGATAAAAATTTGAGGATTTTAGGCCGGTACTCCATTGTTTTCCTGTCTGATACTCAAGTTATATACAGCACTATGTTGGATTTTTTTTTAAAAAAACAGGCCACATTTTACAGTGGGTTGTTACAGGCTGGCGGAACGCACAAAATAATAAGGATGGTAATTAGGTGCGTTCGCAGCCCGGGGTCCACCGTGCAGAGATGGTAACTGCTGCTCGGTAATGGCGGACGTTATATGGCGGTAGAATGGAGGAACACACGGGGTTAACTCCACCTAGTGTGTACAGACTCTGTTACCTCAAAGAGCCGCCCGACCGCTAAACACAAATGCCGCAGCCTGTTTATGCTCACAGAGCTCGGCAATGTGAGCACTCGTGTATATGTGGCACCCCTGAGGTTCAGTCGCCACAGAGGTACTGCACCTTCTCCTAAGGTGTGGTGCCCCACCATCCTGGTAAGTTGCGAACTCCTTTCCACACTCCAACACCTACACCCGCACACAGGATAGTTCAGTAAAGGACCAGATTGCAGCTCCATGCTTAGGGGGTAGCAGAGCACCTTTCGTGGGTCCTTGCTTCATAACACGAGATGTACTGGGAGGTGGGTGGAGTTTAAATCCATATAAAAGGTTGGGAAGGTTTAGAATTACAGGTCAGTCCCTGAGAGGGGCAGTCTGGGGTGAGTCCCAGAGGAGGGGAGGACAGTCAGTCAGGAGAGACTGAGGACGGGTCTGAGGAGAAGGAGATAGACGTAGACCAGTAACCTAAGCATCCATCAGAAGGAGAGACAAGTACGGAATGAAGGAGTAAAGAGAACAGAGAGGAGGAGTGGGTTGGATAGGAACCCTGCCTATAGGTTCTCAGCGCAAGGCCGGGGCCCGGTCCCCGAGGTTGTATGGACACTTATGGTTCTGCAGCAGACACCGCTGGAGTAGTTGGCTGTAAATGCACTACTCCCATCCAAGACTTGGGACACAACAGCAACACGGATAAAGAGCCGGGATCCAGGAGTATCCCTGAGCAGGCTACAGCTGTCTGTCATACAAGTAGCATTCTAGGAACATCTAGACAGAAGATATTCCAGGGTAACTAAGTACTGGAGTGCTTCACACCACAAGGCGCATTGGCGGAGTCGTTCAGGAAAGTACATGTTGGCGGAGTGTTGGAGAGGAGAGCCCTGACTTGCCCGGGAGGTTGATTGAGTCTCTACCCCGGAGGACACGGCATGGAGGCAGGCACCAGTGGGTACCACGAACTGTGAGTAAAGCTTTGAAACTGCAAGCCCTGGTGTCCTCCATTCATTCGTCGCTAACACCTTCAGCACTCCTACATCTGGGTATCAGCATCCACACCATCCTGCACTTCTCCAGATCCTTTGCACCTACACTGCCCTGGGACTACAGCTCCCCCTGTGGGGAGCTACACCATCTTTGCTGCATCACACCATCAGTCCCAGCGGATCTGTAAGCAGCGTTAGCTTAACATCCTACTTGCTAAACACCACAGGTGGCGTCACAAACTATTATCCCATTAACCACCAAAAACCAACAACATTGATATTGGGCGCCCAGGGCCACGGACCGGGTCACCACCACCGCTGCTGTGACACATCCCCCTGACACCGGCCCGGTACCGAATACCCCGCAGCCTGGGGAGGGCGACCCATGTATACGCAGGACTCTACCCCTGAGACACTGGGTTAGAGTCCCTCTAGTCACACTAGTGCTCGGCACCGCAACAGTAGTGCCAGGAAGAAACAAATTAAATAGCTAAAGCGCACTACATGTGAACTGCACCGCTCTGGCAGATGCCACTAACCACCTGGACAAGGGAGGAAAGCGCTAGACTTGCGCATGGTGACGCACTGGCGGATGCAGCTGCTTAATGCGGTACTGAAGGTGCACAGCTCTGGACGGCACCATATGGCGCTGAGTGAGGTGCTGAGATGTGGAAGCAGAGTGGCGCAGAACAAGCCACTAGTAGGCGGTGACTGTAACTCTATAGCCCTATAACGTACGTATCCAAGGGAGGGGAGTTATAATGAGTCAGTCACCAGATACATGCATCCATCATCACTCACACAATATATTATAAGAGTCTACAGCAGCGTCCTTCCGGGACCTTCCTAGTGGTCCAATGGGAGCAGCAATAGGACCTGAGCATGTGACCTCAGACGTCCAATGAGAGGACTTCCCATGGGTATGCTCAGTGGGCCGAAAGAAGGACAGTCCCAAGAGCTGCTTGCTGCTCTCTATTGCAGGTTCCTATAGCTGAACCCCGATTGGCAGCAGTAACCAAGCCAACAGCAGTAGACTGAGCAAGACGCTGGGAACGACGTCTTTGCTGAGCAGTCTCCTCTGTGGCCGGAGAGGAATGGGAGACTGCAGAGGGCAAGGCTTCGGATTCCTCTTGTGCAGAGGCAGGAACCCGACGCCTAACATTACCCACCCTCCTAGGGCCCCTTCCTCCCTTTGCCTCACTGATCAAAGGCTGTAATGAGCAAGGGAGCATGAATATTCTCCACAGGTTCCCAGGTCCTATCTTCTGGGCCATGACCCTTCCAGTCCGCTAGATAATATTTATTGCTCTGTACCACCTTACACCCCACGATGGCATTCACCTCGTACACGTCCGAGGACAAGCTTGATGTCCCGGTAGGTGACTCCGAAAACTGGAACATGTGAACGGGCTTAAGGAGGGACACGTGGAAGGTGTCAGTGATACCCAGGTGTGGAGGAAGAGCCAGATGGTAGACCACAGGGTTAACCTGTTCGAGGACCTTGAAAGGACCAATGTAGCAGGGTGCAAACTTAGTGGACTCGACCCACAGCCTGATATTACGGGCGGAGAGCCACACTAAGTCGCCGGGGCGAAGGTCAGGGCAGGGGGCCGGTGTGCGCCGGCAGAGACTCTCATTCTTTCCTTGGAGGCCTGGCTGGCATCCTTGGTGCGGTCCCAAATATCATGTGCCTCCACCGCCCTGTCTGCCACCCTAGAGTCTGTGGATGACACGGGCAAGGGCACAGGTACGGATGCTGGAGGAATGGGGTCTGACTGGTGGAATCGGCCACAGCGTTGTTCAAGGCAAACTTCGCCCACGGCAGCAAGGATGCCCAGTCATCCTGCCTGGCCAAGACAAAATGTTGTAAGTATGTGACAAGGGTCTGGTTTGCCCTCTCTACTGACCCATAGGCCGAGGAGAGATTCAGCTCAATGCTGAGCAAGTGACAGAGTTCTCTCTAAAGGGCCTGTCACACTAAGAGATATCGCTAGCAATATCGCTATAACTAGTGACGTTATAGCGATATTGCTAGCGATATCTCTGTGTCTGATACTTACCTCCGACCGGCTCCCCCGCTGGTGACCGCTGATCGCGCGAGAACGTTCAGGACTGTTTCTCGTCGTCAGCTTCCTGTGGCGCTTCCTGCTGTGAGGACGAGCGACGCGTGGAGCCGGGCGGGAGGACGCAGGATCGCCTGGTGTGACAGGTAAGTAGCGATCCCCGTCCCCAGCGCTGTCGCTAGTGAGATCTGCCTATGTGGCAGCTCACTAGTGACCACTTAGCGATGTACCAGCGATCCTGACCGCGTCATATCGCTGATCGGGATCGCTGGTACATCGCTAAGTGTGACAGTACCTTTAAACCGATATGCAAACTGGGGGCCCCCGTCACTGATGATCTTGTCCGGCACCAGGTGCACCATTTTATAGAAATGGTCGGTGATGACCCAGATAACGGTGCTGCCACTGGACTTGGGTAGGCCACCACGAAATCCATACCAACCATCTCCCAGAGCCTGTCCGCCACCGGCAGGGGGTAAAGCAGCCCAGCAGGCCATTGCCGAGGAGACCTATTCTTGGCGCAGGAGACGCACACCCGAATATAGTCTCCGACGTCACGGGCCATATGCGGCCACCAGTACGTCCTCGCCAGAAGCTCAGAGGTCCGTTTTGTCTTGAAATGTCCACCCACCCTGGATGAGTGAGCCCAAGAGAGGACCTCCGGTTGCAGACGAGCAGGGACAAATGTCTTGCCCGGAGGTACTGACTCAAGGGCGACCGGAGCCATGGTCCTCAGGCTCTCGGATGGGGTGATCAGCCGAGGCTCCTCCTCCTCCGATGACACCACGGAGCGGGAGAGAGCATCGGGCCGGACGTTCTTCTCACTGTAGAGAAAATGGAGGGTGAAGTGGAACCGGGAGAAGAACAAGGACCACCTGGCCTGGCGAGAATTTAGCTGCTGGGCTGTCTGCAAATACACCAAGTACTTGTGGTCGGTGAACACCTGGAAAGGGTGGCGAGCCCCCTCCAGAAGGTGTCTCCACTTCGAGAAGGCCAACTTCATAGCTAGCAATTCCCTGTCCCCGATGAAATAATTCCTCTCCGCCGGTGTGAAGGTGAAAGGGGATGAAGCACCGAAGGAGCCAATGGGGGGTTACCTTCCCAGCTCCATGCCCGGAACCATTGTGCAGGGCGTTAGGTTCCCCGGGGGACACTTTAGGAGCCTGTTCTGCAGCCAGGAACAGGAAGAGGGAAAGACTCCGAGCGGGAAAACTGCGTGCGCTATCTGCAGAGCAGCGCAGAGTGCTGACAGGGGAGGATGCTGACTCTAGAGGGAAGAGAACTCGGACACAGATGCCAGAGCCAGAGAGACCACGGACAGGGACTGTGGACAGTGAGTACGTGAAGCCTGCTACTTGCACTGTCAGGAAAGTTGCTGACTCCCCTCTGCGATAAGATGCTGCGCTGCGCTGCCCCACAGAGAGACTGTGACCTTGTTATGTGATGAGACGCTCCCCTGTAGCAAAGTGGCATTCAGTAACGGGGTTGTGACCGCTACAGAGAGACTGAGCCCTGGTTGCGGTGACCTGTGTGCTTACGTAGAGCCCCTGATTCCGGTGGAAGTACACCGCAGCGGAGCGAGAGAGAAAGACTTGGAGCTAAAGGGAATGTCGTTAGTTTCATACCCCCCTAGCTCCTGCGTTAACCCCTCATACCCTGGCTGGACGACATCAAGGGCCCACGAGACAGAGGACAGCAAGCGCCGCTGGTACCTTGGTGCCATCATTGGACAAGAGTGATCCCTTCAAGCAAGATCCCTGAGGACTGATAAGTGCCCCCATAGGAAAATAACTTTTATACTGTTTGAATTCGTTTATGCTTTTCTGCCGCTGGTTTAACCTGTTCATATCATATTCTTTCAGATACTGTTTATATTACCAGTATTATCCCTTGTAAATAAAACTCCCCTTTAACTGTTGGTCCATCTGTTGCGTGGTGACATATTGCCATTCCTGCACGCTTTTACATTTGGCGTAGTCGGCAGGATGTCACAAGAATACGCGGACGGAGCGGACCAAGCAGTCAGTCAGACTAGCATTTCCCTGGGAGCCATGTTGAATAATCTGCCGAGGTTTATGGGGAACAATGTGATGTTGTGGAACTAGACTGAGCGAATTCAGGTGTTACTGCGGATGCACCCCTTGGCACCAGCACTGGAGGTAGAGATAGCATTGATGGCCTTAGAGGGGGAGGCACGGGACTCTGTCATGCATAGACCCCCCGGTGCTGCGTATTCTAGAGGAGACACATGGGGACCCCACTGACGTAGGGGAACTCCGCATGCGTCTGTTCCTTCGGGTGCAAAGAGAGGGGGTTTATGAATGCCCTACAAGAGCTCCACACTGCTATTAAATGGAAGGACGGGGTAGGCGTAGGTTCAGTAGATGTGGTGCTCAGAGATCAGATGGTGACTGGGCTACGTGACGGAATAATGAAGCAGGCTATGCGAGAGCGCCTGCGGGTAAAGCCAGATATGACCTTCTCTGAAGTAGGTAGTGGGTAGTGAGGCGCGCACGCACGAGCAAGAACAGGATGTGACAGGGTCAGTGGGAAAGGTGCGGAGCGGGGAGGCAACTACCACTGAAGAAAGAGTCCCCCGATGGGTAGAAGACCTGAGATAGGAGATCAGTCAGTTCTGCGAAGAAATGGCAACTTCCAGGAGGACCCAGACAGAGAAGCCCGGTTCACTGTGGCAAGGAAGAGGAGCTATTCCCCAAACAGAAGTTGCAGCTACCCAGAGAAGACGTCTCCTCACTTGCTATACTTGTGGAGAGCCCGGCCATATTGCCCGGTGGTGTCCCCAATGGAGCTGACCATCCCCGTGGCTCCCATTAAAACTAGGTGGCTCCAAGCACGAGGGACACCACCCGGAGCGTGAAGAGCAGAGGAGGAGTGAAAAGAGTCCCACCAGCCTTGTTTCCATGTGCCCCCTGGTCTGGGCCGAAATCAACGGGAGAGCTGTGTGGTGCCTGGTAGACACCGGTTCTCAAGTGACCAACATGCCCGAAAAATTTTTTCCCAGACACTTCACGGAGGTGCTGCGGCCTGAATGGGGCCCAGTCATTAGGCTTACGGTGGCCAATCACCTACCAATCCCGGTCGCAGGGGTGGTATGGCTGAACATAGAAGTCTGTGGAAAAGATATGGGGAGAAAAGGAGTAGTGTTGGCAGATGGAGAAGCCGCTAGGGATCATACCGTAACCCTGGGCATGAACGTGCTTAAGGACCTCGGAAGTATACTTCTCAATGAGACCTCAGACCAATTCCTACTACAGTGGAGTGACCAGACCCCACAGAAGAGGGTCTTTCAACAGCTGATTCGGACAGCCCAGGTCTGGGAAATATGCAGTAGCGGAAAAGAACTAGGGAAGATCATTGTGCCCGCTTCTTTGAATCGAGTGCTGCCCCCGGGGCAGACCATGCTTCCTCTACCTGTGCGAGCGGGTGTCCCTCAGAAGGAGTGGAGTTACAAGTGGAGCCCAGCCCAGCTGATCAATTGTCGTCCGGGATACTGGTCGCACGGACCTTGGCCACTGTGCAGAATGGCACCGTACTCATGCGCTGTGTGAATTTGGGAGAGACTGACATGACCTTTGCCCCCAGAGGAGAAGTGGCCCACATCCTAGGTGTACCAGATGAGCTGGTGCCCTCCAAAACAGTTCAGTTGACTGCAAAGCTAGAAGACCCATGGTTGGTGACTGTAAAGGCAGAGGCCATCCCAGATCCCAGGCTGCTACAAGAAGGCCGACGAATTCTAGAACAAATGTGGGCAGAATTCTCAGAACTGCCTTCTCAGCAGGTTTCCCAGGTGGAGGCCTTGTTAGGAAAGTACCAGGAGGTGTTCACAAAAGATGAAGACGATTTTGGGCGCACGACGGCCATCACCGACCAGATACCCACGGGGGATGCGGCACCGATACGGGAGAGATATCGCCAAATACCCCCACAAATATATCAACAAGTAAAAGGAATGCTGTCGCAGATGCTAAAGAAGGGAGTGATCCGTGGGAGCCAGAGCCCGTGGGCTGCCCCCATTGTCTTGGTGTGGAAGAAGGATGGAACTTTACGCTTCTGTGTGGATTACCGCCGGCTCAACGCTTGTACGGTGTGAGATTCATATCCACTGCCACGGATAGAGGAGTCCCTGTCGGCATTGGGAAATGCTGGTATTTTTCTACACTGGACCTGGCCAGCGGGTATTGGCAAGTACCCATGCCTGAACAAGATTGGGCCAAGACAGCCTTCATTTTTCTGATGGGATTATACGAATTCGACTGCATGCCTTTTAGGCTAGCCAATGCCCCGGGAACACTTCAGCGTCTCATGGAGAGATGCCTGGGAGACTTGAACTTCGAAGCCACTCTGATCTACCTAGACGATATCATCATCTTTGCTCCCACCGTTGAAGAACATCTCCGAAAAACTGGAGCAAGTTCTGAGTCGGCTACAAAAGTACGGGTTGAAAGTGAATCGATTATCTAGGGCATGTTGTCTCAGCCGAGGGAGTGATGCTCTCGCAGGAGAAAATCGCTGCGATGCAGGAGTGGCCGACCCCAAAAACCGTGAAAGATGTGCTGGCATTCCTGGGACTCACGGGATACTTCTGGCGCTTTGTGAAAGATTTTACTCGCATCGCCAACCTCCTCCTGGAATTGTTGAAAGGAATACCCTCATGCGCGAAGAACATGAACATACACTGGGGAGAGCAACAGGAAAAAGCATTTCAGGCCCTGAAGAAAGCCATGACCGAGGCCCCTGTGTTGGCCTATGCCGACTTCACGCAGCCGTTTATCTTGCATCCTGATGGAAGTCTCCAAGGACTCTGGGCAGCACTCTCGCAGATGCAGGATGGAAAGGAGTGTGTCATCGCATGACTCGGAAAGAAATCTGGATAATTACAGCTCTTTCAAGTTAGAGTTGTTGGCGCTGGTGTGGGCAATGACTGAGAAGTTTGCAGAATATTTGGCCGGCTCGGAAGTCCACGTGCGTACGGATAACAATCTGTTGGCTCACCTTGAAACAGCTAAGGCTAGTTTCACATTTGCGCTTTTGAGCGCAGCGACGGACTGCGCACGGCTACCGCTAAGCCCTGCCCCCTGCCGCGCCTCTGCCGGTAGCTCCGCCTACTGGTGCATGACACTGCATGCGTCCTGCGTCCCCTATCTTTATTACTAGGGGCGCAGGCCGTGCGCAGTTTGCGTTTGGCGGCGCATGCGTCCTTTTCACGGTGCGCCGACCAGCGCCAAACGCAACCGACTCCATGGATTGGAACACCCTCAGGTCACTCCCCAGAAGGGAACAGCCCTACGACCAGGGGATAGAGTCTTAGTGAGGGAGAAGCACCCTCACAACAAGTTGGAATTTCGGTGGGAGAAGAGCCCGTATGGGGTGAAGTGACGGCTCGGTGGACGGGGACCAGTCTATGAAGTTCAACCTGAAATTGGTGAAGAACTCCCCAGCCGCACACTACATCGGAATATGCTGCGTCCCTGCTTGCCTCGAGACCCTCCAGTTGTGCTGCCTGCCCCAGTGACCGCTGAGGATGAAGATGAGGAAGACCCCTTCAAGGTAACCCGGAGACAGGGCTGGTGCCTGAAACCTCGGAAGTAACCGAGGAAACCTCAACTCCCATTTTCCCAGTGGCTGATTCCGCAACCTCTACTGACCTGAGATGTTCTAAATGGTCAACGGCAGGTGTACCCCCCAGACGCTACAACAAGGACGAATTCATCTGGCAGAAAATTGTACAAGGTCTGGAAGATTGTCAACAGGAGCTCCAGAAACTCTCACCCGTGGAATGGCGAGCTCACAGAGAGGGGGAATGTAAGGGGGTGAAGCACCGAAGGAGCCGAGGGGGGGGTTGCCTTCCCAGCTCCGTGCCCGGAACCATTGTGCAGTTCGTTAGGTTCCCTGGGGGACACTTTAGGAGCCTGTTCTTCCAGGAATAGGAAGAGGGGAAGACTCAGAGCGGGAAAACTGCGCCTGCTTTCTGCAGAGCAGCGCAGAGTGCTGGCAGGGGAGGACGCTGACTCTAGAGGGGAGAGAACTAGGGCACAGACGCCAGAGAGACCGCGGACAGGGACTGCGGACAGTGAGTACATGAAGCCTGCTACTGCACTGTCAGGAAAGTTGCTGACTCCCCTCTGCGATAAGACGCTGCCCCACAGAGAGACTGTGACCGTGTTATGTGATGAGATGCTCCCCTGTAGCGAAGTGGCATTCAGTAACGGGGCTGTGACCGCTACAGAGAGACTGAGCCCCGTACCTGGTTGCGGTGACCTGTGTGCTTACGTAGAGCCCCCGCAGCGGAGCGAGAGAGAAAAACTTGGAGCTAAGGGGAATATCGTTAGTCTCATAACCCCTGGCTCCCGCGTTAACCCCTCATACCCCAGCTGGACAACGTCCAGGGCCCATGAGACAGAGGACAGCAAGCGCTGCTGGTGCCTCGGTGCCATCGTTGGACAAGTCATCCCTTCAAGCAAGATCCCCGAGGACTGATAAAATCCCAAATAGGAAAATAACTTTTATACTGTTTGAATTCCGTTTATGCTTTTCTGCTGCTGGTTTAACCTGTTCATATCATATTCTTTCTGATACTGTTTATTTTACGAGTATTAACCCCTGTAAATAAACCTCCCCTTTAACTGGTGGTCCGTCTGTTCCGTGGTGACATATTGCCATTCCTGCCCGCTTTTACAAAGGTCTTAGAGAAAACGAAGCATGGGTGCTTCCGACCTTGCGTGTCCTTCTGGAACAGACCACTCCAGCACCGATGGACGAAGCATCCACCTCCAGAATGAAGGGTTTATCTACATCAGGGCGATGTAGAATGGGAGCGCTAGCGAAATGGGACTTAATGGAGGAGAAGGCCTTGGAGACAGGTTCCGACCACAACTTGAGATTTGCACCCTTTGCACCAAGGGGGCTACCAAAGTTGAGAAGTGGGGGATGAATTGGCAGTAGTAGTTTATGAACCCCATAAAGCGCTGAATGGCTTTGAGAGAATGGGGCTCCTGCCAATCCATCACTGCCTGTAGTTTCGTAGGATCCTTGGCCAGTCCCTGGGCGGAGATTATATAGCCCAGGAAAGGTAAGGACTCCTGCTCAAACACACACTTCTCCAACTGGGCATACAGGGAGTTTGCCCGCAGGAGGTCGAAGACTTTGCAAACATCTCTACGGTGGGAGGCAATATCTGGATAGTAGATGAGAATATCTTCCAGATAGACTACTACCGAGGTGGTAAGCATATCCCAGAAGATATCATTCACAAAGTCTTGGAAGATGGCCGGGGCATTACAGAGCCCAAGGGCATCATCAGGTATTCATAATGCCCACCCCTGGTGTTAAATGCTGTCTTCCATTCGTCCCCCATACGGATGCGAATCAAGTTGTAAGCCCCCCGCAGATCGAGTTTGGTAAATACTCTCTCTGTCATGGGTGACTCGCGGTCCCAGAAAGACCTGCTTCAGAGTGCCCAAGAACTGCGAGGCACTCTGCACCACATGATCACCACTGTTATGAATGGGTCGCCGAGGAAAAAAAACAACACAAGCTAAATCTCAGAAAACCAGAGAGGTTGGTAACTATGCAGACTGCAGATCCCTGATTCTAACCACGCAACTAGCAGCAGTCGTGGAGCGTTCCTACGTTGGTCCTAGATGCCTCGTCACAACCGGAGAGCTAAATAAGCCTAAAGCAGGAAAAGAGGAAAACTAACTGCTCCAGAGCAGACCCCAAAGGAAAGACAGCCTCCCACATGTGAAACAAGATGAAATCACATACAAAGGCAGGAAAATAGGCTTAGCAAATGATGGGGCAAAACTAACTAGAAAGGACAGGAAAGGAAAGACACTGTCTGCAATCTGCCAAAAACCCTACCAAAAATAATGTCCAACACATCTGATAGCAAAATTAACCCTGAAGTCACTAGACTTCTCCCACTATATCAGCACTCTGAAATATTCTGAGACAGAGCAAAAAGAGGCCAATCTAATAAGGGACAAAAAAGAGCAAATTGGCAAATACAGATAAATAAGAGTGGAAATTCAGCACAGCCCAACCGGCTGACCACACAAAAAACTGAATTGACCAACAAGAGCAAGTGTGAACATTAGGAAAAACAAACTTAACTTGAGAAGACTGGAACAGAGCTGAGTCCAAGACCTGAGAAGCAGACTGAATCACCAGCACCAGGATAGGGTGTCGGCTGTCTTATATCCAGTCTGATACTCCAGAGATCCAATCGTTATCCTCCTCCTCAGGTGGCAGATCACTACCAATTAAACCAACCTCACTACCTCCTGTCACCACCAGAGGGAGAACGGAAGGAGAACTCTCAACTGGTGGAGCAGAAAATGAGCTCATACCACACCACGCTCCCACAGCAGTGTGGCCCACTCCAGAGCCCAGCCCGACAAGAGGGAAATAACAAATCCCACTTTAGCCCACTCAGAGGGGAATTGTGCAGCCAGCAGCTCCAGGTGAATGGAACACTGGCTCACGAAACCCCTACAAGAAGCACTATCGCCCAAGAACTTCTCGGGCAATGGGAGGCGGGACAAAGTCGGGGCAGGGATGGTAGGGGACACACGGGAGACAGCCTCCATGGCTGCCTTAACAGTGACCGTGGTAACATCCACAGCTGAGGCTGAGCACTCGAGAGCCCCCAACCTGCCCTCCAGCTGCTGGATGTACCTCTGCAGTCGCTGTTCGACCGCCATTACAAGCCCGACCCTGGCGTTAGTATAATGTTACGGGCTGGTGGAACACCCCAAATAATAAGGAAGATAATTAGTGTGTTCGCAGCTTGGGGTCCACCGTGCAGAGATGGTAACTGCTGCTCGGTAATGGCGGACGTTATATGGCGGTACAATAGAGGAACATACGGGGTTAACTCCACCTAGTGTGTACAGAGGCGGACTCTGCTACCTCACAGAGCCGCCTGACCGCTAAACACAAATGCCGCGCCTGTTTATGCTCACAGAGCTCGGCAATGTGAGCACTGGTGTATAGACACAGGACTCTACCCCTGAGACACTGGGTGTCCCTCTAGTCACACTAGTGCTCAGCACTGCAACAGTAGTGCTAGGAAGAAACAAATTAAATAACTAAAGCACACTACATTCGAACTGCACCGCTCTGGCAGATGCCACTAACCTCCCGGACAAGGGTGGAAAGCACTAGACTTGGGCACGGCGTCGCACTGGCGAATGCAGCCGACTTGATGCGGTACTGAAGGTGCCCAGCTCTGGATGGCACCATATGGCACTGAGTGAGGTGCTGAGAAGTGGAAGCACTGTGGCGCAGACCAAGCCACTAGTAGGTGCTGACTCTAATTCTATAGCCCTATAACGTACGTCACCAAGGGAGGGTAGTTCTAATGAGTCAGTCACCAGATACATGCATCCATCATCACTCATACAATAAGAGTCTATGACTCTTTAATAGCAGCATCCTTCCGGGACCTTCCTAGTGGTCCAATGGGAGCAGCAATAGGACCTGAGCATGTGACCTCAGACCTCCAATGAGAGGACTTCCCACAGGCATGCTCATTGGGCCGAAAGAAGGACTTAGTCCCAAGAGCTGCTTGCTGCCGGCTATTGCAGATTCCTATAGCTGAACCCCGATTGGTAGCAGTAACCAAGTCAACAGCAGTAGACTGAGCAAGACACCGGGAATGATGTCTTGGCTGAGCAGGCTCCTCTGCGGCTTGAGAGGAATGGGAGACCGCAGAGGGCAAGGCTCTACACTGTGTTCCAAATTATTATGCAAAAAGAGTTTACGAGTGATAAGGTTAGAATTTTTTTGTTTGTCATTTAAACTCATTGATGGTGATGTGTGTCAGGGCTCTTTATATCACTGAAAGCAATTGCAGATACCTGTGCAAATTAGTTTGGCAGGTGTGTCCAAATAAAGGCAAGACTACTTAAGAAGGCTGTTCCACATTATTAAGCAGCCAACATTTTTTGCCAAAATGGGAAAGAAAAAGGATTTGTCGACTGCTGAGAAGCAACAAATTGTGGAGTATTTAGGTCAAGGCATGACTACAATCAACATTGCCAAGACACTTCATCGTGATCATCGCACAATCAAGAAGTATGTAGCTGATTCCCAGCACACACGTGTGCGTGCTGATAAGGAAAAATTGAGGACTCTTTCCAACAGGCAATTGCGTCAGGTTAAAAGAGCAGCTGCAAAAATGCCTTGTCATAGCAGCAGACAAGTTTTTGAAGCTGCTGGTGCCTCCAATGTCCCCCGAACAACAAGATGCAGGGTCCTTCAGAGGTTTACAGCTGTGTGTAAGCCATCCTGTTGACCACCTCTATCCACTGCACACAAGCAGAAACGGCTCCAGTGGGCCAAACGATGCATGAAGACTGTCTTCCAAACTGTTTTGTTCACCGATGAGTGCCATGCAACGCTCGATGGTCCAGATGGATGGAGTGGAGGATGGCTGTTTGATGGACACCCCATGAAAACACGGCTAAGGCGCCAACAAGGAGGAGATGGAGTAATGTTTTGGGCTGGAATCATGGGGAGAGAGATTGTCGACCCCTTTAGGATCCCTGAAGAGGTAAAGATGAACTCCATAATCTATGTGGAGTTTCTAAAACAGCACTTCCTGCCATGGTTCAAGAGGAAGAACCGTGCTTTCCGCAGCAAGATCATTTTCATGCATGATAATGCACCGTCTCATGCTGCAAATAACACATCTGCCTCTCTTGCTGCTATGGGCATAAAAGAGGACAAACTTATGGTGTGACCACCATCTTCCCCTGACCTCAACCCCATTGAGAACCTCTGGAGCATCATCAAAATGAGTGTCTATGATGGCGGGAGGCAGTTCACATCTAAGCAACAGCTCTGGGAGGGTATTCTGTCCACATGCAAAACAATTGAAGCACAAACCATCCAAAAACTGACAAATTCAATGGACGAGAGAGTTCAGAAGCTTCTTTCGAACAAGGGGTCCTATGTGCAAATGTAACATCACCTAGAATAAAGTTTTTACTTGAAAACTGTTTGATTTCATTTTGTAATAAGCTGATAATGCTTATAATTTAACAATTGACCATTTTTTTTGTTCAAAATAAAAATAAAAAGGTTAAAAACTCTGCTGTGCATAATAATTTGGAACATGCATTTTGAGTGTTTCTTATTTTTAAAAATATACTGTTTTCATAGACAGTTTGTTCAAAAACATTGCAATTATAGTAGAATATTAGATGACTGGAAAATAACAATGACTGCAATTCATATAGGTAATTTAGAGAAAATATGAGGAAATATTTTTTGCATAATAATTTGGAACACAGTGTAGATGCCTCCCGTGTAGAGGCAGGAACCTGACTCCTAACATGGGGTCTATCTCTGACACACCTCATACATCCATGTGCCATAAATTGAGGCACTTTAGGCCTAAATTCCCTTTTTTGGGCAGTCTGTCACTCTCGCTATATACACGCAGTGCCTGGGCTGACAAACATTTCCCCATGGGGGGGTACATTTTTTTAAAAATATACTATGGGCATTATAGACACCCTTGCCAAAAATTGGACTGCCTGTAGCAACACAAAACACGTTAACCCTGGTGATTTAGTGGAAGATAATCATACTGAAATCAAACAAATAAATAAAAAATGTGAATCCACCTATGAAAGAAAATAACAAAAGGGAGGGGTGAACACAGGTTCATAGATATGAAGCCAGAATGTGTCCTACGAGATATGTTTGTCCCTAGGAACAGCTCAGAGACAGGGATATAAATTAAAATATAATATAATAGTATTTCAATATTTTTCTATTGTAGAGGTATACATCCTAAGAGAATGATCCAGAGATAGTAAAACTGGAAAATATAGCAATAAATGGGAAGAATATACGTACATCTCATCTTTATGACAGTTCCCCCTGGGGGAGTAACATTTGCTTTGGTTTCAAATTAGTAACTGGTATCATAAAAACACACCAGCACAAAAATTGAGTGACTTTTGCATCACGGAACACCCTGAAGTTCTACTGGTTGTGGATGATGAGGATGAGGATAAGGAGGAGGTTAACATCAAACAGACCAAATCAGGAAGCGGAAACCCATGTGTGGTTGTGAAGAGGTGCATGAGAATACACCTCCACAAAAAAGACAATGTATTTGAGGTTATGTTTCGCTGTTTTCATTCATTGGTGTACAGAAGTCTTGCCCAATCCAGCCCTTGTTCATTTTTATAAGAGTCAGTCTGTCAGCATTGTCAGTTGACAGGCAAATGCGCTTATCTGTTATAATTCCACCAGCGGCGGCACTAAAAACCCACTCTGACAGAACGCTAGCAGCAGGGCAGGCTAGGATCTCCAAGGTGTAGAGAGCCCCTTGCCTCTGTGCCGGCACGATGGGAGGGTCTGGAAAAACTGTCCCAGAACTTTGCCATTGTTCCCCTGCCTGAT
Source organism: Dendrobates tinctorius (assembly GCF_039654945.1). NCBI lineage: Eukaryota > Metazoa > Chordata > Amphibia > Anura > Dendrobatidae > Dendrobates > Dendrobates tinctorius. The sequence goes on along the minus strand of NW_027361687.1, from coordinate 93,077,117 downwards.
AGGACCTGTTGAAGCGTATTGAGCGCGAAACGGCTGTTGTCCGTCTTCCAGCACATTGCTCCCGTGCCTATGCCGATGCCTTGCGTATGTCAAATAAAGTGATTTGATTCACATGAACGGTGAATGCCATCCTATTTTTTCTTTCTCTTTACAATGGAATGTTAGGAAAGGAGCAGTTGGAGAGAGAAGATCCCCAGAGAGGGATGGAGTGAAAGTAAGTGCTGCAGCAGAAGGAACAAGAAAGCCTAATTCTTCAGAATGAAGATAGTTTAGTACAGAACGTGGGGAGAAGAGAACTGAGGACAAGGGTGAGAGCAGAGCCCTTCCTTAAGTTACAGCGCATGGTCCGGAGTCCGGTCTCCCAGGTTGTATGGATACTGATATTCCTGCAGCAGAAACCGGAGAAATAGAAGTTGTCACCACTTTATTCCCACTTAAGACTCAGGGGCACAATAGCAACGTGTGTGAGCCGGGACCTGATAGTAAGAGGTCCCTGAAGCGGGTTACAGCTGTCTGCCGTACGAGTGGAGTTCCAAGTAACATCTAGAAGGAGGAACTTGAGTTTAATACACAACTACAAGTACTTCAGTTTAAGCGCTAGTGAGGAGACGTTCAGTGAAGGCACATGTTGGCGGAGTGTTGGAACGGTGTACTTTATCTTGCTTGGGAGTTGGCTGAGCCCCTGACCTGGAGGACACGGCACCGAAGCAGGCACCTGTGTGCACCAGACTGTGAGTAAAGCCTTGGAACTACATGCCCTTGTGTCCTCCACTTATTCCTGCGCCTTGCACATGGCTCTGCTACATCTACTTCTTCACACTATCTCCACATTTACCAACCTCATCTACTCTGCCCTGGGACTACAGCCCTACCTGTGGAGGGCTACCACATCATTACTGCACCACACCATCTGTCTCAGAGAAGCAACCCTGCAGCGCTGGTCAAACTGACCAGAAACCACAGGTGGCATCACGAATCATCACAATAACTTTATCCCCATCACTCTACCCCCCTTTTACATTGACCGCCTTAGGCCACGGACCGGGTCACTGCTACTGTGACATCTCCCATTGAAATCAACGGGCCCGGCACTGAGTACCCCACAGCCTCTGGGGGCGAGTCACATGAGCCAGGCATTGCACGTTTGTGAGCTTGCCTCACCACAGAGCAGCCACCAGGTTCCAAAATCCATGCTTGGCTGTGGATTCTGCCTTATCAGCCACTGATCTGCCTGCTCTTTCAGAGCTGTCCAAAACTCTTCAGCATTTTGGGGTTGGTTACAGAAGCATATTAGCTTCAGCAATAGCATTGTGGAGGGCACAGGTAATGTTGTGGGACACGTGCCTGTGTAATGCCGGGACAAATATTCCCGCATGTTCGTGCCCTCGGGGTGATACTCGACTCTGCCCTCTCTTTCAAGCTAAGACCCAAGCCCTTGCCTCCTCCTGCCCATTACAACTCAGAAACATTGCCTGGATCTGTACATTCCAAGAAAATTCAAAAATGTTTGTCCACGCCCTCATGATCTCCCTCCTCGACTATTGCAACCTTATACTCTCTAGCCTCCCCTCCAGCACTCTTGCCCCACTCAAATCTGTTAGCACCGTTACCACTAGCACTGTTCTCACCGCCATCGGGCCCAGATCTGCTCCCTCCAGCGCCATACTCACGGCTCCTGGTTCCATGTCCACCCCCGCTCCCACGCTGCTACAGGCTTCCCTTCTTCCGGCTCCCCGGCATGCGCCTGCACCAACTCTCCGGCGCGCTTCTCTGCTGTCGCCTTTATCCCCCTGCATGACCTGAGCCGACAGCACTGTCTGGCCAATGGACAGCAGGCACTGGGTATTTCAGGCCACTCTCCCATAGTAGAGGTGCCTGATTATTGAGTTCTATTTCTATACTTAGGCCCTGTCTTGCTGCCGCTAGCTATTGCTGTGCTAAGCTTTTGACCTAATCCTATTTCTCTCCTTCCATCTCTTCCAGAGTCTGCTTCAGTCCTCTGTCATCCTGCTGTTTCTTCCCATCTCCAACTCTGTTCTTCCCAGCGTTCATAACCTCTCCACCTCGTGGTTTCCAATCTCCGTGCCTCTCCTGTACCTTCCCTGCTCAGTCTATTGTTCCCTCCCTACCACCCCTGTCTCGTTTCCGTTTTTGTATTTTTCCCTGAGCTGACCCCTGGTCCTGGTACTAGAGGTCCCTGAGCCTGCCCCCTAAAGATTCCTGTATAGGGGTTGGTCCAATCTGGTGTGCTCGCTTGGGGGAGTTTCGGTATCATGGTACAGTGGGTGCACTCTTGGTACTCGCAGCCGCTGGCATAACAGTATAACAAAATCTAAAAACTCTGCTGCCAGAGTAATCCAACTGTCCCTCCATTATTCTCCAGCCTATCCTCTCTGCCATGCCCTTCACTGCCTTTCTATTGCCCATATGCTACAGTTCAAAACCCTAAATATGACATACAAAGTCTTCCACAATTTATCTCCTCCATACATCTGTGACATGGTCATCCAATGTTTGACTGGCTCATGACTTCGTGTACGCAATCCCAGTGTGCCGTCAGCAAGATGTACCGTCCGTACCCACAAGCACTTGTCCATGGGTCCATGGTTAGGTGCACTCTCCCTGTGCCAACATTGTTGATGGCCCGGGTAATGTTGTGGGACACGTGCTTGCTTGTCTAATGTTGTGACGACAGACCAGGAGAAATAGTGTCGGGTGGGGACAGAGTACCTTTTTACGGTCACCACCATCAGGTTGCGGAAAGCGTCCGTTTCCCATGAGCCTAAAATGCCACATTTCGAGTGCAAGCAGATGAGAAATTTGTGAATTTCGTACCGTGGCCTGTGGGGCGTTGGCTGCATCTTTCCGCTTACGGTCCAATGACTAGGTTATGTACCGCTGAAGGCTGTGCTGGGACAAGGACGTGGACGTGCTTGATGATGGTGCTATTTCACTGTGGTCAGCGGCAGATGCAGGGAAGGAGGCATCTTCTCATGCACTGTGGACATGGGATTGGCTTGCACGCACAACAGCGGAAGAAGCAGTGGTATCACCCGCAGACACTGTTCATGGAGCCTGGTGTTCAACCAACAAAGTCTGTTGCTTTGCTGCCATATGCCTGATCATGCTGGTGGTGGTAAGGATGCTGAATCGGCCATGGCTGCTGGTGCAAATGTCCTTTTTGGGGCTATTGGCAGTCTTTAAAAAACAAGAAGACTGGTAAGGAAACATTCATTGTCTTCCTCTACCACACCACCTCCTCAACTCGACACCTGTCTTTCGTTGGTCCCCAAGGCTCTGTTCTAGGACCCCTACTCTTCTCCGCCTACACCTTCGGCCTCGGTCAGATGATGCAATGGAACGGTTTGCAATATCATCACTACGCCGATGACACGCAGATCTACCTATCTGTACCTGGCATCCCTTCCTTACTGACCAAAATCACACATCTTCCCACCTAATCATCCTTCTTCTCTGCTCGCTTTCAAAAAGTGGACATGGACAAATCAGAATACATCATCTTTCAAGCATCTCACGCTGAGTACACCTGAGAGTTGTGTATGCCTCTTTCGGTACCAATTTAGTAAGAGGTAAACTTTGCCCTAGAGAAAATGATTTTCCAGACATTCACTGCCTTTTTTGAAAATGTTTTGCAGCTGTGATCTTCATCTTCTTGGTGTGGATGTGTAAATTTTCTATGTCGTCATCAATACCATCATCGTCCATATGTTGTAAAGAGGAAATCAGGTTTTTCAAAGGGTCGGGGTTATGTAGGTTTTGCGGCATTCCTTTAACAATGTTGGTTACACTCAGACAATTAATTTTAGACTGTGACATTTGTATATTATTGGTAACATATGTGGGTAAAGATGAAGAAGCTTGTGCCACAGGTGTGTTTATAGTTAGGGATCGTGCACTCCTCTTTAAACTTAGTTTTTTACGAGCATCCATCAGTTTGTTTGGTTTTCCTTTATACAGACATGTGTGTGTTTGGCAACATATTTTGGATGGGCATTTCTTAGGGAAAGTCTCACGTGCGCATCTGGTACACTGATCTTCTGACGGGCATGAAACCGATTCTGGTAATTGATGGTGGCTAAACGACAAATCATTGTTGGCTGTATCCTGGATGTCATTCCTCCCATAGTCAGTGCTGTTATTAATCATGTACTTTCACATTCCTGTCATCACCATGCCCCTTTTCCAGATCACTTCATCCAACTATTCGTCTGCCATATTTTTACTAAAGACCAGCACCTTCCCAGCAGCAACTGTGTATGAAACCACGTTACAGTTTTGCAAGGTGTTTATGATGCCCCCACAAAAAAAGGCCACACTATGTTGATATGTACCCCCCAGGGGGAAATGTTTGCCAGCCCATACACTTAGTGTATGGGCATTCCAAGTCTAGGAGACCGGCTCCTTTAAATTGGGCATAGTTTTTAAATCAGGCCTTCCTCCACGTCTCATCATTCACCTCCACTAGATCAACAGTGTTAACGTGTTCCGTGCTGCTACAGCCAGTGTCAAATTCTGAACTGTTACGCATCTCTCTCCATGTACCTCGGCAGCTGGTGCACACCGCCCGACTTCTTCACTTCCGGTCTCACGTCCGGCGCTGATGCCCAAAGGGTGCGCGCACGTGCCACCCTCTATTTACTCGCAGCTCTGACTGTGCCTGCACTGACTCTGAAGTCTCTATGGTCCTGGAGGACCTGATCCGGAAGTCCCGGCGCGCATTCCCTATATCAGGATGCCTCTTCTGTAGGTGGCACCTGCTAATCACTTTTGCTTCCTTGCTAGGTCTTCTTGGTGCCTGCATGGCGGCTCTCTGTACTCAGGTCCACTACCTTGTACTCTGGCGTGCTTCCCAACACGCACTCTGCTCTGTCTTGTACCCAGGCGTGCTTACTAGTACACGTCCTGCACATCCTGTACCCTGCGTGCCCCCGTGTACACGCTGTATGCACTTCTTTACCGAGCGTGCGGCGAGTACACACTTTGCATATTATTGTACCCTGTGTGCCCCCGTCTTCACCCTGCTAAACAGGTCTCTCGTGCCTCCTTCGAGCCAGCCACCTGGTTCCAGCAGTCGTGGTACTTTATTCCCCTGGGCGTGCCCCTGACGCTCCTTGTATAGGGGGTGGTCCTCTCTAGGTCAGCTCGCCCGGGGTGGGTTATTATCATGGCCCAGAGGGTCCACTCCAGGAGTTGTCACATGTACAAGGGTGGGTGGTTTTGCTGGGCGTAAAATACTTGTTATGGAAAAAGTTGAGTTGTACCCTACAGGGGAACATGTTTGCCAGTCAACACAATTAGTGTATGGGCATTACAAGTCTAGGAGACATGCTCCTTTTTAATGAGACATTTTTTGTTAAGAGGCCCTCCTCCATGTTTCTTCCAAGGGGGATTGGGGCTACTGGGGTGCATATGACTTGGTAGCAGGGCAGGCCTTGCAGTCAATGCATAAGAAAACAGAATAGGAGTACAAAATGAATAATGTGAACTGGATTTTCATGGGTCCATCCAGTATGTGGGTTCAAAGGCTTATCGGGGTGCATATGACTTGGTAGCAGGGCAGGCCTTGCAGTCAATACATAAGAAAACAGAATGGGAGTAAAAAATGAATAATGTGAAGTGGATTCTCCTGTGCTCATCCAGTATGTGGGTTCAAAGGCTTATCGGGGTGCATATGACTCGGTAGCAGGGCAGGCCTTGCAGTCAATGCATAAGAAAACAGAATGGGAGTAAAAAATGAATAATGTGAACTGGACTTTCCTGGGCCCATCCAGTATGTGGGTTCAAAGTCTTATTGGGGTGCACATGATTTGGTAGCAGGGCAGGCCTTGCAGTCAATGCATAAGAAAACAGAATGGGAGTACAAAATTAATGCGAACTGGATTTTCCTGGGCCCATCCAGTATGTGGGTTCAAAGGCTTAGTGGGGTGCATATGATTTGGTAGCAAGGCAGGCCTTGCAGTCAATGCATAAGAAAACAGAATGGGAGTACAAAATTAATAATGTGAACTGGATTTTCCTGGCCCCATCCAGTATGTGGGTTCAAAGGCTTATTGGGGTGCATATGATTTGGTAGCAGGGCAGGCCTTGCAGTCAATGCATAAAAAAATGGAATGGGAGTAAAAAATGAAAAATGTGAAGTGGATTTTCCTGGCCCCATCTAGTATGTGGGTTCAAAGACTTATTGCGGTGCACATGACTTGGTAGCATGGCAGGCCTTGCATTCAATGCAATATTTTTTATGGAAGCCACCCTGGACATCTCGTGAAAGGGGTATTGGGGTGCGTCGTAATTCTTGGCAGCCCATCCACTTACTGCATAGGCTATAACAGTTTTGGAGACCCACTGTTTAATAATGGCCCTTTAAGCAGATTAATGCTGCCTGATACCCCTGTACAAATAGGCTCTGTGACTTTAAGAGTCCCTCCTTCATAAATGAAACAAGATATGTCTGCTTATGTGTCACACACCACATGGCCAGCTAGGGTTGGTAAATGTTACAATGACATTTCCCAGTGAATTCATTTGTTTGGTTGAAAGCCTATGTAAAAGTTGAAAAACGCTTCAAAAACGCTGCGTCTGAACATAGCCCAAGTGGTGGAAGAACATTTTGGTCTGGGGTTAAGTATTTTGCCTTATATACAAGTCATTATCCTGGAAAGGATGTACCTTAACATATTTCCCAGCAAAATCTGTTTTGGTTTCGCCTTGGTATGTTTTTTGGTGCACCGGTAAAAATGGCATGAAACTCTGACAGCATTGTTTAAAGCTGTGAACAAGGAGTCAGGAATACTTCCAGGGGCGATCCTCATGATGTCCCTGTGTCATTTGAGCAATGTTTCCATCATTTTCAGACATTTTTAGACCTTAAAAGGACCCCTGGGGGGGATCGTGGCAAAAATGCTCGAGTCTCCCATAGACTTACATTGGGCTCTTTGTTCTGTCCGAATACCCGAGTACTCCAATTTGCTTGACACGAACAAAGAGCACCCAAGCATTTTAGTGCTTGCTCATCACTATTTATCTTGTTTAGACAGAGGTCAAGAAAAGGAAAAAAAATTCCTGATGGATACATAAAAGTGATGTTCCAGACCTCACTATCCACAGAGAAAGAATGGTCTGACACTCTAGTTAAGCATGTTTGTCAAAATGAAAGAGGAGTCATGAAGTCGTTATGCCACCAAAGTCGCAAAGACAACCAATTCACAATGAAGGATCGGTAAAAATTACACTTGGTCAGACCCTTCTAATATGGACTTAGAAGCAACACCATCACTCTCTGCCTTAGTTTCCCCAGGATGCTGAAGGATGCTCCCAGGACCCACCATCAGATGCTCAATCAGTAGATATGAATTTCACCACAGACATAAATTTCTGGAAAAGTATATCAGTCATCTCCCCATCAAAGAAGACTTCAAATCCCTTGTCTCAGAAGTTAAGTATGCCTGAGGAGTACAGATAAACTCTATACACCAAGATGTTGAGCTTCTCGTGGACAGAATGGACTCTATGGAAACTGAACATGATATTACCTGGGGATATCTTTCTAAAATGCAGAGCTGAGTCACCACATACACTAAAGCTTTGGATGAAAAAACAAACATCTTGAAGACTTTGACAATAGGTGTTGGCTGAAAAACATAGGGGTGAGAGGCATTTCTGAGGCTGCAGGACCAGAAGATCTTCATATAACCCTTGAATCGGTGTTCAACTCTGTCCTGGGCCAACCTGCATCCCATAAAATAAAACGCACTCAGAGCACACAGACCACTCTGCCCTAAAGGCTCTAAAGCTCAACCGGGTGATGTGATCTGCTGTATACATGATGTCATGATCCAGGCCGGGGATTGTTTCTTGCTATTCTCTCCCCGGGTTGGTCATGCGGGGGTTAATTTCTTCTGCCTCCTTTTGGGATCTGTGTGGCTATTTCTGCCTGCAGTTGCATGCAGGCAGCGTCAGCTATAGTTCCTGCACCTGGCTTGAGTTACTGACCCCGTTACGCCCTGATTTGTCCTCTGCCTGTTTACTCAGTTCCTGTGTCTTCCCATTCCTTCTACTCCGATTGTTTTGTTGTTATCTACCCGTGTTGTAACCTTGGTATCTAACTTGGCTTGCCCTCTGACCTGTTTTACTGTCTCATGTCTCTGGCATCTCTGCTCCCGACTGGCTTCGACTTCTCTGGCTTGTATCTGACCACGTTTATTGCTGTTTCCTCTGGTACTGCATTTCCTGTCCGTTCCTGGCCCAGCTTGTTTGACCTCTCTCACACCACCTAGTGGCAACTGTGCTGCCGCATGGTGGTGTTACGCTGTGAGTGCAACCTTTCTTCCCTCACCAGCACCCCCTGGTGAAGATGGCGCGATACTGCGCTGCAGCAGCATTACACATGACTTTCAGTTAGAGGAAGACATAAACTGTGTTCCAAATTATTATGCAAAAAGAGTTTAGGAGTGATAAGGTTAGAATTTTTTTGTTTGTCATTTAAACTCATTGATGTGATGTGTGTCAGGGCTCTTTATATCACTGAAAGCAATTGCAGATACCTGTGCAAATTAGTTTGGCAGGTGTGTCCAAATAAAGGCAAGACTACTTAAGAAGGCTGTTCCACATTATTAACCCCTTCATGACCCAGCCTATTTTGACCTTAATGACCTGGCCATTTTTTGCAATTCTGACCAGTGTCCTCATAAAGATGAGGTAATAACTTTGCAATTTTCAAATTTTGAATTTTTATTCTGTTAAACCAGAGAGTTATGTGACACAAAATATTTACTAAATAACATTTACCACATGTCTACTTTACATCAGCACAATTTTGGAAACAATTTTTTTTTGGTAGGAAGTTATAAGGGTTAAAAGATGACCAGCGATTTCTCATTTTTACAACAAAATTTACAAAACCATTTTTTTTAGGGACCACCTCACATTTGAAGTCACTTTGAGGGGTCTATATGGCAGAAAATACCTAAAAGTGACACCATTCTAAAAACTGCACCCCTCAAGCTACTCAAAACTACATTCTAGAAGATTATTAACCCTTCAGGTGCTTCACAGGAACTAAAGCAACGTGGAAGGAAAAAATGGACATTTTAATTTTTCCAACACAAATTTTCTTTTAGCATCATTTTTTTCATTTTCACATGGGCAACAGGATAAAATGGATCCTAAAATTTGTTGGCAATTTCTCCTGAGTACACCGATACCTCATATGTGGTCATAAACCACTGTTTGGGCGCACGGCAGGGCCCGGAAGGGAAGGAGCGCCCTTTAACTTTTTGAATGAAAAATTAGCTCCAATCGTTATCGGACACCATGTCACGTTTGGAGAGCCCCTGTGTGCATAAACAGTGAAAACCCCCTACAAGTGAAACCATTTTGGAAACTATACCCCTTATGGAACTTATCTAGATGTGTAGTGAGCACTTTGAATCCCCAAGTGCGTCACAAAAGTTTATAATGTAGACCAGTGAAAATAAAAAATCATTTTTTTCCTCAAAATTGATTTTTTAGCACGCTATTTTTTATTTTCACATGGCTAACAGGACAAACTGGACAACAACTTTTGTGGTCCAATTTCTCCTGAGTACGCCGGTACCCCATATGTGGGGGGGAACCACTGTTTGGGCGCACGGCAGGGCTCAGAAGGGAAGGAGTGCCATTTGACTTTTTGAAATAAAAATTAGCTCCAATCGTTAGCGGACACCATGTCGTGTTTGGAGAGCCCCTGTGTGCCTAAACTTTGGCGCTCCCCCACAAATGACCCCATTTTGGAAACTAGACCCCCTTATGGAACTTATCTAGATACATAGTGAGCACTTTGAACCCCCAGGTGCTTCACAGAAGTTTATAACACAGAGCCGTGAAAATAAAAAAATTTTTTTTCCAAAAAAAATAATTTTTAGTCCGCAATTTTTTATTTTCACAAGGGTAACAGGAGAAATTGAACCCCAAAAGTTGTTGTACAGTTTGTCCTGAGTACGCTGGTACCCCATATGTGGGGGGAACCACTGTTTGGGCACACGTCGGGGCTCGGAAGGGAAGTAGTGACATTTTGAAATGCTGACTTTGATGGCATGTTCTGCGGGCGTCATGTTACATTTGCAGAGCCCCTGTGTGCCTAAACAGTAGAAACCCCCCCACATGTGACCTCATTTTGGAAACTAGGCCCCCCAAGGAACATATCTAGATGTGTGATGAGCACCTTGAACCCCCAAGTACTTCACAGAAGTTTGTAACGCAGAGCTGTGAAAATGAAAAATCATTTTTTTTCCTCAAAAAAAATGATTTTTAGCCCTCAATTTTTTTTCACAAGGGTAACAGGAGAAGTTGGACCCCAAAAGTTGTTGTACAGTTTGTCCTGAGTACGCTGGTACCCCATATGTGGGGGGGAACCATTGTTTGGGCACACGTCAGGGCTCGGAATGGAAGTAGTGACGTTTTGAAATGCAGACTTTGATGGAATAGTCTGCGGTCATCGTTACGTTTGCAGAGCCCCTGATGTGCCTAAACAGTGGAAACCCCCCACAAGTGACCCCATTTTGGAAACAAGACCTTCCAAGGAACTTATCTAGATGTGTTATGAGCACTTTGAACCCCCAAGTGCTTGACAGAAGTTTATAATGCAGAGACGTGAAAATTAAAAGATCATTTTTTTTCTCAAAAATAATTTTTAGCCCCCAATTTTTTATTTTCCCAAGGGTAACAGGAGAAATTAGTCCCCAAAAGTTGTTGTGCAATTTTTCCTGAGTACGCTGATACCCCATATGTTGGGGTAAACCACTGTTTGGGCACATGTTGGGGCTTGGAAGGGAGGGAGCACCATTTGACTTTTTGAACGCAAAATTGGCTGGAATCAATGGTGGCACCATGTCGCGTTTGGAGACCCCCTGATGTGCCTAAACAGTGGAAACCCCTCAATTCTATCTCCAACCCTAACACAAACACACCCTTAACCACAACCCTAACCCCAACACATCTCTAACTCTAATCCCAACCCTAGCCATAACCCTAACCCCAACACACCCCTAACCCTAATTCCAACCCTAACCACAAGCCTAACCCTAATACCAACCCTAACACACCTCTAACCCTAATCTTAACCCAAATTCTAACCCTAACCCTAATTCTAACCCTAACCCTAATTTCACCCTAACCCTAATTGCAATCCTAACCCTAATTCCACCCTAACCCTAATTGCAACCCTAACCCTAATTCAACCCTAACCCTAACCCTAATTCCAACCCTAACCCTAATTCCAACCTTAACCCTAGTTCCAACCCTAACCCTAGTTCCAACCCTAACCCTCATGGAAAAATAAAAATATTTTCTTTATTTTATTAGTTGTGCCTACCTATGAGGGTGATAATCGGGGGGGTTTATTTACTTTTTATTTTATTTTGATCACTATGAGAGTGATCAAAATGAAAGAATGGAATCTGCAGCCGGCAGATTCGCGTGGGCGCACTGCGCATGCACCCGCCATTTTCCAAGATGGCGGTGCCCATGATCCGGACCCATGGGACACCGGGAGCGACAGGGGGACTCAGAAGGTACCGGGGGGGCTGAGGGGGGGATCGGAAGCTGGCTGTGAGCGGAGGGAAGGGGAGGGGGGGCAGATGATGACAGCGGCGGCAGATCGCCGCTGTCATTCAGTGGCGGGGGGGCAATCGCCGGTGAGGCGGGTCGGATCGGTGTCAGCAGCCATGTCCGATGCTACTGCAGCATCGGCCATGGCTGGATTGTAATATTTCTTCAATTTTCATTGATGAAATATTACTATCGCTCTGATTGGCTGTTTCACTTTTAACAGCCAATCAGAGCGATCGTAGCCACGTGGGGTTGAAGCCACGCCCCCTGTGGTGAATTGCAAAGCCCCCTGTATCTGCAGGTCAGGTGACCTTTCATTGACCCCGGTCACCCGACCCGCAGGGGGGCTTTGAAGTCATGACACAGGGTATGCGTCATGGGTCGGATTGGCACCGACTTTCATGATGCACACTGTTGTGAGCTCATTTTCGGGTTTGCCTCTGGCTTCTGGTGAGGGTTATGGAGCTGACTGTGCTGACAGAGGAGTAGTGAGTTCTCTATCTGGACTCCCTCTGTTGGTGAAGGGAGGTAATGAAGCTGATCTAAATGGCAGAGACCGGCCACCTGAGGAAGAGGACTGTGATTGGACATAAGGAATTTCCGATTGGATTTAAGTCAGCCGACTCCCTAGTTTCTTGCTGGTGGTTTCTCCTGACTGTGGCTTCTGGTTTCCAGTTTGGTTCCTACCTTCTTAAAGCTAAGTTTTCTCTGCTATTGTTCATATGAGTTTTCGTCTGGTTTACTTAGTTTTTATGTTCAGCCAGCCCTGGCTGGGACTGGGCTGAATCCCCATTTTGTCTCTGATCAGTTGATCTCTTTTGTGCTGTCTTCAGAATATACCTGAGTGCTGATATAGGGAATTGAAGTCTAGCGACTTCAGGGCCTTTTTCTATCAGACGTGTTGGACATTTTTTGGTAGGGTTTTTTGCGTGATTGCAGACAGCAGCTTTTCTTTCCTGTCCTTTCTAGTTAATGAGGGCCCCATCGTTTGCTCAGCCTATCTTTCTATCTGTGTTTGTGTTTTCATCTTGTTTCACCGACAATACATGTTGAGGGCTATCTATTGCTTTGGGGTTTGCTCTGGGGCAGCTTAGATTTTCCCTTTCTTTCTTTAGGCTTATTTAGTTCTCCGGCCATGACGAGGCATCTAGGACCGCCATTGGCACGCTCCACGGCTCCTGCTAGTTGTTGTGGATAGGATCAGGGGTCTGCAATCCGCTAGTTACCAACCTCTCCGGTTTTCTGGGCTTAGCTTGTTTTTTGTTTTTTCCTCAGGTCGTGAAGGGGTTAAGCAGCCTACATGTTTTGACAAAGTGGGAAAGAAAAAGGATGCATCAGCTGCTGAGAAGCAACAAATTGTGGAGTATTTAGGTCAAGGTATGACTACAATCAACATTGCCAAGACACTTCATCGTGATCATCGCACAATCAAGAAGTATGTAGCTGATTCCCAGCACACACGTGTGCGTGCTGATAAGGAAAAATCGAGGACTCTTTCCAACAGGCAATTGCGTCAGGTTAAAAGAACAGCTGCAAAAATGCCTTGTCATAGCAGCAGACAAGTTTGAGAAGCTGCTGGTGCCTCCAACGCCCCCCGAACAACAAGATGCAGGGTCCTTCAGAGGTTTACAGCTGTGCGTTAGCCATCCTGTCGACTACCTCTATCCACTGCACACAAGCAGAAACGGCTCCTGTGGGCCAAACGATACATGAAGACTGACTTCCAAACTGTTTTGTTCACCGATGAGTGCCGTGCAACGCTCGATGGTCCAGATGGATGGAGTGGAGGATGGCTGTTTGATGGACACCCCATGAAAACACGGCTAAGGCGCCAACAAGGAGGAGGTGGAGTAATGTTTTGGGCTGGAATCATGGGGAGAGAGATTGTCGGCCCCTTTAGGATCCCTGAAGGGGTAAAGATGAACTCCATAATCTATGTGGAGTTTCTAAAACAGCACTTCCTGCCATGGTTCAAGAGGAAGAACCGTGCTTTCCGCAGCAAGATCATTTTCATGCATGATAATGCACCGTCTCATGCTGCAAATAACACATCTGCATCTCTGGCTGCTATGGGAGGACAAACTTATGGTGTGGCCACCATCTTCCCCTGACCCAAACCCCATTGAGAACCTCTGGAGCATCATCAAAAGGAGTGTCTATGATGGCAGGAGGCAGTTCACATCTAAGCAACAGCTCTGGGAGGGTATTCTGTCCACATGCAAAACAATTGAAGCACAAACCATCCAAAAACTGACAAATTCAATGGATGAGAGAGTTCAGAAGCTTCTTTCGAACAAGGGGTCCTATGTACAAATGTAACATCACCTAGAATAAAGTTTTTACTTGAAAACTGTTCATTTTGCAATAAGCTGATAATGCTTATAATTTCACAATTGACCATTTTTTTGTTCAAAATAAAAATAAAAAGGTTGAAAACTCTGCTCTGCATAATAATTTGGAACATGCATTTTGAGTGTTTATTATTTTTAAAAATATACTGTTTTCATAGGCAGTTTGTTCAAAAACATTGCAATTATAGTAGAATATTAGATGACTGGAAAATAACAATGACTGCAATTCATATAGGTAATTTAGAGAAAATACGAGGAAATACTTTTTGCATAATAATTTGGAACACAGTGTAGTGTTTAAAGCCCACACTCATCGCAGAATTGACTTCGAAGGGACTCCCAGTCAATGATATCCTGATCTCTCCTGGATTACCCTTCAAAGAAAAAAACACTTAAAACCTTTCCTTCTGTCCTTGAAAAACAAAGATCTTAAGTACCATTGGGGTTTTCCATTTGCACTTATAGTGATGAAAGATAGACACTCTACTTTTTTACGATCCCTCAAAGACCTTTCAGCCTTCCGCTCTGACTTGGAGATCCCACTACTTAACCTGGCGGTTTGAGATCTGGAACTTACAACTACTTGTCCATTACCAATTTGGCAGAGCAAGAGGCCCAGGAGAAGCAGACCTCCATCCAGAGAAACACCACAATGGAATCCAACCTGAGAGATTATTTTACCTCTATGCCATGGAAGATGCCTTTAACTTGATATTTTTTATAGGATGTTTAATGTTAATGTTTGCCTATTTTCTCTTATTTATCATTGTATTTGCTTGTTATATATCTGGACAGTGAGCTGGGAATAGCTCACCCGACTTTTCTTTAGTGCTCTGTTAAGTGCTGTTGCAAGATGCCTAGTGCAACTACACCCTCACAAGGGTTTGTCTTTCCCTGGTTCCTCCCTTGTAAGTGCCTCAGGGGAGGTTAGGGAGATCTACTATCTCTACACCATTGATTTTCTAAAACTTTGATTTAACACCTAACAGAGGAGGAGGAGTTTGAGAGCTGACTAAGTTCTGCTCTTCTCTTCATCTATAATAGTAACATCATTGATATGTACTTATTCTTTTTTGAATTTTTGTTGGGTCTTTGTCTCCCCCAATCCCTCTTGTGTGTTAATCAGTAGGTTAAAAAATTATCAGCTGTCACTGTTCTACTATCTCCTGAATCCAAAAGAGGACCCGAATAATCTGTGGCTCAAAGTTCAATATCTAGGTAAAACTTCATATACTTCACACTACTACACTCGAGACAATGGTATAACGTGTATAACGTATTCTGACCCCTTTATTTTTTCACTCTTTGTTTCATTGCAGCTATTTGGTAAATTCAAAAAAGTTATTTTTTCTCATTAATGTACACTCTGCACCCCATCTTGACTGAAAAAACAGAAATGTAGAAATTTTTACAAATTTATTAAAAAAGAAAAACGGAAATATCACATGGTCATAAGTATTCAGACCCTTTGCTCAGACACTCATATTTAAGTCACATGCTGTGCATTTCCTTGTGATCCTCCTTGAGATGGTTCTACTCCTTAATTGGAGTCCAGCTGTGTTTAATTAAACTGAGAGGACTTGATTTGGAAAGGCACACACCTGTCTATATACAGTGGGGAAAAAAAGTATTTAGTCAGTCAGCAATAGTGTAAGTTCCACCACTTAAAAAGATGAGAGGCATCTGTAATTTACAATCATAGGTAGACCTCAACTATGGGAGACAAACTGAGAAAAAAAAATCCAGAAAATCACATTGTCTGTTTTTTTTTTTCATTTTATTTGCATATTATGGTGGAAAATAAGTATTTGGTCAGAAACAAAATTTCATCTCAATACTTTGTGATATATCCTTTGTTGGCAATGACAGAGGTCAAACGTTTTCTGTAAGTCTTCACAAGGTTGCCACACACTGTTGTTGGTATGTTGGCCCATTCCTCCATGCAGATCTCCTCTAGAGCAGTGATGTTTTGGCTTTTCGCTTGACAACACGGACTTTCAACTCCCTCCAAAGGTTTTCTATAGGGTTGAGATCTGGAGATTGGCTAGGCCACTCCAGGACCTTGAAATGCTTCTTACGAAGCCACTCTTTCGTTGCCCTGGTGGTGTGCTTTGGATCATTGTCATGTTGAAAGACCCAGCCACGTTTCATCTTCAATGCCCTTGCTGATGGAAGGAGGTTTGCACTCAAAATCTCACGATACATGGCCCCATTCATTCTTTCATGTACCCGGATCAGTCGTCCTGGCCCCTTTGCAGAGAAACAGCCCCAAAGCATGATGTTTCCACCACCATGCTTTACAGTAGGTATGGTGTTTGATGGATGCAACTCAGTATTCTTTTTCCTCCAAACACGACAAGTTGTGTTTCTACCAAACAGTTCCAGTTTGGTTTCATCAGACCATAGGACATTCTCCCAAAACTCCTCTGGATCATCCAAATGCTCTCTAGCAAACTTCAGACGGGCCCGGACATGTACAGGCTTAAGCAGTGGGACACGTCTGGCACTGCAGGATCTGAGTCCATGGTGGCGTAGTGTGTTACTTATGGTAGGCCTTGTTACATTGGTCCCAGCTCTCTGCAGTTCATTCACTAGGTCCCCCCGCGTGGT
Organism: Dendrobates tinctorius; assembly: GCF_039654945.1. Taxonomy (NCBI): domain Eukaryota; kingdom Metazoa; phylum Chordata; class Amphibia; order Anura; family Dendrobatidae; genus Dendrobates; species Dendrobates tinctorius. The sequence continues at coordinate 93,060,552 of NW_027361687.1, read as the reverse complement.
TCTGGGATTTTTGCTCACCGTTCTTGTGATCATTCTGACCCCACGGGGTGGGATTTTGCGTGGAGCACCAGATCGAGGGAGATTATCAGTGGTCTTGTATGTCTTCCATTTTCTAATTATTGCTCCCACAGTTGATTTCTTCACTCCAAGCTGGTTGGCTATTGCAGATTCAGTCTTCCCAGCCTGGTGCAGGGCTACAATTTTGTTTCTGGTGTCCTTTGACAGCTCTTTGGTCTTCACCATAGTGGAGTTTGGAGTCAGACTGTTTGAGGGTGTGCACAGGTGTCTTTTTATACTGATAACAAGTTTAAACAGGTGCCATTACTACAGGTAATGAGTGGAGGAAAGAGGAGACTCTTAAAGAAGAAGTTACAGGTCTGTGAGAGCCAGAAATCTTGATTGCTTGTTTCTGACCAAATACTTATTTTCCACCATAATATGCAAATAAAATGAAAAAAAAACAGACAATGTGATTTTCTGGAGTTTTTTTTCTCAGTTTGTCTCCCATAGTTGAGGTCTACCTATGATGTAAATTACAGACGCCTCTCATCTTTTTAAGTGGTGGAACTTGCACTATTGCTGACTGACTAAATACTTTTTTTCCCCACTGTAAGACCTCACATCTCACAGTGCATGTCAGGCAAACTGAAAATCATGAAGTCAAAGGAACTGGCCAAGAAGCTCAGATACAGAATTGTGGCAAGGCACACATCTGGCCAAGGTTACAAAAGATTTTCTGCAGTACTCAAGGTTCCTAAGAACACAGTGTGTTAGGCATCCAGTTTCCCCCCACTGCACAGGGGGAATCTCAAGCCATGTTCCTCTGCAGTCTCCCATTTCTCTGCAGCCACAGAGATTCCTGCCTAGCAGAGATGTAAGTCCCAGCATCTTGCCCAGGCTGAGGCTAGGCATCTGGTTGCTCCTTCTGGCTTTGCTATAACACCATGCTTGAGTGAGCATCAAGCAGACGCTCCAGGGACTAAAGCAAAACACTGTGTGCACAACTAAGGGTGGTGCTAAGGTTAGGTTCCCAGGCCGTATAGATAATAGATATAAACCTAGAACTCAACTTAAGTGTAAGCAGAAGTCAATCTATTGTAGTACGAAAGTAAACGTTTTGGTGAAATGTTGACCTTGTTCAGTAATGGGATATGCTGGAGTCACACATAGCAATCTCACTAGCAAGATCGCTGCTGAGTCACAACTTTTGTGACACAACAGTGATGTCACCAGCGAGATCGCTGTGTGTGACAGCGATCAGCGACCGCCCCCTCTGCCGGTATCACTGATTGCTGCAAGAAACCTCTGGACTTTTTTTTTGTCGCTGGTCTCCTGCTGGCCAGCACGCATCGCTGCGTGTGACAGGCGGGAGACCAGCGATCAGCTGTAAAAAATAATAAAAAAATTAAAAATATTGTTATTCTCACCTTCCGACGTCCCGCGCAGCCATCCCGCCTCTCTCCACGCTCCCGGTCCAGTGATCCTTTGCACGAATGACCGCGAGACGTCGCGCTCCCGCAAGACCGTGACATTCTTGCGGTCATTCTCGCAAAGGATCACTGGGACCGGGAGCGTGGAGAGAGGCGGGATGGATGCGCGGGATGTCGGAAGGTGAGAATAACAATATTTTTTATTTTAATTCTATTTTTTACAGGGATGGCATCAGCGCTAACGAACACAGCGATGCCGCGCGCGTGGCATCGCCGTGCTAATCGCTGGTGAAGCTGTCTGTGTAACAGCTCACCAGCGATCAAATAGCGACTTACCAGCGATCCTGACAGGTTGATATCGTTGTCGGGATTGCTGGTAAGTCGCTATGTGTGACTCCAGCTATAGACTATCCTTAAGTGTCAATGTGAAGCGAAAAAAGAAGAAATATGCAGCACTCACCGATATAGCTGAAAAACTGTGCGTCTTTATTTCACACAAATTCCAACAATAGATGTGTGGACATGCAGGACATTAGAGGAATGCTAGGGGAGGGTGGTGCCGGACAACGGCCGTTTCGCGATTACTCGCTTCTACGGGTCCAGGATAGGTCTCCCCGACAACGGCCCGCTGGGCTACTTTACCCCCTTCCGGTGGCAGACAGGCCCTGGGAAATGGTTGGCATGGACTTCGTGGTGGGCCTGCCCAAGTCCAGTGGCAGCACGGTGATTTGGGTTGTCACCGACCATTTCTCTAAGATGGTGCACCTGGTGCCCCTTTCTCGGCTACCTTCCGCATGGGGCCTGGCAGTGTTGTTCATCAAACATGTCTTTCGTGTACATGGCATGCCGGACAAGATTGTTAGTGACTAGAGTTGAGCGAAACGGGTCGAAAAAATTCAAAAGTCGCCGACTTTTGGCAAAGTCGGGTTTCATGAAACGAAACCCGACCCTAGGATGAGGTCGGCCACGAGGTCGGCGACTTACGCGCCAAAGTCGCGTTTCAAAAGTTTGTTTTGCGCTCTTTTTCAGCCAATCAGGATCCACGGACACTGTGGGCAACGTGATGACATAGGCACGGGTCACAACCATCTTTCAGAAGGGCATGCAAGTGATTGGCTTGCTTTGGTGGGCGTCACAGGGGGTATAAAAGGGCGTGCACGCCGACCGCCATCTTACTTCTGCCGATCTTAGTATAGGGAGAGGTTGCTGCTGATTCTGTAGGGAGAGCGTTAGGCAGGGAAGAAGACAAAAGAACTGCTTCTGCTGCTAGCGATTTGGCCTGCACAACACACAAGTCACTGTGTGTGCAGTGCAAGGGGAGGCTATATTGTGGTGTATCAGTGGTGTTGGTTGTTGGGCTGCCTTCTAAGGCTTCCTGACACGCTGGCATTGCTGTTTACCCACTGCTCCGCAAACTGCTTTTTTAAAAGCAATCCAATCTCCCTTATCCTCTAGTCACTTTTGTCACAGCTGTGCCATCGAGCGTGTCACATAGCGCTCAGATATCAGTGGGCCTCACACAATCTACAAGTGTCCAGTGTCCAAAAGTGTACGCAGAGATTCAAAATCTCCATTATCCTCTCGTCACTTTGGTCACAGGCAGCTGTGCCATCGAGCGTGTCACATAGCGCTCAGATATCAGTGGGCCTCACACAATCTACAAGTGTCCAGTGTCCAAAAGTGTACGCAGAGATTCAAAATCTCCATTATCCTCTCGTCACTTTGGTCACAGGCAGCTGTGTCATCGAGCGTGTCACATAGCGCTCAGATATCAGTAGGCCTCACACAATCTACAAGTGTCCAGTGTCCAAAAGTGTACGCAGAGATTCAAAATCTCCATTATCCTCTCGTCACTTTGGTCACAGGCAGCTGTGCCATCGAGCGTGTCACATAGCGCTCAGATATCAGTGGGCCTCACACAATCTACAAGTGTCCAGTGTCCAAAAGTGTACGCAGAGATTCAAAATCTCCATTATCCTCTCGTCACTTTGGTCACAGGCAGCTGTGCCATCGAGCGTGTCACATAGCGCTCAGATATCAGTGGGCCTCACACAATCTACAAGTGTCCAGTGTCCAAAAGTGTACGCAGAGAATCAAAATCTCCATTATCCTCTCGTCACTTTGGTCACAGGCAGCTGTGCCATCGAGCGTGTCACATAGCGCTCAGATATCAGTGGGCCTCACACAATCTACAAGTGTCCAGTGTCCAAAAGTGTACGCAGAGAATCAAAATCTCCATTATCCTCTCGTCACTTTGGTCACAGGCAGCTGTGCCATCGAGCGTGTCACATAGCGCTCAGATATCAGTAGGCCTCACACAATCTACAAGTGTCCAGTGTCCAAAAGTGTACGCAGAGAATCAAAATCTCCATTATCCTCTCGTCACTTTGGTCACAGGCAGCTGTGCCATCGAGCGTGTCACATAGCGCTCAGATATCAGTAGGCCTCACACAATCTACAAGTGTCCAGTGTCCAAAAGTGTACGCAGAGATTCAAAATCTCCATTATCCTCTCGTCACTTTGGTCACAGGCAGCTGTGCCATCGAGCGTGTCACATAGCGCTCAGATATCAGTGGGCCTCACACAATCCAAAAGTGTCCACTGTCCACAAGTGTGTGCAGAAATTCTAAATCTCCCCTGTCCTATAGACACCTTTTACCTTGTTTTACATTACTATATAGTTTGTTGGATTTTGTCTACATTTCTACCAAAAATGAGGAAGGCTGGTGGAAGAGGCCGTGGAATTGGGCGGGGGTTGGCAGCTGGTAATGATGGTGTTGGTGGTGGATCTGATGGTAGTGGCAAGAGCAAAATAGGACCGAATGCAGGAGGTGCTGACCCTGCGTCATCGTCTGGCTACATAAGGCCTCGAACGCTTAGTTTTCTAGGAGTTGGCAAACCGCTTTTAAAGGCAGAGCATCAGGAAAAAGTTTTGTCTTACATTGCTGACTCAGCCTCCAGCTCTATCGCCTCCTCTTCTTCAGTTGTAAAAAGTAAAAGCACTGAGTCGTCATTGGAGGCTCATGTTCATGAACCACACCTTTCCTTGTGTCCTTCACCCCAACCAAGATTGAAGGATGACGCAGGCCATCCTACTGATTACTCCATGGAGCTGTTTTCACATACCATGCCTGGATTATCAAGTCAAATGGTGAATTACCCAGGCCAAGATGAATCTGACATGGAGTGCACTGATGCACAGCCGCTGATGGATGATTCTGCTGGTACATTCACTCAGAGCACTACATTGTCCTCGCAGTGTACAGAGCCAGATTTTGACCCTGATGAGACTCAGGTGCCCCTTCCCGCACACTATACCACCATACACGGTGACACAGAGGAAGGTGCACATGACATAGAAGAGGAGGTGATGGATGACCCAGTTGTTGACCCAGATTGGCATCCATTGGGGGAAGAGGGTGCTGCTTCCAATAGCTCAGATGAGGAGCATCCACAGCAGACATCGACATCGCAACAGCTGTTATCTGGCAGGCCCGGAGCACTCCAAAGACAGGTTCCAAACATCAAAAGAGTTGCTGGACAGCTTGTCCAGAGGGTCAAAAGATCACAGCGTGCTAGGCCGCAAAATGTCTGCCAAAGTAGGAAGAGTGCAGTGTGGCACTTTTTTGAACAAAATCCTCATGATCAGGCCAAGGTTATCTGTAAGAAGTGCGCAAAGACCTTTAGCCGAGGGAAAAATCTGAAAAATTTGAATACCAGTTGCATGCTTAGACATTTAACCAGCATGCACTTGCAAGCGTGGACACAACACCAAACCTCAAGTGCCACATGTGCAACTGATCACAACGAAGGTAGTCAGCAACGCTACATTGTTTCCCCCACTGTAAGCCCACCGGTTAGCACAGCAGCAAATGTTGAGGTGTCGTTGCAAGGCCACAGCAGTCAGGGAATCCCACTGTTATATCAACGAAAGACTGATTCTAGGCCATCAGAAAGAACACCAACTCCATCACCATCATCAACCCTCTCTCAGTCCGCCCTGTCCACCGCTACTTCCACCATATGCAGCTCTCAAGTCCAGCTCACCCTCCCAGACACTATGAGTAGGTCAAGAAAGTACTCAGTCTCTCATCCGCGTACACTGGGTTTGAACGCCCACATTGCCAAACTAATCTCGTTTGAGATGATGCCCTTTCGGTTGGTGGAAAGCACAGCTTTCCGCGAACTCATGGCCTATGCAGTACCACGCTATGACCTACCCAGTCACCACTTCTCTCGCAAAGCCATCCCAGCCCTCCACCATCATGTGAAAGACCGCATTGTCCATGCACTCAAGCAGTCAGTGAGCGGAAAGGTGCACCTCACAACTGATGCATGGTCCAGTCAGCATGGCCAGGGCCGTTACGTGTCCATCACTGCGCACTGGGTTAATGTGGTGGATGCAGGGTCCACAGGGGACAGCGGTGGTGGGACAGTGCTGCCTAGCCCACGGTATAGGAAACAGTTGGCTGTAGGCGTTCGACCCTCCTCCTCCTCCTCCTCCAGAAGCGAAAGCTCATCCACAGAGCGCAGTCGTACGAGCACTCCATCTGTAGCTGCCACTGTTGCACACGAGGTGTCCCCCTATCGAGCAGCTAGTGGAAAGCGTCAGCAGGCTGTGTTGCAGATGATGTGTTTGGGCGACAGACACACCGCCGAGGTGCTGGCCGAGTACTTGAAGCGACAAACTGAGTCATGGCTGGGCAGTGTACATCTTGAGGCAGGCAAGGTAGTTAGTGATAACGGCCGTAATTGTGTGGCAGCCATAGCCCTTTCAAAACTCAGCCACATACCTTGCTTGGCTCACACATTGAACCTGGTGGTGCAGTGCTTCCTCAAAAATTATCCGGAGTTAACAGCCCTGCTCCAGAAGGTGCGAAGACTGTGCGCGCACATCCGCCGGTCGCCTGTACACTCCGTTCGTATGCAGAAGCTGCAGCGATTGCTCCACCTTCCCAACCACCGCCTCATTATCGACATTGCAACAAGGTGGAACTCCACCCTGCACATGGTGGAGCGGCTGTGCGAGCAGAGGCAGGCCATAATGCATTTGTGGGAGGATACACGGCCAGGCACTTTGAGAGCAGACATGGAGTTGACAGGCGTGCAGTGGTCGAAGCTGAAAGACCTTTGTAAAGTCCTTCAGTGTTTTGAGGAATGCACACGGCTGGTAAGCGCAGACGACGCCATCCTAAGCATGAGCATCCCACTTATGCGTCTGCTCATGCAAACTTTGACGCACCTTAAGGAGCAGGCGTCTGCAGCCAATGTTGATGAGGAGGAAGAGGAGGAGGGAATCCTTGATGACATTCAGCAATTGTCTGCTCAGGGACCTCTCCTGGACGAAGTGGAGGAAGAAGAGGAGGAGGAGGATGATGGGGATGATTACTTAGGGGAGGAGGATGCATCTCGTGGGGCAAGTGAAAATGTTGGCGTGGCAAGGTCTGGTACAGGGTTTGTGCGTGACTGGAGGGATGTGGATTTGCCAGAAAGTGCTCCTCCACCCAGCACTCGCAGTGCATCATTGACACCGGGAACATTGGCCCACATGTCAGATTATGCCTTGCGGATCCTAAAAAGGGACCCCCGCATTGCCAAAATGATGAACGATGACGACTACTGGTTGGCCAGCATCCTGGATCCACGCTATAAAGGCAAATTACAAAACATCATGCCACAGGAGAACCTTGACCTAATATTGGCTAATAAACAAGCAACTCTGGTAAATCGGTTGCTTGAGGCATTCCCAGCAAACAGCAGCGGTGATGGTTCTCACACGAGCCGTACGGGCCGGGGGCAGCTTGGCAGAGGTGTTCGTGGTGCACACAGCAGAAGTGGCGTTGGAGACAGGGGTTTCATGACAATGTTGTGGACTGATTTTTCAAATACCGCTCACACAACTGGTAATACTGCATCGATGGAAAGTGACAGGAGACAGCAGTTGTCAACTATGGTTACAAACTACTTTTCCTCCCATATCGATGTTCTCCCACACAGGTCATTCCCCTTTGACTATTGGGCCGCTAAACTGGACACCTGGCCTGAATTGGCCCAATATGCCTTACAGGAGCTCGCTTGCCCAGCTGCAAGTGTGCTATCGGAAAGAGTCTTCAGTGCAGCTGGATCAATCCTGACAGAAAAAAGGACCCGTCTGTCAACCCAAAATGTGGATGATCTAACCTTCATTAAAATGAACCACGCATGGGTTTCCAAGGATTTTGTCCCACCTTCCCCTGATGACACATAGGGTGACAGAAAAATGGCTTGCTTTGGTCCACCTCTTCCTGGTACTTCACCTATTTCGCCTTTTGCATCAGCTGAATGTCCAACATCAACATATGCCACTTACTAAAACTCCCTAACTGTGCTGCCTCCCCCCCCCCCATGGCCGGGGTCACCACCTACCGCACGACACCGTGCGAGTGCCGTTGCCCTGGACAGGTGGGTAGGCCGACTCTTGGGCGCGGGCACTGGCACAGGGTCCCTCATAGTGCAATCAAGTGTCTCTGACGGCGGTGGTGCACACCCGCCGTCAGACTCACCGCTGTACTATGAAGGGCCCAGTGCCAGTACCGACGCCCACGAGTGGGCCCCCCTTGCTTGGGCAGGGCCCCAGCATTTGCAATCTTTACCTCTCCCTGCTCCTCCTCTGTGTAATCTGGGCCGTCAAATCCATACTGTGCCTGACACCGTCTGAGCCTGCCTCCTGAGACATATATTTTGAATGTGTACGCTATCCATACATGTTATCCGGGGATACGGTACCCTTTCTAAACTTTGTGCAATGATGTGCAATCCATACTGGGCCTAACACCGTCTGAGCCTGCCTCATGCTGTATAGACATATATTTTGAATGTGTACGCTATCCATACATGTTATCCGGGGATACGGTACCCTTTCTAACCTTTGTGCAATGACGTGCAATCCATACTGGGCCTAACACCGTCTGAGCCTGCCTCATGCTGTATAGACATATATTTTGAATGTGTACGCTATCCATACATGTTATCCGGGGATACGGTACCCTTTCTAACCTTTGTGCAATGACGTGCAATCCATACTGGGCCTAACACCGTCTGAGCCTGCCTCATGCTGTATAGACATATATTTTGAATGTGTACGCTATCCATACATGTTATCCGGGGATACGGTACCCTTTCTAACCTTTGTGCAATGACGTGCAATCCATACTGGGCCTAACACCGTCTGAGCCTGCCTCATGCTGTATAGACATATATTTTGAATGTGTACGCTATCCATACATGTTATCCGGGGATAATGGTACCCTTTCTAACCTTTGTGCAATGACGTGCAATCCATACTGGGCCTAACACCGTCTGAGCCTGCCTCATGCTGTATAGACATATATTTTGAATGTGTACGCTATCCATACATGTTATCCGGGGATACGGTACCCTTTCTAACCTTTGTGCAATCACGTGCAATCCATACTGTGCCTGACACCGTCTGAGCCTGCCTCCTGAGACATATATTTTGAATGTGTACGCTATCCATACATGTTATCCAGGGATTCGGTACCCTTTCTAACCTTTGTGCAATCACGTGCAATCCATACTGGGCCTGACACCGTCTGAGCCTGCCTCCTGAGACATATATTTTGAATGTGTACGCTATCCATACATGTTATCCAGGGATACGGTACCCTTTCTAACCTTTGTGCAATCACGTGCAATCCATACTGGGCGTGAGAACGGCTGGCGAGCTGTTAAGCAAGCTACAGCACCTGTCCAGACAAGTACAGGGATTCCCTAGCGAGGAGACTTATTTGATTGTTTTCAATGTTGGGACAGCAATTTTTGGGGAGCACTATACTCTGGAGAATGATAGATGGGGCCCACCATACACTGGAACATTCCAAAGGTGGACATCAGACACTGGAGCAGCATTTACAGGGCCCATTATACACTAGAGCATTAGAAATGGGGCCCATTATGTTTGGAGCATTATTTGGGCCCATAAGACAGTGGAGCTTCATCCATGGGGACCAACATATACTGTAGCATTATGTGGAGCTCATCATATACTGTTTCAAACATTATATGGGACCAATGATTCTGTATGGAGAAATAGATGGGCCTCGTCATGAGATGTAAAAAGTGAGGTATTTTTCATTGGACTATACCGCTATTTCTCTGCCGTATCGGAGCATGATGAGTTGTGGTATGTGTTAAAGGGGCGCTCTTTCGCCCAGGGCACATGAAAACCTGGAGCCAGCCCTCCCCCCCCACAGTTTGTAGCCAAATAACCCCCATTTTTCAGTGCGTAACTTGTAATATAAAGTTAATTAAGGTTGACAAGCTTAAGAAAGAAGAATTGATGCTTTTGGCATTCAAATGGGCACTGTAGGTGTGTTTCCTGTCCTCTCACTGCCGACTTTTATTCCCCATTGACTTACATTGGGTTTCGTGTTTCGGGACGACCCCGACTTTTCCCTATAATCGGACGATCTTGCTCGACCCGACTTTTGGAAAAGTCGGGTTTCACGAAACGAAACGCGACCCTAAAAAACCAAAAGTCGCTCAACTCTATTAGTGACCGGGGTCCCCAGTTTCCATCTCGGTTCTGGAGAGAGCTCTGTCATTTGCTCAGCATTGAGCTAAATCTCTCCTCGGCTTATCATCCTGAGATGAATGGGTTGGTAGTAGAGGGCCAACCAGACCTTGGTCACATACCTACGACATTTTGTCTCGGCCAGGCAGGATGACTGGGCATCCTTGCTACCGAGGGCGGAATTTGCCTTGATCAACACTGTGGCCGATTCCACTGGCCAGACCCCATTCCTCCTTAATTACGGCCAGCATCCGCACATTCCGGTGCCCATGCCCCGTGTTATCCACAGACTGGGTGTTGGAGGCACGTGACCGAGGATGCCATCTGGGCCTCCAAGGAGTGAATGAAGGTCTCCATGTATGCACACCGGCGCCCTGCCCCAACCTTCGCCCCTGGCGACTTAATCTGACTCTCCGCTCGTAACATCAGGCTGCGGGTTGAATCCACTAAGTTCGCTCCTCGCTACATAGGTCCTTTCAAGGTCCTCGAACAAGTTAGCCCTGTGGTTCGAGGACCTTGAGGTGAATGCCATTGTGGGGTGCAGGATGATATGTGGAACAAAGAATTATCTTGTGGATTGGAAGGGTCATGGCCCAGAGGATCAGACTTGGGAGCCTGTGGAGAACATCCACGCTCCGCTACTTGTTGCGGCCTTTGAGCGTAGTGAGGCTCAGGGGGAGGGGACCCTAGGGGGTTAATGTTAGGCGTCGAGCTTCCCCCACTGCACAGGGGGAATATCAAGCCACGTCCTCTGCAGTCTCCCATTTCTCTGCAGCCGCAGAGATTCCTGCTCGGCAGAAACATCGGTCCCGGTGTCTTGCCTAGGCTGATGCTAGGCGTCTGGTTGCTCCGTCTGGCTGTTCTATAACACCATGCTTGAGTCAGCAGCAAGCAGATGCTCTTGGGACTAAGTCCTGTCTTTTGATTACTGAGAATGCCCATGGGACGACCTCTCATTGGAAGTCGGAGGTCACATGTGCAAGTACCGTTCCTGCTCAGATTGGTCCACTGGGAAGGTCCCGGAAGGACGCCGCTATAAAAGAGTCGCATGGCCGCTCAGCCATGCACTAGTATAGACTCAAATGCATATGGTGTGTATGATGATGGATGCATGTATCTGGTGACTGACTCATTATAAAACTCCTACCCTTGATTGTGTCTGTTGTTAGGGTCTAGTCATTAGAGTCAGCAACTGTCAGTGGCTAGGCTACATGCCACAGTGCATTTCAGTCCTCTGCACTTGCTAGCGTCTGATTATGCCTCTCTGATCAGGACACTGTCGTACTGCGCCAGGTAGCAGTAGCCGCAAGTGCGGCGCCGTGCTCATCTCTAGCGCTTTCCTCCCCACTCTGAGTGGTTAGTGGCATCCACCGAAGCGGTACAGTGTGCACTTGGCGCGATTATATTTACTTTTTCTTTTGCTGGCACCGCAGCCGCGGCGCAGAGCGCTGATTGTCTAGAGGAACTCTTGCCCTGTGCCTCTGGGACAGAGTTCTGTGGCCTTTAATTAGCACTCACCCAGATGAGCTCTGTGAGTTCCACAGGCTCCAGCGTTTGTTTTAGTGGCTCTGTGAGGTAACAGAGTTCGCTCCTGAGCACACTGGGTCAGCGGTTAACCCGCCGATGTGTGTTTTGTATTCCGCCATTACTAAGCAGCAGTTTACCATCTCTGCACGGTGGAACCCGGGCTGCGAACGCACCTAGCCTCTACTTTATATTATTAGGTGCATTCCGCAAGCCTTAACACAGTGGCCTCCATAATCCTTAAATGGAAGAAGTTTGGGACCACCAGAAGTCTTCCTAGACCTGGCCGTCCAGCCAAACTGAGCAATCGTAAAAGAAGAGCCTTGGTGAGAGAGGTAAAGAATAACCCCAAGATTACTGTGGCTGATGCAGTAGGGAGATGGGAGAAAGTTCCACAAAGTCAACTATCACTGCAGCCCTCCACCAGTTGGGCTTTTATGGCAGAGTGGTCCGACGGAAGCCTCTCCTCAGTGCAAGACACATGAAAGCCTGCATAGAGTTTGCTAAAAAACACATGAAGGACTCACAGACTATGAGAAATAATATTCTCTGGTCTGATGAGACGAAGATAGACCTTTTGGTGTAATGCTAAGCGATATGTGTGGAGAAAACCAGGCACTGCTCATTACCTGCCCAATACAATCCCAACAGTGAAACATGGTGGTGGCAGGATCATGCTATGGGGGTGTTTTCCAGCTGCAGGGACAGGAAGACTGGTTGCCAGTAAAGGAAACATGAATGCCGCCAAGTACAGAGATATCCCGGATGAAAACATCCTCCAGAGTGCTCTGGACCTCAGACTTGGACGAAAGGTTCACCTTCCAACAAGACAATGAGCCTAAGCACACAGATAAAATAACAAAGGAGTGGCTTCAAAATAACTCTGTGACAATTTTTGAGTGGCCCAGCCAGAGCCCTGACCTAAACCCAATTGAACATCTCTGGAGAGACCTGAAAATTACTGTCCACCAACATTCACCATCCAACCTGATGGAACTGGAGATGATCTGCAAGGAAGAATGGCAGAGATGTAAGGAGAAGACCCAGATCAGGCCTACTTACTACGTTATGGATCCAGAACTGTTGGGAGTGCCACCCAGGTTTCACGGAGGAGAGCTTAAGGCCCCAGACCGACCTCTGCACATAGGAGTAGGTGGCGTGGCTAAGATAAAAAGGCCACAGCGCGTGCGATATCAGTTAGTGGCCATGGGAACGTGCAGCGCGCAGGATAGCAGTCTTAGGGATCCTGCAAAAAAGCCAACTGCCAGAGCAGGCGTAAAACAGCAGAAGCTAAAAGCTGCTATCAGAGATTGCCGACAACGATGTATCTGGTCCACGCTGACATCGCTGACTGTGAATGACAGGACGTCCAGTTAGGACATAAGCACGCGCACGCACCGACGGGAGAATTTGGACACCTGTTGTGGAGAGGTTTCCCTTTGTACCTTAATTGAGTCACTCATTGTCCCTGTACGCTGACAGGGGGAAAGACTGGACTCTGTCCGGCTCGTCGTTTCCTGACACACGGTACACCGACTGGACCACGAGGAATCACTGTCGCCTTCAGGAGCCAAGATGTCATCTTTTCCAGGACTCCACCAGACCACGAGGAATCACAGCTGCCAGGATCCAGGACACCATCTTTTCCAGGACCATATCGGATCCCTTACGCTTCACAGCTTTGGCAACAATGTCCAAATCCTGAACAAACCACATTCTGGCGTCATCAGACTGATAGGTTTTCTATTCTTGAACTTCCTAACCTATTCTTCGCACTCGTTTCCCCTAAGTTACGTACCCTGTGTTACTTTATACTGTTTTCCCTGTTGGAGTATACCTGTTAAATTAAACCCCACATTAACCCTTGTTCTGCCTCCGACCCATTATTGCATCTTGCAACCTGCTCACACTTGGTGTAGTCAGCAGGATGCAGTCTACTGGCATGAAGGGGCAGATCAAGTGTCTGGGGAGGGCCTTAGGTACAGCATTTTTCTGGGCTCAATGTTATTATTATTATTATTTATTTGTATAGCACCATTGATTCCATGATGCTGTACATAAGAAGGGGTTACATACAAATTACAGATATCACTTACAGTAAACAAACTTACAATGACAGACTGAAACAGAGGGGAGAGGACCCTGCCCTTTCAGGCTTACATGCTACAGGATGGTGAGGAAGGAGACAGTAGGTTGATGGGTTGCAGCACTTCCGGTGTTGGTTGAGGTGAAATCTCCGGTAGTGGTGAGGAGGCAGCGGGGTCATTGCAGGCTGTAGGCTTTCTTGAAGAGGTGGGTTTTCAGGTTCCATCTGAAGGATCTAAATGTGGTTGATAGTCGGACATGTTGGGGTAAAGAATTCCAGAGGATGGGGGCTATTCGGGAGAAGTCTTGGAGGCGGTTGGGTGAGGAACGAATAAGTGTGGAGGAGAGAAGGAGGTCTTGGGATGACCGGAGATTACGTGAGGGAAGGTATCGGGAAATTAGTTGAGAGACATATGGAGGAGACAGGTTATACAATGTTAAACAACCTACCTAAATTTAATGGGAATAACACCATGTTGTGGAGCCGGACTGAACGTATTAAAGGGATGATGAGAATGCACTCTATGATACCCGACCTACAGGTGGAGGTCGCCATGATAGTCCTGGAAGGGGAGGCGAGGGATTCATTGATACTACGGCCCCCCAGACAGCGGGATAAGCGTGACAAAGTGTTATGTATACTGGAAGAAACACATGATGTAGGAGACCTGCGCATGTGACTGTTTACCCGGATTCAAAAAAAGGGGGAGACGGTGACACAGTTTATGAACGTATTGCAGGAAATACACACTGCCATATAGACGGTGTGGGTAGAGTCGATTGGCGTGATGCTGCTTGATCAGCTAGTGACCGGGTTGAGAGATGCTCTGCTGAAACAGGGAAAGCGGGAGCTCTTTCGTGTGAACCCGCACATGACTTTTGCAGAAGTTGGAAGGGAGGCGTGTGCGAGTGAGCAAGAACAGGGGGTGACAGTTCCAGTGGCAAAGGTCCGAAGCGGAGAGATGGCCATGAATGCAGTGGCTGCGCCCAGTTGGGTGGAAGATTTGTGGAGAGAATTCCAAGAGATGAGGGAAGATGGACAGAATCTAAAAAGAAGGTGACCTCGCTGAGCTCATCTGGTAGCAGAGCTTTCTCAGAACCATGAAGGGCAGAAGAGTGTCTATATGGGAGGAACTTCCAACCTGCTTCCTCTGTGGAGAGCTGGGGCACATGGCCCGGATGTACCCACAATGGGGGCGGCCTCTCCAGGGTCATCTGTTAAAATAGGAGGCTCCGAGGCTGGGGGACGTCACCAGGAGCCAGAACAGCCAGTAAGAGGAACCAGAAATCCCATCAATTTAGTTTCAATGTGTCTGTTCATCTGGGCAAAAATAGATGGACGGGCCATACGCTGTCTGGTAGATACCAGCTCCCAAGTAACCACGATGCCTGAGAAGTATTTCAGAAAATGTTTCCCTGAAGCGATGAGGCCTGAGTAAGGACAAGTGATAACGTTGACGGCCGCCAATCAGCTCTTCATCCCGGTCACAGAGGTGGCATGGATGCAAATTAAAGTCTGCGGCAAAGACTTGGGCTGCAGAGGTGTGGTACTGACTACGGGTTACACCGAGCATGGATATACTGTTACCCTGGGGATGAATGTGCTTAAGGAGTTCGGAAGTTGGCTTATCAATGAGTCCCCAGATCTGTTTCTGAGACAATGGAGCCCCCAAACGCCTCAAAGGAAATTATTTCAATAGTTGATTCTGACAGCTCAGGCACAAGAAGTCTCCTGCAATGGAAAAGTGCTGGGCAGAGTGGTCATTCCAGCTGTGAACAATCTTGAAATACCTCCGGGGCAGACCATGCTCTCCATCTCCATTCGGGCATGCACCCCTCTGGAAGGAGTGGAAGTACAACTAGAATCAGCTGCTATAGAGAACCTACCACCCGGACTCCTAATTTCCCAAACATTGGTTACCGTCCGAGATAGGAAGGTGCCCGTGAGATGTGTAAATTTGAGAGAGGACACACTGACACGTTTCCCCAGGCATGAAATAGCTCAAATAGTCGGCATGTCAGAGGAGCTGATACCATCACAGATCGTACAGATGACGGCAAAAAAAGGAGACTCTTGGACTGTAGCAGTAGAAACTCATTCAATGTTGGAACCCCCACGGCATAGAAAAGGACAAAGAATCTTAGAACAAATGCGGGCTGAACTAACAGAGCTCACACCGCAACAGATACTGCAGCATATCAAGACATATTTGCTCGTCATGAGGACGATTTTGTCTGTACCACTACAATTGCTCATGAGATCCCAACGGGTAATGCTGTGCCCATAAGAGAACGCTACCATCAAAATCCTCCACAGCTATACCAGGAGGTGAAAGGAACGCTCTCACAGATGTTACACAACAGTGTCATCCAAGAAAGTCAAAGCCCATGGGCTGCTTCTATAGTTCTAGTACAAAAAAAAGACGGCACTCTGAGATTTTGTGTAGATATTTCTCTACCCTAGATCTGGCCAGTGGTTATTGGCAAGTGCCGATGTCCAAACACGATTGAGCGAAGACGGCCTTCATACTACTTATGGGTCTGTTTGAGTTTAATAGAATGTCGTTCGGGCTGGCCAATGCTCTTGGAACTTTTCAGCAACTGGTTGAGAGGTGCTTGGGTGACTGAATTTCAAAGCCACTTTGATCTATCTAGATGATACAATTGTCTATGCCGCCACGTTCGAAGAAAACCTGCAGTGTTTGGAGAAAGTACTGAGCCACTCCAGAGACATGGAATGAAAGTAAAACCGTCCAAGTGCCATTTGTTCCGCATCCAGATCGAATACCTAGGACATGTGGCCTCTTTCCGTCCCATGGAAAGATTGCAGCAGTGCAAGATTGGCCCACCCGGAAGACTGTCAAGGATGTCCGAGCTTTTCTGGGAATACCCAGGTGCTATCGCCGTTTCATGAAAGACTTCTCTCACATCATGAATCCGTTATTAGATCTGCTGAGAGGATTTTCGTCTGCAGCCAAAAACAGGCAAATCCAGTGGGGAGAATGGCAGGAGAAAGCATTTCAAGCCTTCAAAGTGGCTTTAACAGAAGCACCCGTCTAGGCCTACACTGACTTCTCTCGGCCCTTCATTCTACTTATTGATGGAAGCTTGCATGGACTAGGAGCTGTGTTGTTGCAGGTTCAGGACGGGAGGGAGCGAGTGATTGCTTACGCGAGTGCTTCTCTTCATGAATCCGAACAGAAACCGGACAACTACAGTTCATTCAAGTTTTTGCTGCTGGCGTTAGTGTGAGCTAAGATGGAGAAGTTTGTGGAATAACTGTCGGGGTCTGAAGTTCTGGTGCGCGCCGACAAAAACCCATGGCCCACCTGGAGAATGCCAAGCTAGGGGCCCTGGAAAAATGGTGAGTGGCAAGAATGGCTAAATACCGGTATAAGAACGCCTACAGAAGGGGGGCTGAAAACACTCAGGCGGATGCGTTGTCCAGAGTGACACATGAGAAACCTGGTCCTAGCCAAGACAAAGAACTTGAAGCTGAAGAGGTTCCTGGGTTCCGGAGTCCTGCCAGGACGTTGGCAGCCATGCAGGAACAGGTACAAGCAGAGCCCCAGGAAAATGTATTGGGACAGCCTCGGGATTAGTGGGTGCAGATTCAACAGGAAGATGGAGAGCGTGCACAAATATGGCAGTGGGTGGCCTGCAAACATCTGCCTAGCAAGAATGAGAGGGAGGCCCTGTCTCCTGGGACTCTACAATTTCGTTGACAATGGGAGAGATTACACCTAAAGAATGAACTAATGCACAGGAAAATTCAACTACAGCGAGCCCTATCCATCACTTCGCAAGTGGTGGTTCCCGAGGCCCTGTTGCACATAGTGGCTGTGGAGGAACACGAAAAAGGAGCACATTTCAGCCAAGAGGAGACGTGTTAATGGCTACAGAAATTAGTTTTTCATCCCTTACTGAGGACGAAGGTAGAAGAAGTGTGTCGACATTATAGAAACTGTGAATTGTCTAAACCCCCAGAACAGAGTGTTAGGCGTCGTTTCCCCCACTGCACAGGAGAAATCTCAAGCCATGACCTCTGCGGTCTCCCATTCCTCTGTGGCTGCAGAGATTCCTGCTCAGCAGAGACATCAGTCCAGGCATCTTGCCCAGGCTAATGATAGGCATCTGGTTGCTCTTTCAGGCTCTGCTGTAACACCATGCTTGAGTCAGCAGCAAGCAGATGCTCCAGGGACTAAGTCATGTATTTTGCTTACTGAGCATGCCCGTGGGATGACCTCTCCTTGGAGGTCGGAGGTCACATGCGCAGGGCCCGTTCCTGCTCTGATTGGTCCACTACTGGAAAGGTCCCGGAAGGACGCTGCTATAAAAGAGTCACATGGCCGCTCCGGCAATGCGCTAGTATAGACTCTTGGGGCTTATGGTGTGTATGAAGACGGATGCTTGTTACCGCTAATGACTCATTATGAAACCCCTACCCTTGGTTGTGTATGTTGTTAGGGTCTAGTGGTTAGAGTCAGTGCCTGTCAGTGGCTAGGCTATATACCACAGTGCATCTCAGTCCTCTGCACTTGCTAGCGTCCGACCGTGCCTCCCCGCTCAGGGCACTGTCGCACCGTGCCAGGTAGCAGTAGCCACCATTGCTGCGTCGTGCGCAACTCTAGCGCTTTCCCCCCCACTCTGGGTGGTTAGTGGCGTCTGCCAGAGCGGTGCCGTGCACTCTGGTGCATTATCTCTCATTTGGTCTCTTGCTGGCACCGCTGCAGCGGCGCCGAACACTAGTGGACTAGAGGGACTCTAACCCCGTGTCCTTGCGGCGGAGTCCTGTGTCTGTATACTATCGCTTATCCGGCTGAGCTCTGTGAATTTAACAGGCTTCAGCATCTACATTGTGCGGCACCGTGGTTCTGTGAATTAACAGAGCTCGCTCCTGTACACACCGTGTGACGCTAACCCACGTGTGTTCGTTTATTATTTGCTGTACAGTCTCCGCCATTACTTAGCAGCAGTATTCCATCACTGCACGGTGGATCCCAGGCTGCGAACACGCCTCATTATCCTTTTATTATTTGGTGCGTTCCGCCAGCTTAACAGTATACTAGCGCCAGGGTCTGGCTAGTAATGGTGGACGAACAACAACTCCACAGGTACATCCAGCAGCTGGAGGGCAGGTTGGCAACTCTTGAGCGCACAACCTCAGCTGTGGATCTTAACGCAGTCGCCGTTCATGCAGCCACGGAGGCTGTCTCCCATGTGCCCACTGCCATTCCTGCCCCGACTTTATCCCGCCTCCCACGGCCCGAGAAGTTCTTGGGCGATAGTGCCTCTTGTAGGGGTTTCGTGAGCCAGTGCACTATACAGCTGGAGCTGCTGGCTGCACGATTCCCCTCCGAGCGGGCTAAGGTGGGATTTATTATTTCCCTCTTGTTGGTCAGGGCTTTGGAGTTGGCCACACCGCTGTGGGAGCGTGGTGATCATGTGGAACAGAGTGCCTCGCAGTTCTTGGGCACTCTGAAGCAGGTCTTCCTGGGACCGCGAGTCACCCATGACACCGCGCTCCGGCTGCTGGCATTGTCAAAGGGTTCGTCCATGGTCAGCCACTTTGCAATCCTGTTCCGGACGCTAACCTCTGAGTTGGAGTGGCCAGATAAGGTCCTCATTCCGGCATTCTGGAGAGGTTTGGCTGACCATGTGAAGGACGCCCTGGCCACCAGGGAGATTCCCGCCACACTGGAGGAGCTTATCACCGTCTCCACCCGTATTGATCTTCGCTTTGCCGGGCGAAGGTTGGAGCGGTCCCAGTGTAGGCAGAGGTTTAGGTTGGCATCCAGTTTTGCTAAACCTCTGGAATCTCCCGATCTGGCATCCGAGCATCAAGGGGCTTCCCGTGAGGGTAATAGGCCCCGGTCCGCTCGAGCTCCTGTGATCTGTCATGTTTGCCGGTAGTCCGGTCACATTGCCAACCGGTGCCCACACTGGCTGGAAAAACGATCGTGCCTAGTGGCCGTAGGAGGCGGCTCACTAGAATCAGTGGCATTTTCCTCCAAACTGTCCTTTAAGGGGACACTTGAATTTGGTTCTTCCACTCTGGCGGTGGAGGTTTGCGTGGATTCCAGAGCGGAGGGCAATTTTATGTCGTCTGCCTTCGCTCAACGGCACGCAATACCCCTGGTTATGATATCTAAACCAGTCACCGTCAGAGTGGTGAACGGCGCAACTCTACCCTCACAGATTACCCACCAGACTGCCCCCTTGTTACTCTCGATGTCTCCATCTCATCAGGAGATGATATCCCTCCTCGTTATGCCCGAGGGTATCGACCAGGTTCTTCTAGGGGTCCCCCGGTTGCGGTATCACTCTCCCCATATAGAGTGGTCCTCGGGGAGGATATTTGGGTGGAGTAAATAACGTGAGGGTAGATGTATGAGGGAGTGAGTTCAGGTTGCCTCCACCGAGGTCCCTGCAGATCTCTCCTTGCTCCCCACACACTATCGTCAGTATGCAGACGTGTTCTCCAAAAAGGCGGTGGAGACCCTTCCACCGCATCGCCCCTATGACTGTCCTATTGATCTCTTGCCGGGTGCTGAGCCTCCCCGGTGTCGAGTCTACCCCTTGGCTCTCCCAGAGACAGAGGCCATGTCTCAATACATCAGGGAGAATCTGGCAAGAGGATTCATTAGGAAGTCAGTATCACCAGCGGGGGCGGGATTCTTCTTCGTCCAGAAGAAGAATGTAGAACTGCGTCCCGGCATCGATAACAGGGGTCTTAAATAGAGTTGAGCGAAACGGGTTGAAAAATTTCAAAAGTCGCCGACTTTTGGTAAAGTCGGGTTTCATGAAACGAAATCCGACCCTAGGGTGAGGTCGGCCACGAGCTCAGTGACTTTAGCACCAAAATCGCATTTCAAAAGTTTGTTTTTCACCCTTTTTCAGCCAATCAGGATCCACGGACACTGTGGGCAACGTGATGACATAGGCAGGGGTCACCACCATCTTTGAGAAGGGCATGCAAGTGATTGGCTTGCTTTGGGGGGCGTCACAGGGGGCATAAAAGGGCGTGCACGCCGACCGCCATGTTACTCATGCTGATCTCAGAATAGGGAGAGCTGCTCCTGCTGCTGATTCTGTAGGGAGAGCGTTAGGCAGGGAAGAAGACACCAAAAACTGCTTCTGCTGCTAGCGATTTTGCCTGTACAACACACTAGTCACTGTGTGTGCTGTGCAAGTGGAGGCTATATTTTGCTAGATCAGCTGTGTTGGTTGTTAGGCTGCCTTATACGGCTTCCTAATAGCTGCATTGCTGTTTTCCCACTGCGCTGCAAACTGCTTTTTTAAAAGCAATCCAAATTTTTTTTCTTTGTCCTGGTGAGGTACTGAGCGTGCATTTTTTCACACCATACAGCGGTGTACGCTCCTCACACAGTACCGTGTAACGGCTGTTATCACGGCCACAGTGAAGCTATCTGTGTGTGACTCTGTAAGGATAAGTCAAGGACCTGTTCCGTTCTTACAGACCTCCACCTTCTAGTTTTGTCTGGTTTTCAAACAGTTAAGTATATTTGCTGTTTGATCACATTCAAAACTACAGTTGTGGCCAAAAGTATTGACACCCCTGCAATTCTGTCAGATAATACTCAGTTTCTTCCTGAAAATGATTGCAAACACAAATTCTTTGGTATTATTATCTTCATTTAATTTGTCTTAAATGAAAAAACACAAAAAGAATTGTCCTAAAGCCAAATTGGATATAATTCCACACCAAACATAAAAAAGAGGGTGGACAAAAGTATTGGCACTGTTTGAAAAATCATGTGATGCTTCTCTAATTTGTGTAATTAACAGCACCTGCAACTTACCTGTGGCACCTAACAGGTGTTGGCAATAACTAAATCACACTTGCAGCCAGTTGACATGGATTAAAGTTGACTCAACCTCTGTCCTGTGTCCTTGTGTGTACAACATTGAGCATGGAGAAAAGAAAGAAGACCAAAGAACTGTCTGAGGACTTGAAAAACCAAATTGTGAGGAAGCATGAGCAATCTCAAGGCTACAAGTCCATCTCCAAAGACCTGAATGTTCCTGTGTCTACCGTGTGCAGTGTCATCAAGAAGTTTAAAGCCCATGGCACTGTGGCTAACCTCCCTAGATGTGGACGGAAAAGAAAAATTGACAAGAGATTTCAACGCAAGATTGTGCAGATGTTGGATAAAGAACCTCGACTAACATCCAAGCAAGTTCAAGCTGCCCTGCAGTCCAAGGGTACAACAGTGTCAACCTGTACTATCCGTCGGCATCTGAATGAAAAGGGACTGTATGGTAGGAGACCCCGGAAGACCCCACTTCTTACCCCGAGACATAAAAAAGCCAGGCTGGAGTTTGCCAAAACTTACCTGAAAAAACCTAAAACATTTTAGAAGAATGTTCTCTGGTCAGATGAGACAAAAGTAGAGCTTTTTGGGCAAAGGCATCAACATAGAGTTTACAGGAGAAAAAAAGAGGCATTCAAAGAAAAGAACACGGTCCCTACAGTCAAACATGGCGGAGGTACCCTGATGTTTTGGAGTTGCTTTGCTGCCTCTGGCACTGGACTGCTTGACTGTGTGCATGGCATTTTGAAGTCAGAAGACTACCAACAAATTTTGCAGCATAATGTAGGGCCCAGTGTGAGAAAGCTGGGTCTCCCTCAGAGGTCATGGGTCTTCCAGCAGGACAATGACCCAAAACACACTTCAAAAAGCACTAGAAAATGGTTTGAGAGAAAGCACTGGAGACTTCTAAGGTGGCCAGCAATGAGTCCAGACCTGAATCCCATAGAACACCTGTGGAGAGATCTAAAAATGGCAGTTTGGAGAAGGCACCCTTCAAATATCAGGGACCTGGAGCGGTTTGCCAAAGAAGAATGGTCTAAAATTCCAGCAGAGCATTGTAAGAAACTCATTGATGGTTACCGGAAGCGGTTGGTCGCAGTTATTTTGGCTAAAGGTTGTGCAACCAAGTATTAGGCTGAGGGTGCCAATACTTTTGTCCAGCCCATTTTTGGAGTTTTGTGTGAAATGATCAATGTTTTGCTTTGTGCTTCATTCTCTTTTGTGTTTTTTCATTTAAGACAAATTAAATGAAGATAATAATACCAAAGAATTTGTGTTTGCAATCATTTTCAGGAAGAAACTGAGTATTATCTGACAGAATTGCAGGGGTGTCAATACTTTTGGCCACAACTGTATAGAGAGACAGCGTGTGTCAGTCCGTATACTTAAAAAACACGGAGCTTGACAATTTTACGGACACCGGACAGCGGTGTACGTGCACGCTCCTCTTTCAGTACCGTGTAACGGCTGTTATCACGTCCACAGTGAAGCTATCTGTGTGTGACTCTGTAAGGATAAGTCGAGGGCTTGTTCCGTTCTTACAGACCTACACTCTAGGGAGATTCCTATTCTGCCCAATTCTATAAACACCTTGTAGTTTGTCATACACTAGCCAATTTCTGCCTGTGACATAGCGGTGTGATATTCACTGGGCCTCACACAATCCAACAGTGTCCACAAGTGTGTTCAGAAATTCTACATCTCCCCTGTCCTATAGTGACATTTTTCACACCTACAACATTGAGCCTGTGACATAGCGGTGTGATATTCACTGGGCCTCACACAATCCAACAGTGTCCACAAGTGTGTTCAGAAATTCTACATCTCCCCTGTCATATAGTGACATTTTTCACACCTGCGACATTGAGCCTGTGACATAGCGGTGTGATATGCACTGGGCCTCACACAATCCAACAGTGTCCACAAGCGTGTTCAGAAACTCTACATCTCCCCTGTCCTATAGTGACATTTTTCACACCTGCGACATTGAGCCTGTGACATAGCGGTGTGATATTAACTGGGCCTCACACAATCCAACAGTGTCCACAAGTGTGTTCAGAAATTCTACATCTCCCCTGTCCTATAGTGACATTTTTTACACCTGCGACATTGAGCCTGAGACATAGCCGTGTGATATTCACTGAGCCTCACACAATCCAACAGTGTCCACAAGTGTGTTCAGAAATTCTACATCTCCCCTGTCCTATAGTGACATTTTTCACACCTGCGACATTGAGCCTGTGACATAGCGGTGTGATATTCACTGGGCCTCACACAATCCAACAGTGTCCACAAGTGTGTTCAGAAATTCTACATCTCCCCTGTCCTATAGTGACATTTTTCACACCTGCGACATTGAGCCTGTGACATAGCGGTGTGATATTCACTGGGCCTCACACAATCCAACAGTGTCCACAAGTGTGTTCAGAAATTCTACATCTCCCCTGTCCTATATACACCTTGTACCTTGTTTTACATTACTATATAGTTTGTGGGATTTTGTGTACATTTTTACCAAAAATGAGGAAGGCTGGTGGAAGAGGGCATGGAATTGGGCGGGGGTTGCCAGCTGGTAATGATGGTGTTGGTGGTGGATCTGATGGTAGTGGCAAAAGCAAAATAGGACCGAATGCAGGAGGTGTTGAGTCTGCATCATCGCCTGGCTCCACAAGGCCTCGAAGGCTTAGTTTTCTAGGAGTTGGCAAACCGCTTTTAAAGCCAGAGCTTCAGGAAAAAGTTTTGGCTTACATTGCTGACTCAGCCTCCAGCTCTAACGCCTCCTCTTCTGAAGTTGTAAAAAATAAAAGCAGTGAGTCGTCATTGGAGGCTCATGTTCATGAACCACACCTGACATGGAGTGCACTGATGCACAGCCACTGATAGATGATTCTGCTGGTACATTCACTCAGAGCACTACATTGTCCTCGCAGTGTAATGAGCCAGATTCTGACCCTGATGAGACTCAGGTGCCCCTTCCCGCATACTATACCACCATACACGGTGACACAGAGGAAGGTGCACATGACATTGAAGAGGAGGTGATGGATGACCCAGTTGTTGACCCAGATTGGCATCCATTGGGGGAAGAGGGTGCTGCTTCCAATAGCTCAGATGAGGAGGAGGAGCATCCACAGCAGACATCGACATCGCAACAGCTGTTATCTGGCAGGCCCGGAGCACTCCAAAGACAGGTTCCAAAAATCAAAAGAGTTGCCGGACAGCTTGTCCAGACGGTCAAAATAGCACAGCGTGCTAGGCCGCAAAATGTCTTCCAAAGTAGGAAGAGTGCAGTGTGGCACTTTTTTGAACAAAATCCTCATGATCAGGCCAAGGTTATCTGTAAGAAGTGCGCAAAGACCTTTAGCCGAAGGAAAAATCTGAAAAATTTGAATACCAGTTGCATGCTTAGACATTTAACCAGCATGCACTTGCAAGCGTGGACACAACACCAAACCTCAAGTACCACATGTGCAACTGATCACAAAGAAGGTAGTCAGCAACGCTACATTGTTTCCCCCACTGTAAGCCCACCTGTTAGCACAGCAGCAAATGTTGAGGTGTCGTTGCAAGGCCAAAGCAGTCAGGGAATCCCACTGTTATATCAACGAAAGACTGAATATAGGCCATCAGAAAGAACACCAACTCCATCACCATCATCAACCCTCTCTCAGTCTGCCCTGTCCACCGCTAGTTCCACCATATGCAGCTCTCAAGTCCAGCTCACCCTCCCAGAGACTATGAGTAGGTCAAGAAAGTACTCAGTCTCTCATCCGCCTACACTGGGTTTGAACACCCACATTGCCAAACTAATCTCGTTTGAGATGATGCCCTATCGGTTGGTGGAAAGCGCAGCTTTCCGCGAACTCATGGCCTATGCAGTACCACGCTATGACCTACCCAGTCGCCACTTCTTCTCTCGCAAAGTCATCCCACCATCATGTGAAAGACTGCATTGTCCGTGCACTCAAGCAGTCAGTGAGTGGAAAGGTGCACCTCACAACAGATGCATGGTCCAGTCGGCATGGCCAGGGCCGTTACGTGTCCATCACTGCGCACTGGGTTAATGTGGTGGATGCAGGGTCCACAGGGGACAGCGTTGGTGGGACAGTGCTGCCTAGCCCACGGTATAGGAAACAGTTGGCTGTAGGCGTTCGACCCTCCTCCTCCTCCAGAAGCGAAAGCTCGTCCACAGAGCGCAGTCGTACGAGCACTCCATCTGCAGCTGCCACTGTTGCACACGAGGTGTCCCCCTATTGAACAGCTAATGGAAAGCGTCAGCAGGCTGTGTGGCAGATGATGTGTTTGGGCGACAGACACACCGCGGAGGTGCTGGCCGAGTACTTTCAGCGACAAACTGAGTCATGGCTGGGCAGTATACATCTTGAGGCAGGCAAGGTAGTTAGTGATAACGGCCGTAATTTTGTGGCAGCCATAGCCCTTTCAAAACTCAGCCACATACCTTGCTTGGCTCACACCTTGAACCTGGTGGTGCAGTGCTTCCTCAACAATTATCCGTAGTTAACAGCCCTGCTCCAGAAGGTGCGAAGACTGTGCTCGCACATCCGCCGGTCGCCTGTACACTCCATTCGTATTCAGAAGCTGCAGCGATTGCTCCACCTTCCCAACCACCGCCTCATTATCGACATTGCAAAAAGGTGGAACTCCACCCTGCACATGGTTGAGCGGCTGTGCGAACAGAGGCAGGCCATAAGGCATTTGTGGGAGGATACACGGCCAGGCACTTTGAGAGCAGACATGGAGTTGACAGGTGTGCAGTGGTCGAAGCTGAAAGACCTCTGTAAAGTCCTTCAGTGTTTTGAGGAATGCACACGGCTGGTAAGCGTAGACGACGCCATCCTAAGCATGAGCATCCCACTTATACGTCTGCTCATGTAAACTTTGACGCACCTTAAGGAGCAGGCGTCTGCAGCCAATGTTGACAAGGAGGAAGAGGAGGAGGGAATCCTTGATGACATTCAGCCATTGTCTGCTCAGGGACCTCTCCTGGGCGAGGTGGAGGAAGAAGAGGAGGAGGAGGATGATGATGGGGATGATTACTTAGGGGAGGAGGATGCATCTCGTGGGGCAAGTGAAAATGTTGGCGTGGCAAGGTCTGGTACAGGGTTTGTGCGTGACTGGAGGGATGTGGATTTGCCAGAAAGTGCTCCTCCAACCAGCACTCGCAGTGCATCATTGACACCGCGAACATTGGCCCACATGTCAGATTATGCCTTGCAGATCCTAAAAAGGGACCCCCGCATTGCCAAAATGATGAACGATGACGACTACTGGTTGGCCAGCATCCTGGATCCACGCTATAAAGGCAAATTACAAAACATCATGCCACAGGAGAACCTTGACCTAATATTGGCTAATAAACAAGCAACTCTGTTATGACTTGTGTTTATAAACTGTTAAACTGTAAAGCGCTGCGGAATATGTCAGCGCTATATAAATAAAGATTATTATTATTATTATTTATTATTAACTCTGGTAAACCGGTTGGTTGAGGCATTCCCAGCACACAGCAGCGGTGATGGTTCTCACACGAGCCATACAGGCCGGGGGCAGCTTGGCCGACGTGTTCGTGGTGCACACAGCAGAAGTGGCATTGGAGACAGGGGTTTCATGACAATGTTGTGGACTGATTTTTCAAGTACCGCTCACACAACTGGTAATACTGCATTGATGGAAAGTGACAGGAGACAGCAGTTGTCAACTATGGTTACAAACTACTTTTCCTCCCATATCGATGTTCTCCCGCACAGGTCATTCCCCTTTGACTATTGGGCCGCTAAACTGGACACCTGGCCTGAATTGGCACAATATGCCTTACAGGAGCTCGCTTGCCCAGCTGCAAATGTGCTATCGGAAAGAGTCTTCAGTGCAGCTGGATCAATCCTGACAGAAAAAAGGACCCGTCTGTCAACCCAAAATGGGGATGATCTAACCTTCATTAAAATCAACCATGCATGGGTTTCCAAGGATTTTGTCCCACCTTCCCTTGATGACACATAGGTTGCCAGAAAAATGGCTTGCTTTGGTCCTCCTCCTATTCCGGGAACTTGACCTATTTCGCCTTTTGCAGCAGCTGAATGTCCCATATCAACATATGCCACTTTGTAAACCACCCTAACTGGGCTGCCCCCCCATGGCCGGGGTCACCACCTAGCGCACGAAACCGTGCGAGTGCCGTTGCATAGGCCGACTCTTGGGCGCGGGCACTGGCACAGGGTCCCTCATAGTGCAATCAAGTGTCTCTGACGGTGGTGGTGTACACCCACCGTCAGACACACCGCCGTACTATGAGGGGCCCAGTGCCAGTACCGACGCCCACGAGTGTGCCCCCCTTGCTTGGGCAGGGCCCCAGCATTTGCAATGTTTACCTCTCCCTGCTCCTCCGCTGTGTAGTCTGGGCTGTCAAATCCTTCACTGGGAGTGCCACTACAAATTGATTGAACTGAAAGATGATGGTTAAGATGTAGCTATGCCCTGTCCTGCTGGCCGGGCTCTAGCTCCAGATGATCAATGGCTTCCATTTCTTATGGACGTCGACTCACAATGACATGCAGTGGTGGTTTATCATCAGCTTTCACAGTTTTCCTACTCACAAACGTGTGACATTCCGGCGCACATTTTAAAATGTGCCCTCTCATGCCAATCAAATAGAATCGCCTACGGCCTGTGGCTTCTGTCTTTTGCACTCCAAAGTTACGTGACAGATCATGATAGCCAGTGAGCACCATGTTTACATCGCTCCCTGTGATAAAAATTTGATTGAGATGAGTAAGAGTGATGGAATCAACGGAAGTGCGATACAGCAAGACTTTATTCACAAAAAAATGTTTTCACTGTCTCAACACACAAATTAATTGAGGGTCAGCATCGCCTATGAGAATTGTGATGGAAGTTTTTCCCGTGAATAGTAATTCCTAGATTTCTGCAATCACTAGCCTTTATGTCAGTAATTGTATGCATCTCATTTCCTATTGCGGAGAGGCTGGACGGTGTTACTGAGACAGAAATATATATGAAGATTTAAAAATAACACCAAATGTATATAGTTGTGTACGCCTCAAATGCATTTCCTTTTTTCCACTTTTTAGACTGCTGTGTAATCCATACTGAGAACACGGGAGATTTTACATGTTTAAACTATGCTATATATACCTGCTATCCAGTGATAAAGTACCCTTTCTCAACTTTGTACAATCTGGTCAAATCCATACTGGGCCTGAGAACATCTGAGTCTGCCTCCTGATCTATAGACATATATATGTGTAAACTAGGCTACATATATACGTGTTATCCGGTGAAACTGTACCCTTTATCAACTTTCCACAATGTTGTTGAATCCATACTGGGCCTGAGAACGGCTGCCGAGCTGTTAAGCAAGCTACAGCACCTGTGGTTTGGACACGTAATTTTTTCAGGAATGACGGTTAGGCCTAACTCCGGAATTGCGGTTGACCTGAACTTACTGGGAAATCATCGTTCGCGGGGAATAATCTGAATCCCAGATCCCCATCACTAACGGAGTTCAGCACGTTATCTGCACCTGTAAGCGACAAAAGCTGGTCTTTTCAGTGTAGCATGCATGCAGCCCTGGACATGTACGGGAATGCTAGACCTGTTATTGCTCGATCTCACGTGCCAGAGCCTTGCTTATCCCTCAAGTAAGCTTGACGCGTACTGCGGGGGCATGCCGGAGTCTCGGTTGTTAACGGAATAAAGCTGAGAAATCGCTAGCACAACTACAAACACACCTACCACACCACACACAGAATCGACAAAGCTTTCAAAGTGTGCATCTTTTCTTTAGGTGGCATGGTTGTGGTTTCCCGGGTGGAGTCCACTTAAGCCACAGGCTCCACTCCTGGTGGTGCCTTTTTGGACATTCCTTTAAGGTTCAGCTTTGCAATCATACTGCCCCCGGAAACCAAAAACTTTGCCTTCATGGACGCTGTTTGGAGGTTCGTGGGAATAACGCCGCCTGATCAGCAGTCGGCATATGGGTCGCCCTCCCAGGGCTGTGGGGTACTCGGTACCGGGCCGGTGTCAGTGGGATGTGTCACAGCAGCGGTGACCCGGAGGGTGGCCCTGGGCACCCATGTAAATGGTGTGGTATAATGGTAAAGAGTTTATATAGATAGTTTGACGCCACCTGTGGTGTTCGGCAACATAGATGTTAGGCCGACGCTGCATGCAGATCCTCTGGGACTGATGGTGTTGTGCAGCAAAGATGTTGAAGCTCCCCACAGGTGGAGCTGGAGTCCCAGGGAAGTGTAGATGTAGTGATGGGGGAAAGACACAGGCGGTGTAGGTGCTGGTACCCAGATGTAGCGGTGCTGGAATAACTGTAGGACACCAGAGCGTGCAGTTCCAAAGCTTTACTCACAGTCTGCAGGTTACACAGATGCCTGCCTCCGTGCTGTGTCCTCCGGGTCAGGACCTCAGCCAACCTCTGGGACTAAAATGGAAAGCTCCCTTCCAACACTCCGCCAACATGTACCTTCCTGAACGTCTCCTTTCTAGCGCTTGTGGGGGAAGCACTCACAGGACCGTGGTTCACTGAAGCGCCTCCTGTCTAACAGATGTTCCTCAGACTTTACTTGTATGGCAGACAGCTGTAGCCTTTTCCTTCTGGCTCCCACACGTCGATGCTGGGGCCTCCGAGCCTTAGTTGGGTACAGAGCATTTATAGCTGCTACTTCCTCCGGTTTCTGCTGCAGGAACGTCAGTGTCCCTACAAACTCGGAGACCGGAATCGGGACCATGCGCTCCAGCTAGGAGTGAGCCTTAACTCTGCTCATCCTCCAGCTCCCCTTCTCACGTCCACACACTTCCCCTTCCATGCACAGAGTGCCCTAACTTACCTCCTCCCGACCACAGAGAGCAACTCCTCAGCAGTCAGGTTCAGAGGTCTCCCTGCTAGCCTGGAGTGGGAAATGTGTTGTGTGTTGGTTTCACTGCTAGAGAGATCCTTCGTTGCTCCCAAGCTTGACAACACACTCCCTAGGAGGAAGGTAATGCCACAGTGGCGACCGTACTCTTGGGGATGCCACAAGTGCACTGAGGCCCAGCCACTGCTGGATGATGCTGCTGGTACATTGACCCAGACCACTACATTCCCCTCGCACTCTACACTGCCGGAATCTGACCCAGAGGAAACTCAGGTTCCCCTTCCCACATACTATACCACCTTACACGGTGACAAAGAGGAAGGAGCAGATGAAAGTGCAGGTTCCTTGAGCAGGTGGGGGGGCATACTCATGGGCGATGGCACTGGCACATGGCACCGCATAGTACGCAAAAGTGTCTCTGCCGGTGGGAGGGCCTAAACAGCCAAGTGCAGTGAGATGGAAGATGGGGACGACAAGGAGTTCAGAGTAGTGCAGGGATTGCCTAGCAAGGAGACTTATGTAATTGTTTTCAATGTTGGGACAGCAATTTTTGGGGAGCACTATACTCTGGTGAATGATATATGGGGCCCACCATACACTGGAGCATTCCAAAGGTGGACATCAGACACTGGAGCAGCATTTACAGGGCCCATTATACACTAGAGCAGTAGAAAGGGGCCCATTATATATGGAGCATTATTTGGGCCCATAAGACAGTGGAGCTTCATCCATTGGGACCAACATATACTATAGCATTATGTGGAGCTCATCATATACGGTTTGAAACATTATATGGGATCAATGATTCCATATGGAGAAATATATGGGCCTCATTACTCTGTATAGCGCACTAAGCGCTGGCCATAATACTGTATGGAGTTATATACTGTCCGTTTTTGGAGGTATTGGAGAATTTAAAATGGATATCAGTCATGAGATGTAAGAAATGAAGTATTTTTCATTGTACTTTACTGCTATTTCTCTGACGTATCAGAGCATCATGAGTTGTGGTATGTGTTAAAGGGGCGCTCTTTGGCCCTGGGCCCAAGAAAACCTGGAGCCAGCCCTACCCCCCAACAACTGTAGCCAAATAACCCCCATTTTTCAGTGCGTAACTAGTATTATGAAGTAAATTAAGGTTGACAAGCTTAAGTAATAAGAATTGATGCTTTTGGCATTCAAATGGGCACTGTAGGTGTGTTTCCTGTCCTCCTCTCACTGCCGACTTTAATTACCCATTGACTTACATTGGGTTTCGTGTTTCGGTTGGACTCCCGACTTTTCCCTATAGTCGGCCGATTTTGCTCGACCCGACTTTTGGAAAAGTCGGGTTTCATGAAACGAAACTCGACCCTAAAAAAACAAAAGTCGCTCAACTCTAGTCTTAACGCCATCACCGTTAAGAACAAATATCCTCTGCCCCTGATATTGGAACTGTTCGATAGATTACGGGGAGCGAAAGTTTTCACCAAATTAGATCTTCGGGGGCCTATAACCTGATACGCATCCATGATGGGGACGAATGGAAGACTGCATTTAACACCAAGGATGGGCACTATGAATATCTGGTGATGCCCTTCAGGCTCTGTAATGCCCCGGCCGTCTTCCAAGACTTTGTGAACGATATCTTCCGGGATATGCTTATCACCTCGGTAGTAGTCTATCTGGATGATATATGTCATGCTCACCATGTCTGTTATGTCCGCCATGTCTGTTTTTCCTCATGACCCCTGGAGCGGTGTGCACGCGCATCTCATGTCTGCT
Source organism: Dendrobates tinctorius (assembly GCF_039654945.1). NCBI lineage: Eukaryota > Metazoa > Chordata > Amphibia > Anura > Dendrobatidae > Dendrobates > Dendrobates tinctorius. Next base: position 93,028,439 of record NW_027361687.1, on the reverse strand, counting down.
ATCCTGCATGTTCCCTAGAGCAGTGTGCACACTCACCTCATGACTGTTGGGCTGCAAGATGCCTGCGTTTCTGCTCTGCCTTCTGTGATTGTCTCTGCATGTCTGAAACCCCTGATCATGTGACCTTTCCTGGGTTCCAGCATTGTCTGGTTCTGCAATCATCTCTGCATGTCTGAAACCCCTGATCATGTGACATTTCCTAGGTTCCAGCATTGTCTGGTTCGGCAATCATCTCTGCATGTCTGGAATCCCTGGTCATGTGACTGCTCTCTGTGATCCTGGAGGCTGAACTGGAAGTTCTCCCCTGGTCCTGACCCGGAAGTGGAGGTGCTAATGCCCTATATCAGACCGCCCCTCCCTATGCTCAGGGCCTGAGTATTGTGTTGCTTCCCTGCATAGCTGCTTGGTCTGCTGGGTCGCTCCCTCTATTCTGTGCCCTTGCACTCTGCCCTGTCGTGCGTCTCTGCACACGCTCCCTGCTCATATTCCATCTCTTGTCCCGTGCCTTGTCTAGTGTTTGTCCTTCGCGCCATGTTTTGTCTCTGCTCTGCTTTGCCATGTAGTCCTTCCTTGCTCTGATTCCATTCTGTGCTTCAGTCTAGCTTCCGTTCCTTGTTCCGTACCTTGCCTTGCTCTGCCTTGTTCCTCCCTATGGTCTCTGTCTTTGCTTGCTCTGCCTCGCTCTCTCCTATGGTGCGCTGTAGTGCTCCCTGGCACACACACCATTCCTCTTCTCTTACTTTTGGTGCTCTTTTCCATGTCTAGTCCCAAGGCTCTGCCTTGGCCCGGCTCTGGGCTTCGGCCTACGCTCCGCTGCTAGACTCTTTCCTATTGTGCTCTCTTGCATGTTTCTAGGCTAGTCCCAAGGCTCTGCCTTGGCCCGGCTCTGGGCTTCGGCCTACGCTCCGCTGCTAGCTCTGTTCCTGCTCTAACCTGATTCCGTGTTTCTGCCTATGCTTCCGTTTCTGGTTCCGTACTCTGGCTAAGCTCTGTCTTGTTTCTCATCTTGCCTTGTTGCTTTGTGTGCTCTTTGCATGCGCCTGGCCTTCCTAGCCTCCTGTTTGTGCCTCAGCCGTGCTCGTCGGTCAGTGACAGCTTTGTCGCCTGCCATGCCTCAGCCGGGTTCGCTGGAGTCTTGCCCGTCTGTCAGTGCTGCAGCCCGATCAGCTAGCCAGTGCCCCAGCCGTGCTCTCTGTGCTCCCTTGCACCTCATGCTGTTTCTGCACTGTGCTCTACGTGCTCTCTAAAGCACGCGCAGGCCCTCGCCTGCTCCTTGGCATACCTCCCCGTGCTTCTGTAAAAGTACGCGCAGGTCTTACCATGTACCCTGTCGTGCCCTCTTGCACGCACAGGTCCTAACCCTGTCCTTGAACCCTGATCCTGGCGTGCCTCTCTGCACGCGCAGGCTCTGCCTCGCCTGACCCTGGCATGCCTCTCTGCATGCGCAGGACTCTGCCTTGCCTGACCCTGGTGTGCCTCTCTGCACGTGCAGGACTCTGCCTCACCTGACCCTGGCGTGCCTCTCTGCATGCGCAGGACTCTGTCTTGAACCTTGTCCCTGGCATGTCTCTCTGCACGCGCAGGACTCTGTCTTGAACCTTGTCCCTGGCGTGTCTCTCTACACGCACAGGCCTCCATCCTTGTACCTGTCCCTGGCGTGCCCTCTACACGCGCAAGCCCCCGTCCTTGAATCTGACCCTGGCATGTCTCCTAGCACGCACCCTGCCTTGTATCCTGGTTTGCCTGCCGGATTCTCGAAGCTTGCCGATCGTGTGCAGCCTGATGCCTGGATTCTGTCGGTCATTGCCAGATGTCCGGAGTCTGATGCCATCGCACCCTGCCTTGGACCTTGGCGTGTCTCCTTGCACGCACTCTGCCTTGGACTCTGGTGTGTCTCCCAGCACGCACCTTGTCTTGGACTCCAGCGTGTCCTAGCACGCATCCTTCCTAGGAACTCTGGTGTGACCCCTAACACGTACCCTGCCCTGGACCCTGGTATGTTTTCTGCACGTGTTATGTCTCAAACATTTGGCGTGCCATTGCACGCACCTTGCCATGTTTCACCGTTTGTGCCCTGCACCTGATTCCCTGTTTATGCCTTGTACCTGAATAAAGAAATGGCCGGAGAGAGCCTCCCGGCCCCCTGTAGGAGGTGTGGGCGGAGGCCATCATGACGGGGGGGTTGGAAGGTTTAGTGGAGGGAAGGGTTAATGGGGAGGGGGAGCTAGGGGGTATTTAAGCCAGGGGCTGGGGGGTTCCCGCCATCTATTTCCGCTTTCCCAGCTCCAGAACAGTCCCACACGTTTACCGGGATGTCTGGAGTGGATCAGGCCCTGGACAGACTGCGGGCGGCAGCGGCGGGGCAGCCTCCGGGATGGTTGGAGGCTCAAGTAGCTGGCCTGCTTCACGGGGCACCAGCGCAGGCCAAGGTGAGAGAGCGGAGATCCAGGCGGGCGAGAGCCGCCCCCCCCACTCTATAGCACAGCAGCACACAGATTCGCTTTATAAGATGCACCCCCCACTTTCCCCCAAAATTTGGGGGAACAAAAGTGCGTCTTATAAAGCGAAAAATACGGTATATCGCTATACCGTTCCCCGGGCCTCGTGTCGCCGCCGGAGCCCCTCCCGGGACCCTCCAGGCCGCCCGACGCTCACCCCCCGTCCAGGGCGTCGCGGCCTGGGAGGAATCCTCATGTGCGGCGAGGCCCTGCTGCGGTGTCCGGACCTTCGTCATGGGCCAGGAGGGGGGCGGAGTCAGTGCGCGCCCAGCTTCAAGCAGCACCAGCTCCTTTGGGGGGCCGCGGCGGTTATGGACGTGCCGCGTGGCCTGCCTCATCAGCCTCATGTATTTCGGCCGCCGGCAGAGTGGCGGCCTGCCGGGTGGCAGGGCCGGGTTCTTCTTCGCCCCTCAGCAGTGTGGGGGAACCGGCCACGGCGGGGGCGCCGCTGCACTGGCCCCGCAGCTGCGCCTGCTTCAGATGAGGGGACAACGCCTTTTAGCCCTGTGGCTGCAGCGGGACCGGCGGGCAGCCTGGTGGGGTCGGCACCGGCTGCAGGAAGATTTGGGCGAAGGAGGACGGTTTCGGGCTCCCAGCTGTCGTGGGGGGTCCTAGACACCCAGGTGCAACGTGATGGCACATAGGCAGGAACTCTTGGCGGGGGGTGCCAGGAAGCTTTCGACTTGGGGGTACCGCCACCTGGTTCAGTCCAGGGGTTCAGGCCTCCCATCCCAGCCCTTGCTGCGGGGCTGTTCGGGGTACAACAACGCTGCAGCGAGTCCGCCACCGGGAGTCGCGAGGTCCACGAGGCCTCGGGGGATCCAGGCTTTCCGGCTGGAGGGCACACAGCCCCCTCGCAGCCCGGTGAGTATGTATCTATGTCCCCTGTTTGTCACCCACTTTTATCTTTGTCAGTGGTGGTAGGGGGGCCCTCAGCAGAATCCAGTGGCGTCGGGTTTGAGGCTTGGTTGAGCAGTTCAGGGTCGGCCGGGGGCGTGTGTGATATGCTGGCGGATGTGCGTAGCTTGCTGTCGCGCTTGGAGCGGGGTTTTGTTGGGTCGTCACCGGTAGCAGCGTGGGTCAGGCCACAGGGTGGAGGGTTGTCAGGTCAGTGCGTGGCAGTGCCGGGCCCTCGCGCTGACGAGCCAGTGTCGGTGTCGGTGTCGGTGCAAACCAACAGAGAAAAGGAGTGTCGTGTGAATCTGGACGATCGGGCGCATGGCGAGGTGTACGTGTGCTTCGAAGGTTCGTTGGGGGCTCATTTAAAAAAGGAGGTGAAAGAGCGGATTTGGAAGGATGAATGTGTGGAAATATTTTCGTTATTGCCTCTTGAAAAGTTTAATTTGGATAAAAGTAAGAAAGAGGATAGCAAAAAGGAAGAGGAAGAAAAGCGGAGGTGGCGATTGATTCCTCAGATATTTGTAAATTGGCAGCAAGCTTTTGCCATTTTAGCAAGTGTTATTGGGGAAAAGGCCCCTGACAATTGCGCCGCGCTGTTTTGTTATTTGGACGCTATTGGGGAGGCTTACAGAGTATATGGTGGTCAGGCGTGGCTGAGGTATGACGAGCAATTTCGTAAGAGGAAAGCTGTGCGTCCGGCTATTCGCTGGGACCAAAAAGATATTGGTCTGTGGATGGGTGTGATAGCGCAAAATAAGTTTGGGAGTTCCTTTCATGGGGGGCTGGAAGCACCAGCCAGAGTAGCGGCACCTCCAGCTCTACGGGTGGCGGGGTCAAGGGCAGTCAGAAACGCACAAGGCGGGGGTGTGCTGGCAGTTTAATGACAGCCAGTGTAAATTCGGGGCCAACTGTAAATTTAAACACCTCTGCTCAAATTGCAATGGCGCCTCACACGGGGCGTCAAAGTGTTTCAAGAAAGGAAAGTCCAGAGCTGGGGGCGGTAATTCACAAGGGGGAGACTCCGGTGAATCTGGAAAGGATGGTTCCCTATCTAAATACGTACCCGGATAGGGAAAGAGCGGGGCTGTTGTATTCAGGTTTTAAGGAGGGTTTTCGCATTCCGAGTCCTCCGTTTGAAATCCCGTTTGTTTTGAAAAATTTGCACTCAGCCTTGGAGCATTCTTCAGTTGTTTCGGAGAAATTCAGGAAAGAAGTTTCGTTGGGTCGCTTGGCGGGCCCTTTCGTGTCCCCTCCTTTTCCAGATTTGGTGGTTTACCCGTTGGGGGTGGCTCCGAAGAAGGAGCCGAATAAGTTTCGGCTCATTCAACATTTGTCTTACCCACGGGGGAGGTCGGTTAATGACAGTGTTGATCCAGAGATTTGTTCGGTGTGTGATAAAACACTCCGGGATCGCCTTTGCTGGGGTCAAAGGTCACGTGCGTTCAGCATGAAACTCAGGCGCACAGCGGGGGTCCGGGTATAACTGACACTGGGTCAGGTTTATTAAAGGCGAAAGCAATGCATAAAGAAAAAAAAACATAAAACAAATACTTGCCTGTCTGGCACTAACTAAACAAGGTACAACCTAACTACCAACTGGCGGGCTTCTCCCGTACAGCCAAACCACAGTTGCAGTGGGCACTGCTTTCACTCGCGTGTGTCTCTCACACAGACAGGCTCTCTGTGTTCTCAGGCTGAGACACTCACACAACCACCTGGCATCCTTTTATATCCGCCTCCCATTATTCATTAGTCACCAGGTGCGATACTGACCAGACTAGGCCACATAGGAAAGGTATCTGGGCGAGATATACCTGCCCTCATCCACTATTCCCACATGATACTCACAGGTGGTATACTCTTCATTTGACGAGGCGGCGCATTGGGTGCGAAAATGTGGTCGTGGTGCCCTTATGGCTAAGACTGATGTTGAATCTGCTTTTCGTCTACTTCCGGTTCACCCTGAAAGCGTGAAGCTGCTGGGCTGTTTTTGGGAAGGCAGGTTTTTTGTGGATAGGTGTTTACCTATGGGTTGTTCGTTGTCCTGTGCGTATTTCGAGGCGTTTAGTTCCTTTCTTGAGTGGGTCGTGTGCGACGTTTCTGGTTTTGTCTCGGTTATTCATTATTTAGACGACTTCTTGTGTGTTGGCCCGGCGGATTCTCCACGTTGTTTCAGGATTTTGAAAGCCATTGAGTGGGTGGCGGATCGGTTCGGGGTCCCGTTGGCGCCCGAAAAAACTGAGGGCCCCAGCATGTGTTTGCCTTTTTTGGGGATCGTCATCGATACAGTTGAATGGGAATTTAGGTTGCCTGAGGACAAGCTAGAAGATTTGAGGTCTGAAGTGGTCCGAGCGTGTCGGTTGCGGAAAATATTGTTGTGGGATCTTCAGTCGCTGTTGGGGAAGCTTAACTTCGCTTGTCGGGTGATGCCGATGGGTCGAGTTTTTTCACGTAGGCTGGCTAGCGCTACTTCGGGGATTTGGGCTCCCCATCATTTTGTTAGGTTGTCGGCGGAGCTCAGGGCTGATTTGGCGGTCTGGGAGTCCTTTTTGGAGGAGTACAATGGTCGCTCGTTGGTAGTGGCAGATGTGGTTGGTAACGATGCATTGGATTTGTTTACAGACGCAGCTGGCGGATTCAGTTTTGGTGCCTATTTCAGAGGGCAATGGTGCGCAGCTCAATGGCCCGACGCGTGGGTTTCGGCCGGCTTGGTGCGTAAAATCTTGTTGTTGGAGATTTTTCCGATTCTGGTGGTGGTACATTTGTGGGGGCAGGATTTTCGGAATCGGCGTGTTCGTTTTAATTGTGACAACATTGGTGTTGTGAGCGCGATTAATGGTCTTACTGCATCGTCCCCTTCAGTTGTTCGGATTTTGCAGCAGTTGGTGCTATTGTGTTTGTCTTTGAATGCACATGTGACCGCGACGCACGTACCCGGCATGAAGAATGAGATAGCTGACTCTCTCTCTCGTTCGCAGTGGGATCGTTTTCGTTCCTTGGCTCCGGAAGCAGAGTTCGAGGGTCTAATTTGTCCGGAGGAGCTGTGGAGGGTGGCTTACGAGCCGCAGAATCACTGATCGAATCATCATTGGCACCGAGAACATGGGAGGCCTACCGGGCTGTGTGGCACATGTGGGAAGAGGTCCTTACGGCCAGCCCCACCAGTGGGGTTGTGCTCGAGCAAGAGGGAATGTTGTTGTCTTGGTTGGGGCGGGGTGCGAGCAAAGGTTGGTCCGGTGCGAAGGTGACACGCTTGTTGGCAGGTTTGTCTTTTGGTTTTCGGTTGCGTGGGTGCAGGGATTTGACGAAAACATTTCTGGTAAGACAGGCGGTAAAAGGTTTCCACCGTTTCCGAGGGGGATGATTTAAGATGGCCTGTGTCGTTTAATATGCTGGAGCAATTGGGGCTGGTTCTGGGATCGATCTGTGCGGATCGATATGAGGTTGAGTTGTTTCGCCTGGCCTTTTCGTTTGCATTTTTTGGGGCTTTGCGGATTGGGGAGCTTGTGTCTCCCAATAAATAGTCGATGGTTGGCTTGTTAGCCAGGGATGTGGTATTGACCTCCCAGGGGGTCGAATTCTGGCTACGTCAGTCTAAAACGGACCAGTCTGGTAAAGGCCGTCGAGTTGTGTTGGATGGCATGTCTGGTTCTGGAATGTGCCCGGTTCAGTGTTTGCGTAATTTTTGGGAGCTTCGTCCCAGTTTGAGCGGATCCTTGTGCCACGCAGATGGGGGTAGTTTGTCTCGGTATCAGTTTGGTGCGGTTTTTAAACAATCCATTCGGTGTTTGGGGATAGATGATTCCCGATTTGCCTCTCATTCATTTAGGATAGGAGTGGCGACCGAGGCGGCAGAGCGTGGTTTGGGTCCCTCTTTCATACAGCTCATTGGCGGGTGGAGGTCTAATCGGTATCACAGTTATGTTCGGCCTTAAGTTGAGAGGGGGGGTTTGGTTGGTGGTGTACATGGGGTCGAATAAATGTTTGAGGGGGTTGGCGTTAAATTTATGCTGTAAGTATGTTTTTCTTGTTAGTGTCGTTTTGTGTTTCAGGTGCGGAACCGCTGCTGGTCTGGATTTTTGGTCACTCCTTCATTTATTGGGGAGCATTGCGAGCCAATATCAGGAACGAAGGCAGACAGTTGGGGATTCCCAGGACTGTGGCGGTGGTGCGGTGGCTCGGTTTTAGGGGCCTGGTGTGGCGTCGGGTGTTGCCGGTTATCCACGAGTGCGTCCGGTTGGACCGGGCACCAGATATTCTCGTTATTCATGCTAGGGGTAACGATCTGGCTGTCCGGCCCTTTCGGGAGTTGATCAAGGACATTAAGCAAGATTGCATACGGTTGTGGTTGATGTATCGGGGGATCACGATTGTGTGGTCTGAGATTGGGTCGCGCAGGCGTTGGCGGTCTATGAGATCATTGGAGAAGGTCAATTGGGCCAGGATTAAGGTTAACAGAGCGGTGTCTGCGTTTATAGTTAGAAATGGGGGTGTGGCCGTGCGGCATTTCGATTTGGAAAAGGGCGAGGGCGATTTTTGGTTGGCGGACGGGATCCATTTAAATGCAGTGGGTTCCGATATTTGGGCCCTCGCCTTTCAGGAGGGTATAGAGAAGGCCGTCACATGGCAGGTTGTGGGGGTCTCGGGTCATTGAGGTGTTCAAGGCCCCCTCATTGTGGCAGTTTTGAGGGAGGGGGGAGTCCTTGAAGTCGGTGGAAATTGATTTTGGAGACTCGGTGTGTAGGGTTTCCGTCGTTAAAAGGTATGCTGGTCGTGATCTGGTGAAAGGTGGATGCAGAGTTTTCCGTCGGAAGAGGGCGGATCTCCAAGTAGTTTGTGGACAATATCTATTGGTGTGCTGGTGCTCCCGAGCCTGTGGGGTAACGGCTGGGAGCAAATGGACGGGTTTGTTCACAATATTTTGGACTACTTCACCATGATCTTGTGGCTTCAAGGACTTCTCCTTCCAGTGTTAAAGTCATTGTACTTATGTTATTTATGATACAGTGTTTACTGTTTGTTTTGTTGATATAATAAAAGGCTGCTGTGGCCATAAAAATTCCAAAGAAAATACCGGTGTCTGTATATTAGTTGGCGCCGGGGAGGTGGTGGGGTTTTTTTTTTCATGGTCACGCAGGGGTATCGGGGGAAAGTCAAGACGCTTGATCTCCCCACGAGGTAAACACTTGACAATACCAACGTCAAGTGTGTAACCACGTTTGCTGAAGAAACCCTGTGACTTCGCTTTATGTTTCGTATCCTGTCCGTCCTGTTGCCAGACACTCAATAGTGTCTCCCTGAGCCGGCCGTCTGGTCCAGCTGCCGTGGTGGCTCACCCCCTTGGTCTTGTCCCTGACACTCCCTGTACAAGGGGTGGGTTCTCACTAGGTCAGCTCGCCCTAGGTGGGTGGGTGCCACCGCCCAGAGGGTCCACTCTAAAAAGGAAAATGACTCAGCGTAAGCTGAGGCTCGTCACAATATACTCATCTACTCTCCAGATATTGACTCCCACCCGAGAGATGTTTGCAAAGTTTTCGACTTCCTGCGTGCAAATTCCCTCTACGTAAAGTTATAGAAGTGTGTGTTTAAGCAGGAGTCCTTGCCTTTCCTGGGCTATATCATCTCCGGCCAAGGATTGGTCATGGATCCTGCCAAACTACAGGCATTGATGGATTGGCAGGAGCCCCACACTCTTAAAGCGGTGCAGCGCTTTATGGGGTTCATAAATTATTATCGACAACTTATCCCTCACTTCTCGACTTTGGTAGCTCCCTTGGTGGTCCTCACCAAGATGGGAGAAAATCCCAAGTTATGGTCAGAACCTGTCTCCAAGGCCTTCTCCTCCATTAAGTCCCATTCTACATCACCCCGATGTAGATAAACCCTTCATTCAGGAGGTGGATGCCTCTTCCGTCAGTGCTGGAGCGGTCCTGTTCCAGAAGGACACACAAGCTCGGAAGCACCCATGCTTCTTTTTCTCCAAGACCTTCACACCGGCGGAGAGGAATTATTCCATCTGGGACAGGGAGTTGCTAGTGATGAAGTTGGCCTTTTCAGAGTGGAGACACCTCCTGGAGGGGGCTTGCCACCCTTTCCAGGTGTTCACTGACCATAAGAACTTGGTATATTTGCAGGCAGCCCAGCGGCTGAACTCTCGCCAGGCCAGATGGTCCCTGTTCTTCTCCCGGTTCCACTTTACCCTACATTTTCTCTCCAGGGAGAAGAACGTCCGAGCCAATGCTCTCTCCCGCTCCGTGGTGTCATCGGAGGAGGAAGAGCCTCGGCTGCTTGTCCCTTCCGAAAGCCTGAGGACCGTGGCTCCAGTTGCTCTTGAGTCTATACCTCCAGGCAAGACATTTGTCCCTGCCCATCTGCGATTGGAGGTCCTCTCTTAGGCTCACTAGTCCAGGGTGGGTGGACATTTCTGGACAAAACGGACCTCTGAGCTTCTGGCGAGGACGTACTGGTGGCCGCACGTCAGGGACTATATCCAGGCCTGTGTCTCCTGCGCCCAGAATACGTCCCCTTGGCAACAGACCACTGGGCTACTTCACCCCCTTCCGGTGGTGGACAGGCCCTGGGAGATGGTCGACATGGACATTGTGGTGGGTCTGCCCAAGTCCAGTGGCAGCACGGTTATCTGGGTTGTCACCGACCATTTCTCCAAAATGGTGCATCTGGTGCCTCTTGCGTGGTTACCTTCTGCACGGGGTCTGGCAGCGCTGTTTATTAAACTTGTCTTTCGCCTTCATGGTATGCCAGATAAGGTAGTCAGTGACCGGGGCTCCCAGTTTGCGTCTCGGTTCTGGAGAGAACTCTGTAGTCTCCTCAGCATTGAGCTGAATCTATCCTCGGCCAATCATTCTGAGACGAACGGGTTGGTAGAGAGGGCCAACCAGACCCTGGTCACATATCTACGACACTTTGTCTCGGCAAGGCAGAATGACTGCTACCATGGGCGGAGTTTGCGTTGAAAAACGCTTTGGCTGATTCCACCGGTCAGACCCCATTCCTCCTCAATTACGGCCAGCATCCTCGCGTCCCTGTTCCCATGCCCATGTCTTCCACCGATTCTAGGGTAGCAGACTGGGCGGTGGAGGCACGTGACGTTTGAGACTGCACTCAGGATGCCATCCGGGCCTCTAAGGAGAGAATGAGGGTCTCTGCCAACGCACACCGTAACCCCGCTCCGACCTTCTCCCCTGGCGACTTAGTGTGGCTCTCTGCTCATAATATCAGGCTGCGGGACAAGTCCAGTAAGTTCGCACCCCGCTACATTGGTCCTTTCAAGGTCCTCGAATAGGTAAACCTTGTAGTCTACCGGCTGGCCCTACCGCCTGGTATCACTGATATCTTCCACGTTTCTCTCCTTAAGTTAGTTCACATGTCCCGGTTCTCTGAGTCATATGCCGGGACATCAAGATCGTCTTCGGATGAGTTTGAGGTGAACGCCATTGTGGGCTGCAAGGTAGTTTATGGAAAAAAGTATTATCTGGTGGATTGGAGGGGTCATGGCCCAGAGAATCGGACCTGGGAGCCAGTGGAGAACATCCGCACTCCACTACTCATTGCGGCCTTTGGGCTCAGGGGGCAGGGGGGCCTGGGGGGGTAATGCTAGGCATCGAGTTTCCCCTACTGCACAGGGGGAATCTCAAGCCATGTCCTCTCCCATTCCTCTGCAGCCACAGAGATTCGTGCTCAGCAGAGACGTCGGTCCAGGCGTCTTGCCCAGGCTAATGCTAGGTGTCTGGTTGCTACTTCAGGCTCTGCTGTAACACCATGCTTGAGTCAGCAGCAAGCAAACACTCCAGGGACTAAGTCCTGTATTTTGCCTACTCAGCATGCCCGTGGGACAACGTCTCATTGGAGGTCGGAGGTCACATGCGCAGGTCCCGTTCCTGCTCTGATTGGTCCACTACAGGGAAGGTCCCAGAAGGACGCCGCTATGAAAGAGTCACATGGTCGCTCGGCCATGCGCTAGTATAGACTCTTGTGGCTTATGGTGTGTATGATGACGGATGCTTGTTACCACTAATGACTCATTATGAAACCCCTACCCTTGGTTGTGTATGTTGTTAGGGTCTAGTGGTTAGAGTCAGCGCCTGTCAGTGGCTAGGCTATATGCCACAGTGCATCTCAGTCCTCTGCACTTGCTAGCGTCTGACTGTGCCTCCCCACTCAGGGCACTGTCGTACCGCACCAGGTAGCAGTAGCCGCTAGTACGGCGCTGTGTGCAACTTTAGTGCTTTCCTCCCCACTCTGGGTGGTTAGTGGTGTCTGCCAGAGAGGTGCAGTGCACACTGGTGCGTTATCTCTCGCTTGGTCTCTTGCTGGTTCCGCAGCAGTGTCGCAGAGCGCTAGTGGACTAGAGGGACTCTAACTCATGTCCTTGGGGCGGAGTCCTGAGTCTGTATACTAGAGCTCATCCGGCCGAGCTCTGTGAATTTAACAGGCTTCGGCATCTACATTGTGCGGCACCGTGGTTCTGTGAATTAACAGAACTCACTCCTGTACACACCGTGTGACGCTAACCCACGTGTGTTCATTTATTATTTGCTGTACAGTCTCTGCCATTACTTAGCAGCAGTATTCCATGTCTGCACGGTGGACCCCAGGCTGCGAATGCGCCTCATTATCCTTTTATTATGTGGTGCATTCCGCCAGCCTAACACAGAGGGCCCCCAAACTATTGTGACCTCGCCACCATTGGAGGTCTTGATGATCAACTATTTGACAATTGGGCCAGCCCATCAAGGGTATTATCACTGCTTGGTAATGGTGGATCATTTCACCAAATTTGCCATTGTGACTCCTACCCAAGACCAAACTGTGGAGTCTGCGGCCTATGCCATCTGTTAAAACTTTTTCCCGGTGTACAGCTGTCCGAAGAGAATACACTCAGACCAGAGGTCCTGTTTTCTAGGGCGATTGATGGAGGAACTACATCGTATGTATCAAATTGGGAAGTCTCGAATGACGCCCTATCATCCACAGGGTAATGGAGCATGTGAACGATTCAACTGGACCCTCATTCAGATGTTGAGAACGCTGGAGGAAGATCGTAAGATACGCTGGCCTGAATTCATAGCAGAATTGGTGTGGGTATACAACAACCGAGTACATCGCACCACAGGGTACACCCCTTACACCCTGCTCTTCGGCACACAAGGCAAAGAGATCACATAGCTGGAACTGTACCCAGAGGAGGACTACCCACGGACGGGGGTGTCCAGCTGGGTACAAGAACATCGCCATCGCCTGCAAACACTACATCGCCTGGTACAGACCTGGTTTTAAGAGTTGGAGCATTCTGAGAAAACTCCTCTACGAGGGACAGCTCTGCAGGCCAGAGACCGGGTGTGGTTAAGAGAGAAGCACCCTCGAGATAAACTTGACTATCGATGGAAAAAAACACCATACCGAGTAAAGCGGCGGAGTAAATCTCTGGTACCAAAAATACCTGGATGACCAGCCAACGTGGGGAAATGAACTTCAGACATCACTCTCTTCCTCCACTTGTCAGGAACATACAATTTTCCCATAGGACAACGCTCAGGTTTGTCCTCCTGAAATTCTTCCAGGGCACATCTCAAATCAGGCGAGATGGCAGAAAGAACTACCCCCTCACCTAGGATGGTAGTAGGTTCGGTCACAATAGGAGAATCAGCAAAGAAACTCCTAGAAAAGGCGTCTGCCTTAACATTCTTAGTGCCCGGAAGAAAGGAGACCACAAAATCAAAATGCGTGAAAAAAAGGCACACCTAGCCTGTCTAGGATTCAGGCGTTTGGCCGACTCCAGGTAAATCAAATTCTTGTGGTCAGTAAGGACCACAACTTGATGTCTAGCTCCCTCCAACCAATGTCTCCACTCCTCGAATTCCCACTTCATGGCCAACAATTCCCGATTCCCCACATCATAGTTGCATTCAGATGGGGAGAACTTTCAGGAAAATAAGGCACAGGGATTCATTTTAGAAGTCACAGGATCTTTTTGGGACAAAACAGTTCCTGCACCAATCTCCGAAGCATCTACCTCTACCTGAAATGGAAGTGAGACATCAGGTTGCCGTAAAACCGGAGCAGAAGTGAACCTCCGCTTCAGCTCCTGAAATGCCAAAACAGCCTCTGGAGATCAATTCAGCACATCAGCGCCCTTCTTGGTCAGATCAGTCAGAGGTTTGGCAATACCGGAAAAATTAGCTATAAATTTACGATAAAAATTAGCAAAACCCAAAAACTTCTGGAGAGCATTCAAAGAAGTGGGCTGAACCCAATCATAAATGGCCTGTACCTTGGCCGGGTCCATTTCAATAGCTGACGGAGACAAAATAAATCCCAAAAATGAAATCATCTGTACACCAAAAAGGCATTTCGATCCCTTAACATACAGGGAATTCTCCCTCAAAATCCGGAACACAGTCCGAACATGTTCCACATGAGAATCCCAATCACTAGAAAAGATCAGAATATCATCCAAATAGATGATCAAAAACTTATCCACAAAGTCCCGGAAAATATCGTTCATGATGGATTGGAAGACAGAAGAGGTATTAGTGAGCCCAAAAGGCATCACCAGGTACTCAAAATGTCCCTCCGGAGTATTAAACGCCGTCTTCCATTCATCCCCATGCTTGATGCGAATAAGATTATACGCCCCCCTGAGGTCAAGCTTAGTAAACCAGCAAGCACCTTTAACTCTGGAGAATAAATCCGAAATCAGGGGTAACGGATACTGATATTTAACCGTAATATTGTTAAGGGAACGATAGTCAATACAAGGCCTTAATGAACCATCTTTCTTCGCCAAGAAAAAAAACCCAGCACCTAAGGGCGAAGAGGATGGTCTAATATGACCCTTCTCCAATGACTCCTTAATATAAGATCGCATAGCCTCGTGTTCAGGTACAGATAAGTTGAAAAGCCGACCCTTAGGAAATTTACACCCAGGCCTCAACTCAATTGCACAGTCATAACTCCTATGAGGAGGCAGGGACGCAGACTTACTCTCACTAAATACATCAGAAAAATCAGCCAAATAGTCAGGAACATCATGAGACTGGGGAGAGGTGGAGAAAACTGGAGTGTCACCAAGAGCACACCGACAGCCCCAACTCACCACAGACAAAGATTTCCAATCCAAAACTGGATTATGGATTTGCAACCAAGGAAAACCCAGAACAATAGTATCATGCAAATTATGCAGTACCAAAAATCTACAATTTTCTTGGTGGTCAGGGGCGACCCGCATTATCACCTGGGTCCAAAACTGAGGTTTATTCTCCGCCAAAGGAGTAGCATCAATACCCCTCAAAGGAATAGGCGTCCACAGAGGTATCATGGGAAAACCACAATGTTTAGCAAAATCCAAATCCATCAGATTCAAAGAAGCTCCTGAATCCACAAAAGCCTTGGCGGAAAATGTGGATAAGGAGCAGATCAGATTAATTGCCAAAAGAAACTTAGGTTGTACGCCACCCATAGCAAATGTGTGTGCAAAATGTTTCTCTCGTTGAGGGCAGACAGAAATAATATGAGAGGCATCGTCACAGAAAAAACACAGCTTATTACGCAATCTATACTCCTGACGTTGCACCCTAGACAAAACTCTATCACACTTCATAGGTTCAGACATTTGTTCAAAAGGTGGCAACACCTCTCGTGTAGTTTTACGTCCACATAAACGCTGATCAACTTGAATGGCTAATGACATAGAATCATCAAGACCAGAGGGAACAGGAAATCCCACCATAATATCTTTTACGGTTTCGGATAAACCCTTGCGAAAGAGAGCTGCCAAGGCACCATCATTCCATGTAGTAAGGACTGCCCACTTTCGGAATTTTTGACAGTATAACTCTGCAGAATCCTGACCCTAGTTCAATGCCAATAGGGCTTTCTCAGCTTGATCAATAGCATTAGGTTCATCATACAACCACCCCAAGGCCTGAAAAAATGCATCCACATTTGTCAGAATAGGAATTTCAGGTGTCAAAGAAAGCGCCCAATCTTGGGGATCACAGCGCAGCAAGGAGATGACAATTTTAACCTGCTGCGCAGAGCTCCCCGTTGAGTTAGGCTTCAAAGCAAGAAATAATTTACAATTATTCTTAAAATTCAAAAATTTAGACCGATCCCCAGAAAACACATCAGGAGTAGGGATTTTGGGTTCAATAGCATGTGATTGAGCGAGATAGGTCAAAATTCCCCGCACTTCAGCAGCAAGCTGCTCCAAACGATCAGACAATTGCTTAATCGCCATTATGGAAAAAATCCTCCAACGGCCTCAGAGAAAAAAAGGAAAAAATGCATATAAAAAAAAAAATCTGACACTTTTTTTTCCCCTGCTTTTGAGTACCCTAGTATCTGCGGTGTGGCTGGTAATTCTGTTATGAATGAGTCACAAAGGAGGAAAAACAAAAACAAGCTAAGCCACAGAAAACCAGAGAGGTTGGTAACTAAGCGGATTGAAGACCCCTGATCCTATCCACACAACTAGCAGTAGCCGTGGAGCGTACCTACGATGATTCTAGACACCTCGTCACAGCCGGAGAACTAAATAAACCTAAAGCAAGAAAAGGGGAAATCTAAACTGCCCCCAGAGCAGACCCCAAAGCAATAGACAGCCCCCAAACATGTATTGTCGGTGAGACAAGATGAAAACACAAACACAGATAGAAAAATAGGCTGAGCAAATGATGGGGCCCACACTACCTAGAAAAGACAGGAAAGGAAAGATGCTGTCTGCAATCATGCACAAAACCCTGCCAAAAAATGCCCAACACTTTCTGATAACAAAAAACCCTGAAATCACTAGATTTCAATTCCCTATATCAGCACTCTGGTATATTCTGAAGACAGAGCAAAAAGAGACCAATCTGATCAGGGACAAAAAGCAAACTGGCATAAACAGAGACATAAGAATGGAAATTCAGCACAGCCCCAGCAGGGGCTGGGTGACCACAAAAACTGATTAAATCAGACCAAATCTCAAGTGAAAACACAGCAGAGCACACTTAGCTTGAGAAGGCAGGAACAGAACTGGAAGCCAGAACCTCAGGGCAGGAAAATCACCAGCACAAAATTAGGGAGTCGGCAGTCTTAAATCCAGTCAGAGACTCCTGATGTCCAATCACAGTCCTCCTCCTCAGGTGGCAGGTCTATGCCATTTAGATCTGCTTCATTACCTACTGTTACCACTAGAAGGAGCCCGGATGGAGAACTCACGACTCCTCTGTCAACACATCCAGCTCCACCACCCTCACCCGAAGCCAGAGGTAAACCAGAAAATGAGTTCACAACAGCTGAGGCCAGAGAGATCACGGGGGGCACATAGCTGGAGCCATAGAGATCACGGGAGGCACATAGCTGGAGCCAGAGAGATCACGGGGGGGCATGTAGCTGGGGCCAGAGAGATCACAGGGGTTGTGGGCACATGGCTGGAACCACACAGATCATGGGGGGCACATAGCTGGGGCCAGAGAGATCACAGGGGGGCACATAGCTTGGGCCATAGAGGTCACAGGGGGAACATAGCTGGAGCCACAGAGATCACAGGGGGTCACATAGCTAGGGTCACAGAGATCACAGGGGGTAACATAGCTGGGGTCACATAAATCATAGGTGGCACATAGCTGGGGCCATAGAGGTCACAGGGGGTGCATAGCTTGGGCCATAGAGGTCACGGGGGGCACTTAGCTGGAGCCAGAGATCACAGGGGTCACATAGCTGGGGTCACAGAGATCACAGGGGGTCACATAGCTGGTGCCAGAGAGATCACATGGGGGGCACATAACTGGAGGGCACAGAAATCACAGGGGGAGCAGAGATCATGGGGGGACATATAGCTATGAAGCACAGATTACAGGGGGGGCTCATAGCTGGGGCCATAGAGATTAAAGGGGGGTCACATAGCTGGGGCCATAGAGGTCACGGGGGGCACATAGCTGGGAGGCACATAGTTGGGGGCCACAGAGATCACAGGGGGACATATATATCACAGGGAGGCACTTAGCTGAGGGGCACAGATCACCAGCAGACAGTCACAGAGCTGCCGGCACAGAGATCTCTCAGGCAGCAGCAGCTCCTCTAGTTCCGGGACAGTAGCAACTAGAATGGAGTTGACTGTATGAGGTAATGATGTCACTGGAAGGGGTGGGAATAGCGCTGTCTAGATCGGAGTGGCTAAAATGATGAGGATCAATCAACTCCAATTTAGACGATGCTAGTCCCGCCCCTTCCGGTGACATCATTACCTCATACAATCCACTCCATTCTAGTTGCAACCCTCGTGCCGGCAGATTTAAAGGTCCGGCGGACAGAAAAACGGGCCTGTAGTCGGATCAGCGGGCATCACCGGCCCGTGGCCCACTACGATGAAAAACATCGCGGCCCAGTGGGAAAATGCCCGGTAGGTTGCATTGCCAATCAGGGCCTGCCAGGTGTAAGCTCCCGCAACATGACGGACAGTGTTCGTCAAGCATTTAAACTACCGCTGCGTGTAAACACGCAGTGGTAGTTCAGTGCCGACAGCTGTCACTGACAGCATGGGAAGAGGTGCAGGAACTCATGCTGTTGGTCCCCGCACCCAAACGCTGTGATCGATCACTCAATCTTTCTGACTGATCACAGCATGACTGCGTAGGAGATGCTGAAATAACAGCACCTCCCGCCCAGTCAGTGCAGGAGCTCAGCGCTGCCAGTGGCCGAGCTTCTGCACTAACAGCCAGGAGCGGCATCCGCGCTGCCCCTGGCTGTTAACCCCCTAATTGCTGTGACTGAGTGTGATCGCAGTGTTCAGGAGGGAGGTAGAGGGACGGGAGCTCCCTCTGCCTTCAGATTGGCGTCCCCGCTACGTCATCGAGGGGCTCGACCATTGCCATGATGACCCAGGGTCATCAAGCTATGGAAAGCATCTGAGACCAAGCTCACAGCATGGTGTCAGAAGCTTTCAATGCTGGAGCATTGCAATGTATTATACCTGCAATCAAAGTAAAAAAAAGTGAAAGTCCCATAAAGGGACTAGGTAAAAAAGAAAACATTTTTTAAAAAATATGTAAAAAAATTTTAAATAATAATAATAACAACAATCCACTAATAAATACTCATTTGTTTGTAAAAAAAATTAAATAAACAAAAAAGTACACATGTTTTGTATCGCCACATCCGCAAAAGGTCTGATCTATAAAAGTGTCACACTAGTTAACCCGTTAAGTGAAGAAAAAACACAAAAAAGTAGAAAATTAAGCTTTATCATCATACCAATTGGAAAACATGGAATAAAATGCGATCAAAAAGACTAATGTAAATAAAAATAGTATAACTGAAAACGCCATCTTGTCCCGCAAAAAACAAGCTGCAATACAGCTCCATCAACGGAAAAATAAAAAAGTTATCTCTCTCAGAATAAAACAATGCTAAAATAATATTTTTTTCTATAAAAGTTGTTATTGTGTAAAAACGGCAAAACAAAAAATAACAATATAAATTTTGTATTGCTGTAATCATAGTGACCCGAAGAATTAATCTACCTTACTAATTTTACCAAAAGCGGAACGGAGAAACAAAAAAAAGACAATTCCTGAATTGCTGTTCATTCTTACAAAAAAGCGTCTTTTCTAAAAAAAAAAAATTGGGGGCAAAAAGATCTTTCTTGTGTAAAAAATATGATTTTTTATTTTCACAGCTCTACGTTATTAACTTCTGTGAAGCACTTGAGGGTTCAAAGGTGCTCACCTCACATCTAGATAAGTTCCTTAGGAGGTCTAGTTTCCAAAATGGTGTCACTTTTGGGGTGTTTCCACTGTTTAGGTATATCAGGGGCTCTCCAAACGCTCTCGTTTCCATCCAACTTTACATTCAAAGCCTCAAATGGTGCTCCTTCTCATCCGAGCCCTGACGTGCGCCTAAAGAGTTGTCTTCCTCCACACATAGGGTATCGGTATACTCAGGAGAAATTGCACAACAAATATTGTGGTTCATTTTCTCCTGATACCCTTGACAAAAAAAATATTGTATCCGAAGTAACATTTTTGTGAAAAAGTTAAATGTTCATTTTTTCTTTCCACATTGCTTCAATTCTTGCAAAGCACCTGAAAGGTAAATAAACTTTTTAAATGTGGTTTTGAGAATGGTGTCACTTTTGGATATTTTCTGTCATATTGACTCCTCAAAGTGACTTCAAATGTGAGGTGGTCCCTAAAAAAAATGGTTTTATAAATTTTGTTGACAAAAATGAGAAATCGCTGGTCAAATTTTAACCCTTAGGCCAGGGTCACACTGGCTAGGAATACGGCCGAGTGAGAGGCGCTAAAAGCACGCATTAGACACGGACAAATGATTCTCTATGGGGTCCCTCGCACCAGCCGTATATTTCTCATCCATATTCTACGCTCCGTGCCAATCGCAGCATGCTGCGATTGTCAGCGTACTACGGCCGTAGTATGCCAGTGCAAGTCTATGGGTGCGCAAAAAATACGGATTACACACGGACCACACATGTGACTTGCGAGAAATACGCACCCGGTGTCTATTAGCAAAGCCGGCAATTTAGTGCGCTATACAGTAAGCTCACACTGACAGGTTTAATAAAGAAACGAAAGGATATATACACATAGAATATATATATATATATATATGCATTCTATGTGTCTATATCTATTCTTTGGTTTGTGTTATAAACCCTGTCATAGGGCTCCATTATATGTCCATTTTGCAAGCCTGCGAGAAAATCTCGCCTTACGGATGCCATACGGATTACATACGGATGCTTACATGCACAAAATACGCGACCACACCTTGATTACGGATGACATACGGAGCACTGTTTAGGGGCCATTCATCCGTATTACGCATGTAAAATACTGACCGTATTTCGCGTCGGTTAACGTGACTCCGGCCTTATAACTTCCTAACCAAAAAAATTATGTTTCAAAAATTGTGCTGATGTAAAGTAGACATGTGGGAAATGTTATTTATTAACTATTTTGTGTGACATAGCACTCTGATTTAGGGGCATAAAAATTAAGTTTGAAAATTGTGACATTTTCAAAATTTTTGCCAAATGTAAATTTTTTCACAAATAAACAAAGAGATTTTGAAGAAATTTTACTACTATCATAAAGTACAATATGTTACAAAAAACATTCTCAGAATCAGTGGGATACTTAAGCGTTCCAGAGTTATAACCACATGAAGTGACAGTGGTCAGATTTCAACATTAATGCCTGGTCTGTTGTGAGTTCATTTTTCGGTCCACCAGTTGTGAGTTCTCCTTCCAGGCTCCCTCTGGTGGTAACTGGAGGTAGTGAGGCTGATTTAATCAGTAGAAATCTGCCACCTGATAATGAGGATGACGATTGGGCCTCAGGAATCTCAGACTGGATTTAAGACAGCCGACGCCCTAGTCTGGAGCTGGTGATTCCTTCTGGCTTGTCAGGTCTTTGTTTTCAGCTCTGTTCCAGTCATCTAAAGCTAAATTTTTCTACTAAAGTTCACACTTGATTTTGTTGGTCTATTCAGTTTTCTGTGTGGTCAGCCAGCCCCGGCTGGGGCTGCGCTAAATTTCCACTCTTATTTATCTGTATTTGCCAATTTGCTTTTTGTCCCTTATTAGATTGGCCTCTTTTTGCTCTGTCTCAGAATATTTCAGAGTGCTGATATAGTGGGAGAAGTCTAGTGACTTCAGGGTTAATTTTACTATCAGAAGTGTTGGACTTTATTTTTGTAGGGTTTTTTGCAGATTGCAGACAGTGTCTTTCCTTTCCTATCCTTTCTAGTTAGTTTGGGCCCCGTCGTTTGCTCAGCCTATTTTCCTGCCTGTGTTTGTGCTTTCATCTTGTTTCACCATCAATACATGTGTGGGGGCTGTCTTTCCTTTGGGTTCTGCTCTGCGGCAGTTAGTTTTCCCCTTTTCTTGCACCAGGCTTATTTAGTCCTCCGGCTGTGACGAAGCGTCTAGGACCATCGTAGGTACGCTCCACGGCTGCTGCTAGTTGTGTGGTTAGGATCAGGGATCTGCAATCTGCATAGTTACCAACCTCTCTGGTTTTCTGTGACTTAGCTTGTTTTGTTTTTTTCTCCTCGGTGACCCATTCATAACACTGGTCATTAACCTACAAAGTGCATTGGTCCTTAAGGGGTTAAACAAGGTTCAACTCAGACTGTTGTATGCCATTGGAGGATTAATTAATGAATCCCTACTTAAAAGGCAACATACAGGGATGAGTTGGAAAAAGCAATTGTTGACTATTTTGAGGTTAACATGGGCTCGGTCTCTAATTATTTTACTATCTGGGAATCCCATAAGGCCGTATTTAGGGGAAACTGCAAAGCATTAGGCGCCCGCATGAAAAAAGATAGATTGCACCAGATAGACCTTCTGACGGACCAACTAAAGACTCTTGAGGCTAAACTAGCTATAGCCTCTTCCAAGGGAATACTTAGAGGTATAGTTTTATTTAGCTGGAAATTAAAAGATATTACTGTACTTTTTACAAAATAGAGAAACTATTTCTTTATTGCAGACAGATATTATGATAAAGGGAACAAGTCCCATACTCTACTAGCAAATCAACTTAGGTGGGATAGGGAGAAGTCGTCTATCTCTGCACTTAGGAATAACAAAGGTACAATTGTTTATGATCCTGTTCAAATTGCTAAGATTTTCCATGATTATTTATCCAAATTATACTCTCTTTAGGATATTCTTCCTCCAAGCCCAGAAAAGAGGAAGATGGTTGTCTAGGTCTTCCAGCAGGAATGTAATCTCCCTAAACTTTCCACTGAGGCCATAGCTTTTCTTAATAAAGCAATTACCCAGGAACAATTAGATTAAGTACTTAAATTACTTCCTAATGGCAAATCTCCGGGACCAGATGGGCTAACTTATTTATATTTTAAAACATTTAAAACACTCCACATTTTCCCACGGTCCTGAGATTACAGCAGTTCAGGGCAGCTGCGAGAAAAGCTTCAGTGAATAGAGGTGATGTCACTGATGCTGCGCACCCTTACAGCCTGACTCGCGCTGAACTCTTGAGCGTGGGAAAATCAAGTGGCATTTTCCTACGCTCAAGAGTTCATCTCATTTCAGGCAGTGAGGGAACGGTGACTCAGTGACGTCACCGCTAGTCACTGAGTCTGCACTGGCAGGATTTCATTCATTCCTCAGTAGTTTGCAGCCAGAACGGTCGCATCTTAGCACCGTCCTGGTTGCAAAGTGTATATCCCCCAGATACGGATTACGATGTGGGACAGAACAACGAACAGGTATGGTACATTGTTGGTTTAATATTTTTTGTTTTTTACATGAGAACAAGGGCTTTGGGGAATTAGCAGAGGTAGTAAATAAGGTTTAATTTAGAACATTTAAGGAGTCTGTGTTTATTTCATATAAAGGATTTTTTAATGAGTGTCTGCATTTTATTTACTATTTGACTATATGGGTTTAGTAATGGGCGCATCAAATTGACGCAACTTCATTACTAACCTTCGGGCTTGATGTCACAAAGGTGACATCAACACCCCAACTATTACACCATGTGCTACCTCTACATGGCAGTGGGATGAGCAAGGCTGCATGCCAGAATTGGCGCATCTTAAAGATGCGCCTTTTCTGGGAAGGCTGAGAGCTGGTGTTTGTAGCCATGGGAGGCCACTATCCATGGCCCCTTCCTAGGCTATAAATATCAGCTCTCAGCTGTCTGCATAGCTATTGCTGGCTATAAATTATAGGGGGACCCCACGTTATTTTTTTCCTTGTTTCCTTGAAATAATCATTTATTAATTAAATACATGTCCATAATTTTGCATAAAAACTATACTAATTGTATTTGTCACTGACATGTGTGTATATATATATATATATAAAACTGAATGTATGTATGTATGTGTGTGTATCACAACCAATCACGAAGCATCTTTCATTTCACCAGAACTGTTCAAAAGATGCTGAGCTGTGATTGGCTGCTATGAGCAAGTTTTCCCACTTGACACCACCTCAGCAGACACTGACATGGTGGGTGAAATCTAGCATCCCCGGGAACATAAGCTCCCAGCCATTGTCTGCCCCCCAGAAAGGAGCAGAGCAGACAGAAATGAACCCCCCTCCCATACCCATATACACATCACACATCCTCCATCCCATAGGCACATCTTCCCTCTTAAAGTGATCTCCGGTATGGAAGTCAGAGCAAATTTATCCAGAGCTTTAGTTTTGACCCCAGGCCTCTCTTAAAGGGATCCCGGTATGGAAGTTAGGACCGTTCCACTCAGCTCTGTGGTTCTGACCCCAGGATCTCTTAAAGGGATCATTGGTATTCAAGTTAGGGCAAATCCACAGCGTTTTGGTACTGACCCCAGGCCTTTATTAAAGGGATCTCCGGTATGGAAGGCAGGGCAATTGCCTTCAAATGTTCTTGTACTGACCCCAGGCTCTCTTAAAGGGATCTCCTGTATGGAAGTTAGGGCAAATCCCTCAGTGCTCTGATTCTGACCCCAGGGTTCTATTAAAGGGATCATTGGTATGCAAGTCAGGGCAAGTCCATCCAGCACTCTTGTTCTGATCCCAGGCTTTCTTAAAGGGATCTCTGGTATGGAAGTTAGGGTAAATCCCTCACTGCTCTGATTCTCACCCCAGACTTCTATAAAAGGGCTCATTGTATGGAGTCAGGGCAAATCCACTCAGCACTCTGGTTCTGCCGCCATGCCTCTCTTAAAGGGATCCCCAGTATGGAAGTTAGGACCGTTCCACTCAGTGCTCTGGTTCTGACCCCAGGCTGACGGGATGATGTGGGATATTAGGGGTAGTAGTCCGTTGGCTCTGGCTGACGGGATGATGCAGGATATTAGAGGGAGTAGTCCAGTGGCTCTGGCTGACGGGATGATGCGGGATATTAGGGGTAGTAGTCCGGTGGTTCTGGCTGATGGGATGATGTGCGATATTAAGGGTAGTAGTCCGGTGGCTCTGACTGGATGATGTGGGATATTAGGGGTAGTAGTCCGGTGGCTGTGATGGTATGATGTGGGATATTAGTGATAGTTGTCTGGTGGCTCTGGCTGACGGGATGAAGTGGGATATTAAGGGTAGTAGTCAGGTGGCTTTGACGGGATGATGTGGGATTTTAGGGGTAGTAGTCCGGTAGCTCTGGCTGATGGGATGGTGTGGGATATTATAGTGAATGTGGCTATGCGGAGTGGGCGGGGCTCCACACTCAGCTTTTTATATATATATAAAACAGCAATAACGCAGGAAAGTCGTGCAGATAGGACTACGCGTTTCAGCGGTAGAACCCGCCTTCTTCACGGTCCAGAATTTCTGGATTTCTGGATTTTGGACCGTGAAGAAGGCGGGTTCTACCACTGAAACGCGTAGTCCTATCTGCACGACTTTCCTGCGTTATTGCTGTTTTGAACTGCTTGGACCATTGCATTTTAATGGATTTATGAATAAAAAGAAAAAAATTTTTAACAGCATGCTGGATTGCTCACGTTATTGCTGGACTTTGCTTTGTCGTTGTTCACATTTGTATGGATGGACTCCTACATCCAGATCCGGGCACAACGGAGTTAACCAGGTCAGCTGAGGTTCCAGGTGGTTCACAGGAGTGAGCTGGTCTACATTGTTGGATATATATATATAAAATCATAATTTGTTATAACTAACCGTAGTTAGTTACTATGCCCGGGCAACTGGGAAAACATTTTTAGGAGGCCATCCTCCTCGTATCTTCCGACACCACCACTAGATCACCTGGGTGAACGTATTTCGTGATGCAACAGCCAAGTTATTTTTTCAAGGGTGTTTATGATGCCCGTACAAAAAATATTTACACAGTACATTGAGATGTACCCCTCAGGGGGAAATGTTTGGCAGCACATACACTTAGTATATGGGCATTACAACCATAGGAGACCCGCTCCTTTAAATTGGGAAAAGATTTTTAGTACGCCATCATCCACATCTCTCAGCCACATAATTGTTTTCAAAGGGGTGTTTTTAGTGTCAGCAGAGTTAACCTATCATTTCTTGTGGACCCTCCCTCCCAATGAGGAGTCCAAATGAATATCAATTAAAAAAAATTATAGGGTTGTACAGGAAGAGAAAATAGATAGTCATGGTATGGCACTGTGCCCTGCCTACACTCGAGTAATTTTTTTTTATAACCAATATTAAATACAAATTTTTAAATGCAGATGAAGTTGATAGAAAACCACAATCTGTGTTCTCCGAGCATTCCTCTCTACACATCTCAGTATTTAGATCACTATTAGCATGATCTTTTTTCCTTCAGCATTACTCTTTATTCCGATCACAGATTGCACAACATGCTTCAGCCACAGGGCAATAAATATTGCCTATGATTATAGAGTTATGGATGACATTTTCACAGTGTGAAACATTAATTAGGCATAAAAACTTTATTGGCCTACATCATAGTCGGTGGACACTTAGTAATTCCCCTCCCCATTTACTGGAATATGCAGGTCTTCATATCCATTAGTAGGAATCCAGATGTTAAAACTACAAAACAACAAAGATTATCTTTTAAGTAGAAACAGATTATTGAAGAAATTTAAACAAGTTATTCAACATTTAGCCTCCCTTGACATAACAGTCAAACCATTCATGTTAACCCTAAATCCACCTAATCCCAGAAGCTCAGCAGACCATGACAATTTGCCTATGCATTGAATTGAAGGCCTGACCTGCACAAAAGTTACATGCACCCCAATAAGCCTTTGAACTGAGGTACTGGATAGCCACATGAAACAAAAATTCCCATTATTCATTTGGTACTCCTATACTGTTTGCTTATGCATTGAATGCAAGGCCTGCCTGCACAAAAGTTACATGCATCCCAATAAGCCTTTGATCTGAGGTTCTGGATGGCCACATGAACACAAATTTTACATTATTCATTTGGTACTCCTATACTGTTTGCTTATGCATTAAATGCAAGGCCTACCTTGCACCAAAGTTACATGTATCCCAATAACCCTTTGAACCTACGTCTTGAATGGCCACATGAAAACCAAGTTCCCAAATAGTCAAATTAGTCATTTGATACTCCCATAAAGTTTGCTAATGTGAATGCAAGGCCTGCACCAAATTTGCACATACCCCAATCCCCCTTGGAATAAATGTGGATGATGGCCTACAAAAAATGTTTTCCCAGTGTAAAGGAGCCAGTCTCCTATACTTGTAATGCCCATGCAGTAAGTGTATGGGCCGACGAACATTTCCCCGGGGGTACACATCAACATACTGTGTAAACATTTTTTTTTTTATGGGCATCATAAACACCCTTGAAAACAATAACATGGTTTCCTACACAGTTGCTGTTGGGAAGGTGCAGCTTTGTAGCAGAAATATGGCGGATGTGTTGTTGGATGAAGTGATCTGGAAAAGGTGATGGCGATTTTCCAGATTAATAACAGGGGGGCTATGGGAGGTCTGAGATCCAGGATCCAGCCTACAATGATTAGTCGTTTACCCACCACCAATTGCCATAATGCGTTTGATGCCCATCAGAAGATAGATGTAACAGATGCGCGTCTGAAGCTAGGCATAAAAGATGCCCATGAGAAATTGCCGGCCAAAGATGCACATTTCCGTATAAAGGGTAAAGTGCAGGATGCTAGTGAGATGCTGAATTCTAGAAAGCAGCATATCAGTGTTGGAGGAAAACCAGTCAAACTGATGGATGCTCATATAAAACAAAGTTTACCTCTTACTAAAATGGTACAGAATGATGCATACACAGCTCCCATGTCTACTCAGCATGAGAATTTGCCACCTTTATTGCACACAAAGGCTCAAACCAACGTGTCATGGATACTTGTCACAAAGGAGGACAGTTCTTCAGTTGGGTCGACTCCTAAAGAGTCTGTCTTTAGCCCTTTAGGAGGCACAAAAATGACTGTTAATAATTTGTTCCAAGAGTCACAGAGGAAGATATCGTGTAGCTTTTCTGTGTATGCGGTGCATTGAAGCGCACCTGCTTGTTGAGTTCCAGAGTTAAAGAGGTTGTGCTTGTAAGAAAGGAAGATGCAGTTGGTGCCTACAAAAATACAACAACAGATACATAAATGGACAACCAATGAAATGCAATCTTCCTTTGAATGGTAGTGTGATAACATCAGACCAGCCCATACTTCCAAGATTAAGTGACAACCCATCAAACAAGGAAGGATAATGTCAAAGAAACAAACTTATCCTCCTCCAGTGTTGCTTAAAATCCTCAGGTTGAAGTTGATCCTGATACTATCTTAAAAGCACTCTTTAAATCCTCAGGGTCAACAGCAGTCATCCAACCACCTGCATCTAAGATTAAGCTCTGATGAGACCACCACAAATTGGAGACTGTAATAAGAGAGATTCCCAATTCACATATGGGCCCAGAGACACCTTAAAACAAAATCCTTCATTTTGATTCTTGGGTTTTGTTTAGCGCTGATCACCACCAGGTAGTTGATGTTTGAAGGAGTCTGGCATCAGACATTGGACAATCAATCCTGTTCGTGTAATTGTAGTGCAGTTCACCTTCATTGTGGGGCAGTTGGGTTATTGCATAAAGAATTTCTGTGTTCCTATTACTCTATTATTCTGATACAGCACCATTATGGCCTCACTCTGGGATTCTGGCAGGCTTCTTATAGCCTCATTATGAGGTCATTCCCTGTCGTTTATACTCTGACCCTTGGCCGAGTATGTTTGACCCTGTCTGTCTGGATCTGATTTGGTTGTGTCCCTGTTACGAGTTTTGCATGCCCCTTTTGTACTGTGCTGCCCTCTCTGTGTAGACCCCCTGGCTATGTCCTAACTACACTCTGCCTGCTTCTCTTGTACTGCACTGCCCTCTCTGTGAATGACCCATTGGCTACGTCCTGACTATCTGTTCTGTCTAATCCTTTGGTACTGTCATGCTATCTCGTGCTTTGACCCCGGCCTGATCTAGTTTTTGCCCCTGTCTATGCCCCTTGGTAACTTTGTCCCGTAGTTACCCTTCTAGGAGTTTTCCTTCATCTCCTAGCTCTCTGGAGATTAAGCCATGCCCCCAGCAGCCACGTGCTTCAGGTCCTGTTTGTCTGAAGCACGCATCTACACCGCTGCTGCACAGGTATCTTTGGGCACAGTTTGTTTACTCAGGACTCGTGCACTGGCTCAGTGAGCAAGTGCAGTGCGGTGTTCCTGACACAAACAGTGTGTGAGCGTGAAAGGAATAATGGGAACTTTGTTTTAATGTCGACATCCAGGATGCCGTTTCAAAGGGCTATTGGGGGTGTGTAACTTTAGCTAGGGCAGGCCTTGCATTCAATGCATAGACAAACAGTATGGGAGTACCAAATGAATAATGGTAACTTTGGTTTCATGTGAACATCCAGGATGTCGGTTCAAAGGCTTATTAGGGTACGTGTAACTTTTGTGCAGGCAGACCTTGCATTCAATGCATAGGCAAGCAGTATGGGAGTACCAAATGACTAATGGGAACTTTGTTTTCATGTGGCCATCGAGGATATCTGTTCATTGGGTTATTGGAGTGTGTCCAAATTTGGAGCAGACTTTGCATTCACTTCATGAGCAAACATTATGGGAGTAAAAAAATGACTAATAATGGCAATTTGGTTTCATGTGGCCATCCAGGATATCTGTTCAATGGGATATTGGGGTGCGTCCAAATTTTGGGCAGCCCTGCCACTCACTACATACACAATAACAGTATAAGAGACCCAATGTTTAATAATGGGAACAACAAAGCATAGCCAGCTGATGGCTCTCTAAGAATACTGAGGGCTGACCGTTGGCCCTATAAAAATAGGCTTTATAACTGCAGAGTCCCTCTTTCATAAATGAAACAGGTTGTGTCTGTTGATGTGTCACACACCACATTTAATTTTATTATTATTAATATTATTATTATTTATATAGCACCATTGATTCCATGGTGCTGTACATGAGAAGGGGTTACATACAAATTAGATATCACTTACAGTAAACAAACTAACAATGACAGCCTGATACAGAGGGGAGAGAGGACCCTGCCCTTTCGGGCTTACATGCTACAGGATGGCGGGGAAGGAGACAGTAGGTTGGTGGGTTGCAGCAGTTCCGGTGTTGGTTGAGGTGATATCACCGGTAGTGGTGAGAGAGAAGGAGGTAGCGGGGTCATTGCAGGCTGTAGGCTAATATATAAAGCTCAAGTGTGTGTATGTATGTATGTATGTATGTATGTATGAGTGTATGTCCAGGATTGGCATCCGCACAGTCGCAGCTACAGCCACAAAATTTGGCACAGTCACACGTCTGGACCCCGAGAGTGTCCTAGGCTATGTTGTGAGGCGAAATTTTAACCCCGCACGTTCCAATTCACCAAACAATTTTGCCCCTATCTACATAATGGGGAAAAAGTGTGCGTATCAAGCCCCGCCCCTCATTATGATGTCATAATGGTTGACTACGGGATGGAGGATGTGTGATGGGTATATGGGCACTGGACTATGGGATGGAGGATATGTATGACGGGTATATGGGCAATGGACTATGGGATGGAGGATATGTATGACTGGTATATGGGCACGGGACTATGGGATGGCAGATATGTATGATGGGTATATGGGCATGGGACTATGGGATGGAGGATATGTATGATGGGTATATGGTCCTTATATGGGCATGGGACTATGAGATGAAGGATGTGTGATGGGTATATAGGCACTCGACTATGGGATGGCGAATATGTATAATGGGTATATGGGCATGGGACTATGGGATGGTGGATGTGTGATGGGTATATGGGCATGGGACTATGGGATGGAGGATGTGTGATGGGTATATGGGCACTCGACTATGGGATGGAGGATATGTATGATGGGTATATGGGCACGGGCCTATGGGATGGTGGATATGTATGATGGGTATATGGGGATGGGACTATGGGATGGAGGATAATTATAATTTGCTATAACTAACCACAGTTAGTTACTATACCGGGGCAGCGCCGGGCTCTTCAGCTAGTGACCAGATAAAGTTGTAAAATGTTCACATGACATTTCCCAGTGAATGCATTTCTCTTGATTGAAAGCAATGCTAAAGTTGAAAAATGCATCAAAAAAGCTACGTGTGAACATAGCCCAAGTGGTGGAGGAATATTTTTGTTTTGGGTTATTTATTTTGCCTTACATACAAATCATTACCCTGGAAAGGATGTTCCTTAACATATTTCCCGGGAAAATCCATTTTTGTTTCGTTTTTGGATGTTTTATTGTGCGGCTATCACAGTGGCATGAGACTGACAACATTGTTCACATCTGTGACCTGGGAGTCAGAAATGCTTCCAGCAGACTTCCCTATGATGTTCCCATGTCATTTGAACACTGTTCCCATTGATTTCAGATGTTTTTAGACCCTAAAAGGACTCCCGGGGGGGTCGTGGTAAAAATGCTCAGATTTACCATAGACTTACATTGGGCTCGTTGCTCAAGTCGAGTACCCGAGCACTCCAATTTGCTCGACCCGAGCAACGAGCACACGAGCATTTTACTGCTCGCTCATCACTAAAAATGACCACAGGGGGCAGCGAATGAGCAGATGGAGATCTCAGCGTCAAGATCTCGGGAGCCCGCAGCTGCCATCCCCGGTAAGCAATAAGACACACGGTGTTTAACTGCACTGCCATTTAAGAAAAAAGTTTTTTTCCTATGTTTCTCCCCAAAATATGTGGTGCATCTCATAAACCACAAAATACGGTATATTCTCTTTCATGTCTATGTCCCCATGTGTGCTGGTACCTAACAGTTTGAAGAACTCAAAGTGCACACAATAGAGCTGTATCATGTAAAAAGAACACCATTGAACCATTGAGGGGGTTGCTCCGCTCACCTGGTGGTGTGTGAATGCATCGCATCTATTTAAGTTTAAATATCTATTTCTGCTGCCCTGGCGCTGAAATGCGTTGGTACAAATAAAGACCATATTTGAAGCTCCATAGCTCCTCATTTCCAACAGTACACCCCATTTAATGTTATTCTCTCTATTCTGGTGCCTAACAAATGTAATAGTCACCAACTTCTTGATTTGGCTATTTCAATAGTGTATATCTATAGCACACCTATGCTATTTGATTATTGATAATTATTAAGAGTTAGAACATTATAATCATAACAGCCATCATATTTAAATTTTAATTCCTCACTTTTTCCAAAACATAAATAATGAAATTAAAAAAACAAATAAATGAACATATTTAGTACTGATTAGTTCATAATTTCTAGAACTAATAAGCTATTTTTCCCAAATACAAAAATAGAAAAATAAAATCAAAATGGCAGAATTGCTGTTTTTGGCCACATCATCTCATAAATAAATGTAATAAAATGGATCAGAAAATGGTACTAATAAAAATTACAGCTTAGGCCACAAAAGTAAGCCCTCATGCAGCTCTACAACCCCCCCAAAATATTGCTCTTTTTTATAACAAAAATCTTTATTCAAGTTCTGCATTTGTTCCTTACAATAATCTCTTTCTTCCTCTACTACTTTGGCTATTTTTCTCCTTGGTTTTGAGTGATGTTAGCACTATGTAATTTCATACAAATGTTATTTGCATGTAGCTCTAGATAACATAAAAAGATTGACGTTGAGTTTGTAATTTTGGTGCCAATCTAACAGAGGAAAGATGTTGCTTTCTACTATATTTTTCATTATTTTTGTCATTCTAGATTGTTTTTTCTTACTTCCAAACACCAGTTTTATCCTTACAGTTTGTATTCTAGAGTGGAAGAAGAACGGAGCGCTCCAGGAAAGCGAGATGATTATAATTGGCATCAGTGTGTGCAACTTCATTAAAGGGATGTGTAAAATTAGATGGTTCGTGAAAAATTCAGAAGGTGGTTTTGAAATGTACTTCGTCTTTGCATCAGTTAATATTACAGTGACTTTGTGCAATGTTTGGTTCTCTACCTGGCTCTGTGTTCATTTCTGTCTGAAGATTGTGAAAGTCAACCAAAGATTTTATATCCATCTTCAGAGGATTTTTCATAAGAATATAATATTTATCCTAATAACAACTGCTACTGTGTCTGTGCTTGTGAGTCTTCTCTTTGTGTTTGATACATTGGATGAGATACCACTGACTTCTCCGACTAACAGTTCTACTTCATCACAAAACATGTTCTTGTCTATGAAAACTAGCCAAATCCTAAGTATTATACTATCTTCAATTGCAGTTGTCATAAGTGCCGGCTCATCTTTCACCATTGTCTATACTCTTTGTAGACATGTTCAAACTGTTCAAAACAATTCCGAGAGTTTCAGAAGTTCTGGTGCGGAAGCTCACACCCATGCATCCAAATTGGTAATCGCTCTTTTCTTAATTAGTTTCACATTCGTCATCAATTGTATCTTGTCATTTCTAAAAATAAGCGATTCCATATTATCACAAATTATATTTGCTTTCAATAATCTATTGGGAATTTTTTTCTACTGGTGGTTGATAAAAGGAAACCGCAAATTTAACAAAGTACTAAGTGATATACTTAACTATTGCCAAAAACATAGAAGGGCATTCACTTAAAAGAGGTTTTCTCAACTTGATAAATGGACAGAACCTAAGATAGAAACAAAATGAGTATACAATAAGCGAGTAAATAGTGACAGTACATGGAAATAACATAGGTACTTAGTAAACACTGTTTTTGACCAAAAAAATGAAAAAGCCATCCCACCACGACAAGGTGTACCTAATCAGGGTGGTCCTATCCTACAATATTGAAACCTTACCGTGTGTCAGACGATCTCAGTGTAGACTCTTTCAGATATCAGCCCATAGAAAGCTATATAAGTGAAACGCCTAGCTCAAAAAAGGGGGAGCCTCACCCATGTTCGTACAAAGTAAAAGAAAGTACAGCAAAGCAAAAGAAATGAGCTGCAGCATAAGTTGGTATTCATGCAACGTGTAAAAGAATGGTATCACTGTGGGCATTTAAAAGACATAATTTAAGATAGAAACAAAATGAATATATATATATATATATGTGTGAAAAAGAGAAAAAGCAGCACAAAACATAAACAGACAATGCGGGTGCAAGCCTTCCAGGCATATACCAAACCTCAAAAATAGTCCTCAAGATGAAATCAGCACACCAAAAGAATTCTAGTCAAAGTGCTATTTATTAGCCCATCTGGCTAGTTGCCCATACAGCAACATTTTGGTCCTGGGAGTTGTGGACCTTTCTCAAGCTTGAGAAAGGTCCACAACTCCCAGGACCGAAACGTCGCTGTATGGGCAACTAGCCAGATGGGCTAATAAATAGCACTTTGACTGGAATTCTTTTGGTGTGCTTCTTTCATCTTGAGGACTATATAGATAGATAGATAGATAGATAGATAGATAGATAGAGAGATAGATAGATAGATAGATAGATAGATAGATAATTATATTCAGTACAGACCAAAAGTTTGGACTCACTTTCTCATTCAAAGAGTTTTCTTTATTTTCATGACTATGAAAATTGTAGATTCACTCTGAAGGCATCAAAACTATGAATTAACACATGTGGAATTATATAATTAACACAATAGTGTGAAACAACTGAAAATATGTCTTATATTCTAGGTTCTTCAAAGTAGCCACCTTTTGCTTTGATTACTGCATTGCACACTCTGGGCATTCTCTTGATGAGCTTCAAGAGGTAGTCACCAGAAATGGTCTTCCAACAGTCTTCAAGGAGTTCCCAGAGATGCTTAGCACTTGTTGGCCCTTTTGCCTTCACTCTGCGGTCCAGCTCACCCCAAACCATCTCGATTGGGTTCAGGTCTGGTGACTGTGGAGGCCATGTCATCTGGTGTAGCACCCCATCACTCTCCTTCTTAGTCAAAAAGCCCTTACACAGCCTGAAGGTGTGTTTGGAGTCATTGTCCTGTTTAAAAATAAATGATGGTCCAACTAAACGCAAACCGGATGGAATAGCATGCCGCTGCAAGATGCTGTGGTAGCCATGCTGGTTCAGTATGCCTTCAATTTTGAATAAATTCCCAAGAGTGTCACCAGAAAAACACCCCCACACCATCACACCTCCTCCATGCTTCATGGTGGGAACCAGGCATGTAGAGTCCATCCGTTCACCTTTTCTGCGTCGCACAAAGACACAATGGTTGGAACCAAAGATCTCAAATTTGGACTCATCAGACCAAAGCACAGATTTCCACTGGTCTAGTGTCGATTCCTTGTGTTCTTTAGCTCAAACAAGTCTCTTCTGCTTGTTACCTGTCTTTGGCAATGGTTTCCTAGCAGCTATTTTACCATGGAGGCCTGCTGCACAAAGTTGTTGTAGAGTTTTGTCTGATGCTAGAACTCTGTGTGGCATTGACCTGGTCTCTAATCTAAGCTGCTGTTAACCTGCGATTTCTGAGGCTTGTGACCCGGATGAACTTATCCTCCGCAGCAGAGGTGACTCTTGGTCTTCCTTTCCTGGGGCGTTCCTCATGTGAGTCAGTTTCTTTGTAGCGCTTGATGGTTTTTGCCACTGCACTTGGGGACACTTTCAAAGTTTTCCCAATTTTACGGACTGACTGACCTTCACTTCTTGATGGCCACTCATTTTTCTTTACTTGGCTGATTTTTTCTTGCCATAATACAAATTCTGACATTCTATTCAGTAGGACTATCAGCTGTGTATCCACCAGACTTCTGCACAACACAACTGATGGTCCCAACCCCATTTATAAGGCAAGAAATCCCACTTATTAAACCTGACAGGGCACACCTGTGAAGTGAAAACCATTTCCGGTGGCTACCTCTTGAAGCTCATCAAGAGAATGCCAAGAGTGTGCAAAGCAGTAATCAAAGCGAAAGGTGGCTACTTTGAAGAACCTAGAATATATGACATATTTTCAGTTGTTTCACACTTTTTCTTAATTATATAATTCCACATATGTTAATTCATAGTTTTGATGCCTTCAGAGTGAATCTACAATTTTCATAGTTATGAAAATAAAGAAAACTCTTTGAATGAGAAGGTGTGTCCAAACTTTTGGTCTGTACTCTCTCTCTCTGTGTCTCTGTCTCTCTATATATAATATATATATACATACACACATGTGTGTAAGTAAATAGCAGTAGTACAAATAAAGGTAGGGTATTTAGTAAACACTGTTTTTGATCCAAAAAGCATGACAGTTATAACTTATTTGATCAAAAGCTGTGACTATGTACTTACTGACATATATATATATACAGTCATGGCCAAAAGTATTGACACCCCTGCAATTCTGTCAGATAATATTCAGTTTCTTCCTGAAAATGATTGCAAACACAAATTCTTTGGTATTATTATCTTCATTTAATTTGTCTTAAATGAAAAAACACAAAAGAGAATGAAGCAAAAAGCAAAACATTGATCATTTCACACAAAACTCCAAAAATGGGCCGGACAAAAGTATTGGCACCCTCAGCCTAATACTTGGTTGCACAACCTTTAGCCAAAATAACTGCGACCAACTGCTTCCGGTAACCATCAATGAGTTTCTTACAATGCTCTGCTGGAATTTTAGACCATTCTTCTTTGGCAAACCGCTCCAGGTCCCTGATATTTGAAGGGTGCCTTCTCCAAACTGCCATTTTTAGATCTCTCCACAGGTTTTCTATGGGATTCAGGTCTGGACTCATTGCTGGCCACCTTAGAAGTCTCCAGTGCTTTCTCTCAAACTATTTTCTAGTGCTTTTTGAAGTGTGTTTTGGGTTATTGTCCTGCTGGAAGACCCATGACCTCTGAGGTAGACCCAGCTTTCTCACACTGGGCCCTATATTATGCTGCAAAATTTGTTGGTAGTCTTCTGACTTCATAATGCCAAGCACACGGTCAAGCAGTCCAGTGCCAGAGGCAGCAAAGCAACCCCAAAACATCAGGGAACCTCCGCCATGTTTGATTGTAGGGACCGTGTACTCTTCTTTGAATGCCTCTTTTTTCTCCTGTAAACTCTATGTTGATGCTTTTGCCCTAAAAGCTCTACTTTTGTCTCATCTGACCAGAGAACATTCTTCCAAAATGTTTTAGGCTTTTTCAGGTAAGTTTTGGCAAACTCCAGCCTGGCTTTTTTATGTCTCGGGGTAAGAAGTGGAGTCTTCCTGGGTCTCCTACCATACAGTCCCTTTTCATTCAGATGCCGACGGATAGTACGGGTTGACACCGTTGTACCCTCGGACTGCAGGGCAGCTTGAACTTGTTTGGATGTTAGTGGAGGTTCTTTATCCAACATCCGCACAATCTTGCATTGAAATCTCTTGTCAATTTTTCTTTTCCGGCCACATCTAGAGAGGTTAGCCACAGTGCCATGGGCTTTAAACTTCTTGATGACACTGTGCACGGTAGACACAGGAACATTCAGGTCTTTGGAGATGGACTTGTAGCCTTGATATTGCTCATGCTTCCTCACAATTTGGTTTCTCAAGTCCTCAGACAGTTCTTTGGTCTTCTTTCTTTTCTCCATGCTCAATGTGGTACACACAAGGACACAGGACAGAGGTTGAGTCAACTTTAATCCATGTCAACTGGCTGCAAGTGTGATTTAGTTATTGCCAACACCTGTTAGGTGCCACAGGTAAGTTATAGGTGCTGTTAATTACACAAATTAGAGAAGCATCACATGATTTTTCGAACAGTGCCAATACTTTTGTCCACCCTCTTTGTTATGTTTGGTGTGGAATTATATCCAATTTGGCTTTAGGACAATTCTTTTTGTGTTTTTTTCATTTAAGACAAATTAAATGAAGATAATAATACCAAAGAATTTGTGTTTGCAATCATTTTCAGGAAGAAACTGAGTATTATCTGACAGAATTGCAGGGGTGTCAATACTTTTGGCCATGACTGTATACATATATATATATATATATATATATATATATATATATATATATACAGTATATACACACACATTTTGTTTCTATATTAAGTAATGGCCACAGTGTGAACATGCTCCTATACATTTCACAAATACCAACATATGCTCCTGTTGATTTCTTTGGTTCATTTTCTTAAAAGAATAGAATTGAAAGGTGTGTGTAAAATCAAAGCACTTTGTAATTTACTTGATTAAAAAAACACTTTCTATTCTTATGGATAACGGAATTTGTAATTCTATGGTGTACAACTCGATGTCAAGGATACTGGCCATCCCTGCATCATCAGAGGTGGAGGAAAGGAGCAGGTGCCTACAAGGTTCTTCCTAAAGAGCCTGCAAACACTGCTCTGAAGTTGGCCAGATCACAGTCTCCAGCCAAATTTAGTGTCTCTTTGCTGCAATGGCAAAGCTGACTCTGCTCGCAGTAACAGAGAGTGAACAGTTCAGACTGGCAGATAAATCATGCTGCCAGACCAAACTGTTGATCTTTAGAAGCATGCTGCCTCCCACAGGCAGGAAGCCAGGAGGCAGTGGTGTACTCTTGAATACAGAAGATAAGCAACACCTCTTGAATATTATAGATTCACGAGTATTTTCACCCAAAAATGTTATGATTTATTAGTAGGATGTGAAAAAAAACTTACTGATTGGAGACATACTGACATCGGAGACACTGCCAGGTACAGAGATGAAGAAATAGAGGTATCTTTGACATTTCTTCTGCATTTGAACCCAAAGTGAGTGTGGCATAGGAATGATTGATCCAAAGCAAATAAAATTTGAGTTAAATTTCCCAGGATTCGCAGATCCTGGATAAGCACAGATAAATGCCCCAAAAACAATGAGTGGTAATTTCAGACACTGCTAAAGAGTCACAGAGTGCTCTAATGACGATGAGTGTGGCCAAGTGCTCGAATAAAATTACCAAATATCGATTTTTTTTATTCTATAGCTTGGCCAAACCTGGTGAATTTTTAAAGGATCAGCTCTAGTGTTAAATTTGCTTAACTCTGTGCATTTGTGACTGTCTCATATATCAGATCCCTTGTTCAGATCTTTCCTCATTTCTTATAGTTAGAAAATCCCCTAAACTAGAAATCATGGTCTGTTTTCATAATGTTCCCTCTGCTGTTGGAACTAATACCGCTAGCGCAGTAGGGACATAGAAAGGGGGACAGCTGGTGGGGCATGTATCCTGAGGGAGAAAAGGAGGAACATTCCAGCTCCTACAAAGAACACCTGGTCTTAGAGCGTTTGAAATGCGTTGCCTCAATCGCCTATGTGGATTCAAGTTTTACATTTTGGAAACAAATTTTGGAATTTTAGGAGCAGCAATTTTCCTCCGTTTTTCTCCCTCATTTATGTGTGTGGTGTCATGACTTCCCTGTTCCTGCACACCTAGGACTGATAATGTGAGCAGGTTATAAATGATATACAATCTATATTAATATGTTGCATCTGTGTCTTTGTATCACTCTGGTGTATCACGTGATCATTTGTCATTTCATATTGTGTTCCATATTTTTTTCTGTATTAAGCCACATTAAAGAAACATAAACTCATTACATGTCCTCATGTTTATTCTCAAAGCAGAAAATCTCCATTACTGAACTTAGAGCGTACAATGAGGTGCCTTTTTGACGTGGTGGTGGTCCTACTCACCATGATTATTCTATGTAGACCGAACAATGAAACCCAAATGGTAAAAGCTTAAATATTGATCCTGGTGTGCACATCTCCATTCCAGTGAGCCGCAACATGTAGAACCCAAGTGTAAACCTCCATGCCGTGTTCTGGCTTGCTAGAACTTTCTTCTTGTGCACTCTTGTAACGTGCTGCTAATTTAATGATTTATTTATTTCTTATGCTTTGCTTATATAGCACTATTAGTTCCACGTCACTTAACAGACATCATCATAGAATCCTAGAATGTGAGAGTTGGAAGGAACCTCCGGGGTTATCGTGTCCAACCCCCTGCTCAATGCGGGAGTCACTAAACCATCTCAGACAGATGTCTGTCCAGCCTCTGTTTGAAGACTTCTATTGAAGGAGAACTCACCACCTCTCGTGGCAGCCTGCCCCACTCATTAATCACCCTCACTGTCAAATTTTTTTTTCCAATATCTAATCTGTATCTTCTCCCTTTAATTAACGGCATTGTGGAGAAAGTGTATAGCTCCCCCCAGAGTCGAATCTTCTCCGGGGTCTCAGCTGCTGGGGGTAGCCGAGACCCCAGAGAACATGATTCGGGCCGGTTTTTACAAACCCCGCTTTTTTGATCGCCGTTATTAACGGTTTAACGGCGACAGCAAAAAAATCTGCAATTTTCCTATTACTTTTTCTCTCCTCCGATGTGAGGACTTTGATGGAATGTTCTGCGGGCATCATGTTGCATTTGCAGCGCCCCTGATGTGCCTAAACAGTAGAAACCCCCCACAAGTGAACCCATTTTGGAAACCATGCCCCCGAGGGAGCTTATCTAGATGTGTGGTGAGCACTTTGAACCCCCAAGTGCTTCACAGAAGTTTATAATGCAGAGCCGTGAAAATAAAAATCATTTTTTTTTCCACAAAAGTGGAAGCCCCCACTTGTTTTATTTCCCCAAGGGTAACAGGAGAAATTGGACCACAAAAGTTGTTGTGCAATTTGTCCTGAGTACGCTGATACCCCATATTTGGGGGGAACCACTGTTTGGGCACATGGGAGAGCTTGGAAGGGAAGGAGCGCCATTTTGTTATACAGACTTTGATAGAATGTTCTGTGGGCGTCATGTTGCATTTGCAGGGCCCCTGTTGTGCCCAAACAGTAGAAACCCCTCACAAGTGACCCCATTTTGGAAACTAGACCCTTCAAGGAAGCTTATCTAATTGTGTTGTGAGCACTCTGAACCCCCAAGTACTCTTTATGGAAGAATGGCAAGAAGAAAGCCATTTCTCAAAGATATCCATTAAAAGTGTGGTTTAAAGTTTGCAACAAGCCACCTAGGATAAATCATATATATATATATCCCTTAAAAATGGTACTTTATTGTTTAAAAACCACAAATGTGGTATACACCAGAGAAAACGTGACTAAAGATGAGAAAAAAGTAATAAAATAAAGTGTTCAAGCAAAGCCCATACTAAGGTGACACCTTGGAATCCCTCATATGTAACTGAGCTGTATCCTGCCTGGCCGCGGAGGTTGGCACCCTAGGGGGGAACGTTATGGCGCCCCCGCTCAACAATGGCTGTCCCTAGGGGCCCTGATAAGTCCTACCGCCACTAGTGGTCCCTTCTACCCAATGCAAAATAAGGGAACCCCTACTACTAGACAGAGACCAAGCTGCTCGACAGAGGAGACACACCAAACATGTGGAAGAAGGTGCTCTGGTCAGATGAAATGAAAATTGAACTTTTTGGCAACAATGCCAAACGATATGATTGGCGTAAAGGCAACACAGCTCATCACCCTGAATACACCATCCCCACTGTCAAACATGGTGGTGGCAGTATCATGGTTTGGGCCTGCTTTTCTTCAGCAGGGACAGGGAAGGTGGTTAAAATTGATGGGAAGATGGATGGAGCCAAATACAGGACCATTCTTGAAGAAAACCTGTTGGAGTCTGCAAAAGGCCTGAGACTGGATGGAGATTTGTCTTCCAACAAGGCAATAATCCCAAACATAAAGCAAAATCTACAATGGAATGATTCACAAACGTATCCAGGTGTTAGAATGGACAAGTCAAAGTACCGACCTGAATCCAATCGAGAATCTGTGGAAAGAGCTGAAAACTGCTGTTCACAAACGATCTCCATCAAACCTCACTGAGCTCAAGCTTTTTGCCAAGGAAGAATGGACAAGAATTTCAGTCTCTCGATGTACAAAACTGATAGAGACATACCCCAAGTGACTTGCAGCTGTAATCGCAGCAAAAGGTGGCACAACAAAGTATTGAGTTAAAGGGGCCGAATAATATTGCACACCCCACTTTTCAGTTTTTGAATTTCCACAAAAATTTAAAATAACCAATAAATTTTGTTCGACTTCACAATTGTGTCCCAAAAATTTACATTTGGTATCTTTATATTTGAAGCATGATGTGTGGGAAAAGTTTGAAAAGTTCCAGGGGACCGAATACTTTCGCAAGGCACTGTATGTATACTCCCATGAGAAAATGTTTTTCAACCCATGCACTTAATGCATGTGCATTACCAGTCTAGGATACCCACTCCTTAATAATGGGAAAAAAAATGATATCTGAGTCCCTCCATGACATCTCTTCAAAGGGGTATTATATTGTCTCCTTCTAATTTTTGGCATCCTTTGCACTTAGTGCATACACTTCACTAGTGCAGGAGACCCACTCCTTAGTAATGGGAAAAAATGCTTTTCTGAGGCTCCACTTTCCTGTTGAGGGAACATTTTTAGAAACCAAAAGAGTCAGTGGGTTCTATTAGTATATGATCCAGTATCTTGTTGTGGGCTGTCTGGTGGTCAGTTTTCACACTGCATACAGGATTTCACAGCCGAGACTGGAGAGTTTGTATAGTAGGTACACAAAATCCTGGTCTCCTCCATATCCAGCCGAGTAGATGTGAAGCACTCCACTATATTCCCCAGCAGGATTGATGAAATAACAGTCCTTGATATTGCTACATCAAACTAATAGCTTTTTTTGATGGCTAATTCTAATAGATTATGTTCTCTAATAATAACGTTCTTATCTGCACTTTGTCTATGGTGAGGTGTGCAGTAGAGATAGTGTATTACAGGAATCTAGTCAGGGATTATTGCAGGTTTTTTCCATGCACTCAAATTCATCAAAGCTGGCAATGTTGCTTCCATTGCTCCAGAGTTTGTTGCTGCCACGTACAAGAAACTATATTTTCTGGGCTGGTTCAAATCCCTTCTATATTCTATAATAATATCACTCTTATCTGCAATAAATTTAGGATGAGATGTGGCAGTAGGGATAGCGTAATACAGGCATCTAGTCGGGGATTATTGCCTTATAAATTATAATCCTTGCGGAAGGTTTTTTCCACTCAGTCATTAACAGAGTCATGTTTTTATGGTGATCTATACTCAGAAATTCATCAAAGCTGGCAGTGGTTCTTGCATTCCTCTAGAGTTTGTTGCTGCCATGTACCAGAAAATATATTTTCAGGGCCAGTTCAAATCCCTTCTATATTCTACAATAATACTGCACTTATCTGCAAATTGTCTAGGTTGGGGTGCGGCAATAGGTATAGCATATTACAAGCATTTAGTCTGAGATTATTTCCACATTATATCGTACTAAGGGTGCAGTTAGACAACCGTATAACAGTACGAGGACTGCTTTACAATGCTCTGACTGGCCAGCGGCTCTTCTGGTCAGAAGCATCACAGATGCATAGAAACACATGCTAACATACTCTGGTCAGGAGAGCACCTGCCAGTCAGAGAATTGCGATGCATTCATTGTCCATGTTGTATGGCGGTCAAACTGCACCCTTATGTTGACAATTACCACCTTTGATAATTATTAGCATCAGTTGTTTTGTACCATGTGAAAACCAAGAGTATCGGTGCTGGTGTAGCGGGGGATTTCATAGGTGAGTAATGGTTATTTTCTATTCACATTCCATGTTATTATGTTAATTTTCAAAGCCACCAGAAAACTCTAATAGAGGGCACTTAGAAGGTTGCTGGCTTTTTTGTTTCCTGTAACAAGATTAAATCAGGCACATAGGCAATTATTGGTATAATTGGTAAAGTCAGTGTTTTCAGTATAGTTGGTATATTCAGTACTGTTATAATTGTTGCAATAGTCCTTACTGTCATTATTATTATTGTTATTGTAGTCAGTAGTGTCAGTATTGTTGATGAATTTAATACTGTTAGTATTGTGAATGTGAATTTTTTTATAAAAATGTAAAAAAAAGTGTCTAAATATGTTCTGTGGCTATTATACAAATATATACATACACAATGCATCAGCACACTGCAAAGAAACATTACGTGAACTCAACTACTGCTGTAAAGAGCAAAAATCTTAAGTACTTAACCCCTTTCTGACATCGGGCGTACATTTACGACGATGTCGGAGTACCCTCCTTTTAATATGGGCTCCGGCGGAAAGCCCACCTCTTTCCCGAGACATGTCAGCTGTTTTGAACAGCTGACATGTGCCCGCAATAGCCACGGGTGGAATCGCGATCCACAGCAGCATTTAACAAGCATTTCCAACAATAACACCGGAAATACACCCACCAGTGACTCCTGTCACATGACTGCGGGTCACCAGTGTGTTGGTATGACAACCGGAGGTCTCCTGGAGACCTCTATGGTTGTCAGTGCCGGCTTGCTGTGATTGCCTCTATGTAGCAGAGATGATCGGGTTGTTGCAGATTCTAGTCTCCTATGGAGACTATTGAAGCATGCCAAAAGTAAAAAAAAAGGTTTTGAAAATATAAAAAAAAAAAAATTATAAAAGTTCAAATCACCCCCCTTTAGCCCCATTCAAAATAAAACAATAAAAAAAATCAAACATATACATATTTGATATCGCCGGGTTCAGAATCGCCCGATCTATCAATAAAAAAAGGATTAACCTGATCGCTAAACAGTGTAGTGAGAAAAAAAGTAAAAATGCCAGAATTACATGATTTTTGGTCGCCGTGATATTGCATTAACGGCAATCAAAAGATTATATCTGCACCAAAATGGTATCATTAAAAATGTCATCTTGGCACGCAAAAAATAAGCCCTCACCCAACCCAAGATCACAAAAAATGGAGATGCTACAGGTATCGGAAAATGGCTCAATTTTTTTTTTTTTTTTAAACAAAGTTTGGAATTTTTTTCAACACTTAGATAAAATTGAACTTAGGCATGTTTGGTGTCTATGAACTTGTAATGACCTGGAGAATCATAGTGGCCAGTCAGTTTTAGCACTTAGTGAACCTAGTGAAAAATTCAAACAAAAAGCAATTTCACCGCACT
This sequence comes from Dendrobates tinctorius, assembly GCF_039654945.1. Lineage (NCBI taxonomy): Eukaryota > Metazoa > Chordata > Amphibia > Anura > Dendrobatidae > Dendrobates > Dendrobates tinctorius. The sequence continues at coordinate 92,984,174 of NW_027361687.1, read as the reverse complement.
TGAAGTTTTTTTTTCCTGTTTTCTAATACATGACATGGTAAAACCAATGGTGTTGTTCAAAAGTACAACTCGTCCCACAAAAAACAAGCCCTCACATGGCCATATTGACAGAAAAATAGAAAAAGTTATGGCTCTGAGAAGAAGGGGAGCGAAAAACGAAAACGCAAAACCGAAAGAAGCTCTGGGGGTTAAAGGGTTAATTGAACATTTTTTCCATCAAAAAGTATAAAAGTCATCAAACCTCATCAAGGTGTGCCATAAAGAGAATATGTCAGCAGGTTTTTGATATTTATCTTAAGAGCAGCATAATATAGGGCACAAGATCCTGATTTAAACTGTAAAGCACTGAGGAATATGTTGGTGCTATATAAATAAAGATTATTATTATTATTCCAGGGATGTGTCACTTATTAGACTGTGTGCTGTAGTTTCAATACAATTAGTATTTTTTCAGCAGGATATTAACACTACAGGACTACACCTCTCATGCCAGCCTGTCCAGCTAATCTGTGTAAATCCACCCCCTTCACTGATTGACAAATTGCTGACAAATCATAGTGTACACAGGAAGCTGCCAGTCAGTGAGGTGATGGTACATGACAGCTGACACCCTGCAGTTTCAGACCCGGACGGTTTTGCGACTGATTGGGGTACTGTCAATTGCAAAAGCAGTATTTAAGTTTATGCAAGGGGGTCTGTTAGCAGCGGATTATTCAGGATACTTTCCAAGCATGTGACAACAGAGCTTCTTTATTCAGGAACAATCAGGAACAATATATGATAAGCTTAATAGATCAGGAATAAATCATTTGTGTGTCTCTATCTTTGCAGCATCTACAGCAGGCTGCTTCTCTCATACACAGACACAGGAAAAACAGGAAATACAGTCACATGCTCTCCCTGAGTGAACCTCTGGAAGGTTTTTTGTTCTAACTTTATAAACAGCATACAAATCTAGCAACTAAACACTCAGACAAGAAAGGAGTTGTTGCACCAAACATATTCCAACAGGGTCACAAGATGAGATTTGCAGGTCTCAGTGGTTACCATGGTACCCAGATGTCATGTGTAGGGTGGCCTGTGAGATCCAACAATAAGCTGAGTCTCACAGACACAGTCAGTGAAATAATGACGATCTCATACAGTGCTGTACATGAGTATTGCAGTGTATGAGACAAGTGATCAAAACAAACATTATACATGTCCCACAGTGGGATTAAGTAAAAAAGTGAAAAAAAGTCAAATAAAACATGTAAAAAAAGTAAAAAAGCGCAAAAAAAGTGCGCATAAATCACTAAAATCCATATTGTCACTAAAAATGCAGCGTTTGATAAAACAAAAATAAACAAAAAAGTGCACATAATTGATATCGCCGCATCTGGAATGACCCACTCCATAAAACCAGTATGTTATTTATTCCCTTTGGAGAACGCCGTAAAAAAATATATAAGAACATACCAAAAATGTTGCTTTTTCATCATACTGACTCAAAATTACGCTTTTTCAAAGAAGGATTTTCAGATAACCGTTTATAAATCATGGGATCATCTGACATTTTGTCAACCCAGTTAATATAATCCCCTTTATTCATTAGAATGATCGATCCACCTTTATCTGAATTTTTAATTACAAGATTGTCATTTTCCTTTAATTTCACGCTGTGCTTTTCTTAGGGGTGGTTTCTGATTCATTTTCAACAACATTCTGAAATCTATCCATTACTGATAGTAATGCATAGATTTCAGAATGTTGTTGAAAATGAACTGAGAAATGCATCTGAAAAAACGCACAGTATAGATGCAGTCAACAGCAATCTGAAACCACCCCTAAGAAAAGCACTGCGTGAATTAAAGGAAAATGACAATCTTGGAATTAAAAATTCAGATAAAGGTGGATTGATCGTTCTAATGAATAAATGGGTTTATATTAACTGGGTTGAGAAAATGTTAGATGATCCCATGATTTATAAACGGTTACATGAAAATCCTTCTTTGAAAATTAAAGATTGAATTTTTTAAATTATAGATGAAGGATTTAGTATGGGTTTTTTGAGCATGAAAGAAAAGGACTATTTGAAGGTTCTCAATCCAGTTACACCCACACTCTATGCACAACCGAAAACCCACAAAAAAACTTTCTCCCCTCCTATGAGACCAATTGTGTCAGGAATGTGATCGGTGGGGGAAAGATTAGGTGAATGGTTGGATCTTCTCTTACAACCTAGCCCAAAGGGTCCCTGGATTTATTAGAGATAGTACTGAGGCATTGAATATGATGGATGGTGTAATATGGTACACTAATTTTTCTTGGATAACCACAGATGTCATTTCTCTGTATACATCAATACCCCATAAAGTAGCAATTTATGCGCTACAGTTTCACTTGCAAAAATACAGCAATTTTCTTCCTGATTTTCAAAACTACATATTGGATGTTACACGTTTGTTAATTTCGAACAATTATTTTTTATTTAATGAAAAATATTATATGCAAACAAATGGTGTTTCTATGGGGGCTAAATACTCCCCCTCATTGGCAAATTTAGTCATGAGCTGGTGGGAGGAGTTGTACATCTATAATGCTGACAATCCTTTCATCAACTGTATTCAATTTTATGGGAGATATACAGACGATATTGTCATAATTTGGAAATCTGATGTACCTACTGTATGAATTTAATTTGTATCTAAATTGTAATCCTTTGAACCTAAAATTCCTGGTGCGACATGAAAATTCTAACATCGATTTTTTAGATTTAAATTTAACAGGTACACCTAATGAATCTGTTGTAACACGCACTTATAGAAAAGAAACAGCTGGAAACACGATACTCCATGCTAAAAGCCATCACCCGAAGCATACAATTAAAAGTATACCTGTGGGTGAAATGACACGTGCGAAAAGAAACTGTAGCCGGCATGAGGATTATAAAAAAGAAGTTTGTAGCATAAAACAGCGTTTAAGTAGAAGAGGCTACAATCAATGGAGCTTAGATAGGGCTGAAAAAATTGTGGCTAAAAAACCTCGTTTTAAAAAATGACACAATATAATTCAGAACCTTGTTAACCCTGTAACATTGGTCTTTCAATTTAGTAACCAATTCTCATGAACGCCCTTCCCTTAGTGAATACAAGGGGGGTCGCATGATAACGCGGCTCCCATAACTAGTAATTTGATGGTGTTCAGTTGTTTTTTTAAGCTCTGGTTTATAAAGAGTTAATGTTTCAGTAAGCTGTGATATTTCACGAGCAGGTTCCCTGTTGTTAGGCAGATTGGCTTCCTGCTCTTTTTTGAACCTGTTTGATTGGCTGACAGAGTAAGAGCGGGAAGAATTTGTGGTATATAATCAGCTGTTTGTGACAGTTACCTCAGTTTACGTCAAGAAGATTTCAAGATAAGCAGGATGGAGATGGATTCACTACTTCAGCAGTTAATGTACTGTCACACTTAGCGATGTACCAGCTATCCCGACCAGCGATATGACGCTGTCAGGATCGCTGGTACATCGCTAAGTGGTCACTAGTGAGCTGCCACACAGGCAGATCTCACCAGCGACATCGCTGGGGACGGGGGTCGCTACTTACCTGTCACACCAGGCGATCCTGCGTCCTCCCGTCCGCGTAAGCTGATGACAAGAAACAGTCCTGGACGTTCTCGCGCGATCAGCGATAACCAGCGGGGGAGTGGTCGGAGGTAAGTATCAGACAAAGCGATATCGCTAGCAATATCGCTATAACGTCACAAGTTATAGCGATATTGCTAGCGATATCGCTTAGTGTGACAGGCCCTTTACTTATGAGGCAACGCAAGAACTCCAGTGAAGCCGGTCCACGTCATCAGACACAGACGCCGGCACATCAGTGAGGCGACGGGGAGGAGCACCCGGGGAAACAGCGGTGAATTTGAACTTACCGGTAAAGAGCTGCAGCGGCCCAGGGAACCCCAGTTCAAGCCAGGCAGCGTTCAGCAGCGGTCTGTGCAAATGAAGACAGCGAGGCTGTGGCTGCTGATTTATCATGGAGAGCAGTCTCGACGGCAATGGATACCTAAGTATGCCAGGAATCATCTCCTCAGCAGCATTCGCCTGCCGTGACAGGCTTGAGTGCTGAAGCTTCCTTGGACCTGGTCGACATACAGGATCAGAGGGGTGAGATTTTTAATGTCCCTTTATCTACCCCATTGTATGCTAATTTGAAGTGTTTGGTAAAAAAAGTGTTAAGTGAATGTATGTCTGCAGGAAGAGCCCCAGTGTTACGCCCTCATGAGGTTGCAGCCAGCAGCAGAGTAGTTGTAAAAACAGGGCTGCTAGAAGTCCTGTTAAAAGAATCTTGGTCATGTGAGATGTCCCCACTTGGTTTCCATATTAATATGTCAGTAAAAGAACAAATTTGGCAAGGGGAATACATTGGTATTTTCTCCCTTTTGCAGTCAATTAAAGAACAATATCATAGATATGAAAGAAAAGATGAACCGGAAGAAAAGAAACGGGTGGTTATTCAGAGGTCATTTAATAATTGGCTTCAAGCTTTTGCTATCTATGCTGCTGTACTAGGTGAAAAACACCCTTCATTATGTTCAGGGCTGTTTCAACATTTAGATTCAATTTTGGATGCATATCGGAACTTTGGGGGCATGTCATGGTTACAATATGACAAAGCATTTTGTCAAAAATTAGCCATGCACCCTAACCTATCATGGACTAAAAAAGACCTGGGATTATGGCTAATTTTGATGTTGCCCCAGAAGTTCCCATCATATAAGCAGAATATGTCTACACCTAGTAAAAAAAGGGGGTGTGTTTTGCATTCAACGAATCAAGCTGTAAGTGGGCTGCAAACTGTCGTTTTCACCATGAATGCTTGTTTTGCGGGGGTACACATGCAATGTTTTTAGATGCTTCAAACGTCAGTCACAAAATGGTCAACAAGGACCCAATAAAGATGCACTTTCAAAGAGCGCTGACTCCAGTGAAGTTACAAAATATGGTCCCATGGTTAGAAATGTACCCAGACACGGAGAGTAGTTACATTCAAAAAAATGGTTTCTGTAACGGATTTTTTGTTCCAATATTTTCAGGTACTGGTTGTAAGCAATGGAACAATTTGCGATCAGCGTTAGATTATCCAATGATAGTCGAGGAAAAAATATTAAAAGAGATTGAAGCAGGTAGAGGGCCCATTTGACTCTCCTCCGTTTGATAATTTCAGGGTCTCTCCCTTGGGTTTAGTTCCTAAAAAAGAGGTGTGTTCGTTTAGATTGATTCATCACTTATCGTATCCCATAGGAAGTTCCCTAAATGATGAAGTGGATGCGGAAATTTGTTCATTGAAGTACACATTGCTTGATGTTGCAGTGGAGTTTCTGCAAAGTTTTGGTCACAAGTTATTGCTAGCAAAATCTGACATAAAAGCTGCGTTCAGGTTGTTACCAGTTGATCCGAGAGGTTTCAATTCCCTTGGTTTTTGTTTTAAAGATAATTTTTTTTTTGATAAATGTCTCCCTGTTGTGAACTCATTTTCTGGTTTACCTCTGGCTTCTGGTGAGGGTGGTGGAGCTGGCTGTGTTGACAGAGGAGTCGTGAGTTCTCCATCCGGGCTCCCTCTAGCGGTGACAGTAGGTAATGAAGCTGATCTAAATGGCAGAGACCTGCCACCTGAGGAGGAGGACTGTGAGTGGACATCAGGGAGTCTCTGACTGGATTTAAGACAGCCGACTCCCTAATTTTGTGCTGGTGATTTTTTCCTGCCCTGAGGTTCTGGTTTCCAGTTCTGTTCCTGCCTTCTCAAGCTAAGTGTGCTCTGCTATTTTTTCACATGAGATTTGGTCTGGTTAACTCAGTTTTTGTGGTCAGCCAGCCCCTACTGGGGCTGTGCTGAATTTCCATTCTTATGTCTCTGTTTATGCCAGTTTGCTTTTTGTCCCTGATCAGATTGGTCTCTTTTTGCTCTGTCTTCAGAATATACCAGAGTGCTGATATAGGGAATTGAAGTCTAGCGATTTCAGGGTTTCTGTTATCAGAAAGTGTTGGACATTTTTTGGCAGGGTTTTGTGCATGATTGCACTCAGCATCTTTCCTTTCCTGTCCTTTCTAGTTAGTGTGGGCCCCATCGTTTGCTCAGCCTAGTTTTCTATCTGTGTTTGTGTTTTCATCTTGTCTCACCGACAATACATGTTTGGGGGCTGTCTATTGCTTTGGGGTCTGCTCTGGGGGCAGTTTAGATTTCCCTTTTTCTTGCTTTAGGCTTATTTAGTTTTCCGGCTGTGACGAGGCGTCTAGGATCATCGTAGGTACGCTCCACGGCTACTGCTAGTTGTGTGGTTAGGATCAGGGGTCTGCAATCCGCTTAGTTACCAACCTCTCTGGTTTTCTGTGGCTTAGCTTGTTTTTGTTTTTCTCCTTGGTGACTCATTCATAACATCTCCCTATGGGGTTTTTTCATTATCTTGTTATTATTTTGAGACGTTTTCAACTTTTCTTCAATGGGTATTTGAGTCCAAAATCAAAAGGCGGCGGAGTAGTGCATTATCTTAATGATTTCTTGTTTATTGGTCCCAGAGATTCTGACATTTGTTTTGCTTTGATGGATAAGTTTGTTAAAGTTTGCGAGCATTTTGGAATACCTATGGCAAAAAAAAAAAAATAAAAGAAACTGTGTGTCCTTGTACTTCTTTGGAATTTTTGGGTATTCTGATAGATTCTGAATCTTTGACATGCTCTCTCCCTGCTGAAAAGATTGACAAAATTTGTTATATGATTAATCTGTTTTTGTCGAAGGAAAAAGTTTTATTGAAAAAATTTGCAGTCGTTATTAGGTTCCTTGAGCTCTGTCTTAAAAATCATACCTATGGGTAGGGTTTTTTCGAGAAGGCTATACGATGCCACAGCAGATAACCTTGCGCCTAATTCACACCTGAGATTAGGTAGTGAGCTTAAGGAGGATTTCAAAACTTGGTTGTCATTTCCTATCTAAATTTAATGGCAAGACAATGTGGCAGACCCAGTTTGTATTTGCCGAAGATTTAGATTTGTATATTTTTACGGACGAATCAGAAGGTTTTGGTTTATCTTTTAAATCGCACTGGTCGTCAAACAGATGGCCTAGTTCTTGGTCTTACAGTAATATTATTAAGAAGGGAGCAATTTTAGACCTTTTCGCCATATATGTAGCCATTCTTTTGTGGGGATCTAGCCTTTGCAATAAGCGTATATTATTTCGTTCTAACAACCAAGGCTTGGTTTTTATGTTAAATACATTTTCGCATAAAAACAGATGGGCTAACCAGATTCTTAAGCCGTTAGTTCTGTTAGTTGTGTGATACTTACCTCCGACCGGCTCCCCCGCTGGTTATCGGTGATCGCGTAAGATCGGCCGGGTCCATTTCTCATTGGTCGCTTCCTGCTGGGCTTCCTGCCGTGGCAACAAGCGACGCGTGGATGTCATCATCGCCGCGTCTAAAAGGTAAGTAGCGACCGCTGCTGCGTCGCTACGTCGCTGGTGAGATCTGTCTGTTTGACAGCTCACTAGTGACCATTTAGCGATGCCCCAGCGATCCTGACTGGGTCATATCGTGGTCGGGATCGCTGGTGCATCGCTAAATGTAAAGGGGCCTTTACATGCAAACCACCCTTGGGGGTTAAGGAGTTAATAATGGCCCTTTAAGAAGATTAATGGCGACTGATGCCCAAGTAAAAATAGGTCTGTGACTTTAAGAGTCCCTCCTTCATAAATGAAACAAGATGTGTCTGCTTATGTGTCACACATCACATGGCCAGCTAGGGTTGTTAAAGGGAACCTGTCACCCCCTGCAGGTATTTTTAAGTAAAAGAGCCACCTTGTGCAGCACTAATGCTGCATTCTGTCAAGGTGGCTCTTTTATTTAGCGTCCCTTCCACCGCCAAAATAATCGTTTTTAAAATTTGTCAGACATACCTGATATTTGTCAGGGGGGCAGGGCTTTCCCCCCTGGACACATAGCCTCATATACATGAGTCATGTCCAGCTTTTGAATTTGGCGCCACCTCCTCAGCGTTCATTTCTTTTTCTCGCACCTGCGCTGTAATATTCAGTGGTGCAGCAGGACCTGTGATGATGTCAGCACCATGTGACCAGTAGGGGCAGAGCTCAGCAAGCAGTGGCGCCAGCAGGGCCTGTGATGACGTCAGCACCATGTGACCAGTAGGGGCAGAGCTCAGAAGAGCAGTGGGTGCAAGCAGGACCTGTGATGACGTCAGCACCATGTGACCAGTAGGGGCGGAGCTAAGCAGGGCAGCGGTGCAGCAGGCACTAGAAGAAATGAACGCTGAGGAGGCAGCGCCAAATTCAAAAGATGGACATGACTGACATTTGTGAGGCTATGTGTCCAGGGGGAAAGCCCTGCCCCCCTGACAAATATCAGGTATATCTGACCTATTTTAAAAACGATTATTTCGGCGGTCGAAGGGACGTTAAATAAAAGAGCCACCTTGACAGAATGCAGCATTAGTGCTGCACAAGGTGGCTCATTTACTTAAAAACGCCTGCGGGGGGGTGACAAGTTCCCTTTAAATGTTACAATGATGTTTCCCAGGGAATGCATTTGTATTGGTTGAAAGCAATGCTAAAGTTGAAAAACGCTGCGTCTGAACATAACCCAAGTGGTGGAGGAACATTTTGGTCTGGGGTTAATTATTTTGCCTCATATACAAGTCATTAACCTGGAAAGGATGTTGCAGGAATCAAGAGCCATACATCCAGCAGTCTCCCATTCCTTTCCAACTGCTCTGGGACCTGCACAGCAATCTCGGTGATCCAGGTGCCCTGCTCAGACCAGCTCTCTGGTTCTGGATGTTGCTGCCACCTCTGGACCAGCAATGGTAGCGCAACCTGCTTTGCAGGAAACCACTCCAGAGGCTAAGTCCTCTCGAAGCGCTACTGGGCATGCCTACGAGATGATCTCCCAGTGGAGATCGGGGGTCACATGCTCAGGTCCTTGTCCTGATCTGATTGGCCCATCCCAGAGGTCTGGAACGTCCCGGAAGCGCATGGCTATAAAAGGCCTGAATGGCCGCTCGCCCATGCGCTAGTATAGACTATATTTGCTATGTGTGAATGGTGATGGATGCATGATTCTGGTGACTGACTCATTATGAAACCCCTTCCCTCTGATATTACGCATGTGGATAGGGAATTAGAGTCAGCGCCAGTCAATGGCAAGCCATACGCCACAGTGCATAACGCACCGCAACACTAGCGTCCGATAGTGTGATGCCTCACGGCACTGTCGTACAGCGGCAGTAGTTACCGCCGTGCTGCAGTTAGCAGCACTTACTGGTGTCCACAGTAACGATGCCGCACGCACGGTAGGTCAAGACGGACACCGACCTCTGCCTTGGGCCGTGTCCTGTGACCATATACCGTGTGTGCACGCCAGCTGAGACCTGTGAAGCTAACAGGCTCAGCGTTTATGCTATATTTGTACTAAAGCGCCTCTGTGTGTTTAACAGAGTCCGCTCTGTGTACCTCGGGTGACGTTTAACCCGATCGCAGTATACCGCCATATAGCAAGTCTGCCATTACTCAGCAGCGGTTGTTACACCTACTGCACGGTGGACCCCGGGCGGCGAACGCACTTCTTATTATTTATATTTAGTGCGTTCCGCCGTCCCTAACAGATGTACCATAATATATTTCCAAGCAAAATCCATTTTGGTTTTGTTTTGGTATGTTTTTTGGTACATCGGCAAAAATGGCATGAAACTCTGACAACATTGTTTAAAGCTGTGAACTAGGAGTACGGAATGCTTCCAGGGGTGATCCCCATGATGTCCCTGTGTCATTTGAGCAGTGTTTTCCATCATTTTCAGACATTTTTAGACCTTAAAGGGAATCTGTCACCTATTTTTTTGACAATCAGCTGCCGGCAAAGCCATCAGGGGCTTATCTACAGCATTCTGTAACTAGAAAGAGAAGAAAAACGAGTTAGATTATACTCACCCAGCGGCGGTCCAGGTCCGGGTTTGATCCGATGGGTGTCATTGTCTGGTCCGGCGCCTCCCATCTTCTAACGATGACGTCCTCTTCTTTGCTTCCCGTCGTGGCTCCTGTGCAGGCACTGGACCTCTCTGACCTTTCCTGGCACCTGCGATGGGAGGCGCTGGACCGGACCGTGACACCCATCGGACCAAAACCGGACCCAGACCGCCCCTGGTGAGTATAATCTAACTTGTTTTTCTTCTCTTTCTGGTTACATCGGGGGCTTATCTACAGTATTACAAAATGCTGTAGATAAGCCCCTGATGGCAGTGCCGGCAGCTGATAGTCGAAAAAATAGGTGACAGATTCCCTTTTAAAGTACCCCCGGGGAATCTCAGTAAAAATGCTCAAGTCTCCCATAGACTAACATTGGGCTTGTTGTTCTGTCCGAATACCCAAGCATTCCAATTTGCTCAACCCTAGCAACGAGCACCCAAACATTTTAGTGCTCGACCATCACTAAAGGCCACTTCATTAGTAGGGCCCACTCATAAAGAGTGTCTTTAGCTCTTTAGAAGGCACAAAAATGACCATTATTAATTTGCATCCAAGAGTCACAGAGTAAGATATCGTGGAGCATTTCTGTGTATGTGGTGCCTTGAAGCACACCTGCTTGTTGAGTTCCAGAGTTGCAGAGATTGTGTTTGTAAGAAAGGAAGATGCATTTGGTGCCTACAAAAAATACAACAACAGATAGCTAGATGGACAACCAATGAAATGCAATCTTCCTTTGAATGGTAGTGTTATAGCATCAGACCATCCCATTCTTCTAAGTTTAAGTGACACCCCATCAAAGAAGATTAATGTCAAAAAAGCACAAACTCCTCCTCCTCCAGTGTTGCTTAAAATCCTCCAGCTGAAGTTGATTCTGATACTATCTTAAAAGCGTTCTTTCAATCCTAGCATATTTCCCAGCAAAATCTGTTTTGGTTTCGTTTTGGTATGTTTTTTGGTAAAATGGCATGAAATTGACAACATTGTTTAAAGCTGTGAACTAGGAGTCAGGAATGCTTCCAGCGGCGATCCCCATGATGTCCCCGTGTCATTTGAGCAGTGTTTTCATCATTTTCTGATGTTTTTAGACCTTAAAAGGACCCCCGGGGGGGATCGCGGTAAAAATGCTCCAGTCTCTCATAGACTTACATTAGACTCGTTGTTCTGTCCAAGTACCCGAGTATCCCAATTTGCTTGACCTGAGCAACGAGCACCTAAGCTCGCTCATCACTAGAAACCAGGTATTGCTTATAATTAAAACCTTGTGTGGGAACAATCTGTAGATAAGGGTTCTAAGCCCTGAAAGGGGCCACACACCCCAATATATACTTAAAAAAATGAAAAAAAAAAGTAAGGGCCCACACAATTTTACTATTAAATTAATGTACGTGTATTCGTTTTTTTCTTATTCGTAATATAAATCAGTGTATGTTTCCCCCCTACAGGGCTCATTGCTCTTATCCATCCACTTTTCCGAGGCAAGTTTTGTGCCATTGTAGTCTTTGAAGAGATAGTGTAATAAAATGAGAAAATCATGACTCCCAAGGGACTAAAGGTACTGTCACACTTAGCGATGTACCAGCGATCCCGACCAGCAATATGAAGCGGTCAGGATCGCTGGTACATTGCTAAGTGGTCGCTAGTGAGCTGCCACACAGGCACATCTCACCAGCGACATCGCTAGGAACGGGGGTCGCTTCTTACCTGTCACACTAGGCGATCCTGCGTCCTCCCGCCCGCGTCCATGCTCGTCGCTTGTCTCTTCACAGGAAGCGCCGCAGGAAGCTGACGACGAGAAACAGTCCTGGACGTTCTCACGCGATCAGCGATAACCAGCGGGGGAGCGGGTCGTAGGTAAGTATCAGACACAGCAATGTCGCTAGCAATATCGCTATAACGTCACAAGTTATAGCGATATTGCTAGCGATATCGCTTAGTGTGACAGTACCTTAAGATTATGAGAGGACAGATTAATTACCTTTAGTGCTGACTTTTTGCTTCTCAGCTGGACTGCAAATATTTCACCAGTTGTGCCAAAAACTACTGCTTTTATGACAATGTTTCCCAACTCCAGTCCACAAAAGGCACCAACAGGTCATGTTTTCAGGATTTCCTTAGTATTGTCCAGGTAATAAAAATTATTGATCTCTTGGTGGCTCTTGACGACTGGAGTTGCTCTATGATCACCTAATAGGCAATACAAAAAAAAAGAAAACATTAAGCGCTAGCAATCAGATGATTCTATATGTTTAATGACATGCTTTTTTTGCATCATTTTCATTATTTAATTCTGCATTTGAAAAAGAAATATACCCGTGACATCTGAGGCTATCAATTACAAGCAAATGCTATTTGCATTTGGATCACGTTCTGGCGAAACTGAGGGCTGAATGGAAGAAAATAATTAGAACAGCCCAAGTTGTAGTCGGTTGAGCTGTATTTTTTGGTCTAATTATGAAGATGTTTGTAGAATTATATTTTTACATTTTTGATTGTATGAGTTTCTTATTTCTGATACCAATGAACATGTTTATTTTTGTCTCCAATATTCTGTGCTGGGCTAAAGACAAGAATGTTCCAAAAGGTGACCAGCTCATAACCATCATAAGCGCATGTAACCTTGTAGAAGAGATGATCAAGACTATAAGATTTTGTATTATATTTTATGAAAATATATTTATAGCAAAGATCCACATTGCCTTATGTTTTATGATCACTTCTTGCAATATTTGGTTTTCCACCTTGCTCTGTGTCTACTTCTGTCTGAAGATTGCAAATGTGAAGCACACTTTATACTTTTATTTGCAAAAGAACTTCCATAAAGTTTTTCCATGGCTTTATCTTTCAAATATTTTGGGGTTTATAGTAGTTAGCATCCCATTGTTTCTTCAAATCACAGGAGAAACCTGAACAAGTTCAAGATTCAATGCCTCTGCCTTAAATATGCAAGATAGTCCCGTATTAATTAGTTTTAAGGTCAATGATATCTTATTTTTTATGATTCTCTCCCTGGCTGCAATGTTGATCTTCTCAATCTCTGCCTTGACCATCTTCATCTCTCTTTTCAAACATATGAATGAGGTCCAAGAAACTTTTGGTGGCTTTCGAGGTCCCAACATGAAAGCCCACATCCGAGCCTCAAGGACTGTGATATCTTTTCTCTTTACTTATATTATTACTTTTTTGTTTATGGCTACAGTAAGTTTATTGCCATCTGATAACATGTGGATTTATGTGATATACCCTTCATTTAATATAAGTAAGGCCGTGAGTTGCTGGAATTTAATAAAAGGAAACCGGAACCTGAATAAGGCTTTGAATAAGCTTCTTGCTGAATTACAATGCACCAATAAATGTAATGATACAGAACAAAGAATGTAAAAGTATCTCTGGGAACTCAATTTATAAAGGAAACCAAGGCATACTAAACTATGAAAACACTATAGCTTTAAATATATTATGGTGAGTCGTTCATTTCAAAAGACCAGCAGACTTGCACTGCCACAAGTATACACCACTGGAGTCTGCATTGCTTTTTATAAAAGAATGTCAGATGAAGCGTAATTAGTTGTGAAACAGCTGAAGCCCAATATTAGAGTCTTCACTCTGTATTCTCATATGCCCTTGAAATAAAATAGCACAAAATAATACTCAAGTGCCACTTATGTTTCTTTTCTTCCATCAATGGTCAAATAAAAGACCTGCAGCCATTGAACTAGATTATTGGAACTCTGTTAGGTTTACAAATTTGTTTTACTGCACCATGGAAAAGGTTGAGAAACCATCAATATTTTATGTACTAGCTGAAGAGCCCGGCGCTGCCCAGGCATAGTAACTAACTACAGTTAATTATAAAAAACTATAATGATTATATATATATATATATATATATATATATATATTCATTCCAAATAAAGGCAGCACTCCATAGTAACTTTTTTCAAGTGGTAGGTGAGTTTTATTCAGCCCACATATCAGGGCAACGTTTCAGCTCAACTGAGCCTTTCTCAAGCAGTGGGTGTTACAAAAAAGTGTCTTTTTATAGACCATATAACAATCTCTCAATTGTCAATCATTTTACAATACAAGAAATTGCAATTCAGTGCATACAATTTCTTTCATTATAGTCAATAGGCTCTATATGTGCATAGTGTTATATGACCTTCTGCCACACACAATATGGCGTCTTTGAGGTGATGCAGAGAGAGGAAATGCCACACATGCTTTCTATTGGCTGGCTGCACATGACAGAGCTGATGACTCATAGCACATGCTCAGTTGAGCTACAGGAATGCCAGATATAGTGTTTTCAATGTTCATGGCGTCCTCCATGTGGTGGTATGTAAACCAAAGGGATTATGAGACACTGTAATACTGTATGACTAAATGTGCAATCACAAAAATACTAATAAGATGAAGATTAAGGCAAAGTATAAAGATTGTATTGAGCACAAAGCACTTTTTGCACTGTTTGCACATATAGAGCCACCATCTTAGCCACCATGGACGTCGAATCCTTATATTCCAACATCCCACACGAAGATGGACTAGCCGCCTGCCGAATGTTTCTTGAGGCCAATGGGATCCCCTCCGAGTCTGTAATAGCACTTACCAGATTCATCCTCACACAACTTTTTCTCTTTCAGTGAGGAGCTATACCTACAACACACCGGCACCGCTATGGGAAGTAAAATGGCACCCCAGTACGCTAACCTCTTCATGGCTAAACTAGAAAATGACTTTTTAACATCCTGCTCCATCAAACCCTTTGCCTATTTCCGTTATGTCTTCGATGGATGACATATTAATAATCTGGACTGAGCCTGAACAAGAACTTCTAAATTTCCATGACAAATTCAACAAATTTCATCCAACCATAAACTTGACATTAGGCCATTCAAAAGCAAAAATCAACTTCCTAGACACCACCATCAAAATCCAAAATGGTTCATTCCAAACATCAGTATATCGGAAACCAATTGACCATTCCACATACCTCAAATGGGACAGACCATTGTCTACAGCCAGGCCCTCAGATATAACCATATCTGTTCCAGTCCCAAGGACAGGGACGAACACCTAACCCAGCTTAAAATGTCATTTTTAAATCAAGGTTACCATCCCACCTCCATTGATGATCAGATCGTTAGGGCCACAAAAATCCCTAGAAGTCAAGTACTTCAATACAGAAAAAAAAGAGGAAAATCATCGTGTACCTCTGGTAGTGACCTACAGCCCACAGCTTCAAATACTCAGAAAAATGGCTAAGAAACTTCACCATATCCTACACAAGGATGACCGGTTAAAAACACTATTCAAAGACCCCCTTGCTATGTTACAGACAACCTCCCAATCTAAGAAACATCATTATCCGAAGTTCAATGCCCTCAGATTCACCAAGAGGAACATATCCTTGCAATGGGAGAAGATGACCCTTAACCTTCTGGCTATTACAGAAACCTGGATCCAGCATTCAGACACCACCGCTGCTGCCGCTCTCTCGTTTGGTGGGCTGAAATTTTCACATACCCCCAGACCTGAGAACAGACAGGGTGGAGGTGTTGGTTTGCTCCTTTCATCACAATGTGCTTTCCAGGTCATCCCCCCGGTTCCCTCACTTACATTTCCTTCCTTTGAAGTCCACGCCGTCAGACTCTTTAAGCCATTCTCCTTACGAGTGGCGGTCGTTTATCGCCCTCCAGGCTCCTCCCGCCAGTTTCTAGACCACTTCACCACCTGGCTTACTCACTTTCTATCCTGTGACATCCCCACCCTCATCATGGGAGACTTTAGCATCCCCATCAATGATCCGCTCTCCCAGTCTGCCTCTCATCTTCTTTCTCTAACTTCTTCATTCGGCCTCTCACAGTTTACTAATTCTCCTACACATGAGGACGGGAATACTCTGGACCTGGTTTTCTCCCGTCCCGGCTCGCTGCACGACTTTACTAATTCACCTCTCCCGCTCTCGGACCACAACCTTCTTTCCTTCTCTGTCAAGAATTGTCTCCTCACCCGGGACACCCCCACTTACCACACTTATCGGAATACACGTACCATTAATACCCAACAGCTTAGGGACAATCTCCACACATCTTTAGCCCCCATCTCCACCCTCTCCTGTCCAGACATAGCATTGTCACACTTCAATAATACACTGAAGAATGCCCTAGATGAAGCAGCACCTTCTATACGCAGAAAGACCCGACACAGACAACGGCAGCCCTGGCACACAATGCAAACACGCTTTCTTCAGCGCTGCTCAAGGTGTGCAGAGCGGCAGTGGAGAAAATCTCTCTTAGCAGAAGACTTCATCCACTATAAGTTCATGCTCAAAACCTATAACTCTGCCCTTCATCTGGCCAAACAATCCTACTTCACCACCCTCATCACCTCACTATCCAACAACCCAAGACGACTTTTTGAAACCTTAAACTCCCTCCTGAAACCTAAAGTACAGGCCCCCATCACCAACCTCAGCGGTGAGGATCTGGCCACTTATTTCCTAGAAAAAAATCAACCACATCCATCAGGATATCTCAGCCCTATCTCCTCAGTGCCTGGATCCCCTTCCCTGCCGCACCTCAAGCTCACTAGACATCTTTGAGCCTGTTTCAGAAGAAGAAGTTTCCAAGCTCCTCGCTTCTGCTCGGCCTACAACCTGCAACAGTGACCCTATTCCTTCACAGCTCCTGCAGTCTCTCTCACCAGTGGTCACCACTCACCTGACTAAAATATTTAACCTCTCTCTTTCTTCAGGTATATTTCCCTCCTCATTTAAACATGCCATCATAACCCCTTTACTTAAAAAGCCATCCCTGGACCAGAACTGCACTGCTAACTACAGACCTGTCTCTAACCTTCCCTTCATCTCTAAACTCCTGGAACGCCTGGTCCACTCCCGTCTAATCCGCTATCTCTCGGATAACTCTCTTCTCGACCCCTTACAATCTGGTTTCCGCTCTTTACACTCTACTGAAACTGCCCTCACTAAAGTCTCTAATGATTTAATAACAGCTAAATTGAAAGGTCATTGCTCGCTGCTGATTCTCCTGGATCTCTCTGCCGCATTTGACACTGTGGATCACCAGCTCCTCCTCACTATGCTCCGCTCTATAGGCCTCAAGGACACAGTCCTCTCCTGGTTCTCCTCCTACCTCTCTGACCGCTCCTTCACTGTATCTTTTTCCGGCTCCTCTTCCTCTTCTCGTCCCCTTACTATCGGGGTCCCGCAGGGCTCAGTCCTAGGCCCCCTCCTCTTCTCTTTATACACTGCCCCTATTGGACAAACAATCAGCAGATTTGGGTTTCAGTATCATCTCTATGCTGATGACACCCAATTATACACTTCTTCCCCTGACATCACCCCTACCCTAATTCAAAATACCAAGGATTGTCTTTCTGCTGTCTCTAGCATCATGTCCTCCCTCTATCTGAAACTAAATCTCTCTAAAACTGAACTTCTTGTGTTTCTCCCCTCTACTAACCTCACTCTACCTAACATCGAAATAACCCTGGAGGGTTCAACCATAACTCCCAAGCAGCATGCCCGCTGTCTTGGGGTCATATTCGACACTGAACTTTCCTTTACTCCGTACATCCGATCACTCAGTCGCTCTTGTCACCTGCATCTTAAAAACATCTCCAGAATCTGACCTTTTCTCACCTTTGAAACTGCTAAGACTCTTACTGTCGCTCTTATTCATTCTCGTCTGGACTACTGCAACTCTCTTCTGATCGGTCTCCCTCTTACCAAACTTTCTCCTCTCCAATCCATCTTGAATGCAGCAGCCAGGGTCATATTTCTGTCCAGCCGCTTCACCGATGCCTCCATCTTGTGCCAGTCATTACACTGGCTACCTATTCGCTACAGGGTCCAGTATAAACTCATCTCTCTCACCCACAAAGCTCTCCACTGTTCTGCACCGCCTTATATCTCCTCTCTCATCTCTGTCTATCACCCTACACGTGCCCTCCGTTCTACAAATGACCTAAGACTAACATCCCCCGTAATCCGAACCTCGCACCTCCGTCTCCAAGACTTCTCTCGTGCTGCTCCAGCTCTCTGGAATGCACTTCCCCAGACGATCAGACTAATACCTAGCCCTGACCTATTCAAGCGCGCTTTGAAAACCCATCTCTTCAAACAAGCCTACCACATCAACTACTCAGCAAGCTAACTTTGCCCTGTTCCCTCCTTCCAAATATTATTCTGAATCTGCACCCTACTATTTATCTGTCTCCACACCCTTCATGCACATGATAACTGCACTTGATACTTGTCTATTGCACTTAAACACACGGGCTGATGACCGGATCATGCAGCTTTATATGAAATCCCTATTATAATTGCCAGACCTGAATTAACAAGCATTTCTCACCTACTGTGTCCCCCCATTTCCTTGTAGATTGTAAGCTTGCGAGCAGGGACCTCACTCCTAATGTCACTGTTTGAATTGTCTTAACTTGTATTGAATTTATTGTCTGTACATGTCCCCGCTTAATTGTAAAGTGCTGCGGAATAAGTTGGCGCTATATAAATAAAAATTATTATTATTATTATTATTAAGATGCAAAACCTGCATTCATATAGAGACCAAAGACAAAATCCAAATTCCCAACACACAGCAGGACTATAAGATCCCAGGGACATTCACATGTTCCTCTTTCAATGTGGTGTATTTAATTCTATGCAATATATGTCCTGTGGGTAGCCTCTATGTTGGAGAAACAGGTCAGAGACTGAGAGCAAGGATGAGGTCTCATCATCATACAATTACAGACAAAAAACCCATTTACCTGTGGCTAAACATTTCTGTGATCCAGGCACAGCATAGGCAATATGAAAGTTGTCATTTTAAAAGGCAATTTTAAATCACAGAAACATTGGAGAGTGTGGGAACACAAATTCATTACAATCATTGATTCT
Organism: Dendrobates tinctorius; assembly: GCF_039654945.1. Taxonomy (NCBI): domain Eukaryota; kingdom Metazoa; phylum Chordata; class Amphibia; order Anura; family Dendrobatidae; genus Dendrobates; species Dendrobates tinctorius. The sequence continues at coordinate 92,965,238 of NW_027361687.1, read as the reverse complement.
ATTCACAAAGGACTCAATTTGTCTGAAGGTTTTTTTACCATATCTGAGCTATCTCCTCCAAGTAGCCCTTTGATCTCACAGAACTTTTCACACTACCTATCTAATCTTACCTAATTAAGGATTCTCTCTCCAAGCTCATTGTTTGTTTATTGAAATGTTGTGCTTTAAAACTGTATATAAATAAGGTTTCTTCAAATATTTGGTCACATCAGCCTGATGAAGGGACGTAAGCAGTCCCAAAAGCTTGCTTTGTAACAACATTCACTATTATTTGTTAGCCATTAAAAGGTATCATACCCACAAGATTCCTATTTTGTTTCTCTCACTGAGAGCACTTTATATATTGGGTGGTGATACACACATACATACATACATTCAGTTTTATATATAGAGATTATTGCCATTTAAATAAGTGTTATTTTCCTTAGTCTATTTTGCATTGCAATGCCGGTTGGCTTTTACGAGTCAACAGGATACCCCAAACAGGGTTAGTCTTCAATTGTTTCCAACCCCATTTAAACTGCTTAATCCAAAACTTTACTTGGTAGTAGGAGGTGCATCATCACAATATGAAGAAATCATCCTTTCATGGATTTCTTTGACTTTTTTTCTTCCATTGTAAAGAATATAATAATGGAGCAAAGCTCTAAATCCCTTACTTTCTTTGTAGAGCCGCACTGTGCTGCATATTTTATCTTGCCACTACCATGTATGTTGCATGACCAGACATGTCTTTACATGCACATAAAAACTCAGCTCTTTAACACTGAGAGAACTTGCTGTTAACATGGTAATAAGATAACACCACTGATATCTTTTCAAAAACCTTAGGGGTTACAAATAGAAACAGAATAGAAATGAGCGAACCCTATGTTTGGGTTTGCTGGGTTTGACAAACATACAGTAAAAAGTTTGGTTTGGACCCTGTTAAATATACATATTCTTGTATATTTATCTATTCAGGACTTATTACCAGATGTGATTCTCTAAAGGAAATTTCACAAAGCTCCTCATAAAAAAAATGTAGTGGTTTATTTGGATTCTACCATCAAAAAAGATTATTACAGAAAAACATAAAAATAGGTGAAATGATTATAAAGAGATTGTCCATTTGTTCATAGCAAAGCTTGTATCCTTCTTTCCTGGAATTCTGCAAGGAACTGTTAATTCTGTCTCTGTCATAGACTTCTCTTGAAGCAACACATGGTGATTAAGTTACATACCAGCTGTTCATTTAACATAGTGGCCGAACAGAGATGTCCTCTCGAGTGTGTCTCATGGTGATGAAGAAGAGAGCGCCCTCTAGAGTAAGCCCCCACCATATATATACGTCTCTCAGAGCACGTGGTCTATATATATGGGGTTGACATTTACCATGAGCTAAACTTACAGAAATAACATATGTAGTGTCAGCAGAAGGCAATGCGTTCAGTACAGAACTGAGTGTAATAAGAAATATAAATTAACAACCGATTAATATTTAACAGACCCGAACTTCAGCTCAATAGAAGTTAATCAGCACCCCAATTTTTATTGCTTTAAAATGGCTTCAAAATGATCATAGTCAGGACTAGGGGGGCTACAATTGGAAGCTAATTGTGGGTAAGAGCAGGACAACTGCCCTGCAAACAAATGTGGATAATGTGGATAGGAAAATGATTTAAAAGAAGACAGAGTATAAAAAAGAAAAAATAATAATCTTGAACCAGGAGGCAGATGTCCAAGTGGAGAAGGTAGAGGAGTTGGACTTGGTGGTTTAGGTGGAAGAGGAAGGGAAGGAGTTTTAGTGGGTTTAGTTGTTTTCTTTTAGTAAGGGAACAAACTTAAAAGAATCTATAATATAACGCGCTAAGCGTCACTCTGTCCGAAGCCTTTATAGACTGAGCAAGCGCCTGCGCAGTCTGGCTCCAGACTGAATGAGGCATTCAGTGGTGAGGAGTGTGTATGGTGCCGGAAATGGCGGGACACGTACACACTGCATACCGCTATCTCCGGCGCCATACTTACTTACCTGACCGGGAGGAGAGTTGCCGCGATGCTTCTCTTCGGCCATAGACCGGGGCACTGTGTGTCTTCAGCAAAATAGCGCCGGACAGCGCTATGGGCATGCACATACTCCGGCGCCAGACTCCTCCCCCGACCTCCAGCAGAACGTGACAGCGCTGGAACACAGGAAAGAAGGGTGAGTATAAATGTTTTTTTTTGTATGTGTGTAGTTTAATAGGGGTGAGAGGGACCATACATATCAGGATAAGGGGGGCGAGGGGACGATGCATACCAGGATAGGGGGTGAGGGGACCACGCATACCAGGAAAGGGGGGTGAGAGGACCATGCATACGAGGAAAGGGGGGTGAGGGGATCACGCATACCAGAAAGGGGGGTGAGGGGACGACGCATACCAGGAAAGGGGGGTGAGGGGATGATGCATAACAGGATAGGGGGGTGAGGGGATCACGCATACCAGGAAAGGGGGGTGAGGGGACCACGCATACCAGGAAAGAGGGGTGAGGGGACCACGCATACTAGGAAAGGGGGGTGAGGGGACCATGCATATCAGGATAGGGGGGTGAGAGGGCCATGCATACCAGGATAGGGGGTGAGGAGACCATGCATACCAGTGTTGTAGCTGTTTTCGTTCTGACCAAAGTCAGATATGCCAGATCACCAATGAGGCCGAATTAGGAGTTTTACACCCTTAATTTACAAGCTCTTGGAGACAAAAGAGGCTGCCCACATGGGCAAATCACTTTATCTGACGTAATGAAACACAAGGCAATCTTTTATACCATTTACAACAATATGTAATTCTATGGAGCTCATGTGGCCCCCATTATCACTTCAGGGTCATACCTTGTTTACAATGTACCCAGAACACGTTGTGGCTGACTATTGAGAACATATATGATAAGAAGCATAGTTCCCCTGAAGAGGAGATAGCCAAAACTGCAGTGTCATAAGAATAAATGAAAGGCAACAGGCAAATGAAGAATTAAAGGCAGTTAGGCATTTAAAGGCAAATCATTAACCCTTCTATATCACCAGGTAAGGGGGGTGAGGGGACCATGCATACCATGAATGGGGGTGAGAGGACCATGTATACCAGGATAGGGGGGTGAGGGGACCATGTATGCCAGGATTGGTAGCAGAAGGTACCCTGGAAAAAAACAAAGTTGCAAGGCCGCAGTTACCGAAACCCACAGTCCTACAGGGGGTGCTTGTCTTATTGGCACTACGGAACCAGCCTTTATTACCAGAACCCGCAGCCCACATAGGAAGCACCGAAACTGCAGGCACCATAGACTCGGCTAACCTGACCGCAACACGACAGGACAAAGTATCGGTGGCAAAGTGATGTTGACACTACCCGGAAACAGCAGGCGTGCTGGAACCAGGCTGGGCAGGAGGGAGTGCCCGTGCCAAAGACACTTCCGAGAACCAGCTGACGGTGCTGGAACCCGGATGGGTAGAATTAGCTACAAGAGTCAATGGAACTACCGAGAACCAGCTGACGGTGCTGGAACCCAGAGTGGCAGCAGAAGGAACAAGAGCCAATGGCACAACCGTGGACCAGCTGACGTTGCTGGAACACGGTTACTAAGCAGGAGGTACCTGTGCTCCAAAGCACTACCAAGGACCAGCAGACGTTGCTGGAACTCGGATACCAAGAAGGAGGCACCTAGGCCAAAGGCACTGCCGAGAACCAGCTGACGGTGCTGGAACCCGGATGGGTAGCAGAAGCTGCAAGGGCAAATGACACTAGCGAGGAACAGCTGACGGTGCTGGAACCCGGTGGGGCAGCAGGAGGAACAAGAGCCAATGGGAGAACCGTGGACCAGCTGACGGTGCTGTAACAAAGTTTCTAAGCAGGAGGTACCTGTGCTAAAAAGCACTACCAAGGACCAGCAGACGTTGCTGGAACTCGGATACCAAGAAGGAGGCACCTAGGCCAAAGGCTCTGCCGAGAACCAGCTGACGGTGCTGGAACCCGGATGGGTAGCAGAAGGTACCCTGGAAAAAAACAAAGTTGCAAGGCCGTGAGCCGGCCACAGTTACCGAAACCCACAGTCCTACAGGGGGTGCTTGTCCTATTGGCACTACGGAACCAGCCTTTATTACCAGAACCCGCAGGCCACATAGGAAGCACCGAAACTTCAGGCACCATAGACTCGGCTAACCCAACCGCAACACGACAGGACAACGTATCGGTGGCAAAGTGACGTTGACACTACCCGGAAACAGCAGGTGTGCTGGAACCAAGCTGGGCTCTGAAGTGGCGTGTGCACAATCCACACTTGTTCCTGTGTGACTGGGGCTCATTTACGTCAGTTGATCCACTGATGTGTGTCCGGCAAGGTCTCCTGCTCTGTCCACATTCCCACTACTAGTAATGGGAATGGGGACAGAGCGGGAGACCTTGCCGGACACACATCAGGGAATCAACAGACGTGACTGAGCCACAGTAACTCAGGAACAAGTGTGGATTGTGCAGACGCCACTTCAGAGCAGTGATTGGCGGTGTTGGAGGCCAGGGGAAAAACTAGAGACAGTGGAGCCAGAGGCCTAAGTGGAGCACGGTTAAAAATCAGTAGTAGTATGAGTTTGGAGGCAGCAGTAGACTTTGCCATCCACACAGCAGGGGAACAGCTGGCGTTACTGAACCCCACAGACACCGGAGCAAGTGTTTCAATCTGTGCGGACGGCACTTCCAGGCTACAACTGGCTGTGTTGTAGCCCAGGATCAATGCTCCGAGCAGGCTGAGGCCTACTTGGAGCGAGGAGAAAATACGATGTAGTGTGAGTTTGGAGGCAGCAGGAGGCTTTGCCATCCACACAGCAGGGGAACAGCTGGCGTTACTGAACCCCACAGACACCGGAGCGAGTGTTTCAATCTGTGCGGACGGCACTTCCAGGCTACAACTGGCTGTGTTGTAGCCCAGGATCAATGCTCCGAGCAGGCTGAGGCCTACTTGGAGCGAGGAGAAAATACGATGTAGTGTGAGTTTGGAGGCAGCAGGAGACTTTGCCATCCACACAGCTGGGGAACAGCTGGCGTTACTGAACCCCACAGACACCAGAGCGAGTGTTTCAATCTGTGCGGACGGCACTTCCAGGCTACAACTGGCTGTGTTGTTGCCCAGGATGAAGCATGCAGCAGGCGGAGGCCAACTTGCAGCTGGGTTTATAGAGGTTGTAGACTACTACTGATTGTAACCGTGCTCCTCTATGGCCTCCGGCTCCACTGTCTCTAGTATTTCCCCGGCCTCCAACCCCGCCAGTTGCTGCTCTGAAGTGGCGTCTGCACAATCCACACTTGTTCCTGTGTAACTGTGGCTCAGTCACGTCAGTTGATCCCCTGATTTGTGTCTGGCAAGGTCTCCTGCTCTGCCTCATTCACACTACTAGTAATGGGAATGTGGACAGAGCAGGAGACCTTGCCAGACACACATCAGGGGATCAACTGACGTGACTGAGCCACAGTAACTCAGGAACAAGTGTGGATTGTGTAGGCACCACTACAGAGCAACTGGTGGGGTTGGAGGCCAGGGGAGAAACTAGAGACAGTCGAGCCGGAGGCCTAAGTGGAGCACAGTTAAAAATCAGTAGTAGTTTGCATGTGGAGGCAGCAGGAGACATTGCCGTCTACACAGCAGGGGAACAGCTGGCATTACTGAGCCCCACTAACACAGGAGCTAGTGTGTTTTGCTCTGTGAAGACGGCACTTCTGAACACCAACTGGCGTTGTTGGAGCCCAGGATGAGGCATGGAGCAGGCTCAGGCCTGATGTTGTTGGCATGTGGAGGCAGCACTAGACTTTGCCATCTACACAGCAGGGGAACAGCTGGCATTACTGAACCCCACTAACACAGGAGCTAGTGTGTTTTGCTCTGTGAAGACGGCACTTCTGAACACCAACTGGCGTTGTTGGAGCCCAGATTGAGGCATGGAGCAGGCTGAGGTCTGATGTTGTTGGCATGTGGATGAGCAGGAGACTTTGCCATCTACACAGCAGGGGAACAGCTGGCATTACTGAACCCCACTAACACAGGAGCTAATGTGTTTGGCTCTGTGAAGACGGCACTTCTGAACACCAACTGGCGTTGTTGGAGCCCAGGATGAGGCATGGAGCAGGCTCAGGCCTGATGTTGTTGGCATGTGGAGGCAGCACTAGACTTTGCCATCTACACAGCAGGGGAACTGCTGGCATTACTGAACCCCACTAACACAGGAGCTTGTGTGTGTTTGTCTCTGCAAAGACGACACTTCTGAACACCAACTGGCGTTGTTGGAGCCCAGGATGAAGCATGGAGCAGGCTCAGGCCTGATGTTGTTGGCATGTGGAGGCAGCACTAGACTTTGCCGTCTACGCAGCAGGGGAACAGCTGGCATTACTGAACCCCACTAACACAGGAGCTAGTGTGTGTTTGTCTCTGCGAAGATGGCACTTCTGAACACCAACTGGCGATGTTGGAGCCCAGGATGAAGCATGGAGCAGGCTGAGGCCTGATTGTTTTGGCATGTGGAGGCAGCAGGAGACATTGCCGTCTACACAGCAGGGGAACAGCTGGCATTACTGTACCCCACTAACACAGGAGCTAGTGTGTGTTTGTCTCTGCGAAGATGGCACTTCTGAACACCAACTGGCGTTGTGGGAACCCAGGTTGAGGCATGGAGCAGGCTGAGGTCTGATGTTGTTGGCATGTGGATGAGCAGGAGACTTTGCCATCTACACAGCAGGGGAACAGCTGGCATTACTGAACCCCACTAACACAGGAGCTAATGTGTTTGGCTCTGTGAAGACGGCACTTCTGAACACCAACTGGCGTTGTTGGAGCCCAGGATGAGGCATGGAGCAGGCTCAGGCCTGATGTTGTTGGCATGTGGAGGCAGCACTAGACTTTGCCGTCTACACAGCAGGGGAACTGCTGGCATTACTGAACCCCACTAACACAGGAGCTAGTGTGTTTTGCTCTGTGAAGACGGCACTTCTGAACACCAACTGGCGTTGTTGGAGCCCAGGTTGAGGCATGGAGCAGGCTGAGGTCTGATGTTGTTGGCATGTGGATGGAGCAGGAGACTTTGCCATCTACACAGCAGGGGAACAGCTGGCATTACTGTACCCCACTAACACAGGAGCTAGTGTGTGTTTTTCTCTGCGAAGACGGCACTTCTGAACACCAACTAGCGTTGTTGGAGCCCAGGTTGAGGCATGGAGCAGGCTGAGGTCTGATGTTGTTGGCATGTGAATGAAGCAGGAGACTTTGCCGTCTACACAGCAGGGGAACAGCTGGCATTACTGAACCCCACTAACACAGGAGCTAGTGTGTGTTTGTCTCTGCGAAGGCGGAATTTCTCAACACAAACTGGCGTTGTTGGAGCCCAGGTTGAGGCATGGAGCAGGCTGAGGTCTGATGTTGTTGGCATGTGGATGGAGCAGGAGACCTTGTTGTCTACACAGCAGGGGAACAGCTGGCATTACTGAACCCCACTAACACAGGAGCTAGTGTGTGTTTGTCTCTGCGAAGACGGCACTTCTCAACACCAACTGGCATTGTTGGAGCCCAGGATGAAGCATGGAGCAGGCTGAGGCCAACTTGCAGCACGTTTTATAGAGGTTGTAGACTACTACTGATTGTAACCGTGCTCCACTATGGCCTCAGGCTCCACTGTCTCTAGTATTTCCCCTGGCCTCCAACCCCGCCAGTGACAGCTCTGAAGTGGCGTCAGCACAATCCACACTAGTTCCTGTGTTACTTGGGCTCAGTCCTGTCAGTTGATCCCCTGATGTGTGTCCGGCAAGGTCTCCTGCTCTGTCCTCATTCACACTACTAGTAATGGGAATGTGGACAGACCAGGAGACCTTGCCGGACACATCAGGGGATCAACTGACGTGACTGAGCCCCAGTAACTCAGGAACAAGTGTGGATTGTGCAGACGCCACTTCAGAGCAGCAACTGGCGGGGTTGGAGGCCAGGGGAAATACTAGAGACAGTGGAGCCAGAGGTCTAAGTGGAGCACGGTTAAAAATCAGTAGTAGTTTGAATGTGGATGGAGCAGGAGACTTTGCAGTCCACACAGCAGGGGAGCAGCTGGCATTACTGAACTCCAATAACACAGGAGATAGTGTTTTTCTCTGTGCAGACGACACATCTGAGTGACAACTGGCTGTGTTGAAGCCCAGGGATTATAGTTCAGGTGGTAGAAACATGAACACAACAGGAGACCTGGATACAGTTGCCAACCAATTATTTAGTCGGGAAGAGGACTGGCAAATTCTGGATAGATCCAGGCCTTGTTCATTTTCAGAAAAGTAAGCCGGTCAACGTTATCGGAAGAAAGTCGCGTGCGACGGTCTGTTACTACACCACCTGCGGCACTACAGACGCGTTCCGATAATACACTGGCAGCAGGGCGAGTCAGCACCTCCAATGCATACTGGCTAAGCTCTGGCCATGTATCCAACTTAGAGACCCAAAACTTGAAGGGGGAAGAGCCATCTGGGAGTACAGTCACAGGGCAAGACATGTAGTCTGTCACCATCTGACGGAAACGTTGCCTCCTGCTGACTGGAGCCGTCAGTGATGGTGTAGACAACTGTGGCGGACACACAAAACTTTGCCACATTTGGGCCATAGTGGTCTTGCCTTGTGCTGAGGCGTTGCCTCTGCTCCCTCTTTGTGCCGCGTTTCCTCCACTGGCTCGACGCACAGAGGTGCTTTGTAAAGCACTAGCACCACTGCTGTCGGGTGGAATGGAAAACATGATGGACTGCACCAGTGTGTCTTGGTACTCCCGCAGTTTACGCTCCCGGTTCAACGTTGGTATGAGGGTTTGCAAGTTGTCCCGGTAGCGAGGTTCTAGGAGGGTGTACACCCAATAATCAGCCGTATAGAGAATGTGGGCGATGCGGCGGTCATTTCTCAGGCACTGCAGCATGAAGTCAACCATGTGCTGCAGACTCCCAACTGCCAAAGAACCGCTGTCCCCTGCTTGAGTCGTCATCTCTCCCTGCTCTGCATCACCCCACCCTCGCTGTACATACTGACTAGAGCTTTGTGTACCTCCCTCCTCTGGAGAGATGTCTTCCTCCTCCATCGACTCCTCCTCATCCTCCTCACAAAGTGTCCCCTGACTAGGCCTTTGTGAGGAAGCACGTAGCGCAGACTGTCCAGAAACAGGTGGCATTTGGGACTCCTCATCCTCCACCTCTTCCAAAACCTCATCCCTTAGTGCTTGCAGTGGTTTTTGAAGCAGGCAGATAAGGGGGACAGTCATGCTGACTAGTGCATCATCTGCACTCGCCATCTGCATGGAATCATCGAAGGCATGCAAAACGAGGCAGATGTCCTTCATAGAGGCCCACTTAGTGGTGCTGAAGTTTGATCGGCGCACAGTGCGACTTGTTTGCGCCTGATGCAGCTGGTACTCCATGACTGCTGCCTGCTGCTCACACAACCGCTCCAACATATGTAACGTAGAATTCCACCTGGTGGGTAGGTCACATATGATGCGATGTTCCAGAAGGCGTAATCGGTGCTGCAGAGCAGCATGGCGCGACCTTGCCGTGCTGGAACTCCGCAAGTGAGCGCACTCTATGCGGACCTTGTGCAGCAGTGCATCAAGATCCGGATAGTCCCTCAGAAAGCTCTGCACAACCAAGTTGAGCACATGTGCCAGACATGGGATGTGAGTGAGGTTGCCAAGGCCAAGAGCTGGCACCAGATTTCAGCCATTGTCACACACTACCAAGCCCGGCTGGAGATTCGCTGGCAGAAACCACACGTCGCTCTCCTGCATGATGGCATTCCAGAGCTCCTGCGCTGTGTGGCTTCGATTCCCCAAAGAAATTAATTTCAGTGCGGCCTGTTGACGTTTGACCACGGCTGTGCTCATATCGGTCATAACAGGCTCCTGCTGCGCTGTTTCAGAGGAACTTGAGTAGGAGGAGGAGTCAATGTGTACAGACTGGATTCCTGCAATCTGTGGAGTTGGCAGAACACGTAGAGCGCCACTCTCCAGATCTGTACCCGGCTCCACAACATTGACCCAATGGGCAGTGAGGGAAAGGTATCGTCCCTGTCCATGGTTACTGGTCCACGCATCGGTGGTCAGGTGGACCTTGCTACTGACGGCGTTTAGTAGCGCATGTTTAATGTTTGCCTCCACATGTTTCTGCAGGGCAGGGATGGCTCGCCTGCTGAAATAAAAGCGTCTGGGAACTGTGTATTGTGGGACTGCCAATGCCATGAAGTCCCGGAAGGTGTCAGTCTCCACCAGCCTGAATGACAGCATTTCAAGTGCCAGTAGTTTGGCAATGCCAGCATTCAGAGCCTGTGCTCGGGGATGGTTTGATGAGTATGGCCGCCTTTTCTCCCATGCCTGTGCTACCGATGGCTGTCGAGTGGCCTGGGAGTGTGAGGATGACTTGGAACGTGGTGCTGTGGGTGGAATGTCACAGGGTCTCCAGGCAACAGTGCCAGAGGTTCTTCCTTGGCGATCCTGTGAGAAAGCCTAACCAGCTGTGTGTGAGCTGGAGGAAGAGGCCCCAACACGAGCTGAAGAGGTGGTAGGTGGTGCTGTACGTTGGCCTACGTCTTCAGTGTGTCTGTGCAACTCCACCTCGTGCTTGGTCCGCACATGTTTCCACATATTAATGGTATTGTGGTTGCTGACATTTTTCCCTCTTTTGACTCTTTGATGACACAGCTTGCATTTGACAAAGCAAATGTCATCTGCAACTGTGTCAAAAAAGGACCACGCACTGCAAGTCTTGGGAGCGCCCGTTTTGCCTTTTGAAAGTGGAATGCTCCTAACGGGTGCCAAGTGGAGGCTACAGGCAACCAAGTCTGCCCCCTCCCTCTCCCTCCGGTTTTGACCATTCGGGGAATCCTCAGAGCTGCTCCCACCACCTTCCTGTTCCTCACGCAATGATGGGTCAAGGACCTCATCATCTACACTCCCCTCTTCAAACACCTGCTTCTCCTGGGTTGTCTCGCCAGCACCATACGCAACAGAAAGTGGCAACTGTTTCTCGTCATCATCTGATGCGTACTGAGGTGTGCTGACCATAGGCACTAGCCCACCCGCCTCTCCAGATTCAGAGGGACAAAGAAGTTGCGCTTCACTGCATACTTCCTCTTCTTCACATTCTGGAATGCTGCTTGGCTGGCCCCCTCTTTCCAAACCAACAGATTCAGAGAACAGAAGTAGAGACTGTGATGGCTCCTGTCCTGTGCTCTCTGACTGCCTGGGCACTTTGGCAGGTGGTGAAGAGACAGATGGTTGCTCTTCTGTGCTCTGGCCCTGAGAGGAGAAGTAATTGAAGTCGATGCATTAGCTGCCATCCATCCCACAACGGCTTCAATTTGTTCCTCCCGCAGCAGTAGGGTACGGTGAGATCCTACAAAGCTGCACATAAAGGACTATTGCCTGCTAAAACTGGGGGATGCTGGCTTACTGGTGCCAACAGCAGGCACAGAATCCCCACGTCCTCTCCCTGCAGAATCCCCACGTCCTCTCCCTGCAGAATCCCCACGTCCTCTCCTTGCTGAAACTCCACGCCCACGCCCACGTGCCTTACTCCCTGCCTTCTTCATCTTGCTAGACTGAGAAAGATAGGCAGAAAAGTACAAAGGGGGGCCTTAGTGTGCTTATTCCTGAACAGCTGGTTACAGGTATAAGAAACACTAATTTTATGAAGTGTGTGTGTCGACTACACTTTAATGGGAGCTAATGTGGCCTACACAACTATCAAATGTAGTGTTTGGTGAACTTTGTTGTTTTTTTTTTGGGAAAAAAAACTAAAATGATGTGACCAAAGATTTGAAAGTGAGAGTATCACCAACTTTCTGGAGCTATTACAATGCAGGCTGGTAACATACAATGCAAAAGATGAGGCTCCAAAAAAATTGGGTAATACTAATCTGGCTGCAGCTGAAGGGCACAAGCCAGAAAAAAGGCTCTTCTATCTACTCCTATATAGTGTTTGCAACCTAACCAAAGTAGATGGATATGGATGGATGCACACTAATAGGAGAAGAAAAAATGAGCTGCAATTAAAGAAAAATATGTGTGAGGCAGTGACGCACGCTGAGCGGCCTACAACCAGACGTAGCTGCAGGATACTCTACTCAGCATGAGCTGCACTCACACACAGTCAGAGACCTCTCAGACAGCCGTGAAAAGTGCAGCTAAGTGGGCACTAGCACTGACAGGCTGCAGAAAGGCTCCGCTGTGTACTACTAGTGTTTGCAACCACTGTATACGGATACGGATGGATGCACACTAATAGGAGAAAAAATGAGCTGCAATAAAAGAAAAATGTGTGAGGCAGTGACACGCTGAGCGGCCTACAACCAGACGTAGCTGCAGGACACACTACTCAGCATGAGCTCCACTCACACACAGTCAGAGACCTCTCAGACAGCCGTGAACAGTGCAGCTAAGTGGGCACTAGCACTGAAAGGCTGCAGAAAGGCTCCGCTGTCTACTACTAGTGTTTGCAACCAACGTATATGGATACGGATGGAAGCACACTAGATAGAATTTTTTAAAAATAAGGAGCTCAAAAAGAAAAATATGTATGAGGCAGCAGTGAGGCACGCTGGGCGGCCTACAACCAGACGTGGATGCAGGACCCACTCCACAGCATGAGCTGCACTCACACAGCCCTTGCAGACAGCTGTGAACACTGCTGCTAGGGAAAAGAAAGCTACACTGGTGGTTTATGTAGCCTGGGTAAAGCACAATATTGTTTTGAGAATCGCTATTTCTAACTGTCCCTCACAGTCTTCAACAGCAGCCTGTCCCTAACTGAATTCACAGCAGAGTGACCAGAAATGGCAGCGGCAGTGGCTTTTATAGCGCATCATGACATCATTTCAGCAGCCAATCACAGCCATGCCAGTAGTTAACATGCCTACATGCCTAACAGGATGTGCCCACACTTCTGAGGATTCCCATTGGCTGAATCAAAGCGAGCGGGCTGATAGCATGATGGGAACTTCTGATTCTGGTATCCAATATGAAAAAAGTATCGGAAGTCAGTATCGGAATTCCGATACAGCTAACATCGGCCGATACCTGATACTTGCGGTATCAGAAAGCTCAACACTAGTTGTAACCTGTCTTGGTATTGCAGACCCCCTAGTTCCCTAATAACCTTGGTCGCTCTTCTCTACACCCGCTCCAGTTCAGCTATATCTTTCTTATACACCGGAGACCAGAACTGTACACAGTATTCTAAGTGTGGTCGCACTAGTGACTTATAGAGGTAAAATTATGTTCTCCTCATGAGCATCTATGCCTCTTTTAATGCATCCCATTATTTTATTTGCCTTTGCAGCAGCTGCCTGACACTGGCCACTAAATGTGAGTTTGTCGCCCACCCATACACCCAGGTCTTTTTCAGTGACAGTTTTGCCCAGTGTTTTACAATTAAGCACATAATTATACATCTTGTTCGTTCTACCCAATTGCATGACCTTACATTTATCCCCATTAAAGCTCATTTGCCATTTATCAGCCCAAGCTTCTAGTTTTCATAAATCCTCCTGTAATATAAAATTGTCCTCTTCTGTATTGATTAACCTGCAGAATTCTTCCTTTGGACTGTTATTGCTTACATCTGTTATCCCTATTAAACCCCCCTTTAACCATTAACCTCCCTGTGAGGAGTGAACACCTTGTTCCATTAAATTGTTACATTTTGTTAACCCTTGCTCTGCCTTCTGTCTGTCACTGCATCCTGCAACCTGCTTACACTTGGCGTAGTCGGCAGCATGCAGGCCACAAGAACAGAGCTGGCATACCAAGCAGATGTTGGGGTACCAAGGGCCAGCTTACCACTGGGGGCCATGCTCAGCAATCTCCCAAAGTTTACAGGGAGCAATTCACTGTTACAGGACTGGTCCAAGCAGGTTAAAGGCATGCTAAGAATGCATCCCATGACCCCCACTATGCAGGAGGAGATTGCTGTGATGACCCTAGACAGGAAAGCCAGATGTTCTGTCATGTTCCGGTCCCCACATGAGTGGAAAACTTTCACCAAAGTGTTACAGATCTTGGAGGAGATGCATGGAGACCCTACGAATATCGGTGAATTGTGGATGCGCTTTTTGGCCGCATCCAAAGGGAGGGGGTCTATGAATTGAGTCTATGACTCAATTCATGAACACACTGCAGGAGATCCGCGCCACAAGCGCTAAGCAGGATGGTGTGGGTGTGGGGCCCCCTGATGTAATGTTGAGGGACCAACTAGTGGCAGATCTCAGTCATGCGCTGCTCAAACAAGCCCTGCGGGAGCGCTTGCAAGTTAATTAGTTTATGTCTTTTCTAGAAGTTGGGGTGGAAGCGCATGCACGTGAGCAAGAGCAGGGGATGGCAGCCTTGGCAGGGAAAGTCCGGAGTGGGGATCCGCTCCACCCACTGCTGAACCAGGTTGGGTGAGAGAAATCCAGAATGATATTCAAGACATGTGGGAAGAATGTCGTCCGATTTAAGAAAAAAAGCCCTAGTGATCACGAGCTCTTCTGGAGGCAGAACCGACCCTGAGCTCAGTCAGGAAATGGGACAATCTCTTGCAGAGAGACAGCCAATTTGTTTTAGATGTGGAGATGCTGGACATATTGCTCGAGAATGCACACGGCGAGGGAGAACACTTGCCCATCGGCCATTAAACTAGTGGGTGTCAAAGAAATGGTTAATCTTAGTTCTCTAAAATTCAGAAAATAACTGAAAAACAACTTATAACCCATGACTAGTGTTGAGCATTCCGATACTGCAAATATCGGGTATCGGCCGATATTCGCTGTATCGGAATTCCGATACCGAGTACCGATATTTTTTCAATATCGGATATCGGAATCGGAAGTTCCCATAATGCAATGAGCCACTGTTGTGGCTCTGATTGGCTGCCGAAATGACTTCATTATGATGTGCGGTCTGTGCGCATCATGATGCGCCATCATTTCGCGCCTTCCGGGGGGTCTGTGCCGACTGCCCAGGGGTCTGTACCGGCCTGCCCGGGGGTCTGTACTGGCCTGCCGGGGGTCTGTGCCAACTGCCCGGGGGTCTGTGCCGACTACCCGGGGGTCTGTGCCGGCCTGCCGGGGTCTGTGCCGACTGCCCGGGGGTCTGTGCCGACTGCCCGGGGGTCTATGCGGACTGCCGGGGTCTGTACCGGCCTGCCGGGGGGCTGTGCCAGCCTGCCGGTGGTCTGTGCCGACTTTCAGGGGTCTGTGCAGGCTGCGGGGGTCTGTGCAGGCATCGTCCGATGGGACTACAAGTCCCATCGGGCGATGCCTACTACAATGACAGTGATTGACACATTAGCCAATGATGGGACAGTAGTAGTCCCATCATCCGGCTAATGTGTTGAATGTAAAAAAAACAAAAAAAACATACTACATACATGCTACATGCTACATACATACTACATACATGCTACATACATACTGCATACATGCTACATACATGCAACATACACACTACATACATGATACATACATGCAACATGCATACTACATATATACCACATGCATGCAACATGCATACTACATATATACCACATATATACTACATGCATGCAACATACATATATACTACATATACTACATGCAACATGCATACTACATATATACTACATGCATGCAACATACATACTACATATATACCACATGCATGCAACATGCATACTACATATATACCACATATATACTACATGCACACTACATATATACCACATGCATGCAACATACAGTCATGGCCAAAAGTATTGACACCCCTGCAATTCTGTCAGATAATATTCAGTTTCTTCCTGAAAATGATTGCAAACACAAATTCTTTGGTATTATTATCTTCATTTAATTTGTCTTAAATGAAAAAACACAAAAGAGAATGAAGCAAAAAGCAAAACATTGATCATTTCACACAAAACTCCAAAAATGGGCCGGACAAAAGTATTGGCACCCTCAGCCTAATACTTGGTTGCACAACCTTTAGCCAAAATAACTGCGACCAACTGCTTCCGGTAACCATCAATGAGTTTCTTACAATGCTCTGCTGGAATTTTAGACCATTCTTCTTTGTCAAACTGCTCCAGGTCCCTGATATTTGAAGGGTGCCTTCTCCAAACTGCCATTTTTAGATTTCTCCACAGGTGTTCTATGGGATTCAGGTCTGGACTCATTGCTGGCCACCTTAGAAGTCTCCAGTGCTTTCTCTCAAACCATTTTCTAGTGCTTTTTGAAGTGTGTTTTGGGTTATTGTCCTGCTGGAAGACCCATGACTCTGAGGTAGACCCAGCTTTCTCACACTGGGCCCTATATTATGCTGCAAAATTTGTTGGTAGTCTTCTGACTTCATAAGCCAAGCACACGGTCAAGCAGTCCAGTGCCAGAGGCAGCAAAGCAACCCCAAAACATCAGGGAACCTCCGCCATGTTTGACTGTAGGGACCGTGTACTTTTCTTTGAATGCCTCTTTTTTCTCCTGTAAACTCTATGTTGATGCTTTTGCCCTAAAAGCTCTACTTTTGTCTCATCTGACCAGAGAACATTCTTCCAAAATGTTTTAGGCTTTTTCAGGTAAGTTTTGGCAAACTCCAGCCTGGCTTTTTTATGTCTCGGGGTAAGAAGTGGAGTCTTCCTGGGTCTCCTACCATACAGTCCCTTTTCATTCAGATGCCGATGGATAGTACGGGTTGACACCGTTGTACCCTCGGACTGCAGGGCAGCTTGAATTTGTTTGGATGTTAGTGGAGGTTCTTTATCCAACATCCGCACAATCTTGCATTGAAATCTCTTGTCAATTTTTCTTTTCCGGCCACATCTAGAGAGGTTAGCCACAGTGCCATGGGCTTTAAACTTCTTGATGACACTGCGCACGGTAGACACAGGAACATTCAGGTCTTTGGAGATGGACTTGTAGCCTTGTACATGCACATACAACATGCATACTACACATATACTACATGCATGCAACATACATATATACTACATGCAACATACATACTACATATATACTACATACATGCAACATACATGCTACATACATACTACATACATGCTACATACATGCATCATGCATGCTACATATATACCACATGCATGCAACATGCATACTACATATATACCACATATATACTACATGCATGCAACATACATACAACATATATGCTACATGCATACTACATATATTCCACATATATACTACATGCATGCAACATACATACATACTACATATATACCACATGCATGCAACATGCATACTACATATATACCACATATATACTACATGCATGCTAGATATATACCACATGCATGCAACATACATATATACAACATATATACTACATGCATGCAACATACATATATACAACATATATACTACATGCAACATACATACTACATATATACTGCGTATATACTACATACAGTCATGGCCAAAAGTATTGACACCCCTGCAATTCTGTCAAATAATATTCAGTTTCTTCCTGAAAATGATTGCAAACACAAATTCTTTGGTATTATTATCTTCAATTAATTTGTCTTAAATGAAAAAACACAAAAGAGAATGAAGCAAAAAGCAAAACATTGATCATTTCACACAAAACTCAAAAAATGGGCCGGACAAAAGTATTGGCACCCTCAGCCTAATACTTGGTTGCACAACCTTTAGCCAAAATAACTGCGACCAACCGCTTCCGGTAACCATCAATGAGTTTCTTACAATGCTCTGCTGGAATTTTAGACCATTCTTCTTTGGCAAACTGCTCCAGATCCCTGATAATTGAAGGGTGCCTTCTCCAAACTGCCATTTTTAGATCTCTCCACAGGTGTTCTATGGGATTCAGGTCTGGACTCATTGCTGGCCACCTTAGAAGTCTCCAGTGCTTTCTCTCAAACCATTTTCTAGTGCTTTTTGAAGTGTGTTTTGGGTTATTGTCCTGCTGGAAGACCCATGACCTCTGAGGTAGACCCAGCTTTCTCACACTGGGCCCTAAATTATGCTGCAAAATTTGTTGGTAGTCTTCTGACTTCATAATGCCATGCACACGGTCAAGCAGTCCAGTGCCAGAGGCAGCAAAGCAACCCCAAAACATCAGGGAACCTCCGCCATGTTTGACTGTAGGGACCGTGTACTTTTCTTTGAATGCCTCTTTTTTCTCCTGTAAACTCTATGTTGATGCTTTTGCCCTAAAAGCTCTACTTTTGTCTCATCTGACCAGAGAAAATTCTTCCAAAATGTTTTAGGCTTTTTCAGGTAAGTTTTGGCAAACTCCAGCCTGGCTTTTTTATGTCTCGGGGTAAGAAGTGAAGTCTTCCTGGGTCTCCTACCATACAGTCCCTTTTCATTCAGATGCCGACAGATAGTACGGGTTGACACCGTTGTACTCTCGGACTGCAGGGCAGCTTGAACTTGTTTGGATGTTAGTGGAGGTTCTTTATCCAACATCCGCACAATCTTGCGTTGAAATCTCTTGTCAATTTTTCTTTTCCGTCCACATCTAGGGAGGTTAGCCACAGTGCCATGGGCTTTAAACTTCTTGATGACACTGCGCACGGTAGACACAGGAACATTCTGGTCTTTGGAGATGGACTTGTAGCCTTGAGATTGCTCATGCTTCCTCACAATTTGGTTTCTCAAGTCCTCAGACAGTTCTTTGGTCTTCTTTCTTTTCTCCATGCTCAATGTGGTACACACAAGGACACGGGACAGAGGTTGAGTCAACTTTAATCCATGTCAACTGGCTGCAAGTGTGATTTAGTTATTGCCAACATCTGTTAAGTTCCACAGATAAGTTATAGGTGCTGTTAATTACACAAATTAGAGAAGCATCACATGATTTTTTGAACAGTGCCAATACTTTTGTCCACCCTCTTTGTTATGTTTGGTGTGGAATTATATCCAATTTGGCTTTAGGACAATTCTTTTTGTGTTTTTTCATTTAAGACAAATTAAATGAAGATAATAATACCAAAGAATTTGTGTTTGCAATCATTTTCAGGAAGAAACTGAGTATTATCTGACAGAATTGCAGGGGTGTCAATACATTTGGCCATGACTGTACATACAACATACATATATACTACATGCAACATACATACTACATATATACTACATGCATGCAACATACATGCATACTACATACATACTACATATATACTACATGCATACTACATATATACCACATGCATGCAACATACATATATACAAATATATACTACATGCATTCAACATGCATATTACATATATACCACATATATACTACATGCATGCAACATACATATATACTACATATATACTACATGCAACATACATACTACATATATACTACATATATACTACATGCATACTACATATATACCACATATATACTACATGCATACTACATATATACCACATGCATGCAACATACTTATATACTACATATATACTACATGCAACATACATACTACATATATACTACATATATACTACATGCATGCAACATGCATACTACATATATACCACATATATACTACATGCATACTACATATATACCACATGCATGCAACATACATATATACTACATATATACTACATGCAACATACATTCTACATACATACTACATATATACCACATGCATGCAGCATGCATACTACATATATACTACATGCATGCAACATACATATATACTACATGCAACATGCATACTACATATATACCACATATATACTACATGCATGCAACATACATATATATTACATATATACTACATGCAACATACATACTACACATATACTACATGCATGCAACATACATATATACTACATGCAACATACATACTACATATATACTACATACATGCTACATACATACTACATACATGCTACATACATGCATCATGCATGCTACATATATACCACATGCATGCAACATGCATACTACATATATACCACATATATACTACATGCATGCTAGATATATACCACATGCATGCAAAATACATATATACAACATATATACTACATGCATGCAACATACATATATACAACATATATACTACATGCAACATACATACTACATATATATTGCATATATACTACATACATACAACATACATATATACTACATGCAACATACATACTACATATATACTACATGCATGCAACATACATGCATACTACATACATACTACATATATACTACATGCATACTACATATATACCACATGCATGCAACATACATATATACAAATATATACTACATGCATTCAACATGCATATTACATATATACCACATATATACTACATGCATGCAACATACATATATACTACATATATACTACATGCAACATACATACTACATATATACTACATATATACTACATGCATACTACATATATACCACATATATACTACATGCATACTACATATATACCACATGCATGCAACATACTTATATACTACATATATACTACATGCAACATACATACTACATATATACTACATATATACTACATGCATGCAACATGCATACTACATATATACCACATATATACCACATGCATGCAACATACATATATACTACATATATACTACATGCAACATACATACTACATACATACTACATATATACCACATGCATGCAGCATGCATACTACATATATACTACATGCATGCAACATACATATATAATACATATATACTACATGCAACATGCATACTACATATATACCACATATATACTACATGCATGCAACATACATATATATTACATATATACTACATGCAACATACATACTACACATATACTACATGCATGCAACATACATATATACTACATGCAACATACATACTACATATATACTACATACATGCAACATACATGCTACATACATACTACATACATGCTACATACATGCATCATGCATGCTACATATATACCACATGCATGCAACATGCATACTACATATATAAAACATATATACTACATGCATGCAACATACATACAACATATATGCTACATGCATACTACATATATTCCACATATATACTACATGCATGCAACATACATACATACTTCATATATACCACATGCATGCAACATGCATACTACATATATACCACATATATACTACATGTATGCTAGATATATACCACATGCATGCAACATACATATATACAACATATATACTACATGCATGCAACATACATATATACAACATATATACTACATGCAACATACATACTACATATATACTGCATATATACTACATACATACAACATACATATATACTACATGCAACATACATACTACATATATACTACATGCATGCAACATACATGCATACTACATACATACTACATATATACTACATGCATACTACATATATACCACATGCATGCAACATACATATATACAAATATATACTACATGCATTCAACATGCATATTACATATATACCACATATATACTACATGCATGCAACATACATATATACTACATATATACTACATGCAACATACATACTACATATATACTACATATATACTACATGCATACTACATATATACCACATATATACTACATGCATACTACATATATACCACATGCATGCAACATACTTATATACTACATATATACTACATGCAACATACATACTACATATATACTACATGCATGCAACATGCATACTACATATATACCACATATATACTACATGCATACTACATATATACCACATGCATGCAACATACATATATACTACATATATACTACATGCAACATACATACTACATACATACTACATATATACCACATGCATGCAGCATGCATACTACATATATACTACATGCATGCAACATACATATATACTACATATATACTACATGCAACATGCATACTACATATATACCACATATATACTACATGCATGCAACATACGTATATATTACATATATGCTACATGCAACATACATACTACATACATACTACATATATACCACATGCATGCAGCATGCATACTACATATATACCACATGCATGCCACATGCATACTACATATATACTACATGCATGCAACATACATATATACTACATACAATACATTCATACAATACATACATATATATAGACATACAGTACATATAACATAGAGTACATACTCACCATCACTTGTCACTTTGTTCCCCGAAGCCATTGTCATCTATGGAATAAATATTAAAATAACAAACCACCAATATACTTACCACTGATCCGCAGAAGTCCACGAAAAAAGCTGCATGGGAAATTTCTCACACAGCAATGCCATAAAGTGAGACTAGGGACTTTTTTTTACAGTGGCAGAGGAATACAGTGCGGAAGGATATCTACCTCCCGTCATTGGATTCCTGGAGCCCGTAGAGAACGGTAGCATCAGCTGATGCTGCTGTTCTCCATGCAAGATTGTCGTGGGACACTCGTGGACTTCTGTGGATCAGGGGTAAGCATATTGGTGGTTTGTTATTTTAATATTTATTCCATAGATGACAATGGCTTCGGGGAACAAAGTGACAAGTGATGGTGAGTATGTACTCTATGTTATATGTACTGTATGTCTTTATGTATGTATTGTATGAATGTATTGTATGTAGTATATATGTATGTTGCATGCATGTAGTATATATGTAGTATGCATGTGGCATGCATGTGGTATATATGTAGTATGTATGTATGTTGCATGCATGTGGTATATATGTAGTATGCATGTAGTATATATGTGGTATATATGTAGTATGTATGTTGCATGCATGTAGTATATATGTAGTATGCATGTGGCATGCATGTGGTATATATGTAGTATGTATGTATGTTGCATGCATGTGGTATATATGTTGCATGCATGTAGTATATATGTTGTATATATGTATGTTGCATGCATGTAGTATATATGTGGTATATATGTAGTATGCATGTTGCATGCATGTAATATATATGTTGTATATATGTATGTTGCATGCATGTAGTATATACACTCACTGGCCACTTTATTAGGTACACCTGTCCAACTGTGTGTTAAGACTTAATTTCTAATCAGCCAATCACATGGCGGCAACTCAGTGCATTTAGGCATGTAGACATGGTCAAGACAATCTCCTGCAGTTCAAACCGAGCATCAGTATGGGGAAGAAAGGTGATTTGAGTGCCTTTGAACGTGGCATGATTGTTGGTGCCAGAAGGGCTGGTCTGAGTATTTCAGAAACTGCTGATCTACTGGGATTTTCACGCACAACCATCTCTAGGGTTTACAGAGAATGGTCCGAAAAAGAAAAAAAATCCAGTGAGCGGCAGTTCTGTGGCCGGAAATGCCTTGTTGATGCCAGAGGTCAGAGGAGAATGGGCAGACTGGTTCGAGCTGATAGAAAGGCAACAGTGACTCAAATTGCCACCCGTTACAACCAAGGTAGGCAGAAGAGCATCTCTGAACGCACAGTGCGTCGAACTTTGAGGCAGATGGGCTACAGCAGCAGAAGACCACACTGGGTACCACTCCTCTCAGCTAAGAACAGGCATCTGATGGCTACTTTCAGCAGGATAATGCGCCATGTCATAAAGCTCGAATCATCTCAGATTGGTTTCTTGAACATGACAATGAGTTCACTGTACTCAAATGGCCTCCTCAGTCACCAGATCTCAATCCAATAGAGCATCTTTGGGATGTGGTGGAACGGGAGATTCGCATCAGGGATGTGCAGCCGACAAATCTGCGCCAACTGTGTGATGCCATCATGTCAATATGGTCCAAAATCTCTGAGGAATGCTTCCAGCACCTTGTTGAATCTCTGCCACGAAGAATTGAGGCAGTTCTGAAGGCAAAAGGGGGTCCAACCCGTTACTAGCATGGTGTACCTAATAAAGTGGCCAGTGAGTGTATGTGGTATATATGTAGTATGCATGTTGCATGTAGTATATGTGTAGTATATATGTATGTTGCATGCATGTGGTATATATGTAGTATATTTGTAGTATGCATGTTGCATGCATGTAGTATATATGTAGTATATATGTATGTTGCATGCATGTAGTATATATATGTGGTATATATGTAGTATGCATGTTGCATGCATGTAGTATATATGTTGTATATATGTATGTTGCATGCATGTAGTATATATGTAGTATATATGTAGTATGCATGTTGCATGCATGTAGTATATGTGTAGTATATGTGTAGTATGTATGTATGTTGCATGCATGTAGAATATATGTAGTATGCATGTAGTATATATGTAGTATATAAGTAGTATGTATGTTGCATGTAGTATACATGTAGTATATATGTATGTTGCATGCATGTAGTATATATGTGGTATATATGTAGTTTGCATGTTGCATGCATGTAGTATATATGTATGTTGCATGCATGTGGTATATATGTAGTATGCATGTAGTATATATGTGGTATATATGTAGTATGTATGTTGCATGTAGTATATATGTAGTATATATGTATGTTGCATGCATGGGGTATATATGTAGTATGCATGTAGTATATATGTGGTATATATGTAGTATGCATGTTGCATGCATGTAGTATGTATGTTGCATGTATGTAGCATGTATGTAGTATGTATGTTGCATGTATGTAGTATGTACCATGTATGTAGTATGTATGTAGCATGTATGTAGTATGTATGTTGCATGTATGTAGCATGTATGTAGCATGTAGCATGTATGTAGTATGTATGTTGCATGTATGTAGCATGTATGTAGTATGTATGTAGCATGTAGTATGTATGTAGTATGTATGTAGCATGTATGTAGTATGTATGTAGTATGTTTTTTTTTTTGTACATTCAACACATAGACCGGATGATGGGACTACTACTGTCCCATCATTGGCTAATGTGTCAATCACCGTCATGGTAGCAGGCATCGCCCGATGGGACTTGTAGTCCCATCGGACGATGCCTGCACAGACCCCCGCAGCCTGCACAGACCCCCGGACAGTCGGTACAGACCACCGGCAGGCCGGCACAGCCCCCCGGCAGGCCGGTACAGACCCCCGGGCAGTCCGCACAGACCCCCGGGCAGTCAGCACAGACCCCCGCAGCCTGCACAGACCCCCGGGCAGTTGGCACAGACCCCCACAGCCTGCACAGACCCCCAGACAGTCGGCACAGACCACCGGCAGGCCGGTACAGACCCCCGGCAGTCCGCTCAGACCCCCGGCAGGCCGGTACAGCCCCCGGCAGTCCGTACACACCCCCGAGAGGCTGTACAAGGACAGAAAAAGGTTTTTCTTATTCCGATACCGGAAGTCCCTTAGACTTGAATGGGAATTCCGGTATCGGAATCGGCGATACCCGATACTTTTTTCGTATCGGGCCGATACCATCCGATCCGATATTTTAGGGTATCGGATGGTATCGCTCAACACTACCCATGACACTATTTTAATTGTTATCATCTGTCTACGTGGTTAGATAATTCTGCCAGTGGTCAGTTCTAAATTCCCCTCTCATTCTCAGAATGTCAAGGCCAAATATTTATCTGGCCAAAAAGTACTAACGGATATGGTTCCACGAATTGTTAAATTGACATAAGGGAAATGCCATAAATCCCACGTACTCCCTTCACACTCAATTAAATATATATTATAACACATGATATACTTTGACATTTCTGTTATATAACTATCGTTCTTGCCAATTATTGTGTCAGCTCTACGCCATTTTGTTAATTGCTACACAATATTACGGAATTGTCCATATTTGTTCATTTGCTTTTCTGATGAGCTATAAAAGATCTACCCTGACCCTCCCAATAAAGGAGATTTACTTGATAGACAAGCAATCTGTGTCTCTCGTTTTATTTCTGCCAATCCTAGGTACCTAGGCAAAAGCTCCTCCTGAGCTATACCCTAGGAGACATAGAAATCCCTTCTCCGACAGTGGGCTCCATGGCTGGGGGATGCCGCCCGGAGCCTGAGTAGCCAAGAAGGAGAGAAGGAAGTCCCGCAAGTTTAGTTTCCCTGTGCCCCTGTCACGGCTTTCGTCATGCCCCGCTGTACTTACCTGCCCGCTTTCGCTCCGCAACCTGCCTCTCCCCGTCAGCCGCGGCGTCCTCCTGTGACCGGCCCGCGATGTCACTGCATGCTTTGCACATGCCCCGTAGGCCATGTCTTCCCTCTGCTTCTTGTGCTCCGGCGGTGCCCTGACCCGGAAGCACTGATGGACCAATGGGGCCGCCCTCCTGTAATGGAGGCACCTGATCGTCGTGTTCACACCCACACGCTAGGCCCCTGTGCCCTTGCCCTGTGCCCGGTTCTCACTTCTCCCTGTGCTTCTTCCTACAGCCTTGCTCTGTCCTGCCTGCCCGTGCCTGATTCCTGCTGTCATACTCCGGTCCTGAGCCCTTGCTCTGACCTGCCTGCCCGTGCTGATTCCTGTTGTCCTACTCCAGCCTGCCTGCTCGTGTCTGATTCCTGGTCTTCTACTTTAGTCCTCTGCCCTTGCTCCACTCTGCTGCCCTTGTCTGATTCCTGTCACCCTACTCTGACCCTGTGCCCTGGCTCTGTCCCGCTGTCCCTCTCTATCTCCTGCTGTCCAACTCCAGTCTCGCCACCCAAGCCCTATGCTGTCTTTGTGCTTGTGGTACCAGGTACTCTGTTCTACTCCAGTCCATTCCGAGCTGCACCTCTTGGTACCGGCTGCCGTGGCATTTGAACCCCTGGGCCTGCTCCTAATGGTCCCTGTATAGGGGTCGGCTCCACTTGGTTACGCACGCGGGGACCCCTCGGTGCCACAGTCCAGAGGGTCCACTCCTGGAGTCCTGCCTCATCTAGCGGAACGCTAACAGCCCCCTTGTATGGGCTGAAATGGATGGCCGAGCCATCCGTTGCTTAGGTGATACCAGTTCCCAAGTGACTACCATGCCAGAAATTTATTTCAGACGTCACATTTCTGAAGCAATGCAGCCTGAATGGGGCTCAGTGATCAAGTTGGCCAACCAATTACCCATCCCGGTCGCAGGGGTGGTCTGGATGCAAATTACTGTGTGTGGCAAAGATGTGGGCCGAAAAGGAGTAGTGTTGTCCGCCGGAGACCCTGGCAATGGCACTACAGTGACGCTAGGGATGAATGTGCTGAAGGAACTCGGGACCATCCTAGTCAATGAGTGACCAGATGCTTTTCTCAATCAATGGAGCCCCCGCAGCCCCCAAAAAAGATGTTACAGCAACTGATACGGGTAGCCCAGGCTCAAGAAACATTGAGAGAAGGAAAATTCCTGGGGAAGGTGGTTGTTCTGGCCACTGCCAAGCTCGTTTTACCACCTGGCCAGACTGCGCTGACCTTGCGAAGGAATGGAAGTTCAGATAGAGCCCACACTACTAGATCAGCTGCCTTCAGGACTCCTCATTGCTCAGACATTAACCACTGTCCATGACGGTAATATAGTGGTGCGATGTATTAACTTAGGGGAGGATGATCTCATGCTCTCACCCAAGAGTGAAATGGCCCAAGTACTGGATATGCTGGAGGAACTGACACCACCAGAGGCCATTCAGTTAGCTGCGAAACAAGGAGATCCCTGGACTGTAGCCCTCACCATGTCCTCAGAGCCTTCATCAGTATCATGAGAGGACGCCGGATCCTGGAACAGATGCGGTCTGAAATGATGGGACTCTCTTCACAACATGTGAAAAAAATGGAAGCTATGCTGGGGCGGTACCAAGATGTCTTTTCCCTTCAAGACTATGATTTCGGGTGCACCACAGCCATAACCCATGAGATCCCCACAGGAAATGCCGCATCGGTTCGGGAGCGCTATCGACAGATCCTGCCACAAATGTACAGGAGGTGAAAGAAATGTTGGCACACATGCTGCAGAGTGGGGTTGTTATGGGGCTGGTGGAACGCACCAAATAATAAAGAAGGTATTTAGGTGCGTTTGCAGCCTGGGGTCCACCGTGCAGAGATGTAAACTGCTGCTCTGTAATGGTGGACGTTATATGGCGGTATAATAGAGGAACACACGGGGTTAACTTCACCCAGTGTCTACAGAGGCGGACTCTATTACCTCACAGAGCCGCATGACCACCAAATATAAATGCCATAGCCTGTTTATGCTCACAGAGCTTGGCAATGTGAGCGCTAGTGTAAAGTCACAGGACTCTGCCCCTGAGACACTGGGTTAGAGTCCCTCTAGACACACTAGTGCTCTGCACCACAACTGCGGTGCCCGAAAGAGACTAATAAATAGATAAAGCGCACTACGCGCACACAGCAGACGCCACTAACCACCCGGACTAGGGAGGAAAGAGCTAGACTTGCGCACGGTGCTGCACTGGCAGATGCAGTTACTTAACTCGGTACAGAGGTGCCTTGAACAGAACGGCACCATATGGTGCTACCTGAGGTACTGTGACTAGGTAGTTTCAGTGGCGCAATACCATGCCACTAGTGGGCACTGACTCTAAACCCTAAACCCTACGAACAAGCACAACCAGACGAAGGGAGTCATAATGAGTCAGTCACCAGTCTCAAGCATCCATCATGACACACACAAATAGCAAATAGAGTCTATACTAGTGCATGGCCGAGCGGCCATGCGAACCTTTTAAAACAGCGTTCTTCTGGGACCTTCCTGATGGTCCAATCCGAGCTCCTTGAGGACCTGAGCATGTGACCTCGGACCTCCAATGAGAGGTCGTCCCACGGGAATGCACAGTAATCTGCAAAAAGGACTTTGTCTCCGGAGCTGCTCGCGGCTAGCTAGCGTGGATTGCTAAAGCTGAACCAGAGGTGGCAGCAGCAACCAACCTGACGGCACTTGCCTGAGCAAGATGCTGGGATCGATGCGTTTGCTGAGCAGCCTCCTCTGTGGCTGGAATAGAATGGGAGACCACAGAAGGCAAGGCTCGGGCTTCCTCCCGTGCAGAGGCAGGAACCCGATGCCTAACAGGGGTCATACGGGAGAGTCAGAGCCCGTGGGCAGCCCCTATTGCTCTAGTTTGGAAAAAGGATGAAACCCTGCATTTTTGTGTCGACTACTGGTGAGTAAAGGCCTGTAGAATTCTGGACTCTTATCCCCTACCGAGAATCGAGGAGTTGTTGTCTGCCCTGGGAAAAGCTAAGTACTCGTCATTAGAACTGGCCATTGGATATTGGCAAGTGCCCATGGCTAAGCAAGACAGGCCGAAAACAGCTTTCATACTGCCCTTGGGGTTATTCAAATTCAACCGGATGCCCTTCGGTCTTACCAACACGCCTGGAACCTTTCAGCAGCTGATGTAATGGTGTTTGGGAGACCTGAACTTTGAAGCTACCCTCATTTACCTGGCTGTCATCATTGTCTATACAGCCACTTTTGAGGAACATATTTGGTGGCTGGAGCAGGTGTTGAGTCTGCTACAGAAGCACAGCCTGAAAGTGAAGCCTCAGAAGTGCCATCTTTTCCGTCAGCAAATTCAATACCTTGGACATGTTGTATTTTCAGAGGGAGTTAGACCTGCGTGTGAAAAGATAGCAACAGTACAGGATTGGCCCACTCCGAAAACAGTGAAGGACGTGCGGAATTTTCTGGGGCTTACGGTGTACTATCGACGGTTTGTGAAATACTTCATTCGCATCATCAATCCACTGCTGGAGTTACTGAAAGGAGTGCAGTCTGGTGGAGAAAAGCAGACCATCCAGTGGGGGAATAGCCAGGAAGAAGCCTTTCAAGCCCTGAAGATAGCCCTGACTAAAACATCTATACTGGCTTATGCAGACTTCTCTCAACCTTTCATCCTTCATACCGATGGAAGTCTCCAGGGATTATGGGCTGTATTGTGCCAGGTACAGGACGGAAAGGAATGAGTAATTGCCTATGCAAGCTGATCTCTCCATGACTCAGAATGAAGCCCAAACAAATATAGTTCCTTTAAGCAAGAGTTACTGGCATTAGTCTGGGTGATGACCGAGAAGCTTGCCGAGTACCTTTCAGGATCTAAAGTCTTGGTATGCACTAACAACAATCCTTTAGCCCACCTAGAAAATGCAAAACTGGGGGCCTTGGCACAAAGACAGGTGGCCTGTATGACAAAATACCAATACAATATCACATGCAGAAAAGGAGCTGAGAAAACATATGCTAAAGCCCTGTCCAGAGTGACTCACGAGCGACCTGGTCGGGACCGAGATGAAGAGTTGGATGCAGAACAGATCCCTGGGTTGCAGAACCTCGCCAGGACGTTGGCAACGACGCGGGAAAAGGTCGAGGAGGCATCGGGAAAACACCTGTTGGAACAACCTTGAGATGACTGGGTGCGGCTTCAGCAGGAAGACAGGGAACTAGCTCAGATAAAACAATAGGTGGTCCTAAAACAACTACCTAGCCAGAGTGAGAGAGATGCCCTGTCCTCAGGGAGGCTGCAGATCCTCCAACAATGGGAGAGGCTTCAACTGGAAGACAGTTTGCTGTATAGGAAGGTGCAGTTGGTCTGAGAATTGGGCGTCACTTGGCAAGTGGTGCTCCCAGAAAAAGTGATCAATGAGGTGGCCATGGAAGCTAATGTAAGAGGGGCTCACTTTGGTCCGATAAAGGCATTTCAGTGGTTGCAGAAGCTGGTCTATCATCCCCGGTTGAAGACTGCAGGGGAAGAGGCCTGTCGACAATGTCGAAGCAGTGAATTGGCTAAACCCCTAGAACAGAGAGCTCCTATGCAGACCATTGTGACCTCTGCTCCCTTGGAACTGCTAATGATGAACTACTTAACCATGGGTCCTGCCCATCTCGAACATTGTCTTGTGATGACCAATCATTTCACTAAGTTCGCTGTGGTGACTTTAACCCGGGATCAGACGGCTGAGTCAGCTGCACAGGCCATCTGTTGAGATTTTATCCGGGTGTATGGATGACCAAAAAGGATCCATTCTGATCAAGGCACCTGCTTTCAGGGTTGAGTGCTGGAGGAGCTTCACCGCCTGTATCGGATTGAAACGTCCAGGATGACCCCTTACCACTTGCAGGGGAATGGAGTCTGTGAGCGTTTCAACCGGACATTGATTCAGATGTTGAGAAGGTTGGAGTAAGACAGAAAAGTCCATTGGCCCGAGTATATAGCTTAGTTGGTCTGGGTGTACAACAAACAAGTGCACAGTACAACCAGATACACGCCATACACCCTGCTGACGAAAAGGGTGAGAGATTACCGAGCTGGAGTTGGACCCAGAGGAGGACTTCCCATGGACTGGGGTGTCCACCTGGGTCCGTGAACATCGACATCGCTTGCAGATTCTGCATCGACTAGTACAGACCAGGTTTTGGGAACTTGAACACCATGAGACGACGCCTCTGCGATTGACAGCTGTCAAGGCTGGGGACCGAATATTAGTCCGAGACAAGCAGCCTTGAGACAAGTTAGAGCATCGATGGAAAAAACTTTTTACCTGGTGAAATGCCAAGTTGGAACTGATGGACTCATCTATGAAGTCCAGCCTGAAGGAGAAGAAGGGGCCCCTACCCGAGTTGTAAACTGAAGCATTCTACTTCCTTGCCTGTCACAAGATCCAGTAAGAGAAGAAAGAGCACCAAGTGTTCCCGAAGTGTCCACTTTAGCAACCTACGATTTTGATGAAGAAGAACTTGCCTTACCCTCTGATCTGGACTGTCCATTACCCACTGGCACAGGGGAAGTTTGAGACCCTAAACTCCCAATATGGCTGCTCCACCAAACCCGGATGCATCACTGTCCTCAACTGCCCAACCTGACTCGACTACCCAACCTGACTTACACCACACAGAACGAACGACAGCTGGAATACCTCCCAACTGTTATGAACAAGACCAATTTATTTGCCAGGGGATCATTTGAGAGATAGAAGAGTGTCAATGCCTGCTGCAAGAACTCTCGCCCATGGAATGGCGAGCTAAAGGAGAGGGAGAGTGTAAGGAGAAAGACCGGGCCGTGGGTATCTGTACCGAGCCGGATCCAGAATTGTTGAGGCGGCCTCCCTTGTCGCCTGGGGGAAGGAATGAGTAGGCGGACAGACCTCATGAACTGGGTAGGAATGGGCAGCTTAAAGAGCAAAGCACGCACAGCCACAGGTGTTTTGGTGTGAACATTCAGTGAGCGGCAGGCTGAGGAAGCTGTAGTACATGGTCACCCTGACTGAGTAATGGTTCCCTCAGAGTTCAAAAGAATTCATAAGACCTGTTCCGCCCCTATCTGAACCAAGCAGCGTGCACATAACATACAGGACACAATAAGTTCCTCCATTGCACTGTTATTGCTTACATTTGTTTTCTCTATTAATCCCCCTTTAACCATTAACCTCCCTGTGAGGAGTGAACACATTGTTCCATTAAATTATTACATTTTGTTAACCCTTGCTCTGCCTTCTGTCTGTCACTGCATCCTGCAACCTGCTTACACTCTGAAAACAGGCAGTGTAATAACCTGCTGGCCACTGTGTGCATACAGGCCATGTAATGACCAGCACTTTTTTAAGTTGAAAACAATGAGCAGAGTATCAAATATGGGGTGTGGCACTTCTGCCTTCCCATCATATGTCACTTACCAATAAGGTGATACTCCACCTTGCACATTCTGGAAAGACTGTGCATGCAGCAGCAGGTGATACTGGAGTTTGAGACGCAGCACGCAAGGGTGAGTCACTCTGTGGAGCAACACCATTTCATGACCAATGAGTGTCCTTCAATGCAGGACATGTGTGCCATTTTGTGCTGCATGGACTACTCCACCAACATGGCCAGTGCACATGATGCCATCATCTTTAGCATTATTATCCCTCTTTTATGTCTCCTGTAAAAACAAAGCTTAAGGCGATGATGAATGAGATGGTAGCACAGGTGGAAGAGGAGGAGCAACAGGGAGCATTCACAGCATTATCAGGCTAGGCAACCACACATCTTGGAGTTTCGGTTCATGTACCAACAGTGGCAAGGTACACAAATGTCAAGCCAGGTGACATTTGGCCGAATATGGCCGAAACGTTGTATTTTGTACTGGCAGAATAAATTTTTGATACAATTTTTCACCTAGACCGGATGCTGTTCCTCTTCCTTATTTGGACTATTGTTCATTTGGGTCCATGAACCTTTGAAACTGCATCTACTCCTCCGTTGTGCTGTCAGCTGCTCTTTGTTGTTTAGAGTAGACAGCACTGTCTCCAGTATCACCACCTGCCAGGAAGCCCCCAGTTCTCCCTGAAGTTGAACCTTCCGGTATAGCAGTCCATTTCTCATCTTCAATGCTTCTGGAGTCAGAGCATTCTGCTGTTCTGGGTTAGGCAGCTTCTCCAATGTTACCCAGTGTCTGAACAGAGCAAGTTTGCGATCTTCCTGCTGCATCTGAACCCACTCATCCCGAGATATTCCGAATACTCCTTCATGACGGGAGGTCTGTATTTGGTCCAGCATGGCCCCCATCGTCCCAGCGGTCCTTCGGAATTGAGGATCCTCTTCTCCCTCTAGCAATTCATCCCTACTTTTTCCCAGTGGTACATGTCTTGCTCTTGACAGGGAGTCAACGTACATGTTCTCTGCCCCTCCTATAGGCGATTCGGAGCTTTGCCATCCGGGCCACCCAGCTTTGTTCCAAGGCCCCTAGCTTGGCATTCTCCAGATGTGCCAATGAGTTATTAGTGATGAGCGTGCACTAAAATGCTCGGGTGCTCGTTGCTCTGGTCGAGCAATTTGGAATACTCGGGTACTCGGACAGAACAACGAGCCTGAGCATTTTTAACGCGATCCCCCTGGGGGTCCTTTTAAGGTCTAAAAACGTCAGTCAGAAAATTATGGAAACACTGCTCAAATGACAAAGGAACATCATGGGAATTGGCCCTGGAAGCATTCCTGACTCCTAGCTCACAGCTTTAAACAATGTTGTCAGAGTTTCATGCCATTTTTACCAGTGCACCAAAAAACATACCAAAACGAAACCAAAACAGATTTTGCTGGGAAATATGTTAAAATACATCCTTTCCAGGTTAATGACTTGTATATAAGGCAAAATAATTAACCCTAGACCGAATGATCCTCCACCACTTTTGCTTTGTTCACACGCAGCTTTTTGATGCGTTTTTCAACTTTAACATTGCTTTCAACCAATATTAATGTGTTCACTGGTAAGTGTCATTGTAACATTTAACAACCCTAGCTGGCCATGTGGTGTGTGACACATAAGGAGACACACCTTGTTTCATTTCTGAAGGAGGGACTCTTAAAGTCACAAAGCCTATTTTTACAGGGGCATCAGGCGGCATTAATATTCTTAAAGATCCATTATTAAACAGTGGGTCTCCTATGCTGTTATTGCCTATGCAGTGAATGCTTGGGCTGCCAAGAATTACAATGAACCCCAATACCCCTATGTCGAGAGGTACAGGAGGACCTCCTGAAAAAATGTTGCACTGATTGCAAGGCCTGCCCTCCTCTCAAGTCATATGCACCCCAATATGCCTTTGAACCCAGATACTGGAAGGCCACATGAAAACCCACTTCACAGTCTTCAGTTGGTCGTGTCATACAGTTTCCTTATGCATTGAATGCAAGGGCCGCCTTGACCCAAATTTGCACACACCCTAATCCCCCCTTGGAAGAAACATGGAGGAAGGCCTCCTAAAAAAAAGTCCCATCACAAAGGAGTGGGTCTCCTAGACTCGTAATGCCCATACACTAAGTGTATGGGCTGACAAACATTTCCCCATGGGGGTACAATTTAAAAAAATATTTTATGGGGATCATAGACACCCTTTCCAAAAATTGGAGTGACTGTAGCAGCATGGAACACGTTAACCCTGGTGATATAGTGGCAGTGAATGATGAGATGTTCAGGAAGGCCTCATTAAAAACTAGGCCCAATTTAAAGGAGTGGGTCTACTAGACTCATAATGCCCATACACCAAGTGCATGGGCTGACAAACATTTCCCCCTGGGGGAGTAAAATTGTTAAAAATATTTTATGGGCATCATAGACACCCTTGCCAAAAATTGGACTGGCTGTAGCAGCACAGAACACGTTAAAGAGAACCTGTCACCTCTTCCAGGCATTTTTAACTAAAAGTGCCACCTTGTGCAGCACTAATGCTGCATTCTGTCAAGGTGGCTCTTTTATATGGCGTCCCTTCCATCGCAGAAAGAAGCATTTTTAAAATTTGTCACTCATACCTGAAGTTTGTCCGGGGGGACAAGTCTTTCCCCCCAGACACAGATTCCTCACATCCATCAGTCATTTCCTCTTGGCGCTGGCCCCGCAGCATTCATTTATTTTCCTGGCACCTGCGCTGTTATTTTTTCTTCTTGGGCATGTGCAGTTAACGCTGCCCGTCCACTGACATCACATGATGTCTTCCTTATCGCGCCTGCGTGGACGCACGGCCCGAGATCCCACCCCGCAGTCTCTTCTGATTTATTCACACTGCGGGGCGGTATCTCGGTGGCTCTTTTAGTTAAAAACGCCTGTGTCATGTTTAATTAGGTGAGTACGGCCAGGAAGTTCTGAGAAAACATCTGCGTTCCTCTGTATGAACTCCCTGGTCTCTTGTGGAGCTACCTGGGGGTCATTTACTTTAGATGGTGGTGCCCCTCGGGGCCCATCCTCAAGGGCAGCTCCTGCCACCAGACTCTCCCTGTCCCGACAGGCCTTAAGTAAGTTTATGTGGTATATTTGTTCGGGTTTTCTCTTGTCTGGTTGATGTATCTTATAATTTACTTCACCTATTCTGTCCAGCACTTCGTATGGGCCCTGCCATTTCGCAAGAAATTTATTTTCTACGGTAAGTACCAATACTAACACCCTGTCTCCGGGTTGAAAGACTCGAGTTTTAGCTGCTCGGTTGTATACCGTGCTTTGGGCATGTTGTGCGTGCTCTAAACATTCTTTAACTATTGGCATAATTACCTCAATTCTGTCCTGCATAAGTGTTATGTGTTCAATTACACTGCAATAAGGATTCACCTCCTGTTCCCAAGTCTCATTGGTAATATCTAACAGGCCTCTGGGACACCGCCCATAAACCAACTCAAAAGGCGAAAAGCCTGTGGAGGATTGGGGTACTTCACGTATAGCAAACAGGAGATATGGTAGGAGGGCATCCTGTCATGATCCAGTGATGGATCTGGCGGTATTAAAAGCACAAAGTGAACTTTTTTTACTTTGGTTAAGTTCAAAGGTGTTTTGACTGTCCCCGGTGGTGGTTGTGGTATTGCACTTTAGGTTTTTGTGCACTTAATTTGGATCAGGTGTGTCACCCTATAAAGGTGTGCTCAGGGTGTTCACTCACTGCCTGTGATATTGTGAGATTGCTTTCACTTTGAAGTGGAGAGCCTGGAGGAAGGATGGAGCTGGTGAGGAGTCCTGCGCAGCTTAGCCAGGGGGGACATGTTGCAGCTATGATGTCTGGACGAAGGGCTGGCATGGCGTGGTGGGGTCGCAGTGATGGAGTCAGCGGGAAGTGTCTGCATGGTCTGGTGGAGTGGCTACTATGGAGAGTGGCACTCACCATGTGGGACTTGGCCGCTGAGCTGGACTCAAGCATGCTTGACTTCGTGGCAGAAGCTGAACACTTCCTTGGGACTCTGGTACTAAGCAGCTGCAACTGGTGTTGGACTCTGCTCCAAGGCTGCACTAAGGTGAAGGATCCTGTTATGGTGATGGATCCAGGTGGAGGAGAAGATGCACTCAGGTGGAGGGCTCTGTTGCTAGGAGCGCACGCAACAGAGCAAAGCTAAGTGGTGTTTTCCCCTGTATTGTCTCTTTCCTCATGTGTGTTATTAGTGCAGTGGTGGGATTAGTCTCCGCACCGACCCATTCCCTAGTGAGGGTTTAGGGTCAGGGTGAGCAAGGGCGTTAAGGTACGCGTGCGGCGACAGGTGCGGAGCCTGTTTAGGGAATGTAAGGAGTGCAGGGACACTGGCTCAGGGGAGCTTAGGAGGTCTCCATGTCCCCATTCCCTATCGCAGGGCCCACCATTGCTAAAGTTTCCCAGGTTCCCCCTTTATCATTTGATTTATTGTATAACGTGTAATACCTAAATTCGCCAGGTGGAGGCGGCGTATCCACTTGCACGTTTTATTATTTAAATGCGCCCCACTGGAGGCGGTGTATCCAGGGTCACGTGTGTTATGGGTCCGCCTTGCGGAAACATCTGCGTCCTGACACACGTGATCATGACATTATCACAGGCCATACAGTTTTTTTTTCTGGTGAGCTTTGGCCATGTGGAGACCGCTGAGTAATTGCTGCCGGGCCTCACTGATGTGAGTGGGGAGCGGCAAGGTGTTTAGAGCCGCTGCAGCAGCAGTTATCACGGTCTGGGGCCTCTGCTCAGGTAACCAGGAAATCAAAATTGGCGGCTGCGGTCTGGCAAAAGCCCCTAGAGTCGCTGCTGGGGAGCGGGACTTGCTCATGACCAGGGAGGTACCCAGGCAGGTGGGAGGAATGGTGCCCCACGGAGCTGCCTGGTATTCCCCGAGGTGAAGGGGTACATCCCTGTGGTGAGCAGACTAGGTGTATAGTCGCTGCTGGGGAGCTGGACTTGCTCATACAGGGGACGCACCCAGGCAGGTGGGAGGAATGGTGCCCCACGGAGCTGCCTGGTATTCCCCGAGGTGAAGGGGTACGTCCCTGTAGGGAGCAGATTGGTGTATAGTCCGCGGGGCTCATGCCAAATCTTCGATGCCGCTCCTCCTGGTCGTGTGGAGGCGACCAGCGAGTGTATATATTTTCCTCCATATTCCTGCGGCTATGGTACTAAAACCTCCTAGAGTCGCTGCTGGTAGAGCAGGACTGGTTCATGCAGGCGGGCGCACCCAGGCAGGTGGGAGGAATGGTGCCCCACGTAGCTGCCTGGTATTCCCCGAGGTGAAGGGGTACGCCCCTGTGGTGAGCTGACTGGTGTGATAGTCCGCGGGGTTTTACGCCGAATCTTCATACCATCGAAGAATCCGCCCTCCTGGTCGTGTGGAGGCGACCAGCGAGAGTATATTTCCTCCATTTCCCGGTCCCCTTCTCCTCCTGGTGTGTGCAGCAGGTGTGCTGCGGGGGAGTAGGGACAAATCTCTACCCTCACCATTAATCAACCCTAGGAGGCGCAGTCCTCATGGTGAAAGGGTTGGAGGGTGGTGTCCCTTGGTGAATAGTGGGGGTGTGAGTGTGGTGACACAGGGGGACGCCTCTGTTGTCAAGTCCAGAGTGAGTTCACCAAGTTATGACAAATGTATGTGTGCAATAAACGTTCGGGTCCGGACCTGTGTGTGAACGAGCATGTATGGGTGCCACCAAAAAACATCTTGGAAATGTGTTGTGGAGTCTGATCAGCTCTTAGCATACATACACATACATAATCTCGTTCCCCAGGTCGGCGCTGTGGAGATGAGCGGTGCCTCCAAAATGAACATGTATTTCCAATACCAGCGGTGTTTGTCATGAACCTGAAGTGTCAGGTAATGGTGGGGTGAACTCAGGATCTGGGCGTCCCCGCTGTAGGTGTTTCCCTAATGAGGGGTGGTCTTGAGGGTCCAGAGGCCCCTCATTAAGGAGGGGGTACTGTCATGATCCAGTGATGGATCTGGTGGTATTAAAAGCACAAAGTGAACTTTTTTTACTTTGGTTAAGTTCAAAGGTGTTTTGACTGTCCCCGGTGGTGGTTGTGGTATTGCACTTTAGGTTTTTGTGCACTTAATTTGGATCAGGTGTGTCACCCTATAAAGGTGTGCTCAGGGTGTTCACTCACTGCCTGTGATATTGTGAGATTGCTTTCACTTTGAAGTGGAGAGCCTGGAGGAAGGATGGAGCTGGTGAGGAGTCCTGCGCAGCTTAGCCAGGGGGGACGTGTTGCAGCTATGATGTCTGGACGAAGGGCTGGCATGGCGTGGTGGGGTCGCAGTGATGGAGTCAGCGGGAAGTGTCTGCATGGTCTGGTGGAGTGGCTACTATGGAGAGTGGCACTCACCATGTGGGACTTGGCCGCTGAGCTGGACTCAAGCATGCTTGACTTCGTGGCAGAAGCTGAACACTTCCTTGGGACTCTGGTACTAAGCAGCTGCAACTGGTGTTGGACTCTGCTCCAAGGCTGCACTAAGGTGAAGGATCCTGTTATGGTGATGGATCCAGGTGGAGGAGAAGATGCACTCAGGTGGAGGGCTCTGTTGCTAGGAGCGCACGCAACAGAGCAAAGCTAAGTGGTGTTTTCCCCTGTATTGTCTCTTTCCTCATGTGTGTTATTAGTGCAGTGGTGGGATTAGTCTCCGCACCGACCCATTCCCTAGTGAGGGTTTAGGGTCAGGGTGAGCAAGGGCGTTAAGGTACGCGTGCGGCGACAGGTGCGGAGCCTGTTTAGGGAATGTAAGGAGTGCAGGGACACTGGCTCAGGGGAGCTTAGGAGGTCTCCATGTCCCCATTCCCTATCGCAAGGCCCACCATTGTTAAAGTTTCCCAGGTTCCCCCTTTATCATTTGATTTATTGTATAACGTGTAATACCTAAATTCGCCAGGTGGAGGCGGCGTATCCACCTGCACGTTTTATTATTTAAATGCGCCCCACTGGAGGCGGTGTATCCAGGGTCACGTGTGTTATGGGTCCGCCTTGCGGAAACATCTGCGTCCTGACACACGTGATCATGACACATCCCAATCTCTCCCGTCCTTATCCACCACCCTTTTCAACATTCCCTTTAGGGTTTTATTAAAGCGCTCCACCAATCCATCAGTCTGAGGGTGATATACTGAGGTACGCAAGTGGGAGATATTTAGTAGTTTACATAAGTCCTTAAGCATACGAGACATAAAGGTGGTCCCTTGATCCGTAAGTATCTCTTTCGGAAAGCCGGTGCGAGAAAACATATTAACCTGCTCCTTTGAAATTGAAATCACATTGGCATTCCGCAAGGGTACTGCTTCAGGATAGTGAGTGGCATAATCTTGTACTACCAAAATGTACTGATGACCCCTGGCAGATTTAACTAATGGA
This sequence comes from Dendrobates tinctorius, assembly GCF_039654945.1. NCBI lineage: Eukaryota > Metazoa > Chordata > Amphibia > Anura > Dendrobatidae > Dendrobates > Dendrobates tinctorius. Next base: position 92,925,295 of record NW_027361687.1, on the reverse strand, counting down.
CCGACTATATCCATTGCTATCCTCTCGAAGGGCACCTCTATTATTGGCAAGGGCACTAAGGGGTTTCTAAAATGTGGCATAGGTGCGGTCAACTGACACGTAGGACAAGACCGACAGTACTGGGTCACGTCTCCCACTAGACCTGGCCAAAAGAAACATTGCAGAATACGGTGTTTTGCCATGGGGTTCGGTAACGTCAGCTGATCCCCTGCTGTGTGTACGGCAAACTCTCCTGCTGCCTACAACTTCTGACTACCTCTGATTTAATATGTTCTCTGATTTGCCCAGGGGAAATACTAGAGACAGAGTGGAGACAGAGGCCAAATCAGAGAATGTTTAAATCTGAAGTAGTTACAATTTGGAGGCAGCAGCAGTTTGCCCTCCACACAGCAGGGGATCAGCTGACGTTACCGACCCCCACTTTCACATGAACGAGTTTTTTTTTCTGTGTGGACAGCACTTTCGAGCACCAACTGGCGTTGTTGGAGCCCAGGGACTATCATGGTGTAGGCCGAGGCCTTCTTGGTGGCAGTTTTAGATTGTTTGTAGGCTACAACAGACTGTCAACGTGCTCCAATTAGGCATCTGTCTCCACTCTGTTTCCAGGATTTCACGTGACCACCAACACCGCCAGTTTATGCGTACAGTAGCCATCTGCCCAATCCACACGTGTTCCTGTGTTACTGGGGTTCTGTAATGTCAGCAGATCCCCTGATGTGTGTTTGCCAATGTCTCCTGCTCTGTCCACATTCCCACCACTTGCAGTGGGAAGGTGGACAGCGCAGGAGACAGTGCCGGACACACATTGGGGGATCAGCTCACGAAACAGAACACCAGGAACACAGGAACAAGTGTGGAATGCGTGGACGGCAACTGTGAGCAGGAACTGGCGGTGTTGGAGGTCAGGGGAAATACTAGAGACAGAGTGGAGACAGAGGCCAAATCAGAGAATGTTTAAATCTGAAGTAGTTACAATTTGGAGGCAGCAGCAGTTTGCCCTCCACACAGCAGGGGATCAGCTGACGTTACTGACCCCCACTTTCACATGAACGAGTGTTTTTTTCTGTGTGGACAGCACTTCCGAGCAATAACTGACGATGTTGGAGCCCAGGGATAGTCATTTTGTAGGCTGAGGCCTACTTGGAGGCAGTTTAAGATAAGACGTTATTTGAATTTGGAGGCAGCAGGAGAGTTTGCCATACACACAGCAGGGGATCAGCTTACGTTACCGAACCCCACTTACACATGAGCGAGTGTTTTGTCTGTGCGTACAGCACTTCTGAGCACCAACTGGCGTCGGAGTCCAGGGAAAATCAGGTAGTAGGCCGAGGCCTACTTGGAGCCAGGTGTAAATCTGAGGTACTTTGAGTTTGGAGGGAGCAGGACACTTTGCCATACACACAGCAGGGGATCAGCTGATGTTACCGAACCCCACTTACACATGAGCGAGTGTTTTGTCTGTGCGTACAGCACTTCTGAGCACCAACTGGCGTCGGAGCCCAGGAAAAATCAGGTAGTAGGCCGAGGCCTACTTGGAGCCAGGTGTAAATCTGAGGTACTTTGAGTTTGGAGGGAGCAGGACACTTTGCCATACACACAGCAGGGGATCAGCTGATGTTACTGAACCCCACTTACACATGAGCGAGTGTTTTGTCTGTGCATACAGCACTTCTGAGCACCAACTGGCGGTGTCGGAGCCCAGGGAAAATCAGGTAGTAGGCTGAGGCAAGGTCGAGGAAGAGGAGGACAAAAGCGAGGCAGTTTTCTGGCAACCTATGTGTCATCAGGGGAAGGTGGGACAAAATCCTTTGAAACCCATGCATGGTTCATTTTAATGAAGGTTAGATCATCAACATTTTGGGTTAACAGATGTGTCCTTTTTTCGGTCAGGATTGATCCAGCAGCACTGAAGACTCTTTCAGATAGCACACTAGCAGCAGGGCAAGCGAGCTCCTGTAAGGCATATTGTGCCAATTCAGGCCAGGTGTCCAGTTTAGAGGCCAAATAGTCAAAGGGGAATGACCTGTGAGGGAGAACATCGATATGGGAGGAGAAGTAGTTTGTAACCATAGTTGACAACTGCTGTCTCCTGTCACTTTTAATCGATGCAGTATTAACAGTCGTGTGAGCGGTACTTGAGAAATCATTCCACAACATGGTCATTAAACCCCAGTCTCCAATGCCACTTTGGCTGTGTGCACCACGAACACCTCTTCCATTGTGGCCACTACGGCTCGTGGGAGAACCAGCACCACTGCTGTGTGCTGGGAAAGCCTCAAACAAACGGTTTACCAGAGTTGCTTGTTTCTTAGCCAATATTATCTCTAGGCTCTCCTGTGGCATGATGTTGTGTAATTTGCCTTTGTAGCGTGGATCGAGGATGCTGGCCAGCCAGTAGTCATCATCCCTCATCATTTTGGCTATGCGGGGGTTCCTTTTTAGGACCCGCAAGGCATAATCGCACATGTGGGCCAATGTTCCAGGTGTCAATGCTGCACTGCCACTGCAGGGTGGAGGAGCACTATCTGGCAAATCCACATCCCTAAAGTCACGTGCAAACACTGTACCTGACCTTGAAACGCCAACATTTTCTCTTGCCCCCTGAGAAGCATCCTCCTGCCCAAAATAATCATCCCCCTCATCCTCCTCCTCCTCCTCTTCTTCCTCCACCTCGTCCAGGACAGTTCCCTGACCAGACAATGGCTGACTGTCATCAAGGCTTCCCTCCTCCTCCTCCTCCGCTGCAGATGCCTGATCCTTAATGTGCTTCAAACTTTGCATGAGCAGACGCATAAGTGGGATGCTCATGCTTATGATGGCATCATCTGTACTTACCAGCCGTGTGCATTCCTCAACACACCGAAGGACTTTACAGAGGTCTTTCAGCTTTGACCACTGCACACCCGACAATTCCATGTCTTCCCTCAAACTGCCTGCCCATGTATCCTCCCACAAATGCTTTACACCCTGCCTCTGTTCGCACAGCCGCTCAACCATGTGCAGGGTGGAGTTCCACCTTGTTGCAACATCTATGATTAGGCGGTGCTTGGGGAGGTGGAGCAATCGCTGCAGCTTCTGCATATGAGTGGAGTGGATGTTTGAGCGACGGATGTGTGAGCACAGTCTTCGCACCTTATGTAGCAGGGATGTTAACTCCGGATAATTATTAACGAAGCACTGCACCACCAGGTTCAAAATGTGAGCCAGGCAAGGTATGTGTGTGAGTTTTGCATGGGCTATGGCTGCCTCAATATTACGGCCATTATCACTGACTACCTTGCCTGCCTCAAGATGTAGACTGCCCAGCCATGACTCAGTTTATCGCTGCAAGTAGTCGGCCAGTGCCTCCGCGGTGTGTCTGTTGTCGCCCAAAGACATCATCTTTAACACAGCCTGCTGACGCTTACCACTAGCTGTTCGATAGTGGGACTCCTCGTGTACAACACTGCCAGCTGCGGATGAAGTGCTCGTGCGACTGCGGTCTGTGGACGAGCTTTCACTGATGGAGGAGGAGGATGAGGGTCGAAAACCTACAGCCAACTGTTTCCTATACCGTGGGCTAGGCAGCACTGTTCCACCGCCGCTATCCCCTGTGGAGCCTGCATCCACCACATTAACCCAGTGTGCAGTGATGGACACGTAACGGCCCTGGCCATGCCTACTGGTCCATGCATCTGTTGTGAGGTGCATCTTTCCACTCACTGACTGTTTTAGTGCATGGACAATGCGGTCTTTCACATGCCGGTGGAGGGCAGGGATGGCTTTTCGAGAAAAGAAGTGCTGACTGGGTATGTCATAGCGTGGGACAGCGTAGGTCATGAGCTCCCGGAAAGCTTTGCTTTCAACCAAACGGTAGGGCATCATCTCTAATGAGATTAGTTTGGCAATGTAGGCATTCAAACACAGTGTACATGGATGAGAGGATGAGTACTTTCTTGTCCTACTCAGAGTGTCTGGTAGGGTGAGCTGGACTGGAGAGCTGCATATGGGGGAAGTAGTGGTGGACCGGATGGAGTGAGGGGGGGTTGGTGATGGTATTGGTGGTGATGGCCTAGATTCAGTGCTGTGTTGCAAAACCATTGAGATTCACTGAGTGCTTTGGCCTTGCGACGACACCTCCATATTTAGTGCTGGTGGTGTGCTTAATGGCGGCTGTGGTCTTACAGTGGAGGAAGCGATGGAGTGTTGCTGGCTACCTTCAGTCGGAGCATGTGCACATGTGCTACCTGAGGTTTTGTAGTCCGTCCACGCTTGCAAGTGCATGTTGATTAAATGTCTAAGCATGCAACTGGTTTTCAAATTTCTGAGTTGTTTACCTCGGCTAAAGGTCCTTCCGCACTTCTTACAGGTAACCTTTCCCTCATCAGTAGGATCTTGGACAAAGAAGTGCCACACTGCACTCTTTCTACTATGGTATACATTTTCTGGCCTTGCACGCTGTGCTAAGTTGACCATCTGGCCAAGCTGTCCTGCAACTCTTTTAGTTTTTGCTCCACGTTTTTGGACAGCTACCGGCCTGCCAGATAACCGCTGCCACAATGTCAATGCCTGCTGCGGATCCTTCTCCTTATCTGAACTATTGCCAGCATCACCCTCCTCCCCCAAAGGATGCCAATCTGGGTCAAGAACTGGAACATCCATCACCTGCTCTTCAAAGTCATCTGCACCTTCCTCTTTACCTTCCTCTGTGTCACCGTGTAAGGTAGTATAGTATGCGGGAAGGGGCACCTGAGTTTCATCAGGGTCAGATTCTGGCTCAATAGACTGTGAGGTCAATGTAGTGCTCTGGGTCAATGTACCAGCAGAATCATCTAGCAGTGGCTGTGCATCAGTGCACTCCATGTCAGATTCATCTTGGACTGGGGAATTCAGGATTTGACTGGATAACCCAGGCATGGTATGTGAAAAGAGCTCCATAGAGTAATCTGAAGTGTGGGCTGCCGCATCCTTAACTTTTGGTGGAGGTGAAGGACACAAGGAAAGGTGTTTTTCCTGACCAGAACCCTGCACTGACGACTCTGTGCTTGTAGGTTTCGAACGTTCAGAAGAGGCGTCAATAGAGCTGGTGGCTGTTTTGGCAATGTATGCCAAAACCTGTTCCTGATACTCTGGCTTTAAAAGTGGTTTTCCTACTCCAAGAAAAGGGAACCTTACAGGCCTTCTTGGGCCAGATGATGACGCAGGCTCAATACCTCCTGCCTTAGCTGCTATTGTGCTTATGCCAGAACCAGCAGATGCACCACCACCATCAGTACCAGCTGCTCCCCCCCGCCCACGTCCACGGCCTCTTCCACCATACTTCCTCATGTTTGGGAAAATGTACCAAAATACCAGCAGAAAGATGGTACTGTATGAGGAATGTCCACCTGTGTAAGGTGTATTCAAAAAATTAAATCTATGGATATATTTTGATAGTAACAGACGCTCTCACAGTATGTATTTGACAGTAATGCAACAAGCAGATACATGGAACTGTATCAGAAGTGTAGAGCTGTATACGTTTTTTGAGTAACTAACAATCTCCGTATATGTATTTACTGAGTGTCACACACACACGCTGACTCTGTATAGATGTGACTGCAATGCGAATGCCAGATATACAATACTGTTTGAGAATCAGACAGATCTATAGGTTGTGTGTATGGAAAATTGTCAATCTCCGTATATTTTTATACGGACTGACACATGCTGTCTCTGTCTAGTTTTGACCGTTATCAAACTGCAGATATTGGAAACTGTTTGAAAAGTGGACAGCTGTCTAAGGTGTAGGTCTGGAAAAATGGAAAATCTCCTCGGCTTGTTTTTCCAGAGTCACACCCAGACAGCTTCTATTTGTCCGTGATATCAGTCAGTACACGGTAGTGTGTGAGGAGCATACACCGCTATACGGTGTGTGTATGGAAAATTGTCAATCTCCTTCTTTTTTTATACGGACTGACACATGCTGTCTCTGTCTAGTTTGAAAAGGAATCAAACAGCAGATATAGGAAACTGTTTGAAAAGCGGACAGCTCTCTAAGGTGTTGGTCTGGAAAAATAGAAAATCTCCTCAGCTTGCTTTTCCAGAGTCACACACAGATAGCTTCTATTTGTCCGTGATATCAGCCAGTACACGGTATTGTGTGAGGAGCGTATACCGCTATATGGTGTGTGTATGGAAAATTGTCAATCTCCGTCTATTTTTATATGGACTGACACATGCTGTCTCTGTCTAGTTTTGACCATTATCAAACAGCAGATATAGGAAACTGTTTGAAAAGCAGACAGCTCTATAAGGTGTAAGTCTGGAAAAATGGAAAATCTCCTCGGCTTGTTTTTCCAGAGTCACACCCAGATATCTTCTATTTGTCTGTGATACCAGCCGGTACACGGTAGTGTGTGAGGAGCGTACACTGCTATACGGTGTGTGTATGGAAAATTGTCAATCTCTCTCTTTTTTTATACGGATTGACACACGCTGTCTCTGTCTAGTTTTGACCGTTATCAAACAGCAGATATACGAAACTCTTTGAAAAGCGGACAGCTCTATAAGATGTAGGTCTGGAAAAATGGAAAATCTCCTCGGCTTGTTTTTCCAGAGTCACACACAGATAGCTTCATTGTTTGAAAAGCGGACCACTCTATACTGTGTAGGTCTGGAAAAATGGAAAATCTCCTCGGTTTGTTTTTCCAGAGTCACACCCACAGATAGCTTCACTGTTTGAAAAGTGGACAGCTATATAAGGTGTACGTCTGGAAAAATGGAAAATCTCCTCGGCTTGTTTTTCCAGAGTCACACCCAGATAGCTTCTATTTGTCCGTGATAACAGCCGGTACACGGTAGTGTGTGAGGAGCGTACACCGCTATACGGTGTGTGAAAAAATGAATGCTCATTAACTCACCAGAACAAAATAATAAAAGTTGGAGTGCTTTGAAAAAAACAGTTTGAACAGCAGTGTGCACACACCAATGCAGCTATCAGGTAGCCTAATCACCACCAGCGCTGCTGCACACAGCAAAATTTTTTTTTCTTCTTCCCTACCTAACGCTCTCCCTATTCAGAATCATCGTCATCATCATCAGCAGCAACATCTCTCCCTATTCTAAGATCGGCAGAAGTAAGATGGCCTTTTATACCCACTGTGACGCCACACAAAGCTAGCCAATCACTTCAATGCCCTTCTCTAAGATGGTGGTGGCCGCTGTGCATGTCATCGCGTTGCCCACAGTGTGTGTCCTCCATCATTGGCTGAGAAAAGGCGCTGGAAGCATTTTTGAAATGCACCTTTGGCGCTCAGCTCGGTGACCTCATGGCCGACTTCAGCCTATGGTCGGGTTTCGATCGGTGAAACCCGACTTTATCAAAAGTCGGCTATCTTTGAATTTGACCGACCCATTTTGTTCAACTTAATACTTAAATGTGGCATTGTTTCAGGAACATCCTATTAGCACTAACAATTTTTAGGTTCAAATGTGGACTCCTGCCTAGGCCAAAATATTCCTATCACAACATATTATTCTGCCAAAATGTGGCATTGTTTCAGGACAACGGTATTAGCACAAAAAGTTACATTTTCAAATATGTCCTTCTGATTTGCCACTGAAACACTGTTGAAACACAAATGATTTGAAATAGCTAATTGGGCCTTGTGGCTGCACCTCTATAGTAGGTCTAATGATTTTTAAGTGGAAATCTGGCCTTCTGATTTGCCAGAGAAACAAAGTTTTATCACAAATGATTTGGAGCAGTAAATGAGGCTACCAGAGACTGCCACACAGTATTTGCACAATCTACTTCGATGCTGGAAAATCGATTTCACACAGGACAGGATCCTATTTAGCTAACTGACAAGTTCACTTTCAGCAGCAACACTAGCCATGTCGTACAAGTGTGTTGAGCACTGCTTCTATAGTGCTCCATGCACAAGTGTAGCATTCTAAATAATATTTTTTTCACAAGCTAAATGTGAAAAAGCCTGCTGTATCCTCATTTCAGCTACTTAAACAGGTGGTTGTACAGTGAGGAAAAAATAATTTAGTCAGTCACCAATTGTGCAAGTTCTCCCACTTAAAAGGATGAGAGGCCTGTAATTGACATCATAGGTAGATCACAACTATGAGAGTCAAAATGAGAAAACAAATCCAGAAAATCACCTTGTCTGATTTGGCAAGATTTATTTTGCAAATTATGGTGGAAAATAAGTATTTGGTGTAAGGTAGCGCTCACTGAGTGTATTGGAGCTCCCGCTCCAGATGCCAACTCTCTGTTAGCCCTTTCTCTCAGGGGAGTGGCCGCACTGGGCTCACCGTTCCGGACAGTGCCTTATTCACTAGGCCGCCTCACGGTTCCAGAACCACAGCCAAACAGTGGCTCCCCAAACGCAGTCTGTCACAGATGCTGCTCTCACACATGGCCTTCCGGGACCTTCCTGTCAGGGTCCTGACAGCGCCGGCGTACAGCCTCCGCTAAGCAGGGACTCACCCGCACCGTAGGGATCCCTTGGGACAGGAACAGCCGGACAATAAAGATACACGGGACCTGAATGTATAAGTTTAGAAAGCAGGCACAGGACCAACAGTCATGTGAACGGTCATGTGACTGCAAGGGGGCGGGGCTTAGTGTCCTGCTTTCAGAGGAGGAAGAAAACACAGAGTCGGGCAAAGCAGAGGTCAGGCACAATACAGGCAAGCGAGGTACAGGAGGGATAAATAGACGGAAGGTCAGACAAAGCCAAGGGTCATTGTATTGCCAACTGCTCAGCAATAAGGTTCGGATACGGCTTTAAAGAAGGCTACTACTTGGATATAACACAAATTTATTATACAATGATTATAATACAACAAATTAATGGAATGGCAGATATAATATTACCCTGTCTTGTTAATTAATTTCATGTGAATCATACAATTATTATGAATTATAGTGCATAGAGAAATAAGTATCCATACTATACATTACCAAGCATTGTAGAATCACTTCTCTACTGGAGGGACCCCACAGTGTCAGTGAGAAGGAAAATACTCTGGTCTTGTCATCACAGAAACTGTGCACCCATGATAGCTTCTGGAAATGTCCCTTCCTGGAAATGTCCCCTCTCCTCACTGACATAGGGTCCACCTTTTTATACACAACACTCCCACATTACAACTGTGCAGTATGTTTAGTCTGCATCAGAATCTTGAATCTGCACAGTACGTTGTTGTCTTGATAACAGCACAAGACTTCAAGGTCTGTTTGTTATAGACTACTACAATCTTAGTTTGTTTGCACCAACCAGAGATTCGTTTGCCATTAGCATGTCTCTTAACAATAGCACAATGTTTTGCTACTGATTATAACCCAGGCTCTGTTTGCCTCTGGTCAACTTGTCAAAGTTGTCTATCACTGTTCAAAGTTCAACATATGTTGCTTGTTACAAAGTTAACTGTTATAAATGAGTCACCGAAGGAGGAAAAAACAAAAATACAATCTAAGTCCAGAAAACCGGAGAGGTTGGTAGCTGTCGGATTGCAGACCCCTGATCCTATCCACAACAACTAACAGTAGCCGTGGGGGGTTCCTACGATGCCCTAGATCCCTCGATCACAGTCGGAGAACTAAATAGGCCTAAAGAAAGAAAGGGGAAATTTAAACTGAGCAGACCCCAAAGCAATAGGCAGCCCCCAACATATAATGACGGTGAAGCAAGATGAAAACACTAACACAGATAGAAAGATAGGTTGAGCAAACGATGGGGCCCAAGTTAACTAAAAAGGACAGGACAGGAAAGCTGCTGTCTGCAATTCGTAACAAACCCTACCAAAAAATGTCCCAACCGTCTGATAGGAAAAACAGGCCCTGAAGTCGCTAGGACTTCAAAAAGACTATATCAGCACTCAGGTAAATTCTGAAGACAGAGCAAAGAGACAAACTGATCAGAGACAAAAATGGAACTCAGCACACCCCCGACTGGGGATGGCTGAACTCCAAAAAACAAGGTAAACAAAACAAAACTAATAAGTTCAATAGCAGAGCAAAAACTTATCTTTGGGAAGCAGGAATCAGACTGGTCTCCAAGAATCCAGCAGAGAAATCACCAGCGACTCAGAAGGGCGTCGGCTGCCTTATATCCAGTCAGAATTTCCTGATACCCAGTCATCATCTACCAGATCAGGTGTTTGGTAATCAGCCTCACTACCTTCCTTCACCAGAAGAGGGAGTTCATCAGACATCGACGGTGAAGGGGAAAATGAACTCACAACAGTACCTCCCCCTTGAGGAGGGGTCACCGAACCCTCATCCACGCCACCAGGGCGATCAGGATGGGCCCGATGAAAGGCATGAATCAATCTTTCAGCATGAATATCGGATGCAGGGACCCAAGAATTATCCTCCTGGCCATAACCCTTCCATTTAACCAAATACTAGAGTCTCCGTCTAGCCAGGCGAGAATCCAGTATCTTCTCAACCTCATATTCCACATTACCTTCAACCAATACAGGAAATACTGGCTCAACAAACCTCTTTAACAGAGACTTATAAAACACGTTATGAATCTTAAATGTAACAGGAAGAGCCAATCGAAAAGAGACTGGATTAAGAATCTCCAAAATCTTGTAAGGTCCAATAAATCTAGGTTTAAACTTTGGAGAAGCCACCTTCATAGCGATATTCTATGATGACAACCAAACCATATCACCCACCTTAAACTGGGGACCAATGGTCCTATGCCGGTTGGAAAACCTCTGGGCCTCTTCCTGGGAGAGAGACAACTTATCCACCACTTGGTCCCAGATCTGGTGCATTCTCTCCACCACAGTGTCAACACCTGGGCAGGCAGAAGGCTCCACCTGCCCTGAAGAGAATCGAGGATGAAACCCAAAGTTACAAAAAAAAGGTGACATCAAAGTGGCAGAACTAGCTCTATTATTTAAAGCAAATTCGGCCAAGGGCAAAAATGAAACCCAATCATCCTGATCAGCAGAAATAAAATATCTCAAATACGACTCCAAAGTCTGGTTTGTTCTCTCCATCTGCCCATTGGTCTGAGGGTGAAACGCAGAGGAGAAGGAAAACTGAATTCCCAGCTTGGAAGAGAAAGTCCTCCAAAATCGAGACACAAACTGAACTCCTCTGTCAGATACAATGTTCTCAGCAATCCCGTGCAAGCGAACCACCTGTTGCAAAAACAAGGGCACCAACTCTGAGGAAGATGGCAACTTAGGGAGTGGTACAAGATGGACCATCTTAGAGAATCTATCACAAATCACCCAAATAACAGTCATTCTCTGAGAGACAGGCATATCAGAGATAAAATCCATTGAAATATGGGTCCATGGCCTCCTGGGCACCGGCAAAGGCATCAACAACCCACTAGAGCGAGAACAAGGTTTAGACCGAGAGCAAGTTCCACAGGACTGCACAAAATTCCTGAGATCACGAGACAAGGCGGGCCACCAAAAGGACCGACTCACCAAATCTCTAGTACCAAAAATACCTGGATGACCAGCCAATGCAGAGCAATGAACTTCAGACATCACTCTCTTCCTCCACTGGTCAGGAACATACAATTTTCCAATGGGACAACGCTCAGGTTTGCCCTCCTGAAACTCTTCCAGAGCACGTCTCAAATCGGGCGAGATGGCAGAAAGAACTACCCCCTCAGCTAAGATGGTAGCAGGCTTGGTCACAACAGGAGAATCAGCAAAGAAACTCCTAGAGAGGGCGTCTGCCTTGACATTCTTAGTGCCCGGAAGAAAAGAGACCACAAAATCAAAACGTGTGAAAAACAAGGCCCACCTAGCCTGTCTTAAGATTCAAGGGTTTGGCCGACTCTAGGTAAATCAAATTCTTGTGGTCAGTAAGGACCACGACTTGATGTTTAGCTCCCTCCAACCAATGTCTCCACTCCTCAAATGCCCATTTCATGGCTAACAGTTCCCGATTCCCCACATCATAGCTACGTTCGGATGGGGAGAACTTTCGGGAAAAGAAAGCACAGGGATTCATTTTAGATGTTACAGGATCTTTTTGGGACAAAACAGCTCCTGCACCAATCTCAGAAGTGTCCACCTCTACCTGAAACGGGAGTGAGACATCAGGTTGCCGCAAAACCGGAGCAGAAGTGAATCTTCGCTTCAGCTCCTGAAAGGAAGAAGCAGCCTCCGGAGACCAATTCATCACATCAGCACCCTTCTTAGTCAAATCAGTCAGTGGTTTGGCAATACCAGAAAAAATAGCTATAAATTTACGATAAAAATTAGCAAAACCCAAAAATTTCTGGAGGGCCTTCAAAGAAGTGGGCTGAACCCAATCATAAATGGCCTGTACCTTGGCCGGGTCCATTTCAATAGTTGACGGAGACAAAATAAATCCCAAAAATGAAATCCTCTGTACACCAAAAAGGCATTTCGATCCCTTGACATACAGGGAATTCTCCCTCAAAATCCGGAACACAGTCCATACATGTTCCACATGAGAGTTCCAATCCTTGGAAAAGATCAAAATATCATCCAGATAGATGATCAAAAATTTATCCACCAAGTCTCGGAAAATATCATTAATGAAGCACTGGAAGACAGAAGGGGCATTAGTGAGCCCAAAAGGCATCACCAGGTACTCAAAATGTCCCTCCGAAGTATTAAACGCCGTCTTCCATTCATCCCCATGCTTAATGCGAATAAGATTATACGCCCCCCTGAGGTCAAGCTTTGTAAACCAGCAAGCACCTTTAACTCTGGAGAATAGATCCGAAATCAGGGGTAACGGATACTGATATTTAACAGTAATTTTGTTGAGGGAAGGATAGTCAATACAAGGCCTTAATGACCCATCTTTCTTAGCCACGAAAAAAAACCCAGCACCTAAGGGTGAAGAGGATGGTCTGATATGACCCTTCTCCAATGACTCCTTAATATAGGATCGCATAGCCTCGTGTTCGGGTACAGATAAATTGAAAAGTCGACCCTTGGGAAATTTACACCCAGGGCTCAGCTCAATTGCACAGTCATAACTCCTATGAGGAGGCAAAGACGCAGACTCATTCTCACTAAATACATCATAATAATCAGCCAAATAGTCAGGAACATCATGCGACTGGGGAGAGGTGGAGAAAACAGGAGCATCACTAAGGGCACACCGACAACCCCAACTCACCACAAACACAGATTTCCAATCCAAAACTGGATAATGGATTTGCAACCAGGGAAACCCCAGAACGATGGTATCATGCAAATTATGCAACATCAAAAATCTGCAATTCTCTTGATGGTCTGGGGCGACCCGCATTACCACCTGGGTCCAAAACTGAGGTTTATTCTTCGCCAAAGGAGTAGCATCAATACCCCTCAAAGGGATAGGCGTCCGCAGAGGTGTCATAGGAAACCCACAACGTTTAGCAAAATCCAAGTCCATCAGGTTCAGAGCTGCTCCTGAATCCACAAAAGCCTTAGCGGAAAATGTGGACAGGAAGCAGATCAGAGTAATTGCCAGAAGAAACTTAGGTTGAACACCACCCACAGCAAATGTGTGTGCAAAACGTTTCCCTCGTTTAGGGCAGACAGAAATAATATGCGAGGCATCACCACAGAAGAAACACAGCTTATTACGCCTTCTGAACTCCTGACGTTGCGCCCTAGACAAAACTATCACATTGCATAGGTTCAGACATTTGTTCAACAGGTGGCAACACCTCTTGTGCGGTTTTGCGTTCACGCAAACGCCGATCAACCTGAATGGCTAATGACATAGAATCGTCAAGACCAGAGGGAACAGGAAATCCCACCATAGTATCTTTTACGGTTTCTGACAAACCCTTCCGAAAGAGAGCTGCCAAGGCACCATCATTCCAGGTAGTAAGGACCGCCCACTTTCGGAATTTTTGACAGTACAACTCTGCAGAATCCCGACCCTGGCTCAATGCCAACAGGGCCTTTTCAGCCTGATCAATAGCATTAGGTTCATCATACAACAACCCCAAGGCCTGAAAAAATGCATTCACATCAGTCAGAATAGGATCATCAGGTTTCAAAGAAAACGCCCAATCCTGGGGATCGCCGCGCAGCAAAGAGATGACAATTTTAACCTGCTGCGCAGAGCTCCCCGATGAGTTAGGCTTCAAGGCAAAAAATAATTTACAATTATTCTTAAAATTCAAAAATTTAGACCGTTCCCCAAAAAACACATCAGGAGTAGGGATCTTTGGTTCAGCAGCATGTGAATGAGCAAGATAGGCGGAAATTCCCCGCACTTCAGCAGTGAGCTGCTCCACATGATCAGACAATTGCTTAATCTCCACTGAGAAAAAACTCCTCCTACGGCCTCAGAGAAATAGAGGAAAAAATATACACAAAAAAAAAAATTCTGACACTTTTTTTTTTTTTTTTTTTTACAATTCTTTCCTTCTATTGAGTACCCTAGAATCTGCGGTATGGCTGGTGATTCTGTTATGAATGAGTCACCGAAGGAGGAAAAAACAAAAATGCAAGCTAAGTCCAGAAAACCGGAGAGGTTGGTAGCTATCGGATTGCAGACCCCTGATCCTATCCACAACAACTAACAGTAGCCGTGGGGGGTTCCTACGATGCCCTAGACCCCCAGATGATACAGACACAGATTTAACAGGTTCAACCAGCAGTGCGGATTTATCACATAACTCAAAATCATTAAACCCCCATTGAACAATCTCCCCCGTTTTCCAGTTAATAACTGGGTTATGGCGTTGTAACCAGGGCATGCCCAACACCAACCCTGCAGGTAGATTGTCCAGCACAAAACAACTTAGGTTTTCCACATGAGAAGCGCCCACTCTGAGCGAAAACAAGTCAGACATAAAGCGAATTCCCTCCTTAGTGAGGGGAGAGGAGTCAATGGCCATCACCTTAATCGGAACCTTGAGCCTAACTGTCCCTATCTTGCAGTGTGTGACCAATTGGGAGTCAATGAGATTAATCGATGACCCGCAGTCCACAAAGGCTGTAGAGGAAAAAGAACTACCGTCCACAAACAGTTCCACAGGCAGTAACACTTTAGAAAACGAAGAAAAGGGTACCTGAGGGTCTGAGCAGTCTCCCCGTTGACTACCCAGACCTAGTCGTTTCCCGCCGACCGGGTTTGAAGACGGGCAATCAGGACACTCCCTTTTCCAATGTCCCGTTTTACCGCAGTAAAAGCATAACTGCTTGTCCTTCCGGCGTATCCTCTCCGTATCCTTCAGGGAGAGGGCACCTACATCCATGAGCTCAGGGGCAGTCTCTTTTCCACTGGGGAACAATGGAGTTTCCACCTGCATCACCCCTCTGGCCCGCAGCCTGCGGTCCATCCGGACGGCCTGGGTCATGGCGTCCTCGAGAGAGTTAGGTGGGGGATGTAACGCCAAGGCATCCTGCAGCCGCTCGGACAAGCCTCTGTGAAAGAATCCTCGGAGTGCGGCGTCGTTCCACGAGACCTCTGCGGCCCAGCGGCGTAACTCAGTACAAAACCACTCAGCTGATTGTTTCCCCTGCCAGACACTCATCACCATGTCCTCTGCCAATCGCACTCGGTCAGGCTCATCATAAATGTGCCCGAGGGCCTCAAAAAATGCATTCACAGACACTCTCTCAGGGGCAGTGGGAGGAAGGGAGAAAGCCCAAGCTTGTCGGGACCCTCTTAATAGAGACATAACAACCCCGACCTTCTGACTTTCGTCCCCAGAGGAACGTGGTCTCAAATTAAAAAAAAGTTTGTACCTCTCCATGAAGACCCTGAACACCTTTTGGTTTCCAGAAAAAACCTGATGCACAGCCACTGCTAGATGATTCTGCTGGTACATTGACCCAGAGCACTACATTGCCCTCGCAGTGTACTGAGCCAGAATCTGACCCTGATGAGACTCAGGTGCCCCTTCCCGCACACTATACCACCATACACGGTGACAAAGAGGAAGGTGCACATGACATTGAAGAGGAGGTGATGGATGACCCAGTTGTTGACCCAGATTGGCATCCATTGGGGGAAGAGGGTGCTGCTTCCAATAGCTCAGATGAGGAGGAGCATCCACAGCAGACATCGACATCGCAACAGCTGTTATCTGGCAGGCCCGGAGCACTCCAAAGACAGGTTCCAAAAATCAAAAGAGTTGCTGGACAGCTTGTCCAGAGGGTCAAAATATCACAGCGTGCTAGGCCGCAAAATGTCTGCCAAAGTAGGAAGAGTGCAGTGTGGCACTTTTTTGAACAAAATCCTCATGATCAGGCCAAGGTTATCTGTAAGAAGTGCGCAAAGACCTTTAGCCGAGGGAAAAATCTGAAAAATTTGAATACCAGTTGCATTCTTAGACATTTAACCAGCATACACTTGCAAGCGTGGACACAACACCAAACCTCAAGTACCACATGTGCAACTGATCACAAAGAAGGTAGTCAGCAACGCTACATTGTTTCCCCCACTGTAAGCCCACCGGTTAGCACAGCAGCAAATATTGAGGTGTCGTTGCAAGGCCACAGCAGTCAGGGAATCCCACTGTTATATCAATGAAAGACTGAATCTAGGCCATCAGAAAGAACACCAACTCCATCACCATCATCAACCCTCTCTCAGTCCGCCCTGTTCACAGCTACTTCCACCATATGCAGCTCTCAAGTCCAGCTCACCCTCCCAGACACTATGAGTAGGTCAAGAAAGTACTCAGTCTCTCATCCGCGTACACTGGGTTTGAACGCCAACATTGCCAAACTAATCTCGTTAGAGATGATGCCCTATCGGTTGGTGGAAAGCGCAGCTTTCCGCGAACTCATGGCCTATGCAGTACCACGCTATGACCTACCCAGTCACCACTTCTCTCGCAAAGCCATCCCAGCCCTCCACCATCATGTAAAAGACCGCATTGTCCATGCACTCAAGCAGTCAGTGAGTGGAAAGGTGCACCTCACAACTGATGCATGGTCCAGACGGCATGGCCAGGGCCTTTACGTGTCCATCACTGCGCACTGGGTTAATGTGGTGGATGCAGGGTCCACAGGGGACAGTGGTGGTGGGACAGTGCTGCCTAGCCCACGGTATAGGAAACAGTTGGCTGTAGGCGTTCGACCCTCCTCCACCTCCTCCTCCAGAAGCGAAAGCTCGTCCACAGAGCGCAGTCGTATGAGCACTCCATCTGCAGCTGCCACTGTTGCACACAAGGTGTCCCCCTATCGAGCAGCTAGTGGAAAGCGTCAGCAGGCTGTGTTGCAGATGATGTGTTTGGGTGACAGACACACCGCCGAGGTGCTGGCCGAGTACTTTCAGCGACAAACTGAGTCATGGCTGGGCAGTGTACATCTTGAGGCAGGCAAGGTAGTTAGTGATAACGGCCATAATTTTGTGGCAGCCATAGCCCTTTCAAAACTCAGCCACATACCTTGCTTGGCTCACACCTTGAACCTGGTGGTGCAGTGCTTCCTCAATAATTATCCGGAGTTAACAGCCCTGCTCCAGAAGGTGCGAAGACTGTGCGCGCACATCCGCCGGTCGCCTGTACACTCCATTCGTATGCAGAAGCTGCAGCGATTGCTCCACCTTCCCAACCACCGCCTCATTATCGACATTGCAACAAGGTAGAACTCCACCCTGCACATGGTTGAGCGGCTGTGGGTGCAGAGGCAGGCCATAATGCATTTGTGGGAGGATACACGGCCAAGCACTTTGAGAGCAGGCATGGAGTTGACAGGTATGCAGTGGTCGAAGCTGAAAGACCTCTGTAAAGTCCTTCAGTGTTTCGAGGAATGCACACGGCTGGTAAGCGCAGACGACGCCATCCTAAGCATGAGCATCCCACTTATGCGTCTGCTCATGCAAACTTTGACGCACCTTAAGGAGCAGGCGTCTGCAGCCAATGTTGACGAGGAGGAAGAGGTGGAGGCAATCCTTGATGACATTCAGCCATTGTCTGCTCAGGGACCTCTCCTGGACGAGGTGGAGGAAGAAGAGGAGGAGGAGGATGATGATGGGGATGATTACTTAGGGGAGGAGGATGCATCTCGTGGGGCAAGTGAAAATGTTGGCGTGGCAAGGTCTGGTACAGGGTTTGTGCGTGACTGGAGGGATGTGGATTTGCCAGAAAGTGCTCCTCCACCCAGCACTCACAGTGCATCATTGACACCGGGAACATTGTCCCACATGTCAGATTATGCCTTGCAGATCCTAAAAAGGGACCCACGCATTGCCCAAATGATGAACGATGACGACTACTGGTTGGCTAGCATCCTGGATCCACGCTATAAAGGCAAATTACAAAACATCATGCCACAGGAGAACCTTGACCTAATATTGGCTACTAAACAAGCAACTCTGGTTAACCGGTTGGTTGAGGCATTCCCAGCACACAGCAGCGTTGATGGTTCTCACACGAGCCGTACGGGCCGGGGGCAGCTTGGCAGAGGTGTTCGTGGTGTACACAGCAGAAGTGGCGTTGGAGACAGGGGTTTCATGACAATGTTGTGGACTGATTTTTCACGGACCGCTCACACAACTGGTAATACTGCATCGATGGAAAGTGACAGGAAACAGCAGTTGTCAACTACGGTTAACAACTACTTTTCCTCCCATATCGATGCTCTCCCGCACAGGTCATTCCCCTTTGACTATTGGGCTGCTAGGCTGGACACCTGGCCTGAATTGGCACAATATGCCTTACAGGAGCTCGCTTGCCCAGCTGCAAGTGTGCTATCGGAAAGAGTCTTCAGTGCAGCTGGATCAATCCTGACAGAAAAAAGGACCCGTCTGTCAACTCAAAATGTGGATGATCTAACCTTCATTAAAATGAACCATGCATGGGTTTCCAAGGATTTTGTCCCACCTTCCCTTGAGGACACATAGGTTGCCAGAAAAATGGCTTGCTTTGGTCCTCCTATTCCGCGACCTTGACCTATTTCGCCTTTTGCAGCAGCTGAATGACCCACATCTACATATGCCACTTTGTAAACCTCCCTAAGTGGGCGGCCCCCCCCATGGCCGGGATCACCACCTAGCGCACAAAGCCGTGCGAGTGCCGTTGCCCTGGACAGCTGGGTAGGCTGACTCTTGGGGGCGGGCACTGGCATAGGGTCCCTCATAGTGCAATCAAGTGTCTCTGACAGTGGTGGTGCAAACCCACCGTCAGACACACCGCCGTACTATGAGGGGCCCAGTGCCAGTACCGACGCCCACGAGTGTGCCCCCCTTGCTTGGGCAGGGCCCCAGCATTTGCAATGTTTACCTCTCCCTGCTCCTCCGCTGTGTAGTCTGGGCTGTCAAATCCTTCACTGGGACTGCCACTACAAATTGATTGAACTGAAAGATGATGGTTAAGATGTAGCTATGCCCTGTCCTGCTGGCCGGGCTCTAGCTCCAGATGATCAGTGGCTTCCATTTCTTATGGACGTCGACTCACAATTACATGCAGTGGTGGTTTATCATCAGCTTGCCCTCAGCTTGCCCTCTCATGCCAATCAAATAGAATCGCCTACGGCCTGTGGCTTCTGTCTTTTGCACTCCAAAGTTACGTGACAGATCATGATAGCCAGTGAGCACCATGTTTACATCGCTCCCTGTGATAAAAATTGGATTGAGATGAGTAACAGTGATGGAATCCACGGAAGTGCGATACAGCAAGACTTTATTCACAAAAAAATGTTTTCACTGTCTCAACACACAAATTAATTGAGGGTCAGCATTGCCTATGAGAATTGTGACGGAAGTTTTTCCCGTGAATAATAATTCCTAGATTTCTGCAATCAATAGCCTTTATGTCACTAATTGTATGCATCTCATTTCCTATTGCGGAGAGGCTGGACTGTATTACTGAGACAGAAATATATATGAAGATTTAAAAATAACACCAAAAGTATATAGTTGTGTACGCCTCAAATGCATTTCCTTTTTTCCACTTTTTAAATTGCTGTGTAATCCATACTGAGAACACGGAGATTTTACATGTTTAAACTATGCTATATATACCTGCTATCCAGTGATAAAGTACCCTTTATCAACTTTGTACAATCTGGTCAAATCCATACTGGGCCTGAGAACATCTGAGTCTGCCTCCTGATCTATAGACATATATTTTTAATGTGTAAACTAGGCTACATATATACGTGTTATCCAGTGAAACTGTACCCTTTATTAACTTTCTACAATGTTGTTGAATCCATACTGGGCCTGAGAACGGCTGCCGAGCTGTTAAGCAAGCTACAGCACTTGTGGTTTGGAGACGTAATATTTTCAGGAATGACGGTTAGGCCAAACTCCGGAATTGCGGTTGACCTGAACTTACTGGAAAATCATCGTTCGCGGGGAATAATCTGAATCACAGATCCCCATCAGTAACGGAGTTCAGCAGGTTATCTGCACCTGTAAGCGACAAAAGCTGGTCCTTTCAGTGTAGCGTGCATGCAGCCCCGGACATGTACTGGAATGCTAGACCTGTTATTGCTCGATCTCACGTGCCACAGCCTCGCGCATCCCTCTAGTAAGCTTGACGCGTACCACGGGGCCATGCCGTAGTCTCGGTCGTTAACGGAATAAAGCTGAGAAATCGCTAGCACAACTACAAACGGACATACCACATCACACACAGAATCGACAAAGCTTGCAATCTGTCCATCTTTTCTGTAGCTTGTATGGTAGTGGTTTCCCGGGTGCAGTCCAATTAAGCCACAGGCTCCACTCCTGGTGGTGCCCTTTTGGACATTCCTTCAAGGTTCAGCTTTGCAATCATACTGCCCCTGGAAACCAAAAACTTTGCCTTCAGGGACGCTGTTTGGAGGTTCATGGGAATAACGCCGCCCGATCAGCAGTCGGCATATGGGTCGCCCTCCCAGGGCTGTGGGGTACTCGGTACTGGGCCAGTGTCAGTGGGATGTGTCACAGCAGCGGTGACCCGGACGGTGGCCCTGGGTGCCCATGTAAATGGCGTGGTATAATGGTAAAGAGTTTATATAGATAGTTTGATGCCACCTGTGGTGTTCGGCAACATAGATGTTAGGCCGACGCTGCATGCAGATCCTCTGGGACTGATGGTGTTGTGCAGCAAAGATGGTGAAGCTCCCCACAGGTGGAGCTGGAGTCCCAGGGAAGTGTAGATGTAGTGATGGGGGAAAGGCACAGGCGGTGTAGGTGCTGGTACCCAGATGTAGCGGTGCTGGAATAACTGTAGGACACCAGAGCGTGCAGTTCCAAAGCTTTACTCACAGTCTGCAGGTTACACAGATGCCTGCCACCGTGCTGTGTCCTCCGGGTCAGGACCTCTGCCAACCTCCGGGACCAGAATGGAACGCTCCCTTCCAACACTCCACCAACATGTACCTTCCTGAACGTCTCCTTTCTAGCGCTTGTGGGGGAAGCACTCACAGGACCGTGGTTCACTGAAACGCCTCCTGTCTAACAGATGTTCCTCAGACTTTACTTGTATAGCAGACAGCTGTAGCCTTTTCCTTCTGCCTCGCACACGTGGATGCTGGGGCCTCCGAGCCTTAGTTGGGTACAGAGCATTTATAGCTGCTACTTCCCCCGGTTTCTGCTGCAGGAACGTCAGTGTCCCTACAAACTCGGAGACCGGAATCTGGACCATGCGCTCCAGATAGGAGTGAGCCTTAACTCTGCTCATCCTCCAGCTCCCTTTCTCACGTCCACATATTTCCCCTTCCATGCACAGAGTGCCCTAACTTATCTCCTCCCGACCACAGAGAGCAGCTCCTCAGCAGTCAGGTTCAGAGGTCTCCCTGCTGGCCTGGAGTGGGAAATGTGTTGTGTGTTGGTTTCACTGCTAGAGAGATCCTTCGTTGCTCCCAAGCTTGACAACACACTCCCTTGGAGGAAGGCAATGCCACAGTGGTGACCGTACTCTTGGGGACGCCACAAGTGCACTGAGGCCCAGCCACTGCTGGATGATGCTGCTGGTACATTGACCCAGTCCACTACATTCCCCTCGCACTCTACACAGCCAGAATCTGACCCAGAGGAAACTCAGGTTCCCCTTCCCGCATACAATACCACCTTACACGGTGACAAAGAGGAAGGTGCAGATGAAAGTGCAGGTTCCTTGAGCAGGTGGGGGGCATACTCATGGGCGATGGCACTGGCACAGGGCACCGCATAGTACGCAAAAGTGTCTCTGCCGGTGGGAGGGCCTAAACAGCCAAGTGCAGTGAGATGGAAGATGGGGACGACAAGGAGTTCAGAGTAGTGCAGGGATTCCCTAGCAAGGAGACTTATGTAATTGTTTTCAATGTTGGGACAGCAATTTTTGGGGAGCACTATAATCTGGTGAATGATATATGGGGCCCACCATACACTGGAGCATTCCAAAGTTGGACATCAGACACTAGAGCAGTAGAAATGGGGCCCATTATATATGGAGCATTATTTGGGCCCATAAGACAGTGGAGCTTCATCCATTGGGACCAACATATACTGTAGCATTATGTGGAGCTCATCATATACAGTATGGTTTGAAACATTATATGGGAATAATGATTCCGTATGGAGAAATATATGGGCCTCATTACTCAGTATAGCGCACTAAGTGCTGGTCATAATACTGTATGGAGTTATATACTGTCCGTTTTTGGAGGTTTTGGAGAATTTAAAATGGATATCGGTCATGAGATGTAAGAAGTGAAGTATTTTTCATTGTACTATACTGCTATTTCTCTGCCGTATCGGAGCATCATGAGTTGTGGTATGTGTTAAAGGGGCGCTCTTTGTCCCTGGGCCCACGAAAACCTGGAGCCAGCCCTCCCTCCCCACAACTGTAGCCAAATAACCCCCATTTTTCAGTGCGTAACTAGTATTATGAAGTTAATTAAGGTTGACAAGCTTCAGTAACAAGAATTTATGCTTTTTGCATTCAAATGGGCACTGTTGGTGTGTTTCCTGTCCTCCTCTCACTGCCGACTTTAATTCTCCATTGACTTACATTGGGTTTCGTGTTTCGGGGCGACCCCGACTTTTCCCTATAGTCGGCCGATTTTGCTCGACCCGACTTTTGGAAAAGTCGGGTTTCATGAAACGAAACTCGACCCTAAAAAAACAAAAGTTGCTCAACACTACTCATCACACATCTAGATAAGTTCCGTGGGGGGTCTAGTTTCCAAAATGGGGTCACTTGTGGGGAGTATCCATAGTTTAGGCACATCAGAGGCTCTCCAAATGCGACATGACACCAGCAGATCATTCCATCAAAGTCTTTATTCGAAGACGTCACTATTTCCCTTCCGAGCCCTGACATGTGCCCATACAGTAGTTTTCTCCCACATATGGGGTATCAGCGTACTCTGGACAAATTGGACAACAACTTTTGGGGTCCAATTTCTCCTGGTACCCTTGGGAAAATAAAAAATTGGGACTAAATGGTCATGTTTGTGGAAAAAATATGATTTTTTTTATTTTCACGCCCGGGCGTTATAAACTTCTGTGAAGCACTGGGGGGTTCAAAGTGCTCACCACACATCTAGATAAGTTCCTTAGGGGGTCTAGTTTCCAAAATGCGGTTAATTGTGGGGGTTTTCCACTCTTTAGGTACATCAGGGACTCTCCAAAGGCAACATGAGACTCGCAGACCATTCCATCAAAGTCTGCATTCCAAAACGTCACTACTTCCCTTCCGAGCCCTGACGTGTGCCCATACAGTAGTATTCTCCCACATATGGGGTATCAGTGTACTCAGGACAAATTGGACAACAACTTTTGGGGTCCAATTTCTCCTGGTACCCTTGGGAAAATAAAAAAATTGGGGACTAAAAGACCATGTTTGTGGAAAAAATACGATGTTTTTATTTTCACACCTGGGCATTATAAACTTCTGTGATAAGTTCCTTGGGGGGTCTAGTTTCCAAAATGGTGTCATTTGTGCGGGGTTTACACTGTTTTGGTACATCAGGGGCTTTCCAAACGCGACATGGTGTCCGATCTCAATTTCAGCCAAAAAAGTCAAATGGCGCTGCTTCACTTCCGAGCTCTGCCATGCGCCCAAATAGTCGTTTTACACCCACATATCAGCGTACTCAGGACAAATTGCACAATAACTTTTAAGGTCCTGTTACCCTTAGGAAAATAAAAATTGGGGGTGAAAAGATCATTTTTGTGGAAAAGATATGATTTTTTAATTGTATGGCTGTACGTTATAAACTTCTGTGAAGCCCTTGTGGGTTCAAAGTTCTCACCACATGTCTAGATAAGTTCCTTGTGGGGTCTAGTTTCCAAAATGGGATCATTTGTGGGGGGTTTCCACTGTTTACATCAGGGGCTCTCCAAACGTGACTTGGCGTCCAATCTGAATTCCTGCCAATTTTGCATTGAAAAAGTCAAACGGCGCTCCTTCCCTTCTGAGCTCTGCCTTGCGCCAAAACAGTATGTGAGATTTTTGGAGGTACTCCTGGAGTGGACCCGCTGGACCATGGCAACGAACCTCCCACGGGCGAGCTGACCAGGTGGACCACCCCCTATACAGGGAGCGTTAGGGGCAGACCCAAGGGAGACTATCACCACGGCAGATGGTACCCAGGGGAAGGACTCAGGAGTCACAGCGGGAGACCGGAGAGGCTGGTGGAGGACCAACAGGACAGGAACACGGATGGCGGGCAGGGTAGAGGCATGGACTGGAGGACATGGCTGAGGCACCGGAACAGGACAGGACGGAACCACGGGCAGGCAGGCACTAGGAGAGAGAACGGAGAAAGAGGATAAGATACAGGCACGGGAAGCAGAAGTGGCAGGCAGGGACACACGCAGCGGGACGTGGGGCCAGAATCACTTGTTAGGCACAAATGACAATCAGGCACCGCCAGGAGGAAGAGGCGGCCTGATATGGAGAATGTGCTGAGGACTTCCAGGTAAGGGTCCTCACAAGGCAGAGTGACAGGAGCGGCCGCCCTCAGGAAGGACGGAGTGCGCGTGCGCTCCTAAACACAGTGCGGGCGCACGCCCATCGGGGAGCAGAAAGCAGGACGAGAGCGTGCGCCCATCGGGGAGCAGAGGCAGGAGGCAGAGCGGGAAGCACGCAGGGATGCCGAGGACAAGTAAGTGTGCCAGAGAGCGGGGAGCGGCGGTGAAGCCGGCGGCGGCCGCGGAGGTGTGAGGAGCGGCATGACACAGTGGTTCCCCCCCACATATCAGGTATCAGTGTACTCTGGACAAATTGCACAATAACTTTTGCAGTTCAATTTCTCCTTTTACCCATGGTAAAATAGAAAAAATTGGACCAGAAGTTTTTTTTTTGTGAAAAAAAGTTAAATGTTCATTTTTTTTTAAATATTCAAAAAATTCCTGTGAAGCACCTGAAGGGTTAATAAACTTCTTGAATGTGGTTTTGAGCACCTTAAGGGGTGCAGTTTTTAGAATGGTGTCACTTTTGGGTATTTCCTATCATATAGATCCCTCAAAGTGGCTTCAAATGTGATGTGGTCCGTTAAAAATAAAATGATGTTGCAAAAATGAGAAATCGCTGGTCAACTTTTAACCCATATAACTTCCTGACAAAAAAAAATTTTGGTTCCAAAATTGTGCTGATGTAAAGGAAATATATGTGAAATGTTACTTATTAAGTTTTTTGTGTGCCGTATCTCTGTTATTTAAGGGCATAAAAATTCAAAGTTGGAAAATTGCGAAATTTTCAAAATTTTTGCCAAATTTCCATTTTTTTCACAATTAAACGCAAGTTATTTGAATGAAATTTTACCACTAACATGTAGCACAATATGTCTCGAGAAAACATTGTCAGAATCACCGAGATCCATGGAAGCATTCCAGAGTTATTACCTCATAAAGGGACAGTGGTCAGAATTGTAAAAATTGGCCCGGTCATGAATGTGCAAACCACCCTTGGGGGTTAAGGGGTTAAATACTCTGAACCTGACTTTGGATAAGTGGAGTTAGTAATAAAAGTCACAGTCTGTGCCTGGTAGTGTTTTTGCAAAGGACATTAATCTTTTCATTTTTCCTTACAGCAGATGTAGTCAATTTGGCTGAGACTGTCCATTTTCGGATGTCCAAGTGAAGAGGTGCCACTTCAGTTGGGTGAAGAAGGTTTTGGTGACTCTAAGGTTGTTCTCATCTCAGAACTGCACAAGGTGGTTCCCAACTTAATTTCTCTACCCTAGGTCATATCTGTTCACCAATAGTATAACGTGGCACAGCTGTGTCGGTGCACAAAAGAAGGTTCCCACACCAGTATAGAATAATCAAAAAATTTTTGGCACTCAACTCGTCGCAAAGATGAAGAATTTTTATTTGCAGTCACAAATATAGACGTTTCGGCTGTATCAACTAGCCTTCATCAGTAAACAAGACTGCTCCTATCTCTATAATTTTCTGGACATTATATTGTATGACCAATAGTAAATTAGGTGCTATTGGAGGTGATACCATCCACCATGTAAGAACTGGTATATAAACTATTAGATCTGTGACTTTGAAAAGCTCCAAAGGTTGCACCAACCAGAAGTTGGCATAAACATCCTATGGCTATGCCTGATGGGTATTGTCCCAAAGGGGATTACTTGTGGGATTGTTAAATCCTGTGACTCATAGAAAATCCCAATTTTGCGCTGTAAGAACAGCAGCTGGCTGTAGTTTCAAATGTCTGTCATTGGTGGGTGGCAGCAGGACCTGTGTGAACACGGCACCTGCCACACCAGCGGTGGATGCCGTGTTCACACAGGTCCTGCTGCCACCCACCAATGACAGAGCCATAGGATGTTTATGCCAACTTCTGGTTGGTGCAACCTTTGGAGCTTTTCAAAGTCACAGATCTAATAGTTTATATACCAGTTCTTACATGGTGGATGGTATCACCTCCAATAGCACCTAATTTACTATTGGTCATACAATATAATGTCCAGAAAATTATAGAGATAGGAGCAGTCTTGTTTACTGATGAAGGCTAGTTAATACAGCCGAAATGTCTATATTTGTGACTGCTGCAAATAAAAATTCTTCATCTTTGCAACGAGTTGAGTGCCAAAATTTTTTTGATGATTATAGCTGTTCACCAATCCCACATCCATTCCTTTTCAATTTTTTGCCCTTGAAGTTGCCCATAATGTAGATAATGTCCTTTCTCGGAATTCTGTTGAGTGTGTTTTGGACCTGTGTGTAGAAGACCTCAATATCCTGCCCTGATGTATTGGCTTTTATGATGTTATGATGATCGTACTCAGAGATTTGACATTGATGAGATGGACATAACCTTATCAATAAGATACTGGTGGCTCTATATGCACCTTGTGATCCTTTTATTGGCCAAAATGCAAACTCCCTTTTCTATTTCTGTCTCATTTCAAAATAAATAAATTGCGCAATTGTCTAAGCAATTGTCCTAGATCCAAAGCACTGTAGTTCACTGACTCTCAAAATTGTTATTTACATTTAACCCTTTGTAGTGTCCAAATTTCAAATGCTCGTCCCTCTTATTTTCCATTTTCCAAAGGTGTATTATTCTTTGGAGTTTAGTTAGAAAATTTCAAGACAGAAAACATCAACAGTTGGGCCTCCATGTAAGTTTTTTCTCTTGCAGTCGAGTGAATGATACTTTTCAGTGTGAGTGTCCCATTGTATTTGGTCCATATTGATTTTGATCATATTGATTTTGATTATGGTGAAGTTTTTAGGGGGTAGATCACTACGTCTTTTCACAACCAATATCACTTAGTCACACAATCACTGACATTGATATGTAGTGATGGGCGAAACCATGGATATTAGGTCGTACAAACGTTAAAAAAAGGTTGGTTCAGGTACCAGATAAGTACACAAACCCAATCCTGAACCCGGAACCCATTCAGATAAATGAGGGGCCTGAACATCTGTATGACAGTGCAGCAAACACGGGCTCTGATTTGTGATAAGATCAATACCTCTGGTCTGAAAGCAGCCATTCCCACATGGTCATTTGACAAAGTGAGCCAGCAGCTGTGACTGGCGTTAAAACTATTACCTCAGGTCACACTCATCTGCTGATGAGAGAGTATTACTCCCATCAACCTACACCTGCTGTCGCTGAAAACTGTGAGAGCAGGCATCGCTGATGGGACTATTATTATAGATGCCCCCCATTAATAACCCTTGGGCTTGATGTCAACCTACAATATAAAGGTGACATCAACCCCTCAAATATTTCTGCACTTGCCACTGCCAAACGTCAGATTTTGTGCATATTATTCATGCATCTTTTTTTGTCAGCTGAGGGCTGATGTTCTTAGCCTGGGAGGAAAGCCAATTTCCCTGGCTCCTTCCCTTGCTATTGATTTTAGTCCACAGTTGTCAGTTAAGCCTTTGCTGGTTTGAAATTATGGGGGGGACCCTGCGTCTTTTTTTCCTGTGGTTTCCCCCATAAAATAACCAGTAAAGGCTAACCAAACGGCTGCGAGCTGATATTAATAGCCTGGGACTCTTTATGGATATTGCCCTCCTTTCAAGAATATTAAGATCAGCCCTCAGTCGTCGACTGTCCCTTTGCTGTATATGAAAATGATGGGGGACCCCACGCTGTTGTTTTCATTTAATTTTTTTTATAAGCTGTGGGCTTGATGTCACCATAAAACAGCTGACCTCAACCCCACAACTATTAACCCACTTGACACCACCACACCAGCACAAGTGGGAAGAGCCAGGCAAAGAACCAGAATTTGTCCATCTAATAGATGTGCCTTTTCTGGTGCTGCTGGTGGCTGCTATTTTTAGGCTGGGGAGGAAAATATTCACGGCCTTTTACCAGCCTGAGAATACCAGTCCCAGCTGTCTGTTTTAGTTCCCAGCCTGTCAGTTTTGTCTGTGCTGGCTATCAAAAACAGAAGAGACCCGTATATACTGCATATTTTTTAAATGTATTTATAGCCAGGTGCCAGGTGATGAATACTACCATCAGCGGCACCTACTCTTGCAGTTTTTAGAGACATCAGGTGTAGGCTGATGGGAGTAGTACTCTCTCATCAGCCAACACGTGAGACCACAGGTAACCTTTTTACCAGTGGTCCCAGCTGCTGGCTCATGCAGTCATCTGACAACATGGGAACCGCAGCTCTCTGACTGGTAGTAATGATCTTACTGTACATCAGAGATGCCAGTGTTTCTTGCACTATCATGCAGAGGATAGTGTGGAAAATAATTAATGTCAAGGTGTCGAATACAAACAGTAACTCGGAGTTAGTGGCGAAGTCCGTGTTCGGGGTCCGCTTCAGAAAACTCGGTGTTCAATAAGGACCCGGAATTTTACTGTTTGAGTTCGGCCATCTCTATTTGTATGTCATTTATTGCCACCCTATTGGCACTTTTAGCTGGCTACATAAAGGAAGGGCATTTTTTTTATAACTAGATGTATTCCATAAATGTTATATTAAGTAAAATAAAAGTTTTTTTTTTTTAAAAACAGATGCTAATGTAAATAGGGTTGAGGGCAAACTTGTCTTGTGCCATTTAAAATATCAAAGGCAAATGACTTCAGTTCTGTATTTAAAAAATGGAATATATTTTTGTCTATCGCTATCAGTTACAAGCAAATGTTAGTTATATTTGCATCATGTTATGGTTAAATTGAAAGATGGGTGGAAAAAAAGCAATTAGAACAGCACAGGTTGTGGTTGGTTAAGGTTATTTTAGTCTACGCTAAAGATGAAAATTCTATTAGAAAACTATTTTTATATTTTTGATTTTATCACTTTTTTATTTTTGGTACCAATGAACATGTTTATCTTCATTGTTAATATTCTGAACTGGGCAAAACACAAAAATGCTCCACAGGGTGACCATATTATTACCAGCATAAGCGTATGCAACCTTGTGCACGAGATGATCAAGTCATTAAGATTTCTTAATATAATTTATAAAAGTTTATTAATGGCAAAGATCAATATTGCTTTGTTTCATATTGTCGATTCTTGCAATTTCTGGTTGTCTGCCTTGCTCTGTGTCTACTTCTGTCTGAAGATTGTGAATGTGAAACTCACTTTATACATCTCACTGCGGAAGAACTTCCATAAGCTTTTGCCGTGGCTTTTTATTTCAGTTATAGTGGGGTCAGTAATTGTAAGTGCTCCATTGCTTAGTAAAGTTTCAGAAGAAATATCATCACTTTCAAGAATCAACACGTCTGATGCAAATATACAGCAAAGAATAATATTTTTACCTTTAAAGTTCAATGATATTTTCTACTTTATGATTTTCTCTCTAACTGCACTGTTGATATTCTCCATCTCATCCTTAGCCATCATCTTCTCTCTTTTCAATCATATGAATCAGGTCCAAAAAAACTTTGATGGTTTTAGAGGTCCCGACATGAAAGCCCACGTTCAAGCCATGAAGACAGTAATAATTTTTCTCATAACTTATACGATTACTTTAGTTTTACTCATTATAATATCTTCAACTTTAATATCAACTACAACAGTATGGATGTACATTATACATCCTTTCTTTAGCTTAACTAAAGCTGCGGGCTGCTGGAGTTTAATCAAAGGAAATCGGGACTTGGACAATGCGTTGAGAACTGTCATCAGTAAATTATATTGCATCAATAAAATAAATGATGTGTAAAAGCAACATAAAAGTAAATGTATCTTTGCTTAGGAGATGTTTGCAAGTTAGCTTCTATTGTTCTGTAATTGCCAAAAGGATTGACAATGGCAAAAATGATTCATATTCAGATAGTCTCCTCGAGAAGAACCAAAACTTTCTCCACATTACCCTCAATGTTAGAAACAACTGTCAAATCAATCTCCTGACACATTCCAACACATGCTCTCTGGTCTCCACAAAATCTTCTTCTCTCCTCTGCCCTTATACGTTCCTTGACCAACCATCTCCAAAACTTTTCCAGATCATTGCCCATCCTCTGAAAATCAGTGCCTAAACACATCCAATTGTCTACCACAATTGAGGCACAACTTGACAACTAATCATTTCAGGAAAGTCAACAGTCTGCAATAACCCCACTGCCACCTCACTACCACCTGAGCTTTCCAACCCCCCAACCTACTGTACCCTTTCCCTCTACCCTGTAAACTAAAAGACTATGTCATTTCGCCCTCTGAACCAGTCTGTCACTGCTAGTTTACTTTGTTATATATGTATCATTTGCATGTAATAATAATAATCTTTATTTATATAGCGCCAACATATTCTGCAGCACTTTATAGTTAAACAGTTTCAAACACAAGTCATAAGTAACAACGCTAACAATAATATAATGATTAAAGCAAAATAAAGCAACCTTTCTCATGAGAGCTTAGAATCTACAATGAGGTGGGGGAGATACAAAGTACGAGTGTGTATTTACAATGATGTATTTACAATGATGGACCAGCTATCTTGAGGGAGTGGGGGATAGATAGAGATAGTGAATGGGCTACACACACTTACAGTTGTGGCCAAAAGTATTGACACCCCTGCAATTTTGTCAGATAATACTCAGTTTCTTCCTGAAAATGATTGCAATCACAAATTCTTTGGTATTATTATCTTCATTTATTTTGTCTTAAATGAAAAAACACAAAAGAGAATGAAGCAAAAAGCAAAACATTGATCATTTCACACAAAACTACAAAAATGGGCCAGACAAAAGTATTGGCACCCTCAGCCTAATACTTGGTTGCACAACCTTTAGCCAAAATAACTGCGACCAACCCCTTCCGGTAACCATCAATGAGTTTCTTACAATGCTCTGCTGGAATTTTAGACCATTCTTCTTTGGCAAACTGCTCCAGGTCCCTGATATTAGAAGGGTGCCTTCTCCAAACTGCCATTTTTAGATCTCTCCACAGGTGTTCTATGGGACTCAGGTCTGGACTCATTGCTGGCCACCTTAGAAGTCTCCCGTGCTTTCTCTCAAACCATTTTCTAGTGCTTTTTGAAGTGTGTTTTGGGTCATTTTCCTGCTGGAAGACACATGACCTCTGAGGGAGACCCAGCTTTCTCACACTGGGCCCTACATTATGCTGCAAAATTTGTTGGTAGTCTTCAGACTTCATAATGCCATGCACACGGTAAAGCAGTCCAGTGCCAGAGGCAGCAAAGCAACTGCAAAACATCAGGGAGCCTCCGCCATGTTTGACTGTAGGGACCGTGTTTTTTTCTTTGAATGCCTCTTTTTTTCTCCTGTAAACTCTTTGTTGATGCCTTTGCCCAAAAAGCTCTACTTTTGTCTCATTCTTCCAAAACGTTTTAGGCTTTTTCAGGTAGGTTTTAGCAAACTCCAGCCTGGCTTTTTTATGTCTCGGGGTAAGAAGTGGGGTCTTCATGGGTCTCCTACCATACAGTCCCTTTTCAGTCAGATGCTGATGGATAGTGCGGGTTGACACTGTTGTACCCTCGGACTGCAGGGCAGCTTGAACTTGTTTGGATGTTCGTCGAGGTTCTTTATCCAACATCTGCACAATCTTGTGTTGAAATCTCTTGTCAATTTTTCTTTTCCGTCCACATCTAGGGAGGTTAGCCACAGTGCCATGGGCTTTAAACTTCTTGATGACACTGCGCACGGTAGACACAGGAATATTCTGGTCTTTGGAGATGGACTTGTAGCCTTGAGATTGCTCATGCTTCCTCACAATTTGGTTTCTCAAGTCCTCAGACAGTTCTTTGGTCTTCTTTCTTTTCTCCATGCTTGGCAAAAAAAGTCAGAGTTTCATCCGAAACCCGACCCCAATGCAAGTCAATCTGAACTAAAAGTTGGCATTGAGCGGATGACATTCATCCACTCAATGCCGACTTTTATTCCCCATTGACTTGCATTGGGGTCGGGTTTCGGACGAAACACTGACTTTTTTTGACCTAGTCAGACCAGTTTCATCTGAAACAAATTTCGTTTCATGAAACCTGATCCGACCAAAGTCGCTCAACTCTAGCAGCCAGTGTAACGACTGGCAAAGAGCGGATGCATCTGAGTTTAGCCAAATGGATGACCCTGGTTGCAGCATTAAATATGAACTGGAGAGGGGAAAGTCAAGTGAGGGGGAGGCCAATTAATAGAGCATTGCAGTAGTACAGTTGGGTGTGGATCAGGGCGACAGTGAGGGTTTTTGTTTCCATGGTAAGAAAAGGGCAGATTCAAGAGATCTTCTTTAGGTGTAAGGGGAAAGAGCTGGCAAGAGATTGTATATGAGAGGTGAAGGAGAGATTGGTGTCAAACATAACACTCAGACAGCGTGCCTGCTGCCGGGGTGTTATTATGGTGCCATGTAAACCCTCTTCATATTGTGAGAAATTCACTGTTGAAGTGAGGGAGGGGAGATATGTTTCACAATGCCTAGTGGGGTTAGTGATATAAAATTCAAAGTTTTATTTCCTCCAGCACAGTAAGTGTTGCGAGGGTTAAGTTAACGTATGTTATGGCCTGTTTTTTAGGGGGACATTCATAGAGCAATTGGGAGAATGTCCCCCATATCTTCACCCACTGATCTGACACCT
The DNA here is from genome assembly GCF_039654945.1 of Dendrobates tinctorius. Taxonomy (NCBI): domain Eukaryota; kingdom Metazoa; phylum Chordata; class Amphibia; order Anura; family Dendrobatidae; genus Dendrobates; species Dendrobates tinctorius. The sequence continues at coordinate 92,891,946 of NW_027361687.1, read as the reverse complement.
CCATGTGCTGACTGGACTTTGGTGATGTCACAGTCATGCGATCAGTCACATGGGTTAGGTGTCACATGGTCTGGACTTAAAAAGCTGAACTCCAGGGAGAGTCTGGGCTACTGAGGGCCAGGAGAGGAAAATTACAGGAAAGTGTCTGTGCACATGGTGCTTTCTCAAGGACATTGTTAACCCTGAGTGGGCTGAGCCCCACTAGTGCAAGGACAGCAGGAAGTGCTACCTTTTTCTTTTGTTTTTCTGTTTTGCTCAGAGTGCTGTATTTAGTTTTGTGCTTAAAACTTGGTTTATGCTGTGCTAATAAGTCAAGTGCACCCTTAACTCGTTTACCCCCAAGGGTGGTTTGTACATTCATGACCGGATCAATTTATACAATTCTGACCACTGTCCCTTTATGAGGTAATAACTCTGAAACGCTTCCATGGATCCTGGTGATTCTGACACTGTTTTCTCGAGACATATTGTACTTCATGTTAGTGGTAAAATTAAAATTTCATTGATATAATTTGCGTTTATTTGTGAAAAAAAGTTGAGAAAGGGTACAGTATCACCGGATAACAGGTATATATAGCATAGTTTGCACATTAAAAATCTATGTCTATATATCAGGAGGCAGACTCAGATGGTCTCAGGCCCAGTATGGATTCGACAAGATTGTAGAAAGTTGAGAAAGGGTACAGTATCACCAGATAACAGGTATATATAGCATAGTTTACACTTTAAAAATCTATGTCTATATATCAGGAGGCAGGCTCAGACGGTCTCAGGCCCAATATGGATTTGACAAGATTGTAGAAAGTTGAGAAAGGGTACAGTATCACTGGATAACAGTGATAGGGAGAGAGTTAAATTAACCCTTCACGGTTGAGTCAGTGATGTCCAAATTATTCCGCAGAGTGTTGCTAGCAACTCAAATGACCAAACGGAGATGTGTCTCTGTATGGGACGATCCAAAAAGATCCGTAACCGTTTATTGTAGTCACTTCTTTTATAATATTTTGCTTAATTATGCAAGGTTCTCAACTACCAATAAAATCATTTCACTTTATAAGCCAATAATATTGCAAGAAAACCGGAAACTACATATATGTCCGTACCTAGATAGCGTAGAATGTAGTATAATGGCATATTCAGAGCAATACACCCCCCCAGCCCCTTATCTTTGCACTTGATGAGAACAGTCTGGTTTCATGACAGCACATGCCAATTACAAAAATGTATCTTACAGCAACAAAAATGAAGAAACGAAACCTTCAGAGAAATGGAGAAGTGAAACTTCAGCTCTGATTTTAGTTTTAACCCTTTACAACAGGTATATATAGCATAGTTTAAACATTAAAAATCTCCGTGTATATTTCCGGAGTCCGACAAAGAAACTCACAGCCTCAGTATGGATTAGACAAGAATCTAAAAAGTAGAAAAAGGGTAATGTATTCGAAGCGTACACCAGTATACACTGTTGGGGTATTTTTAAATCTTCATATATATTTCTGTCTCAGTAAGACAGTCCAGACTCTCTGCAAGAGGAAGCGAGATGGATACAAGTACAGACGGAAAGTTAAGTGATTGCAGAAATTTTGGAATTACTAATCATGGGAAAAACTCCCGGGAGAATTCTCAGAGGCGATGCTGACCCTCAATTACTTTGTCTGTGGAGACAGCGAAAACAGTTCTTTGTGAAGAAAGGGTTACTGTATTGCAGTACCGTGGATCCCATCACCGTTACTCATCTCCATCAAATTGTGATCACAGGGAGAGATGTAGACATGGTCCTCACTGCCTATCATGATCTGTCAGGTAACTTTGGAGTGCAAAAGACAGAAGTCACAGGCCGCAGGCGATTCTATCGGATTAGCATGAGAGGACACATTTAAAAATGTGGGCAGGAATGTCACACGTCTGTGAGTAGGAAAACCGTGAAAGCTGATGATAATCCACCACTGCATCTCACTGTGAGTCGACGTCCATACAAATGGAAGCCATTGATCATCTAAAGATAGAGCCCAGCAGGACAGGGCATAGCTACTTCTTAAACATCATCTATCAGTTCACCAAATTTGTAGGGGCAGTCCCAGTGAAGGATTTAACAGCCCAGACTACACAGCGGTGGAGCAGGGAGAGGTAAGTATTGCAAGTGCTGGGGCCCTGAGCAAGCAGGGGGGCCCACTCGTGGGCAGCGGTACTGGCACAGGGCCCCTCATAGTACGCCGGTGTGTCTGACGGTGGGTGTGCACCCCCGCCGTCAGAGACACTTGATTATACTATGAGGAACCCTGTGCCAGTGCCGTCGCCCAAGAGTAGGCCCACCCACCTGTCCAGGGCAAGGCACTTGCACGGGTGCGTGCGCCAGGTGGTGACCCCGGCCCTGGGGTGGGAGGCAGCCCAGTTAGGGAGGTTGAAAAAATGTCATATGTTGATGTTGGACATTCAGCAGCTGCAAATGGAGGAATTGGAGAAGTCCGAGGCAGAGGAGGACAAAAGCGAGCCATTTTTATGGCAACCTATGTGTCAGCAGGGGAAGGTGGGACAAAATCCTTTGAAACCCATGCATGGTTCATTTTAATGAAGGTTAGATCATCAACATTTTGGGTCGACAGACGGGTCCTTTTGTTCTGTCAGGATTGATCCAGCAGCACTGAAGACTCTTTCGGATAGCACACTAGCAGCAGGGCAAGCGAACTCCAGTAAGGCATATTGTGCCAATTCAGGCCAGGTGTCCAGTTTACAGGCCCAATAGTCAAAGGGGAATGACTTCCATCCTCCTCTTCCTCTTCCTCCTTGGCTGCAGACGCCTGCTCCTTAATGTGCATCAAAGTTTGCATGAGCAGAAGCATAAGTGGGATGCTCATGCTTATGATGGTGTCGTCTGCGCTTACCAACCATGTGCATTCCTCAAAACACTGAAGGACTTTACAGAGGTCTTTCACCTTCGACCACTGCACACCAGACAACTCCATGTCTGCCCTCAAACTACCTGCCCGTGTATCCTCCCACAAATGCATTACAGCCTGCCTCTGTTCACACAGCCTCTCAACCATGTGCAGGGTGGAGTTCCACCTTGTTGCACGTCGATAATTAGGCGGTGCTTGGGAAGGTGGAGCAATCGCTGCAGCTTCTGCATACGACTGGAGTGTACGGGCGACCGGCGGATGTGCGAGCAGTGCTGTTAACTCTGGATAATTATTGAGGAAGCACTGCACCGCCAGGTTCAAGGTGTGAGCCAGGCAAGGTATGTGTCTGAGTTTTGAAGGGGCTATGGCTGCCACAAAATTCCAGCCGTTATCACTAACTACCTTGCCTGTCTCAAGATGTAGACTGCCCAGCCATGACTCAGTTTGTCGCTGCAAGTAGTCAGCCAGTAACTCCACAGTGTGTCTGTTGTCACCCAAACTCATCATCTTCAACACAGCCTGCTGAAGCTTACCACTAGCTGTTCGATAGTGGGACACCTCATGTGCATCACTGGCGGCTGCGGATGGAGTGCTCATGCGACTACGCTCTGTGGACAAGCTTTCGCTTCTGGAGGAGGAAGAGGAGGAGGGCCGAACGCCTACAGCCAACTGTTTCCTATACCTGTGGACCTTGCATCCACCACATTAACCCAGTGCGCAGTCATGGACACGTAATGGCCCTGGCCATGCCTACTGGACCATGCATTTGTTGTGAGGTGCACCTTTCCACTCACTGATTGCTTGAGTGCATGGACAATGCGGTCATTCACATGCAGGTGGAGAGCTGGGAAGGCTTTTCGAGAAAAGAAGTGCCGACTGGGTAGGTCATAGCATGGTACTGTGTAGGCCATGAGCTAGTGGAAAGCTTCGTTTTCATCCAATCGGTAGGGCATCATCTCTAGCGAGATTAGTTTGGCAATGTGGGCGTTCAAACACAGTGTACGCGGATGAGAGGATGAGTACTTTCTTGTCCAACTCAGAGTCTCTGGTAGGGTGAGCTGGACTTGAGAGCTGCATATGGTGGAACTAGCGGTGGCATGGCGGACTGAGAGAGGGTTGGTGATGGTGATGGTGATCGTGTTGGTGGTCTTGCTGATGGCCTAGATTCAGTCTTTCGTAGCAATAACATTGTGATTCCCTGACTGCTTTGGCCTTGCAACGACACCTCAACATTTGTTGCTGGTGGTGTGCTAACCGGTGGGCTTACAGTGGGGGAAACGATGTAGCGTTGCTGACTACCTTCATTCTTCATGAGCAGGTGCACATGTGGTACGTGAGGTTTGGTAGTCCGTCCACACTTGCAACTGCATGGTGGTTAAATGTCTAAGCATGCAACTGGTATTCAAATTTCTCAGATTTTTCCCTCGGCTAAAGGTCTTTGCACACTTCTTACAGATAACCTTTCCCTGATCATTAGGATTTTGTTCAAAAAAGTGCCACACTGCACTCTTCCTACAATGGAAGACATTTTGAGGCCTTGCACGCTGTGCTAATTTGACCGTCTTGCCAAGCTGTCCTGCAACTCTTTTGGTTTTTGTAACCTGTTTTTGGACTGCTACGGGCCTGGCAGATAACAGCTGTTGCGATATCGATGCCTGCTGCGGATCCTCCTCCTCATCTTCTGAGCTATTGGCAGCGGCACCCTCTTCCCCCAATGGATGCCAATCTGGGTCAACAACTGGGTCAGCCATCACCTCCTCTTCAATTTCATGTGCACCTTCCTCTGTGTCACCGTTTAAGGTGATATCGTATGCGGGAAGGGGCAGCTGAGTTTCATCAGGGTCAGATTCGGGCTCAGTACACTGCGAGGACAATGTAGTGCTCTGAGTGAATGTACCAGCAGAATCATCTATCAGTGGCTGTGCATCAGTGCACTCCATGTCATATTCATCTTGGACTGGGGAATTCACGATTTAACTTGATAACTCAGGCATGGTATGTGAAAAGAGCTCCATGAAGTAATCTGTAGTGTGGCCTGCCGCATCCTTCACTTTAGGGGTGAAGGACACAAGGAAAGGTGTTTTTATTTTTTTAAACTTCAGAAGAGGAGGCGATAGAGCTGGAGGCTGTGTCAGCAATGTAAGCCAAAACTTGTTCCTGAAGCTCCGGCTTTAAAAGCGGTTTACCTACTCCCAGAAAAGGGACCTTCGAGGCCTTGTGGAGCAAGATGATAATGCAGGCTCCACACCTCCTGCCTTAGGTGCTATTGTGCTTTTGCCACTACCAGCAGATGCACCACCACCACCATCAGTACCAGCTGGCAACCCCCGCCCATTTCCACGGCCTCTTCCACCATACTTCCTCATTTTTGGGAAAATGTACCCAAAATACCACCAGCTATATAGTACTGTAAAACAAGGTACAAGGTTTATATAGTATTGGGGAGAATTTGAATCTCCCTAGAGATTTTCGGAGGCTGAACAATTATCTCATTCCCACTATAGATTACACCTCAATTTAACAGGCTGAAATAGGCAGGTGTATGACAAGGTACAAGATGTATATAGTATTGGGGGAGAATTTGAATCTCCCTAGAGATTTTAGGAGGCTGAACAATTATCTCAGGCCCACTATAGATTACACCTCAATCTAACAGGCTAAAATAGGCAGGTGTATGACAAGGTACAAAGTGTATATAGTTGTCATGATCCATGCTGGATCATGACTGATAAAAAGCACAGGTAACCTTTTGATTTTGTGCTTAAGTGTGGTTTTTGCCCCCGGTGGCCATTAGGATTATTGCACTGTGGTGTTGTTTGTTCTAAGTTTGCCCCGGTGGTGGTAAGCGTCATTGTACTCGGTTTCTTTAGTTATGTGCACATGTTTATAATGCAGGTGTGATTGCTGGCTCTGCTATAAAAGAGTCACAGGTGTTGCAATCAGCGTTGGTGATAGTGTTCATTTCAACCATCCTTGGACGAGGAAGGAGCTGGAGAGCTTTCCTTGCAGCACTGTTTTAGCCCTGGTGTGGAAGGAGTCATAGGGGATTTCCTTGTAGCTCTGACAGAGCTTGGTGCAGCGATTCAGGAGGAGAGCTGCATTCTGGTGGTGGACTCTGTTGCCAGGAGAATGTGCTACATAGTAAAGCTAAGTGGTGTTTCCCTGTTTGTGTTTTTTCTTCGTGTGTATTAGTACAGCAGTGGGGCCAGTGCCTGCGCCACCCAGCTCCCTGGCAAGGGATAGGTATAGGGTGTGCTAGGGCGACAGGTATCCTGAGCGGCGCCCGGTGCAGAACCGGCATAGGGAACGTTAGGAGCGTTAGGGACATTGACTCAGGGGAGTGCAGAAGGTCTCCACGCCCCCTTTCCCTATCGCAGGGCCCACCATTGTAACTGTTTCCCTACCCCTTGTCTTGTCATTTTAGTACCGGTCTGCGAACCGTGTCACACAGGACAGTATCACGTGCCGCGTCCTGTCGTTTTAGTTACCGGCCTGCGGGTCGTGTCACACAGGACGGGTCCACATAACATTATCACCAACTGCAACTTTTTTTTCCTGCTGAGCCATGCACCCAGTTCAGACCTTTGCCCAAATGCTGCAGACCCTTACTTTTGAGATTAGGGGGCTGCGCGGAGGGTTGGTGCGGCAGCTGCGGCTGTTGGTGGGCTCTGGGGGCTTGATTCAGGAGCAGGCTCAGCCAGAACCCAAGATATCCCTCCCTGACAGATTTTCTGGAGGGAGAGATCAATTCTTGGTGTTTCAACAAGCCTGCAAATTATATTTCAGGCTGCGCCCTCGTTCCTCAGGGAGTGAAGAGCAACGGGTGGGAATCATTATGTCCCTTCTTAAAGGGAATCCCCAATCCTGGGCCTTCTCCCTTACGGATGATTCTCCATCTTTAGAGTCCGTGGACGAGTTCTTTGCGGCTATGGCGCTTCTGTATGGGGATCCTGATGGCGTCGCCCTGGCGGAATCCCGAATCCGTAGGTGTAAACAGGGAGTCCAGGTCGCTGTGTCCTACTGCTCAGAGTTTAGGAGATGGGCCACTAATACTCAGTGGAATGACCCTGCACTTAGGAGTCAATTTGTGCAGGGTTTGTCTCCAAAGTTGCAGGATACTCTGGTGCAGTACGCCGCCCCTAGGTCTCTGGAGGCCGTCATGTCCCTTGCCATCTGGGTGGATAGACGCCTTAGGGAAATACATATACAAAAAGTGCCCCCTGATGTCCTCACTAGGGAGGAGGACCCACCAGTGCGGACGGAGGAACCCAGAAAGCCCGGTGTTGTTGATTCAAAAAAGGGGGTGTCTGCGGCTCGTCGTAGTGGGGGTAGGCTTTTCCTGTGGGAAGCCTGGCCATTTTATGAGAGCCTGCCCAGTTCATGCCAAGTCTCCTGTCGAACCTATGGAAGTAGGAGTAGCTAGTTTGTATTCGGAGCTGCCTACGGTTTGGGGAGTGGTATCAGCATGTTTGTACTGTGGGCAGGCAGACTGGTCATGTCCTGAAGGCTTGCCCATTGCACGCCAAATTGTGCCATCTGAGAAGCCGCATTCCCCTGGTCGCTTGGAGGGAGGCGACCAGGGAGTATACATTTCCTCCATTTTGCCCTCCCAAAGTACCATGTCAGCAGAGGTCTTGGCTGGCGGGGTACTGGAGGTGATACCGGTGTTTGTGGACAGTGGAGCAGGAGTCAGTCTGGTGGATGCTCGCTTTGTCCAGACTCATGGTCTAAGGTGTAGGACACTAGTCCAGCCTATAAGCGTCCAGGCTATAAACTCTGTTCCACTGAGCCAAGGGAGCTTGACCAAGGTCGTAGAGAATATCCATCTGCGTATAGGACATCATGAGGAGTCCTTGTCATGCTACGTCTTAGAGGGAATGCCAGTGCCTATTGTTTTGGGCCTCCCTTGGCTGAAGAGACACAACCCAGTAATAGATTGGCGGGCGAAGGAAGTGGTCAGCTGGGGGCACTCGTGTGAAGGCTGCTGCCTAGGAACTACTGTCTCTTCCGTCTCTCTGTAACGGACCCCTTCCTCTCCGGTGAGGGCAGCAGATGTGCTGCAGGAGAGTAGAGGCAAGTCTCAACCCTCGCCATTGGCCAACCCTGGGAGGCACAGACCTCGTGGTGGAAGGGGTTGGAGGTTGTTGTACCCCTTGGTGAAATGCAGGGGTGTGAGTGTGGTGACACAGGGGGACGCCTCTGTTGTCAATCCCAGAAAGAGTTCTCCAAATGGTGACAAATGAACGAGTGGCAATAAATGCTCAGGTCCGGACCTGTGTGTGAACGAGCGTGTATGGGTGGCCACCAAAAAACATCCAGTGGAAGTGTGTTGTGGAGTGTTACCAGCCCATACCAAACATACACATACACAACCCGTTCCCCAGGTCAGCGCTTCGGAGATGTGTGTTGCCTCCAGAACATACGTTGCCAATACCAGCAGGCTCGTTTGTCATCAACCTGACATGCAGGTAGTTGCTGGGGTGAACTCTGGGTCTGGGCGTTCCTGCTGTAGGTGGTTCCCTGATGGGGAGCGGTTTTTGAGGGTCCAGATGCCCCTCATTAAGGGGAGGGTACCTTCATGATCCATGCTGGATCATGACTGATAAAAAGCACAGGTAACCTTTTTTTTCTGTGCTTAAGTGTGGTTTTTGCCCCCAGTGGCCATTAGGATTATTGCACTGTGGTGTCGTTTGTTTTAAGTTTGCCCCGGTGGTGGTAAGCATCATTGCACTCTGTTTCTTTAGTTATGTGCACATGTTTATAATGCAGGTGTGATTGCTGGCTCTGCTATAAAAGAGAAACAGGTGTTGCAATCAGCGTTGGTGATAGTGTTCATTTCAACCATCCTTGGTGGAGGAAGGAGCTGGAGAGCTTTCCTTGCAGCACTGTCTTAGCCCTGGTGTGGAAGGAGTCAGGGGATTTCCTTGTAGCTCTGACAGAGCTTGGTGTAGCGATTCAGGAGGAGAGCTGCATTCTGGTGGTGGACTCTGTTGCCAGGAGTAAGTGCAACAGAGTAAAGCTAAGTGGTGTTTCCCTGTTTGTTTTTCCTTCGTGTGTATTAGTACAGTGGAGGGGCCAGTGCCTGCGCCACCCAGCTCCCTAGCAAGGGATAGGTGTAGGGTGTGCTAGGGCGACAGGTATCCTGAGCGGCGCCCGGTGCAGAACCGGCATAGGGAACGTTAGGTGCGTTAGAGACATTGACTCAGGGGAGTGCAGGAGGTCTCCACGCCCCCTTTCCCTATCGCAGGGCCCACCGTTGTAACTGTTTCTTGTCGTTTTAGTACCTGTCTGCGAGCCTTGTCACACAGGACAGTATCACATGCAACGTCCTGTTGTTTTAGTTACCTGCCTGCTGGCCGCGTCACACAGGATGGGTCCACGTGACAATAGTATTGGGGAGAATTTGAATCTCTCTAGAGATTTTAGGAGGCCCACTATAGATTACACCTCAATTTAACAGGCTGAAATAGGCAGGTGTATGACAAGGTACAAGGTGTATATAGTATTGGGGAGAATTTGAATCTCCCTAGAGATTTTAGGAGGCTGAACAATGATGCTCTCAGTCCAAGTATGGCAGCAGGCAGCCTAATAAGCAGGACTGCTGCACACAAAAGTGTGGAAAAATGAACGCTTGGTAACTGTGCAGAAAAGAGGAAGAAAATTATTTTTGCTTTTAAAAAGCAGTTTGCACAGCAGTGTGCAAACAGCAATGCCGCTATCAGGGAGCCTTATACGGCAGCCTAATAACCAACAGAGCTGATGTACAAAAATATAGCCTCCCCTGTCACTGCACACAAACTGTTGTGTTGTACAGTGAAAATCGCTACCAGCGGAAGCAGTTTTTTGTTCTTCTTCCCTGCCTAACCCTCTCCCTTATTCAGAATCAGCAGCAGCAACCTCTCCCTCCCTATGCTAAGATCGGCAGAAGTAAGATGGAGGTCGGCGTGCACGCCCTTTTATAGCCCCTGTGACGCCACACAAAGCAAGTCAATCACTTGCATGCCCTTCTCAAAGATGGTGGTGACCGCTGCCCATGTCATCGCGATGCCCACAGTGTGCGTCCTCCATCATTGGCTGAAAAAGGGCGCTGGAAACATCATTTGAAACGCGACTTTGGTGCTCTGGTCGCCGACCTCATGGCCGACCTCACGCTATGGTCGGGTTTTGTTTCATGAAACCCGACTTCAGCGAAAGTCAGTGACTTATGAATTTGACCGACCCCTTTCGCTCAACTCTAGTGGTTAGCACTTTGAACCCCCCAGTGCTTCACAGAAGTTTATAACGCCCTGGCGTGAAAAGAACAAAATCATATTTTTTCCACAAACATGATCATTTAGTCCCCATTTTTTTATTTTCCCAAGGGTACCAGGAGAAAATGGACCCCAAACGTTGTTGTCCAATTTGTCCTGAGTACGCTGATACCCCATATGTGGGAGAAAACTACTGTATGGGCCCATGTCGGGGTTCAGAAGGGAAGTAGTGACGTTTTGGAATGCAGACTTTGATGGAATGGTCTGCGGGTGTCATGTTGCCGTTGGAGAGCCCCTGATGTACCTAAACAGTGGAAACCCCCCACAAGTGACCCCATTTTGGAAACTAAACCCCCTAAGGAATTTATCTAGATGTGTGATGAGCACTTTGAACCCCCATGTGCTTCACAGAAGTTTATAACACCCGGGCGTGAAAATAAAAAAATCATATTTTTTTTCCACAAACATGATATTTTTGCCCCCAATTTTTTATTTTCCTAATGGTAACAGGAGAAATTGGACCCCAAAAGTTGTTTTGCAAATTGTCCTGAATAGGTTGAAATCCCATATGTAGGGATAAACCACTGCTTGGGCGCATGGCAGAGCTTGGAAGTGAAGGAGCACCATTTGACTTTTTCAACACAGAATTGGCTGGAATTGAGATCAGACGCCATGTTGCGTTTGGAGAGCCCCTTATGTGCCTAAACAGTGGAAACCCCCCAATTCTAACTCCAACCCTAATCCCAACACACCCCTAACCCTAATCTCAGCCCTAACCCTAGCCCTAATGGGAAAATGGAAATAAATAATTTTTTTTTTAATTTTATTATTTTTCCCTAACTAAGGGGGTGGTAAAGGGGGGGTTTGATTTACTATTTATAGCGGGTTTTTATGTTTGGCAGTTGTCATACGCTAAAAGACGCTTTTTATTGTAAAAATAGTTTTTACATCACCACATTTTGAGAGCTATAATTTTTCCATATTTTGACCCACCGAGTCAAGTGAGGTCTTATTTGCGGGATGAGTTGACGTTTTTATTGGAACCATTATCGGGCATGTGACTTTTTTTATCTCTTTTTATTCCGATTTTTGGGACGCAGAATGAACAAAAACCAGCATTTCATGAATTTCTTTTGGGGAGGTGCTTTTACACCATTCCACGTGTGGTAAAATTGATAAAGCGGTTTTATTCTTCAGGTCAGTACGGTTAGAGCGATACCTTATTTATTTTTTTTTTATGTTTTGGCGCTTTTATGCAGCGAAAGCAATTTTATATAAAAAATAATTATTTTTGCATCGCTTTATTCTGCGAGCTATAACTTTTTTTATTTTTTCACTGATGATGCTGTATCCCAAGCTCATTTTTTGCGGGGCAAGATGATATTTTCAGCGGTATCATGGTTATTTATATTTGTCTTTTTGATCATGCGTTATTGCACTTTTTGTTTGGTGGTATGATAATAAAGCATTGTTTTTTGCTTTATTTTTATTTTTATTTTTTAAGGGGCTCGCTAACGGGGTTAACTAATGGGACAGTTTTATAAGGCGGGTCGTTACGGACGCGGCGATACTAAATATGTATACTTTTATTTATTTTTTTTATTTACAAAAAATGAATTTATTAGGGAATATTTTTTTAATTTATTTAGCGATATTTATAAATTATTTTTACACTTTTTTTTACTTTATTACATTGTCCCGGGGGGAACATCACTGTCATGTGTCAGTTCGCTGATCTGACACATCACACAGCTCTGTGACAGATTAGCGATCTGACACAGGCACTGCAGCAGGCTTCCTCATGCCTGCGCTCTGCACGCACTGATGAAGCCTCCTCCCTGCAGACCCCCGAAGGCCCCCGCGGCCATATTGGATCCGGGGACCTGCAGAGAAGGAGGCCCCCAGAGCAGCACAGCACATTGCGCTGCGCTGGGGGTCTCAGGGAAGCACGTAGGGAGCCTCCTCCTTTCCGATGCTTCCCTAATCCCCCTGGTACACTGCGATCATGTTTAATCGCAGTGTGCCAGGGGTTAACATGCTCGGGGCGGTCCATGACCGCCCCTGACACATAGTGCCAGGTGTCCGCTGTGATAATCAGCTGACACCCGGCCGCGATCAGCGGCGCTCCCCCCGTGAGCGCCGCTGATCGCTATGACGTACTATCCTGTCCATGGGCATAGGGGCCCGGGTCCCGTGGACTGGATAGTACGTCACATGTCAGGAATGGGTTAAAGGTGCAGTGTTTCTGTGACTACCTAGCTGCAGCCGAGTAAGCCGAACTACCTCAACATGTAGAGCACCATGGAATTATTGGTGCTTTAAAAATATTTAATAATACATTATTTATATAAGGAAATTAAATCTAAAAATCATCGATGGTGACTTTATCAAATTACTGTTTGCATTGGACCTGAGAGGAAAATCTAACAACACAGCCAAAAATAAGTCATAAATTCAAACAAACTATTTATATAATTGCCTTGTAATGTTTTCTTTTCCTGTTTTGTCCAGATGTCACCGTATCCCAGAATTCCAAGCGGATGAAGTTCACAAACCGCCATATTGGCACATCCAAGTAATGGGTGTCTCAATATGGAAACTGCTGCTGGTACCAACCTATTGCGCGGTACCACTAGTGGAACACCTTCACACCACACACACACACACACACACTATATACGCCGTACGCACCACACACTCACTCTCACATTCACACACTCACACTCACACATTCAGACTCACACACTCATACACTCACTCACACTCAAACACGCAGCTTCTTGCACGGTGCCACCAGCGGAACACCGTCACACTGCGCCTGCACGAATTCCACGCAGGTGCAGTGAATCATTCGGCTGATCCAGGCGGCAGATGTGTGACGTGTCTACAGGCAGAGGAAGCCGGTCACACTAAAGTGGTTTTCCCACGAACGAAAGTTCATTTTAAAAACTGTCTGTGTCTGACCGTGTACAGAGTATACCACATCTCCTGTGCATGGGAGGAAGCAAAAGACAATAATGACATTACAGCAGGGGATCACAGTGGATTCATTTTGTGAGGTAAAATATTTCACTGACTGTTTTTGAACAATATTTTACCTCACAAAATGTATCCTCTGTGATCTCCTGCTGTCATGTCAGTATTGTCTTTTGCTTCCTCCCCTGCCCAGAAGCTGTGGTATGTTCTGTACATGGTCAGACACAGGGGTGAGAGAGACAGAGCACAGGGAGGAGACAGCTCAAATGGGACAGCGCATGAGGGGAGACCACAGCACAGGAAGGAGAGAGACAGCAGGCAAGGGGGATAGCACATGGGATAGACAGGTCAAAGAAGAGAACACAGACGGGAGAAGTCAGCACATGGGGAGAGATAGAGAGGATAGGTGGATGAGCACATGGTTGGGACAAACATATCGCTTTTTTGGGTTTTCTTAATATTCATATTATCCAAGTTAAGCTGTAACTGGAATTGTTATATTGTACTGACACATGAAAAGCACAAAATTAAATCCTGAAAAATTGTAATCATAACATTTACGTGAATAGTTTTATGCCAATAAAAGACAGATGTTTTCTAGGAGAGATATCTGTAATGACAAACCCGAAAAATTTCAGTTGCAAGCATTCTGAACACTGAGGTCTCATCCTTAGGTAAGTTTACAAATGAAAGACTAAGACAGTTTTTTTTTTATTAAATGTCTTGTTATGCCTTAAACCCCTTCTACAATATGCGCCATACATGTATGGCGCATGTCGCGACTCTCCCTTTGATGTGGGCACATTATTCCCAGCACATAATAGCTGCTTTGAACAGCTGATGTTTGCCCCTAAAAGCCGCGAGTGGGATCGCGATCCACCCACGGCTGCTAACATTTTAATTGCTGCTGTCAATCTCTGACAGCTGCATTTAATGTGATCGCACCCATCAGCACCCGTGTCACATGACCGGGGGTGTCTGATGGGTTAGCATAACAACCCGGGATCTGCAGGAGACCCCTGTGGTTGTCACTGCTGGATTGCTGTGAGCGCTACCCAGTACTCGGTGCTGATAGCAAGTGAGCATTTCTGCTACACACAGGCAATCTGATCAATTGCCTCTGTGTAGCAGAGGCGATCAGAAGATCGCAGTTTCTAGTCTTCCAAGGAGAATATTGAAGCAAGTGAAGAGTAAAAACAATGTTTTTAAAAATAGGTCAAGTGGGAAGAGCAAGGCTAAGAGATACATTTTGTGCATAATATTCATTCACCATTTCTGGGGTGGCTGAGGGCTGATGTTCTTAGGCTACTTTCACACATCCGGTGTGTGGGGTCCGGCGGCGTGCAGCGAAAAGCCGGGCCGCCGGATCCGGCCTGCAGCCGTGACACCGGATGTGTGTGCAGCGTCTGACATGGCTCGGACGTGATTTAAAGGAGCCGCAGGAGGAACATATACACCGGTGGACAGAGGCAGCCGCTGAGAGAGACAGCTGCTGAAAGGGAGGGGAGGGGAGAGGGGGGTGGAGAGAGAGAGAGAGAGACTTGTGGGGTTAACACTCAGTGTCCAGGCGAGAGAATCTCTCTCTCTTGCCGTGCACTTGTGGGGTTAACCCCACAGAGAGATCTCTCTCTCTCACCCAGACACTGTGAGTGTTAACCCCACAAGTGCCCGGCGAGAGAGATCTCTCACAAGTGTCCGGGTGACAGAGAGAGATCTCTCTCTCTCTCGCTGGGCACTTGTGGGGTTAACATTCACAGAGTCCGGGCATGCGCTGTGGAAAAAGCCGGTCCGGCGCTGACAAAAAACGCTGCAGAGAACGTTTTTTGCAGATGCCGGATGGCTAATTTTTGCCATGTCCGGCAACAACCGGACACGACGCATAACCATCTGGCGCGATGCGGCGACCATGAAAGCTTATGGGACAAAACCGGATCCGGTGCTGGATCTGGTTATTAAAAATTTCGCCGCATCGTGCCGGATTACAAAAGCCGGATGTGTGAAAGAGGCCTTAGCCTGGGAGGAGAGCCCTCAGCTGTCCCTCTGATGCTTATGAAAATGATGGGGGACCCCACACTGTTGTTTTCATTTATTTTTTTACAACCTGTGGGCTTGATGTCACCATAAAACAGCTGATCTCAACCTCACAACTATTACCCCACTTGAAACCACCCCAGCAGCACAAGTGGGAAGAGCTAGGAAGAGCACCAGAATTTGCCCATCTAATAGATGCATGAGACCATAGGTAACCTTTTTACCGCCAGTCACAGCTGCTAGCTCCTGGCTCATGTAGTCACCTGGCAGCATGGGAACCACAGCTCTCTGACTGGCAGCAATTATCTAACTGCTAATCAGAGATGCCAGTTTTTCTTGCGCTATCATGCAGATGACAGTGTGGGAAACAACTGATGCTCAAGGTCCCGAACTCAAATAGTAACACACACTTTATGGAGAAGTCCGTGTCAGAACACTAAGTGTTCGATAAGAACCCAGAACTTTACTGTTCAGGTTCGGCCTTCTTTATTTGCATGTCATCCTTGTCATGATCCAGACTGGGTTTTTCCTGTCTCTCCTTTTCCTTGTCTGGTCATGTCAGGAGTTAACTTTTCTCTGCCACGTTCTAGTTTCAGGTCTGCTATTTCTCTTTGTTGCATCCTGCAGCCAGTATCAGTTATATTTCCTGCCTACGGCATGCATAACTGACTCTGAAGAACCCCTGGTTTGTCCTGCTGCGTTTAGCTGACTTTGCTTGTGTCTCTGTTCTCTATCCTTGCTCATCCCACCTTTGTGTGTCCTTGTGTGTTTGGATTCCCTGATACTCGACTCAGCTTTGGCTCTGATCTGATTCTGTGTCTTCCATCTGATACCTCTTCTACTGACCGGCTCTGACCTATTTGCACTCCTCTGACTTTATGTTTGCCTTTCCCCTTTGTACTTCGCTACTCTCTGGTATTGACCCGGCTTGCAGACTATTCTGCTGCCACCTGGTGGTAGCCTCGCTGCAGTTCTGTATTTCTGCTCTGTGCAGGACTTCTGTTCATTCTCCACTCTGCTGCCATCTAGTGGAGTTTGCACTACTCTGCAGCCACCTGCAGTGCTGCAGCACAACAATCCTCATTCGGAATGCTACCTAAGTTTGTGGTTCACCTCACTGTGTCAAAAGACATAAAAATAGATAAAGTAGGACCCAACTGTTCAGCCACATGCCTGTGAAAAGCAATTTAAACAAAATGAACAGCCCAAGAAAAGAGGTGCAACTGTAAATTAGAGTACAAAGTACATATGAGTACATATATGTACATAGAGTACATATGAATTCCACTATGTCAATCTCTGAAAGCGGCATTTAATATGATTGAGCCGGAAATGCGTCACTCACTAATCCCATTATCGCACCTATTGGCGCCCATGTCCCGATGGGTTGGCGTGACAACCTGGAGTCTGCAGCAGATCCTTGTGGTTGTCATTGCTGGATTGCTATGAGCACCACCAAGCGATCGGTGTTCATAGCAAGTGAGTATTTCTGCTACACACAGGCAATCTGAACATTGCCTTTGCATAGCAGAGGTGATAAGAAGATCACAGCTTCTAGTCTTCCATGGAGACTACTAAAGCAAGTGAAAAGTAAAAAAAAAATGTTTTTGAAAATATTTAAAAAATATAAAATCTCAAATCACCCCCCTTTCGCCCCATTCAAAATAAAACAATTTAGAAAAATAAAAAATACACATATTTGGCATTGCTGAGTTCAGAATCGCCCAATCTATCAAGATATAAAAAGAATTAATCTGATCGGTAAACGGTGTAGTGAAAAAAAGACAAAAATCGCAGAATTACGTTTTTTTAGTCACTGCAACAGTGCATTAAAATGCATTAATGGGCGATGAAAAGAACATATCTACACCAAAATGGAATCAACAAAAACATCAGCTAGACAAGCAAAAAGTAAGCCCTATGGATCTTGGAAAATGACGCAATTTTTTTTTTTTGCAAATTTTGGATTGTTTTTCATCATTTAAATAAAAAAGAACCTAGACATGTTGGTATCTGTGAACTCATAATGACCGGGAGAATCATAATGGCAGGTCCATTTTAGCATTTTGTGAACATGGTTAAAAAACAAACAGTTGTGGAATTGCACTTTTCTTTACTATTTCAACGCTCTTGGAATTTTATTCCAGTTTCCCAGTACATAATATGGTAAAAGCAATGGTGTTGTTCAAAAGTACATCTAGTCTTGCAAAAAACAAGCCATTACATGGCCATATTGATGGAAAAATAAAAACGTTATGGCTCTGGTAAGAAGGGGAGCGAAAAACAGAAACACAAAAACAACGGGCTGAGGAGTGAAGATTGTTAAGTCACATTTTATTGACTATTAACATGTGGAAGTTAAAGGAGTTTTCCACTATTTCAAAATAATTGTCTTAATGACTTGTGACTGGCTTCAGGAGTCAATCGGTCTGGTAGATGAGAATGAGTTTCTTTTATTTTGAATTTTCCAGCACCTGGGTGCTTTTTTTACAGTAGTGGACAATCCCTTTCATAAACAGAGACCATAAACTGGGCAAGACACTATCTGAATTGCTGGATTATTTCTGCATCACAAAAAGATCATGCGGACAACATTGAAAAGAAACATAATGGTTCTTCTTCAGAATGGGCAAATAAGACATATTCTCTGGGCCTCCACCATGTTGGTGACTTTGGAGGCCTCCACCACTTAACTTCCCTTATTGTAGTTCAGTGATTCTCTTGAGTCACATAGAGAGTTGGAGATGTGGCCATGCGTGCATGTCATTATCTCCTTCAAAGTCTATAGGAGATGATGGCTCAATTGATGCCATAACTTTCACAGACTTTAGTAGGGAACAACACACAAATACACACATCTTCATGTTGACCTAGCATCCATTGTCTCCCCACAATTGTGCTGCATGGGCGCCCATGTGCTGACAAAGGGAGCAATCTCCCCTTGACAGATTCCTCATATAAGGGCTCATACCCACTTGCGAGAAACTCGCACGATTCTTGAGCGAGTCTCTCGCATGAACACCTGGCACTACAGCCGGCAATGGGACCGGAGCTTGCGGCTACATAGAAATACATGTAGCCACATGCTTCAGTCCGAGTGCGGGCGGGAATGCCAGGTTTTCATGCGAGAGACTCGCACGAGAATCGTGTAAGTCTCTCGCAAGTGAGTATGAGCACTGATACTGTCACTACTCAAAAAATATGCGGAGTTAAAGTGTTGAGATTGGCATGTTGTGTGAACGCAGCACTTGCAGGAGGAGTCTGACTGTGTGTAACAGCTGACTCCTGCTGTAGATGGCACAACTCCTGTGCCCCATAACGTCAGTCTGATATTACTTTAATACCTGCAATCTAAACAAAGTTAGAACATTTTGCTGAAAAAGGTTAAGGATAGTGATGAGCGAGCGTGCTCACCACTACTCGATGCTTGCCAGAGCATCTCACTGCTCGAGATGCTCAGAGCTCGTCGAGTATTTCCGGGGTTGCTCGGCGGGAGCTCGGGCCCCACCCTGCATGTTTGGCACTCTTTAGAGAGCCAATAAACATGCAGGAATTGTCTGCCAAACACTGTAATGCAGCACAGCATGATCAGGTCTATATCAGACCTGGCCCCGCCAGGCTCGTCACAGTCTACTCCAGAATTAGTCAGTGTAGGGAGAGTTGCTGCTGAGCTAGGGAGAGATTTGATTGCTTCGTACTTAAGCCCCCATTAACCACTGCGATATCGCTAGCAGTATCGCTGTAAAGTCACCGATTTTGTGACTTAGCAGCGATATTGCTAGCGATATCGCTACATGTGATACTTACCTCCGACCGGCTCCCCTGCTCGTTATCGCTGGTCGCGCGAGAAGGTCCTGGATCATTTCTCGTTGTCAGCTTCCTGCAGCGCTTCCTGCTGTGACGACGAGCGAGGCGTGGACGCGGGCGGGAGGACGTCAGGATCGCCGCGTCTGACAGGTAAGTAGCGACCCCCGACCCCTGCGATGTCGCTGGTGAGATCTGCCTGTGTTGCAGCTCACTAGCGACCACTTAGCGATGCACCAGCGATCCATATCGTTGTCGGGATCGCTGGTGCATCGCTATGTGTAACGGTACCCTAAGTGTGGGTATACATATCTAATACACATATCCATCTTAACTAACAGTCCAACTGAGGACTAATAAAACTGCATAGATATCAGTGCTAGGCATGCAGACAGTGTATTGGAAAAACCTACAAGAAGCAAAATAAACAAAAACCCTGCTGTAACTAAATAAGTAAAATGCAAAAGTGCATTTAAATAACACAGGGTTCTTAGTAATAGGATTTTTGATAAAAAATAGCATGAAAGCCATCTCATCGTCGCCAAGGTGACCCTGATAGAGACAGTCCTTCACTGTCTAATATTAAAACCTTACAAAGTGTCAACATTGACCTCAGTGTGTGAATAAGGCCAGATAAAAGGACCAGGTCCTGACCTAAGGACACCAGCCCGGGGAAACTTTTAAATGTGATTTACAGTTCAAGAGGGTGAGGCCACACTCCAATTTGCACAGAATGCAAAAACACAAAGAAAAAACTCACAAAAATTGAGCTTAGTAGACACCTGATCTATCTGTGGGATACAAATCGTGGCATTTCAGGCCTACATTCTCCTATTTTGCTGTGTCTTACCGTAATTCTATACAGTATTTTTCTGTAAAAAACAAAAATACAGGCCACATATTGAACAGTCTGGTATCTCCGTCAGATGCCTTATCTAATATCAAGACCTTACCATGTGTCAAAGTTGACCTCAGTGTGTGAATAATGGTAGACAAAAGGACCAGGTCCCGACCTAAGACAGGCAGTGTATATGGCAACTGCAGTGCATAAAGCAAGAGGGTCCATTCCAGTTCTGTCTGCTGCTGCCTATTACAGATATTTCTAGACATAGCCCCAGGTATCGGGGGCAGGAATAATTTTTTTTGGATCTTAATCCTCATTATTTGCTTTAAAAGCAATCCAAACAACACCATTTTTCGGCTTCATTTGCTTGCTGGCACTGCAGAATACAGCCAGATCCTTTCCATATTACAGCAATAAAAAGCTGTGGGCTACAAATTGTGGCATTTCAGGCATTCATTAAACTTTTTTTTTGCTGTGTGTTACCTTATTTCTATACCCTATTTTTCGGTAAAAAGTATACAGTAAACACAGGCCACATATTTTACAGTGTGGAATCTCCATGACACTCCTCATGTATCTGTGGTCTACAAAATGTAGCAATTGAAGGCTCCATTCAACTGTTTTTACTGTGTCTTTCCGTAATTCTAGAGAGTATTTTTCTACGAAACAACAAACATTTTGAACAGTGTTATATCTCCGGCAGAAGCCTGATCTATCTGTGGGCTAGAAACTGTGGCATTTCAGGCCTACATTAACCCCTTCACGACCCAGCCTATCTTGACCTTAATGACCTGGGCATTTTTTTGCAATTTTGACCAGTGTCCCTGTGGGGAGGCGGACTCCCAGACAGTGAAAGGACAGCTACCCAGGGGACCGCCATCATGGTTCCTGAGGGAACGATACTGGGAGGACAGTAAAAGGAAAGACTTGACTGAAGTTGTCAGGGAAACAGGGGGCGGGGCAAGCTTAAAAGGAGCAGGGGGCGCACTGAAGTGGCAGTTACCAGAGAGCAGGACAACAGACAGGAAGCTGGGTGAGACAGAGAGGACAGAAGGAGCAGACGGTGTGTTGTGGAGAGACCGACAGGGGCCTGTGAAAGGAAAGCTGCGGAGTCACCGACTAGTGACACGTGAGAGACTTGTACCGGCGGCCGCTCCCCGCATACGGTCACATACAGCCACTCCCGCTGCTTCCCACCCTGTTGCAACAAGGCGGCTACCTCAGGTGACCGCTGCGATGACAGACCATTCCTTTACAGTGGTCAGGATACTGCCCCCCTGCCTTCTCCCACAGCTGCGGCCCTGTCATCACCGGCCCCAAGGGGCGCCACCTTGCTACAGGCGGCAGTAGAGGCCCCCGTCCGGTTTGCTAAGGGACCCTGAGCAGAGGTTGGTGAACGTTTATATTTAGAGACTGCGTCATTAACGCACCCCCATCAGCACCGTTTCTTCAGGGCCTGTTGCACCCCACCGACACCGTTTCTTCAGGGCCTGTTGTGCCCCACTGACACCGTTTCTTCAGGGCCTGTTGCACCCCACCGGCATCGTTTCTTCAGGGCCTGTTGCGCCCAACTGGCACCATTCCTTCAGGGCCTGTTATGCCCCACCGGCACCGTTTCTTCAGGGCCTGTTGCGCCCCACCAGCATTGTTTCTTCAGGGCCTATTGTGCCCGTCGGCACCGTTTCCTCAGGGCCTGTTGTGCCCCACCGCATTGTTTCTTCAGGACCTGTTGCGCCCCACCGGTACAGTTTCTTCAGGGTCCGACGAGCCCAAGCCTTCCCGGAAGATCGAGGCGTCAAGGCAGCAGCATCAACGACCTCTAAGCGGCTGCATCTGCAATCCCGAGTGACGCATGGAAGGATAAGTAGACTTTAGAAAATAAGTGTTATAGTTTGGCCATAGTCTGGCCTCCGTCACCCGCACTAGCCGGGTTACTCGCAGTTACACAAAAAGTACTGTTTAGTTCATTGAGTCCCTGCAAGGACAGATTGCTTGTTCCCCCGTTTTGTCTGTTCAGTATAGCCCTAGTGGCTTCAATTTATAAAAGTTTATTATACAAGTCATACCCTGTCTCGTCACTGCATCCTGAGAACCTGCTAGAACCCTACATCCCTTTATGAGGTAATAACTCAGGAACGCTTCAACGGAAACTAACGATTAAGAGAATGTTTTTTGGTAACATATTGGGCTTCATGTTAATGCTAAACTTAGGTCGATAATTTTTGTGTCTTTATTTGTGAAAAAATCGGAAATTTGGCGAAAATTTTGAAAATTTCACAATTTTCAAAATTTGAATTTTTATTCTGTTAAACCAGAGTGTTATGTGACACAAAATAGTTACTAAATAACATTTCCCACATGTCTACTTTACACCAGCACAATTTTGGAAACAAAATTTTTTTTTTTAGGAAGTTATAAGGGATAAAATTTGACCAGCCATTTCTCATTTTTACAACAAAATTTACAAAACCATTTTTTTTAGGGACCACCTCACATTTGAAGTCACTTTGAGGGGACTATATGGCAGAAAATACCCAAAAGTGACACCATTCTAAAAACTGCACCCCTCAAGTTACTCAAAACTACATTCAAGAAGATTATTAACCCTTCAGATGCTTCACAGGAACTAAAGCAACATGGAAGGAAAAAATTGACTTTTTAATTTTTCCAACAAAAAGCATCAAACCACTGTTTGACTTTTTGAACGCAAAATTGGCTGGAATCAATGATGGCGCCATGTCGCGTTTGGAGATCCCCTTGATGTACCTAACCAGTGGAAACCCCTCAATTCTAACTCCAACCCTAACCCATACACACCCCTAGCCCTAATCCCAACCATAACCATAACCCTAACCACAATCCTAACCCTAATCCCAACCCTAACCCCAACACAACTCTAAACCTAATTCCAACCCTACCCCTTATTCCAAACCTAACCATAATTTCAACTCTAATTCTAACCCTAACCCTAAGGGAAAAATAAATATATTTTCTTTATTTCAATATATTTCCCTACCTATGTGGGGTGATAAAGGGGGGGCTATTTGCTATTTTTTTTTATTTTGATCAATGTGATCGGGTCTCTCATAGTGATCAAAATGAATGAATCTGCCAGGTGCCGGCCAGCAGATCTCGGCGGGCGCACTGCGCATGCGTCCGCCATTTTAGAAGATGTCGGTGCCCATGATGGAAGACAGAGGGACACCAGGAGGGACACTGGAACTCAGGAGGTACCAGGGGAAGGGAGGGGGTAATCGGAAGGCGGGGGGAGCTAAGGGGAGAAGAGGGGAGGAAATAATGACGCCGGCAGCAGATCGCTGTCATCAGTCGTGGCGGGGCAGATCGCCCCCGTCAGTTGGGGGGGGCAGATTGCGGTCTCCAGCCATGGCCGAAGATATTGCAGCATCAGCCATGACTGGTTTGTAATATTTCACCAAGTTTTATTGGAGAAATATTACAATTGCTCTGATTGGCTGTTTCACCTTCAACAGCCAATCAGAGCGATCGTAGCCATGGGGGGCAAAGCCACCCCCCCTGGGGAGAATTAAAAGTCCTCCTGTACCTGTGGGTCGGGTGACCTTTCAGTGATCCCGGTCACCCGACCCGCATGAACGCGATTCTGCCATGACGCAAACGCTGCGTCACAGGTCGGGAAGGGGTTAAATATTTTTTTTGCTGTGTGTTACCTTAATAATATACCCTATTTTTCTGTAAAAAATATAAATGCAGGCCACATATTTTACAGTGCAGTATCTCTATGACTCACCTCATGCATCTGTGGTCTTCAAAATGTGGTATTTGAGGGCTCCATTCAACTGTTTTTGCTGTGTCTTACCATAATTCTGCACAGTATTTTTCTGTAAAAAAGCAAACATACAGGCCACTCATTGAACAGTCGCCTGATCTATCTGTGGCCTACAAATTGTGGCACTTCAGGCCTACATTCTCCTTTTTTGGCTGTGTCTTTCCATAATTCTATACAGTATTTTTCTGTAAAAAAACATACAAGCCACACATTGAAGAGTGTTGTATCTCCGTCAGATGCCTGATCTATCCGTGGCCTACAAATTGTGGCATTTCAGGCCTCCATTAAACTTTTTTTGCTGTGTGTTACAATATTTCTATACCCTATTTTTCTGTAAAAAATTTAAAATAAAGGCCACATACTGCATTTTACAGTGTGGTATCTCATTGACACTCCTCATGTATCTGTGGGCTACAAATTGTGGCATTTCAGGCCTACATTCTCTTTTTTGGCTGTGTCTTACCGTAATTCTATACATTATTTTTCTGTAAAAAAAAAACAAGCGTACAGTCCACATATTGAACAGTGTGGTGTCTCCATCAGATACCTGATCTATCTGTGGCCTACAAATTGTGGCATTTCAGGCCTACATTCTTCTTTGTTGGCTGTGTCTTGATGTAATTCTATACAGTATTTTTCTGTAAAAAAAACAAACCTACAGGCCACATATTTTACATATTTTGTGGTATCTCCCTGACACACCTCATGTATCTGTTGTCTAGAAAATGTGGCATTACCGTAATTCTATACAGTATTTTTCTGTAAAAAAACAAACATACAGACCACATATTGAACAGTGTGGTATCTCCGTCAGATGCCTGATCTATCCTTGGGCTACAAATTGTGGCATTTCAGGCCTACGTTAAACATTTTTTTGCTGTGTGTTACCCCTATTTCTATACCCTATTTTTCTGTAAAAAAAAATATAAATACAGGCCACATATTTTACATATTTTGTGGTATCTCCATGACACACCTCATGTATCTGTTGTCTAGAAAATGTGGCATTACCGTAATTCTGTACAGTATTTTTCTGTAAAAAAAAAAATAAACATACAGGTCACATATTGAACAGTGTGGTATCTCCATCAGATGCCTGATCTATCTGTGGCCTACAGATTACAATTACTTTCACCACACTTCTCCAACTTGCTTTCACTTTTACAACATTATATTCCGAAGCCTTGAAGAAGATGATGAATATATTACTAAGCAAATTGGTATGAATAATTATCACCCAAATGATGTTACAGAAATCAGAACATACACAACCTATCTGTGTGGCAATGATTTACCACCTAAATTTGAAAGCATGAGACTAGTATCATCATGTGGATTGATGTGAGCCACAAAGACCTTCAAAGTGAAACTGTTCTGGATGTAATGTACAATTTGCTCGCAAAAATTAGAAGGTGCCTTCTATGATGCTTGTGTAAGGGAGGGCCAGGACCGTAGTTGTGACCTGTACTCTGGTGGCAGCTGCGCCCAGCCCTTCCCCTACATGAAACAATACTATGCTCCTCGGCATACCTGCATCTCCAGATCCATCTTCACCTGGGCAATTCCCAGGCCATATCGGTCCCTCTTCTAGGCGAATCACATCAAGGGAGACACAGTCTGAGACAACTTTAACCTTTCTTTGCTTAGGATTTTGCATGTTACATCCACAGTTGGTACATCATAACATTTGCTTCCTTCCTGATCTTTCCCTTGCTTGTTGTCACTTCTGTGCAGTACACTCCCGGGCAGGACTGTACTAGACTGCTTCCCAGTTCCTTCCAGGTCTGACCTCACTACAATGACATTTCCTTCAGCCTGTTTCTCCCCAGAACTGAATTCATCAATCACCATGCTTGGTGACCCCCCGGTGAAGCATCCGGCCCGTCTGTACCGACCTCATCGAAGTGCCAACTCTTTTCATCTCCTTTGTCCAGCCAACTTCAGCCCTTAAAGCATTGGCACAGGCAGTAAGATGCCACATCTTCCTTTTCCTGTTCTGACCCACTGCTAAGACCTGCAGCGGCAGTGGGCAACGTGGGCAATAATGACTTAACGTTACATGGCTGCCGAGCTGTTCGGGTTTATAGCCCATGTGGACTCTTGGGTGCCCTAGACCTATCTGACTTAACTTTCTACAAACTTTCCTCTTACTACCTGGCAGCCACACCTATAATTAACCCTCTATGAACCTCCTACCAGACCCCACTAGAATTCCCCCACCTAGTGGCCCACAACATAATTACAACTACCCAGCCTATGGGGAAACGTTATACTAAGAGGGCCCTCCTCTATTGTCCCAATAAAGGATGCACTAGCTTTCCCTAACTATACCTACATAAATGACATATACAAGCAATATTATACAAGAACATGAGGCAATATATACAGTTATCCATATAATGGTAACACATTCAAGTGGCAGTACCATAAATAATGAGTGGTAATACATAATTATACATGTAGCAGTACCGCAGGCAATAATCATAAAAACATGTTTGTAAACATTAAGGACAGGAAAACAATCAGGGGGAAGGGAGGCAAAAGAAACATCATACCCCACTCCCTTACATTTGCATTAAAGAACTGATTGTCTAGATATGTACAGACTCAGGAAGATCGGGCTGTGGGTACCTGTGCTGCACCGGGTCCAGAACAGTCAAGTCCGTGTGCCCTGTTTCCCGGGGGAAGGAATATAGAAACGGACAGGCCCCATTACCCAGGAAGAGGGTGCGTGTTTAGACAGGGAACCTGGACAGAAGCTGATGGAAAAAACACACAAAGTAGGAGTGAGTCCCCCGCTGTCAGCATTTGAGTAGCAAGGGGGCAGCACACTACGCAACCGAAGCGCCGGCAGTGCGACAGACTATAGCAGACAGACCCGTTGACCTAAAGGCAGGGGGCGAGCCTAAGAGAAAGATGGCATAACAGCAGAGTTTTTTGGTGGGGACAAGCAGTGTGTAGGAGGCTGAGCAGTGTGCTCCATCCTTAGAGCACTGGCGCAGCAAAGGATGGTTCCCGTCGGCTCCCACCACTAAAAGCGGTACTGCCAGAGAGTGAGCTGCTGTGTGCACAGTGACCGCCAGAGAGCGAGGTGCCGTGGGCTCCATGACCATGAGTACAGTGCGCGTGCGCAGTAGTGATCCAGGTAATGCCACGTGTACAGCTTGGATAACCAATAACTATAAGGCACAGAGGAATGACGGAGGATGTTGGTATGGTCAGCAAGGTACTCCCTCAGCATCTTCCCAAACTTTGCACTCCTTATGAGACTACCCCACGCCTCAGGGCCAGGGCTATGGGAGGGTCTGACAAAACTCTCCCATAACTTTGCCAGTGTTCCACTGCCTCTGCTGGATTGGAGTTGTGTCTCTCTCACCTGTACTCCTTGGTTGTCTAACAAACTGTGACCTCTGCTACCAGCGTTTTGAGATGGGATTCTTTTTAATAATTCTGCAAAAAGGGCCCTATTGTACTGCAACATTTTTGTACACCTGTCTGCCTCTGGAATAAGAGATATAAAGTTCTCCTATTAACGTATATCTAGAAGTGTCACCAATCAGTATTGCCTGGCTGTCAGCCAAAATTTGGAGAATGCGAGGGTTACGGGAAAGGCAGCATAACATAAACTCAACCAAGACTTCCTTGACCTCACCAAGAGGATGACTGAGGACAAGGAAGTCTTCCTACTTAGGACTGTTGTGTTAGAAAATGTGAAACTGTAAATATGCTGGCGCAATATAAATAATGATTATTAAATAACGATTATTAGTATTATTAGAACAAAAAGAAGCGGGATGGTGATGCTAATTATGGCGTAATCGCCGCTCACCATCTTTGTGGATTCTTCAAAATTTAGGAGGATGGGACATATGTCTGACATCCATTTCCACTCCTGACATCTTATGTGTAAAGTCTGAACTGAATACCGACGACCTTGTTGATGCTGGTCATCAACAACTGCCCTCTTCTGCTCACAAATCCTTTCCAACATTTGCATTGTAGAGTTCCAACGCTTGGGCACATCACACACCAGTCGGTGAGCCGGAAGCTGCAAACACTGCTGAAGCACGTCAAGGGCGGATGAAGCTGGAGCTGACTTTCTTAAATGGGCACGCAGGTTGGCGTACTTTTACAAGCAGATCCGGCAGCTCCGGGTCGCTTTTGAGAAACTGTTGAATAACGAGGTAAAGCACATGGGCTTGGTATGTGCGTGAGCTTGCCTTGCCTCTGAGCTGCCACCAGGTTCCTGCCATTGTCACACACAACCATGCCTGGCTGTACGTTCAGTGGTGTCAGCCATACATCTGCCTGCTCTTTCAGAGCTGTCCACAACTCTTCAGCATTGTGCGGTTTGTCACCTAAGCATATTAGCTTCTGCACCACCTGTTGTCGATTGGCTGAGGCCGTGCTACAGTGCTTCCAGCTTGTGACTGATGTGTTCATTTCGGAGATGGAGTCTGAAGAGGAAAAGAAGGAGGTGCAGAAGCTGTTGACTGGGCCCGCAATCCTCAGCGTTGGGAGGATGTGTTCCATCACACTGTCCGACTGGGTCCCGACTTCTGTTTATGTTAAACCATAGTGCCGTCAGCGCGATGTACCATCCCTGCCAACAAGCACTTCTCCACATGTCCGTGGATAGGTGGACTTTCTCAGTAACAACATGGTTCAGTGCCCTTGTAATGTAGTGAGACACATGCTTGTGTAATGCCACAATGGCACACTGGGAGAAATAGTGGTGGCTGGGGACAGAGTCCTTTTTCTTGATGGATGTCGAAATCAGGTTGCAGAAAGCTTCTGTCTCCACGAGGCTAAAAGGCAATATTTCGATCGCAAGCAGACGAGAAATGTGTTTATTTAGTTCTGTGTTCTTTGTGGCGATGACTGGATATTAGCACTTGCATTCCAAGGACTGGGGCATGGACAACTGAACGCTGAGTTGGGACAAGGAAGTGGATGTGCTTGTTGATGGTGCTATTTGAGTTTGTGTAAAACAACAGATGCAGGGCAGGAGGCATTTTTGCATGCACCATGGACAAGGGATTTGCTTGCACGCACAACAGCGGAAAAACAGTAGTATCACCCACAGACACTGTTCCTGGAGCCTGGTGTTTGGCCCACAAAGTTGGGTGCTTTTCTTACTGGTATTTTCGCTACTCCTGCTGCTGCTGCCATGGCCGATGGTGAAAATGGCCATTTTAAGATTATCAACAGAGTCCTTAAAAAACCACCATACTCAGGAAGACGTAACAGTTGTACTGGCAACTTCTCTCATGTTGGTGTTATGGGGATATTCAGTGTCTCCCTCTCCCACACCACCTCCTCACCTCACTCCCTGTGTTTCGAGGTTCCCCAAGTCTCAGTTCTAGGACCCCTACTCTTATCCATCTACACCTTTGGACTGGGACAACTCATAGAATCCCACAATATCATCTCATATCATGCAATATCATCTCTACAAAGATGACATGCAGATCTACCTATCTTGACCTGACATAACGTCCTTACTGACCAAAATCACACAATGTCTGTCCACTATTTCATCCTTATTTTCTGCTCGCTTTCTAAAAGTGAACATGGAAAAAAACAGAATTCATCATCTTTCAACCATCTCACTGTACCTCTCCACCAGACCTATCCATCAATATTTATGGCTGATCACTTTCCCACATGATCGGTGCCTCGGGGTGAGCCATATAGCCAAGTCCTTGCCACCTCCTGCCGACTCCAACTCAAAAACATTTCCCGGATCCATACATTCCTTGACCAAGAAACTGCAAAAACGATTTTGGATGCCCCCATCATCTCCTGCCTCGACTATTGCAACCTTCTACTCTCTGGCCACCCCTATAACACTCTTGCACCACTCCAATCTATCCTAAACTATGCTGCCTGACTAATCCACCTGTCTCCCCGTTATTCCCCAGCCTCTCCTCTTTAAACCCTTAAACTATGACATACAAAGCCATCCACAGCCTGTCTCCTCCATAACTCTGTGACATGGTCTCCCTGGACATACGTACATGCAAACTTCGATCCTCTCAACATCTTCTTCTCTACTCCCCTCTTATCTCTTCTTCCCCCAACCACATACAAGACCTCTCCCTACTTCACCCATACTCTAACTCTCTATCTCAACACAACAGACTACCACCTACCACGGACACATTCAAAATGAACCTGAAGAACATCCTCTTCTGACAAGCCTAAAACCTGCAGTGATCCTCAGTCTACTGAACGGCACGGCCAGCTCTACCCTCTCCTAGTGTATCCACACCCATCCCAGGTTCCAATGACAGGTTCCCTTTAAAAGTTGACCAGTGATTTCTCATTTTTACAACAAAATTTACAAAACCATTTTTTCTAGGGAGCACCTCACATTTGAAGTCACTTTGAGGGGTCTATATGGAAGAAAATACCCAAAAGTGACACCATTCTAAAAACTGCACCCCTCAAGCTACTAAAACTACATTCTAGAAGATTATTAACCCTTCATGTGCTTCACAGGAACTAAAGCAACATGGAAGGAAAAAATGGACATTTTAATTTTTCCAAGAAAAAAATTTCTTTTAGCATCATTTTTTTTCATTTTCACATGGGCAACAGGATAAAATAGATCCTATAATTTGTTGGGAAATTTCTCCTGAGTACACCGATACCTCATATGTGGTCATAAACTACTGTTTGGGCGCATGGCAGGGCTCAGAAGGGAAGGAGCGCCATTTTACTTTTTGAATGGAAAATTAGCTCCAATCGTTATCGGACACCATGTGGCGTTTGGAGAGCCCCTTTGTGCCTAAACAGTGAAAACCCCCTACTAGTGACACCATTTTGGAAACTACACCCCTTAAGAAACTTATCTAGATGTGTAGTGAGCACTTTGAACCCCCAAGTACTTCACAAAAGTTTATAACGCACAGCAGTGAAAATAAAAAATCATTTTTTTTTCCTCAAAAATGATTTTTTAGCATGCTATTTTTTATTTTCACATGGCTAACAGGAGAAATTGGACCACAAAAGTTGTTGTCCAGTTTGTCCTGAGTATGCTGGTACCCCACATGTGTGGGGGGACCACTGTTTGGGAGCATGGCAGGGCTCAGAAGGGAGGGAGCGCCATTTGACTTTTTGAAATGAAAATTAGCTCCAATCGTTAGCAGACACCATGTCGTGTTTGGAGAACCGCTGTGTGCCTAAACTTTGGAGCTCCCCCACAAATGACCCCATTTTGGAAACTAGACCCCAGAAGGAACTTATCTAGATGCATAGTGAGCACTTTGAACCCCCAGGTGCTTCATAGAAGTTTGTAACGCAGAGCCGTGAAAATAAAAAATATTTTTTTTTCCTAAAAAAAATATATTTTAGTCCGCAATTTTTTATTTTCACAAGGGTAACAGGAGAAATTGGACCCCAAAAGTTCTTGTACACTTTGTCCTGAGTACAGTGGTACCCCATATGTGGGGGGTAACCATTGTATGGGCACACGTCGGGGCTCGGAAGGGAAGTAGTGACATTTTGAAATGTTGACTTTGATGGAATGGTCTGCGGGCGTCATGTTACATTTGCAGATCCTTTGATGTGCCTAAACAGTAGAAACCCCCCATAAGTGACCTCATTTTGGAAACTAGACCCCCCAAAGAACTTATTTAAATGTGTGGTGAGCACCTTGAACCCCCAAGTGCTTCACAGAAGTTTATTAATTTATTAATTTGTTGGGAAATTTCTCCTGAGTACACCGATACCTCATATGTGGTCATAAACTACTGTTTGGGCGCACGGCAGGGCTCACAAGGGAAGGAGCGCCATTTGACCTTTTGAATGGAAAATATGCTGGTATATTTAGCGGTTGCATGTCACGTTCGGAGAGCCCCTGTGTGCCTAAACATTGGAGCTCCCCCACAAGTGACCGCATTTTGGAAACTAGACCCACCAAGGAACTTATCTAGATGCATAGTGTTCACTTTGAACCACCAGGTGCTTCACAAATTGATCTGTAAAAAAAGAAAGTACTTTTTTTTTCACAAAAATATTCTTTTAGCCTCAGTTTTTTCATTTTCACATGGGCAACAGGATAAAATGGATCCTAAAATTCATACAACATACATACATACTACATATATACTACATTCATACAACATGCATACATACTACATACATACTACATACAGTATATACTACATTCATACAACATACATACATACTACATATATACTACATTCATACAACATACATACATACTACATACATACTACATAATACATACATACTACATATATACTACATTCATACAACATGCATACATACTACATACATACTACATATATACTACTTTCATACAACATACATACATACTACATATATACTACATTCATACAACATACATACATACTACATATATACTACATATATACTACATTTATACAACATACATACATACTACATACATACTACATATATACTACATTCATACAACATACATACTGTGAGAATCATGTGGGAATAGTGGATGAGGGCAGGTATATCTCGCCCAGATACCTTTCCTATGTGGCCTAGTTTGGTCAGTATCGCACCTGCCTGCTAATGAATAATGGGAGGTGGATATAAAAGGATGCCAGGTGGTTGTGTGAGTCTCTCAGCCTGGGAACACAGAGAGCCTGTCTGTGTGAGAGACACATGTGAGTGGAAGCAGTGCCCACTGCAACTGTGGTTTGGCTGGACGGGAGAAGCCCGCCAGTTGGTAGTTAGGTTGTCCATTGTTTAGTTAGTGCCGGACAGGCAAGGATTTGTTTTATGTTTTATTTCTTTATGCATTGCTTTCACCGTTAATAAACCTGACCTAGAGTCAGTTACACCCGAATCCCAGCTCTGCGCCTGAGTTTCATGCTGAACGCACGTGACCTTTGACCCCAGCAAAGCCGATCCCAGAGTGTTTTATCACAATACATACATACTACATATATACTACATTCATACAACATACATACATACTACATACTACATATATACTACATTCATACAACATGCATACATACATACTACATATATACCATATTCATACAACATACATACATACTACATACGACATACATACTACATATATACTACATTCATACAACATACATGCATACTATATACTACATACATACTACATATATACTACATTCATACAACATATATACATACTACATACATACTACATATGTACTACATACATACATACTACATACTACATACATACTACATATATACTACATTCATACAACATACATAATACATACCACATACATACTATATACATGCAACATACATAAAACATGCTACAGACATACAACTTACATGCTACATACGTACTACATACAATACATTCATACATTCATACAATACATACATATAACATAGAGTACATACTCACCATCACTTGTCACTTTGATCCCCGAAGCTAGTGTCATCTTTAAAAAATATTAAAATAACAAACAACCGATATACTCCCTGATCCGCAGAAATCTCTCCACAGGTGTTCTATGGGATTCAGGTCTGGACTCATTGCTGGCCACCTTAGAAGTCTCCAGTGCTTTCTCTCAAACCATTTTCTAGTGCTTTTTGCAGTGTGTTTTGGGTCATTGTTTTGCTGGAAGACCCATGACCTCTGAGGGAGACCCAGCTTTCTCACACTGGGCCCTACATTATGCTGCAAAATTTGTTGGTAGTCTTCAGACTTCATAATGCCATGCACATGGTAAAGCAGTCCAGTGCCAGAGGCAGCAAAGCAACCCCAAAACATCAGTGAACCTCCACCATGTTTGACTGTAGGGACCGTGTTCTTTTCTTTGAATGCCTCTTTTTTCTCCTGTAAACTCTATGTTGATGCCTTTGCCCAAAAAGCTCTACTTTTGTCTCATCTGACCAGAGAACATTCTTCCAAAACATTTTAGGCTTTTCAGGTAAGTTTTGGCAAACTCCAGCCTGGCTTTTTTATGTCTTGGGGTAAGAAGTGGGGTCTTCCTGGGTCTCCTACCATACAGTCCCTTTTCATTCAGACGCCGACGGATAGTACGGGTTGACACTGTTGTACCCTTGGACTGCAGGGCAGCTTGAACTTGTTTGGATGTTAGTCGAGGTTCTTTATCCAACATCCGCACAATCTTGCGTTGAAATCTCTTGTCAATTTTTCTTTTCCGTCCACATCGAGGGAGGTTAGCCACAGTGCCATGGGCTTTAAACTTCTTGATGACACTGTGCACAGTAGACACAGGAACATTCATTTCTTTGGAGATGGACTTGTAGCCTTGAGATTGCTCATGCTTCCTCACAATTTGGTTTCTCAAGTCCTCAGACAGTTCTTTGGTCTTCTTTCTTTTCTCCATGCTCAATGTGGTGCACACAAGGATACAGGACAGAGGTTGAGTCAACTTTAATCCATGTCAACTGGCTGCAAGTGTGATTTAGTTATTGCCAACACCTGTTAGGTGCCACAGGTAAGTTACAGGTGCTGTTAATTACACAAATTAGAGAAGCATCACATGATTTTTCGAACAGTGCCAATACTTTTGTCCACCCTCTTTTTTATGTTTGGTGTGGAATTATATCCAATTTGGCTTTAGGACAATTCTTTTTGTGTTTTTTCATTTAAACCAAATTAAATGAAGATAATAATACCAAAGAATTTGTGTTTGCAATCATTTTCAGGAAGAAACTGAGTATTATCTGACAGAATTGCAGGGGTGTCAATACTTTTGGCCACAACTGTATGCAGTATGTATGTATGTATGTTGTATGAATGTAGTATGTATGTAGTATGTATGTATGTTGTATGAATGTAGTATATATGTAGTATGTATGTAGTATGTTTGTATGTTGTGTGGTGTGACAGGTGATCGCGTGGTTAATGGGAGATATGTCACATGGAGGGATGCTCCCTGCGATGCAACCCGGAGTATTTTGCCTATAGTGTACATGAGCACTAAAGATGTCATTTAGTGCACTGGGTGCGGAATGTACTCCGTTTTGCCTGAAGATATGTGTATGTTCAGGACCTGTGGTGAAGTCCTGACCATGTGACCAGCTCATGTGATCCATACCTCACCTATGGGTGTGGTTACAGGGCTATGTAATTAAGGTGTTTGGCACATGTGAGGGAGTGTGTAGGGAGTCTGTCAGAGTGTGGACAGACTTCCATGTGTCCAGGTGGGACACTACAGAGAGTGGTCTGTGTTCCAAGGAAGGAGAAGCCTTCCTGTGTCTGCGGCTGCAGATAGAGCGCTGCTCTGGACATTGCCCTGGCCTATGTATATTGGTTGTATATGGGGAGGACTACACCTCCCAGCATGTGCTGAGACTCTCGGTCCGAGTCTGAAGCCACGGACGTTTATGTTCTTTTGTGCCTAAGCTAGAGGCTATTTTGGTGATATGCTGAGTTATGGTTTATGGAGCAAATAAACCTCATGAACTTTGGGAAGAACCTGCCTCATGATTGTCTCCCGCTGCACCTGAGCGAGTCACATCCCTACAGTTGTATGACTGTAGTAAATATGTAGTATGTATGTAGTATGTATGATGTATGTAGTATATATGTAGTATGTATGTTGTATGAATGTAGTATGTATGTAGTATGTAGTATATGTAGTATTTATGTTGTATGAATGTAGTATGTAGTATATACAGTATGTAGTATGTCTGTTGTATGAATGTAGTATATATGTAGTATGTATGTAGTAGGTAGTATGTATGCAGTATATATGTAGTATGTATGTAGCATGTAGTATGTATGTAGTATATATGTAGTATGTATGTTGTATGAAAGTAGTATATATGTAGTATGTATGTAGCATGTGCGTAGTATGTATGTATGTTGTATGAATGTAGTATATAAGTAGTATGTATGTATTATGTAGTATGTATGTATGTTGTATGAATGTAGTATATATGTAGTATATATATAGTATGTATGTATGTTGTATGAATGTAGTATATATGAAGTATGTATGTAGTATGTATGTATGTTGTATGAATGTAGTATATATGTAGTATGTATGTATTATGTAGTATGTATGTATGTTGTATGAATGTAGTATATATGTAGTATATATATATAGTATGTATGTATGTTGTATGAATGTAGTATATATGAAGTATGTATGTATGTATGTTGTATGAATGTAGTATGTATGTAGTATGTATGTAGTATGTATGTACTATGTATGTAGTATGTATGCTTTTTTTTACATTCAACATATTAGCCGGATGATGGGACTACTACTGTCCCATGATTGGCTAATGTGTCAATCACTGTCATTGTAGCAGGCATAGCCCGATGGGACTTGTAGTCCCATCGGACGATGCCTGCACACACACACAACCCCCAGCACGCCCGTACAGACACCCGGCAGCCCGCACAGACCCCCGACAGGCCCGTACAGACCCCCGGCAGCCCGCACAGACCCCTGGCAGCACGCACAGACCCCCGGCAGGCCCATACAGACCCCCGGCAGGCCAGCACAGACCCCCGGCAGCCCACACAGACCCCCGGCAGGCCCGCACAGACCCCCGGCAGCCCGCACAGACCCCCGGCAGCCTGCACAGACCCCCGGCAGGCCCGCACAGACCGCGCATCATGATGCGCACAGACCGCGCATCATGATGACATCATTTCAGCAGCCAATCACAGCCACAACACTGGCTCATTGCATTATGTGAACTTCCAAGTCTGGTATTCGATATTGTAAAAATATCGGTACTCGGTATTGGAATTCCGATACAGCGAATATCGGCCGATACCCGATATTTGCAGTATCGGAATGCTCAACACTACTCTTTAGTCAAAACGAGCATCCGAGCATTAGGAATTGCTCAGTTCGAGTAATGAGCATCTAATAATTTTACTTCTCGCTCATCCCTAGTAAAAACCCTATTTATTACATTAATGGCCGGCAGGGCCAGCTCCAGGTTTTCCTGGGCCCTGGGCGAAAGAGTCTCAGTGGGCCCCTATAACACATACCACTATTCATGATGCACAGATACAGCAGAGAAATATAGGTATAGTACAATGCCAATTAATTCACCTACTTCTTACATTACATGAGTTATAGCTATTGCAAATTCTATAATAAGTCAGAAACCGGCGAATCCTCACAGCACACAGGACATAATGACTGCAGACTTATCATTTTAGACCGGACAGTATAGTCATCCATACAGTATTATGGGCACCACACATAGCTCATACAGAATAATGATCCCTATATATTGCTCCATACAGAATGATGAGCCCCATATAGTCCTCCATACAGAATACCACACCGTCGCACAGAGCCGCCCTGGCCTGGTGGATACAAGTCAAAACACACAGTAATCTCCAGCGATCTCAGGCAGAAGATAGTTATAAAAAATATTCCTTTATTTCTTTTAATTTCGTTTTCACTGGGGTATCCACCACCTGTAACATGTTCTTTTAATGAAAAGAAATAAAGGAATATTTTTTATAACTACCTTCCTGCCTGAGATCGCTGGAGATTGCTGTGTGTTTATACACATCGCTATCGCATCGGGAGGGCAGTAACATCACGATGGGGGCAGCTTTGTGGTGCTGGGGGTGGCGGCCACCCACTTCCGTGCAGTCACAACCGTCAGGAAAGACGATGTTTTGCGGTCTGTGCTGGAGATGGTGTGCGGTGCCACCAGAGGGTGGCCGCACCCAATCTCCAGCACAGGCCTCAAGCCGCGGTCTTTCCTGCCAGCTGTGACTGCACAGAGGTGGGTAGGCAGGCAGCAGGGGCGGGCTGGGCCAGGTGGCAGGGGGGAAAATGCCCTCCCGGGCCGCTCCCCAGCAGCTGTGCAGGGCCGGCCGCCTGATTGCCCTGCACAGTGAACTGCGTGCGGCCGTGTCTGCTGTGCTGTGATTTGATGTGGCAGGCAGCAGATAGTGACACGGCCGTGCACTTCACAGTCTGTTTCACAAGTTGCGGCTGAGACATCAGTGTGGCGCCCCTGAGGGTTCAGTCGCCACAGAGGTACTGCACCTCCTCCTGAGGTGTGGTACCCCACCATTCAGGTAAGTTGGAGACACCTGACCACACTCCAACACCTGCATTCCACACAACATAGTAGTGTAGCAAAGCACCCTTTGGTGGCTCCCTGCTTGGAACAAGAAGCGTGCTGGGAGGCGGGTGGAGTTAGTTGGCACCAAAAGAGCGGGAAGAGTTTAGGATTTAGTCAGTCTGACAGAGTCAGTGGAGGAGTGAAGATCCCCTGAGTGGGATAGATGAAGGAAGTGCTGCAGCCAACCTCAGTGACCTGGGTCCGCTGGCACAGGAAAGAGACATTGATGGAAAACCTGACTCTCTCCATAAGAAGGAAGGATTAGTACGGAACGTGAGGAGAGGAGTACTAAGGATTAGGGTTAGAGCAGAACCCTTCTCAAGTTCACAGCGCAAGGCCGGGGTCCGGTCCCCGAGGTTGTATGGATACTAATGGTCCTGCAGCAGACACCAGAGGAATAGAAGTTGTGACCACTTTATTCCCACACAAGACTTGGGGGCACAACAGCAATGAGAGTGAGCCGGGACTTGGTAGCAAGGAGTCCCCGAAGCAGGCTACAGCTGTCTGCCATACAAGTAGAGTTCATAGGAACATCCGACAGGAGGAACTCCAGTGTAACTCAGTACTGTGAGTACTTCACTATAGGCGCAAAAAGGAGACGTTCAGAAAATGCACATATGTTGGTAGAGTGCTGGAAGGGAGTACTTCATCTTGCCTGGAAGTTGGCTGAGCCCCTGACCTGGAGGACATGGCACCGAGGCGGGCACCTGTATGTTCAACAGACTGTGAGTAAAGCTTTGGAACTACATGCCCTGGTGTCCTCCGCTTATTACTGCGCCAACCCACTCAGCCCTGCTACATCTCGGTGCCAGACACTACACTCTCTCCCTTAACACCTATCTTCATCTACTCTGCCCTGGGACTACAGCCCTACCTGTGGAGGGCTACACCATCATTGCTGCACCACACCATCTGTTCCAGAGGATCTGTCTGCAGTGTCGGCTTAACATCTTCATTGCCGAACACCACAGGTGGCGTCACGAATCATTTACTCATAAACTTTATTCCATCACCCATCACTTCACCCCCCTTTTACAATGGACGCCCAGGGCCACGGACCAGGTCACAGCTACCGTGACATCTCCCATTTATATCAACGGGCCCGGCTCCGAGTACCCCGCTGCCCTGGCATAGGGCAATCCATCAGCGTACAGTGGTAGTGGTACACACTGATGTCTCAGCCGCGGTCTGTGGCTTATGAGATAGACTGTGCTGTGCATGCAGGCGGCGCGATGACTTCATTGTCTCGCGCCGCTCTACAGGAGAGAAGAGGACACGGAGGCCGCGGTGATGGGAAACAGGATGAGGTGAGTATAAACTTTATTATTTTTTATATGAACGGGGCTGTGGGGCCATCCTACTATATATATGGGGGGGGGAAACTACGGCCATCCTACTGCACATATGGGGGTGAAACTGTGGCCATCCTACTGCACATATTGGGGTGAAACTGCGGCCATCCTACTACATGGGGGCGAAACTGCGGCCATCCTACTGCACATATGGGGGGAAAATGTGGCCATCCTACTGCACATAAGGGGGGAAACTGCGGCCATCATACTGCACATATGAGGGTGAAACTGCGGCCATCCTTCTATATGGGGGTGAAACTGCGGCCATCCTACTATATATTGATGAAACTGCGGTCATCATACTGCACATATGGGGGTGAAACTGCAGCCATCATACTGTACTTATGGGGGTGAAACTGCGGCCATCCTACTGCACATATGGGGGGGAAACTGCGGCCATCCTACTGCACATATTGGGGTGAAACTGCGGCAATCCTACTGCACATATGGGGGGAAACTGCAGCCATCATACTGCACATATAGGGGTGAAACTGCAGCCATCCTACTGCACATATGGGGGGGAAACTGCGGCCATCATGCTGTACATATGGGGGTGAAACTGCGGCCATCCTACTGCACATATGGGGGGGAAACTGCGACAATCCTACAGCACATATTGGGGTGAAACTGCGACCATCCTACTGCACATATTGGGGTGAAACTGCGGCCATCCTACTGCACATATGGGGGGAAACTGCGGCCATCATACTGCACATGTAGGGGTGAAACTGCGGCCATCCTACTGCACATATGGGGGTGAAACTGCGGCCATCCTACTGCACATATGGGGGTGAAACTGCAGCCATCCTACTATATGGGGGTGAAACTGCGGCCATCATACCGCATATATGGGGGGGGAAACTGCGGCCATCATACTGCACATATGGGGGTGAAACTGCGGCCATCCTACTGCATGCTGCACATATGGGGGGGGACTGCGGCAGTCCTACTGCACATATGGGGTGAAACTGCGGCCATCCTACTGCACATATGGGGGTGAAATTGCGGCCATTCTACTATATGGGGGCGAAACTGCGGCCATCATACTGCACATATGAGGGTGAAACTGCGGCCATCCTTTATATGGGGGTGAAACTGCGGCCATCCTACTGCACATATGGGGGGGAAACTGCGACCATCCTACTGCACATATTGGGGTGAAACTGCGGCAATCCTATTGCACATATGGGGGGAAACTGCAGCCATCATACTGCACATATAGGGGTGAAACTGCAGCCATCCTACTGCACATATGGGGGGGAAACTGCGGCCATCATGCTGTACATATGGGGGTGAAACTGCGGCCATCCTACTGCACATATGGGGGGGAAACTGCGACAATCCTACTGCACATATTGGGGTGAAACTGCGACCATCCTACTGCACATATTGGGGTGAAACTGCGGCCATCCTACTGCACATATGGGGGGAAACTGTGGCCATCATACTGCACATATAGGGGTGAAACTGTGGCCATCCTACTGCACATATGGGGGTGAAACTGCGGCCATCCTACTGCACATATGGGGGTGAAACTGCAGCCATCCTACTCTATGGGGGTGAAACTGCGGCCATCATACCGCATATATGGGGGTGAAACTGCGGCCATCCTACTGCACATATGGGGGGGGAAACTGCGGCCATCATACTGCATATATGTGGGTGAAACTGCGGCCATCATACTGCACATATGGGTGTGAAACTGCGGGCCTCCTACTGCATACTGCACATATGGGGGGGAAACTGCGGCAGTCCTACTGCACATATGGGGTGAAACTGCGGCCATCCTACTGCACATATGGGGGTGAAACTGCGGCCATCCTACTATATGGGGGCGAAACTGCAGCCATCCTTCTGCACATATGGGGGGGAAATGCAGCCATCCTACTGCACATATGGGGGGAAACTGCGGCCATCATACTGCACATATGGGGGTGAAACTGCGGCCATCCTTCTATATGGGGGTGAAACTGCGGCCATCCTACTATATATTGATGAAACTGCGGTCATCATCCTGCACATATGGGGGTGAAACTGCAGCCATCATACTGTACTTATGGGGGTGAAACTGCGGCCATCCTACTGCACATATGGGGGGGAAACTGCGGCCATCATACTATATGGGCGTGAAACTGCGGCCATCCTACTGCACATATGGGGGGGAAACTGCGACCATCCTACTGCACATATTGGGGTGAAACTGTGGCCTTCCTACTGCACATATGGGGGGAAACTGCAGCCATCATACTGCACATATAGGGGTGAAATTGCAGCCATCCTACTGCACATATGGGGGGGAACTGCAGCCATCATGCTGTACATATGGGGGTGAAACTGCGGCCATCCTACTGCACATATGGGGGGGAAACTGTGACAATCCTACTGCACATATTGGGGTGAAACTGCGACCATCCTACTGCACATATTGGGGTGAAACTGCGGCCATCCTACTGAACATATGAGGGGAAACTGCGGCCATCATACTGCACATATAGGGGTGAAACTGCGGCCATCCTACTGCACATATGGGGGTGAAACTGCGGCCATCCTACTGCACATATGGGGGTGAAGCTGCAGCCATCCTACTATATGGGGGTGAAACTGAGGCCATCATACCGCATATATGGGGGTGAAACTGTGGCCATCCTACTGCACATATGGGGTGAAACTGCGGCCATCATACTGCACATATGTGGGTGAAACTGCGGCCATCACACTGCACATATGAGGGTGAAACTGCGGCCATCCAACTGCATACTGCACATTTGGGAGGGAACTGCGGCAGTCCTACTGCACATATTGGCGTGAAACTGTGGCCATCCTACTGCACATATGGGGGGAAACTGTGGCCATCATACTGTACATATGTGGGTGAAACTTCGACCATCCTACTGCACATATGGGGGTGAAACTGCGGCCATCCTACTATATGGGGGTGAAACTGCAGCCATCATACTGCACATATGGGGGGGAAACTGCGGCCATCATACTGCACATATGGGGGGGAAACTGCGGCAATCATGCTGTACATATGGGGTGAAACTGCGGCCATCCTACTGCACATATGGGGGGGGGAACTGCGACAATCCTACTGCACATATTGGGGTGAAACTGTGACCATCCTACTGCACATATGGGGGGAAACTGCGGCCATCATACTGCACATATAGGGGTGAAACTGCGGCCATCCTACTGCACATATGGGGATGAAACTGCAGCCATTCTATATGGGGGTGAAATTGCGGCCATCATACCGCATATATGGGGGTGAAACTGCAACCATCCTACTGCACATATGGGGGGGAAACTGCGGCCATCATACTGCACATATGTGGGTGAAACTGCGGCCATCATACTGCACATATGGTGGTGAAACTGCGGCCATCCTACTGCATACTGCACATATGGGGGGGAAACTGCGGTAGTCCTACTGCACATATTGGTGTGAAACTGTGGCCATCCTACTGCACATATGGGGGGAAACTGTGCCCATCATACTGCACATATGGGGGTGAAACTGCGGCCATCATACTGCACATATGGGGGTGAAACTGCGGCCATCATACTGTACATATGGGGGGTTAAACTTCGACCATCCTACTGCACATATGGGGGTTAAACTGCGGCCATCCTACTATATGGGGGTGAAACTGCAGCCATCGTACTGCACATATGGGGGGGAAACTGCTGCCATCATACTGCACATATGGGGGTGAAACTGCGGCCATCATACTGCACATATGGGGGTGAAACTGCGGCCATCCTACTGCACATATGGGAGTGAAACTGTGGCCATCCTACTGCACATATGGGGGGAAACTGCAGCCATCCTACTGCACATATGGGGGTGAAACTGTGGCCATCCTACTGCACATATGGGAGTGAAACTGTGGCCATCCTACTGCACATATGGGGTTGAAACTGTGGCCACCCTACTGCACATATGGGAGTGAAACTGTGGCCATCCTACTGCACATATGGGGTTGAAACTGCGGCCATCCTACTGCTCATATGGGGTTGAAACTGCGGCCATCATACTGCACATATGGGGGTGAAACTGCGGCCATCATACTGCACATATGGGGTTGAAACTGCGGCCATCCTACTATATATATGGGGGGTAACTGCAGCCATCATACTATATATATGGGGGGAAACTGCAGCCATCCTACTATATATATGGGGGGAAACTGCAGCCATCCTACTATATATATGGGGGGGAAACTGCGGCCATACTACTGTATATATGGGGGGAAACTGCAGCCATCCTACTGTATATATGGAACTGCGGGCATCCTACTGTATATATGGGGGGGAAACTGTGGGCATCCTACTGTATATATGGGGGGGAACTGCGGCCATCCTACTGTATATATGGGGGAGAAACTGCGGCCATCATACTGTATATATGGGGGGAAACTGCGGCCATCATACTGTATATATGGGGGCTGGGGCCATCTTACTATGTATATGGGGTGGAACTGGGACCATCATACTATATATGAGTGAACTGGGGCCATCATACTATATATATATGGGGGAACTGGGACCATCCTACTATATACATGGGGGCAACTGGGGCCACCAAACTATTTATTTGGTGCAGTGGGGACCTTTATACTATATATACAGGGTAGTGGGGCCATCATACTATTCAGTTGAAACCAGAAGTTTCCATACACTATATAAAATGACACATATGACCTAAAACGGGAAAGGTTTATTCTGATTTCATGTGAGATAGAGAAAAACATGCAGATTTGTATTTTTATATTGTGGATGTAAACTTCTGTATATACATAGGGGGCAGTGGGGCCCTTCATACTATATATAGGGGGCAAGGGGGTCAATCATACTATATTTAGGGGCAATGGGAACATCTTATTTTATGTATGTAGCCATTTTACCATATAAAGGGAGATCTGGGGTCCTCAATGTATAATAA
This sequence comes from Dendrobates tinctorius, assembly GCF_039654945.1. NCBI lineage: Eukaryota > Metazoa > Chordata > Amphibia > Anura > Dendrobatidae > Dendrobates > Dendrobates tinctorius. Next base: position 92,847,954 of record NW_027361687.1, on the reverse strand, counting down.
AGGGCTTTGGGGACCATCATATTGTGTTTTGTGGTATGTAGGACCATCATTCTGTATATTCAGAGCTTTGTGGGCACTCAGAGGACATTATTTGTTATAAATGGGGACATTATTAGTTTTGATCGGGGCACTCAGGTTCCATTATATTTTTCTTAGGGCTCAGTTCTGCTCCTATATCTCTGTAGTAAGCTTGGTTCTCCTCCCATATGTCTTTAGTAAGCTCCGTTCTGCTCCTATACTTCTGTAGTAAGCTTGGTTCTGCTCCTATATCTCTGTAGTAAGCTCGGTTCTGCTCCTATATCTCTGTAGTAAGCTCGGTTCTGCTCCCATATTTCTGTAGTAAGCGCAGATCTGCTCCCATATCTCTGTAGTAAGCTCCGTTTTGCTCCTATATTTCTGTAGTAAGCTCCATTCTGCTCCCATATCTCTGTAGTAAGCTCCGTTTTGCTCTTATATTTCTGTAGTAAGCTCAGTTCTGCTCCCATATCTCTGTAGTAAGCTCCGTTTTGCTCCTATATTTCTGTAGTAAGCTCCGTTCTGCTCCAATATCTCTGTAGTAAGCTCCGTTTTGCTCCTATATTTCTGTAGTAAGCTCAGTTCTCTTCCCATATCTCTGTAGTAGGCTCAGTTCTGTTCCCACATCTCTGTAGTAAGCTTGGTTCTGCTCCAATATCTTTGTAGTAAGCTTAGTTCTGCTCCCATATCTCTATAGTAAGCTTGGTTCTGCTCCCATATGTCTGTAGTAAGCTTGGTTCTGCTCCAAATCTCTGTAGGAAGCTCGGTTCTGCTCCCTTATATTTGTAGTAAGCTTGGGTCTGCTCCAATACCTCTGTAGTAATCTCGGTTCTGCTCTCATATCTCAGTAGTAATCTCAGTTCTGCTCCCATATCTCTGTAGTATGCTCCGTTCTGCTCCCATATCTCTGGAGTATTCTCCATTCTGATCTATATCTCCGTAGTTTGCTTGGTTCTGCTCCCATATCTTTGTAGTAAGCTCTGTTCTGCTCCCATATCTCTATAGTAAGCTTGGTTCTGCTCACATATCTCTGTAGTAAGCTCTGTTCTGCTCCCATATCTCTGTAGTAAGCTCGGTTCTGCTCCCATATCTCAGTAGTAAGCTTGGTTCTTTGCCTTTATCTCTGTAGTAAGCTCCGTGCTGCTCCCATATCTCTGGAGTAAGCTCCGATCTGCTCCCATATCTCTGTAGTAACTTCTGTTCTGCTCCCATATCTCTGTAGTAAGCTTGGTTCTGCTCCCATATCTCTGTAATAAGCTTGGTTCTGCTCCCATATCTCTGTAGTAAGCTCCAGTCAGTTTCCTTGTCTACGTAGCAATCTTCATTCCAGCCTTGTGTCTATGTAGTCAGCTTGCTTCTGTTACAGTATCTATGTAGGCAGTAAGCTTGGATCTGCTTCCATTTATTTGCAGCTACCTCTGTTCTGTTCCCACATCTATCTACCACCCTGTTTTTAAAGCCTGTTATCTCTGCTTCTTTAATGCAGTGGCCAGAGATAAGCAGGGCAAAAGCACCGCAACTGGAGGACCACTGCCTTGTGATTGCCCCCCAGGCTGAAAAGTGCCAACCAGCCCCTGGCAGGCAGCGGCGGGATGCGGCGCGTGTAGTCAGGCAGTGGGTCTGCTGCTTTCCTTTCATTGTCATTGGCATATTTTTTAGGAGGAGCCATGTTAGCGTTAGTATTTACAGCCTAAGGAAACCTAAATTAGCCCTGGTGATTTAGACATGCGCTTGTGTTGGTTGGTGAGTCTGTGACACGCTATTACTTGTATTTTTCGTTACTCTGACACGGTATCATGTGAAGTTTTTCATGTCCGTGACACCCTGTAACTTGTAGTATTTTAAGTCTATAGATACGTTGTAATGTGTCTTTTTTAGGTCCAGCAACACGTTGTAACGTGTCTTATTTTAGGTCCAGCGACACACTTCAACTTATATTTTTTATGTCTAGTGTCACGCTGTGACGTGTATTTTTTATGTCCAGTGATACACTGTAATGTGTATTTTTTAGGTACTGTGACACGCTGTAACGTGTATTTTTTTCAGTACAATGAAAGACTGTAGGTGCACTGAGACGCTTTAACCTTTTTTTATGTACAGCGTGTATTATTTTAGGTCCAGTGGTCCAGCAACATGCTGTAATGTGTCTTTTGTAGGTCCAGCGACATGCTGTAACATGTGTTATTTCAGGTCCAGTGACACACTGTAATGTGTATGTTTTAGGTCCAGTGACAGGCTGGAAGGGTAACCTTTTTTTAACCCCTTTCTGACATCAGACGTACTATCCCTTGCACACCGCGATCAAACACGATCGCGGTGTACCGGGGGTTAAAAGGGAAGCATCGGCAGGAAGGGGGCTCCCTCCGTGCTTCCCTGAGCCCCCCACAGCAGCGCAATGTGCAGCGCTGCTGTGGGGGTCTCCTTCCCTGCAGGTCCCCGGATTCAAGATGGCGATGGGGACCTTCGGGGGCCTGCAGGGAGCTGACTTCCTCAGTGCCTGCAAAGCGCAGGCATGAGGAAGTCTGCGTCTATGCCTGTGACAGATCGCTGATTTGTCACAGTGATCTAAGATGTGACAGATCAGCGATCTGTCACAGGACAGTGATGTCCCCCCTGGGACAACCTAATAAAGTTAAAAAAAAAAAAAAAAGTGTAAAAATAATTTTAAAAAAAATCGCTAGATAAATTTAAAAAAAAAAAAAAATTCCCTAATTAATTCATTTTTTGGAAATAAAAAAAAAAACAATAAAAGTACACATATTTGGTATCACCGCGTCCATAACGACCTGCCCTATAAAACTGTCCCATTAGTTAACCCCTTTAGTGAACCCCTTAAAAAATAAAAATAAAAAACGAAGCAAAAAATAATGATTTATTATCATACCGCCGAACAAAAAGTGCAATAACGCGCGATCAAAAAGACGCATATAAATATGCATGGTACCGCTGAAAACGTCGTCTTGTCCAGCAAAAAATGAGCTGCAACACAGGATCATCAGAGAAAAAATAAAAAAGTTATAGCTCGCAGGATAAAGCGATGCAAAAATAATTATTTTTTATATAAAATTGTTTTTATTGCATAAAAGCTCCAAAACATAAAAAAAGACATAAATGAGGTATCGCTGTAACCGTAGTGACCCGAACAATAAAACCGCTTTATCAATTTTACCGCATGCGTAACGGTGTAAACGCACCCCCCAAAAGAAATTCATGAAATTCGGAATAAAAGCGATCAAAAAATGTCACGTGCCCAAACATGATACCAATAAAAACGTCAACTCGTCCCGCAAAAAATAAGACCTCATATGACTCAGTGGGTCAAAATATGGAAAAATTATAGCTCTCAATATGTGGTAATGCAAAAACTATTTTTACAATAAAAAGCGTCTTTTAGCGTGTGACAGCTGCCAAAAATAAAAACCGCCATAAATAGTAAACCAAATCCCCCGCTATCACCCCCTTAGTTAGGGAAAAATAATAAAATTAACAAAATGTATTTATTTCCATTTTATTTCCATATGGTATCAACCTACTCAGGACAAATTTCAAAACAACATTTGGGGTCCAATTTCTCCTGTTGCCCTTAGGAAAATAAAAAATTGGGGGCAAAAATATCATTTTTGTTGAAAAAAATATGATTTTTTTATTTTCACGCCCGGGCATTATAAACTTCTGTGAAGCCCTTGGGGGTCCAAAGTGCTCACCACACATCTAGATAAGTTCCTTAGGGGGTCTAGTTTCCAAAATGGTGTCATTTGTGGGGGGGTTTCCACTGTTTAGGTACATTAGGGGCTCTCCAAAGGCAACATGACACCCGCAGACCATTCCATCAAAGGCTGCATTCCAAAACGTCACTACTTCCCTTCCGAGCCCCGACGTGGGCCCATACAGTAGTTTTCTCCCACATATGGTATATCAGGGTACTCAGGACAAATTGGACAACAACTTTTGGGGTCCATTTTATCCTGGTACCCTTGGGAAAAAAAATTGGGGACTAAATGATTATGTTTGTGGAAAAAATACGATTTTTTTATTTTCACGCCCGGGCATTATAAACTTCTGTGAAGCCCTTGGGGGTTCAAAGTGCTCACCACACACCTAGATTAGTTCCTTAGGGGGTCTAGTTTTCAAAATGTTGTCATTTGTGGGGAGTTTCTACTGTTTAGGTACAGTCATGGCCAAAAGTATTGACACCCCTGCAATTCTGTCAGATAATACTCAGTTTCTTACTGAAAATGATTGCAAACACAAATTCTTTGGTATTATTATCTTCATTTAATTTGTCTTAAATGAAAAAACACAAAAAGAATTGTCCTAAAGCCAAATTGGATATAATTCCACACCAAACATAAAAAAGAGGGTGGACAAAAGTATTGGCACTGTGCGAAAAATCATGTGATGCTTCTCTAATTTGTGTAATTAACAGCACCTGTAACTTACCTGTGGCACCTAACAGGTGTTGGCAATAACTAAATCACACTTGCAGCCAGTTGACATGGATTAAAGTTGACTCAACCTCTGTCCTGTGTCCTTGTGTGTACCACATTGAGCATGGAGAAAAGAAAGAAGACCAAAGAACTGTCTGAGGACTTGAGAAACCAAATTGTGAGGAAGCATGAGCAATCTCAAGGCTACAAGTCCATCTCCAAAGACCTGAATGTTCCTGTGTCTACCGTGCGCAGTGTCATCAAGAAGTTTAAAGCCCATGGCACTGTGGCTAACCTCCCTAGATGTGGCCGGAAAAGAAAAATTGACAAGAGATTTCAACGCAAGATTGTGCGGATGTTGGATAAAGAACCTCCACTAACATCCAAACAAGTTCAAGCTGCCCTGCAGTCCGAGGGTACAACGGTGTCAACCCGTACTATCCGTCGGCATCTGAATGAAAAGGGACTTTATGGTAGGAGACCCAGGAAGACTCCACTTCTTACCCCGAGACATAAAAAAGCCAGGCTGGAGTTTGCCAAAACTTACCTGAAAAAGCCTAAAACATTTTGGAAGAATGTTCTTTGGTCAGATGAGACAAAAGTAGAGCTTTTAAGGCAAAAGCATCAACATAGAGTTTACAGGAGAAAAAAGAGGCATTCAAAGAAAAGTACACGGTCCCTACAGTCAAACGTGGCGGAGGTTCCCTGATGTTTTGGGGTTGCTTTGCTGCCTCTGGCACTGGACTGCTTGACCGTGTGCATGGCATTATGAAGTCAGAAGACTACCAACAAATTTTGCAGCATAATTTAGGGCCCAGTGTGAGAAAGCTGGGTCTACCTCAGAGGTCATGGGTCTTCCAGCAGGACAATAACCCAAAACACACTTCAAAAGGCACTAGAAAATGGTTTGAGAGAAAGCACTGGAGACTTCTAAGGTGGCCAGCAATGAGTTCAGACCTGAATACCATAGAACACCTGTGGAGAGATCTAAAAATGGCAGTTTGGAAAAGGCACCCTTCAAATATCAGGGACCTGGAGTAGTTTGCCAAAGAAGAATGGTCTTAAATTCCAGCAGAGCACTGTAAGAAACTCATTGATGGTTACCGGAAGCAGTTGGTCGCAGTTATTTTGGCTAAAGGTTGTGCAACCAAGTATTAGGCTGAGGGTGCCAATACTTTTGTCCGGCCCATTTTTGGAGTTTTGTGTGAAATGATCAATGTTTTGCTTCATTCTCTTTTGTGTTTTTTCATTTAAGACAAATTAAATGAAGATAATAATACCAAAGAATTTGTGTTTGCAATCATTTTCAGGAAGAAACTGAATATTATCTGACAGAATTGCAGGGGTGTCAATACTTTTGGCCATGACTGTACATCAGGGGCTCTCCAAAGGCAACATGACACCTGCAGACAATTCCATCAAAGTCTGCATTCCAAAACGTCACTACTTCCCTTCCTAGCCCCTACGTGGGCCCATACAGTAGTTTTCTCCCACATATGGGGTATTAGCGTACTCAGGACAAATTGGACAACAACTTTTAGGGTCCATTTTCTCCTTGTACCCTTGGGAAAATAAAAAAATTGGGGACTAAATGATCATGTTTGTGGAAAAAATACGATTTTTTTATTTTCACGCCCGGGCGTTATAAACTTCTGTGAAGCACTGGGGGAGTTAAAGGGCTCACCACACATCTAGATAAGTTCCTTGGGGGGTCTAGTTTCCAAAATGGTGTCATTTGTGGGGGGTTTCCACTGTTTTGGTACATCAGGGGCTTTCCAAACGCGACATGGTGTCCGATCTCTATTCCAGCCAAAAAAGTCAAATGGCGCTGCTTCCCTTCCGAGCTCTGCCATGCGCCCAAATAGTCGTTTACACCCACATATGGGGTATCAGCGTACTCAGGACAAATTGCTCAATAACTTTTACAGTCTTGTTACCCTTGGGAAAATAAAAATTGGGTGTGAAAAGATCATTTTTGTGGAAAAAATATGATTTTTTAATTGTACCGCTGTACGTTATAAACTTCTGTGAAGCCCTTGTGGGTTCTAAGTTCTCAACACATATCTATATAAGTTCCTTGGGGGTCTGGTTTCCAAAATGGGGTCACTTGTGGGGAGTTTCCACTGTTTAGGTACATCAGGGGCTCTACAAACTTGACATGGCGTCTGATCAGAATTCCAGCCAATTTTGCATTGAAAAAGTCAAACGGCGCTCCTTCCCTTCTGAGCTCTGCCATGCGCCGAAACAGTAGTTCCCCCCCACATATCAGGTATCAGCGTACTCAGGACAAATTGCACAATAACTTTTCATGTCCAATTTCTCCCTTTACCCTTGGTAAAATAAAAAAATTGAACCTGAAATATTTTTTTTGTGAAAAAAAGTTAAATGTTCATTTATATTTAAATATTCAAAAAATTCCTGTGAAGCACCTGAACGGTTAATAAACTTCTTGAATGTGGTTTTGAGCACCTTGCAGGGTGCAGTTTTTAGAATGGTGTCACTTTTGGGTACTTTCATATAGACCCCTCAAAGTGGCTTCAAATGTGATGTGGTCCGTAAAATTAAAATGGTGTTGTAAAAATGAGAAATCGCTGGTCAACTTTTAACCCTTATAACTTCCTAACAAAATAAAATTTTTGGTTCCAAAATTGTGCTGATGTAAAGTAAACATGTGGGAAATGTTACTTATTAAGTTTTTTGTGTGCCGTATCTCTGTGATTTAAGGGCATAAAAATTCAAATTTGGAAAATTGCTAAATTTTCAAAATTTTCACCAAATTTCCGTTTTTTTCACAAATAAACGCAAGTTATATGAATTATATGAATGAAATTTTACCACTAACATGAAGTACAATATGTCACGAGAAAACAGTGTCAGAATCACTGGGATCCATGGAAGCATTTCAGAGTTATTACCTCATAAAGGGACAGTGGTCTGAATTGTAAAAATTGGCCCGGTCATGAACGTGCAAACCACCCTTGAGGGTAAAGGGGTTAATGTACACCTATTCAGAGTCCTTTTTTCTTTTTTTTCATGTACACCAGTGCAGAGTCTGCTGGCAGGTGCATCACAGCAATGACATGCTGTGACGCAGTTCATAAATGAACAGATAGAGCTACTGAATTCACAGATGCGCAGTGGCCGGGATCCCTGCTGTGGCTGTGATTCCAACAGCTGTCGGGATCGCAGCTGCATCCTGGATCCAAGCAGCATCACTTGGGTGTACCAAAATGGCGGTCGGCGTACTTCCGGTGCGGAGCAGCGGATTGTAGGATTCGGGGACATCCAGACGGAAGTGGATGACAGACAATTTAAGGCAATTATATATATAGACTAGATGTGTGCCCGATGCTATCGCATCGGGTGGGCAGTAACATCACGATGGGGGCAGTTTTGTGGCGCTGGGGGGTGGAGGCCCACCCACTTCCGTGCAGTCACAACTGGCAGGAAAGACGGTGTTTTGCGGCCTGTGCTGGAGATGGTGTGCGGCGCCACCAGAGGGTCGCCGCACTCTATCTCCAGCACAGGCCTCAAGCCACGGTCTTTCCAGCCTGCTGTGACTGCACAGAGGTGGGTGGGCAGGCAGCGTCGGGTTCCGGCGCGTGTAGTCAGGCGGTGGGTCCTGGTGGGGGTCCGGCGATGGCATCCCTCTCATTTTTCCCCCTCATTACACCCTCTCATTACACCCCCTTCATTACACCCCTCTTGTTATACCCCCTTGTTACACCCCTTTCACAGCCTCGTGATCCTAGTGGATCCTAGCGGCAGCTTAGATCTGAGCGACGGCTGGGATCCCTGCGGCGGCTGGGATCCCAGCAGCGGTCGAGATCGTAGCGGCGGTCGGGATCGCAGCGGCGGCCTGGATCCGAGCAGCGACCGGGATCCCAGCGGCGGTCGGGATCACAGCGGCGGTCGGGATCGCAACTGCATCCTGGATCTGAGCGGCATCACTTGGGTGTACCAAAATGGCGGTCGGCGTACTTCCGGTACGGCGCATTGGATTGTGGGATTCGGGGACATCCAGACGGAAGTGGATGACAGACATTTTAAGGCAATTATGTATATGGATAATGAGCCCCATATATTGCTCCAAACAGAATAATGAGCCCCATATATTGCTCCATACAGTATAATGAGTGCCATATAGTCTTCCATACAGTATTATGAGCACCATATAGTCCTCCATACAGTATTATGGGCACCACACAGAGCACCATAAAGAATAATGAGCCCTATATATTGCTTCATACAGAATAATGAGCCCTATATATTGCTTCATACAGAATGATGAGCCCCATTATTGCTCCATACAGAATAAAGAGCCCCTTATATTGCTCCATACAGTATAATGGGCCCCATATATTGCTCCATACAGTAAAATGGGCCCCATAAATTACTCCATACAGAATAATGAGCCCCATAAATTGCTCCATACTGAATAATGGAGCCCATATAAAGCTCCTTACAGAGCCACATGCACTGCTCCATACAGAATAATGTGCTTAAAGGGAATCTGTCACCCCATTTTTTGACTATCAGCTGCCGACACCACCATCAGGGGCTTATCTACAGCATTCTGTAATGCTGTAGATAAGCCCCTGATGTAACCTGAAAGAGAAGAAAAACAAATTATATTATACTCACCCAGGTGTGGTCCGGGTCCGGTTTTGGTCAGATGGGTGTTGCGGACAGCACCTTTCATCTTCTAGCGTTGACGTCCTCTTTGCTTCCCATCGCAGCTCCAGCACAAGCACACTGCTCTGCCATGTTGAGGGCAGAGCAGAGTTCTATAGTGCGCAGATGCCGGGAAACATCAGAGAGGTCCGGCATCTGTGCACTGCAGGACTCTGCTCTGCCGTTAACAGGCGCTGGACTGAACCGCGACACCCATCGGACCAAGACAGACCCCGGACCGCCCATGAGGGAGTATAATATAACTTGTTTTTCTTCTCTTTCAGGTTACATCGGGGGCTTATCTACAGTATTACAGAATGTTGTAGATAAGCCGCTGATGGCGGTGCCGGCAGCTGATAGTCAAAAATAGGTAACAGATTCCCTTTAATATAATACTACATAAAGAATAATGGACCCTATATAATGCTCCATATAGTATAATGAGCCCCACATATTGCTTCAAACTGTATATTGGGCCCTATATAATGCTCTATAAATAATGAGCCCCATATATTGCCCCATATATAATAGGCCCAATATAATATGCCATACAGTATAGGATGGACCCCATAAAGTATAATAAGTTCCATATATTTCTCCACACAATGTATAGTGGGCCACATATATGATGCTCTTTGTATGATGGTCCCCATCTCTCCTCCCTTTCCGCTGCTCTGGTCTGGACTCCTCAGTGCCGCCATTTTCCAGCTGTCTGCACTGTGAGTGTTCAGGCAGACGGTGTACAGACTTGATGTTATTGCGCCCTCTGACCTGAACATCGCAGTCAGGAGATGTGGAAGATGCCACAGAGGTAGAGCTGGGAGAGGTAAGTATCGCAAGTGCCGGGTCCCTGAGTAAGCAGGGGGCCCTTTCGTGGGCTCTGACATTGGCACAGGTACCAGGTGCCCATAGCATGCCGGTGTCCCTGACAGCCAGTGGATCCCCCCACCTGCTCAGGGCTCTGACACTTGACCGGGTGTGCAGGGTACTTACGTCGACCCTGGCTGTTGGGAGCCATTTCCCTCCCTCTCCCCTGACTCATTCTACCCCCTGGCTCATTCTCCCCCCACCCCTGGCTCATTTGCCCCCTGGCTCATTCTCCCACCCACCCGTCTCATTCTCCCCCACGGCTGGGAACGCCGCTCACCAGAGTCCTGGCGCTGTCCCCGCATGTCTGGTATCTTTTTCCAGTGAGAGCGCGGGTTCACGTGATACCGCTCATTAAGGTCATGAATATGAGTGTCACGCCTATGAGAGTGGAGTGGCATCCATATTCATGACCTTAATGAGCAGTACCATGTGACCGCTTGCTCACAGGGAGAGGATCCTGGCGCCAGACACCATTGGAGCTGCCGCCACCGCTGGAGGAGGTGAGTATGATGTCTTGCGGAGGGAGGAAGGAGTCAGAGGGCGGAGGGCTGACCCCGGACTTTTAAAAAAAAAAGCCTTACTCGGGTCCCGAGTGTGCCCCCCCGTCTCGCCAGGGCCCCGGCACTTGCCCGGGTGCACCGGGTGCTGACGCCGGCCCTAATAGCCGGACCCTACAATACAAGCACTTTTTACCATTTACTTTTCATGTCCCCTCTATTTTCTCATAGATTGTAGCTTGCAAACAGCAGGACTCTCACTCCTCTTGGTATCTGAGTTATGTGTTACTCTGTAATATCTTTATTGTCTGTACAAATCCCCTCTAAACTCTAAAGTGCTGCAAAATATGTTGATGCTATAGAAATAAATATTATTATTATAAAAATTATTATAAAGTGCCAGTACAGTGGCAACAAATGACATACAGACTTCAGTAAACAACTGAAAAACTGTGACGGCACATCGAGAACTAGTCGGAATAGGTGCATACCAAAAAACAGCTTACATATCAAAATAAGAAAAATGGTTGCACTCAATTGCATTAAGACATGTCATTATGAAATAAATGAAGTGTGAATAGCGTAATGGCTTTTGAAATTTAGAAAAAACGCATGAGATGCTAAGCACAAAATTTAGCCAAAAAATGTGAGCCCATTCACCAATGTCAAGGTAATACCGATTTCAGTGGTCACGTGGCTAAGCCATTGATTGTGAAAAACACATAGTGACCCAACTCATAAAACTTTCAACAAAAACTGTTTGGCTATTTTCATGTAAAAATAAAAAAGTTACAGCTCTTGGGAAAAAAAGAGGAAAACACAAGAACGCAAAAATGGAAAATTGCCTGTGGAAAGGGTTAAAGAAGTCATTTGCTAATGAAGTGGCTTTGGATGAGACTGGTTCAAATGCTTTTCTTTTTTAAAACTTTTATGACTTCTATTATTGTTTTCATAGAATGAATCTGATCTGACAGATCAGCACATGCAAATCGGGATGAGATCAGTTACCCTGCTAGACAGAATTTGCAAAAGGCACTGAAGGAGATTTCTTTGCATATGTACAAGTTGGTATTTATATGCTGCCAACAATCACAGCATCAAAAATAGACCAATCCATGTAAAGTGAGAAAAAGAATTTGACACTTAACCCCTTGAGATCCATGAGGACACAATTTATCTTGTGTTCCAAGAGTTAAAAATTGCTTCATTTTTCATTCCATGGAGCTACATGAGGCCTTTTTTGCAGTGTTAGTATAGTGTATCATTAAAAAGTTGAAAAACTTTTACAAATTTTGTGGTTTCAAATAAATTTTTAGCTTATTTTATTGCTCCAATATTACAAATATGGACGTAACATAACATGGCATCCAAAGTACACAATTACAAGCCAGCGGGGGAGGGTGAAGGGGTTGGCTAGGGTGTCATTTAATTAGTTATGCAGGCAGGGGTGACAAAATGGAAACAAAGGTGTGCACAAGTAAAAAAAATCTCCATGAATAAATTTGGAACATGGATGCTCATTCGCCGATACCCAGACATTGTCTAGGTCAGGGCCGGCTCCAGATGTTCCTGGGCCCCGGGCGAAAGAGTCTCAGTGGGCCCCTTTAACACATACCACTACAGAAGTCATGATGCACAGATACAGCAGAGAAATATAGGTATAGTACAATGCCAATGAATTCACCTACTTATTACATTACATGAGTTATAGCTATTGTAAATTCTATAATAAGTCAGAAACGGCGAATCCTCACAGCACACAGGACACAGAGTGACTGCAGACTTATCATTTTAGACCGAACAGTATAATCCTCCATAAAGTATTATGGGCACCACACATAGCTCCATACAGAATAATGAGCCCTATATATTGCTCCATACAGAATGATGAGCCCATATAGTCCTCCATATAGAATAAAGGGCCCCATATATTGCTCCATACAGTATAATGAGCCCCATATATTGCTTCAAACTGTATAATGGGCCCTATATAATGCTCTATAAATAATGAGCCCCATATATAATAGGCCCAATATAATATGCCATACAGTATAGGATGGACCCCATAGAGTATAATGAGTTCCATATATTTCTCCATACAATGTATAGTGGGCCACATATATGATGCTCTTTGTATAATGGTCCCCATCTCTCCTCCCTTTCCGCTGCTCTGGTCTGGACTCCTCAGTGCCACCATTTTCCAGCTGTCTGCACTGTGAGTGTTCAGGCAGACGGTGTACAGACTTGATGTTATTGCGCCCTCTGACCTGAACATCGCAGTCAGGAGATGTGGAAGATGCCGCAGAGGTAGAGCTGGGAGAGGTAAGTATCGCAAGTGCCGGGTCCCTGAGTAAGCAGGGGGCCCTTTCGTGGGCTCCGACATTGGCACAGGTACCAGGTGCCCATAGCATGCCGGTGTCCCTGATGGCCAGTGGATCCCCCACCTGCTCAGGGCTCTGACACTTGACCGGTTGCGCAGGGTACTTACGTCGACCCTGGCTTTTGGGGGCCATTCCCCTCCCTCTCCCTCGACTCATTCTACCCCCTGGCTCATTCTCCCCCCACCCCCGGCTCATTTGCTCCCTGGCTCATTCTCCCACCCACCCGTCTCATTCTCTCCCATGGCTGGGCACGCCGCTCACCTGAGTCCTGGTGCTGTCCCCGCATGTCTGGTATCTTTTTCCAGTGAGAGCGCGGGGTCACGTGGTACCGCTCATTAAGGTCATGAATATGAGTGTCACGCCTATGAGAGTGGAGTGGCATCCATATTCATGACCTTAATGAGCAGTACCATGTGACCGCTTGCTCACAGGGAAAGGATCCTGGCGCCGGACACCATTGGAGCTGCAGGCACCGCTGGAGGAGGTGAGTATGATGTCTTGCGGAGGGAGGAGGGAGTCAGAGGGCGGAGGGCTGACCCCAGACTTTTAAAAAAAAAAAGCCTTACTCGGGTGCCGAGTGGGCCCCTCCTGTCTCGCCAGGGCCCCGGCACTTGCCCGGGTGTGCCGGGTGCTGACGCCGGCCCTAATAGCCGGACCCTATAATACAAGCACTTTTTACCATTTACTTTTCATGTCCCCTCTATTTTCTCATAGATTGTAGCTTGCAAACAGCAGGACTCTCACTCCTCTTGGTATCTGAGTTATGTGTTACTCTGTAATATCTTTATTGTCTGCACAAATCCCCTCTAAACTCTTAAGTGCTGCAAAATATGTTGATGCTATAGAAATAAATATTATTATTATAAAAATTATTATAAAGTGCCAGTACAGTGGCAACAAATGACATACCGACTTCAGTAAACAACTGAAAAACTGACGGCACATCAAGAACTAGTCCCAATAGGTGCATACCAAAAAACAGCTTACAAATCAAAATAAGAAAAATGGTTGCACTCAATTGCATTAAGACATGTCATTATGAAATATATGAAGTGTGAATAGCGTAATGGCTTTTGAAATTTAGAAAAAAACGCATGAGATGCTAAGCACAAAATTTAGCCAAAAAATGTGAGCCCATTCACCAACGTCAAGGTAATACCGATTTCAGTTGTCACGTGGCTAAGCCATTGATTGTGAAAAACGCATAGTGACCCAACTCATAAAACTTTCAACATAAACTGTTTGGCTATTTTCATGTAAAAATAAAAAAGTTACAGCTCTTGGGAAAAAAAGAGGAAAACACAAAAACGCAAAAATGGAAAATTGCCTGTGGAAAGGGTTAAAGAAGTCATTTGCTAATGAAATGGCTTTGGATGAGACTGGTTCAAATGCTTTTCTTTTTTAAAACTTTTATGACTTCTATTATTGTTTTCATAGAATAAATCTGATCTGACAGATCAGCACATGCAAATCGGGATGAGATCAGTTACCCTGCTAGACAGAATTTGCAAAAGGCACTGAAGGAGATTTCTTTGCATATGTACAAGTTGGTATTTATATGCTGCCAACAATCACAGCATCAAAAATAGACCAATCCATGTAAAGTGAGAAAAATAATTTGACACTTAACCCCTTGAGATCCATGAGGACACAATTTATCTTGTGTTCCAAGAGTTAAAAATTGCTTCATTTTTCATTCCATGGAGCTACATGAGGCCTTTTTTGCAGTGTTAGTATAGTGTATCATTAAAAAGTTGAAAAACTTTTACAAATTTTTTGGTTTCAAATAAATTTTTAGCTTATTTTATTGCTCCAATATTACAAATACGGACGTAACATTACATGGCATCCAAAGTACACAATTACAAGCCAGCGGGGGAGGGTGAAGGGGTTGGCTAGGGTGTCATTTAATTAGTTATGCAGGCAGGGGTGACAAAATGGAAACAAAGGTGTGCACAAGTAAAAAAAATCTCCATGAATAAATTTGGAACATGGATGCTCATTCGCCGATACCCAGACATTGTCTAGGTCAGGGCCGGCTCCAGATGTTCCTGGGCCCCGGGCGAAAGAGTTTCAGTGGGCCCCTTTAACATATACCACTATTCATGATGCACAGATACAGCAGGGAAATATAGGTATAGTACAATGCCAATTAATTCACCTACTTATTACATTACATGAGTTATAGCTATTGTAAATTCTATAATAAGTCAGAAACGGCGAATCCTCACAGCACACAGGACACAGAGTGACTGCAGACTTATCATTTTAGACCGAACAGTATAGTCCTCCATAAAGTATTATGGGCACCACACATAGCTCCATACAGAATAATGAGCCCTATATATTGCTCCATACAGAATGATGATCCCCATATAGTCCTCCATATTGAATAATGGGCCCCATATTTTGCTCCATACAGAATAATGAGCTCTATATATTGCTTCATACAGAATAATGAGCCCTATATATTGCTCCATACAGAATAATGAAAAAAATGTTTCAGCTCACCCCTTAGCATCCTCTGGATAGCAGGAACCACACCGTCGCACGAGCCACCCTGGTCTGGCGGATACAAGTCCAAACACACAGTAAACTCCAGCGATCTCAGGCAGGAAGGTAGTTATAAAAAATATTCCTTTATTTATTTTCGTTTCGTTTTCACTGGGGTATCCACTACCTGTAACATGTTCTTTTAACAAAAAGAAATAAAGGAATATTTTTTATAACTACCTTCCTGCCTGAGATCACTTGAGTTTACTGTGTGTTTATACAGAATAATGAGCCCCATATATTGCTCCATACAGAATAATGAGCCCCATATATTGCTCTATACAGTATAATGAGTGCCACAAAGTCTTCCATACAGTATTGTGGGCACCATATAGTCCTCTATACAGTGTTATGGGCACCACACAGAGCTTCATACAGAATAATGAGCCCTATATATTGCTCCATACAGAATAATGAGCCCCATATATTGCTCCATACAGAATAATGAGCCCCATATATTGCTCCATACAGTATAATGGGCCCCATATATTGCTCCATACAGTAAAATGTGCCCCATAAATTGCTCCATACAGAATAATGGACCCCATATAATTCTTCTTACAGTATCATGAACCACATGCATTGCTCCATACGGAATAATGGGCTTAAAGGGAATTTGTCACCCCATTTTTCGACTATCAGCTGCTGGCACTGCCATCAGGGGCTTATTTACAGCATTCTGTAATGCTGTACATAAGCCCCCAATGTAACCTGAAAGAGAAGTAAAACAAATTATATTATACTCACCCAGGGGAGGTCCGGGTCTGGTTTTGGTCCAATTGATGTTGCGGTCAGGTACCTCACATCTTCTAGCGATGACGTCCTCTTCTTTGCTTTCCATCGCGGCTCCGGTGCAGGCACACTTCTCTGCACTGTTGAGGGCAGAGCAGAGTTCTGCAGTGTGCAGGCGCCGGGAAACGTTAGAGAGGTCCAGCGCCTGCGCATTGCAGGACTTTGCTCTGCCATTAACAGGCACCGGACCGGACCGCTACACCCATCGGACCAAGACCGGACCACCCCCGGGTGAGCATAATATTATTCGCTTTTCTTTTCTTTCAGGTTACATCGGGGGCTTATCTACAGCATTACAGAATGCTGTAGATAAGCCCCTGATGGTGCCGGCAACTGATAGGGCTAAAATAGGTGACAGATTCCCTTTAATATAATACTACATAAAGAATAATGGACCCCATATAATGCGCCATACAGTATAATGAGCCCCATATATTGCTCCAAACTGTATAATGGGCCCTATATAATGCTCCATAAATAATGAGCCCCATATATTTCCCCATATATAATAGGCCCCATATAATACGCCATATAGTCCAGTCAAAATACGGTTTGACCCGGAACAAATTCCAAGAAAGCGTTTTATGATTTCTTTTATTACTATTATATGTGGGGAACAACATATTAAAAGTTTTCCAAAAATTGATCACCACAAAGGTCCTAACTATGATGTCATAAGACAATGACAGCCATCACACTAAAAATAACTAATATCTCCCTATTTCAAAGCTGTTGCTTTAGGTTACAGAAGAGTTTGCATTTTGTATACTATATATTTTCATATAACAATTTTTATACAAAGTTTTATACTAACTGCATGGACAGGCAAGGTCATGATGTCATCAATGACGTCATGACATATATGTACATTTCTAGAAATTATAGAATTAATACACAGTGCATTTTAAGACCTACTTCATCACTGAATAAGCGTGTCAGGTCAATAGTCACTATTTTCATTATCAGACACTGCTTCCTCACTCATATTGTCACAATGTCCTTCTTGACATGGTCCGCATACCCGTGAACAGGTAAGTCTGTGTCTTTTGCAAGTGCACCGAAGTGTACTACAACCACGAGAACAATTGCAGTGAATTATTTTCAGAAGTGTTTCTGGCGCGGGTGAAGTATCCATCATCATTGGAACTAGACTGTTGTTCTGCAATTCCCATCCCCATTCAGTAGTGTCCATGGCCTCACCATTGTCTATCCAAAGCATCACTTGTTTGTAACTCCGAAGGGCATGATACTTCGTTGCAGAGGAGGTCGGTGGCAGTCGTTCAGGTGTAACAAAGATTTTGGCTGAACCAACTTTTTTGCAGAGAGTAGAATACCTCATTGCAGACAGATTGTCTCCAGGTTTGCCCTCGAACAATGCCACCATCGCTTTACACCTAGCGTCTTCAGTCTCAGCTCTGTTTTTGTTAGGTGTGGAAAAGAATATAGCACAGCTATTTAAGACCGAGTCTCCCTTCAAAACCTTGTGTAGACTGAGTTTTTTTCCGATTCCAAAAACCGCGGAAGTGATATCGCAACCCGTGAATGCATGAAGGAACAGAAGACTGTTGCAGACATGGTTTCCCAGGAACTTCTTCATAACCTTAATGTCATATACTGTGGCAGGACTCCCTTTATCTGAGTAGAAATAAAGCTTGTTGCCATCGCTGGTTGACGCGTGATGAAGTAACAACACCAAAAGATCTGTATCTTCGCCAATGAGACTAGTACTTTTGTTGGATGACATTGACACTGCTGCCTTAACAATCTCCACATCTGCATCCCCCTCTGATTGCATTACATGGCAACCTCTGTCATTCATGCGCTGTGAAACGAGATTGATAAGAGACTGTTTGTTCTCCACATTCGAAAGGAAGTCCTCCTTTTTCCCGACAAATTTCGTTCCTTCAGCAATGTTCACTTTGTTACTTGTTCGTTTTTTGCGCCTTCGCTGGTGGGTAATGTCCTTAGTGTTTGGTCCTCCAATGTAATCATCAAATACTATCGTAGCCTTACCATAGTGCTTTAGTGTGAAAGATGCATAGTCTTCAGCAATTAAACAATATGTCTTTCCTTCTGACCACTTCAGTCAATGGAGAAGAGAACCTCCATCAAGAGCATAATGTTCCACTTCTGGTACATCCTTGAATACTGCGTCATCTGAACTCTGTTCTTTTATAGCAGCCATCAGTTGTGCTTTGTTTGGTTTGCGTAAGAGATGTTTTGCCTCAAAGAGGGATGGTGGGTATGGTGAAAGTTCATAGGCCATCTCCTCATCAAGGGAAAGATCAGCAGTTTGAGACACCACAAGAAACCTTTGGAACAAAAGAGCGGGGTCTATTGTTTTGTCCTTAGCAACGTCAATAGCCTCACTGGATGCCAGCGTCTTGGCTTTCATTGACTGCTTGTACTTAACTGAAAACAGTGATTGACCCTCCATTGTTGCCACTATTTCTCTGCCAATGGTGAACAGGTTATGGACATTCACAACCTTATTTGCATTGACACCGGTGATAATGTTGCGAAGAGACACTTCATCAGAGAAAGGTGAAAAGGTCTCGAGTTTATCTGCAATTTTCTCCAGGTCTTCTCAATCTCTTCTCGTCCTTGACATTCTTGCCTCCTTGTGTTGTTCACTGGTGACAAAGCTCTGGTGAGTGAAACCCTGCATTGCATCACTGTAGGAAGAGGACACTGGCACAGACAGAGTCCACAAGGCCCTCTGATGTTCGGACATTCCACTTCCTCTGGTGAGTCCTGCAGTTTTTAGGGAGCGCATCAGAGCTTGCTCGATGACTAGGTTGCAACCCAGGCCTGCCCCGTACTGATCAGTCCGCCTTACAACATGCAAGCCATTCATAAATCTATGGAAGACTGATGGCATATCATCTTCCAGAGTGGTCATAGACTGGAGGTAAAGGTAGGCGGCCTTCACATAGTTCCCATGCCCAGCAGCTGCAAGAATGGGCAAACATTCAGCTACAGCATGAAGGTGCATCAGCCAGGATCCTATACGATCGGCCTCGATAAGCTCCCTTGCAATTCCAACCATCTGTAATCTGGTAATTCAGCCATAGTTTACTGGTGCGAGAGTGAGCGGATAATCTGTTTCTTTTGGTGGACAAGAGGTGGACAATTTCACTAAGGCAGGTAGAAGTGATGACCGAATTCAAGTCGCTCTCCCCTGTCAGTGTCCGAGCATACAACTGCTCAAGTTCTTGCAACAGGTCTGCAAAACCGGGATGGTTGCAAAGTACTTTGTCTGCAGCTTGCTGAGTAAGACACTGATCAAGGAGGAGATGGCCACGAACTGCACGCTGAACTGCCTTTCCAGTCATGATGTGTTGCACAGCATTGTCACCGTAAATTGTTCCCAAGATCTCTTTGATTCCACTCCCATACATCAACGTTCCTATGGCACCCATAAGATTCATCAATGTGTGGAAGCTCCCGAGCATCAGGACAACATCTAGAACCGGGCTGTCTTCAGGCACCTCGTGTTTGATTTCTGATGCTTTCCAGTAGAGTGGCTGATCGAATGTAACAACTGCAGCGGATCGGTGTTTATCAGCAAGGTTGCACAGATACTGAAGAGTAGAGAAGATGCATGACTTGTCTCCAGAATACATGTCAATGATGGGCAGGAAGATTACCGAAGACGACCCCGGATGATCACAGTCTTTATGTAGCATGTGCATCATTCCATTCCAGCTTGGTGCAGGCTGTTTTAAGCGTAAAGACATCTCCCACAATACATCAACACGATGGTCAATGGCGTCGAGAAACGGCAAGGGTTTGAATTTTATGATTCGGCGAGTGTGTTTTGCGAAACGGTATTCCCTTACATCAACTCTGCTTTGTTCAACTATCTCCAAGTCCGCAGTCTTCCGTCTGAAAACAGTGCAACTGACCTTCCATCCTGGAGTCACAGTAGCTACCATCCCCATGCCGTGGAAAGTCCCCTTCCCATCTAACGTGATAATATTATGATCGACATTGTCAGCAGCGAACAGCAGTGCCGTATCCAGCCTGTCTATGGTACCACCGAGTACATCCTGGCCAACAGAAGCGGCAGCGTTTTCCTCAAATCGCTGAACTTCTGAATATGATGAACAATATCCTATTTGCTGAGAGACTGTCTACAAGAAATCGAGACCTGAAATGATGATGGAGCTGGACTGCTAACCCAAGCTGCAATGGAGCTACTACAGCCCTGGGACGTACAGCCTGAACAACTGATTGTCCAATGCTTGTGACCATCCTGTGAATGTCCTTTCCAACAAAGAGGGTTTCAAGCAAGCAAAGCAAACTCAGGGGGAGATAATCTAAGGCAGACTGACATTCAAGCGAAGAAGTCTTCGGATATTCATCGGTTGAAGATGGGATCTTAGACTTGATATCGCTCTTGATTAGTTTGGCCGCAATCTCTATGATGGCTTTCTTCTGGGCTTCTTCATCCGTTTCCTGACTACAGAAATAGTCCCTCAGGATTATTCTGGTCTTTTCCCGGAACGTTACAATGTTAGCCAACCCTTCACACTCTGCTATGAATAGCGAATCGTCATACCTCTCCTCCAGCCTATACCTCAGCCATTTATTACTATAGGCAGCACTGTCTCCTTCTACAAGATACTCCGTCATTTTCTTTGCAAGATCTGTGACAGTCAGTTGCTCTTCATCGTTGTCCTCGAGAAATGCACACATTCTCAAGAATGCTTGCTCTTCGGCCATGTTCATCGGCCTCCCTACCTTCCGCGGTTTCTTTGTAGTAGATCCACCGCCATGACGCATAGGAATTCCGTAATTTGTCCGAAAGTTAATGTCACATGAACGATGATACAGACAGTCTGCAGCATGTAAGTCCTTCCCAAAGTACGCGATTCTCCCTTGAATGGTGATTGCCCAGTCATCATTACGCTGTTTGCAATGTGACAAGATGGACCTTACAAATCCATCCGTTTTAACAAAGCTATAGTCATCGAAATCACTACTAGATCTTGTCTTCACCACTTCATGTCCACAGAACAAACACTGCGTCGTGCTATCATAGGATACAGTAGACACCCGTGTACCTCTCTTGGCAGGTGAACGATGAACGGAAGTAGCTTTCTTATGCAAGTCTATTTGCTTCGTGTTTATGTAGTTCATACGACATCTCTTGTGCACCACTGCTTCAGCAGCTACCACAGTGCTAACGCCCCTCTCAATACTGGCTTTATTGATCCCTTCAGCTCCTTTCGCACCAATCACCACTCTTTCTCCGTCATCTTCTACTTCATGGCTGCATATCCATCATTCTCAGCTCTGTAAAAGAAGATAAATAAATCGCTTTCTTGGAATTTGTTCAGGGTAAAGGATTTTTTTTCCGTATTTTGACTGGACTATTACAGTATAGGATGGGCCCCATAGAGTATAATGAGTCCCATATATTTCTCCATACAATGTATAATGGGCCTCATATATGATGCTCCAGTGTATAGTGGGCCACATATATGATGCTCTGTGTACGTTGGTCCCCATCTCTCCTTGCTTTCCGCTGCTCTGGTCTGGTCTCCTCAGTGCTGCTATCTTCCAGCTGTCTGCACTGTGATTGTTCAAGCAGAGGGTGTACAGACTTGACGTTATTGCGCTCTCTGACCTGAATGTCGCAGTCAGGAGATGTGGAAGATACTGCAGAGGTAGAGCGGGGAGAGGTAAGTATCGCAAGTGCCGGGTCCCTGAGCAAGCAGGGGGCCCTTTCGTGGGATCCAACATTGGCACAGTTACCAGGCGCCCATAGCATGCCGGTGTCCCTGACGGCCAGTGGACCCCCCACCTGCTCAGGGATCTGGCACTTGACTGGGTGCGCAGGGTGCTTACGCCGACCCTGTCTGTTGGGCGCCATCCCCCCCTCTCCCCTGACTCATTCTCCCCCACACCCCTGGCTCATATGCCCCCCCCAGCTCATTCTCCCCCCACCTCCCGCTCATTTCCCCCCCGGCTCATTCAACCCCCTGGCTCGTTTGCCCCCTGACTCATTCTCCCCTCACCCCGGCTCATTTGCCCCCCCAACTCATTCTCCTCCCACCCCCGCCTCAGTCACCCCTCGGCTCATTTACCCCCCCGGCTCATTCCCCCCCGCCCTCGGCTCATTCTCCCACTCTCCCATCTCATTTTCCCCACCGGCTGGGCACGCCACTCACCTGAGTCCTGGCGCAGTCCCCGCATGTCGGGTATCTTTTCCCAGTGAGAGCACGTGGTCACGTGATACCGCTCATTAAGATCATGAATATGGGCACCACGCCTATGCGAGTGGAGTGGCGTCCATATTCATGACCTTCATGAGCGGTACCGCGTGACCCCGCGATCACAGGGAGAGGATCCTGGCACCAGAGACCATTGGAGCTGCAGGCACCAGTGGAGGAGGTGAGTATGATGTCTTGCAGAGGGAGGAGGAGGAGGGAGGCAGAGGGCAGGTATTCGGGTCCATATAGCAGCACAAGACAGAGTATGAAAAAGGAGGTTAATAGTGTTACAGGTGTGCAGTTTTCCCTATCCTCCCTGTCGTGCCCAGGTATTAGTCCTGCTCTTACAAGGACAGGCCCCAAATGGACCCTATAGTGTCACCCCCCAGTCGTCAGAAGGGGTATTCGCTCCCCAATAATGGGGATTCATCAGGGAAGTTATATAAATAGATAAAAAGATAGAAGGAGTCCCACAATGGCTGGGTGCCTCAACCAGCAGAGTGACTGTCCATATCACTGCTAAAAAGTAAGTTCCATCCTTTTTCAAACGCTGTCTTGTGCTGCTATATGGACCCGGATACCCAGCAGGGGACCTCTGAAAAATACGCCGGGGCGCTTATGTCCATGACTAATGGTGAGACCGAACCATTTTTTAAATGAGCACTGATACGCGCGAGCACTATTGTTTGTTTATTTGTTGTTCATGTGATGTCTTAGGTTTTAATGAACTATTAAAGGTTATGTTTTATTTTGAATGGGAATCCTCCAAGCTATTGATACTTTTCATGTCCCCCCTATTGCCTAATATTTTGTAGCTTGCAAACAGCAGGACTCTCACTCCTCTTGGTATCTGAGTTATGTGTTATTCTGTAATATCTTTATTGTCTGTACAAATCCCCTCTAAACTCTAAAGTGCTGCAAAATATGTTGACGTTATAGAAATAAATATTATTATTATAAAAATTATTATATAGTGCCAGCACAGTGGCAACAAAAGACATACCGACTTCGGTGAACAACTGAAAAACTGACGGCACATCAAGAACTAGTCTGAATAGGTGCATACCAAAAAACAGCTTACATATCAAAATAAGAAAAATGGTTGCACTCAATTGCATTAAGACATGTCAATATGAAATATATGAAGTGTGAATAGCATGATGGCTTTTTAAATTTAGAAAAAACACATGAGATGCTTAGCACGGTGCAGCACGGTGGCTCAGTAGTTAGCATTGCAGCCTTGCAGTGCAGGAGTCCTGGGTTCAAATCCCACCAAGGAAAACATCTGCAAGGAGTTTGTATGTTCTCCCTGTGTTTGCGTGGGTTTCCTCCAGGTACTCCAGTTTCCTCCCACATTCCAAAGACATACTGATAGGGAATTTAGATTGTGAGCCCCAATGGGGACAGTGATGATAATTTGTGCAAAACTGTAAAGCGCAGCAGAATATGTTAGCGCTGTAAAGATTATTAGAGTTGAGTGAAACGGGTTGAAAAGTTGCCGACTTTTGCCAAAGTCGGGTTTCATGAAACAAAACCCGACCTTAGCACGAGGTCGGCAACTTTAGCGCCAAAGTCGCGTTTCAAAAGATGCTTGAGCACCCTTTTTGCAGCCAATCAGGAAGAACGGACACTGTGGGCAACGTGATGACATAGGCAGCGGTCACCACCATCTTGGAGAAGGGAATGCAAGTGATTGGCTTGCTTTGTGGGGCGTCACAGGGGGTATAAAAGGGCGGGGACGCCGACCGCCATGTTACTCATGCTGATCTCAGAATAGGGAGAGCTGCTGCTGATTCTGTAGGGAGAGTGTTAGGCAGGGAAGAAGATACCAAAAACTGATTCTGCTGCTAGCGATTTTGCCTGTACAACACACCAGTCACTGTGATGTGCAAGGGGAGGCTATATTTTGGTGCATCAGCTCTGTTGGTTCTTAGGCTGCCTTTTAAGGCTACCTGGTAGCTGCATTGCTGTGTGCCCACTGCTGAGCAAACTGCTTTTTTCAAAGCAATCCAGATTTTATTGCTTTGTCCTTGTGAGTTACTGAGCGTTCATTTTTCACACACCGTACAGCGGTGTACGCTCCTCACTCAGTACTCAGTATCGTGTAACGGCTGTTATCATGGCCACAGTGAAGCTATCTGTGTGTGACTCTGTAAGGATAAGTCGAGGAGTTGTTCTGTTCTTACAGACCTCCACCTTATAGTTTTGTCAGGTTTTCAAACAGTTTAGTATATTTGCTGTTTGATTACATTCAAAACTATAGAGAGACAGCATGTGTCAGTCCGTATACTAAAACATGGAGCTTGACAATTTTACATACACTGGACAGCAGTGTACGTGCATGCTCCTCTCTTAGTACCGTGTAACGGCTGTTATCACGGCCACAGTGAAGCTATCTGTGTGTGACTCTGTAAGGATAAGTCGAGGAGTTGTTCCATTCTTACAGACCTCCACCTTATAGTTTTGTCAGGTTTTCAAACAGTTTAGTATATTTGCTGTTTGATTACATTCAAAACTATAGAGAGACAGCGTGTGTCAGTTGGTATACTAAAACACGGAGCTTGACAATTTTACATACACTGGACAGCGGTATACGTGCACGCTCCTCTCTCAGTGCCGTGTAATGGCTGTTATCACTCCCACAGTGAAGCTATCTGTGTGTGACTCTGTAAGGATAAGTCAAGGAGTTGATCCGTTCTTACAGACCTCCACCTTATAGTTTTGTCTGGTTTTCAAACAGTTTAGTATATTTGCTGTTTGATTACATTCAAAACTAGAGAGAGACAGCGTGTGTCAGTCCATATTCTAAAACACGGAGCTTGACAATTTTACATACACTGGACAGCGGTGTACGTGCACCCTCCTCTCTCAGTACCCGTGTAACGGCTGTTATCA
Source organism: Dendrobates tinctorius (assembly GCF_039654945.1). Taxonomy (NCBI): domain Eukaryota; kingdom Metazoa; phylum Chordata; class Amphibia; order Anura; family Dendrobatidae; genus Dendrobates; species Dendrobates tinctorius. The sequence goes on along the minus strand of NW_027361687.1, from coordinate 92,822,629 downwards.
CGACCACAGTGAAGCTATCTGTGTGTGACTCTGTAAGGATAAGTCGAGGAGTTGTTCTGTTCTTACAGACCAACACTGTAGGGAGATTCCAGTTCAGCCCAATTCTATGTACACCTTGTAGTTTGTCATACACTAGGCAATTTCTTCCGGTCACATTGCAGTGTTAAATAAACAGGGCCTGACTGAATCCCACAGTCTCCTGAAGTGTAGAGACATTCCAATTTTCCACAGTATCTATACACCTTTCTAACAGCATAGAGAATCTGCCTGTCATATTGCGGTGTTAAATTAACAGGGCCTGACTGAATCCCACAGTGTCCTGAAGTGTAGCGACATTCCAATTCTCCACAGTCCTCTATAGACCCTTCTAACAGCATAGAGAATCTGCCTGTCATATTGCGGTGTTAAATAAACAGGGTGTTAGGAGCAGTGGAACGTACTAAATAAAATTATAAATAAAGTGCTAGGTGGTAGCAGAAGGTATCTGGCGGTAGAGTGCACAGGGTTCAGACTTCACCCAGGTGCACTGCGCAAGCTCTGTTGCACTCACAGAGCTGCAAGGAAAAGCACACAAACAGAGCTCTGTTTCACTCACAGAGCTGCAAGCATGCAGTAGCTCTGTTGCACACACATTCGTAATAACCAAGGAATGGGGGTTTCAAATGAGTCATTCACCAGTCCATGCATCCATCAACAAACATACAGCAGCAAGTAAGACTACACTAGCGCATGGCGGAACGGCCATGCGCACTTTTTATAGCGCACGGGACCTTCCGGAAATCTCCAGGAGTCCAGGAAGAGCCAATAGGATCCGGAGCGGGACCTGAACACCTGACCCCCGAAGTCCAATAGGAGCTCGTCCCGTGAGCATGCCCAATAGATGGAATAAAGGACTTAGCCTCTGGAGACAGTTGTAGTGAGACAATCTCCTCAGCAATCCCTTCTGCTGCAGCAGATGGGCAAGAGACTGCAGCATGTGAGAATCTATGTTTCTGTATAGACGTGTCAGAAACCAGATTCCTAACACAGGGCCTGACTGAATCCCACAGTGTCCTGAAGTGTAGAGACATTCCAATTCTTCACAGTCCTCTATACACCCTTCTAATAGCATAGAGAATCTGCCTGTCATATTGCGGAGTTAAATAAACAGGGCCTGACTGGATCCCACAGTGTCGTGATGTGTAGAGACATTCCAATTCTACACAGTCCTCTATACACCCTTCTAACAGCATAGAGAATCTGCCTGTCATATTGCGGTGTTAAATAAACAGGGCCTGACTGAATCCCACAGTGTCCTGAAGTGTAGAGACATTCCAATTCTACACAGTCCTCTATACACCCTTCTAACAGCATAGAGAATCTACCTGTCATATTGCGGTGTTAAATAAACAGGGCCTGACTGAATCCCACAGTGTCCTGAAATGTAGAGACATTCCAATTCTACACAGTCCTCTATACACCTTTCTAACAGCATAGAGAATCTGCCTGTGATATTGCGGTGTTAAATAAACAGGGCCTGACTGAATCCCACAGTGTCCTGAAGTGTAGAGACATTCCAATTCTACACAGTCCTCTATACACCTTTCTAACAGCATAGAGAATCTGCCTGTCATATTGCGGTGTTAAATAAACAGGGCCTGACTGAATCCCACAGTGTCCTGAAGTGTAGAGACATTCCAATTCTACACAGTCCTCTATACACCTTTCTAACAGCATAGAGAATCTGCCTGTGATATTGCGGTGTTAAACAAACAGGGCCTGACTGAATCCTACAGTGTCCTGAAGTGTAGAGACATTCCAATTCTCCACAGTCCTCTATACACCCTTCTAACAGCATAGAGAATCTGCCTGTCATATTGCGGTGTTAAATAAACAGGGCCTGACTGAATCCCACAGTGTCCTGAAGTGTAGAGACATTCCAATTCTCCACAGTCCTCTATACACCCTTCTAACAGCATAGAGAATCTGCCTGTCATATTGCGGTGTTAAATAAACAGGGCCTGACTGAATCCCACAGTGTCGTGAAGTGTAGAGACATTCCAATTCTACACAGTCCTCTATACACCCTTCTAACAGCATAGCGAATCTGCCTGTCATATTGCGGAGTTAAATAAACAGGGCCTGACTGAATCCCACAGTGTTGTGAAGTGTAGAGGCATTCCAATTCTACACAGTCCTCTATACACCTTTCTAACAGCATAGAGAATCTGCCTGTCATATTGCGGTGTTAAATAAAAAGGGCCTGACTGAATCCCACAGTGTCCTGAAGTGTAGAGACATTCCAATTCTCCACAGTCCTCTATACACCCTTTTAACAGCATAGTGAATCTGCCTGTCATATTGCGGTGTTAAATAAACAGGGCCTGACTGAATCCCACAGTGTCCTGAAGTGTAGAGACATTCCAATTCTACACAGTCCTCTATACAGCCTTCTAACAGCATAGAGAATCTGCCTGTCATATTGCGGTGTTAAATAAACAGGGCCTGACTGAATCCCACAGTGTCCTGAAGTGTAGAGACATTCCAATTCTTCACAGTCCTCTATAAACCTTTCCAACAGCACAGAGAATGTGCCTGTCATATTGCGGTGTTAAATAAACAGGACCTGACTGAATCCCACAGTGTCCTGAAGTGTAGAGACATTCCAATTCTCCCCAGTACTATATACACCACGTACCTTGTTTTACAGTACCAGAGAGTTGGTGTAAATTTGGGTAAATGAGGAAGTGTGGTGGAAGAGTCTGTGGAAGTGGGCGGGGGTTGGCAGCTGGTAATGATGGTGTTGGTTTGGTGGTGGATCTGCTGGTAGTGGCAAAAGCAAAATAGCACCTAATACTGGAGGTTGTTGAGGCTGCGTCATCGTCTGGCTCCACAAGGCCTCGAAGGCTCCCTTTTCTGGGAGTAGGTAAACCGCTTCTAAAGCCGGAGCTTCAAGAACAAGTTTTGGCTTAAATTGCTGACTCAGCCTCCAGCTCTATCGCCTCCTCGTCTGAAGTTTTAAAAAATAAAAGCACTGAGTCGTCATTGGAGGCTCATGGTCATGAACCACACCTTTCCTTGTGTCCTTCACCCCTACCAAAATTGAAGGATGCGGTAGGCAACACTACAGATTACTCCATGGAGCTGTTTTCACATACCATGCCTGGGTTATCAAGTCAAATCGTGAATTACCCAGGCCAAGATGAATCTGACATGGAGACCACTGATGCACAGCCACTGATAGATGATTCTGCTGGTACATTCACTCAGAGCACTACATTGTCCTCGCAGTATACTGAGCCAGAATCAGACCCTGATGAAATTCAGTTGCCCCTCCCGCACACTATACCACCATACACGGTGACACAGAGGAAGGTGCACATCACATTGAAGAGGAGGTGATGGATGACCCAGTTGTTGACCCAGATTGGCATCCATTGGGGGTAGAGTGTGCTGCTGCCAATAGCTCAAAAGAGGAGGAGGAGCATCCGCAGCGGGCATCGACATCGCAACAGTTGTTATCAGCAGTCCAAAAACGGGTTACAAAAACCCAAAAAATTGCAGGACAGATTGGCCAGACGGTCAAAAAAGCACAGCGTGCAAGGCCTCAAACTGTGTTCCCTAGTAGGAAGAGTGCAGTGTAGCACTTTTTTGAACAAAATCCTAATGATCAGGCAAAGGTAATCTGTAAGAAGTGCGCAAAGACCTTTAGCCGAGGGAAAAATCAGAGAAATTTGAATACCAGTTGCATGCTAAGACATTTAACCACCATGCACTTGCAAGCGTGGATGGACTACCAAAACTCACGTACCACATGTGCTACTGCTCCCAAAGAAGGTAGTCAGCAACGCAACATTGTTTCCCCCACTGTAAGTCCACCGGTTAGCACACCACCAGCAGCAAATGTTGAGTTGTCGTCGCAAGGGCAAATCATTCGGGGAATCACACTGTTATTGCAACGAAAGACTGAATCTAGGCCATCAGAAAGAACACCAACTCCATCACCATCATCGACCCTCTCTCAGTCCGCCATGTCCACCGCTACTTCCACCATATCCAGCTCTCAAGTCCAGCTCACCCTACCAGAGACTATGAGTAGGACAAAAAAGTACTCATCCTCTCATCCGCGTACACTGGCTTTGAACACCCACATTGCCAAATTAATCTCGTTAGAGATGATGCCCTATCGGTTGGTTGAAAGCGCAGCTTTCCGCGAACTAATGGCCTACGCAGTTCCACGCTATGAACTACCCAGTTGCCACTTCTTTTCTCGCAAAGCCATCCCAGCCCTCCACCTTCATGTGAAAGACCGCATTGTCCATGCACTCAAGCTGTCAGTGAGTGGAAAGGTGCACCTCACAACTGATGCATGGTCCAGTAGGCATGGCCAGGGCCGTTACGTGTCCATCACTGTGCACTGGGTTAATGTGGTGGATGCAGGGTCCACAGGGGACAGCGGTGGTGGCACAGTGCTGCCTAGCCCACGGTATAGGAAACAGTTGGCTGTAGGCATTCGACCCTCCTCCTCCTCCTCCAGAAGCGAAAGCTGGTCCACAGAGCGCAGTCGCACGAGCACTGCATCCACAGTTGACAGTGTTGCAAACGAGGTGTCCCCCTATCGATCAGCTAGTGGAAAGCGTCAACAGGCTGTGTTGCAGATGATGTGTTTGGGTGACAGACACACCGCAGAGGTACTGGCCGACTACTTTCAGCGATAAACTGAGTCATGGCTGGGCAGTCTACATCTTGAGGCAGGCAAGGTAGTTAGTGATAACGGCCGGAATTTTGTGGCAGCCATAGCCCTTTCAAAACTCAGACACATACCTTGCTTGGCTCACACCTTGAACCTGGTGGAGCAGTGCTTCCTCACTAATTATCCGGACTTAACAGGCCTGCTCTTAAGGTTCAAAGACTATGCTCGCACATCCGCCGGTCACCGGTACACTCCAGTCGTACGCAGAAGCTGCAGCGATAGCTCTACCTTCCCAAGCACCGCTCAATTATCGACGTTGCAACAAGGTGGAACTCCAACATGCACATGGTTGAGCGGCTGTGCGAACAAAAGCAGGCCGTAATGCATTTGTGGGAGGATACACGGGCAGGCACTTTGAGGGCAGACATGGAGTTGACAGGTGTGCAGTGGTCGAAGCTGAAAGACCTCTGTAAAGTCCTTCAGTGTTTTGAGGAATGCACACGGCTGGTGAGCGCTGACGACGCCATCATAAGCATGTGCATCCCACTTATGCGTCTGCTCATGCAAACTTTGACGCACATTAAGGAGCAGGCGTCTGCAGCCGAGGTTGATGAGGAGGAAGAGGAGGAGGGAAGCCTTGATGACAGTCAGCCATTCTCTGATCAGGGAACTGTCACGGACGACATGTAGGAAGAAGAGGAAGAGGAGGAGGATGATGATGGGGATGATTATTTAGGGGAGGAGGATGCTTCTCGTGGGGCAAGAGAAAATGTTGGCTTTGCAAGGTCTGGTACAGGGTTTGTGCGTGACTGGAGGGATGTGGATTTGCCAGAAAGTGCTCCTCCACCCACCATTCGCAGTGCATCATTGACACCGGGAACATTGGCCCATATGTCAGATTATGCCTTGCAGATCCTAAAAAGGGACCCCCGCATTGCTAAAATGATGAACGATGACGACTACTGGTTGGCCAGCATCCTGGATCCACGCTATAAAGGCAAATTCCAAAACATCATGCCACAGGAGAACCTTGACCAATACTAATTGGCCAACAAACAAGCTACTCTGGTAAACCGGTTGGTTGGGGCATTCCCAGCACACAGCAGCGGTGATGGTTTTCACACGAGCCGTAGGGGCCGGGGGCAACTTGGAAGCGGTGTTGGTGGTGGACGCATCAGAAGTGGCGTTGGAGACAGGGGTTTCATGACCATCTTGTGGACTGATTTTTCAAGTCCCGCTCACACGACTGGTAATACTGCATTGATTGAAAGTGACAGGAGACAGCACTTGTCAAGTATGGTTACAAACTACTTTTCCTCCCATATCGATGTTCTCCCTCACAGGTCATTCCCATTTGACTATTGGGCAGCTAAACTGGACACCTGGCCTGAATTGGCACAATATGCCTTACAGGAGCACGCATGCCCATCTGCAAGTGTGCTATCGGAAAGAGTCTTCAGTGCTGCTGGATCAATACTGACAGAAAAAAGGACTCGTCTGTCGACCCAAAATGTGGATGATCTAACCTTCATTAAAATGAACCATGCATGGGTTTCCAAGGATTTTGTCCCACCTTACCCTGATGACACATAGGTTGCCAGAAAAATTGTTTTCTTTGGTCCGCCAGTTCCTGGGACTTGACCAATTTCGCCTTTAGCAGCAGGTGAATGTCCCACATCAACATATGCCATTTTGTAAACCTCCCTAACTGGGCAGCCTCCTCCCCCAATGGCCGGGGTCACCACCGAGCGCACGCAACCGTGCGAGTGCCATTGCCCTGGACAGGTGGGTGGGCCGACTCGTTGGCACGGGCACTGGCACAGGGTCCCTCATAGTGCAATCAAGTGTCTTTGACGGTGGTGGTGCACACCTGCCATCAGACACACCGCCGTACTATGAGGGGCCCAGTGCCAGTGCCGACACCCACGAGTGGGCCCCCCTTGCTAGGGCAGGGTCCCAGCATTTGCAATGTTTACCTCTCCCTGCTCTTCCGCTGTGTAGTCTGGACTGTCAAATCCATCACTGGGACTGGCACTTCAAATTTGGTGAACTGATAGAAGATGATGGTTAAGACGTAGCTATGCCCTGTCACGCTGGCCGGGATCCAGCTTCAGATGATCAATGGCTTCCATTTCTTATGTACAGTACGTCGACTCACAATGAGATGCAGTGGTGGTTTCTCATCAGCTTTAACAGTTTTCCTACCCACAGACATGTGACATTCCAGCGCACATTTTTAAATGTGTCCTCCCTCTCATGCCAATCCAATTGAATCGCCTACGGCCTGTGGCTTCTGTGTTTTGCACTCCAAAGTTACGTGACAGATCATGATAGGCAGTGAGCACCATGTTTACATCTCTCCCTGTGATCAAAATTGAATGGATATGAGTAACGGCGATGGGATCAACGGTACTGCGATATAGCAACACTTTCTTCACAAAGAAAGGTTTTTGCTGTGTCCACACACTAATTAATTGAGGGTCAGCATCGCCTCTGAGAAGTGTGACGGAAGTTGTTCCCGTGAATAGTAATTCGTAGATTTCTGCAATCACTAGACTTTAGGTAAATAATTGTATGCATCTAATTTCCTATTGCAGAGAGTCTGGGCTGTCTTACTAAGACAGAAATATAAATGAAGATTTAAAAATACCACCAAAAGTGTATCATGGTGTACGCTTGAAATACATTTCCTTTTTTCTAGTTTTTAGATTGCTGTGTAATCCATGCAGAGAACACGGAGATTTTAAATGTTTAAACTATGCTCTATCTACCTGCTATCCAGTGATAATGTACCCTATCTCAACTTTGTACAATCTGGTCTAATCCATACTGGGCCTGAGACCGTCTGAGCCTGCCTCCTGATCGATACACATAGGTTTTTAATGTGTAAACTATGCAACATATATACGTGTTATCCGGTGAAACTGTACCCTTTATCAACTTTCTCGAATCTTGTCGAATCCATACTGGGCCTGAGAATGGCTGCAGAGCTGTAAAGCAAGCTACAGCACCTGTGGTTTGGACATGAAATGTTTTGCATTTTTTTTGGAATGGCGGTTAGGCCAAAATCAGGAATTGCTGTTGACCTGCACTTACTGGGAAATCATCGTTCACGGCGAATTATTGGAATCCCAGATCCCCATCACTAACGGTGTTCAGCGGGTTATCTGCACCTGTAAGCGACAAAAGATGGTCCTTTCAGTGTGGCGCGCAGGTAGCCCCGGACATGGAAGGCCATGATAGCCCTGTTATTGCTCGATCGCGCGTGCCAGTGCCTCCGCATATCCTTCTAGTAAGCTTTACGCGTACCGCAGGGGCATGCCGGAGTCTCGTTCGTTAACGGAATAAAGCTGACAAATCGCTAGCACAACTACAAACAGACATACCACACCACTCACACACAATCGACAAAGCTTTCAATGTGTGCACCTTTTTTTGAGGTGGCATGGTTGTGGTTTCCCGGGAGTAGTCCAGTTAAGCTGAAGGCTCCACTCCTGGTGGTGCCCTTTTGGACATTCCTTTAAGGTTCAGCTTTGCAATCATACTGCCCCCGGAAAGCAAACACTTTGGCTTCATGGACGCTGTTTGGAGGTTCATGGGAATAACGCCGCCCGATCGCCAGTTGCCATAATTTATTGGTGGGAAGTACGACGGTATATGATCGTGCTCGTTTTCAGATTTTGTTTTTTTGGGTTTGGTTTTTACATTTTTAGTCCAGACTTTCTTGGCTTCATAAGGGCATGACAAGCCTAGATCTGTGTCTCCTCCACCTCCTCTTTTTACTCCTCCACCTCTTTTGTAAATGTAGTTGCCCTTTTCCATATGTTATTTTTGGCTTCTGAGCAGTTTGCTGGCTTTGGGACACCTTTTAAGGTGTTTTGTAATTGTTTTGTATGTGTTAGTATGTGTTTGTGTTTGCCTGCCATTGTTTTCAGTGTGGTTCGACGAACATTCGACGAACTTGCCTCCTGTGCAACGAACCAAAACACTAGCGGGGTGGCTCAACACTACTCATGATTAGAGTTGAGCGAAACGGGTCGAACAATTTCAAAAGTCGCCGACTTTTGGCAAAGTCGGGTTTCATGACGCCGACCGCCATCTTACTTCTGCCGATCTTAGCATAGGGAGAGGTTGCTGATTCTGTAGGGAGAGCGTTAGGCAGGGAAGAAGACAAAAAAACTGCTTCTGCTGCTAGCGATTTTGCCTGTGCAACACACCAGTCACTGTGTGTGCAGTGCAAGGGGAGGCTATATTGTGGCGGATCAGCGGTGTTGGTTGTTAGGCTGCCTTCTAAGGCTTCCTGACAGCTGCATTGCTGTTTCCCCACTGCTCTGCAAACTGCTTTTTTAAAAGCAATCCCAATTTTTTTTTTGTCCTGCTAAGGTACTGAGTGTGCATTTATTCACACCATACAGCGGTGTACGCTCCTCACACAGTACCGTGTAACTGCTGTTATCACAGCCACAGTGAAGCTATCTGTGTCTCACTGTGGAAGGATAAGTGGAGGACTTGTTCCATTCTTACAGACCAACACTCTAGGGAGATTCCTATTCTGCCCAATTCTACAATTCACTTTTTTCACACCTGTGCCATCGAGCCTGTGACATAGCGCTCTGATATTCAGTGGGCCTCACAAAATCCAAAAGTGTCCAGTGTCCACAAGTGTCTGCAGAAATTCAAAATCTCCCTTATCCTGTAGTCACTTTTTTCACACCTGCTGCATCGAGCCTGTGACATAGCGCTCTGATATTCATTGGGCCTCACACAATCCAAAAGTGTCCAGTGTCTGCAGAAATTCAAAATCTCCCTTATCCTGTAGTCACTTTTTTCACACCTGTGCCATCGAGCCTGTGACATAGCGCTGTGATATTCAGTGGGCCTCACACAATCCAAGTGTCCAGTGTCCACAAGTGTCTGCAGAAATTTAAAATCTCCCTTATCCTGTAGTCACTTTTTTCACACCTGTGCCATCGAGCCTGTGACATAGCGCTGTGATATTCAGTGGGCCTCACACAATCCAAGTGTCCAGTGTCCACAAGAGTCTGCAGAAATTCAAAATCTCCCTTATCCTGTAGTCACTTTTTTCACACCTGTGCCATCGAGCCTGTGACATAGCGCTGTGATATTCAGTGGGCCTCACACAATCCAAGTGTCCAGTGTCCACAAGTGTCTGCAGAAATTCAAAATCTCCCTTATCCTGTAGTCACTTTTTTCACACCTGTGCCAACGAGCCTGTGACATAGCACTGTGATATTCAGTGGGCCTCACACAATCCAAGTGTCCAGTGTCCACAAGTGTCTGCAGAAATTAAAAATCTCCCTTATCCTGTAGTCACTTTTTTCACACCTGCTGCATCGAGCCTGTGACATAGCGCTGTGATATTCAGTGGGCCTCACACAATCCAAGTGTCCAGAGTCCACAAGTGTCTGCAGAAAATCTAAATCTCCCTTATCCTGTAGTCACTTTTTTCACACCTGTGCCATCGAGCCTGTGACATAGCGCTGTGATATTCAGTGGGCCTCACACAACCCAAGTGTCCAGTGTCCACAAGTGTCTGCAGAAATTCAAAATCTCCCAAAAATTCAAAATCTCCCTTATCCTATAGTCACTTTTTTCACACCTGTGCCATCGAGCCTGGGACATAGCGCTGTGATATTCAGTGGGCCTCACACAATCCAAGTGTCCAGTGTCCACAAGTGTCTGCAGAAATTTAAAATCTCCCTTATCCTGTAGTCACTTTTTTCACACCAGTGCCATCGAGCCTGTGACATAGCACTGTGATATTCAGTGGGCCTCACACAATCCAAGTGTCCAGTGTCCACAAGTGTCTGCAGAAATTCAAAATCTCCCTTATCCTGTAGTCACTTTTTTCACACCTGTGCCATCAAGCCTGTGACATAGCGCTGTGATATTCAGTGGGCCTCACACAATCCAAGTGTCCAGTGTCCACAAGTGTCTGCAGAAATTCAAAATCTCCCTTATCCTGTAGTCACTTTTTTCACACCTGTGCCATCGAGCCTGTGACATAGCGCTGTAATATTCAGTGGGCCTCACACACTCCAAGTGTCCAGTGTCCACAAGTGTCTGCAGAAATTCAAAATCTCCCTTATCCTGTAGTCACTTTTTTCACACCTGTGCCATTGAGCCTGTGACATAGCGCTGTGATATTCAGTGGGCCTCACACAATCCAAGTGTCCAGTATCCACAAGTGTCTGCAGAAAATCTAAATCTCCCTTATCCTGTAGTCACTTTTTTCACACCTGTGCCATCGAGCCTGTGACATAGCGCTGTGATATTCAGTGGGCCTCACACACTCCAAGTGTCCAGTGTCCACAAGTGTCTGCAGAAATTCAAAATCTCCCAGAAATTCAAAATCTTCCTTATCCTGTAGTGACTTTTTTCACACCTGTGCCATTGAGCCTGTGACATAGCGCTGTGATATTCAGTGGGCCTCACACAATCCAAGTGTCCAGTGTCCACAAGTGTCTGCAGAAAATCTAAATCTCCCTTATCCTGTAGTCACTTTTTTCACACCTGTGCCATCGAGCCTGTGACATAGCGCTGTGATATTCTGTGGGCCTCACACACTCCAAGTGTCCAGTGTCCACAAGTGCCTGCAGAAATTCAAAATCTCCCAGAAATTCAAAATCTTCCTTATCCTGTAGTCACTTTTTTCACACCTGTGCCATTGAGCCTGTGACATAGCGCTGTGATATTCAGTGGGCCTCACACAATCCAAGTGTCCAGTGTCCACAAGTGTCTGCAGAAAATCTAAATCTCCCTTATCCTGTAGTCACTTTTTTCACACCTGTGCCATCGAGTCTGTGACATAGCGCAGTGATATTCTGTGGGCCTCAAACAATCCAAGTGTCCAGTGTCCACAAGTGTCTGCAGAAATTTAAAATCTCCCCTATCCTGTAGTCACTTTTTTCACACCTGTGCCATCGAGCCTGTGACATAGCGCTGTGATATTCAGTGGGCCTCACACAACCCAAGTGTCCAGTGTCCACAAGTGTCTGCAGAAATTCAAAATCTCCCTTATCCTGTAGTCACTTTTTTCACACCTGTGCCATCGAGCCTGTGGCATAGCGCTGTGATATTCAGTGGGCCTCACACAACCCAAGTGTCCAGTGTCCACAAGTGTCTGCAGAAATTCAAAATCTCCCAGAAATTCAAAATCTCCCTTATCCTATAGTCACTTTTTTCACACCTGTGCCATCGAGCCTGTGACATAGCGTTGTGATATTCAGTGGGCCTCACACAATCCAAGTGTCCAGTGTCCACAAGTGTCTGCAGAAATTCAAAATCTCCCAGAAATTCAAAATCTCCCTTATCCTGTAGTCACTTTTTTCACACCTGTGCCATCGAGCCTGTGACATAGCACTGTGATATTCAGTGGGCCTCACACAATCCAAGTGTCCAGTGTCCACAAGTGTCTGCAGAAATTCAAAATCTCCCTTATCCTGTAGTCACTTTTTTCACACCTGTGCCATCGAGCCTGTGGCATAGCGCTGTGATATTCAGTGGGCCTCACACAATCCAAGTGTCCAGTGTCCACAAGTGTCAGCAGAAATTCAAAATCTCCCTTATCCTGTAGTCACTTTTTTCACACCTGTGCCATCGAGCCTGTGACATAGCGCTGTGATGTTCAGTGGGCCTCACACAATCCAAGTGTCCAGTGTCCACAAGTGTCTGCAGAAATTCAAAATCTCCCAGAAATTCAAAATCTCCCTTATCCTGTAGTCACTTTTTTCACACCTGTGCTATCGAGCCTGTGACATAGCGCTGTGATATTCAGTGGGCCTCACACAATCCAAGTGTCCAGTGTCCACAAGTGTCTGCAGAAATTCAAAATCTCCCTTATCCTGTAGTCACTTTTTTCACACCTGTGCCATCGAGCCTGTGACATAGCGCTGTGATATTCAGTGGGCCTCACACACTCCAAGTGTTCAGTGTCCACAAGTGTCTGCAGAAATTCAAAATCTCCCAGAAATTCAAAATCTTCCTTATCCTGTAGTCACTTTTTTCACACCTGTGCCATCGAGTCTGTGACATAGCGCAGTGATATTCTGTGGGCCTCAAACAATCCAAGTGTCCAGTGTCCACAAGTGTCTGCAGAAATTTAAAATCTCCCCTAACCTGTAGTCACTTTTTTCACACCTGTGCCATCGAGCCTGTGACATAGCGCTGTGATATTCAGTGGGCCTCACACAACCCAAGTGTCCAGTGTCCACAAGTGTCTGCAGAAATTCAAAATCTCCCTTATCCTGTAGTCACTTTTTTCACACCTGTGCCATCGAGCCTGTGGCATAGCGCTGTGATATTCAGTGGGCCTCACACAACCCAAGTGTCCAGTGTCCACAAGTGTCTGCAGAAATTCAAAATCTCCCAGAAATTCAAAATCTCCCTTATCCTATAGTCACTTTTTTCACACCTGTGCCATCGAGCCTGTGACATAGCGTTGTGATATTCAGTGGGCCTCACACAATCCAAGTGTCCAGTGTCCACAAGTGTCTGCAGAAATTCAAAATCTCCCAGAAATTCAAAATCTCCCTTATCCTGTAGTCACTTTTTTCACACCTGTGCCATCGAGCCTGTGACATAGCACTGTGATATTCAGTGGGCCTCACACAATCCAAGTGTCCAGTGTCCACAAGTGTCTGCAGAAATTCAAAATCTCCCTTATCCTGTAGTCACTATTTTCACACCTGTGCCATCGAGCCTGTGGCATAGCGCTGTGATATTCAGTGGGCCTCACACAATCCAAGTGTCCAGTGTCCACAAGTGTCAGCAGAAATTCAAAATCTCCCTTATCCTGTAGTCACTTTTTTCACACCTGTGCCATCGAGCCTGTGACATAGCGCTGTGATGTTCAGTGGGCCTCACACAATCCAAGTGTCCAGTGTCCACAAGTGTCTGCAGAAATTCAAAATCTCCCAGAAATTCAAAATCTCCCTTATCCTGTAGTCACTTTTTTCACACCTGTGCTATCGAGCCTGTGACATAGCGCTGTGATATTCAGTGGGCCTCACACAATCCAAGTGTCCAGTGTCCACAAGTGTCTGCAGAAATTCAAAATCTCCCTTATCCTGTAGTCACTTTTTTCACACCTGTGCCATCGAGCCTGTGACATAGCGCTGTGATATTCAGTGGGCCTCACACACTCCAAGTGTCCAGTGTCCACACGTGTCTGCAGAAATTCAAAATCTCCCAGAAATTCAAAATCTTCCTTATCCTGTAGTCACTTTTTTCACACCTGTGCCATTGAGCCTGTGACATAGCGCTGTGATATTCAGTGGGCCTCACACAATCCAAGTGTCCAGTGTCCACAAGTGTCTGCAGAAAATCTAAATCTCCCTTATCCTGTAGTCACTTTTTTCACACCTGTGCCATCGAGCCTGTGACATAGCGCTGTGATATTCAGTGGGCCTCACACAATCCAAGTGTCCAGTGTCCACAAGTGTCTGCAGAAATTTAAAATCTCCCCTATCCTGTAGTCACTTTTTTCACACCTGTGCCATCGAGCCTGTGACATAGCGCTGTGATATTCAGTGGGCCTCACACAACCCAAGTGTCCAGTGTCCACAAGTGTCTGCAGAAATTCAAAATCTCCCAGAAATTCAAAATCTCCCTTATCCTATAGTCACTTTTTTCACACCTGTGCGATCGAGCCTGTGACATAGCGCTGTGATATTCAGTGGGCCTCACACAATCCAAGTGTCCAGTTTCCACAAGTGTCTGCAGAAATTCAAAATCTCCTAGAAATTCAAAATCTCCCTTATCCTGTAGTCACTTTTTTCACACCTGTGCCATCGAGCCTATGACATAGCGCTGTGATATTCAGTGGGCCTCACACAATCCAAGTGTCCAGTGTCCACAAGTGTCTGCAGAAATTCAAAATCTCCCTTATCCTGTAGTCACTTTTTTCACACCTGTGCCATCGAGCCTGTGACATAGCGCTGTGATATTCAGTGGGCCTCACACACTCCAAGTGTCCAGTGTCCACAAGTGTCTGCAGAAATTCAAAATCTCCCAGGAATTCAAAATCTTCCTTATCCTGTAGTCACTTTTTTCACACCTGTGCCACTGAGCCTGTGACATAGCGCTGTGATATTCAGTGGGCCTCACACAATCCAAGTGTCCAGTGTCCACAAGTGTCTGCAGAAATTCAAAATCTCCCTTATCCTGTAGTCACTTTTTTCACACCTGTGCCATCGAGCCTGTGACATAGGACTGTGATATTCAGTGGACCTCACACAATCCAAGTGTCCAGTGTCCACAAGTGTCTGCAGAAATTCAAAATCTCCCATATCCTGTTGTCACTTTTTTCACACCTGCTGCATCGAGCCTGTGACACAGCGCTGTGATATTCAGTGGGCCTCACACAATCCAAGTGTCCAGTGTCCACAAGTGTCTGCAGAAAATCTAAATCTCCCTTATCCTGTAGTCACTTTTTTCACACCTGTGCCATCGAGCCTGTGACATAGCGCTGTGATATTCAGTGGGCCTCACACAACCCAAGTGTCCAGTGTCCACAAGTGCCTGCAGAAATTCAAAATCTCCCAGAAATTCAAAATCTCCCTTATCCTATAGTCACTTTTTTCACATCTGTGCCATCGAGCCTGTGACATAGCGCTGTGATATTCAGTGGGCCTCACACAATCCAAGTGTCCAGTGTCCACAAGTGTCTGCAGAAAATCTAAATCTCCCTTATCCTGTAGTCACTTTTTTCACACCTGTGCCATCGAGCCTGTGACATAGCGCTGTGATATTCTGTGGGCCTCAAACAATCCAAGTGTCCAGTGTCCACAAGTGTCTGCAGAAATTTAAAATCTCCCCTATCCTGTAGTCACTTTTTTCACACCTGTGCCATCGAGCCTGTGACATAGCGCTGTGATATTCAGTGGGCCTCACACAACCCAAGTGTCCAGTGTCCACAAGTGTCTGCAGAATTTCAAAATCTCCCTTATCCTGTAGTCACTTTTTTCACACCTGTGCCATCGAGCCTGTGGCATAGCGCTGTGATATTCAGTGGGCCTCACACAACCCAAGTGTCCAGTGTCCACAAGTGTCTGCAGAAATTCAAAATCTCCCAGAAATTCAAAATCTCCCTTATCCTATAGTCACTTTTTTCACACCTGTGCCATCGAGCCTGTGACATAGCGTTGTGATATTCAGTGGGCCTCACACAATCCAAGTGTCCAGTGTCCACAAGTGTCTGCAGAAATTCAAAATCTCCCAGAAATTCAAAATCTCCCTTATCCTGTAGTCACTTTTTTCACACCTGTGCCATCGAGCCTGTGACATAGCACTGTGATATTCAGTGGGCCTCACACAATCCAAGTGTCCAGTGTCCACAAGTGTCTGCAGAAATTCAAAATCTCCCTTATCCTGTAGTCACTTTTTTCACACCTGTGCCATCGAGCCTGTGGCATAGCGCTGTGATATTCAGTGGGCCTCACACAATCCAAGTGTCCAGTGTCCACAAGTGTCAGCAGAAATTCAAAATCTCCCTTATCCTGTAGTCACTTTTTTCACACCTGTGCCATCGAGCCTGTGACATAGCGCTGTGATGTTCAGTGGGCCTCACACAATCCAAGTGTCCAGTGTCCACAAGTGTCTGCAGAAATTCAAAATCTCCCAGAAATTCAAAATCTCCCTTATCCTGTAGTCACTTTTTTCACACCTGTGCTATCGAGCCTGTGACATAGCGCTGTGATATTCAGTGGGCCTCACACAATCCAAGTGTCCAGTGTCCACAAGTGTCTGCAGAAATTCAAAATCTCCCTTATCCTGTAGTCACTTTTTTCACACCTGTGCCATCGAGCCTGTGACATAGCGCTGTGATATTCAGTGGGCCTCACACACTCCAAGTGTCCAGTGTCCACAAGTGTCTGCAGAAATTCAAAATCTCCCAGAAATTCAAAATCTTCCTTATCCTGTAGTCACTTTTTTCACACCTGTGCCATTGAGCCTGTGACATAGCGCTGTGATATTCAGTGGGCCTCACACAATCCAAGTGTCCAGTGTCCACAAGTGTCTGCAGAAAATCTAAATCTCCCTTATCCTGTAGTCACTTTTTTCACACCTGTGCCATCGAGCCTGTGACATAGCGCTGTGATATTCAGTGGGCCTCACACAATCCAAGTGTCCAGTGTCCACAAGTGTCTGCAGAAATTTAAAATCTCCCCTATCCTGTAGTCACTTTTTTCACACCTGTGCCATCGAGCCTGTGACATAGCGCTGTGATATTCAGTGGGCCTCACACAACCCAAGTGTCCAGTGTCCACAAGTGTCTGCAGAAATTCAAAATCTCCCAGAAATTCAAAATCTCCCTTATCCTATAGTCACTTTTTTCACACCTGTGCGATCGAGCCTGTGACATAGCGCTGTGATATTCAGTGGGCCTCACACAATCCAAGTGTCCAGTGTCCACAAGTGTCTGCAGAAATTCAAAATCTCCCAGAAATTCAAAATCTCCCTTATCCTGTAGTCACTTTTTTCACACCTGTGCCATCGAGCCTGTGACATAGCGCTGTGATATTCAGTGGGCCTCACACAATCCAAGTGTCCAGTGTCCACAAGTGTCTGCAGAAATTCAAAATCTCCCTTATCCTGTAGTCACTTTTTTCACACCTGTGCCATCGAGCCTGTGACATAGCGCTGTGATATTCTGTGGGCCTCACACACTCCAAGTGTCCAGTGTCCACAAGTGTCTGCAGAAATTCAAAATCTCCCAGGAATTCAAAATCTTCCTTATCCTGTAGTCACTTTTTTCACACCTGTGCCACTGAGCCTGTGACATAGCGCTGTGATATTCAGTGGGCCTCACACAATCCAAGTGTCCAGTGTCCACAAGTGTCTGCAGAAATTCAAAATCTCCCTTATCCTGTAGTCACTTTTTTCACACCTGTGCCATCGAGCCTGTGACATAGGACTGTGATATTCAGTGGACCTCACACAATCCAAGTGTCCAGTGTCCACAAGTGTCTGCAGAAATTCAAAATCTCCCATATCCTGTTGTCACTTTTTTCACACCTGCTGCATCGAGCCTGTGACACAGCGCTGTGATATTCAGTGGGCCTCACACAATCCAAGTGTCCAGTGTCCCCAAGTGTCTGCAGAAAATCTAAATCTCCCTTATCCTGTAGTCACTTTTTTCACACCTGTGCCATCGAGCCTGTGACATAGCGCTGTGATATTCAGTGGGCCTCACACAACCCAAGTGTCCAGTGTCCACAAGTGCCTGCAGAAATTCAAAATCTCCCAGAAATTCAAAATCTCCCTTATCCTATAGTCACTTTTTTCACATCTGTGCCATCGAGCCTGTGACATAGCGCTGTGATATTCAGTGGGCCTCACACAATCCAAGTGTCCAGTGTCCACAAGTGTCTGCAGAAATTCAAAACCTCCCTTATCCTGTAGTCACTTTTTTCACACCTGTGCCATCGAACCTGTGACATAGCGCTGTGATATTCAGTGGGCCTCACACAATCCAAGTGTCCAGTGTCCACAAGTGTCTGCAGAAATTCAAAATCTCCCTTATCCTGTAGTCACTTTTTTCACACCTGAGCCATCGAGCCTGTGACATAGCACTGTGATATTCAGTGGGCCTCACACAATACAAGTGTCCAGTGTCCACAAGTGTCTGCAGAAATTCAAAATCTCCCTTATCCTGTAGTCACTTTTTTCACACCTGCTGCATCGAGCCTGTGACATAGCGCTGTGATATTCAGTGGGCTTCACACAATCCAAGTGTCCAGTGTCCACAAGTGTCTGCAGAAAATCTAAATCTCCCTTATACTGTAGTCACTTTTATCACACCTGTGCCATCGAGCCTGTGACATAGCGCTGTGATATTCAGTGGGCCTCACACAACCCAATTGTCCAGTGTGCACAAGTGTCTGCAGAAATTTAAAATCTCCCAGAAATTCAAAATCTCCCTTATCCTATAGTCACTTTTTTCACACCTGTGCCATCGAGCCTGTGACATAGCGCTGTGATATTCAGTGGGCCTCACACAATCCAAGTGTCCAGTGTCCACAAGTGTCTGCAGAAATTCAAAATCTCCCTTATCCTGTAGTCACTTTTTTCACACCTGTGCCATCGAGCCTGTGACATAGCACTGTGATATTCAGTGGGCCTCACACAATCCAAGTGTCCAGTGTCCACAAGTGTCTGCAGAAATTAAAAATCTCCCTTATCCTGTAGTCAATTTTTTTACACCTGTGCCATCGAGCCTGTGACATAGCGCTGTGATATTCAGTGGGCCTCACACAATCCAAGTATCCAGTGTCCACAAGTGTCTGCAGAAATTTAAAATCTCCCCTATCCTGTAGTCACTTTTTTCACACCTGTGCCATCGAGCCTGTGACATAGCGCTGTGATATTCAGTGGGCCTCACGCAACCCAAGTGTCCAGTGTCCAAAAGTGTCTGCAGAAATTCAAAATCTCCCAGAAATTCAAAATCTCCCTTATCCTATAGTCACTTTTTTCACACCTGTGCCATCGAGCCTGTGACATAGCGCTGTGATATTCAGTGGGCCTCACTCAATCCAAGTGTCCAGTGTCCACAAGTGTCTGCAGAAATTCAAAATCTCCCTTATCCTGTAGTCACTTTTTTCACACCTGTGCCATCGAGCCTGTGACATAGCACTGTGATATTCAGTGGGCCTCACACAATCCAAGTGTCCAGTGTCCACAAGTGTCTGCAGAAATTAAAAATCTCCCTTATCCTGTAGTCACTTTTTTCACACCTGCTGCATCGAGCCTGTAACATAGCGCTGTGATATTCAGTGGGCCTCACACAATCCAAGTGTCCAGTGTCCACAAGTGTCTGCAGAAATTCAAAATCTCCCAGAAATTCAAAATCTCCCTTATCCTGTAGTCACTTTTTTCACACCTGTGCCATCGAGCCTGTGACATAGCACTGTGATATTCAGTGGGCCTCACACAATCCAAGTGTCCAGCGTCCACAAGTGTCTGCAGAAATTCAAAATCTCCCTTATCCTGTAGTCACTTTTTTCACACCTGTGCCATCGAGCCTGTGACATAGCACAGTGATATTCAGTGGGCCTCACACAATCCAAGTGTCCAGTGTCCACAAGTGTCTGCAGAAATTCAAAATCTCCCTTATCCTTTAGTCACTTTTTTTCACACCTGCTGCATCGAGTCTGTGACATAGCGCTGTGATATTCAGTGGGCCTCACACAATCCAAGTGTCCAGTGTCCACAAGTGTCTGCAGAAAATCTAAATCTCCCTTTTCCTGTAGTCACTTTTTTCACACCTGTGCCATCGAGCCTGTGACATAGCGCTGTGATATTCAGTGGGCCTCACACAATCCAAGTGTCCAGTGTCCACAAGTGTCTGCAGAAATTTAAAATCTCCCTTATCCTGTAGTCACTTTTTTCACACATGCTGCATCGAGCCTGTGACATAGCGCTGTGATATTCAGTGGGCCTCACACAATCCAAGTGTCCAGTGTCCACAAGTGTCTGCAGAAAATCTAAATCTCCCTTATCCTGTAGTCACTTTTTTCACACCCGTGCCATCGAGCCTGTGACATAGCGCTGTGATATTCAGTGGGCCTCACACAATCCAAGTGTCCAGTGTCCACAAGTGTCTGCAGAAATTCAAAATCTCCCAGAAATTCAAAATCTCCCTTATCCTGTAGTCACTTTTTTCACACCTGTGCCATCGAGCCTGTGATATAGCGCTGTGATATTCAGTGGGCCTCACACAATCCAAGTGTCCAGTGTCCACAAGTGTCTGCAGAAATTCAAAATCTCCCTTATCATGTAGTCACTTTTTTCACACCTGTGCCATCGAGCCTGTGACATAGAACTGTGATATTCAGTGGGCCTCACACAATCCAAGTGTCCAGTGTCCACAAGTGTCTGCAGAAATTCAAAATCTCCCTTATCATGTAGTCACTTTTTTCACACCTGCTGCATCGAGCCTGTGACATAGCGCTGTGATATTCAGTGGGCCTCACACAATCCAAGTGTCCAGTGTCCACAAGTGTCTGCAGAAAATCTAAATCTCCCTTATCCTGTAGTCACTTTTTTCACACCTGCTGCATCGAGCCTGTGACATAGCGCTGTGATATTCAGTGGGCCTCACACAATCCAAGTGTCCAGTGTCCACAAGTGTCTGCAGAAATTTAAAATCTCCCTTATCCTGTAGTCACTTTTTTCACACCTGTGCCATCGAGCCTGTGACATAGTGCTGTGATATTCAGTGGGACTCACACAATCCAAGTGTCCAGTGTCCACAAGTGTCTGCAGAAATTCAAAATCTCCCAGAAATTCAAAATCTCCCTTATCCTGTAGTCACTTTTTTCACACCTGTGCCATCGAGCCTGTGACATAGCACTGTGATATTCAGTGGGCCTCACACAATCCAAGTGTCCAGTGTCCACAAGTGTCTGCAGAAATTAAAAATCTCCCTTATCCTGTAGTCACTTTTTTCACACCTGCTGCATCGAGCCTGTAACATAGCGCTGTGATATTCAGTGGGCCTCACACAATCCAAGTGTCCAGTGTCCACAAGTGTCTGCAGAAATTCAAAATCTCCCAGAAATTCAAAATCTCCCTTATCCTGTAGTCACTTTTTTCACACCTGTGCCATCGAGCCTGTGACATAGCACTGTGATATTCAGTGGGCCTCACACAATCCAAGTGTCCAGCGTCCACAAGTGTCTGCAGAAATTCAAAATCTCCCTTATCCTGTAGTCACTTTTTTCACACCTGTGCCATCGAGCCTGTGACATAGCACAGTGATATTCAGTGGGCCTCACACAATCCAAGTGTCCAGTGTCCACAAGTGTCTGCAGAAATTCAAAATCTCCCTTATCCTTTAGTCACTTTTTTTCACACCTGCTGCATCGAGCCTGTGACATAGCGCTGTGATATTCAGTGGGCCTCACACAATCCAAGTGTCCAGTGTCCACAAGTGTCTGCAGAAAATCTAAATCTCCCTTTTCCTGTAGTCACTTTTTTCACACCTGTGCCATCGAGCCTGTGACATAGCGCTGTGATATTCAGTGGGCCTCACACAATCCAAGTGTCCCGTGTCCACAAGTGTCTGCAGAAATTTAAAATCTCCCTTATCCTGTAGTCACTTTTTTCACACATGCTGCATCGAGCCTGTGACATAGCGCTGTGATATTCAGTGGGCCTCACACAATCCAAGTGTCCAGTGTCCACAAGTGTCTGCAGAAAATCTAAATCTCCCTTATCCTGTAGTCACTTTTTTCACACCCGTGCCATCGAGCCTGTGACATAGCGCTGTGATATTCAGTGGGCCTCACACAATCCAAGTGTCCAGTGTCCACAAGTGTCTGCAGAAATTCAAAATCTCCCAGAAATTCAAAATCTCCCTTATCCTGTAGTCACTTTTTTCACACCTGTGCCATCGAGCCTGTGATATAGCGCTGTGATATTCAGTGGGCCTCACACAATCCAAGTGTCCAGTGTCCACAAGTGTCTGCAGAAATTCAAAATCTCCCTTATCATGTAGTCACTTTTTTCACACCTGTGCCATCGAGCCTGTGACATAGAACTGTGATATTCAGTGGGCCTCACACAATCCAAGTGTCCAGTGTCCACAAGTGTCTGCAGAAATTCAAAATCTCCCTTATCATGTAGTCACTTTTTTCACACCTGCTGCATCGAGCCTGTGACATAGCGCTGTGATATTCAGTGGGCCTCACACAATCCAAGTGTCCAGTGTCCACAAGTGTCTGCAGAAAATCTAAATCTCCCTTATCCTGTAGTCACTTTTTTCACACCTGCTGCATCGAGCCTGTGACATAGCGCTGTGATATTCAGTGGGCCTCACACAATCCAAGTGTCCAGTGTCCACAAGTGTCTGCAGAAATTCAAAATCTCCCAGAAATTCAAAATCTCCCTTATCCTGTAGTCACTTTTTTCACACCTGTGCCATCGAGCCTGTGACATAGCACTGTGATATTCAGTGGGCCTCACACAATCCAAGTGTCCAGTGTCCACAAGTGTCTGCAGAAATTAAAAATCTCCCTTATCCTGTAGTCACTTTTTTCACACCTGCTGCATCGAGCCTGTAACATAGCGCTGTGATATTCAGTGGGCCTCACACAATCCAAGTGTCCAGTGTCCACAAGTGTCTGCAGAAATTCAAAATCTCCCAGAAATTCAAAATCTCCCTTATCCTGTAGTCACTTTTTTCACACCTGTGCCATCGAGCCTGTGACATAGCACTGTGATATTCAGTGGGCCTCACACAATCCAAGTGTCCAGCGTCCACAAGTGTCTGCAGAAATTCAAAATCTCCCTTATCCTGTAGTCACTTTTTTCACACCTGTGCCATCGAGCCTGTGACATAGAACAGTGATATTCAGTGGGCCTCACACAATCCAAGTGTCCAGTGTCCACAAGTGTCTGCAGAAATTCAAAATCTCCCTTATCCTTTAGTCACTTTTTTTCACACCTGCTGCATCGAGCCTGTGACATAGCGCTGTGATATTCAGTGGGCCTCACACAATCCAAGTGTCCAGTGTCCACAAGTGTCTGCAGAAAATCTAAATCTCCCTTTTCCTGTAGTCACTTTTTTCACACCTGTGCCATCGAGCCTGTGACATAGCGCTGTGATATTCAGTGGGCCTCACACAATCCAAGTGTCCAGTGTCCACAAGTGTCTGCAGAAATTTAAAATCTCCCTTATCCTGTAGTCACTTTTTTCACACATGCTGCATCGAGCCTGTGACATAGCGCTGTGATATTCAGTGGGCCTCACACAATCCAAGTGTCCAGTGTCCACAAGTGTCTGCAGAAAATCTAAATCTCCCTTATCCTGTAGTCACTTTTTTCACACCCGTGCCATCGAGCCTGTGACATAGCGCTGTGATATTCAGTGGGCCTCACACAATCCAAGTGTCCAGTGTCCACAAGTGTCTGCAGAAATTCAAAATCTCCCAGAAATTCAAAATCTCCCTTATCCTGTAGTCACTTTTTTCACACCTGTGCCATCGAGCCTGTGATATAGCGCTGTGATATTCAGTGGGCCTCACACAATCCAAGTGTCCAGTGTCCACAAGTGTCTGCAGAAATTCAAAATCTCCCTTATCATGTAGTCACTTTTTTCACACCTGTGCCATCGAGCCTGTGACATAGAACTGTGATATTCAGTGGGCCTCACACAATCCAAGTGTCCAGTGTCCACAAGTGTCTGCAGAAATTCAAAATCTCCCTTATCATGTAGTCACTTTTTTCACACCTGCTGCATCGAGCCTGTGACATAGCGCTGTGATATTCAGTGGGCCTCACACAATCCAAGTGTCCAGTGTCCACAAGTGTCTGCAGAAAATCTAAATCTCCCTTATCCTGTAGTCACTTTTTTCACACCTGCTGCATCGAGCCTGTGACATAGCGCTGTGATATTCAGTGGGCCTCACACAATCCAAGTGTCCAGTGTCCACAAGTGTCTGCAGAAATTTAAAATCTCCCTTATCCTGTAGTCACTTTTTTCACACCTGTGCCATCGAGCCTGTGACATAGTGCTGTGATATTCAGTGGGACTCACACAATCCAAGTGTCCAGTGTCCACAAGTGTCTGCAGAAATTCAAAATCTCCCAGAAATTCAAAATCTCCCTTATCATGTAGCCACTTTTTTCACACCTGTGCCATCGAGCCTGTGACATAGCACTGTGATAGTCAGAGGGCCTCACACAATCCAAGTGTCCAGTGTCCACAAGTGTCTGCAGAAATTCAAAATCTCCCTTATCCTGTAGTCACTTTTTTCACACCTGCTGCATCGAGCCTGTGACATAGCGCTGTGATATTCAGTGGCCCTCACGCAATCCAAGTGTCCAGTGTCCACAAGTGTCTGCAGAAATTCAAAATCTCCCTTATCCTGTAGTCACTTTTTTCACACCTGTGCCATCGAGCCTGTGACATAGCACTGTGATATTCAGTGGGCCTCACACAATCCAAGTATCCAGTGTCCACAAGTGTCTGAAGAAATTCAAAATCTCCCTTATCCTGTAGTCACTTTTTTCACACCTGTGCCATCGAGCCTGTGACATAGCACTGTGATATTCAGTGGGCCTCACACAATCCAAGTGTCCAGTGTCCACAAGGGTCTGCAGAAATTAAAAAAATCTCCCTTATCCTGTTGTCACTTTTTTCACACCTGCTGCATCGAGCCTGTGACATAGCGCTGTGATATTCAGTGGGCCTCACACAATCCAAGTGTCCAGTGTCCACAAGTGTCTGCAGAAAATCTAAATCTCCCTTATCCTGCAGTCACTTTTTTCACACCTGTGCCATCGAGCCTGTGACATAGCACTGTGATATTCAGTGGGACTCACACAATCCAAGTGTCCAGTGTCCACAAGTCTCTGCAGAAATTTAAAATCTCCCCTATCCTGTAGTCACTTTTTTCACACCTGTGCCATCGAGCCTGTGACATAGCGCTGTGATATTCAGTGGGCCTCACACAACCCA
Organism: Dendrobates tinctorius; assembly: GCF_039654945.1. Taxonomy (NCBI): domain Eukaryota; kingdom Metazoa; phylum Chordata; class Amphibia; order Anura; family Dendrobatidae; genus Dendrobates; species Dendrobates tinctorius. The sequence continues at coordinate 92,797,472 of NW_027361687.1, read as the reverse complement.
CGTGTCCAGTGTCCACAAGTGTCTGCAGAAATTCAAAATCTCCCAGAAATTCAAAATCTCCCTTATCCTGTAGTCACTTTTTTCACACCTGTGCCATCGAGCCTGTGACATAGCGCTGTGATATTCAGTGGGCCTCACTCAATCCAAGTGTCCAGTGTCCACAAGTGTCTGCAGAAATTCAAAATCTCCCTTTTCCTGTAGTCACTTTTTTCACACCTGTGCCATCGAGCCTGTGACATAGCACTGTGATATTCAGTGGGCCTCACTCAATCCAAGTGTCCAGTGTCCACAAGTGTCTGCAGAAATTAAAAATCTCCCTTATCCTGTAGTCACTTTTTTCACACCTGCTGCATCGAGCCTGTAACATAGCGCTGTGATATTCAGTGGGCCTCACACAATCCAAGTGTCCAGTGTCCACAAGTGTCTGCAGAAATTCAAAATCTCCCAGAAATTCAAAATCTCCCTTATCCTGTAGTCACTTTTTTCACACCTGTGCCATCGAGCCTGTGACATAGCACTGTGATATTCAGTGGGCCTCACACAATCCAAGTGTCCAGTGTCCACAAGTGTCTGCAGAAATTCAAAATCTCCCTTATCCTGTAGTCACTTTTTTCACACCTGTGCCATCGAGCCTGTGACATAGCACTGTGATATTCAGTGGGCCTCACACAATCCAAGTGTCCAGTGTCCACAAGTGTCTGCAGAAATTTAAAATCTCCCTTATCCTGTAGTCACTTTTTTCACACATGCTGCATCGAGCCTGTGACATAGCGCTGTGATATTCTGTGGGCCTCACACAATCCAAGTGTCCAGTGTCCACAAGTGTCTGCAGAAAATCTAAATCTCCCTTATCCTGTAGTCACTTTTTTCACACCTGTGCCATCGAGCCTGTGACATAGCGCTGTGATAATCAGTGGGCCTCACACAATCCAAGTGTCCAGTGTCCACAAGTGTCTGCAGAAATTCAAAATCTCCCAGAAATTCAAAATCTCCCTTATCCTGTAGTCACTTTTTTCACACCTGTGCCATCGAGCCTGTGATATAGCGCTGTGATATTCAGTGGGCCTCACACAATCCAAGTGTCCAGTGTACACAAGTGTCTGCAGAAATTCAAAATCTCCCTTATCATGTAGTCACTTTTTTCACACCTGTGCCATCGAGCCTGTGACATAGCACTGTGATATTCAGTGGGCCTCACACAATCCAAGTGTCCAGTGTCCACAAGTGTCTGCAGAAATTCAAAATCTCCCTTATCCTGTAGTCACTTTTTTCAAACCTGCTGCATCGAGCCTGTGACATAGCGCTGTGATATTCAGTGGGCCTCACACAATCCAAGTGTCCAGTGTCCACAAGTGTCTGCAGAAAATCTAAATCTCCCTTATCCTGTAGTCACTTTTTTCACACCTGCTGCATCGAGCCTGTGACATAGCGCTGTGATATTCAGTGGGCCTCACACAATCCAAGTGTCCAGTGTCCACAAGTGTCTGCAGAAATTTAAAATCTCCCTTATCCTGTAGTCACTTTTTTCACACCTGTGCCATCGAGCCTGTGACATAGCGCTGTGATATTCAGTGGGCCTCACACAATCCAAGTGTCCAGTGTCCACAAGTGTCTGCAGAAATTCAAAATCTCCCTTATCCTGTAGTCACTTTTTTCACACCTGTGCCATCGAGCCTGTGACATAGCGCTGTGATATTCAGTGGGCCTCACACAATCCAAGTGTCCAGTGTCCACAAGTCTCTGCAGAAATTTAAAATCTCCCCTATCCTGTAGTCACTTTTTTCACACCTGTGCCATCGAGCCTGTGACATAGCGCTGTGATATTCAGTGGGCCTCACACAATCCAAGTGTCCAGTGTCCACAAGTGTCTGCAGAAATTCAAAATCTCCCAGAAATTCAAAATCTCGCTTATCATGTAGTCACTTTTTTCACACCTGTGCCATCGAGCCTGTGACATAGCACTGTGATAGTCAGAGGGCCTCACACAATCCAAGTGTCCAGTGTCCACAAGTGTCTGCAGAAATTCAAAATCTCCCTTATCCTGTAGTCACTTTTTTCACACCTGCTGCATCGAGCCTGTGACATAGCGCTGTGATATTCAGTGGCCCTCACGCAATCCAAGTGTCCAGTGTCCACAAGTGTCTGCAGAAATTCAAAATCTCCCTTATCCTGAAGTCACTTTTTTCACACCTGTGCCATCGAGCCTGTGACATAGCGCTGTGATATTCAGTGGGCCTCACACAATCCAAGTATCCAGTGTCCACAAGTGTCTGAAGAAATTCAAAATCTCCCTTATCCTGTAGTCACTTTTTTCACACCTGTGCCATCGAGCCTGTGACATAGCACTGTGATATTCAGTGGGCCTCACACAATCCAAGTGTCCAGTGTCCACAAGTGTCTGCAGAAATTCAAAATCTCCCTTATCCTGTTGTCACTTTTTTCACACCTGCTGCATCGAGCCTGTGACATAGCGCTGTGATATTCAGTGGGCCTCACACAATCCAAGTGTCCAGTGTCCACAAGTGTCTGCAGAAAATCTAAATCTCCCTTATCCTGTAGTCACTTTTTTCACACCTGTGCCATCGAGCCTGTGACATAGCACTGTGATATTCAGTGGGACTCACACAATCCAAGTGTCCAGTGTCCACAAGTCTCTGCAGAAATTTAAAATCTCCCCTATCCTGTAGTCACTTTTTTCACACCTGTGCCATCGAGCCTGTGACATAGCGCTGTGATATTCAGTGGGCCTCACACAACCCACGTGTCCAGTGTCCACAAGTGTCTGCAGAAATTCAAAATCTCCCAGAAATTCAAAATCTCCCTTATCCTGTAGTCACTTTTTTCACACCTGTGCCATCGAGCCTGTGACATAGCGCTGTGATATTCAGTGGGCCTCACTCAATCCAAGTGTCCAGTGTCCACAAGTGTCTGCAGAAATTCAAAATCTCCCTTATCCTGTAGTCACTTTTTTCACACCTGTGCCATCGAGCCTGTGACATAGCACTGTGATATTCAGTGGGCCTCACACAATCCAAGTGTCCAGTGTCCACAAGTGTCTGCAGAAATTAAAAATCTCCCTTATCCTGTAGTCACTTTTTTCACACCTGCTGCATCGAGCCTGTAACATAGCGCTGTGATATTCAGTGGGCCTCACACAATCCAAGTGTCCAGTGTCCACAAGTGTCTGCAGAAATTCAAAATCTCCCAGAAATTCAAAATCTCCCTTATCCTGTAGTCACTTTTTTCACACCTGTGCCATCGAGCCTGTGACATAGCACTGTGATATTCAGTGGGCCTCACACAATCCAAGTGTCCAGTGTCCACAAGTGTCTGCAGAAATTCAAAATCTCCCTTATCCTGTAGTCACTTTTTTCACACCTGTGCCATCGAGCCTGTGACATAGCACTGTGATATTCAGTGGGCCTCACACAATCCAAGTGTCCAGTGTCCACAAGTGTCTGCAGAAATTTAAAATCTCCCTTATCCTGTAGTCACTTTTTTCACACATGCTGCATCGAGCCTGTGACATAGCGCTGTGATATTCTGTGGGCCTCACACAATCCAAGTGTCCAGTGTCCACAAGTGTCTGCAGAAAATCTAAATCTCCCTTATCCTGTAGTCACTTTTTTCACACCTGTGCCATCGAGCCTGTGACATAGCGCTGTGATAATCAGTGGGCCTCACACAATCCAAGTGTCCAGTGTCCACAAGTGTCTGCAGAAATTCAAAATCTCCCAGAAATTCAAAATCTCCCTTATCCTGTAGTCACTTTTTTCACACCTGTGCCATCGAGCCTGTGATATAGCGCTGTGATATTCAGTGGGCCTCACACAATCCAAGTGTCCAGTGTACACAAGTGTCTGCAGAAATTCAAAATCTCCCTTATCATGTAGTCACTTTTTTCACACCTGTGCCATCGAGCCTGTGACATAGCACTGTGATATTCAGTGGGCCTCACACAATCCAAGTGTCCAGTGTCCACAAGTGTCTGCAGAAATTCAAAATCTCCCTTATCCTGTAGTCACTTTTTTCAAACCTGCTGCATCGAGCCTGTGACATAGCGCTGTGATATTCAGTGGGCCTCACACAATCCAAGTGTCCAGTGTCCACAAGTGTCTGCAGAAAATCTAAATCTCCCTTATCCTGTAGTCACTTTTTTCACACCTGCTGCATCGAGCCTGTGACATAGCGCTGTGATATTCAGTGGGCCTCACACAATCCAAGTGTCCAGTGTCCACAAGTGTCTGCAGAAATTTAAAATCTCCCTTATCCTGTAGTCACTTTTTTCACACCTGTGCCATCGAGCCTGTGACATAGCGCTGTGATATTCAGTGGGCCTCACACAATCCAAGTGTCCAGTGTCCACAAGTGTCTGCAGAAATTCAAAATCTCCCAGAAATTCAAAATCTCCCTTATCATGTAGTCACTTTTTTCACACCTGTGCCATCGAGCCTGTGACATAGCACTGTGATAGTCAGTGGGCCTCACACAATCCAAGTGTCCAGTGTCCACAAGTGGCTGCAGAAATTCAAAATCTCCCTTATCCTGTAGTCACTTTTTTCACACCTGCTGCATCGAGCCTGTGACATAGCGCTGTGATATTCAGTGGCCCTCACACAATCCAAGTGTCCAGTGTCCACAAGTGTCTGCAGAAATTCAAAATCTCCCTTATCCTGTAGTCACTTTTTTCACACCTGTGCCATCGAGCCTGTGACATAGCGCTGTGATATTCAGTGGGCCTCACACAATCCAAGTGTCCAGTGTCCACAAGTGTCTGCAGAAATTCAAAATCTCCCTTATCCTGTAGTCACTTTTTTCACACCTGTGCCATCGAGCCTGTGACATAGCACTGTGATATTCAGTGGGCCTCACACAATCCAAGTGTCCAGTGTCCACAAGTGTCTGCAGAAATTCAAAATCTCCCTTATCCTGTAGTCACTTTTTTCACACCTGCTGCATCGAGCCTGTGACATAGCGCTGTGATATTCAGTGGGCCTCACACAATCCAAGTGTCCACTGTCCACAAGTGTCTGCAGAAAATCTAAATCTCCCTTATCCTGTAGTCACTTTTTTCACACCTGTGCCATCGAGCCTGTGACATAGCGCTGTGATATTCAGTGGGCCTCACACAATCCAAGTGTCCAGTGTCCACAAGTCTCTGCAGAAATTTAAAATCTCCCCTATCCTGTAGTCACTTTTTTCACACCTGTGCCATCGAGCCTGTGACATAGCGCTGTGATATTCAGTGGGCCTCACACAATCCAAGTGTCCAGTGTCCACAAGTGTCTGCAGAAATTCAAAATCTCCCAGAAATTCAAAATCTCCCTTATCATGTAGTCACTTTTTTCACACCTGTGCCATCGAGCCTGTGACATAGCACTGTGATAGTCAGTGGGCCTCACACAATCCAAGTGTCCAGTGTCCACAAGTGGCTGCAGAAATTCAAAATCTCCCTTATCCTGTAGTCACTTTTTTCACACCTGCTGCATCGAGCCTGTGACATAGCGCTGTGATATTCAGTGGCCCTCACACAATCCAAGTGTCCAGTGTCCACAAGTGTCTGCAGAAATTCAAAATCTCCCTTATCCTGTAGTCACTTTTTTCACACCTGTGCCATCGAGCCTGTGACATAGCGCTGTGATATTCAGTGGGCCTCACACAATCCAAGTGTCCAGTGTCCACAAGTGTCTGCAGAAATTCAAAATCTCCCTTATCCTGTAGTCACTTTTTTCACACCTGTGCCATCGAGCCTGTGACATAGCACTGTGATATTCAGTGGGCCTCACACAATCCAAGTGTCCAGTGTCCACAAGTGTCTGCAGAAATTCAAAATCTCCCTTATCCTGTAGTCACTTTTTTCACACCTGCTTCATCGAGCCTGTGACATAGCGCTGTGCTATTCAGTGGGCCTCACACAATCCAAGCGTCCACTGTCCACAAGTGTCTGCAGAAAATCTAAATCTCCCTTATCCTGTAGTCACTTTTTTCACACCTGTGCCATCGAGCCTGTGACATAGCGCTGTGATATTCAGTGGGCCTCACACAATCCAAGTGTCCAGTTTCCACAAGTCTCTGCAGAAATTTAAAATCTCCCCTATCCTGTAGTCACTTTTTTCACACCTGTGCCATCGAGCCTGTGACATAGCGCTGTGATATTCAGTGGGCCTCACACAACCCAAGTGTCCAGTGTCCACAAGTGTCTGCAGAAATTCAAAATCTCCCAGAAATTCAAAATCTCCCTTATCCTGTAGTCACTTTTTTCACACCTGTGCCATCGAGCCTGTGACATAGCGCTGTGATATTCAGTGGGCCTCACTCAATCCAAGTGTCCAGTGTCCACAAGTGTCTGCAGAAATTCAAAATCTCCCTTATCCTATAGTCACTTTTTTCACACCTGTGCCATCGAGCCTGTGACATAGCACTGTGATATTCAGTGGGCCTCACACAATCCAAGTGTCCAGTGTCCACAAGTGTCTGCAGAAATTAAAAATCTCCCTTATCCTGTAGTCACTTTTTTCACACCTGCTGCATCGAGCCTGTAACATAGCGCTGTAATATTCAGTGGGCCTCACACAATCCAAGTGTCCAGTGTCCACAAGTGTCTGCAGAAATTCAAAATCTCCCAGAAATTCAAAATCTCCCTTTTCCTGTAGTCACTTTTTTCACACCTGTGCCATCGAGCCTGTGACATAGCACTGTGATATTCAGTGGGCCTCACACAATCCAAGTGTCCAGTGTCCACAAGTGTCTGCAGAAATTCAAAATCTCCCTTATCCTGTAGTCACTTTTTTCACACCTGTGCCATCGAGCCTGTGACATAGCGCTGTGATATTCAGTGGGCCTCACACAATCCAAGTGTCCAGTGTCCACAAGTGTCTGCAGAAATTCAAATTCTCCCTTTTCCTGTAGTCACTTTTTTCACACCTGTGCCATCGAGCCTGTGACAAAGCACTGTGATATTCAGTGGGCCTCACACAATCCAAGTGTCCAGTGTCCACAAGTGTCTGCAGAAATTCAAAATCTCCCTTATCCTGTAGTCACTTTTTTCACACCTGCTGCATCGAGCCTGTGACATAGCGCTGTGATATTCAGTGGGCCTCACACAATCCAAGTGTCCAGTGTCCACAATTGTCTGCAGAAAATCTAAATCTCCCTTATCCTGTAGTCACTTTTTTCACACCTGTGCCATCGAGCCTGTGACACAGCGCTGTGATATTCAATGGGCCTCACACAATCCAAGTGTCCAGTGTCCACAAGTGTCTGCAGAAATTCAAAATCTCCCAGAAATTCAAAATCTCCCTTATCCTGTAGTCACTTTTTTCACACCTGTGCCATCGAGCCTGTGACATAGCGCTGTGATATTCAGTGGGCCTCACACAATCCAAGTGTTCAGTGTCCACAAGTGTCTGCAGAAAATCTAAATCTCCCTTATCCTGTAGTCACTTTTTTCACACCTGTGCCATCGAGCCTGTGACATAGCGCTGTGATATTCAGTGGGCCTCACACAATCCAAGTGTCCAGTGTCCACAAGTGTCTGCAGAAATTTAAAATCTCCCTTATCCTGTAGTCACTTTTTTCACACCTGTGCCATCGAGCCTGTGACATAGCTCTGTGATATTCAGTGGGCCTCACACAATCCAAGTGTCCAGTGTCCACAAGTGTCTGCAGAAATTCAAAATCTCCCAGAAATTCAAAATCTCCCTTATCATGTAGTCACTTTTTTACACCTGTGCCATCGAGCCTGTGACACAGCACTGTGATATTCAGTGAGCCTCACACAATCCAAGTGTCCAGTGTCCACAAGTGTCTGAAGAAATTCAAAATCTCCCTTATCCTGTAGTCACTTTTTTCACACCTGTGCCATCGAGCCTGTGACATAGCACTGTGATATTCAGTGGGCCTCACACAATCCAAGTGTCCAGTGTCCACAAGTGTCTGCAGAAATTAAAAATCTCCCTTATCCTGTAGTCACTTTTTTCACACCTGTGCCATCGAGCCTGTGACATAGCGCTGTGATATTCAGTGGGCCTCACACAATCCAAGTGTCCAGTGTCCACAAGTGTCTGCAGAAATTCAAAATCTCCCTTATCATGTAGTCACTTTTTTCACACCTGTGCCATCGAGCCTGTGACATAGCGCTGTGATATTCAATGGGCCTCACACAATCCAAGTGTCCAGTGTCCACAAGTGTCTGCAGAAATTCAAAATCTCCCAGAAATTCAAAATCTCCCTTATCCTGTAGTCACTTTTTTCACACCTGTGCCATCGAGCCTGTGACATAGCGCTGTGATATTCAGTGGGCCTCACACAATCCAAGTGTTCAGTGTCCACAAGTATCTGCAGAAAATCTAAATCTCCCTTATCCTGTAGTCACTTTTTTCACACCTGTGCCATCGAGCCTGTGACATAGTGCTGTGATATTCAGTGGGCCTCACACAATCCAAGTGTCCAGTGTCCACAAGTGTCTGCAGAAATTTAAAATCTCCCTTATCCTGTAGTCACTTTTTTCACACCTGTGCCATCGAGCCTGTGACATAGCTCTGTGATATTCAGTGGGCCTCACACAATCCAAGTGTCCAGTGTCCACAAGTGTCTGCAGAAATTCAAAATCTCCCAGAAATTCAAAATCTCCCTTATCATGTAGTCACTTTTTTACACCTGTGCCATCGAGTCTGTGACACAGCACTGTGATATTCAGTGGGCCTCACACAATCCAAGTGTCCAGTGTCCACAAGTGTCTGAAGAAATTCAAAATCTCCCTTATCCTGTAGTCACTTTTTTTCACACCTGTGCCATCGAGCCTGTGACATAGCACTGTGATATTCAGTGGGCCTCACACAATCCAAGTGTCCAGTGTCCACAAGTGTCTGCAGAAATTAAAAATCTCCCTTATCCTGTAGTCACTTTTTTCACACCTGTGCCATCGAGCCTGTGACATAGCGCTGTGATATTCAGTGGGCCTCACACAATCCAAGTGTCCAGTGTCCACAAGTGTCTGCAGAAATTCAAAATCTCCCTTATCATGTAGACACTTTTTTCACACCTGTGCCATCGAGCCTGTGACATAGCACTGTGATATTCAGTGGGCCTCACACAATCCAAGTGTCCAGTGTCCACAAGTGTCTGCAGAAATTCAAAATCTCCCTTATCATGAAGACACTTTTTTCACACCTGTGCCATCGAGCCTGTGACATAGCGCTGTGATATTCAGTGGGCCTCACACAATCCAAGTGTCCAGTGTCCACAAGTGTCTGCAGAAATTCAAAATCTCCCTTATCATGTAGTCACTTTTTTCACACCTGTGCCATCGAGCCTGTGACATAGCGCTGTGATATTCAATGGGCCTCACACAATCCAAGTGTCCAGTGTCCACAAGTGTCTGCAGAAATTCAAAATCTCCCAGAAATTCAAAATCTCCCTTATCCTGTAGTCACTTTTTTCACACCTGTGCCATCGAGCCTGTGACATAGCGCTGTGATATTCAGTGGGCCTCACACAATCCAAGTGTTCAGTGTCCACAAGTGTCTGCAGAAAATCTAAATCTCCCTTATCCTGTAGTCACTTTTTTCACACCTGTGCCATCGAGCCTGTGACATAGCGCTGTGATATTCAGTGGGCCTCACACAATCCAAGTGTCCAGTGTCCACAAGTGTCTGCAGAAATTTAAAATCTCCCTTATCCTGTAGTCACTTTTTTCACACCTGTGCCATCGAGCCTGTGACATAGCTCTGTGATATTCAGTGGGCCTCACACAATCCAAGTGTCCAGTGTCCACAAGTGTCTGCAGAAATTCAAAATCTCCCAGAAATTCAAAATCTCCCTTATCATGTAGTCACTTTTTTACACCTGTGCCATCGAGCCTGTGACACAGCACTGTGATATTCAGTGGGCCTCACACAATCCAAGTGTCCAGTGTCCACAAGTGTCTGAAGAAATTCAAAATCTCCCTTATCCTGTAGTCACTTTTTTCACACCTGTGCCATCGAGCCTGTGACATAGCACTGTGATATTCAGTGGGCCTCACACAATCCAAGTGTCCAGTGTCCACAAGTGTCTGCAGAAATTAAAAATCTCCCTTATCCTGTAGTCACTTTTTTCACACCTGTGCCATCGAGCCTGTGACATAGCGCTGTGATATTCAGTGGGCCTCACACAATCCAAGTGTCCAGTGTCCACAAGTGTCTGCAGAAATTCAAAATCTCCCTTATCATGTAGACACTTTTTTCACACCTGTGCCATCGAGCCTGTGACATAGCACTGTGATATTCAGTGGGCCTCACACAATCCAAGTGTCCAGTGTCCACAAGTGTCTGCAGAAATTCAAAATCTCCCTTATCCTGTAGTCACTTTTTTCACTCCTGCTGCATCGAGCCTGTGACATAGCGCTGTGATATTCAGTGGGCCTCACAAAATCCACGTGTACAGTGTCCACAAGTGTCTGCAGAAAATCTAAATCTCTCTTATCCTGTATTCACTTTTTTCACACCTGTGCCATCGAGCCTGTGACATAGCGCTGTGATATTCAGTGGGCCTCACACAATCCAAGTGTCCAGTGTCCACAAGTGTCTGCAGAAATTCAAAATCTCCCAGAAATTCAAAATCTCCCTTATCCTGTAGTCACTTTTTTCACACCTGTGCCATTGAGCCTGTGACATAGTGCTGTGATATTCAGTGGGCCTCACACAATCCAAGTGTCCAGTGTCCACAAGTGTCTGCAGAAATTCAAAATCTCCCAGAAATTCAAAATCTCCCTAATCCTGTAGTCACTTTTTTCACACCTGTGCCATCGAGCCTGTGACATAGCGCTGTGATATTCAGTGGGCCTCACACAATCCAAGTGTCCAGAGTCCACAAGTGTCTGCAGAAATTCAAAATCTCCCAGAAATTCAAAATCTCCCTTATCCTGTAGTCACTTTTTTCACACCTGTGCCATCGAGCCTGTGACATAGCGCTGTGATATTCAGTGAGCCTCACACAATCCAAGTGTCCAGTGTCCACAAGTGTCTGCAGAAAATCTAAATCTCCCCTGTCCTATAGACACCTTGTACCTTGTTTTACATTACTATATTGTTTGTAGGATTTTGTCTACATTTCTACCAAAAATGAGGAAGGCTGGTGGAAGAGGCCGTGGAATTGGGCAGGGGTTGGCAGCTGGTAATGATGGTGTTGGTGGTGGATCTGATGGTAGTGGCAAAAGCAAAATAGGACCGAATGCAGGAGGTGTTGAGCCTGCGTCATCGTCTGGCTCCATAAGGCTTCGAAGGCTTAGTTTTCTAGGAGTTGGCAAACCGCTTTTAACGCCAGAGCATCAGGAAAAAGTTTTGTCTTACATTGCTGACTCAGCCTCCAGCTCTATCGCCTCCTCTTCTTCAGTTGTAAAATGTAAAAGCACTGAGTCGTCATTGGAGGCTCATGTTCATGAACCACACCTTTCCTTGTGTCCTTCACCACAACCAAGATTGAAGGATGACGCAGGCCATACTACTGATTACTCCATGGAGCGGTTTTCACATACCATGCCTGGATTATCAAGTGAAATAGTGAATTACCCAGGCCAAGATGAATCTGACATGGAGTGCTCTGATGCACAGCCGCTGATAGATGATTCTGCTGGTACATTCACTCAGAGCACTACATTGTCCTCGCAGTGTACAGAGCCAGATTCTGACCCTGATGAGACTCAGGTGCCCCTTCCCGCACACTATACCACCATACACGGTGACACAGAGGAAGGTGCACATGACATTGAAGAGGAGGTGATGGATGACCCAGTTGTTGACCCAGATTGGCAACCATTGGGGAAGAGGGTGCTGCTTCCAATAGCTCAGATGAGGAGCATCCACAGCAGACATCAACATCGCAACAGCTGTTATCTGGCAGGCCCGGAGCACTCCAAAGACAGGTTCCAAAAATCAAAAGAGTTGCTGGACAGCTTGTCCAGAGGGTCAAAACATCACAGCGTGCTAGGCCGCAAAATGTCTGCCAAAGTAGGAAGAGTGCAGTGTGGCACTTTTTTGAACAAAATCCTCATGATCACGCCAAAGTTATCTGTAAGAAGTGCGCAAAGACCTTTAGCCGAGGGAAAAATCTGAAAAATTTGAATACCAGTTGCATGCTTAGACATTTAACCAGCATGCACTTGCAAGCGTGGACACAACACCAAACCTCAAGTGCCACATGTGCAACTGATCACAAAGAAGGTAGTCAGCAACGCTACATTGTTTCCCCCACTGTAAGACCACCGGTTAGCACAGCAGCAAATGTTGAGGTGTCATTGCAAGGCCACAGCAGTCAGGGAATCCCACTGTTATATCAACGAAATACTGAATCTAGGCCATCAGAAAGAACACCAACTCCATCACCATCATCAACCCTCTCTCAGTCCGCCCTGTCCACCGCTATTTCCACCATATGCAGCTCTCAAGTCCAGCTCACCCTCCCAGACACTATGAGTAGGTCAAGAAAGTACTCAGTCTCTCATCTGCGTACACTGGGTTTAACGCCCACATTGCCAAACTAATCTCGTTTGAGATGATGCCCTATCGGTTGGTGGAAAGCGCAGCTTTCCGCGAACTCATGGCCTATGCCGTACCACGCTATAACCTACCCAGTCGCCACTTCTTCTCTCGCAAAGCCATCCCAGCCCTCCACCATCATGTGAAAGACCGCATTGTCCATGCACTCAAGCAGTCAGTGAGTGGAAAGGTGCACCTCACAACTGATGCATGGTCCAGTCGGCATGGCCCGGGCCGTTACGTGTCCATCACTGCGCACTGGGTTAATGTGGTGGATGCAGGGTCCACAGGGGACAGCGGTGGTGGGACAGTGCTGCCTAGCCCACGGTATAGGAATCAGTTGGCTGTAGGTGTTCCACCCTCCTCCTCCTCCTCCTCCTCCAGAAGCGAAAGCTCGTCCACAGAGCGCAGTCGTACGAGCACTCCATCTGCAGCTGCCACTGTTGCACACAAGGTGTCCCCCTATCGAGCAGCTAGTGGAAAGCGTCAGCAGGCTGTGTTGCAGATGATGTGTTTGGGCGACAGACACACCGCCGAGGTGCTGGCCGAGTACTTGAAGCGACAAACTGAGTCATGGCTGGGCAGTGTACATCTTGAGGCAGGCAAGGTAGTTAGTGATAACGGCCATAATTTTGTGGCAGCCATAGCCCTTTCAAAACTCAGCCACATACCTTGCTTGGCTCACACCTTGAACCTGTTGGTGCAGTGCTTCCTCAAAAATTATCTGGAGTTAACAGCCCTGCTCCATAAGGTGCGAAGACTGTGCGCGCACATCCTCCGGTCGCCTGTACACTCCGTTCGTATGCAGAAGCTGCAGCGATTGCTCCACCTTCCCAACCACCGCCTCATTATCGACATTGCAACAAGGTGGAACCCCACCTTGCACATGGTGGAGCGGCTGTGCGAGCAGAGGCAGGCCATAATGCATTTGTGGGAGGATACACGGCCAGGCACTTTGAGAGCAGACATGGAGTTGACAGGTGTGCAGTGGTCGAAGCTGAAAGACCTCTGTAAAGTCCTTCAGTGTTTTGAGGAATGCACACGGCTGGTAAGCGCAGACGACGCCATCCTAAGCATGAGCATCCCACTTATGCGTCTGCTCATGCAAACTTTGACGCACCTTAATGAGCAGGCGTCTGCAGCCAATGTTGACGAGGAGGAAGAGGTGGAGGGAATCCTTGATGACATTCAGCCATTGTCTGCTCAGGGACCTCTCCTGGACAAGTTGGAGGAAGAAGAGGAGGAGGAGGATGATGATGGGGATGATTACTTAGGGGAGGAGGATGCATCTCGTGGGGCAAGTGAAAATGTTGGCGTGGCAAGGTCTGGTACAGGGTTTGTGCGTGACTGGAGGGATGTGGATTTGCCAGAAAGTGCTCCTCCAACCAGCACTCGCAGTGCATCATTGACACCGGGAACATTGGCCCACATGTCAGATTAAGCCTTGCGGATCCTAAAAAGGGACCCCAGCATTGCCAAAATGATGAACGATGACGACTACTGGTTGGCCAGCATCCTGGATCCACGCTATAAAGGCAAACTACAAAACATCATGCCACAGGAGAACCTTGACCTAATATTGGCTAATAAACAAGCAACTCTGGTAAATCGGTTGCTTGAGGCATTCCCAGCACACAGCAGCGGTGATGGTTCTCACACGAGCCGTACGGGCCGGGGGCAGCTTGGCAGAGGTGTTCATGGTGCACACAGCAGAAGTGGCGTTGGAGACAGGGGTTTCATGACAATGTTGTGGACTGATTTTTCAAGTACCGCTCACACAACTGGTAATACAGCATCGATGGAAAGTGACAGGAGACAGCAGTTGTCAACTATGGTTACAAACTACTTTTCCTCCCATATCGATGTTCTCCCACACAGGTCATTCCCCTTTGACTATTGGGCTGCTAAACTGGACACCTGGCCTGAATTGGCACAATATGCCTTACAGGAGCTCGCTTGCCCAGCTGCAAGTGTGCTATCGGAAAGAGTCTTCAGTGCAGCTGGATCAATCCTGACAGAAAAAAGGACCCGTCTGTCAACCCAAAATGTGGATGATCTAACCTTCATTAAAATGAACCATGCATGGGTTTCCAAGAATTTTGTCCCACCTTCCCCTGATGACACATAGGGTGACAGAAAAATGGCTTGCTTTGGTCCACCTCTTCCTGGGACTTGACCTATTTCGCCTTTTGCATCAGCTGAATGTCCAACATCAACATATGCCACTTTCTAAAACTCCCTAACTGTGCTGCCTCCCCCCCATGGACGGGGTCACCACCTAGCGCACGACACCGTGCGAGTGCCGTTGCCCTGAACAGGTGGGTAGGCCGACTCTTGGGCGCGGGCACTGGCACAGGGTCCCTCATAGTGCAATCAAGTGTCTCTGACGGTGGTGGTGCACACCCGCCGTCAGACACACCGCCGTACTATGAGGGGCCCAGTGCCAGTACCGACGCCCACGAGTGGGCCCCCCTTGCTTGGGCAGGGCCCCAGCATTTGCAATCTTTACCTCTCCCTGCTCCTCCGCTGTGTAGTCTGGGCCGTCAAATCCATACTGTGCCTGACACCGTCTGAGCCTGCCTCCTGATGTATAGACATATCTTTTGAATGTGTACGCTATCCATACATGTTATCCGGGGATACGGTACCCTTTCTCACCTTTGTGCAATCACGTGCAAGCCATACTGGGCCTAACACCGTCTGAGCCTGCCTCCTGATGTATAGACATATCTTTTGAATGTGTACGCTATCCATACATGTTATCCGGGGATACGGTACCCTTTCTTACCTTTGTGCAATCACTTGCAAGCCATACTGGGCCTTACACCGTCTGAGCCTGCCTCCTGATGTATAGACATATCTTTTGAATGTGTACGCTATCCATACATGTTATCCGGGGATACGGTACCCTTTCTCACCTTTGTGCAATCACGTGCAAGCCATACTGGGCCTTACACCATCTGAGCCTGCCTCCTGATGTATAGACATATCTTTTGAATGTGTATGCTATCCATACATGTTATCCGGGGATACGGTACCCTTTCTCACCTTTGTGCAATCACTTGCAAGCCATACTGGGCCTTACACCGTCTGAGCCTGCCTCCTGATGTATAGACATATCTTTTGAATATGTACGCTATCCATACATGTTATCCGGGGATACGGTACCCTTTCTCACCTTTGTGCAATCACGTGCAAGCCATACTGGGCCTAACACCGTCTGAGCCTGCCTCCTGATGTATAGACATATCTTTTGAATGTGTACGCTATCCATACATGTTATCCGGGGATACAGTACCCTTTCTCACCTTTCTGCAATCACGTGAAAGCCATACTGGACCTTACACCGTCTGAGCCTGCCTCCTGATGTATAGACATATCTTTTGAATGTGTACGCTATCCATACATGTTATCCGGGGATACGGTACCCTTTCTCACCTTTGTGCAATCACTTGCAAGCCATACTGGGCCTTACACCGTCTGAGCCTGCCTCCTGATGTATAGACATATCTTTTGAATGTGTACGCTATCCATACATGTTATCCGGGGATACGGTACCCTTTCTCACCTTTGTGCAATCACTTGCAAGCCATACTGGGCCTTACACCGTCTGAGCCTGCCTCCTGATGTATAGACATATCTTTTGAATGTGTACGCTATCCATACATGTTATCCGGGGATACGGTACCCTTTCTCACCTTTGTGCAATCACGTGCAAGCCATACTGGGCCTAACACCGTCTGAGCCTGCCTCCTGATGTATAGACATATCTTTTGAATGTGTACGCTATCCATACATGTTATCCGGGGATACGGTACCCTTTCTCACCTTTGTGCAATCACGTGTAACCCATACTGGGCGTGAGAACGGCTGGCGAGCTGTTATGCAAACTACAGCACCTGTGGTTTGCACACGTAAGTTTTTCATTTTTTTCAGGAATGACGGTTAGGCCTAATTCCGGAACTGCGGTTGACCTGCACTTACTGGGAAATCATCGTTCTCGAGTAATAATTGTAATCAGTGATCCCCATCACTAACGTTGTTCAGCGGGTTATCTGCACCTGTAAGCGACAAACGCTGGCCTTTTCAGTGTAGCGCAGATGCAGCCACGGACATGTAAGGTCATGACACACCAGTTATTGGCCAATCTCATGTGCCAGAGCCTCACGTGTCCCTCTAGTAAGCCGGATTCGGACCGCGGGGCATGACGGAGTCTCGTTCGTTAACGGAATTAAGCTTGCAATGTGTGCATCTGTTCTGTAGCTGGCATGGTTGAGGTTGCCCGTGTTGAGTCAAATTACGCCGTAGGCTCCACTCCTGGTGGTGCCCTTCTGGACATTCCTTTAAGGTTCAGCTTTGCAACCATACTGCCCACGTAAAACAAACACTTTTCCTTCATGAACGCTGTTTGGAGGGTCATGACTCGTGGGAATAACGCCGCCCAATCAGTTAACCTGCTAGAGAGATCCTTCGTTGCTCCCAAGCATGACATCACACTCCCTAGGAGGAAGGTAATGCCACTGTGGCGACCGTACTCCTGGGGGCGACACAAGTGCACTGATGCCCAGCCACTGCTCGATGAATCTGCTGGTACATTGACCCAGACCACTACATTCCCCTCGCACGCTACCCGGCCTGAATCTGACCCTGATGAAACTCAGGTTACCCTTCCCATATACAGTTCCATCTTACACGGTGACAAAGAGGAAGCTGCAGATGAAAGTGCAGGTTCGGCCCACCCGCCATCAGACACACCACCATACTATCAGGGGCCCTGTGCCAGTTCCGTCGCCAACGAGTGGGCCCCCCCTGCTTGCTCAGGATCACAGCACTTGCAAGGTTGAAATACTGTGCAGTGAGATGGAAGATGGGGACGACGAGGAGTCCAGACTAGTACAGGGATTCCCTAGCGAGGAGACTTATTTCATTGTTTTCAATGTTGGGACAGCAATTTTTGGGGAGCACTATACTCTGGAGAATGATAGATGGGGCCCACCATACACTGGAACATTCCAAAGGTGGACATCAGACACTGGAGCAGCATTTACAGGGCCCATTATACACTAGAGCATTAGAAATGGGGCCCATTATGTTTGGAGCATTATTTGGGCCCATAAGACAGTGGAGCTTCATCCATGGGGACCAACATATACTGCAGCATTATGTGGAGCTCATCATATACTGTTTCAAACATTATATGTGACCAATGATTCTGTATGGAGAAATAGATGGGCCTCGTCATGAGATGTAAAAAGTGAAGTATTTTTCATTGTACTATACCGCTATTTCTCTGCCGTATCTGAGCATGATGATTTGTGGTATTATGTGTTAAAGGGGCGCTCTTTCGCCCAGGGCACATGAAAACCTGGAGCCAGCCCTACCCCCCCACAACTTTAGCCAAATAACCCCCATTTTTCAGTGCGTAACTTGTATTTTGAAGTTAATTAAGGTTGACCAGCTTAAGTAAGAAGAATTGATGCTTTTGGCATTCAAATGAGCACTGTAGGTTTGTTTCCTGTCCTCCTCTCACTGCCGACTTTTATTCCCCATTGACTTACATTGGGTTTCGTGTTTCGGGACGACCCCGACTTTTCCCTATAATCGGCCGATCTTGCTCGACCTGACTTTTGGAAAAGTCGGGTTTCACGAAACGAAACTCGACCATAAAAAACCAAAAGTCGCTCAACTCTACTCATGATATATAGACGTACATTGTTAATGTTTAAACTATGCTATATATACCTGTTATCTGATGATACTGTACACTTTGTCTACTTTTTATATTCTTGTCTAATCCATACTGAGCCTAAGAGTGTCTCTGTGTGACTGATATATATGGAGATTGGCAATTATCCTTTGACTGAATAGAGCTGTACGCTTCTGATACAGTACCATATATGTGATGTTATTTTGTGCTAAATTTGGAAGTTTGGTGGAAGAGGCCGCGGACGTGGGCGTGAGGGGGCCAGCTGGTGCTGATGGTGGTGGTGCATCTGCTGGTAGTGGCAAAAGCACAATAGCAGCTAAGGCAGGAGGTGTTGAGCCTGCGTCTTGGTCTGTCTACAGAATGCCTGGAAGGCTACCTTTTTTTGGAGTAGGTTAACCGTTTTTAAAGCCGGAGCATGAGGAACTGGTTTGGGCTTACATTGCCAAAACAGACTCCAGCAAATATGCCCTCCTCTTCTGATGTTTCAAAAAATGCAAGCACTGAGTCATCAAGTGCTGGCTCCTGGTCAGGAAGAACCCCTTTCCTTGTGTCCTGCACCCCCACCCAAAGTGAATGATGCAGCAGGCCACACTTCACATTAGTCCATGTAGCTCTTTCTATCATACCATGCATGGGTTATCAAGTCAAATCGTGAATTCCCCAGTCCAAGATGAATCTGACATGGAGTGTGGGTGGCCAGGCAGGGCAGTGGGGTTAATCGGTACCGGGACGGTGTCTCCCTGGGATGTGTCACAGTGGTGGTGACCCGTTCCGTGGCCCTGGGCGTCCATGCAAAGGGGTGAATTACGTTTATAGGTGAATGATACGTGATGCCACCTGTGGTTTCTGAGTAGATTGACCAGCGCTGCAGTGGCGCTTCTCTGGGACAGAAGTTGTGGTGCAGCTAAGATGTAGAAGCCCTGCACAGGTATGGCTATTGTCGCAGGGTACATGAAAAAGTTGGTAGATGGTGTGCAGTGCAGGATGTAGCCAGGCGCAGGAGAAAGAGGACATACTCAGTCGTGCAGTTCCTTTACCTGTACTTGGAAAGTGCCGTCCAGGACCCAGAGTACAGATCGAGAAGGAGTTGGTCAGCCTGGAAGCTAATTTGGAATTCTCTCTTTGCAGATAGGTAGTGTGGCCTCCGTTCTAGCGCTTATCTGAGGTACTCACAGTACTGAGTTCAATGAAGTTCCCCCTGTTGACTCTCTCTTGGAACTTTCTCGTATGGCAGGCAGCCGTAGCCTTTTCCTTCTGGCTCCCACACCTTGCTGCTGGGGCCTCCGAGCCTTAGTTGGGTACAGAGCATTTACAGCTGCTACTTCCTCTGGTTTTTGCTGCAGGAACATCAGTGTCCCTACAAACTCGGAGACCGGATTCCGAACCATGCGCTGAAGCTAGGAGTGAGCCTTAACTCTGCTCATCCTCCAGCTCCCCTTCTCACGTCCACACACTTCCCCTTCCCTTCACAGATTGCCCTAACTTACCTCCTCCCGACCACAGAGAGCAGCTCCTCAGCAGTCAGGTTCAGAGGTGTCCCTGCTGTCCTGGAGTGGGAAATGTTTTGTGTGTTGGTTTAACTGCTAGAGAGATCCTTCATTGCTCCCAAGCATGACATCACACTCCCTAGGAGGAAGGTAATGCCACTGTGGCGACCGTACTCCTGGGGGCGCCACAAATGCACTGAGGCCCAGCCACTGCTAGATGATTCTGCTGGTACATTGACCCAGACCACTACATTCCCCTCGCACTCTACACAGCCTAAATGTGACCCAGATGAAACTCAGGTTACCCTTCCCATATACTGTACCACCTTACACGGTGCAGCTGAAAGTTCAGGTTTGGCCCACCCGCCGTCAGACACACCGCCGTACTATGAGGGGCCCTGTGCCAGTGCCGTTGCCAACAAGTGGGCCCCCCCTGCTTGCTCTGGATTACAGCACTTGCAAAGTTGAAATACTTACCTCTCCCTGCTACACCGCCATGACGTCTTCCGCGTTTCCTGACAGTGATATTCTGATCAGAGAGCGCAATGACATCACGTCTGTATGCCCAGACTAGTATAGGGATTCCCTAGTGAGGAGACTTATTTGAGGAGACTTACTTAATTGTTTTCAATGTTGGGACAGCAATTTTTGGGGAGCACTATACTCTGGAGAATGATATATGGGGCCCACCATACACTGGAGCATTCCAAAGGTGGACATCAGACACTGGAGCAGCATTTACAGGGCCCATTATACACTAGAGCATTAGAAATGGGGACCATTATATATAGAGCATTATTTGGGCCCATAAGACAGTGCAGCTTCATCCATGGGGACCAACATATACTGTAGCATTATGTGGAGCTCATCATATACTGTTTCAAACATTTTATGGGACCAATGATTCTGTATGGTGAAATATATGGGCCTCATTACTCTGTATAGCGCACTATGCTGTGGCCATAAAACTGTATGGAGTAAGACACTGTCTGTTTTTGGAGCTATTGGAGAATTTAAAATGGATATCAGTCATGAGATGTAAAAAGTGAAGTATTTTTCATTGTACTGTACTATACCGCTATTTCTCTGCCGTATCGGAGCATCATGAGTTGTGTTATGTGTTAAAGGGGCGCTCTTTGGCCCATGGCACATGAAAACCTGGAGCCAGCCCTACCCCCCACAAATTTAGACAAATAGCCCCAATTTTTCAGTGCGTAACTAGTATTATGAAGTAAATTAAGGTTGAAAAGCTACAGTAATAAGATTTGATGTTTTTGGCATTCAAAAGGCACTTTAGGTGTGTTTCCTGGCCTCCACTCCCTGCCGACTTTGCTTCCCCATTGACTTGCAATGGGTTTCGTGTTTCAGTCGGCCTTCGACTTTTCACAAAAATCGGCTGATTTCGTTCGACCCGACTTTCGCGAAAGTCGGGTTTCATGAAACCCGACTCGACCCAAAAAAAGGCAAAGTCGGTCAACTCTAATTATTATTATTAGCACAAAATTTGGCCAAAAAATGTGAGCCCATTCGCCATCGTCAAAGTGATACCAACTTCAGTGGTCAGGTGGCTTAGCCATTGATTGTGAAAAAAACATAGTGACCCAACCCATAAAACTTTCAACATAAACTGTATGGCTATTTTCATGTAAAAATAAAAAAGTTATAACTCTTGGGAAAAAAAGAGGAAAACACAAAAATGGAGAACTGCCTGGAAAGGGTTAAAGAAGTCTTTTGCTAATGAAGTGGCATCGGATGAGACTGATTCAAATTCTTTTCTTTTTTAAAACTTTCATGACTTCTATTATTGTTTTCATAGAATGAATCTAATGCACATGCAAATCGGGATGAGATCAATTACCATGCTAGACAGAATTTGCAAAAGGCATTGAAGGAGATTTCTTTGCGTATGTACAAGTTGGTATTTATATGCTGCCAACAATCACAGTATCAAAAATAGACCAATCCATGTAAAGTGAGAAAAAGATTTTGACACTTAACCCCATTTTGATATTATGAAAAGTCGATCTTCGGACATGAGCATCCAAAAGGAACCAAAAATTGCAGACAACCTGAGGAAGAAAAAATAAAAAATAAATAAAAAATATATATGAAAATAATGAAGTCAGACATTTAACCAAGAAAGCCAGTGAATAAGAGTTCATCATTCAATCCAGTGGGAGACACTGACTGTAATTCAAAGATCCATCTGGACTCAGCCTGGAGGAGATGTCTGCGACTGTTACCCCGTAACAGACCGTGCACTGACTGTGCGCTAGTAGGATTTTTGCGCGCGCTGCGCACTTTTGAAGGTTCACCGGTGTGCGCCAAACGCACCATGTTGCATTTTGGTGCGCTCGACGCACCTTCAAAAGTGTGCAGCGCACGCAAAAATCCTAGTAGCGCACAGTCAGCACACGGTCTGCACACCCTATGCTAAAGATAGGGTGTGCAGACCACATGCAGCGCTGTGCGATAGTAGAGAGGAGATGACCGGAGAGGCGTGGCAGGGGGCAGGGCTTAGCGGCATCGTGCACTGCGTGTAGATACGCTAGTGTGAAACTAGCCTGAGATATGTTTTTGAGCTCTTATCCTCAGCTCCTGCGATGTTTGTCCCACATACACTTTCCTGCAAGGACAGATAAGAGCATAAATTACATCTCTGCTCTTGCAATTAATGTAAGAATTTAATGGATGCCTTTTGAGATTGAGAGGATTAAGGAAGGCATCACGTGTAGGGATCATAAAGGGGCACATGTTACACTCTCCACAGGGGAAGGTACCTTTAAGGATAAAACCTCTATTCAGTTTATAGGTGGGATGAGTAAAATGACTCTTTGTTAGAAGGTCCCGCAAATTGGGTGCCCTCCTGGGTGTGAGGAAAGGCCGTGTGCTAGTAACTGAAGAGGTCTGAGCGTCTGTAGTCAAAATGGGCCAATGTCTTAGTAGAATGTTCTTTACCTGGGACCAACTGCTGTTATAGTCCGTAATAAAGCGGAGTTGGGATTCTTGACCACGAGTACATGGGGAGAGAAGAGATGCTTGATTGTGTTGTCGGGCCCGGTGAAACACAGTGGAAATAACCCTCCTCAGGTACCCCCATTGTTTGAATCTACCCGTGAGATCCTACGCTTGTGAAAGGAAATCCTTGTCAAATGTGCAATTTCTCCTGGCCCTAAGAAATTGTCCAATGGGCACACCCACCTTAGTGTGTTTCGGATGGAAACTGCTGTGTTCCAACAGGGCATTCGTAGCCGTCGGTTTACGGTAAAGATCTGTGGCCAAGCGTGAGTTGTCCACAAGAATGGTAAGATCCAGGAACGTGATGGAGCTGGAAGATATCGAATGGGTAAGGAAGATGTTGTGTGGATTCAAGCTTAAATCATCCAGAAATTGAGCACACTGAGTCTCAGTCCCCATCCAAATGAAGAAAATATTGTCTAAATAACGGTGCCAATGGCACACATGTTTTTGAAAGGTGGCAGTCGTATAGACAATTTTTTCTTCCCACCAGCCCAAGAAGGTATTTGCATAGGCTGGCGCACACCGAGCCCCCATCGCCACGCCAGAGATTTTGCAATAGAACACCCTGTCAAACAGGAAAAAATTATGGTGGAGAATGAAATTCAAAAGTTCCAACAGGAACTCATGTCCCTGGTCAGCACACTCACGTTTTTTGAGGAAATGCGCAACAGCTTGAATACCATCCTCATGCTTGATATTTGAGTATAGTGACTCCACGTCACATGTGACAAGAAAAGATCCGGCTGGCAGGACAATCTCCCGACATACCTCAATAAAATGGGCCAAGTCCCTGATGAAAGAGGGTAGACAAGTGGCCAATGGTTGAATAAAGAAATCCACATAAGTACAGGCCTTCTCACACATACTCCCAATGCCAGAGACTATGGGCCAAAGTGGCATGTTTGTGTACCTTGGGCAGCGTGTAAAAGTAAGGGTAATCGGATGCTCCACCCACACGTATTTCTTTTCCTCGGACGTGATAATACCAAATCCTGAGGCCCTCTCAGGAAGGATTGACATGACTGGGATTGTCTATTAAAATTCATAGAACTTTTTTATGGACTTCGTGCGCTGCCAAACATTAGACTCAGATCCAGTTGAGATGAAGATTATGGTTTTATTCCCTCGGTACCTTTTTTCTCTGTGGGTCACAGTTCTGTGTGATTGATGCCACATGTAATTCTTTTGTTTTATGAGTGATCTTCTCTGGAGTAAAAGCACATTTAGTATTTTCTTTTCTTTTTTTAGCAGAATTGAGCCGGCTTTTTATAGAATCTTTTATATACTCCGGTATAAACAGGGTTAAAAAATTGCTTCCATCGCTCAACTATTTTAGAGTACCGTATATACTCGAGTATAAGTCGAGTTTTTCAGCCCCCTTTTGGGGCTGAAAAAGACCCCACCTCGACTTATATTCGGGTCACGGTGCCAATTTACCTGGTCCCCGTCATCTCCGCGGTCCCAGTCGTCTCCGCGGTCCCCGGTGTTCGTCTGCGGTCCCCTGCAGTGTCCTGGCGGCGGGTGATGATAGGGCCGCGGCGGCGTTCAAAATCTCTGCGCACCGCTCTCTCCCGTCCTCCGGCAGTGACGTGCAGGGGGCGCGATGACGTGGAAAGCACGCGCCCTCTGCCTGAGTCACTGAAGAGCCAGCGACGCTCAAGAGTAGCTGTCATCAACGTAGGTGAGTATATAGTGTTTTTTTTTTTTTTTTAAATTCCAGCAGCGGCAGCAACATGATAGGATTACCAGTAATCCTATCATTTTGGGGGCAGCATTATGGTATTTGGGCCACTATTCACTGTGCAGCATTTATGGGGGCATATGTTGTGCAGCGTTATTTGGGCCACCATTCACTGTGCAGCATTTTGGGGGCATACTGTATGTTGTGCAGCATTATTTGGGCCAGCATTCACTGTGCAGCATTTTGGGGCATACTGTACTGTATGTTGTGCAGCATTATTTTGGCCAGCATTCACTGTGCAGCATTTTGGGGGCATACTGTATGTTGTGCAGCATTATTTGGGCCAGCATTCACTGTGCAGCATTTTGAGGACATACTGTATGTTGTGCAGCATTATTTGGGCCAGCATTCACTGTGCAGCATTTTGGGGGCATACTGTATGTTGTGCAGCATTAAATTTACCAGTATCTTCAGCAATTCCCACCCTAGACTTATAATCGAGTCAATAAGTTTTCCCAGGTTTTTGAGGCAAATTTAGGGGGGTCGACTTATACTCGGATCGACTTATACTCGAGTATATACGGTAATATTTTAATAATTTTTATGATCCCTAGTATTTTATATCCAAAATATTTAATCAAGGTCAATAAGGTACATGTGATCTTTTCTGGTGGTGGATTTCTAAATAATTATATACATTCCCTAACTGATCCTCTGCGGCGATGTGTTGCTTATGTGTGTCTTTACAGTGTTTTTTTTCGGGGCTGTCCCGATACAGGGAGCGATCTTGCTGTGTCCTTGGTTTTGCTTTCTCCCTGACTGTGGGTCGATCTTCTGTGATTGACGCCACAATTGGTCATAATACTCAAGTGTATGAAAATAAATCAATCCTTTCTTCTTCTTTAGTTTGGACTTTTTTCCTCTTCATTAATCGAGTATATATATATTTTATAAATCATTCCCTCTTTTTAGTACTTTATCAATGAGTACAAGTACAAAATTATTTAAAACACATTTTTATTTTTTATCATATTTTTATTATTATTATAATTTTTCTGCAATTATTTTTCTGCAGTGCAGCTGTTGGTTGATATATATATATATTATACATTTTCAGTAAATTATTTTTTATTCATATATAAAAATTGTTTCTTTCTTGGAGATGAGTATCTGCTGTGGTGTAGTGGTCAGAGTCTCTGATCTTCTGCCTTTTTTCTTTTTCTTCAAGTGGGATCGTTTTTCTTGGATCTATCATCTATAAAAAAAAAAATATTTTTCATTCTTTTATTTCTTTTTTTGTCTTTTTTACATTTTATCTGTGAATTAATAAAGAAATGATGTTATTTTTATAGAAATGAAGATTAAGTTTTAACATGTGATTGTTTCAAACGTCATTTGAACTTTGACTTTTTGTAAAAAAACATGTGACTGTTGGCGCCAAATTTCAAATGTGGAATGTATATAGTCTGGCCACAACGCCAGTTTTTTATGTGTGTCATCCCCTGAGGAAGAAGTATTTATTACTTCGAAACGCGTTGGGAATAATACCATAATCTTTCATCTCAACTGGATCTGAGTCTAATGTTTGGCAGCGCACGAAGTCCAAAAAAAAGTTCCATGAATTTTATATGTCGGTGGTCACTGGTTTGGCCCTTGGACATACAGCAGCTGAACGCATATTCTACATGCTTTACCTTTCCTGCAGCGGGTGAGTGGATAATATATAATTATATATCTTTTACCCTATTTGCGCTCCCTTTGTTCTTACAGTATAAATCGTTGGGATTGTCTATTGTCGTACCTGTTGTTCTCTATCAGGGCAGTTCTCCAGGCCTCTACAGGATTCTCACGGTTCGAGCTGCTTTACAGATGTCAGTTTTGGGTTCTTCTGAATATTGCAAAGGAGACCTGGGAAGCATAAGTTACACCCCACCAGTGCACCATGGATCATGTGGCCCAGATACAGGACCTGATTGCAAAGGTGAAGCAGAGCCTCCTTCAAGCACAAGAGTCCTAGGCAAGGGCCTATAATCAGACAGAGAGACTGAGACAGTTTAGCCCTGGAGACCAAGTGTTGGTGTTGATCCCCATGCTGGAAAGTAAGTTCCTGTCCAAGTGGCAAGAGCCATCCATACAAGGTGGTCGAAAAGGTGAGCGACATCAACTACAAGGTCCACCAACCAGAGATAAGAAGGCTATACCAGGTGTAACACATTAACCTGGCCAAACAATGGCGAGACAGCGAACCGGTGGAAGCTTCATGCTGGGGGGCCAACACTTAAGCCAGGGTCGAGGAAAGAAACCCTGTCACAGGCCCAGAATCATCAGTGACATGAGCTGCTTCGCTGGCACCTGTTCTTGGAATTACCAGGTTGTACGCAGGTTGTGGAGTATCAAATCCTGACGGAACCGCATGTAAGGGTGAACCAAAAGCTTTACCAGATTGCCCGCCGCAAGGTGATCTCCAAGGATGTGACGAGAATGTTGAGTTTGGGAATCATTGAGGAGTCAAAGATTGGTTGGTCCAGCTCCATTGTCCTTGTGCCAAACTCAGACTGAGAGTGTCATTTCTGCAATGAGTACAGGAAGGTGGAGGGAGGTAACTGTTATGAGCTCATTTTCTCCTCCTCCAGTTGAGAGTTCTCCTTCCGTTCTCCCTCTGGTGGTGACAGGAGGCATTGAGGTTGGTTTAAGTGGTAGTGATCTGCCACCTGATGACAAGGATAACGATTGGATCTCTGGAGCGTATAACCTTATTCGCATCAAGCACGGGGATGAATGGAAGACGGCGTTTAATACTCCGGAGGGACATTTTGCTCTGGGGCAGTTAGTTTTCCCTTTTCTTTCTTTAGGCTTATGTAGTCCTCCGGCGGTGACGAGGCGTCTAGGAACAACGTAGGAATGCTCCACTGCTACTATTAGTTGTGTGGTTAAGATCAGGGATCTGCAATCTGCATAGTGACCAACCTCTCTGGTTTTCTGAGACTTAGCTTTTTGTTGTTCCTCCTCGGTGACCCATTCATAACAGGTAACCTTGTGATTAAGGGTGAAGGAAGACTTTAAGGCCATCTAGTTCAACCCATATACTAACCTACATGCCCTTACATGTTGATTCAGAGGAAGGCAAAAAAACCCATGTGGCAACAGTAAGCTCCACATTGGGGAAAAAAATTCCTTCCCGACTCCACATACGGCAATCAGACTAGCTCCCTGGATCAACACAATATCAAGGAAACTAGTGTATATAACCTGTAACATTATATTTTTCAAGAAAGGCATCCAATCCCCTCTTAAATTTTAGTAGGGAATCACTCATTACAACATCATACGGCAAGGAGTTCCATAGTCTCACTGCTCTTACAGTAAAGAATCTTCATCTGTGATTATGATTAAGCCTTCTTTCTTCCAATACGTAGAGGATGCCCGTTTATCCCTGTCTCAAGTCTATGAGTGAAAAGGTCATTAGAAAGGTCTTTGTACTTCCCCCTCATATATTTATACATTAAAATAAGATCACCCCTTAGCCTTTGTTTTTCCAAACTAAATAACTCCAAGTGTAATAACCTGTCGCTCTTCTCTGCACCCTCTCTAGTTCAGCTATGTCTTTCTTATACAACGGAGACCAGGACTGTGCACAGTATTCTAAGTATGGTCGCACGAGTGACTTGTATAGAGGTAAAATTATGTTCTCCTCATGAGCATCTATGCCTCTTTTATTGCATCCCATTATTTTATTTGCCTTTGCAGCAGCTGCCTGACACTGGCCACTAAATGTGAGTTTGTCGTCCACCCATACACCCAGGTCTTTTTCAGTGACAGTTTTGCCCAGTGTTCTACAATTAAGCACATAATTATTCATCTTGTTTGTTCTACCCAAGTGCATGACCTTACATTTATCCCCATTAAAGCTCATTTGCCATTTATCAGCCCAAGCTTCTAGTTTACATAAATCCTCCTGTAATATAAAATTGTCCTCCTCTGTATTGATTGCCCTGCAGAGTTTAGTACCATCTGCAAATATTGAAATTCTACTCTCTATGCCCCCTACAAGGCCATTAATAAATATGTTAAAAACAAGCGGGCCCAATACTGACTCCTGTGGTACCTCACTGCTAACTGTCACCCAGTCCAAGTGTGCTACATTAATAACCACCCTTTGTTTCCTATCCCTGAGCTAGCTCTTAACCCACTTAGACAAATTTTCCCCTATCCCCATTGTTTTCGCTTTATGTATCAACCTTTTGTGTGGCACCGTATCAAAAGATTTTAAAAAGTCCATATACACCACGTCCACTGCATTTCCTTGGTCCAGTCCTGAACTTACCTCTTCATAGAAACTCATCAGATTAGTCTGACAGGAACGGTCCCTCGTAAAGCCATGTTGATATTGGGTCATAAGGTTGTTCTTCTTCAGATACTCCATTATAGTATCTCTTAGAAAACCCTCCAGGATTTTACCCACAGTAGAGGTTAAGCTTACTGGCCTATAATTTCCAAGTTCAGTTTTTGTCCCCTTTTTGTATATTGACACCACATTTGCTATACACCAGTCCTGTGGTGCACGACCATATTATTATGGAATCATTAAAGATTAAAAATAATGGTCTATCTCTGACTGTACTTAATTCCT
Source organism: Dendrobates tinctorius (assembly GCF_039654945.1). Classification (NCBI taxonomy): domain Eukaryota; kingdom Metazoa; phylum Chordata; class Amphibia; order Anura; family Dendrobatidae; genus Dendrobates; species Dendrobates tinctorius. The sequence goes on along the minus strand of NW_027361687.1, from coordinate 92,768,431 downwards.
GCAGTACTCAGGGGTGTATCCCATCTGGGCCCAGGGATTTGTCAAATTTAGTGAAATTTAGATGCCGCCGTACTTCCTGCTGGGTTAAGCAGATGACATTTAATGGAGAATATTTTTTTATCACTGATCATGTTATCCGTCATGGGATTTTCTTGTGTAAGTACTGTTTAAAAAAGTCATTAAGCATATTGGCTTTTTCCTCATCCTCATCCACCATTTCACCCAGACTATTTTTAAGGGGACCAACACTATCATTTTTTAGTTTCTTACTATTTATGTAGTTAAAGAATATTTTGGGATTATTTTTTACTTTCTCTGGCAAAGAGTCTCTCTGTCTCAATCTTTGCTGCCTTGATTTGCATTTTACAAAATGTATTTAATTTTCTGTATTTATTTAATGCCTCATCACTTCCTACTTGCTTTAAATCTTTAAATGCTTTATTTTTGTCACTTATTATGCCCCTTACAGCTCTATTTAGCCATAGTGGTTTCCTCCTATTTCTAGCATGTTTATTCCCATTCGGTATATCAGGGGCTTGGGGTTCCTGTGCAAGAAATCTGTCTGGGCCCCTTTCTTTTTATGGCGACTAAGCTACATATATATATATATATATATATATATATATATATATATAGCCAAATATACAGTGGGGAAAAAAAGTATTTAGTCAGTCAGCAATAGTGCAAGTTCCACCACTTAAAAAGATGAGAGGCGTCTGTAATTTACATCATAGGTAGACCTCAACTATGGGAGACAAACTGAGAAAAAAAAATCCAGAAAATCACATTGTCTGTTTTTTTTTCATTTTATTTGCATATTATGGTGGAAAATAAGTATTTGGTCAGAAACAAGCAATCAAGATTTCTGGCTCTCACAGACCTGTAACTTCTTCTTTAAGAGTCTCCTCTTTCCTCCACTCATTACCTGTAGTAATGGCACCTGTTTAAACTTGTTATCAGTATAAAAAGACACCTGTGCACACCCTCAAACAGTCTGACTCCAAACTCCACTATGGTGAAGACCAAAGAGCTGTCAAAGGACACCAGAAACAAAATTGTAGCCCTGCACCAGGCTGGGAAGACTGAATCTGCAATAGCCAACCAGCTTGGAGTGAAGAAATCAACTGTGGGAGCAATAATTAGAAAATGGAAGACATACAAGACCACTGATAATCTCCCTCGATCTGGTGCTCCACGCAAAATCCCACCCCGTGGGGTCAGAATGATCACAAGAACGGTGAGCAAAAATCCCAGAACCACGCGGGGGGACCTAGTGAATGAACTGCAGAGAGCTGGGACCAATGTAACAAGGCCTACCATAAGTAACACACTACGCCACCATGGACTCAGATCCTGCAGTGCCAGACGTGTCCCACTGCTTAAGCCTGTACATGTCCGGGCCCGTCTGAAGTTTGCTAGAGAGCATTTGGATGATCCAGAGGAGTTTTGGGAGAATGTCCTATGGTCTGATGAAACCAAACTGGAACTGTTTGGTAGAAACACAACTTGCCGTGTTTGGAGGAAAAAGAATACTGAGTTGCATCCATCAAACACCATACCTACTGTAAAGCATGGTGGTGGAAACATCATGCTTTGGGGCTGTTTCTCTGCAAAGGGGCCAGGACGACTGATCAGGGTACATGAAAGAATGAATGGGGCCATGTATCGTGAGATTTTGAGTGCAAACCTCCTTCCATCAGCAAGGGCATTGAATATGAAACGTGGCTGGGTCTTTCAACATGACAATGATCCAAAGCACACCGCCAGGGCAACGAAGGAGTGGCTTCGTAAGAAGCATTTCAAGGTCCTGGAGTGGCCTAGCCAGTCTCCAGATCTCAACCCTATAGAAAACCTTTGGAGGGAGTTGAAAGTCCGTGTTGCCAAGCAAAAAGCCAAAAACATCACTGCTCTAGAGGAGATCTGCATGGAGGAATGGGCCAACATACCAACAACAGTGTGTGGCAACCTTGTGAAGACTTACAGAAAACGTTTGACCTCTGTCATTGCCAACAAAGGATATATCACAAAGTATTGAGATGAAATTTTGTTTCTGACCAAATACTTATTTTCCACCATAATATGCAAATAAAATGAAAAAAAAACAGACAATGTGATTTTCTGGATTTTTTTTTCTCAGTTTGTCTCCCATAGTTGAGGTCTACCTATGATGTAAATTACAGACGCCTCTCATCTTTTTAAGTGGTGGAACTTGCACTATTGCTGACTGACTAAATACTTTTTTTCCCCACTGTATATATATATATATATATATATATATATATATAGCCAAACACATACCTGTATATATAAATATATAATACATAGTCTCCTTTATTATGTATATTGCTGTCCCTTACACAGTGCCATTCCTTATCATGCACAGTACCGTTTCTTACATATTGGATTATATAGAGCCCTGTACCGTCCTGTCTTGTTAGCTGTATAATGCAATGATGGCTCATGAAGCATGGAAAAGCATCCTTTCTAATGGAGGAATTGATGAACTGGTAGTCTGGTCACCGACTCCTCGATCAGCAGTCATTTTATATCTAAAAAGAGAGGGGACTATGTAATAAAAGAGGGCGCTGTGAATAACAAAATTAACAAGAATACACTATATAAGAGACAGCACTATACATAACAGCAGAGGAAGCTATATAATAAGGACAGCAAAATATATAACTAGTGAGGATGGTACGTAATAAGAGACGGTGTAATACATAATAAAAGAGGAAACTATGTAACCAAGGATGGTGTTATACAGAATTAGTGAGTACACTATATGCTAAGGGACTGTGTTAGACATAGAGAGTACACTATATACTAAGGGACTGTGTTAGACATAATAACCCATAATGTCTTCCTCCACCTCCCCCTGTTCGTAAGGAAGGCCATTATACAGTTGTGGCCAAAAGTATTGACACCCCTGCAATTTTGTCAGATAATACTCAGTTTCTTCCTGAAAATAATTGCAAACACAAATTCTTTGGCATTATTATCTTCATTTAATTAGTCTTAAATGAAAAAACACAAAAGAGAATGAAGCAAAAAGCAAAACATTGATCATTTCACACAAAACTACAAAAATGGGCCAGACAAAAGTATTGGCACCCTCAGCCTAATACTTGGTTGCACAACCTTTAGCCAAAATAACTGCGACTTACCGCTTCCGGTAACCATCAATGAGTTTCTTACAATGCTCTGCTGGAATTTTAGACCTTTCTTCTTTGGCAAACTGCTCCAGGTCCCTGATATTGGAAGGGTGCCTTCTCCAAACTGCCATTTTTAGATCTCTCCACAGGTGGATTCAGGTCTGGACTCATTGCTGGCCACCTTAGAAGGCTCCAGTGCTTTCTCTCAAACCATTTTCTAGTGCTTTTTGAAGTGTGTTTTGGGTCAATTTCCTGCTGGAAGACCCATGACCTCTGAGGGAGACCCAGCTTTCTCACACTGGGCCCTACATTATGCTGAAAAATTTGTTGGTAGTCTTCTGACTTCTTAATGCCATGCACACGGTCAAGCAGTCCAGTGCCAGAGGCAGCAAAGCAACCCCAAAACATCAGGGAACCTCTGCCATGTTTGACTGTAGGGACCGTGTTCTTTTCTTTGAATGCCTCTTTTTTTCTCCTGTAAACCCTAAGTTGATGCCTTTGCCAAAAAAAGCTCTACTTTTGTCTCATCTGACCAGAGAACATTCTTCCAAAACGTTTTAGGCTTTTTCAGGTAAGTTTTGGCAAACTCCAGCCGGGCTTTTTTATGTCTCGGGTAAGAAGTGGGGTCTTACTGGGTCTCCCACCATACAGTCCCTTTTCATTCAGATGCCGACGGATAGTACGGGATGACACTGTTGTACCCTCGGACTGCAGGGCAGCTTGAACTTGTTTGGATGTTAGTCGAGGTTCTTTATCCAACATCCGCACAATCTTGCGTTGACATCTCTTGTCAATTTTTCTTTTCCGTCCACATCTAGGGAGGTTAGCCACAGTGCCATGGGCTTTAAACTTCTTGATGACACTGCGCATGGTAGACACAGGAACATTCAGGTCTTTGGAGATGGACTTGTAGCCTTGAGATTGCTCATGCTTCCTCACAATTTGGTTTCTCAAGTCCTCAGACAGTTCTTTGGTCTTCTTTCTTTTCTTCATGCTCAATGTGGTACACACAAGGACACAGGACAGAGGTTGAGTCAACTTTTATCCATGTCTACTTGCTGCAAGTGTGATTTAGTTATTGCCAACACCTGTTAGGTGCCACATGTAACTTACAAGTGCCGTTAATTGCACAAATTAGAGAAGCATCACATGATTTTTCGAACAGTGCCAATACTTTTGTCCACCCTCTTTTTTATGTTTGGTGTGGAATTATATCCAATTTGGCTTTAGGACAATTCTTTTTGTGTTTTTTCATTTAAGACAAATTAAATGAAGATAATAATACCAAAGAATTTGTGTTTGCAATCATTTTCAGGAAGAAACTGAGTATTATGTGACAGAATTGAAGGGGTGTCAATACTTTTGCCACAACTGTAAGTCCCCCTTCCTCCCATCCCAATCCCCCAGACCCCTCATAGTCCTCCTCCCCCCGCATCCCATTATTGTCCTCTCCCCAGCCCATCATTGCCCTCTTCACCACCTCCATCATTTTCTTCTCCCCACCACTATATTTGCTTTCTCCCCCACCACTCCTATCATTGCCCATTCAACCACCTCCATCATTTCCTCTTCCTCCACCACCCTCATTATTGCCCTTTCCACCACCACCATCATTGCATTCTCCCCCACCACCCACATCATCATTTCTTTTTCCCCCACCACCCCATCATTGCCCTTTCCACCACCTCCATCATTGCCTTCTCCTCTACCACCCTGTTAGGCGTCGAGTTCCCACCACTGCACAGGGGGAATCTCAAGCCTTGTCCTCTTTGGTCTCCCAATCTTCTAGCAGCCGCAGAGGTTCCTGCTCAGCAGAAGTCGGTTCCAGCGTCTTGCCAAGGCTAATACTAGGCATCTGGTTGGTCTTCCAGGCTCAGCTATTGCATCATGCATGAGTCAGCGGCGAGCAGACGCTCCTGGGACTAAGTCCTGCTTTTCTCCTCCTGAGCATGCCCGTGGGACGACCTCTCATTGGAGGTCGGAGGTCACATGCTCAGGTCCTGTTGCTGCTCTGATTGGACCACCAGGACGGTCCCAGAAGGTTGCAACTCTAAAAGGTTTGCATGGCCGCCCGGCCATGCGCTAATATAGAACAGGATTATAGATAATAATAATAATAATAATACATTTTATTTCTATAGCGCCAACATATTCCGCAGCACTTTGCATTTCAGAGGGGACTTGTACAGACAATAGACATTACAGCATAACAATAATCACATAGATCATAACAGATACCAAGAGGAATGAAGGCCCTGCTCGCAAGCTTACAATCTATGAGGAAAAAAGGGAGACACGAAAGGTGGGTGGTAACAGTTGCCCTGATTGTATGGACCAGCCATAATGTTAAGTGTGTAACAGTACAGATGCAGAGGGCTAATGGATGCATAAAGCATGTGGGAACATGATGTGGGGAACCTGGTTATGGTAAAAACTTTTGGCTGTGCCACATAGGGATAGATTAGGTTAATGTGTTGAGGCGGTAGGCAAGTCTGAGTAAATGAGTTTTCAGGGCATGCTTAAAATTGTGGGGATTGGGGATTAATCGTATTGACCTGGGAAGTGCATTCCAAAGAATTGGCACAGCACGTGTATAGTCTTGGAGACGGGAGTGGGAGGTTCTGATTATTGAGGATGCTAACCTCAGGTCATCAGCAGAATGGAGGGTGCGGGTAGGATGGTATACTGAAACAAGGGAGGAGATGTAGGGTGGTGCTGAGCCACGAAGAGCTTTGTGGGTCAGGGTAATAAGTTTGTACTGGATTCTGGAGTGGATGGATAGCCAGTGTAATGACTGGCACAAGGTAGAGGCATCGGTGTAACGATTGGCGAGGAATATGATCCTGGCAGCAGCATTCAAGACAGATTGGAGGGGGGAGTGTTTGGTAAGACAGATTAGAAGAGAGTTACAATAGTCGAGACGAGAATGAATAAGAGAAAAAGTAAGAGTTTTTGCGGAGTCATAAGTAAGAAAAGGTCTAATTCTAGAAATGTTTTTGAGGTGCAGATAACAAGAGCGAGCCAGTGATCGTATGTGGGGGACAAAGGAAAGCTCGGAGTCAAGTATGACCCCAAGACAGCAGGCATGTTTGCTGGGGAGTAATAGTGGAACGACATCATGTGGAGTGAGTGTAGTATAATTGTCTCAGGTGAATGACTCATTATGAAACCCCTACCCTTGGTACGCATGTATTGTGTAGCCTAGCCTGTTAGCGCCCAGGCAGAGGTGCAAGTAGGAGGCAGAGTCAGAGACTGGCATCAACACCAAGTGGTGGCTTGGTCTGTACGCCACAGTGCACTTGGTCCACACTCCATGGTCGCTAGCGTCAATTAGTTGCGACGCCGAACGCTTAGTAGGTCTAGAGGGAATGAGCGTTTACTTTGCCGAGCTCTGTGAGCTTTAACAGGCTCCAGCATTTATGTTCTGCGGTAGTGCGGCTCTGTGAAGCAACAGAGTCTGCCCCTGTACACACCGGGTGACGTTAACCCCCGTGTGTTCTTCTATTATACTGCCATATAGCATCCGCCATTACTGAGCAGCAGTTTACCACCCCTGCACGGTGGACCCCGGGCTGCGAACACACCTTATTTCCATCTTTCATTATTTGATGCATTCCCCCAGCCCTAACATTATATTAGCGCCAAGGTCTGGCTAGTAATGGTGGACGACCAGCGATTGCAGCGGTATATCCAGCATCTGGAGGGTAGGTTGGCTGCTCTTGAGCGCAAAACCTCAGCCGTGAATGTTATTGCAATAGCTGTTCAGGCTGCTGGCGCGGTTGCAGCTACTTTGTCCACTGCCACCCCTGTTCCGACATTATCCCACCTCCTGCTGCCAGATAAATTTTCTGGTGATAGTAAGGCATGTAAGGGATTTCTGAGCCAGTGTGCAATACACCTTGAGCTCCTGGCTGCACATTTTCCCTCAGAGCGGGCTAAGGTGAGGTTCATAATATCCCTCCTGTCTGACAGGGCATTGGTGTGGGCCACGCCATTATGGGAGCACAACGATCATGTGATACAGAGTGCTCCACGGTTCTTGAGCACTCTGAAACAGGTCTTTTTAGGACCACGGGTCAACCATGATACGGCGCTCCAACTGTTGGCATCGACACAGGGCTCGTCCATGGTCAGTCATTTTGCCATCCTCTTCCGGACTCTAGCGTCTGAGCTGGAGTGGTCGGATAAAGCACTCATTCCCGTATTTTGGAGGGGCTTGCTGACCATGTGAAGGACACCCTGGCCACTAGGTAGATTCCCGCCACACTGGAGGAGTTAATAGCAATATCTACTCGCATCGACCTCCGCTTTAATAAGCGAAGGTTGGAGCGAGTCCAGTGTAGGCAGAGGTTTCGGCTGGCACCTACCTTCGCCAAACCTCTGGAACCTCTGGTCCAGGCATTCGAGCCACATGAGGCCATGGAGACGTCTTGAACAGGATCCAAGTCCCAGACCGCTCGTGCACGCATGGTCTGTTATGTCTGCCGGCAGTCAGGACATCTCACCTCCAGATGTCGTCAGCAACTGGGAGAGCGTCCCCGTTTTGTGACCTTGGGAGCTGGTTCACTAAACGCAGCGGTGTCTTCTTCTAAGTTGACCTTTAAGGGTACAGTTTCTATGGGCTCATCCACCCATGTGGTAGAGCTTTGCGTGGATTCCGAGGTGGAGGGCAACTTCATGTCTTCTGCCTTCGCCCAACGGCATGCAATTCCACTAGTTATGCTCGCCAAGCCAGTGACCATACGGGTGATAAATGGGTCGACACTACCATCACAGATAACCCATCAGATCATCCCTTTTACGCTATCCATGTCTCCATTCCATCAGTAGCTTATCTCCCTTCTTGTCATTCCCAAGGGAATTGATGAGATCCTCTTAGATATGCCGTGGCTTCGGTATCAGTCCCATCATATAGAGTGGTCCTCAGGGAGAATTCTGGGATGGAGTAAATCCTTTGTTGGTAGATGTCAGAGGGAGTGCATTCAGGTTGCTACTACTGAGGTACCCCCAGATCTTTCCCTTCTTCCCAAGCACTATTGGTCCTATGCGGACATGTTCTCCAAGAGGGCGGCGGAAACCCTTCCGTCTCATCGCCCCTATGACTGCCCTATTGACCTCTTGCCTGGTGCTGAGCTTCCCCAGTGTTGAGTTTATCCTCTCTCTCTCCTGGAGACGGAGGCTATGTCTCAGTACATTTGGGAGAATCTGGCAAGGAGCTTTATTAGGAAGTCAGTGTCACCTGCAGGGGCGGGGTTTTTCTTTGTGCAGAAGAAAAATGGAGAACTACGGCCATGCATTGACTACAGGGGTCTTAACGCCATCACCGTTAAGAACAAGCACCTTCTGCCCATGATATCTGAGCTTTTTGATAGGTTGCGAGGAGCGAGGGTCTTCACTAAGCTGAATCTGCGGGGTGCTTACAACCTGATTCGCATCCGTGAGGGAGCCGAATGGAAGACAGCATTTAACACCAGGGATGGGCATTATGAATACCTGGTGATGCCCTTCGGGCTCTGTAATGCTCCTGCCGTCTTCCAAGACTTTGTGAACGACATCTTCCGGGATATGCTCACCACCTCGGTTGTAGTCTATCTGGATGATATCCTCATCTACTCTCCAGATATAGACTCCCACCAGAAGGATGTTTGCAAAGTCTTTGACCTTCTACGGGCAAACTCCCTCTATGCCAAGTTGGAGAAGTGTGTGTTTGAGCAGGAGTACTTGCCTTTCCTGGGCTATATCATCTCAGCAAAGGGGTTGGCCATGGATACTGCCAAACTACAGGCAGTGATGGATTGGCAGGAGCCTCACTCCCTCAAAGTGGTGCAGCGCTTTATGGGATTTATTAACTACTACCGCCAATTCATCCCGTACTTCTCGACTTTGGTAGCTCCCTTGGTTGCCATCACTAAGAAGGGAGTGAATCCTAAATTGTGGTCAGAAGAGGTCTCCAAGACCTTCCTCTCCATCAAGTCTCACTTCGCTAGCGGTCTCATTTTACATTGCCCCAATGTGGATAAGCCATTTATTTTAGAAGTGGATGCCTCGTCCGTCAGTGCTGGAGCAGTCCTGTTCCAAAAGGATGCTCAAGGTCGGAAGCATCCTTGCTTCTTATTCTCCAAGACCTTCTCACCGGCGGAGAGGAACTATTCCATTGGGGACAGGGAGTTGCTAGCCATGAAGTTGGCCTTTTCTGAATGGAGACACATCCTGGAGTGGGCTCGCTATCCCTTCCAAGTTTACACTGACCACAAAAATCTAGTTTATTTACAAACTGCCCAGCGGCTAAATTCTCGCCACGCTAGATGTTCCCTGTTCTTCGCCCGGTTCCATTTTACCCTCCATTTCCTCTCCGGGGAGAATATTCGGGCCGACGTTCTCTCCTGCTCTGTAGTGTCATCAGAGGAGGAGGAGCCTCGGTTAAATTGTCCCCCCAGAAAGCCTGAGAACTGTGGCCCCGGTTTCGCTAGAGACTGTGCCCCTGGGCAAGACTTTTGTTCCATCTAATTTGCGACCAGATGTTCTCTCTTGGGCTCATTTGTCCAGGGTAGGTGGACATTTTGGGACCAAGAGGACATCTGAGCTCCTGGTGAGGTTGTACTGGTGGCAGCATATGGCCCGTGACCTCAGAGACTATATTCGGGCATGTGTCTCCTGCGCATTAGGAATCGGTCTACTCGGCAATGACCTACTGGGTTACTTTACCCTGTGCCGGTGGCAGACAGGCCCTGGGAGAGGGTCGGAATGGACTTCGTGGTGGGCTTACACAAGTCTCGCGGCTGCACCATCATCTGGGTAGTCACCGACCATTTCTCCAAAATGGTGCACCTAGTACCTCTCCCTCGGGTACCATCTGCAGGGCCTTGGCGGCGTTGTTTATAAAGCATGTCTTCCGCTAACATGGTATGCCAGACAAAATTGTCAGCGATTGGGGTCCCCAATTTGCATCTCGGTTCTGGAGAGAGCTTTGTCAGCTACTCAGCATTGAGCTGAATCTCTCTTCAGCTTACCATCTCGAGATGAATGGGTTGGTAGAGAGGGCCAACCAGACTCTGGTTATGTACCTGCGGCATTTTGTTTCAGCCAGGCAGGATGATTGTGCATCCTTGCTACCACGGGCAGAGTTTGCACTGAACAACGCCGTAGCCAACTCCACCAGACAAACCTCGTTTCTCCTTATCTACGGCCAGCATCCGCGGGTTCCTGTGCCCATGCTCGTGTCTTCCACCCACTTTAGGGTGGCAGACTAGGTGGTGGAGGAACGTGACATTTGGGTCCACACACAGGATGCCATCCAGGCCTCCAAGGAGATAATGAGGGTTTCTGCCGATGCTCACCGGCACCCCGCTCCAATCTTTGCTCTTGGCGACCTAGTGTGGCTCTCCGCCCGTAATATCAGGCTACGGGTCAAGTCCTCTAAGTTTATGCCTCGCTTTATAGGACCCTTCAAGGTCCTTGAGCAGGTTAACCCTGTGGTCTACCATCTGGCCCTTCCTCCACACCTGGGTATCACTGACACCTTCCATGTGTCCCTCCTTAAGCCCGTTCACATGTCCCGGTTTTCAGAGCCATCTACCGGGACATCAAGCTTGTCCTTGGACACGTACAAGCTGAACGCGATCGTGGGGTGTAAGGTGGCACAGGGCAAAAAATATTATCTAGTGGACTGGAAGGGTCATGGTCCAGAGGACAGGACCTGGGAACCTGTAGAGCACATTCGTGCTCCTCAGCTCATTGCAGCTTTTGAGCAAAGCAAGGCCCAAGGAGGGGGGCCCTAGGAGGGGGGGTAAAGTTAAGCATCGAGTTCCCGCCACTGCACAGGGGGAATCTCAAGCCATGTCCTCTGCAGTCTCCTATTCTTCTGCAGCCGCAGAGGTTCCTGCACAGCAGAGACGTCGGTCCCAGCGTCTTGCCCAGGCTAATGCTAGGCGTCTGGTTGCTCCTCCAGGCTCAGCTATTGTATCATGCATGAGTCAGTGGCGAGCAGATGCTCCTGGGACTAAGTCCTGCTTTTCTCCTACTGAGCATGCCCGTGGGACGACCTCTCATTGGTGGTCACATGCTCAGGTCCTGTTGCTGCTCTGATTGGGCCACCAGGAAGGTCCCGGAAGGCTGCAACTATATTGTCTCAGCTGAATGACTCATGAAACCCCTACCCTTGGTACGCATGTGATGTGTAGCCTAGCCTGTTAGCGCCCAGGCTGAGGTGCAAGTAGGAGGCAGCATCAGAGATTGGCATCAACGCCAAGTGGTGGCTTGCTCTGTAAGCCACGGTGCACTTGATCCACAATCCACGGTCGCCAGCATCAATTAAGGGCGTCTGGAGTTGCGATGCCGAATGCTTTGTAAGTCTAGAGGGACTCTGACCCTGAGTCCTTGGGGCTGAGTTCTCTGACCATTTACTGAGCATTTACCTTGCCGAGCTCTGTGAACTTTTACAGGCTCCGGCATTTATGTTCTGCGATAGTGCGGCTCTGTGAAGCAACAGAGTCCCCCCTGTACACACGGGGTGACGTTAACCCCGCCATTACTGAGCAGCAGTTTACCACTCCTGCACAGTGGATCCTGGGCTATGAACACACCTTATTTCTATCTTTCATTATTTGGTGCATTCCGCCAGCCCTAACGCACCCCATCATGGCCTCTTCCCCATCAACCCCATCATGACCTTCTCCCCATCACCCCATCATGGCCTTCTCCCCATCACCCCATCATGGCCTTCTCCCCATCATCCCATCATGACCTTCTCCTCCACCTACACATACACACACACACACATACACACACATACATACATACATACATACATGCACACACATACACACATACATAAACACATACACACAGCACCTCTCACCTGTCCACAGCATCACTGGCGCCAGCGCTTTCTCGCTCTGGCACAGCGGCTAGCTGGCCGCTGAATGATGATGTCATCTAGCGGCACTGCTCTCTGTGTCAGAGACAGGAAGCGCTGGTGCCGCCATGCACCCGGCCACACCCATTTCAGAACTAGTCACACCCATGTCCATGCCCCAACCACACCCTTTTAGCACTGCTGATCACACTGAATGGTACTGAGGGCACAGTGGCTGGCATTATGGGCACAGTGGCTGGTACTGTGGGCACACTGACTGGCACTGGGGAAAACAAAGAACAGAGAGAGACAAAGAAAGGAGAGAAAGAAAGAAAGAAAGAAAGAAAGAAAAGAGAGAGAAAGAAAGAAGAAAGAAACAGAGAAAGAAAGAAAGAGGATAGAGAGAGAAAGAACGAACAGACAGAAAGAAAGGAAGAACAGAGAGAGAAAAAAGAACAGAGAGAGAAAGAAAGATTAGAGCACAAAAGAAAGAAAGATTAGAGAGAGAAAGAAAGAGGGGAAAGAAAGAGAAAGAAAGAACAGCGTGAAAGAGAGAAAGAAAGAGGGGAAGAAAAGGAAGAAATAACAGAGAGAGAGAAAGAAAGAAAGAAAGAAAGAAAGAAAGAGAAAAAGGGGAAAGAAAAAACAGAGAGAAAGAAAGAGAGGAAAGGAAGAAAGAACAGAGAGAAAAAAAGAAGAAAGAAAGAAAATGAACAGAGAGAGAAAGAAAGAGTGGACAGAAAAAAAGAACATAGAGAGAGAAAAAATGAAAGAGGGTAAAGAAAGAACAGAGAGGGAGAGAGAAAGAAAGAGGGGAAAAAATAAAGAAAGAGCAGAGAGAAAGAAAGACTAGACAGAAAAAAAGAACAGTTAGGGAAAGAGAAAGAAAGAGGGGATAGAAATAAAGAACAGAGAGAGAGAAAGAAATATGGGAAGGAAAGAAAGAACAGGGAGAGAAAGAAAGATGGGAAGGAAAGAAATAACAGAGAGAGAGAAAGAGAAGAAAGAAAAAACAGAGAGAGAGAAAGAAAGAACAGAGAGAGGAAGAAAGAAATAAAGAACAGAGAGAAAGAATAGAGAAAGAAAGAAATAACAGAGAGAGAAAGAAAGAAAGAAAGAAAGAAAGATTAGAGAAAGAGAAAGAAGGGAAATAAAGAAATAAAGAAATAAAGAACAGAGCGAAAGAAGGAACAGAGAGAAAGAGAAATGAAGAGGGGAAATAAAGAAAGAACAGAGAGAAAGAAAGAAGAGAGAAAAAGAAACACAGAGAAAGAAAGATTCTATAAAGATACTATAGCAGCCCGGCTCCCGTTGTAATGCCCACCTGAGCCTCCCGATGCAGGACATATGATCCGCTCACATGGCGGCATCCCTGATTCCAAGGTGATCCCGCTGTCCGCGCTGTCGGAGGAGGACATGATGATGGATCTGAAGCATTCCCCGGAGTGCCTCCATGGTTCCGTCACAATCTCCTCCCAAAATTACCTCATTTCCGGTCAGCTTCTAGCACGTCACTTCTAGTGGAACGTCACATGCGAATTTTAAAGTGCTCTTCGGGGCTTCGCAGTGTACTCCTGTGTCCATGGGAAAAGTAAACTTCCGGCTGGGGCCGTGGGGCAGACTCTCTCAAATTCGGGACTGTCCCACTGGATCCAGGATGGTTGGGAGGTATGAATGTTCCCCACCATACACCTTGTACACGCATAGCTCCGCACACCTCATATACACACGGTTCCGGTTTGTATGCCTCGTACAAACACAACTCCGCTCCATACACCTCACACACACACGGCTCCACTCAGTACACACATGGTTCCACTCCGTACACCTCGTATACACGCGGCTCCACCCCGTACACCTCTCTGCTCCGTACACACACGGCTCCGCTCCGTACACCTCATACACATGTGGCTCTGTTCCGTACACCTCATACACATGTAGATCATGACTAAGACTCTTTAGTTGAAATGCGTTGTTCCTCCTCACTGGTGTGCTCAGTGTTTGCTATGAAGACATTTTTAAAGAACTAATAAATTTTTAAGTTGTCCAATAAAGCTTTGTATTGTTGCAGCTGCCTGCGTCTCAAGCTGGATCACATTTTTTTTCTCCTGTTCCTAATTGATGTGGATGCTCACCACAATCCATGCTGGGCGTTGGCAGGCTTGGGGATTTCATTGCAAACCGGTAAGCTGATTACACTTTTTTTACTTATACACACGTAGCTCCACCCCGTACACACACTGCTTCGCTCTATACACCTCATACACACACGGCTCTGCTCCGTACACCTCATACACACGTGGCTCTGCTCCGTACACCTCGTACACACACGGCTCCGCTCCGTACACCTCGTACACACGTGGCTCCACTCTGTACACCTCATACACACGAGGCTCTGCTCCGTAACCTCATACACACGTGGCTCCACTTCGTACACCTCATGCACACACGGCTCCGCTCCGTACACATGGCTCTGCTCTGCACACCCCATACACATGCGGCTCCGCTCTGTACACCTCGTATACATGCGGCTCCGCTTCTTACACCTCGTACACATGAGGCACTACTCCGTACACCTCGTACACACACGGCTCTGCTCCGTCCACTTTGTACACACACGGCTCAGCTACATCCACCCTGTAAACCCCTCCTGACCCCACACATAAACTTCCCTCATCCAGCACGATGACAACCAGCACAGCAGAGTCCTGCATACACCGAGGCACCTGAACATGTGACCCCTGACTCCGCCTCTCCTGTGATCTCATCACAGGTCCTGTGCCCACAGAGTAGCCCAGCGATGTCATTGCTGGGATTTATCAGTGAGGGGCTTCGGTGGCCGGTGGGTCTCTGGGAGGGTGAGGATTGGGTCGGCGCATGGGGGGGGTGGCGGCTCAGTGCAATGCAGAAAAAATAAGCTCCCGCCAGCGACGGTTAGGAGGTATGCATTAGCCATCCTGCAGGGCCCCCCTGGAGCCTCTGGGCCCCAGTGCAGCCCCACCAGTTTAACCGGCGATATGTCCGTCCATGCAGTATATATTGTGCACAGGTCCTATTCAGGATGCTAATAAACGTCTCCCATTTTCTTTGTGTATTTTTATGTGTCAGGATATTGTCCCAGTTAATCGCACCAAGATCATCTCTCATCCGTTGGAAATTTGCCTTCCTGAAGTTTAGTTTCCTTGTAACCACTCTACTACACATCTTATTAAAGGATACATGAAAACTTATTATTTTGTGATCACTATTACCCAAGTGACCCCCAACCCTTATATTCGATATGCGGTCTGGCCTGTTGGTTAATATTAGGTCTAGCAGTGCCCCCCCTCTTGTTGGGTCCTGATCCAGTTGTGAAAGGTAACTGTCTCTCATAGTTGTCAAAAACATATTACCTTTGGTGGAACTGCAGGTTTCTGTTCCCCATAATAACTAATAATGACTTCTCCTTGAGTCGCTGCTTCATCTATTTCCTTTGGAGGATATTCTCCGTTGCTTCCATTATTCTTGGAGACTTATAACAAACCCCTATCAGTAATTTATGTTTTTTCTCCCTCTCCTTATCTCCACCCACAGGGACTCTACATTTTCATTAGATTCATATATATTATCACGCAGGATGGGCTTTAAAGATGATTTTACATATAAACACCCCCCTCCCCCCCTCACTTATTTGTACGGTCATTTCTGAACAGACTATAACCCTGTAAATTAACAGCCCAGTCATGGCTCTCCTCCAGCCATGTCTCAGATATCCCTACCATGTCATCATTATTCTCCAAAAAAATTTATTTTAATTCCTCCATTTTGATGGTGAGGCTGTCCAAGTTTGATGCATATCTGATGCCCCGTGTCGATGAGCTCATTGAGAGGCTAGGATCAGCCAGCTATAACACCATTCTGGACCTAACAAAAGGATACTGGCAAATTCTACTGTCCCCAAGTGCCAAGGAAAAGACAGCCTTCTCTATGCCTGATGGGTGCTTTCAATACACCAGTATGCCGTTCGGTCTGCAGGGAGCCCCAGCTACCTTCCAGAAGGCCTGAACTGAATCCTAGTCTCTCACAAAAAGTATCCGGCTACTTTTCTGGACGACATTGTGATCTTCAGCCCAGATTGCCGAAATCACCTGCAGCAAGTCCAGGCAGTACTGGATGCACTGAGGAAGACAGGGTTAACTATAAAACAAAAGAAGTATGCCATGGGCAAGGAAGAGGCAAAAAACTTAGGATACATCATCAGAATGGGAAAAATAAAGCTGCACGTAAATAAGTTGGAGGCAATCCAAAATTTTCCGCAACCAGTCTTCAAGTAGCCAGGTCGGGCATTTCTGGGAATTGTAGGATTTATCTCAAATGTTGCCACAATAGCCACCCCCTGAATGGGCACAAGGATGTCAATGGCCAAGTTGTCCTCTGAAGCAGATATGGCATAGGAGGAGTTAAAATTTGCCCAATGAAAACAACCGGTTTTGATCGCACCTCATTTCACAAAGGAGTTTGTGGTCCAGGCGGATGCCTCTGAGGTCTGGTTGGGAGCTGTGTTGTCCCAGGTAGTAGATGGGGATAAACATCCAGTCCAATACCTGAGTGGCAAGCTCTCCTCCTGTGAAAAGAACTATTTCTGGAGCTTCACGACTTCAGATTCCATGTTGAGCATAGGCCAGGGAAGCTAAATGGTAGCACAGATGCCCTATCCAGACTTTCCTACTTAGTGAGTAAAGTTGCCAAAACCCCCAGCTTTGGTCAGAGAAGGATATGTGACAAAGTTACTGGCAAAGTGCTGAAGGGGAGATATGTTTCATTGAGGCTATTAGGTTCAATGATTTGAAACCCAGAAGTTTCCTCCAGCACACTATGTGTTGAGAGGGGTTAATCACCCATTTTAAGGGCTGGGTTTTTGTGAACAATCATAGAGCGGGTGGGAGCTTGTCCATCTTATCTCCACCCCAGGGTGTGGTCTGTGATTTAAATAGTCGGCTTCCAGATGCATTCATTGTTCGGTAGGCCTGGAGATTGGAACTACAGAGCTAGGTGTCCTGACAAGGAAACTTATCCTGTGAATGTTGTTTTTTGTTTTCCTGAGTGGGCAGATCCCCACAACCACACAGAATGTGCTGTATGTTTTGCTAGTTTTTCTTTTCTTTAGGCCAGGAAGGCCTTCTTTTATTTTGACAAATCTGCCCTGGCTTATGCAGCAATCCTAAGGCAAGACTGACCCCGGCCTTAAAGAGACAGTGTTCCATTGTCTACCATCGTGAGCAACTGAGTGAGTCGTTCTAGGACAAGAGGTACTGTGCCCCACGATCTGTAGGTAAAATTTTTAACTGGACTGGAAGTAGCAAGCCTCAGTCTTTGTGAGGGCACTGTTAAAATTTTTATGTTATTCATTTACTTCCTATTTTACCATGATTGCTATGGTGAAAGAACCTCCTTAAGTCATATTCGTGTCCACATTTCTTTGCAGGGCAAATGTCCTGCTCTTACCATCATTTAGCTTCCTTTTCCAGCCCCCTTAACACTGACTATGGCCATTTTCCAAATTATAGTAAACTCCTTCGGCATTCAAAAATGATACTTGTTTGAAATTTCCATATGATTGAAAAGAATCTTTATTCACAGTCTATTGTAAATAGACATCCTTGATAGAGGCCAGAGACCCTATGGAATATTTTGTCTTGTCCATTGACTTTGTCGGCTGTGAATAAAGATTCTTTTCAATCATATTGAAACTTCACAGAAGTATAATTTTTGAGTGCCAAAGGTGTTTACTATAATTTGTATTCAGCTTTTCCTTCTGAGCACCTACACCTTATAAGTGAGGTGCAAAATCTTTGGACTATTTTTTACTATGACCATTATACAGCCATTTTAAAGCACTGAAGTTCATGTCCCTATTGATCAGCATTGGGTAAGGGTCCAGGGTCAAGTTTGGACCCAAACAATCCTTTTTACTGTACGTTCAAAGAACATACACAACCACAGGTTCAACTCATCTATACTTGTGACATATACTGTCGAACTCGGTTAGTGTGAAATTTCTTTGGTTTGAAATAAAAAAATAAACATGGCCTTGAACAGGTGTAAAAATTTGGTGGTTCAAAAATTGACTATTATCATGTACACTGTAGAACTTGGTTTATGTGAAATTTAATTAATTTGAAATGAAACAAAAAATTGTCCTGATACAGGTGTCGCCACTTGGTCCCTTGGTACTCAGTCCTCAACCACTACTGTTTCTCCCGTTGTGGCTTCCTCGTCTTCTACGAGCACGTGTCCATGAACATCACCTAATGCACTTACTGGAATTATCCACTTAACGACTGACATGTGGACAAATGCTTATGGCCAGGGATGCTACATTTCCCTGATAGAATACTGGGTGAACATTGTGGAGGCTGGGTCCAAGTCATGACACCTGCTCTCGATACCCAGGATTGTTGGCCCTACTTCCATCAGGGTTTCCTCCATTTCCTACACCAGTTCCTGCACCCTCTCCCCTCTCCTCTTCATCCTCCATCTCCAATGTGCTATTTCAGAGCACGCTGTACACATGAGCCAGAACATAGAAGCTCTGCAGTACTGCCTCAGCAAAGGGGCAATAGGCTCTGTTGAAGAGAATTTGTCTAAGAGACAAACTGCACACTGCGTTAAGGAATAATAGTGGGTTGCGCTCCCAGGGCCGTGGGGTACTCGGTACCGGGCCGGTCTCGGCGGGATGCGTCACAGCAGCAGTGACCCGGACCGTGGCCCTGGGCGCCCAAGTAATGGGGGAAATGCGAATGGTGGAATGTAGTTAGATGGAATAGTTCGTGACGCCACCTGTGGTGTTCGGCAAGTGAGATGTTAGGCCGACGCTGCTTGCAGATCCTCTGGGGCTGGTGATGGGTTGCAGCCAAGATGGTGAAGCTCCCCACAGGTGGAGCTGTAGCCCCAGGGCAGTGTAGATGTAGGGGGAAGAGGAGAGGTGCAGGCAGTGTAGAAGCTGGTACCCAGATGTAGCGGTGTTGGGTGTGTTGGCGCAAGAATCAATGGAGGACACCAGGGCTTGTAGTTCCAAAGCTTTACTCACAGTCTGTAATACATACAGGTGCCGGCCACCGTGCCATGTCCTCCAGGTCAGGGACTCAGCCAACCTCCAGGCAAGATGGAATGCTCCCTACCAACGCTCCGCCAACATGTGCCTTTCTGAACGTCTCCTCTTATAGCGTCTTATAGTGTGAAGATCTCCTAGTACTGAGTTAGACTGGAGTTCCTCCTATCAGATGTTCCCAAGAACTCTACTTGTACGGCAGACAGCTGTAGCCTGCTTCGGGGACTCCGACTCCTGAGCCCCGGCTCTCTATCCGTGTTGCTGTTGTGCCCCCAAGTCTTAGATGGGAGTAGTGCATTTACAGCCCACTACTCCACCGATGTCTGCTGCAGAACCATTAATGTCCATACAACCTCGGGGACCGGGCCCCGGCCTTGCACTTAGAACTTCTAGGCAGAGTTCTTCCTCTAACCTTCGTCCTCTGTGTTCCCCTTTTCTCCTATGTTCTGTACTTGTCATTCTTTCCTATGGAAGCTCAGGCTTCAGTTCAATGTCTTTCTCCTTCTTTCCTTTCCCGTGCCAGCAGACCCGGGTCACTCAGGCCTGCTGCAGCACTCCTTCCTCCTTCCCTCTCTCAGGGATCTTCTTTCCCTTACTCCTCTCTGAGTGACTCTCCTCTGACTGACTGACCTGTAATCCTAAACCTTCCCACTCTTTTATGTATTCTCAACTCCACCCACCTCCCAGCACGTTTCGTGTTCCAAGCAGGGAGCAACCAAAGGTACTCTGCTACACTCTAAGCAAGGAGCCGCAATGTGGCTTTGCTGAACTACCCTGTTGTGTGGGGTGCGAGTGTTGGAGTGTGATCAGGAGATCCCACCTTACCTGGATGGTGGGGCACTACACCTCAGGAGGAGGTGCAGTACCTCTGTGGCGACTGAGCCTCAGGGGCGCCACAATAGACCAGACAGGTCTTGCGTTTTTTTTTTATCTGAACCTCCAAACAGGCATGGTTGTGTGGGACAATAACTTGGTGGTGGCTGTGAAGCTTTGAAAGCTCACACACGTAACCATGCTACCATGCTTGGCACATGTGCTCAGCTTGCCAGTTCAGCATTTTCAGAAAACCTACTTAGATTAGCCAGAGCATATGGTCAAGGTATGCCACATTTGTGCCTGCTTAGACGAGTCAACTAGAGTTACCACCACCCTGGCACTGCTGCAGCAGCAGCGCTTGAAAGTGCCAGCTCACAAACTGGTGTGATCACATGCTGGAACTTGACACTGCACATGGAATGCCAGCTCCAACATGCCCGTTGGTATACTTGTCAGACTCCACATGTAACAACTGAAGAGTGGGCATGGATGTTTGACTTTTGTGCAGTTCTCCATGACTTTGAGGACTCCACAAAAGATGGTGAGCAGCGATAACACCATTATAAGTGCAACAAATCCACTTTTGCTCCTAATTAAACAGTCGCTGGAGACAATTAAATGTGAAGCTTTGCATACGAAAAAGGTGGAGATAGAGAAAGACACAAAACAGGGAAATAATACACATCCCAACCTTATCTCATCTGCTCAGCACAAAATTGGTTAACAAAGAGGAGGTGGAGGATGATGAGGAAGAACAGGACCTGGCTGATAGCGCAAAAGAGGGTGGTACCCACACAAATTTCATCCTGTCTCCCTGACGTGGATAGGCTGAGGATGTGAATGAGGAGGAAGAGAGGGAGGAGGAGAAGGAAAGTTCTCATCATGGTGGAGACAGGGAAGTGTTAGCTGCAGGGAGTTTCGCACATACAGCTGACTTTATGTACCACTGCTTTTCCCTCATGCTACCCTTGGGTTACATTCATCTTATCCGATAAAGAGTACTGGTTGTTCACCATGCTAGATCCATACTACAAGGAGAACTTTGCATATCTTCTTCCTGAGTCAGAGAGGTCTTTCAAAATGGTGTTATGCAAGAATCCAATTGCGGAAAATATGTTGAAAAAATTTTCATCAGGCAATGCTAGTGCCACGGGGCAAGCTTCCTTGCCGAACCAAAGAGGAGAGATGAGGGAGAAAAACACCAGTTACAGCAGAGGCAGGGATAAAGACCTGGGCCAATTTCATGACACCCTCACAGCATCCATGCACTCATGGCTGGGTATTTTTGACAAGGAAGGAAAAGTTTTAATAGATGGTAAAACAATACCTTGCCATCTAAACCATGGTATTCCCTAAATCTTCTGCGACCTTGAGCTATTGGGTCTCAAAGCTGAACACACAGCATGAGCTGTCACTCAATGCCTTGAAGGTGTTGTGCTGCCATGATGTTAGTGTCTTGTCTGAGTGGATTTTTTCTGGCACCGGGTGGTTTCGCCAGACAGGTGCTTTTGCCTGTCAACAGGAGATGCAGACAGGCTCACTCTCATAAAAATTAACACACCCTGTATTAGGCCCTCCAGTTGTCGCCATTCAGGGGTCTATGGATAGCACTCCTCATAAGGAGTACATAGTGTACACTTTCAAAATATTTAAGTTAAAAAATTACTTTTTACACTGTTATTGTTGCGTTAAGGTGGTATGTAAAACTTACAAAAAGCATAGAAAAATATTTCTGGATTAGATTGCTCAACGATAGTGAATTATATGCTTTCTGTCACAAATTTGTTGCTATATAACACTGCAAAAAAAGCAATTAAAAATGTTGTTTCCTTGATAACCACATTTTGCGGATTATAAAACGCACCCCAAATTTTGAGGAGAAAAATAGGAAAAATTTTTTTTTTAATAAAATGGTGGTGCTTCTTATAATCCATGCATCTTATTGCTTACCGGGGGTGGTGGCTGCAGTTAAGCGGAGTCCAGGGTAACTGCTGTAGGAGGCAAGAGAGGAGCGTTGCTGCAGGCCGCAAACTGGGATGAGGGGGTGTTCCGATGTGCGCCGCAGCGGGTTTTCGGTTGTGTGGGGGCTCTGTCGACATTTTGTGAATGCCCAGAGTCCCCACAGTTACATGGATTACTGTGCGGTGGACTCCGGGATAATGGCTGCTGGGGGCGGCACATGCGCAGATGGAGATCTCGACACCAAGATCTTTAACAGCATTCCCCACACCTCTGTGCCATGTGGACACTCTGCCTATTTTGGTTTGCCATATGAGTTCTCCAGAGTCGGTCAGGTAGCCATGCTTAGGGACATCTCTATTTAGAGGCTGCACTTTACTTTTCCTGTGGCTTACAATATATATTTTTCCACCTATCTACTTCCACATTGTTCTTTTTGCTTTCATTTGGTCATTTAGGCTATGTTCCTCACATCATGCCATCTGCAAATTATATCTCTATGATCTCATACAGAGTAGATGTATGTGTGGTCCTCTTGTAATAAGGGCGATCGGGGGGGTAGTCAGAGCCAGTTTCTTAAAGGCAAAGTACATGAATAGAGTCCAATGAGCCAACTGCCAGTGAGCACTCCCCTGGTCCCTTGCATATAGACAGTTGGGACCAGTCAAGACAGTTGTTCTTGCTCCAGCCACAGTAGTCCAGGCAAAACAGAGGCAGAAGAGTCAACCGATGTCCAACGAAGAAAACAACTTGTTTAATGTAACAGGATATAAAGAATAAAGTGACAAAAATACATCACAGGATTCCTGATCTCTCCCTGATGCTGGCTACATCCGTATCCACAATGGCTGCAGAAGCCGGAGATCACAAAAATCCTCACGCTGGTGTCTGGCTGCCTGAGACCTCTTCAGCATGGGGCCCTCCTGAAGTCCTGGAGACCCATAGTGCAGTCCTTTTAGTCCTTATTTTGTAGTCCTTCAGAATCCAGGGCAACAGTTCCCTCCTGTCTAGAGGCCTGGCAATGCCCTTGGTCTTATACATCTGCCCTGCTCAACAATCAGGGCAGCTCTGAGGAAGCAGTAGCTTCCTTTCCACCTCCTGGCTGCAAGCACAGCCCACAACTGTTAACCATTGCTGTCCCTGAACTAGCAACAGTACATAACCACATGGCAGATTACAGCAGATAAAGGAGAACACATTACAATCAAGGCAGTTAACACATAAGAGGTATGAAGGTGACACGGAAGGATGAGAGGGTGCAACTGAGGGGAACTGCCACCTCCTTACACTGCTCCCTCCTTAAACATGGCCGTACCTGGCCATGACAAACTTGGCAAAAACATAAAACAGTTCATAAAGAGTTATCTAACAGCCAGTTATCCCCTTAACACGGGCAGCTACAGTCTCTGAAGTGGGCCTCACTTAGACCCAACAGTCCATCCTTGTGTAGGGATCAACGTGACCCTGGTCCTTCTGGGGACAGTCTTCCCCTATTGTCTGTACAAATCCCCTCTGAAATGTAAAGTGCTGCGGAATATGGGAATATGTCGGCGCTATAGAAATAAAATTTATTATTATTATATTCCCCTCCCTCCTTTCACCAGACCACAGGTCTTTTTTTGACAGTGGTGGGCTGCATTTAAACATGGGGCCAGTCCAAAGGTACGTATGGGGATAAAGTACAGGGGCATGCAGTCCAGCAGCCACATCTAGAGTCCACTGTCATTGATCCCCATGGGGTCTTGGTCCCGTGATCCAGTAAGGTAAGCACTAGAGTTGAGCGAAACGGGTCGAAAAAATTAAAAAGTCGCCGACTTTTGGCAAAGTCGGGTTTCATGAAACGAAACCCGACCCTAGGATGAGGTCGGCCACGAGGTCGGCGACTTACGCGCCAAAGTCGTGTTTCAAAAGTTTGTTTTGCGCTCTTTTTCAGCCAATCAGGATCCACGGACACTGTGGGCAACGTGATGACATAGGCATGGGTCACCACCATCTTTCAGAAGGGCATGCAAGTGATTGGCTTGCTTTGGTGGGCGTCACAGGGGGTATAAAAGGGCGTGCACCCCGACCGCCATCTTACTTCTACCGATCTTAGTATAGGGAGAGGTTGCTGCTGATTCTGTAGGGAGAGCGTTAGGCAGGGAAGAAGACAAAAAACTGCTTCTGCTGCTAGCGATTTGGCCTGCACAACACACCAGTCACTGTGTGTGCAGTGCAAGGGGAGGCTATATAGTGGTGTATCAGTGTGTTGGTTGTTGGGCTGCCTTCTAAGGCTTCCTGACATTCCTGCATTGCTGTTTACCCACTGCTCAGCAAACTGCTTTTTTAAAAGCAATCCCAATTTTTTTTTTTTGTCCTGCTGCAAAGAAAAAAAACTGCTTCTGCTGCTAGCAATTTGGCCTGCACAACACACCAGTCACTGTGTGTGCAGTGCAAGGGGAGGCTATATAGTGGTGTATCAGTGGTGTTGGTTGTTGGGCTGCCTTCTAAGGCTTCCTGACATTCCTGCATTGCTGTTTACCCACTGCTCCGCAAACTGCTTTTTTAAAAGCAATCCAATCTCCCTTATCCTCTAGTCACTTTTGTCACAGCTGTGCCATCGAGCCTGTCACATAGCGCTCAGATATTCATTGGGCCTCACACAATCCAAAAGTGTCCAGTGTCCAAAAGTGTGTGCAGAGATTCAAAATCTCCCTTATCCTCTAGTCACTTTGGTCACAGCTGTGCCATCGAGCCTGTCACATAGCGCTCAGATATCAGTGGGCCTCACACAATCCAAAAGTGTCCAGTGTCCAAAAGTGTGTGCAGAGATTCAAAATCTCCCTTATCCTCTAGTCACTTTGGTCACAGCTGTGCCATCGAGCCTGTCACATAGCGCTCAGATATCAGTGGGCCTCACACAATCCAAAAGTGTCCATCCAGTGTCCAAAAGTGTGTGCAGAGATTCAAAATCTCCCTTATCCTCTAGTCACTTTTGTCACAGCTGTGCCATCGACCCTGTCACATAGCGCTCAGATATTCATTGGGCCTCACACAATCCAAAAGTGTCCAGTGTCCAAAAGTGTGTGCAGAGATTCAAAATCTCCCTTATCCTCTAGTCACTTTGGTCACAGCTGTGCCATCGAGCCTGTCACATAGCGCTCAGATATCAGTGGGCCTCACACAATCCAAAAGTGTCCAGTGTCCAAAAGTGTGTGCAGAGATTCAAAATCTCCCTTATCCTCTAGTCACTTTGGTCACAGCTGTGCCATCGAGCCTGTCACATAGCGCTCAGATATCAGTGGGCCTCACACAATCCAAAAGTGTCCATCCAGTGTCCAAAAGTGTGTGCAGAGATTCAAAATCTCCCTTATCCTCTAGTCACTTTGGTCACAGCTGTGCCATCGAGCCTGTCACATAGCGCTCAGATATTCATTGGGCCTCACACAATCCAAAAGTGTCCAGTGTCCAAAAGTGTGTGCAGAGATTCAAAATCTCCCTTTCCTCTAGTCACTTTGGTCACAGCTGTGCCATCGAGCCTGTCACATAGCGCTCAGATATCAGTGGGCCTCACACAATCCAAAAGTGTCCAGTGTCCAAAAGTGTGTGCAGAGATTCAAAATCTCCCTTATGCTCTAGTCACTTTGGTCACAGCTGTGCCATCGAGCCTGTCACATAGCGCTCAGATATCAGTGGGCCTCACACAATCCAAAAGTGTCCATCCAGTGTCCAAAAGTGTGTGCAGAGATTCAAAATCTCCCTTATCCTCTAGTCACTTTGGTCACAGCTGTGCCATCGAGCCTGTCACATAGCGCTCAGATATTCATTGGGCCTCACACAATTCAAAAGTGTCCAGTGTCCAAAAGTGTGTGCAGAGATTCAAAATCTCCCTTATCCTCTAGTCACTTTGGTCACAGCTGTGCCATCGAGCCTGTCACATAGCGCTCAGATATCAGTGGGCCTCACACAATCCAAAAGTGTCCATCCAGTGTCCAAAAGTGTGTGCAGAGATTCAAAATCTCCCTTATCCTCTAGTCACTTTGGTCACAGCTGTGCCATCGAGCCTGTCACATAGCGCTCAGATATTCATTGGGCCTCACACAATCCAAAAGTGTCCAGTGTCCAAAAGTGTGTGCAGAGATTCAAAATCTCCCTTTCCTCTAGTCACTTTGGTCACAGCTGTGCCATCGAGCCTGTCACATAGCGCTCAGATATCAGTGGGCCTCACACAATCCAAAAGTGTCCAGTGTCCAAAAGTGTGTGCAGAGATTCAAAATCTCCCTTATCCTCTAGTCACTTTGGTCACAGCTGTGCCATCGAGCCTGTCACATAGCGCTCAGATATTCATTGGGCCTCACACAATCCAAAAGTGTCCAGTGTCCAAAAGTGTGTGCAGAGATTCAAAATCTCCCTTATCCTCTAGTCACTTTGGTCACAGCTGTGCCATCGAGCCTGTCACATAGCGCTCAGATATCAGTGGGCCTCACACAATCCAAAAGTGTCCAGTGTCCAAAAGTGTGTGCAGAGATTCAAAATCTCCCTTATCCTCTAGTCACTTTGGTCACAGCTGTGCCATCGAGCCTGTCACATAGCGCTCAGATATCAGTGGGCCTCACACAATCCAAAAGTGTCCATCCAGTGTCCAAAAGTGTGTGCAGAGATTCAAAATCTCCCTTATCCTCTAGTCACTTTGGTCACAGCTGTGCCATCGAGCCTGTCACATAGCGCTCAGATATTCATTGGGCCTCACACAATTCAAAAGTGTCCAGTGTCCAAAAGTGTGTGCAGAGATTCAAAATCTCCCTTATCCTCTAGTCACTTTGGTCACAGCTGTGCCATCGAGCCTGTCACATAGCGCTCAGATATCAGTGGGCCTCACACAATCCAAAAGTGTCCATCCAGTGTCCAAAAGTGTGTGCAGAGATTCAAAATCTCCCTTATCCTCTAGTCACTTTGGTCACAGCTGTGCCATCGAGCCTGTCACATAGCGCTCAGATATTCATTGGGCCTCACACAATCCAAAAGTGTCCAGTGTCCAAAAGTGTGTGCAGAGATTCAAAATCTCCCTTTCCTCTAGTCACTTTGGTCACAGCTGTGCCATCGAGCCTGTCACATAGCGCTCAGATATCAGTGGGCCTCACACAATCCAAAAGTGTCCAGTGTCCAAAAGTGTGTGCAGAGATTCAAAATCTCCCTTATCCTCTAGTCACTTTGGTCACAGCTGTGCCATCGAGCCTGTCACATAGCGCTCAGATATTCATTGGGCCTCACACAATCCAAAAGTGTCCAGTGTCCAAAAGTGTGTGCAGAGATTCAAAATCTCCCTTATCCTCTAGTCACTTTGGTCACAGCTGTGCCATCGAGCCTGTCACATAGCGCTCAGATATCAGTGGGCCTCACACAATCCAAAAGTGTCCAGTGTCCAAAAGTGTGTGCAGAGATTCAAAATCTCCCTTATCCTCTAGTCACTTTGGTCACAGCTGTGCCATCGAGCCTGTCACATAGCGCTCAGATATCAGTGGGCCTCACACAATCCAAAAGTGTCCATCCAGTGTCCAAAAGTGTGTGCAGAGATTCAAAATCTCCCTTATCCTCTAGTCACTTTGGTCACAGCTGTGCCATCGAGCCTGTCACATAGCGCTCAGATATTCATTGGGCCTCACACAATCCAAAAGGGTCCAGTGTCCAAAAGTGTGTGCAGAGATTCAAAATCTCCCTTATCCTCTAGTCACTTTGGTCACAGCTGTGCCATCGAGCCTGTCACATAGCGCTCAGATATCAGTGGGCCTCACACAATCCAAAAGTGTCCAGTGTCCAAAAGTGTGTGCAGAGATTCAAAATCTCCCTTATCCTCTAGTCACTTTTGTCACAGCTGTGCCATCGAGCCTGTCACATAGCGCTCAGATTTTCATTGGGCCTCACACAATCCAAAAGTGTCCAGTGTCCAAAAGTGTGTGCAGAGATTCAAAATCTCCCTTATCCTCTAGTCACTTTGGTCACAGCTGTGCCATCGAGCCTGTCACATAGCGCTCAGATATCAGTGGGCCTCACACAATCCAAAAGTGTCCAGTGTCCACAAGTGTCTGCAGAAATTCAAAATCTCCCCTGTCCTATAGACACCTTGTACCTTGTTTTACATTACTATATAGTTTGTTGGATTTTGTCTACATTTCTACCAAAAATGAGGAAGGCTGGTGGAAGAGGCCGTGGAATTGGGCGGGGGTTGGCAGCTGGTAATGATGGTGTTGGTGGTGGATCTGATGGTAGTGGCAAGAGCAAAATAGGACCGAATGCTGGAGGTGCTGACCCTGCGTCATCGTCTGGCTACATAAGGCCTCGAACGCTTAGTTTTCTAGGAGTTGGCAAACCGCTTTTAAAGCCAGAGCATCAGGAAAAAGTTTTGTCTTACATTGCTGACTCAGCCTCCAGCTCTATCGCTTCCTCTTCTTCAGTTGTAAAAAGTAAAAGCACTGAGTCGTCATTGGAGGCTCATGTTCATGAACCACACCTTTCCTTGTGTCCTTCACCCCAACCAAGATTGAAGGATGACGCAGGCCATACTACTGATTACTCCATGGAGCTGTTTTCACATACCATGCCTGGATTATCAAGTGAAATGGTGAATTACCCAGGCCAAGATGAATCTGACATGGAGTGCACTGATGCACAGCCGCTGATGGATGATTCTGCTTGTACATTCACTCAGAGCACTTCATTGTCCTCGCAGTGTACAGAGCCAGATTCTGACCCTGATGGGACTCAGGTGCCCCTTCCCGCACACTATACCACCATACACGGTGACACAGAGGAAGGTGCACAT
Source organism: Dendrobates tinctorius (assembly GCF_039654945.1). Taxonomy (NCBI): domain Eukaryota; kingdom Metazoa; phylum Chordata; class Amphibia; order Anura; family Dendrobatidae; genus Dendrobates; species Dendrobates tinctorius. The sequence continues at coordinate 92,739,761 of NW_027361687.1, read as the reverse complement.
GACATAGAAGAGGAGGTGATGGATGACCCAGTTGTTGACCCAGATTGGCATCCATTGGGGGAAGAGGGTGCTGCTTCCAATAGCTCAGATGAGGAGCATCCACAGCAGACATCGACATCGCAACAGCTGTTATCTGGCAGGCCCGGAGCACTCCAAAGACAGGTTCCAAACATCAAAAGAGTTGCTGGACAGCTTGTCCAGAGGGTCAAAAGATCACAGCGTGCTAGGCCGCAAAATGTCTGCCAAAGTAGGAAGAGTGCAGTGTGGCACTTTTTTGAACAAAATCCTCATGATCAGGCCAAGGTTATCTGTAAGAAGTGCGCAAAGACCTTTAGCCGAGGGAAAAATCTGAAAAATTTGAATACCAGTTGCATGCTTAGACATTTAACCAGCATGCACTTGCAAGCGTGGACACAACACCAAACCTCAAGTGCCACATGTGCAACTGATCACAACGAAGGTAGTCAGCAACGCTACATTGTTTCCCCCACTGTAAGCCCACCGGTTAGCACAGCAGCAAATGTTGAGGTGTCGTTGCAAGACCACAGCAGTCAGGGAATCCCACTGTTATATCAACGAAAGACTGATTCTAGGCCATCAGAAAGAACACCAACTCCATCACCATCATCAACCCTCTCTCAGTCCGCCCTGTCCACCGCTACTTCCACCATATGCAGCTGTCAAGTCCAGCTCACCCTCCCAGACACTATGAGTAGGTCAAGAAAGTACTCAGTCTCTCATCCGCGTACACTGGTTTTGAACGCCCACATTGCCAAACTAATCTCGTTTGAGATGATGCCCTTTCGGTTGGTGGAAAGCACAGCTTTCCGCGAACTCATGGCCTATGCAGTACCACGCTATGACCTACCCAGTCGCCACTTCTTCTCTCGCAAAGCCATCCCAGCCCTCCACCATCATGTGAAAGACCGCATTGTCCATGCACTCAAGCAGTCAGTGAGCGGAAAGGTGCACCTCACAACTGATGCATGGTCCAGTCGGCATGGCCAGGGCCGTTACGTGTCCATCACTGCACACTGGGTTAATGTGGTGGATGCAGGGTCCACAGGGGACAGCAGTGGTGGGACAGTGCTGCCTAGCCCACGGTATAGGAAACAGTTGGCTGTAGGCGTTCGACCCTCCTCCTCCTCCTCCTCCAGAAGCGAAAGCTCGTCCACAGAGCGCAGTCGTACGAGCACTCCATCTGCAGCTGCCACTGTTGCACACGATGTGTCCCCCTATCGAGCAGCTAGTGGAAAGCGTCAGCAGGCTGTGTTGCAGATGATGTGTTTGGGCGACAGACACACCGCCGAGGTGCTGGCCGAGTACTTGAAGTGACAAACTGAGTCATGGCTGGGCAGTGTACATCTTGAGGCAGGCAAGGTAGTTAGTGATAACGGCCGTAATTTTGTGGCAGCCATAGCCCTTTCAAAACTCAGCCACATACCTTGCTTGGCTCACACCTTGAACCTGGTGGTGCAGTGCTTCCTCAAAAATTATCCGGAGTTAACAGCCCTCCTCCAGAAGGTGCGAAGACTGTGCGCGCACATCCGCCGGTAGCCTGTACACTCCGTTCGTATGCAGAAGCTGCAGCGATTGCTCCACCTTCCCAACCACCGCCTCATTATCGACATTGCAACAAGGTGGAACTCCACCCTGCACATGGTGGAGCGGCTGTGCGAGCAGAGGCAGGCCATAATGCATTTGTGGGAGGATACACGGCCAAGCACTTTGAGAGCAGACATGGAGTTGACAGGTGTGCAGTGGTCGAAGCTGAAAGACCTTTGTAAAGTCCTTCAGTGTTTTGAGGAATGCACACGGCTGGTAAGCGCAGACGACGCCATCCTAAGCATGAGCATCCCACTTATGCGTCTGCTCATGCAAACTTTGATGCACCTTAAGGAGCAGGCGTCTGCAGCCAATGTTGATGAGGAGGAAGAGGAGGAGGGAATCCTTGATGACATTCAGCCATTGTCTGCTCAGGGACCTCTCCTGGACGAGGTGGAGGAAGAAGAGGAGGAGGAGGATGATGATGGGGATGATTACTTAGGGGAGGAGGATGCATCTCGTGGGGCAAGTGAAAATGTTGGCGTGGCAAGGTCTGGTACAGGGTTTGTGCGTGACTGGAGGGATGTGGATTTGCCAGAAAGTGCTCCTCCACCCAGCACTCGCAGTGCATCATTGACACCGGGAACATTGGCCCACATGTCAGATTATGCCTTGCGGATCCTAAAAAGGGACCCCCGCATTGCCAAAATGATTGAACGATGACGACTACAGGTTGGCCAGCATCCTGGATCCACGCTATAAAGGCAAATTACAAAACATCATGCCACAGGAGAACCTTGACCTAATATTGGCTAATAAACAAGCAACTCTGGTAAATCGGTTGCTTGAGGCATTCCCAGCACACAGCAGCGGTGATGGTTCTCACACGAGCCGTACGGGCCGGGGGCAGCTTGGCAGAGGTGTTCGTGGTGCACACAGCAGAAGTGGCGTTGGAGACAGGGGTTTCATGACAATGTTGTGGACTGATTTTTCAAATACCGCTCACACAACTGGTAATACTGCATCGATGGAAAGTGACAGGAGACAGCAGTTGTCAACTATGGTTACAAACTACTTTTCCTCCCATATCGATGTTCTCCCACACAGGTCATTCCCCTTTGACTATTGGGCCGCTAAACTGGACACCTGGCCTGAATTGGCCCAATATGCCTTACAGGAGCTCGCTTGCCCAGCTGCAAGTGTGCTATCGGAAAGAGTCTTCAGTGCAGCTGGATCAATCCTGACAGAAAAAAGGACCCGTCTGTCAACCCAAAATGTGGATGATCTAACCTTCATTAAAATGAACCACGCATGGGTTTCCAAGTATTTTGTCCCACCTTCCCCTGATGACACATAGGGTGACAGAAAAATGGCTTGCTTTGGTCCACCTCTTCCTGGTACTTCACCTATTTCGCCTTTTGCATCAGCTGAATGTCCAACATCAACATATGCCACTTTCTAAAACTCCCTAACTGTGCTGCCTCCCCCCCCATGGCCGGGGTCACCACCTAGCGCACGACACCATGCGAGTGCCGTTGCCCTGGACAGGTGGGTAGGCCGACTCTGGGGAGCGGGCACTGGCACAGGGTCCCTCATAGTGCAATCAAGTGTCTCTGACGGTGGTGGTGCACACCCGCCGTCAGACACACCGCTGTACTATGAGGGGCCCAGTGCCAGTACCGACGCCCACGAGTGGGCCCCCCTTGCTTGGGCAGGGCCCCAGCATTTGCAATCTTTACCTCTCCCTGCTCCTCCGCTGTGTAATCTGGGCCGTCAAATCCATACTGTGCCTGACACCGTCTGAGCCTGCCTCCTGAGACATATATTTTGAATGTGTACGCTATCCATACATGTTATCTGGGGATACGGTACCCTTTCTAACATTTGTGCAATCACGTGCAATCCATACTGGGCCTAACACCGTCTGAGCCTGCCTCCTGAGACATATATTTTGAATGTGTACGCTATCCATACATGTTATCTGGGGATACGGTACCCTTTCTAACCTTTGTGCAATCACGTGCAATCCATACTGGGCCTAACACCGTCTGAGCCTGCCTCCTGAGACATATATTTTGAATGTGTACGCTATCCATACATGTTATCTGGGGATACGGTACCCTTTCTAACCTTTGTGCAATCACGTGCAATCCATACTGGGCCTAACACCGTCTGAGCCTGCCTCCTGAGACATATATTTTGAATGTGTACGCTATCCATACATGTTATCTGGGGATACGGTACCCTTTCTAACCTTTGTGCAATCACGTGCAATCCATACTGGGCCTAACACCGTCTGAGCCTGCCTCCTGAGACATATATTTTGAATGTGTACGCTATCCATACATGTTATCTGGGGATACGGTACCCTTTCTAACCTTTGTGCAATCACGTGCAATCCATACTGGGCCTGACACCGTCTGAGCCTGCCTCCTGAGACATATATTTTGAATGTGTACGCTATCCATACATGTTATCTGGGGATACGGTACCCTTTCTAACCTTTGTGCAATCACGTGCAATCCATACTGGGCCTAACACCGTTTGAGCCTGCCTCCTGAGACATATATTTTGAATGTGTACGCTATCCATACATGTTATCTGGGGATACGGTACCCTTTCTAACCTTTGTGCAATCACGTGCAATCCATACTGGGCCTGACACCGTCTGAGCCTGCCTCCTGAGACATATATTTTGAATGTGTACGCTATCCATACATGTTATCTGGGGATACGGTACCCTTTCTAACCTTTGTGCAATCACGTGCAAACAATACTGGGCCTAACACCGTCTGAGCCTGCCTCCTGAGACATATATTTTGAATGTGTACGCTATCCATACATGTTATCTGGGGATACGGTACCCTTTCTAACCTTTGTGCAATCACGTGCAATCCATACTGGGCCTGACACCATCTGAGCCTGCCTCCTGAGACATATATTTTGAATGTGTACGCTATCCATACATGTTATCTGGGGATACGGTACCCTTTCTAACCTTTGTGCAATCACGTGCAATCCATACTGGGCCTGACACCGTCTGAGCCTGCCTCCTGAGACATATATTTTGAATGTGTACGCTATCCATACATGTTATCCGGGGATACGGTACCCTTTCTAACCTTTGTGCAATCACGTGTAATCCATACTGGGCATGAGAACGGCTGGCGAGCTGTTAAGCAAGCTACAGCACCTGTGGTTTGCACACGTAAGTTTTTCATTTTTTCAGGAATGACGGTTAGGCCTAATTCCGGAACTGCAGTTGACCTGCACTTACTGGGAAATCATTGTTCGCGGGTAATAATTGTAATCAGTGATCCCCATCACTAACGTTGTTCAGCGGGTTATCGGCACCTGTAAGCGACAAACGCTGGCCTTTTCAGTGTAGCGCACATGCAGCCACGGACATGTAAGGGCATGACACACCAGTTATTGGCCAATCTCATGTGCCAGAGCCTCACGTGTCCCTCTAGTAAGCCGGACTCGGACCGCTGGGCATGACGGAGTCTCGTTCGTTAACGGAATTAAGCTTGCAATGTGTGCATCTGTTCTGTAGCTGGCATGGTTGAGGTTTCCCAGGTGGAGTCGAATTTAACCGTAGGCTCCACTCCTGGTGGTGCCCTTCTGGACATTCCTTTAAGGTTCAGCTTTGCAACCATACTGCCCACGTAAAACAAACACTTTGCCTTCATGAACGCTGTTTGGAGGGTCATGACTCGTGGGAATAATGCCGCCCTATCAGTTAACCTGCTAGAGAGATCCTTCGTTGCTCCCAAGCATGACATCACACTCCCTAGGAGGAAGGTAATGCCACTGTGGCGACCGTACTCCTGGGGGCGACACAAGTGCACTGATGCCCAGCCACTGCTCGATGAATCTGCTGGTACATTGACCCAGACCACTACATTCCCCTCGCACGCTACATGACCTGAATCTGACCCTGATGAAACTCAGGTTACCCTTCCCATATACAGTTCCATCTTACACGGTGACAAAGAGGAAGCTGCAGATGAAAGTGCAGGTTCGGCCCACCCGCCATCAGACACACCACCGTACTATCAGGGGCCCTGTGCCAGTGCCGTCGCCAACGAGTGGGCCCCCCCTGCTTGCCCAGGATCACAGCACTTGCAAAGTTGAAATACTGTGCAGTGAGATGGAAGATGGGGATGACGAGGAGTCCAGACAAGTACAGGGATTCCCTAGCTAGGAGACTTATTTGATTGTTTTCAATGTTGGGACAGCAATTTTTGGGGAGCACTATACTCTGGAGAATGATAGATGGTGCCCACCATACACTGGAACATTCCAAAGGTGGACATCAGACACTGGAGCAGCATTTACAGGGCCCATTATACACTGGAGCATTAGAAATGGGGCCAATTATATATGGAGCATTATTTGGGCCCATAAGACAGTGGAGCTTCATCCATGGGGACCAACATATACTGTAGCATTATGTGAAGCTCATCATATACTGTATTGAACATTATATGGGACCAATGATTCTGTATGGAGAAATATATGGGCCTCATTACAGCGCACTATGCGGTGGCCATAATACTGTATGGAGTAATATACTGTCCGTTTTTGGAGCTATTGGAGAATTTAAAATGGATATCAGTCATGTGATGTAAGAAGTGAAGTATTTTTCATTGTACTAAACCGCTATTTCTCTGCCGTTTCAAAGGATCATGAATTGTGGCATGTGTTAAAGGAGCCCATTGACACTCTTTGGCCCTGGGCCCACGAAAATCTGGAGCCAGCCCTACTCCCCCACAACTTTAGCCAAATAACCCCCAGTTTTCAATGCCTAACTATTATTATAAAGTAAGTTAAGGTTGACAAGCTTAAGTAATAAGAATTGATGTTTTTGGCATTAAAATGGGCACTGTAGGTGTCTTTCCTGTCCTCCATTCACTGCCGACTTTTCTTCCCTATTGACTTGCATTGGGTTTCGTGTTTCAGTCGGCCTTCGACTTTTCACGATAATCGGCCGATTTCGTTCGACCCGACTTTTGCGAAAGTCGGGTTTCATGAAACCCGACTCGACCCGAAAAAAGGCAAAGTCGCTCATCTCTACAGCCGACACAATGCCTCGCAGGACCACCTCCATCATTTCCTGTTCACCTGCGGGCTTCCGACGGGGTACTGCTGGTCCTTCCTCCTCATAATTGGTGGCAATCGGGATGAAGGCCGCTCCTCTAGGTCTTCTGTCCACCAGGCCCTGTACTGCAGGCCTGCCTTCACCCGGACCTTGCTTCGCCTCCAGTCTTGGCAGCCCATACCGCCATGGTGTGACATGTTGTGTCTCTCTCTGTCAGTAGATAACGGCACCTCATTCAAAGCCAGGTAGTCAGTCTTTTCTGGGTCCCACCCATTTGTGTTTCTCTAAGTTCAACTTTGGGGGCAGGAGCAGTGTCTTCACCCGCACCCACCCATTTAGGGTGAGCATTCATCACAACGCAGTGCGGCCTATTTTCTCCTGGTGCCAAATTCTCTGCATGGTGCCTCCAAAAGGCAGCAATTTCCCCATATTTCGCGTCAACGGCCGCCATCTTCTTCATAGCGGATGGCGCCATTTGTAAATCAGCAACATCCATCATCTTTACTAGTTATGAACGAGCACTAAAATGCTCGGGTGCTCATTGCTCGGGTCGAGCAAATTGGAATACTTGGGAACTCGGACAGAACAACGAGCCCAATGTAAGTCTATGGGAGACCTGAGCATTTTTACCGCGATCCCCCAAGGGGTCCTTTTAAGGTCTATAAACGTCTGAGAATGATGGAAACACTGCTCAAATGACAAGGGAACATCATGGCAAATGCCCCTGGAAGCATTTCTGACTCATAGGTCACAGCTTTAAACAATGTTGTCAGAGTTTCACGCCCTTTTTACAGGTGCACCAAAAAACAGCCTTGAACAAAGAAGAGCCACAACTTTGGATACAAGCTGCATTAGCCAAAATGTGAGTATTCTTCAACATAATGTCTTCCTGTCCTTTCAAATGTATTATGTACTAATGTTTTTTTTGTTTAAATTCCAGCATGTCTTCTGGATCAGAATATTCTCCACCCAGCAAGAACTGGCCCAAGCACAGCGTGAGGTGAGGATCTTGCTACCTTTGGGTAAGTATAGCTGCCTCTACAAATGTGTAATTTTTTTTTTCTTTACAGACATCGTCATCGGACCCGGCAAGTGCGGCGGAACAGCGGGAGCAGCCTAGCTAAGTCCCGGCGAGGAGATGTAATGTAAGCATACAGTCTTTCACTGTCACTTTTTTTTAAATTAATTTTTTCTCTTCCTTTTTTTCTGTCCTTTTTTCATCTTCTATCTTGCTTCTTTTATTTCTATTTTTCTATCTTTTTCATTCTCCAAAATTTCCAAGATCATAATTTTTTTTTCTTGGTTCCACAACAGGATGAAGTCATTTACTTGGACAATGAGCACCTGATCCACCTGGTCCAGGCGCGTGTCTCGTTGTGGGACAGACGGGACCAGCAGTACAAGGACAATGTGGTGACCCGGCAGCTCTGGAATGAGGTGGCCGCAGTGATGATGGATGGCTGGGACAGCGCCTCTCCAACTTCCAAAAAGGCGTTTAGTAAGTATTTCCATGCTCTGTGATGCCGCATTGACTCTTGTTCCTGATGATACTGATGAGTTTCTTGCAAGATATATTCTTGCAGGAAACGCAACAGTGTCCTCGGGATCAACAGTGACTGCATTGTGTATTGTACTGCTGTATTGATCATGCTTTCACTCTTGTTCCTGATGATACTGGTGTGCTTCTTGCAAGATATATTCTTGCAGGAAACACAACAGTGTCCTCAGGATCAACAGTGACTGCATTGTGTATTGTACTGCTGTATTAATCATGCCTTCACTCTTGTTCCTGATGATATTGGTGTGTTTCTTGCAAGATATATTCTTGCAGGAAACACAACAGTGTCCTCAGGATCAACAGTGACTGCATTGTTTATTGTACTGCTGTATTGATAATGCTTTCACTCTTACTCCTGATGATACTGGTGTGTTTCTTGCAAGATATATTCTTGCAGGAAACACAACAGTGTCCTCAGGATCAACAGTGAATGCATTGTCTATTGAATTCTTTTGTGATGCCGCATTGAATATTTGCCAAGTTCACTCAGGTGTTTGTGATGATACAGATGTTGCCATCAGTCATTGTATAACGTTTTTTCCTTTGCTTTTTTCAACAGTGAACAAAGTCCGCACATGTTGGCGCTTGATGAAGGACCGCTTAAACACTGATGTTCATGCTGAGGGACAGGTTCGCAGTGGTTCAGTGGCAAGGACCAGAAGAAAGTACCGCTATCATCGTGAGTTGGCATTCGTAAGACCGGTCCTTGCCACCAGAGCGTAAGTACTATATATATATTTTTTAGTAATCTGTGCTTTTCTATTCCACAGCTGATGCTTCCTGTAAATGCATGATAGTAATGTTTTTCTCTTCTTTCCACAGCACCTGGAGCAGCACCCTGCAACCTGTCCCTGGAGCGGTCCTTCATCGATCGACCTCGGACCCGTCCCAGCCATCCGACAGCCAGGAAGCATCTTGCAGGTCAGCAACACGGACAGCTGGTGACCAGGACAGCTGGTCAATCAGGTGTTCCCCTGTCCCAGGTCTCTGCCACTGGTTATGTGGGCACTTCCCGCCAGCGGCAGAGGGCCTCGGACAGGAATGTCATGCCCGAGTTCATGCACTTGAGCGAGGCCTTTTATGCCAGCCTCAAGTCGCTGTCAGACAGAGTGGAAAGCGGTTTTTCACCCATGGAATGTGGTTTTACTCACATGGAACACCGCTTCCACTCTGTTGACCAGTGTCTTGACCATCTGAAGGCCGACCTCAACAGACCAGCGCACCATTTTTTCAGTAAATTTGAACGTGGCATGGTGGAACACCTTAGTCCTGAGCAACAGCTGAGTGTGTTGCAGGCCTGCGACACTGCTTACTTGCAGGCTATGCAGCAAAATCGGTACGTGCAGCAGTCAGTGGTGTCATTTCCAACAGTGCCACCACTGACTCGCTACACGTCACTACCAACTTCTGCTGCATAACACTACACGGCCACCTGCTTTCCTAGCGAAGCCGGACACCACTACACCACACCAATGCCGAGTGCTGCTGGACACTCCACCTCCGCCACCACCATGGCAAGCGCTGCTCCTGTCTGGAGCACCGCCACCGGGGCACCATCTTGGAGCACCGGCACCGCTGAACCTGCTTGGGCCACCGCCACCTATTCTCCTGTTCAGAGCACCGCCACCACTTCGCCGTCTGGGAGCACCGACACCACTCATCAACATTCAAGGAGCACCGCCACCACTCCTCATCATAGGAGCACCGCCACCACTTCTCCTCCTAGGAGCACCGCCACCACTCCTCATCATAGGAGCACCGCCACCACTTCTCCTCCTAGGAGCACCGCAACCACACCTCCTCCTAGGAGCACCACCACCACTTCTCCTCCTAGGAGCACCACCACCACTTCTCCTCCTAGGAGCACTGCCACCACTTCTCCTAGGAGCACCGCCACCAATTCTGCTCCGAGGAGCACTGACACCACTTCTCCTTCTAGGAGCATATATTTCAAACAGACTGTAGCGATACTGCAGTTTAACTCATATGTGTATTCTCCTGCCCATGTGTGATAGCTTTCTGAAGTCAGGATGCGTTAGTTTGGGCGTCCTCACTTCAGCATGACACCAGGCCTGGGTATTGTAGAAGTTGTATAAACTTTATTGTGTGTCACGTGGACCCGTCCTGTGTGACACGACCAGCAGGCCGGTAACTAAAACAACAGGACGTGGCACGTGATACTGTCCTGTGTGACACGGCTCGCAGGTCGGTACTAAAACGATAAGACAAGGAGTAGGGAAACAGTTACAACGGTGGGCCCTGCGATAGGAAAAGGGGACGTGGAGACCTCCTGCACTCCCCTGAGTCAGTGTCCCTAATGCTCCTAACATTCCCTATGCCGGTTCCGCACCGGGCGCCGATCAGGAACCTGTCGCCCTAGCACACCCTACACCTATCCCTTGCTAGGGAGCTGGGTGGCGCAGGCACTGGCCCCACCGCTGTAATAATACACACTAAGGAGAAAACACAAGCGGGGAAACACAACTTAGCTTTACTCTGTTGCACTTGCTACTGCCAACAGAGTCCACCACCAGCATGCATCTCTCCTCCTGAATCGCTGCCACCAAGCTCTGTCAGAGCTACAAGGAAATCCCCTATGATTCCTTCCACACCAGGGCTAAGACAGTGCTGCAAGGAACGCTCTCCAGCTCCTTCCTCCACCAAGGAAGGTTGAAATGAACACTATCACCAACACTGATTGCAACACCTGTGACTCTTTTATAGCAGAGCCAGCAATCACACCTGCATTATAATCATGTGCACTTAACTAAAGAAACAAGAGTGCAATGACGCTCACCACCACCGGGGGCAAACTAGAACAAACAACACCCAGTTCAATAATCCTAATGGCCACCGGAGGCAAAAACCAACCTTAAGCACAGCTTAGGAAAAAAAAGGTTACCTGTGCTTTTTATCAGTCCTGATCCAGCATGGATCATGACAGTACCCTCCGCTTAATGAGGGGCCTCTGGACCCTCAAAACCGCTCCCCATCAGGGAACCACCTACAGCGAGGATGCCCAGACCCAGAGTTCATCCCAGCAACTACCTGCATGTCAGGTTGATGAGAAACGAACCCGCTGGTATTGGCAACGTATGTTCTGGAGGCAACACACATCTCCGAAGCGCTGACCTGGGGAACGGGTTGTGTATGTGTATGTTTGGTGTGAGCTGGCAACACTCCACAACACACTTCCACTGGATGTTTTTTGGTGGCCACCCATACTCGCTCGTTCACACACAGGTCCGGACCTGAATGTTTATTGCCACTCCTTCGTTTGTCACCACTTGGAGAACTCTTTCTGTTATTGACAACAGAGGCATCCCCCTGTGTCACCACACTCACACCCCCGCACCTCACCAAGGGGTACACCACCCTCCAAACCCATCCACCACGAGGCCTGCGCCTCCCAGGGTTGGCCAATGGCGAGGGTTGAGACTTGCCCCTACTCTCCTGCAGCACATCTGCTGCCCTCACAGGAGAGGAAGGGGTCCGTTGAAGAGAGACGACAGAGATAGTAGTTCCTAGGCAGCAGCCCTCACACGAGTGCCCCCAGCTGACCACTACCCTCGACCGCCAATCTATGACCGGGTTGTGTCTCTTCAGCCAAGGGAGGCCTAAAACAATAGGTATTGGCATTCCCTCCAAGACGTAGCATGACAAGGACTCCTCATGATGTCCTATACGCAGATGGATATTCTCTACGACCTTGGTCAAGCTCCCCTGGCTCAGTGGAACAGAGTTTATGGCCTGGACGCTTATAGGCTGGGCTAGCGTCCTACACCTCAGGCCATGAGTCTGGACAAAGTGAGAATCCACCAGACTGACTCCTGTTATGAATGGGTCACCGAGGAGGAACAACAAAAAGCTAAGTCCCAGAAAACCAGAGAGGTTGGTCACTATGCAGATTGCAGATCCCTGATCTTAACCACACAACTAATAGTAGCAGTGGAGCGTTCCTACGTTGTTCCTAGACGCCTCATCACCGCCGGAGGACTACATAAACCTAAAGAAAGAAAAGGGAAAACTAACTGCCCCAAAGCAGACCCCAAAGGAAAAGACAGCCCCCACACATGTATTGACGGTGAAGCAAGATGAAAACACATACACAGGCAGGAAAATAGGCTGAGCAAACGATGGGGCCCGACTAACTAGAAAGGACAGGAAAGGAAAGCCACTGTCTGCAATCTGCCAAAAAACCCTACCAAAAATAATGTCCAACACGTCTGATAGCAAAATTAACCCTGAAGTCACTAGACTTCTCCCACTATATCAGCACTCTGAAATATTCTGAAACAGAGCAAAAAAAGGCCAATCTAATAAGGGACAAAAAGGCAAATTGGCAAATTCAGATAAATAGGAGTGGCCGTTCAGCATAGCCCCAGTAGGGGCAAGCTGACCACACAAGAAACTGAATTGACCAACAAGCGCAAGTGTGAACATTAGCAAAAAACAAACTTAACTTTAAGAAGACTGGAAGAGAGCTGAAGTCCAAGACCTGAGAAGCAGACTGAATCACCAGCAGCAGGATAGGGCGTCGGCTGTCTTATATCCAGTCTGATACTCCAGATATCCAATCGTTATCCTTCTCATCAGGTGGCAGATCACTACCACTTAAACCAACCTCACTACCTCCTGTCACCACCAGAGGGAGAACGGAAGGAGAACTCTCAACTGGAGGAGCAGAAAATGAGCTCATAACAGTACCCCCCTTGAGGAGGGGTCACCGAACCCTCATCCATGCCACCAGGCCGATCAGGATGGGCCAGTGAAAAGCACAAACCAATTTATTGGCATGAATATCAGAGGCAGAGACCCAAGAATTATCTTCCTGGCCATAACCCTTCCATTTGACCAAATACTGGAGTCTCCGTCTAACCAAACAAGAATCCAATATTTTCTCTACCTCATATTCCACATTGCCTTTAACCAATACAGGGTCAGGTGGTGCCGTCACAGGAACTACTGGCTCAACAAACCTCTTCAACAGTGACTTGTGAAATACGTTATGGATTTTGAACGTAAATGGAAGAGCCAATAGAAAAGAAACAGGATTAAGAATCTTCAAAATCTTATAAGGTCCAATAAATCTGGGCTTAAATTTTGGAGAGACAACCTTTATAGGAATTTTCTTAGACGACAACCAAACCATATCACCCACTTTAAACCGGGGACCAATGGTCCTATGCTAGTTGGAAAAACGCTGGGCCTTTTCCTGAGAGAGTGACAACTTATCCAACACTTGGTCCCATATCTGCTGCATTCTCACAACCACAGTGTCCACACCTGGGCAGGACGAAGATTCCACTTGCCCTGAAGAGAATCGAGGATGAAACCCAAAATTACAGAAAAAGGGTGACATCAAAGTGGCAGAACTAACTCTACTGTTCAGCGCAAATTTGGCCAAGGTCAAAAATGAGACCCAATCATCTTGATCAGCAGATATAAAACATCTTAAATAAGACTCCAGGGTCTGGTTTGTTCTCTCAGTCTGCCCATTGGTCTGGGGATGAAACGCGGAGAAGGATAACTGAATTCCCAGATTGGGACAAAAGGCTTTCCAGAATCTGGAAACAAACTGGACCCCTCTATCGGACACAATTTTCTCAGGAATCCCGTGTAACCGAACCACCTGTTGTAAAAACAAGGGTACCAACTCAGCGAAAGATGGCAACTTTGGGAGTGGTACAAGATGGACCATCTTCGAAAATCTGTCACAAATCATCCAGATAACAGTCATTCTCTGAGAGACAGGAAGATCAGAAATAAAATCCATTGAGATATGGGTCCATGGCCTCTTGGGCACCGGCAGGGGCATCAGCAACCCACTAGAACGAGAACGGGGTTTAGATCAAGAACAAGTCCCACAGGACTGTACAAAATTCCTGACATCACGAGATAAGGCAGGCCACCAAAAAGACTGACTCACCAAATCTCTGGTACCAAAAATACCCGGATGACCAGCCAATGCGGAGCAATGGTCTTCAGACATCACTCTCTTTCTCCACTGGTCAGGAACATACAATCTTCCCATAGGGCAACGCTCAGGTTTATCCTCCTGAAATTCCTCCAGGGCGCGTCTCAAATCGAGCGAAATGGCAGAAAGAACTACCCCCTCACCTAGGATAGTAGTAGGCTCGGTCACATTAAGAGAATCAGCAAAGAAACTCCTAGAAAGGGCGTCTGCCTTAAGCATTTGGCCGACTCCAGATAAATCAGATTCTTGTGATCAGTGAGGACCACAAATTGATGTCTAGCTCCCTCCAACCAATGTCTCCACTCCTCAAATGCCGATTTCATGGCCAACAATTCCCGATTCCCCACGTCATAGTTGCGTTCAGATGGGGAAAACTTTAGAGTAAAGAAGGCACAGGGATTCATCTTAGAAGTCACAGGGTCTTTTTGGGACAAAACAGCTCCTGCACCAATCTCTGAAGCATCTACCTCCACTTGAAATGGAAGTGAGACATCAGGTTGCCGTAAAACAGGAGCTGAAGTAAATCTCCGCTTAAGCTCCTGAAATGCTGAGACAGCCTCAGGAGACCAATTCAGCACATCAACTCCCTTCTTGGTCAGATCAGTCAGTGGTTTGACAATAGTAGAAAAATTACCTATAAATTTACGATAGAAATTAGAAAAACCCAAAAACTTCTGGAGAGCCTTCAAAGAAGTAGGCAGAACCCAATCATACATGGCCTGTACCTTGGCCGGGTCCATTTCAATAGTCGATGGAGACAAGATAAATCCCAAAAATGAAATCCTCTGTACACCAAAGAGGCACTTTGATCCCTTAACAAACAGGGAATTCTCCCTCAAAATCCGGAACACAGTCCGGACATGTTCCACATGGGAATCCCAATCACTAGAAAAGATCAAGATATCATCCAGATAGATGATCAAAAACTTATCTACAAAGTCTCGAATAATATAATTCATAAAGGACTGGAAGACAGAAGGGGCATTAGAGAGCCCAAAAGGCATCACCAGGTACTCAAAATGTCCCTCCGGAGTATTGGGAGGATGGTATATATGTCTGACATCTGTGTCCACACCAGAGATCTTATGTGTGAAGTCAGAAATGAATACGGACAACCTTGTTAATGTTGGTAGACTAGTCAACAACTGCCCTCTTCTGCTCACAAATCCTTTTCAACATCTACAGTGTAGAGTTCCAATGCCTGGGAACATCACACACCAGTTGGTGAGCCCGAAGCTGCAAGCGCTGTTGAAACACAGCAAGGGTGGATGAAGCTGTAGCTGACTTTTTAAAATGGGTACGCAGAGCGTTGTACTTTTCCTACCAAATCTGGCATCTCCACTTTTCAGAAAACATTGAACAATGAGGTTAAGTGCATAAGACAAGCATGGGACGTGGGTGAGCTTGTCTCACCACAGAGCAGCCACCAGGTTCCAGCCATTTTCACACATAACCATGCCTGACTGTTGGTTCAGCGGTGTCAGCAACAGATCTGCCTGCTTTTTCAGAGCTTTCGACAACTCTTCATCATTGTGCTGTTTGTTACCTAAGCATATTAGCTTCAACTTAGCCTTTTGCTGCTCTGATGAGGCAGTGCCTCAGTGCTTTAAGCTTGTGACTGATGTGCTACTTTGGGAGATGGAGGCTGAAGCGGAAGCGAAGGAGGAGAAGATGGTAGAGGAGCTGGAGACTGTAGGGGCAACCCAGATTGACGTAGGACACGCAATACTCTGGTTTTGGACGACGTGCACCGTACCAAGGTCGGAGTGGGTCCCAGCTTCCACTGTGTTAACCCAGTGTGCCCTCAGTGAGATGTAACATCCCTGTCCACAAGCACTTGTCCATGTGTTTGTGGTTAGGTGAGCTTAACAAGTAACAGCATTGGGGAGGGCACTGGTAACATTGTGGGACACGTGCCTGTGTAATGCCAGGATGGCACACCGGGACAAATAATCCCACATTTTCTTGGCCTTGGGGTGATCCTCCACTCTGCCATCTCTTTCAAGCAACATATCCAAGCCCTTGCTTCCTCCTGCCCTCTACACCTGTTAACCATTTCATGGATCTGTACATTCAAAGAAACTTCAAAAATGTTTTTGCACACCCTCATGATCTTCCTCCTCGACTATTGCAACTTTCTACTCTATGGCCTCCCCTCTAGCACTCTTGCAAAACTCAAATCTATCCTAAACTCTGCTGCCAGAGTAATCAAACTGTCCCTCTGTTATTTCCCAGCCTCTCCTCTCTGCCATGCCCTTCACTGCCTTCCTATTGCCCATAGGCTACAGTTCAAAACCTAACTATGACATACAAAGCCTTGCACAACCTGTCTTCTCCATACATCTGTGACATGGTCTCCCAATGTCCGACTGGGTCATGACTTCTTCTACGCTAACCCAGTGTTCCGTCAGCGATATGCACTGTCCCTGCCCACATGGACTTGTCCACGTGTCTGTGGTTAGGTGCACTTTACCTGTAACAGCATTGTTGAGGGCTCGGGTAATGTTGTGGGACACTTGCTTGCTTGCGTAATGTCATGATGGCAGACCGGGAGAAACAGTTGCGGGTGTGGACCGAGTACCTAGTTATGGTCACCGCCATCAGGTTGCAGAAAGCTTCCATCTCTCATGAGCCTAAAATGCAACATTTCAAGCGCAAGTAGATGAGAAATGTGTGAATTTAGTACTGTGGTGTTGGCTGCGTATTTACGCTTGCGTTCCAAGGAATGAGGTATGGACAACTGAATGCTGCATTGGGACAAGGACATGGACGTGATTGTTAATGGTGCTAGTTGAGTTTGTGTGCAACTACAGATGCAGGAGGCATCTTTGCATGCACCATGGACAGGGGATTGGCTTGCACGCACAACAGCGGAAGAAACAGTGGTATAACGCACAGACACTGTTCATAGAACCTCGTCTTCAACCAACAAAGTCGGGTGCTTTGCTGCAATGTGCCTGATCATGCTGGTGGTAAGGCTCGTAGCTTTGCTACCCCTGCTGATGAGGGCAGGGTCAGTGGTGCAAATGGACTTCTTGGGGTTGTCAGCAGAGTCTTTAAAAAACAACAAGACTGGTAGGGGTACATTCATTGTCTCCCTCTCCCACACCACCTCCTCACCTCGACACCTGTCTTTCGGTGTTCCCCAAGGCTCAGTTCTAGGACCCCTACCCTTCTTCATCCACACCTTCAGCCTCGGCCAGCTGATGTAATGGCACGGTTTGCAATCTCATCACTACGCCGATGACACGCACATCTACCTATCTGTACCTGACATCGCCTCCTTACTGACCAAAATCACACATCTTCCCGCCTAATCATCCTGTAGGCAGCGCCTGATTATCGCTTTTGCTTCCTTGCTAGGCCTTCTTGGTGGCTTTCTGTACTCAGGTCTACTACCTTGTACTCTAGCGTGCTTCCCAGCACACGCTCTGCTTTGTCTTGTACTCAGGCATGCTTCCCAGCATGCGTTCTGCTCTGTCATGTACTCAGGCGTGCTTCCGAGCATGCGCTCTGCTCTGTCTTATACCCAGGCATGTTTCACAGTATACGTTCTGCACTATCCTATACCCAAGCGCGCTTACCAGTACGTGTCCTGCATCATACTGTACCCTGTACATGCTGTACGCACTTCCGTACCCAGTATGCCCAGAGTACATGCTTTACATATAATCCTGTACCCT
This sequence comes from Dendrobates tinctorius, assembly GCF_039654945.1. Lineage (NCBI taxonomy): Eukaryota > Metazoa > Chordata > Amphibia > Anura > Dendrobatidae > Dendrobates > Dendrobates tinctorius. The sequence goes on along the minus strand of NW_027361687.1, from coordinate 92,721,894 downwards.
GTGTGCCCCCGTCTTCACCCTGCTAAGCACTCTCTCTCGTGCCTCCTTCGAGCCGGCCACCTGGTTCCAGCAGTCATGGTACTTTATTCCCCTGGGCCTGCCCCTGACGCTCCTTGTATAGGGGGTTGTCCTCACTAGGTCAGCTCGCCCGGGGTGGGTTGGTATCAAGGCCCAGAGGGCCCACTCCAGGAGTTGTCACATGAACAAGGGTGGTTGGTTTTGCTGGGCATAAAATACTTGTTATTGGAAAGGTTGAGGTGTGCCCCACATGGGAACATGTTTGCCAGCCAACAGTCATAAGTTTATTCTGATATTCTATGGAGACCGGTGACGTGGATCATAGTGAAGACAAGGACATGGTATATCAAGAATTAATATAGTATATTGTAGGAAAACAGGATCCAGTTAGCAGGTGAAAATCAAACAGAGGCTCTAAGGATCAACAGCAGACAAGGCAGACTCAGGAATATAAGGGAGTAGTCAGTACAGACCGATGATGGGAGTTCAAGTCCAGGAATACAGGATCCAGAGGTCCAGAGCCCAAACTGGGCTCCTAGCGGAGAGCAGGCCACAGCAGATGTGGGTACAGAGCATATCCGGAGAAGTAGAGTCTTTCAGATGGGAGGTAGACCGGTAGCAAACGGGATATCCTGATGGACAGAAGAGACAGGCAAGATACGAGTCCTTCTAGCTTGGCAGCAGGTGAATTACGAGATACACAAACAAGGTATAGTGTGCAGAGTCCCTTTATATATGCAGCAGACAGGAAACAAGGAATATCAGACAGGAAACAAGATGGCCCCTGAGAAACCACTAACTCCATCTTAGGTAAGGGCAAGATCCGGCAGAACTAAGGGCAAGACCAGGCAAAACGGGTACGCAATTAAGATCCTTACACCAACACACTTAGTGTATGGGCGTTACAAATCTAGGAGACCTGCTACTTTTTAATGGGACATTTTTTGCTAACCCTAGCATGCGTATTGGGGGCCTTTTAGGCCCCCATGCTTACTTTTTTGCTATTATCTGCAAAATTACTTTTTTGAAACTCCAGGTAAACCTCAAGTATGTCGTTGTTGGTAATATCCAGTTGTTCATATAATTTTTTTCATAGGCATTTTGGTGTAACAATGCTTTTTTGGTGAAAACCACATCTGCATGGATTGGGGGCCTTTTAGGCCCCCCATGTATCTTTTATCATGTTCTCAGTAGTGTTTGTGTCTCAAGTTACATTATTTGTACTCAGTAATGCTGGTGGAGGGGCCAGGGTGTGGATAATGCCATATGAGGATGTCATGTGATTTTTGGAGGAAGAGATAAGGCCATGACATCATCTCAGGTCCTTCTGAACACAGTAATGAGCTGTGTAGAGAGTAATGAGGACAGTATACACTGTGCGCTAATTGTGAAGGACCCGAGATAACATAAGATGTTGAGAGGAAGTCTGATTCAGTTTCAGTTTCTCTGGATTGGACTTTTGGACTTTTACTGCTGGCAGGGAGTCAAAAACCGTATGTTGTTCCAATACGAGAATTATTTCTGGACCCACTTTCTGATCCACACTATAAGGCGACAATGTCAGTGGACAGATATGAGGAAATTAGAAGACACATTCGATTTGATGATAAGCGAACACGTGCATTGAGGTTTGAAACAGACAAATTAGCCCCTATTAGTTATATCTGGAACATATTTATCAAAAATTGCACCAAACTTTACAATCCTAGTACTAATGTTACAGTAGATGAGCAACTTGTACCATTCAGAGGACGCTGCAAGTTCATACAATGCATGCCCAGCAAGCCAGACAATTATGGAATCAAAATCTTCTGGATGTGTGATTCTGCAAATTATTATGGCATAAATGGCATAATCTACTGTGGCAAAGAGGTTGGTGCACCAGTTCAGAAGGATCTTGGGTCTGAAATTGTCAAAACTCTTGCTGTTCCAATATTCAATTCAGGTAGAAACATTACCATGGACAATTATTTCTGGGAGATTTTGTTCAATTTGTAAGGAAAATGTCTGCAAAGAACATCCTTCTGAAAAAATAACTTGTCAAAATTGTTTAGAAGACTAATATAATAGAAAAGAAACATAATAGAAATGTAGCTGCAGCTAGTTTGGTATAGGTTTGTGTGAAATTTGGAAAAAAACAAATGTTGGTGTTTTGTGAAAAATTATAATTAAAATTTTGTTTACTAATCATATTTTATTTAGCAGTTTTAAAATAAACTTGTAAAAGTTATGTAAGCGTGTTTTTCCATATGATTTGCATGAGGGCCTAAAAGGCCCCCAATACGTTAATATGAAGATTTCTGATGTCACGCATACTAGGGTTAAGAGGCCCTCCTCCATGTTTCTTCCAAGGTGGGACTGGCGTTATTTGGGTGCATATGACTTGGTAGCAGGGCAGGCCTTGCAGTCAATGCATAAGAAAAGAGTATGGGAGTAAAAAATGAATAATGTGAAGTCTATTTTCCTGGTCCCATCCAGTACTTGGGTTCAAAGGCTTATTGGGGTGCATATGACTTGGTAGCATGGAAGGCCTTGCAGTCAATGCATAAGATAACAGATTGGGAGTACAAATGAACAATGTGAAGTGGATTTTCCTGTGCCCATCTAGTACGTAGGTTCAAAGGCTTATTGGGGTGCATGTGACTTGGCAGCAGGGTAGGCCTTGCTGTTAATTCGTAATAAAACAGTATGGGAGTAAAAAATGAATACTGTGAAGTGTATTTTCATGGGCCCATCCTGTACGTGGGTTCAAAGGCTTATTGCGGTGCAGGCCATGCAGTAAATGCATAAAAAACAGAATGGGAGTACAAAATGAATAATGTGAAGTGGATTTTCCTGGGCCCATCCAGTACTTAGGTTCAAAGGCTTATTGGGATACATAAGACTTGGTAGCAGGGCAGGCCTTGCAGTCAATGCATAAGAAAAGAGTATTGGAGTACACAATGAATCATGTGAAGTGGATTTTCCTGGGCCCAACCAGTACTTGGGTTCAAAGGCTTATTAGGGTGCATATGACTTGGTAGCAGGGCAGGCCTTGCAATCAATGCAACATTTTTTATGGAAGCCCTCCTTGACATCTTGTGAAAGGAAAATTAAGGTGCGTCGTAATTCTTGGCAGCTCATCCACTCACTGCTTAGGCCATAACAGTTTAGGAGACCTTCTGTTTAATAATGGCACTTTAGGCAGATTAATGCTGCCTGATGCCCCTGTAAAAATAGGCTCGGTGACTTTAATAGTCCCTCTTTCATAAATTAAAAAAGATGTGGCTGCTTATGTGTCACACACCACATGGCCAGCTAGAGTTGTTAAATGTTGCAATGACATTTGCCAGTGAATGCATTTGTTTTGGTTGAAAGCAATTTTACAATTTTAAAGTTGAAAAAACGCTTCAAAAATGCTGCGTCTGAACATAGTCCAAGTGGGGGTGGAACATTTTAGTCTCGGGTAATTATTTTGCCATATATACAAGTCTTTAACCTGGAAAGGATGTTGCTTAACATATTTCCCAGCACAATCCGTTTTGCTTTCTTTTTGGTATGTTTTTTATTGCACCGGTAACAATGGCATGAAACTGAAAAAGTTGTTTAAAGCTGTGAACTATGAGTCAGGAATGCTTCCAGGGGCGAACCCCATGATGTCCCCTTGTCATTTGTTCAGTGTTTCCACCATTTTCAGATGCTTTTAGACCCTAAAAGGACCCCCGGGGCATCGCGGTAAAAATGCTCGAGTCTCCCATAGACTTAAATTGGGTTCGTTCTGTACCCGAGTATTCCAATTTGCTCGACCCGAACAACAGGCACCCGAGCATTTAAGTGCTCGCCCTTCACTACTCTGCACCCCATCTTGACTGAAAAAAGCTCTAAGGACAAGGGAGCATGCGTAGCTCAAGAAAGGGGAGAACCAACTGCAGCGTGGGTGAGTGAAGTGATACACCAGAGGCCCTGCCTATCAGAGCATGGATCCGGTGTGGTGTTAACAGTACCCCACCTTTATGCACCCTTCTCTTCAAGCCATCAAGAAAGTTCCGGAGGAGTATTGGAGCATGAATATTCTCCTTAGGCTCCCAGGATCTCTCCTCGCGACCAAGCCCCTTCCAGTTCACAAGAAAGAAGGTCTTGCCTCACACCCTCTTCATCGCCAAGATGTTCTCCACCTCAGAAATGTGGTACTTGGATCCTTGAAGAAGCGGATCAGAGTAACCGGTTTCAGCAGAGAAACATGACATGAATTTGGAATCCGTAATGAAGGAGGCAACTTCAGTTTATAGGAAACCTCATTGATCTGCTTCAGCACCTCTAAAGGTCCGATAAAACGAAGACCCAACTTGTAAGAGGGAACCTTCTGTTGGACATACTTGGACGAGAGCCATACCTTGTCGCCGGGACGGAAACACGGAGGATCCAAGCGCGTTTTATTATTATTATTATTATGCATTTATATAGCGCCATTTATTCCATGGTGCTTTACATGTGAAAAGGGTAAATATAGACAAGTATAGTAAACATGTGTAAGACAAGGGACACACAAGAACATAAGGAGAGGGGACCCTGCCCGCGAGGGCTCACAGTCTACAGCGATGGGTGAGGATACAGTAGGAGAGGGTAGAGCAGGGCATGCTGTGGTTTAGTAGACCGAGGTTCATTGCAGGCTGTAGGCTTGTCAGAACAGGTGGGACTTCAGGTTCTTCTTGAAGGTTTCTGTTGATGGTGAGAGTCTGATGTGTTGCTGCAGGGAGTTCCAGAGTATGGGGGAAGCACGGGAGAAGTCTTGTATGCGGTTGTGGGAAGAAGAGATAAGGGGGGAGTAGAGAAGGAGATCTTGAGATGATCAAAGGTTGCGTGCGGGTAGGTACCTAGAGACCACGTCACAGATGTATGGAGGATACAGGTTGTGGATGGCTTTGTATGTCATGTTAGGGTTTTGAATTGGAGCGTTTGGGCGATAGGAAGCCAGTGAAGGGCCTGGCATAGGGGGGAGGCTGGGGAATAGCGGGGAGACAGGTGGATTAGTTGGGCAGCAGAGTGTAGGATGGACTGGAGCGGAGCCAGAGTGCTAGAGGGGAGGCCAGAGAGTAGGAGGTTGCAGTAGTCGAGGCGGGAGATGATAAGAGCATGCACTAGTGTTTTTGTGGTTTCATGGTTGAGGAATGAGCGGATCCGGGAAATATTTTGAGTTTGAGGTGGCAGGAGGAGGCGAGGGCTTCGATATGTGGTTTGAAAGAGAGCGCAGAGTCGAGGATCACCCCAAGGCACCGAGCGTACGGAACTGGGGAAAGAGAGCAGCCGCTGACATTGATGGATAGGTCTGGTGGAGGGGTAGAGTGAGATGGGGAAAGATGATGAATTCTGTTTTGTCCATGTTCAGTTTGAGAAAGCGAGCAGAGAAGAAGGCTGAGATAGCAGACAGACATTGTGGGATTTCAGTCAGTAAGGAGGCGAGGTCAGGTCCAGATAGGTAGATCTGCGTGTCATCGGCATAGAGGTGATGCTGCAAACCGTGGGATTCTATGAGCTGTCCCAAGCCGAAGGTATAGATGGAGAATAGTAGGGGTCCTAGGACAGAGCCTTGGGGAACACCGACAGACAGGGGTCGAGGTGAGGAGGTGGTGTGTGAGAGGGAGACACTAAATGTTCGGTCTGTTAGGTATGATGAGATCCAGGTTAGGGCCAGGTCTGTGATGCCAAGAGATAAGAGAGTCTGTAGCAGGAGGGAATGGTCTACGGTGTCAAAGGCAGAGGACAGGTCCAGGAGAAGGAGGACAGAGTAGTGTCACTTGCTCTTGGCGGTTAGTAAGTCATTAGTGACTTTAGTTAGGGCAGTTTCAGTTGAATGATGCGGTCGGAAGCCAGATTGTAACCGGTCAAAGAGGGAACAGGAGGAGAGGTGGGAGGACAGTTCAAGATATACATGCTGTTCCAGTAGTTTTGCGGCATAAGGGAGAAGAGATATTGGGCGATAGTTAGACACAGAGGATGGGTCAAGGGAGGGTTTTATGAGGATGGGTGTGATTGAGGCATGTTTGAAGGATGAGGGAAATACACCATTTGTAAGTGAAAGGTTGAAAAGGTGTGTTAGAGATGGGATGAGGACTGTGGCCAAGTTAGGGATGAGGTGAGACTGGAGTGGGTCGAGGGCACAAGTGGTGAGGTGTGATCTTGACAGAAGGGTGGAGAACTGATCTTCTGTCATGGTGGAGAAGCTGGCTTTTGCAGAACAGGGCTGAGCGGCTAAGAGGGGCATTGAGGGCTGCGGGCCAAAGTTTTGTCTGATCGTGTCGATCTTCTGCTTAAAGAAGGAGGCAAAGTCTTTGGCAGAAATGACAAGAGGGGGAGGAGGTGCTGTGGGACGGAGTAGAGAATTGAAAGTGTTGAAGAGCTGTTTAGGGTTGTGAGACAGGGAGGATATGAGAGATGCGAAGTAAGTTTATTTTGCGGCAGAGAGCGTGGACTTAAAGCTGGCAAGGGACTGCTTGTATGCATTGAAGTGCTTAGTAGAATGGGTTCTCTTCCTTCTCCGCTCAGCAGCCCTGGAAACCCGTCTCAGTTCTTTGGTCAGGCTGGTGAGCCATGGCTGCCTGTTGATTGATCTAGTTTTGCTCTGCGTGAGGGGGCAGCCGAATCAAGTGTTGCTGTTATTGTGGTGTTATAAAAGGTGGCAGCAGCATCTGTGTCATGAAGGGAAGCTATGTCTGTAAGAGGGAGAAGGGATTCAGAGAGTGATTGTAAATTGAGGTGTTTGAGATCCCTGTGAGGGTGAGCGAGTTTATGGAGAGGGGGTTGCGCAGTAGGAGAGGAGAGGGAGGAGAATGTCAGTAGGTTGTGGTCAGACAGGGGGAGGGGTGAGTTATTGAGATTAGTGAGGGAACAGAGTCGGGTGAAGATAAGGTCCAGCGTGTGACCATCTTTGTGAGTGGCTGCAGAGGACCATTGAGTGAGGCCGAGTTAAGCCGTGAGTGATAGAAGTTTAGAGGCAGCCAGGGTGGAAGTTTCAATGGGGATGTTGAAGTCACCCATGATGAGGGTGGGGATGTCAGCAGAAAGGAAATGGAGTAGCCAGGTGGTGAAGTGGTCGAGGAAGGTGGAGATGGCTAGTTCTGAGGGGCGGTAGATGACAGCCAGTTGGAGGTTGGAGGGGGAATAGATGCGGACGGAGTGCACCTCGAATGAGGGAAGAGTAGCGGAGGGTGGCAAAGGAATTGGGGTAAAGGAGCAGGTATCAGACAGGAGCAAGCCAACTCCTCCACCACATTTGTTGCTGGGGCGAGGGGTGTGAGAGAGATGGAATCTGCCATAGGAAAGCACAGCTGGAGAGGCTGTGTCAGAGGGAGTGAGCCAGGTTTCAGTGATGGCGAGGAAGGAGAGTTTGTTGGTGATAAAGAGGTCATGGATAAATGATAGCTTGTTGCAGACAGAATGTGCGTTCCATAGGGTTCCAGGTAAGGGGGTTGAGGGAGTGGGGGCTGGATGAATGGGTAGGAGGTTATCATGGTTGCGAAGACTTGTAGAGGATCGTGGCAGGGTGGTAGAAGTGAGTGTAGGGAGGTGTTGAGGAGGGCCAGGATTTGGGGATACGTCACCAGCAATAAGGAGTAGTAGACAGAGCATTAGAAGGTGGGAGCAGGATAGAACATGATGTGGCCGTGTGGGTCTGAAGAAAACGGATTGTATGTGGAGGAACAGTTGTGACGAAGAGGTGAGATGGCTGGGAAGGATGGAGGGGGAAATGACAAGTTCCTTACTGGGTGGAGGGATTGCAGGAGTTAGGGAGAAATAGAGTAGTATGGGGGTGATAGTAAAAAGAAGGTGAAACATTGTTGTGGTGTTATAGTCCGTTACCTTACAGTCAATTCCAGTCCAATTCAAGTCTAATTCAAAGTACTTAGAAATTAGTACTTTGAAATTGATGGAGCCGACTATTTCTGGAGCAGACCCATGGTGGTGAATATATGTGCAGCTAAAGACAATCAGGTGTGAGTGAAAGTGGGGTGTGACTGCCCAGGCCAAATGCACAGAGTTAAGTAGAGGTCATAAAAGGGGGAAGGGGTTATACAGACCACTTAGATGTGTGGCAGAGATAACAAGAATGGAGTACAATTATGGATACAAGAAGATGGGTAAGCAATGCATCTAATATATAAAGCTCAAAGTGTGCATGTATGTATGTATGTATGTGTGTGTGTATATCTGGGATAGGCATCCGCACCGTCGCAGCTACAGCCACAAAATTTGGCACAGTCACACGTCTGAACCCCGAGAGCGTCCTAAGCTATGTTGTGAGGTGAAATTTTAACCCCGTGCGTTCCAATTCACCAAACAATTTTGCCCCTGTCTACATACTGGGGAAAAAGTGTGTGCGTGTCAAGCCCCGCCCCTCATTATGATGTCATAATGCCCCTATCTACATAATAGGGAAACAGTGTGTGCGTATCAAGCCCCGCCCCTCATTATGATGTCATAATGGTTGACTATGGGATGGAGGATGTGTGATGGGTATATGGGCACTGAACTATGGGATGGAGGATATGTATGACGGGTATATGGGCACGGGACTATGGGATGGCGGCTATGTATATGGGCACGGGACTATGGGATGGAGGATGTGTGATGGGTATATGGGCACTTGACTATGGGATGGAGGATATGTATGACGGGTATATGGGCACGGGACTATGGGATGGCGGATATGTATGATGGGTATATGGGCATGGGACTATGAGATGAAGGATGTGTGATGGGTATATGGGCACTCGACTATGGGATGGCGAATATGTATGATGGGTATATGGGCATGGGACTATGGGATGGAGGATATGTATGATGGGTATATGGGCATGGAACTATGAGATGAAGGATGTGTGATGGGTATATGGGCACTCGACTATGGGATGGAGGATATGTATGATGGGTATATGGGCACGAGCCTATGGGATGGTGGATATGTATGATGGGTATATGGGCACGGGACTATGGGATGGAGGATAATTATAATTTGCTATAACTAACCACAGTTAGATACTATGCCCGGGCAGCGCCGGGCTCTTCAGCTAGTACCATATAAAATACAATGGAGTTCACATAGGGCATTCAGGAGCATGAGAAAGTGGTGGAAATTCAGCAATGCATACCATATAAAATACAATGCAGTTCACATAGGGCTTTCAGGAGCATGAGAAAGTGGTGGAAATTCAGCAATGCATAGCATATAAAATACAATGCAGTTCACATAGGGCATTCAGGAACATGAGAAAGTGGTGGAAATTCAGCAATGCATACCATATAAAATACAATGCAGTTCACATAGGGCATTCAGGAGCATGAGAAAGTGGTGGAAATTCAGCGATGCATACCATATAAAATACAATGCAGTTCACATAGGGCATTCAGGAGCATGAGAAAGTGGTGGAAATTCAGCAATGCATACCTGTGGGAACAGAAGAACATCTCGGTCAGATGGTGATGATGATGACAATACTGTAGGAGTCATGAGTGGCCAAATGCATTCTAGAATTCAAGTCTAATTCAAAGTACTTAGAAATTAGTACTTTGAAATTAATGGATCCGACTACGTCTGGAGCAGACCCATGGTGGTGAATATATTTTGTCTGCATGTCTCTTCATACAGGCAGAGTATGCTTCTAAAGTGGCTTTAGTATCCTCCCACAACTTTACAAAATCCCTGGAGAGGACATCAGCCACAGGAACATCAAAAGGAACCCCGGGTTACCGACCAAACACAACGTAGAAAGGAGATTCTTCCGAGGCTTCACCAACATGATAGTTGTAAGAGAACTCAGCCCAAGGAAGTAATTTCACCCAATCGTTGTGGTGGGCATTGATGAAGTGTTGCAGGTAACTACCCAGGACCTGGTTGACAAGCTCCACTTGCCTATTGGACTGAGGGTGATAGGACGAGGAGAAATCCAAGATGATATCCAAATGTTTACAGAGAGCTTGCCAGAATCTGGAAGTGAACTGTGAACATCGATTGAACACAATGTGACGAGGAAATCTGTGCAGGAGGAAAATATGTTTGATGAAGCTGTCGACCAGTTTAGGAGCAGACGAAAGAGCTGACAACTGGGTAAAATGCGCAATTTTGGAGAAGCGATCCACGACTACGCAGATGATGGTGCAACTCCCGGATACTGGCAAACCTGTAATGAAGTCCATGGCTATGTGCTGCCGTGGACCAGATTGCATGGGTAACGGCAGGAGAGAACTGGTAGGAAGTCATCTGAACACCTTATTGCAGGTGTAGTAATTGCAGGTAAGCGAGATGCAGTGACGAGATGGGAGACGGGATGAACTTAAGATGTAACTTTTATATATATGTATGCCTATAGGGGCTATCTTGAGCAACCAAACAATCTAACAACAGTTATCCTCACAGGGATCAAAACAAGAATACACTGGTAACACGAACACGACTATCCTGGCAAAGACCGGTCATTATAGGGCCGCGGTATGGCTGACTACGGGTCCTGAGCATTAACTATAACATGTCACTTATCCTCTCTGATGTCCAGCAGGTGGTCTGTGCTGCTTCGGTGTTTCAGCCACTGGGCCCAGCCGACGAGGATCTGGCGTAGACTTCGGGCATTCCTACGCCCAGGCAAAGTGAGGGCACAGCAGGCCTCTGAAGAGTTCCTCTGCATTGCACCTCACAGCTGAGGTGGGACAGCGTTGCCCGGGGACCGGAAGGTGTAGGCCGCAGCCAGAAGCTGGGGACGGGCAGCGGCGGTCGCAGGTGGCGGCGAACAGGCCATAGCCGCGGGCCAGGGCCGAGCTGCGGGGGCCACGGGCGGCAGCGGACAGGCCGCAGCCACGGGTTGGAGTGGAGCGGCGGCGGCCGCAGATGGCAGCGGACAGGCCGCAGCCGCGGGCTCGAGTCTGGCAGCGGCAGCCGCGAGGAGCACGGTCGGAAGGATGGTGTCTCTCTGCTGAACGGCTCAGTGCCATCTCCCTTCTGTCTGTGGTGAGTCTCCCTTCAGTCACTCCTGTCGCTGCTCTCCTCTTCTTGCTCTTGCTCTGGCTCTCACTCTGGCTCTCTGCCGCCCTCTAGCTTCCTTTCTTCTTCTCTCCTGCTCCATCGACTGCCCTCTGCTGGCGTCCTCAGTCCCTTTTATACTGGCTCCACCCCCAACCTTTCTAGAACTCTCTGTGTTCCGTCCCCTAATTATATCCCCCGGAAACAGTCCCCCTAGGAACCTTGGTGACAGTCCCCTTGGTTCCGGCCCGGTTACACAGCGGGGACTCCTCCTACACTCCCCCATCCTGTATGCTCACCAGTAGTGTTGAGCGATACCACCCGATACTGAAAAATATCGTATCGGAATGGATCGGCTGATCTAAAAAAAGTATCGGGTATCGCCGATTCCGATCCCGGAAGTCCCATTCAAGTCAATGGAACAGAAATATCGGAATTAAAAAAAACCCTTTCTTTCCCTGTTGGTTAATTCTACATGGAGAAAAGCAACTAATAATAATGTAGAATGTATTGTGGGAGGTGTAGGAGACATCAAAGCCATAGAGCTTTAGCCAAATCAAATGGAATCGCAGTATGTTTTTTTTTTAAAGACGTTCGTAGTTACAAAGATATTGACTATGTTATAGTCTTTAATTTTTTGTCAGCTATGTACGTTTCACTACTTCCATGCTCTTCACCTTCTTTTTTACTTCTCCCACACTTTCTCCTTCATTATCTTCAGCAGCAGCAGTATCTTCTTCTTCTTCTTCTTTTATTCTTCTTCTTTTATTCTTCTTCATATTCTACTTCTTCATCTTCTACTTCTTCATCTTTTTCCTATTCTTCTTCATCATATTCTTATTTGTGTCAGGCATTCCTGTAGTTGTCATCTATAAAAGTTTGAAGATGACAGCTTCCGTTCAGCCTGTCACAAAAGATTTACAACAGGATTTGTCCGCGTTCAGTTTGGCCTGCAGCAGCAGGCCTTTTCCAGGGGCACCACGAGGAGGAACGGACTCACCCCCATACACTGCTTAGTCTTCTTCTGCTTATAAATTAGATAATATCATTTGCTCTGATTGTTAGTCTTATGCTTCATGTTCTTCTGCTTTTGGTTTTTATGCTTCTTGGTCTTATGTCTCTTGTTGTTCTGCATCTTGGTGGTTGTCTTCCTGTTCTTTGTTCTCTTGGTCATCTTTTTCAGGGTCATCTTTTAGGTATTCTTCTGTGTGGTCTTCAGGGTCGTCATCTTCAGGGTCATTGTCAGGGAGATCCAGAGTGAGAATCAAAAACCATTTCCACAAGCTTGAACTTGGAAAAGTAGCAGAAGGTACAAGAAGGCTGAGGAACTGCCGAGAACCAGCTGACGGTGCTGGAACCCGGATGGGTATCAGAAGTAACAAGAGGCAATGGCACAACCGTGGACCAGCTGACGTTGCTGGAACACGGTTACTAAGCAGGAGGTACCTGTGCTAAAAAGCACTACCAAGGACCAGCAGACGTTGCTGGAACTCGGATACCAAGAAGGAGGCACCTAGGCCAAAGGCACTGCTGAGAACCAGCTGACGGTGCTGGAACCCGGATGGGTAGCAGAAGGTACCCATGAAAAACAAAGTTGCAAGGCCGCAAGCCGGCCGCAGTTACCGAAACCCACAGTCCTACAGGGCGTGCTTGTCCTATTGGCACTATGGAACCAGCCTTTGTTACCAGAACCCGCAGCCCACATAGGAAGCACTGAAACTGCAGGCACCATAGACTCGGCTAACCTGACCGCAACACGACAGGACAACGTATCAGTCGCAAAGTGACGTCGACACTACCCGGAAACAGCAGGCGTGTTGTAACCAGGCTGGGCAGGAGGGAGTACCCGTGCCAAAGACACTGCCGAGAACCAGCTGACGGTGCTGGAACCCGGAGGGCCAGCAAAAGGAACAAGAGCCAATGGGACAACCGTGGACCAGCTGACGTTGCTGGAACACGGTTACTAAGCAGGAGGTACCTGTGCTAAAAAGCACTACCAAGGACCAGCAGACGTTGCTGGAACTCGGATACCATGAAGGAGGCACCTAGGCCAAAGGCTCTGCCGAGAAACTGCTGACATTGCTGGAACCCGGCTGGGCAGGAGGGAGTACCCGTGGCAAACACACTTCTGAGCAGCAACATGCGATGTTGAAGCCCAGGGGTCAATCAGGCAGCAGGCTGAGGCCAACTTGGAGCGAGTTATATATTGGTTGTACACAACTACTGTTTGTAACCGTGATCCACTTTGGCCTCTGGCTCTACTGTCTCAAGTATTTCCCCTGGCCTCCAACCACGGCAGTTGCTGCTCTGCAGAGTTGTCTGCACAATCCACACTTGTTCCTGAGTTACTGGGGCTCAGTCACGTCAGTTGATCCCCTGATGTGTGTCCGGCAAGGTGTCCTGCTCTGTCCACATTCCCACAACTATTAATGGGAATGGGGACAGAGCAGGAGACATTGCCGGACATACCACAGGGGATCAACTGACGTGACTGAGCCCCAGTAACACAAGAACAAGTGTGGATTGTGCAGACGGCACATCAGATCAGCGACTGATGGGGTTGGAGGCCAGGGGAAATAGTAGAGACAGTACAGCAAGAGACCTGAGTGGACCACGGTTAAAAGTCAGTAGTAGTGTGATGTTGGAGGCAGCAGGAGACTTTGCCATTCGCACAGCAGGGGAACAGCTGGCGTTACTGAACCCCACAGACACAGGAGCGAGTGTTTCTATCTTTGCGGACGGCACTTCCAAGCTACAACTGGCTGTGTTGAAGCCCAGGATCAATGCTCCGAGCAGGCTGAGGCCTACTTGGAACAAGTGGAAAATAACATGTAGTATGATGTTGGAGGCAGCAGGAGACTTTGCCATCCGCACAGCAGGGGAACAGCTGGCGTTACTGAACCCCACAGACACAGGAGCGAATGTTTCTATCTGTGCGGACGGCACTTCAAAGCTACAACTGGCTGTGTTGAAGCCCAGGATCAATGCTCCGAGCAGGCTGAGGCCTACTTGGAACAAGTGGAAAATAACATGTAGTATGATGTTGGAGGCAGCAGGAGACTTTGCCATCCGCACAGCAGGGGAACAGCTGGCGTTACTGAACCCCACAGACACAGGAGCGAATGTTTCTATCTGTGCGGACGGCACTTCAAAGCTACAACTGGCTGTGTTGAAGCCCAGGATCAATGCTCCGAGCAGGCTGAGGCCTACTTCGAGCAAGTGGAAAATATCATGTAGTGTGATGTTGGAGGCAGTAGGAGACTTTGCCATCCGCACAGCAGGGAAACAGCTGGCATTACTGAACCCCACTAACACAGGAGCTAGTGTGTGTTTCTCTGTTAAGACGGCACTTCTGAACACCAACTGGCATTGTTGGAGCCCAGGATGAGGCATGGAGTTGACTGAGGCCAACTTGCAGCACGTTTTATAGAGGTTGTAGACAACTACTGACTGTAACCGTGCTCCACTTAGGCCTCTGGCTCCACTGTCTCTAGTATTTCCCCTGGCCTCCAACCCCGCGAGTGACAGCTCTGAAGTGGCGTCAGCACAATCCACACTTGTTCCTGTGTTACTTGGCCTCAGTCCCGTCAGTTGATCCCCCGATGTGTGTCCGGCAAGGTCTCCTGCTCTGTCCTCATTCACACTACTAGTAATGAGAATGTGGACAGAGCAGGAGACCTTTACGGACACACATCAGGGGATCAACTGACGTGACTGAGGCCAAGTAACACAGGAACAAGTGTGGATTGTGCTGACGCCACTTCAGAGCTGTCACTCGCGGGGTTGGAGGCCAGGGGAAATACTAGAGACAGTGGAGCCAGAGGCCTAAGTGGAGCAGGGTTAAAAATCAGTTGTAGTTTGAAAGTTGAAGGAGCAGGAGACTTTGTCGTCCACACAGCAGTGGAGCAGCTGGCATTACTGAACCCCACTAACACAGGAGCGAGTGTTTCTATCTGTGCGGATGGCACTTCCAGGCTACAACTGACTGTGTTGTAGCCCAGGATCAATGCTCTGAGCAGGCTGAGGCCTACTTGGAGCGAGGAGAAAAAGCATTGTAGTGTGAGTTTGGAGGCAGCTGGAGACTTTGCCGTCCACACAGCAGGGGAACAGCTGGCGTTACTGAACCCCACTAACACAGGAGCAAGTGTTTCTATCTGTGATGACGGCACTTCCAGGCTACAACTGGCTGTGTTGTAGCCCAGGATCAATGCTCCGAGCAGGCTGAGGCCTACTTGGAACGAGGAGAAAAAGCGTTGTAGTGTAAGTTTGGAGGCAGCTGGAGACTTTGCCGTCCCCACAGCAGGGGAACAGCTAGCATTACTGAACCCCACTAACACAGGAGCGAGTGTTTCTATCTGTGCGGACGGCACTTCCAGGCTACAACTGGCTGTGTTGTAGCCCAGGATCAATGCTCCGAGCAGGCTAAGGCCTACTTGGAGCGAGGAGAAAAAGCGTTGTAGTGTGAGTTTGGAGGCAGCGGGAGACTTTGCCGTCCACACAGCAGGGGAACAGCTGGCATTACTGAACCCCACTGACACAGGAGCTAGAGTGTTTTTCTCTGCAGAGAGGGCACTTCTGAACACCAACTGGCGTTGTTGGAGCCCAGGATGAAGCATGGAGCAGGCTGAGGCCTGATGGTGTTGGCATGTGGAGGCAGCAGGAGACTTTGCCGTCTACACAGCAGGGGAACAGCTGGCGTTCCTGAACCCCACTAACACAGGAGCGAGTGTTTCTATCTGTGCGGACGGCACTTCCAGGCTACAACTGGCTGTGTTGTAGCCCAGGATGAAGCATGCATCAGGCGGAGGACAACTTGCAGCTGGTTTTATAGAGGTTGTAGGCTACTACTGATTGTCACCGTGCTCCATTATGGCCTCCGGCTCCACTGTCTCTAGTATTTCCCCAGGCCAACGACCCCGCCAGTTACAGCTGAGACGTGGCGTCTGCACAATCCACAATTGTTCCTGTGTAACTGTGGCTCAGTCCCGTCTGTTGATCCCCTGATGTGTGTCTGGCAATCTCTCCTGCTCAGTCCTCATTCACACTACTAGTAATGTGAATGTGGACAGAGCAGGAGACCTTGCCGGACACACTTCAGGGGATCAACAGACGGGACTGAGCCACAGTAACTCTGGAACAAATGTGGATTGTGCAGACGCCACTTCACAGCTGTAACTAGCGTGGTTGTTGGCCAGGGGAAATACTAGAGACAGTGGAGCCAGAGGCCTAAGTTGACCAAAGTTACAAATCTGTAGTAGTTTGCATGTGGAGGCAGCAGGAGACATTGCCGTCCACACAGCAGGGGAACAGCTGACGTTACTGAACCCCACTAACACAGGAGCTAGTGTGTTTTTCTCTGTGAAGACGGCACTTCTGAACACCAACTGGCATTGTTGGAGCCCAGGATGAGGCATGGAGCAGGCTGAGGCCTGATGGTGTTGGCATGTGGAGGCAGCAGGAGACTTTGCCGTCTACACAGCAAGGGAACTGTCATGGCCACGTGTGTCTGGACGCAGATGTTACCGCAAGGCGAACCCATAACACTCGTGACCCTGAATACAGCGCCTCCAGTGGGGCGAATTTAAATAATAATACGTGCAGATGGATACACCGCCTCCACCTGGCGAATTTAGGTATTACACGTTAATAAACATTCTGGAAACCCCGCCTCCAGTCTGGCGAATTTAAATAATAAGGGGGACCTGGGAAACATTAACAGTGGTGGGCCCTGCAATAGGGAAAAGGGAATTGGAGACCTCCTGAGCTCCCCTGAGCCAGTGTCCCTGCACTCCTAACGTTCCGTATGCCGGTTTCGCACCGGGCGCCGCACGCGTACCTCAGAGCCCTAGCTCGCCCTGACCCTAAACCCTCACTAGGGAATAGGTCGGTGCGGAGACTAATCCCACCACTGCACTAATAACACACATGAGGAAAGAGACAATACAGGGGAAAACACCACTTAGCTTTGCTCTGTTGCGTGCGCTCCTAGCAACAGAGCCCTCCACCTGAGTGCATCTTCTCCTCCACCTGGATCCATCACCATAACAGGATCCTTCACCTTAGTGCAACCCCGGAGCAGAGTCCACCACCAGTTGCAGCTGCTTAGTACCAGAGTCCCAAGGATGAGTTCAGCTTCTGACACGAAGTCAAGCATGCTTGAGTCCAGCTCAGCAGCCAAGTCCCACATGGTGAGTGCCACTCTCCATAGTCGCCACTCCACCAGTCCATGCAGACACTTCCCGCTGACACCATCACTGCGACCCCACCACGCCATGCCAGCCCTTCGTCCAGACACCATAGCTGAAACACGTCCCCCCTGGCTAAGCTGCGCAGGACTCCTCACCAGCTCCATCCTTCCTCCAGGCTCTCCAAAAACAGAGTGAACACAAACTCACAAAATCACAGGCAGTGATTGCACACCTCTAGCACACCTTTATAGGGTGTCACACCTGATACCTAATTAAGTGCACAAAAACCCAAAGTGCAATACCACAACCACCACCGGGGACAGTCAAAACACCTTTGAACTTAACCAAAGTAAAAAAAGTTCACTTTGTGCTTTTAATACCGCCAGATCCAACACTGGATCATGACAGGAACAGCTGGCATTACTGAACCCCACTAACAGAGGAGCTAGTGTGTTTTTCTCTGCGGAGACGGCACTTCTGAACACCAACTGGCGTTGTTGGAGCCCAGGATGAGGCATGGAGCAGGCTGAGGCCTGATGGTGTTGGCATGTGCATGGAGCAGGAGACATTGCCATCTACACAGCAGGGGAACAGCTGGCATTACTGAACCCCACTGACACAGGAGCTAAAGTGTTTTTCTCTGCGGAGACGGCACTTCTGAACACCAACTGGCGTTGTTGGAGCCCAGGATGAGGCATGGAGCAGGCTGAGGCCTTATGGTGTTGGCATGTGTATGGAGCAGGAGACATTGCCATCTACACAGCAGGGGAACAGCTGGCATTACTGAACCCCACTAACACAGGAGCTAGTGTGTTTTTCTCTGTGAAGATGGCACTTCTGAACACCAACTGACGTTGCTGGAGCCCAGGATGAGGCATGGAGCTGGCTGAGGCCAACTTGCAGCACGTTTTATAGAGGTAGTAGACTACAACTGATTGTAACCGTGCTCCACTATGGCCTCTGGCTCCACTGTCTCTAGTATTTCCCCTGGCCTCCAACCCCGCCAGTGACAGCTTTGAAGTGGTGTCAGCACAATCCACACTTGATCCTGTGTTACTTGGGCTCAGTCCCGTCAGTTGATCCCCTGATGTGTGTCCGGCAAGGTCTCCTGCTCTGTCCTCATTCACACTACTAGTAACGGGAATGTGGACAGAGCAGGAGACCTTGCCAGACACACATCAGGGGATCAACTGACGTGACTGAGGACAAGTAACACTGGAACAAGTGTGGATTATGCAGACGCCACTTAAGAGCTGTCACTGGCGGGGTTGGAGGCCAGGGGAATACTAGAGACAGTCGAGCCAGAGGCCTAAGTGGAGCAGGGTTAAAAATCAGTAGTAGTTTGAATGTGGATGGAGCAGGAGACTTTGCCGTCCACACAGCAGGGGAGCAGCTGGCGTTACTGAACCCCACTAACACAGGAGCTAGTGTTTTTCTCAGTGCAGACGACACATCTGAGCAACAACTGGCTGTGTTGAAGCCCAGGGATTATAGTTCAGGTGGTAGAAACATGAACACAACAGGAGACCCGGATACAATTGCCAACCAATTATTTAGTCTGGAAGAGGACTGGCAAATTCTGGGGAGATCCAGGCCTTGTTCATTTTCAGAAAAGTAAGCCGGTCGACGTTATCGGAAGAAAGTCGCGTGCGACGGTCTGTTAGTACACCACCTGCGGCACTAAAGACGCGTTCCGATAATACACTGGCAGCAGGGCAAGCCTGCACCTCCAATGCATACTGGCTAAGCTCTGGCCATGTATCCAGCTTAGAGACCCAAAACTTGAAGGGGGAAGAGCCATCTGGGAGTACACTCACAGGGCAAGACATGAAGTCTGTCACCATCTGACGGAAACGTTGCCTCCTGCTGACTGGAGCCGTCAGTGATGGTGTAGACATTTGTGGCGGACACACAAAACTTTGCCACATTTGGGCCATAGTGGTCTTGCCTTGTGCTGAGGCGCTGCCTCTGCTCCCTCTTTGTGCCGAGTTTCCTCCACTGGGTCGACGCACAGAGGTGCTTTGTAAAGCACTAGAACCACTGCTGTCGGGTGGAATGGAAAACATGATGGCCTG
The DNA here is from genome assembly GCF_039654945.1 of Dendrobates tinctorius. Taxonomy (NCBI): domain Eukaryota; kingdom Metazoa; phylum Chordata; class Amphibia; order Anura; family Dendrobatidae; genus Dendrobates; species Dendrobates tinctorius. The sequence continues at coordinate 92,702,626 of NW_027361687.1, read as the reverse complement.
CACCAGTGTGTCTTTGTTGTGAGTTCATTTTCCCCTTCACTACTGAGGCCCGAGGAACTCCCTCTTCTGGTAAAGAAAGGTAGTGAGCCTGATTATCAGACACCTGAGGCTGATGATGATGACTGGCTGAGTGGAGTTACTGACTGGATATAAGGCTGCCGACGCCCTTCTGCCCTGCGGGTGATTTCTCTGTGGGATCCTTGGAGACCAGTCTGAATTCCTGCTCCTCTAAAGCTAAGTTTGCTGCTCGGCTTTTTGCATTTGTGCTTTGACTTTGTTTTGCTTTGTTTTTCTGGATTTCTGCCATTCCCTGCTGGGGTGTGCTGAATTCCTTTAGCTCTGTCTTCTGAAAATACCTGAGTGCTGATTTAGTTTTTGAAGCCTAGCTGCTTCAGGGTCTTTTTCATATCAGCTTGTTGGCTTATGTCTTTGATAGGGTTTTGGCAGATTGCAGACAGCAGCCTTCCTGTCCTTTCCTATCTAGGTAGTTTTGGGCCCTGGCTTTGCTCAGTCTATCTTTCTGTCTGTGTTAGTGTTTTCATCTTGCTTCACCGTCATTATATGTTGGGGGCTGCCTATTGCTTTGGGGTCTGCTCTGGGGCAGTTTAGATTTCCCCTTTCTTTCTTTAGGCCTATTTAATTCTCCGGCTGTGATCGAGGGGTCTTGGGCATCGTAGGAACCCCCCACGGCTACTGCTAGTTGTGTTGATAGGTTCAGGTGTCCGCAATCTGATAGTTGCCAACTTCTCTGGTTTTCAGGACTTAGCTTGTATTTCTGTTTTTGCCTCCTACGGTGACTCAATCATAACAGAATCACCCGCCATACCGCAGATCCTAGGGTACTCAATAGCAGGAAAGAATTGAAAAAAAAAAAAAAAGTGTGTATATTTTTTCCTCTATATCTCTGAGGCCGTAGGGGGAATTTTTTTTCTCTCAATGGAGATAAAGCAATTGTCTGATCGTGTGGAGCAGCTCGCTGCGGAAGTGCGGGGAATTTCCGCCTACCTTGCTCATTCACATGCTGCTGAACCAAAGGTTCCTACACCTGATGTATTTCTTGGGGATCGGAATAAATTTTTGAATTTCAAAAATAATTGTAAATTATTTTTTGCCTTGAAGCCTAACTCGTCAGGGAGCTCCGCGCAGCAGGTTAAAATTGTCATCTCTTTGCTGCGTGGCGATCCCCAGGATTGGGCATTTTCTTTGAAACCAGATGATCCTATTCTGACTAATGTGAACGCATTTTTTCAGGCCTTGGGGTTGTTGTATGACGAACCTAATGCCATTGATCAGGCTGAAAAGACCCTGCTGGCATTGAACCAGGGTCGTGATTCTGCAGAATTGTACTGTCAAAAATTCCGAAAGTGGGCAGTACTTACTACCTGGAATGATAATGGCTTGGCTGCTCTCTTTCGGAAGGGGTTGTCAGAAACCGTAAAAGATACTATGGTGGGATTTCCTGTTCCCTCTGGTCTTGACAATTCTATGTCATTAGCCATTCAGGTTGATCGGCGTTTGCGCGAACGCAAAGCTGCACGAGAGGTGTTGCCACCTGTTGAACAAATGTCTGAACCTATGCAATGTGATAGAGTTTTTTCCAGAGAGCAGCGTCAGGAGTTCAGAAGGCGTAATAAGTTGTGTTTTTTCTGTGGAGATGCCTCGCATATTATTTCTGTCTGTCCTAAACGAGAGAAACGCTTTGCACACACGTTTTCTGTTGGGGGTGTTCAACCTAAGTTTCTTCTGGCTATTACTCTGATCTGCTCCCTGTCCACATTTTCTGCCAAGGCTTTTGTGGATTCGGGAGCAGCCCTAAACCTAATGGACTTGGATTTTGCTAAACGTTGTGGATTTCCGATGACACCTCTGCAGACGCCTATCCCTTTGAGGGGGATTGATGCTACTCCTTTGGCTAAAAATAAAACTCAGTTTTGGACCCAGGTGGTAATGCGGGTCGCCCCAGACCATCAAGAAAATTGCAGATTTTTGGTGTTGCATAATCTGCATGATACTATTGTTCTGGGGTTTCCCTGGTTACAAATTCATAATCCAGTTTTGGATTGGAAATCTGTGTCTGTGGTGAGCTGGGGTTGTCGGTGTGCCTTTAGTGAGGCTCCGGTGTTTTCCACCTCTCCTCAGTCGCATGATGTTCCTGATTATTTGGCGGACTTTTATGATGTATTTAATGAGAATGAGTCTGCATCTCTGCCTCCTCATAGGAGTTATGACTGTGCAATTGAACTGAGCCCGGGGTGTAAATTTCCCAAGGGTCGGCTCTTCAATTTATCTGTACCCGAGTACGAGGCTATGCGATCCTATATTAAGGAGGCATTGGAGAAGGGTCATATTAGACCATCCTCGTCACCCTTAGGTGCCGGTTTTTTTTTTGTAGCCAAAAAGGATGGATCATTAAGACCTTGTATTGATTATCGTGCCCTCAACAAAATTACTGTTAAATATCAGTATCCGTTACCCCTGATTTCTGATCTATTCTCCAGAATTAAAGGTGCTTGCTGGTTTACCAAGCTTGACCTCAGGGGGGCGTATAATCTTATTTGCATTAAGCATGGGGATGAATGGAAGACGGCGTTTAATACTCCGGAGGGACATTTTGAGTACCTGGTGATGCCTTTTGGGCTCACTAATGCCCCTTCTGTCTTCCAGTGCTTCATGAACGATATTTTCCGAGATTTTGTCGATAAATTTTTGATTATCTATCTGGATGATATTTTGATCTTCTCCAAGGATTGGGATTCTCATGTGGAACATATTCGGACTGTGTTCCGGATCTTGAGGGAGAATTCCCTGTTTGTCAAAGGATCTAAATGCCTTTTTGGAGTACAGAGGATTTCTTTTTTGGGATTTATTTTGTCCCCGTCAACTATTGAAATGGACCCGGCCAAGGTACAGGCCATTTACGATTGGGTTCAGCCCACTTCTTTGAAGGCCCTCCAGAAGTTTTTGGGTTTTGCTAATTTTTATCAGAAATTTATAGCAAAATTTTCTAATATTGCCAAGCCATTGACTGATTTGACTAAGAAGGGTGCTGATGTGTTAAATTGGTCTCCGGAGGCTGTTTCTTCCTTTCAGGAGCTGAAGCGAAGATTCACCTCCGCCCCGGTTTTGCGGCAACCTGATTTCTCACTTCCATTCCAGGTAGAGGTGGATGCTTCTGAGATTGGTGCAGGAGCTGTTTTGTCCCAAAAGGATCCTGTAACATCTAAAATGAATCCCTGTGCTTTCTTTTCCCGAAAGTTCTCTCCATCTGAACGTAACTATGATGTGGGGAATAGGGAACTGTTGGCCATGAAATGGGCATTTGAGGAGTGGAGTCATTGGTTGGAGGGAGCTAAGCATCAAGTCGTGGTCCTCACTGACCACAAGAATTTGATTTACCTAGAGTCGGCTAAGCGCTTGAACCCTAGACAGGCTAGGTGGGCCTTGTTTTTTACACGTTTTGATTTTGTGGTTTCTTTTCTTCCTGGAATGAAGAATGTCAAGGCAGACGCCCTCTCTAGGAGCTTCTTTGCTGATTCTCCTGTGGTGACCAAGCCTGCTACCATCTTAGGCAAAGGGGTAGTTCTTTCTGCCATCTCGCCCGATTTGAGACGTGCTCTGGAAGAGTTCCAGGAGGACAAACCTGAGCGTTGTCCCAGTGGAAAGTTGTATGTTCCTGACCAGTGGAAGAAGAGAGTGATGTCTGAAGTTCATTGCTCTGCTTTGGCTGGTCATCCAGGTATTTTTGGTACTAGAGATCTGGTGAGTCGGTTTTTTTGGTGGCCCTCCTTGTCTCGTGATGTCAGGAATTTTGTGCAGTCCTGTGGGACGTGCTCCCGGTCTAAATCGTGTTCTCGCTCTAGTGGGCTGTTGATGCCTTTGCCTGTCCCCAAGAGGCCATGGACCCATATTTCAATGGATTTCATCTCTGATATGCCTGTCTCTCAAAGGATGACTGTTATTTGGGTGATTTGTGATAGGTTCTCTAAGATGGTTCATCTTGTACCACTCCCTAAGTTGCCATCTTCCTCTGAGTTGGTGCCCCTGTTTTTACAACAGGTGGTTCGTTTGCACGGGATTCCTGAGAACATTGTATCTGACAGAGGAGTCCAGTTTGTGTCTAGATTTTGGAGAACTTTCTGTTCCTGGCTGGGAATTCAGTTGTCCTTCTCCTCTGCTTTTCACCCTCAGACCAATCGGCAGACAGAGAGAACAAACCAGACCTTGGAGTCATATTTGAGATGTTTTACTTCTGCTGATCAGGATGATTGGGTTTCATTTTTGCCCTTGGCCGAATTTGCTTTAAATAATAGAGCTAGTTCTGCCACTTTGATGTCACCTTTTTTTTGTAACTTTGGGTTTCATCCTCGATTTTCTTCAGGGCAGGTGGAGCCCTCTGCCTGCCCAGGTGTTGACACTGTGGTGGAGAGAAAGCACCAGATCTGGGACAAAGTGGTGGATAAGTTATCTCTCTCCCAGGAAAAGGCCCAGCGGTTTTCCAACCGACATAGGACCATTGGTCCCCAGTTTAAGGTTGGTGATATGGTGTGGTTATCATCAAAAAATATTGCTATGAAGGTGGCTTCTCCTAAGTTTAAGCCTAGATTTATTGGACCTTACAAGATTGTGGAGATTATTAATCCGGTCTCTTTTCGTTTGGCTCTTCCTGTCACATTTAAAATCCATAATGTGTTCCATAAATCTTTGTTGAAGAGGTTTGTTGAACCTGTTGTTCCAGGGGTGGCACCTCCAGACCCTGTATTGGTTGAAGGTAACATGGAATATGAGGTAGAGAAAGTGCTGGATTCCCGTCTGGCTAGATTGAGACTCCAGTATTTGGTTAAGTGGAAGGGTTATGGTCAGGAGGATAATTCCTGGGTCTCTGCCTCTGATATTCATGCCAAAAGATTGGTGCGTGCCTTTCATCGGGCTCACCCTGATCGCCCTGGTGGCGTGGTTGAGGGTTCGGTGACCCCTCCTCAAGGGGGAGGTACTGTTGTGAGTTCATTTTCCCCTTCACTACTGAGGCCCAAGGAACTCCCTCTTCTGGTAAAGAAAGGTAGTGAGCCTGATTATCAGACACCTGAGGCTGATGATGATGACTGGCTGAGTGGAGTTACTGACTGGATATAAGGCTGTCGACGCCCTTCTGTCCTGCGGGTGATTTCTCTGTGGGATCCTTGGAGACCAGTCTGAATTCCTGCTCCTCTAAAGCTAAGTTTGCTGCTCGGCTTTTTGCATTTGTGCTTTGACTTTGTTTTGCTTTGTTTTTCTGGATTTCTGCCATTCCCTGCTGGGGTGTGCTGAATTCCTTTAGCTCTGTCTTCTGAAAATACCTGAGTGCTGATTTAGTTTTTGAAGCCTAGCTGCTTCAGGGTCTTTTTCATATCAGCTTGTTGGCTTATGTCTTTGATAGGGTTTTGGCAGATTGCAGACAGCAGCCTTCCTGTCCTTTCCTATCTAGGTAGTTTTGGGCCCCGGCTTTGCTCAGTCTATCTTTCTGTCTGTGTTAGTGTTTTCATCTTGCTTCACCGTCATTATATGTTGGGGGCTGCCTATTGCTTTGGGGTCTGCTCTGGGGCAGTTTAGATTTCCCCTTTCTTTCTTTAGGCCTATTTAATTCTCCGGCTGTGATCGAGGGGTCTAGGGCATCGTAGGAACCCCCCACAGCTACTGCTAGTTGTGTTGATAGGTTCAGGGGTCTGCAATCTGATAGTTGCCAACTTCTCTGGTTTTCTGGACTTAGCTTGTATTTCTGTTTTTGCCTCCTACGGTTACTCAATCATAACATGTCTTGGTACTCCACGCATTTTACGCTCCCGGTTCAACGTTGGTATGAGGGTTTGCAAGTTGTCCCGGTAGCGAGGATCTAGGAGGGTGTACACCCAATAATCAGCCATGTAGAGAATGTGGGCGATGCGGCGGTTGTTTCTCAGGCACTGCAGCATGAAGTCAACCATGTGCTGCAGACTCCCAACTGCCAAAGAACTGCTGTCCCCTGCTTGAGGCGTGATCTCTGCCTGCTCTGCATCACCCCACCCTCGCTGTACATACTGACTAGAGCTTTGTGTACCTCCCTCCTGTGGAGAGATGTCTTCCTCCTCCATCGACTCCTCCTCATCCTCCTCACAAAGTGTCCCCTGCCTAGGCCTTTGTGAGGAAGCACGTAGCGCAGACTGTCCAGAGGCAGATGGCATTTGGGACTCCTCATCCTCCACCTCTTCCAAAACCTCCTCCCTTAGTGCTTGCAGTGTTTATTGAAGCATGCAGATAAGGGGGACAGTCATGCTGACTAGTGCATCATCTGCACTCGCCATCCGCGTGGAATCATTGAAGGTACGCAAAACGAAGCAGATATCCTTCATAGAGGCCCACTCTGTGGTGCTGAAGTGTGACCGGCGCACATTGCGACTTGTTTGCGCCTGATGCAGCTGGTACTCCATGACTGCTGCCTGCTGCTCACACAACCGCTCCAACATATGTAACGTTGAATTCCACCTGGTGGGTAGGTCACATATGATGCGATGTTCCGGACGGCGTAATCGGCGCTGCAGAGCAGCAAGGCGCGATCTTGCCGTGCTGGAACGCCACAAGTGAGCGCACTCTATGCTGACCTTGTGCAGCAGTGCATCAAGATCCGGATAGTCCCTCAGCAAGCTCTGCATGACCAAGTTGAGCACATGTGCCAGACATGGGATGTGAGTGAGGTTGCCAAGGCCAAGAGCTGCCACCAGATTTCGGCCATTGTCACACTCTACCAAGCCCGGCTGGAGATTCGCTGGCAGAAACCACACGTTGCTCTCCTGCTTGATGGCATTTCAGAGCTCCTGCGCTGTGTGGCTTCGATTCCCCAATGAAATTAAATTCAGTACGGCCTGTTGACGTTTGGCCACGGCTGTGCTCATATCGGTCATAACAGGGTCCTGCTGCGCTGTTTCAGAGGAACTGGAGTAGGAGGAGTCAATGTGTACAGACTGGATTCCTGCAATCCGTGGAGTTGGCAGAACACGTAGAGCGCCACTCTCCACATCTGTACCCGGCTCCACAACATTGACCCAATGGGCAGTGAGGGAAAGGTATCGTCCCTGTCCATGGTTACTGGTCCACGCATCGGTGGTCAGGTGGACCTTGCTACTGACGGCGTTTAGTAGCGCATGTTTTATGTTTGCCTCCACATGTTTCTGCAGGGCAGGGACAGCTCGCCTGCTGAAATAAAAGCGGCTGGGCACAGTGTATTGTGGGACTGCCAATGCCATGATGTCCCGGAAGGTGTCAGTCTCCACCAGCCTGAATGACAGTATTTCAAGGGCCAGTAGTTTGGCAATGCCAGCATTCAGAGCCTGTGCTCGGGGATGGTTTGCCGATTATGGCCGCCTTTTCTCCCATGCCTGTGCTACCGATGGCTGCCGAGTGGCCTGGGAGTGTGAGGATGACTTGGAATGTGGTGCTGTGGGTGGAATGTCACAGGGTCTCCGGACAACAGTGCCAGAGGTTCTTCCTTGGCGATGCTGTGAGGAAGCCAAACCACTGTGTGTGAGCTGGAGGAAGAGGCCCCAACACGAGCTGAAGAGGTGGTAGGTGGTGCTGTACGTTGGCTTACGTCTTCAGTGTGTCTGTGTAACTCCAGCTCATGCTTGGTCCGCACATGTTTCCACATATTTGTGGTATTGAGGTTGCTGACATTTTTCCCTCTTTTGACTCTCTGATGACACAGCTTGCATTTGACAAAGCAAATGTCATCTGCAACTGTGTCACAAAAGGACCACGCACTGCAAGTCTTGGGAGCGCCTTTTTTGCCTTTTGAAAGTGGAATGCTTCTAACGGGTGCCGAAGTGGAGGCTACAGGCAACCAAGTCTGCCCCCTCCCTCTCCCTCCGGTTTTGGCTGTTCGGGGAATCTCTTCCTCAGAGCTGCTCCCACCACCTTCCTGTTCCTCATGCCATGATGGGTAAAGGACCTCATCATCTACACTCCCCTCTTCAAACACCTGCTTCTCCTGGGTTGTCTCGCCAGCATCGTATGCACCAGAAAGTGGTAACTGAGTCTCGTCATCATCTGATGCGTACTGAGGTGTGCTGACCATAGGCACTGGCCCACCCGCCTCTTCAGATTCAGAGGGACAAAAAAGTTGCGCATCACTGCATACTCCCTCTTCTTCACATTCTGGAATGCTGCTTGGCTGGCCCTCTCTTTCCAAACCAACAGATTCCAAGAACAGAAGTAGAGACTGTGATGGCTCCTGTCCAGGGGTCTCTGACTGCCTGGGCACTTTGGCAGGTGGTGGAGAGACAGATGGTTGCTCTTCGGTGCTCTGGCCCTGAGAGGATGTGGAAGTAATTGAAGTCGATGCGTTAGCTGCCATCCATCCGACAACGGCTTCAATTTGTTCCTCCCGCAGCAGTGGGGTACGGTGAGGTCCTACAAAGCTGCGCATAAAGGACTGTTGCCTGCTAAAACTGGGCTGATGCTGACTCACTGGTGCCAACAGCAGGCACAGAATCCCCACGTCCTCTCCCTGCAGAATCCCCACGTCCTCTCCCTGCAGAATCCCCACGTCCTCTCCCTGCTGAAACTCCACGCCCACGGCTACGTGCCTTACTCCCTGCCTTCTTCATCTTGCTAGACTGAGAAAGATAGGCAGAAAAGTACAAAGGGGGGCCTTAGTGTGCTTATTCCTGAACACCTGGTTACAGGTATAAGAAACACTAATTTTATGAAGTGTGTGTCGACTACACTTTAATAGGAGATAATGTGGCCTACACAACTTTCAAATGTAGTGTTTGGTGAACTTTGTTGTTTTTTTTGGGGGAAAAAAAACTAAAAGGATGTGACCAAAGATTTGAAAGTCAGAGTATCACCAACTTTCTGGAGCTATTACAATGCAGGCAGGTAACCTACAATGCAAAAGATGAGGCTCCAAAAAAATTGGGTAATACTAATCTGGCTGCAGCTGAAGGGCACAAGCCTGAAAAAAGGCTCCTCTATCTACTCCTATATAGTGTTTGCAACCAACCAATGTCAATGGATATGGATGGATGCATACTAATAGGAGAAGAAAAAATTAGCTGCAATTAAAGAAATATATGTGTGAGGCATTGACGCACGCTGAGCAGCCTACAACCAGACGTAGCTGCAGGACACACTACTCAGCGTGAGCTGCACTCACACACAGTCAGAGACCTCTCAGACAGCCATGAACAGTGCAGCTAAGTGGGCACTAGCACTGACAGGCTGCAGAAAGGCTCCGCTGTCTACTACTAGTGTTTGCAACCAGCGTATATGGATATGGATGGAAGCACACTAGTAAGAATTTTTTTAAAATAAGCAGCTCAAAAAGAAAAATATGTATGAGGCAGCAGTGAGGCACGCTGGGCGGCCTACAACCAGACGTGGCTGCAGGACCCACTCCACAGCGTGAGCTGCACTCACACAGCCCTTGCAGACAGCTGTGAACACTGCTGCTAGGGAAAAGCAAGCTACAGTGGTGGTTTATGAAGCCTGGGTAAAGCACAATATTGTTTTGAGAATCGCTATTTCTAACTGTCCCTCACAGTCTTCAAAAGCAGCCTGTCCCTAACTGAATTCACAGCAGAGTGACCAGAAATGGCGGCAGCAGTGGCTTTTATAGTGCATCATGACATCATTTCAGCAGCCAATCACAGCCATGCCAATAGTTAACATGCCTACATGCCTAACAGGATGTGCCCACACTTCTGAGGAATTCCATTGGCTGAATCAAAGCGAGCGGCCTGATAGCATTATGGGAACTTCCGATTCCAGTATCCGATATGAAAAAAGTATCGGATGTCAGTATCGGAATTCCGATACAGCAAATATCGGCCGATACCCGATACTTGAGGTATTGGAAAGCTCAACACTACTCGCCAGTCCAGGGGCGAGGGCTTGGGAGGTCTGGGCCGGTTTCTTGAGATGAAAGTTTTTTTCTGCCACACGAACTGATCCTGTTCGTAGCGTTCGGGGGGTTTGCCAGCTGCTGACCACTCGGATCGTCGTGGTTCGACTGTGGTGGATTCCTCTGGGATGGTGGAAAGTGGTGAGTCGACCGGGCCTGGTGGGTCGACCAGGTCGACCGGGCCCACTGGAATATTATTTCTCGAAGTGTCCATTTGTACCTCTGGGGGTTCTCCTCGTCGTCCTCATCCCATACTGCTGGCGGAGGTTCTGAGACCTGAGGAGGCCAGTGGAGGTACAGGGTCGTAACATATTATGGTGTACGGTATGGATAGGGTTGTCCCCGTCTTTTTCAGATTGAATTTTGTACACTGGTCCATCGGGGCTTACACGGCGCAACACCCGATAGGGATTTTCTTCCCAGCTGGGGGTTCCAACTTGCTTTGGGGGAACTGGTCTCGTACGAGTACCCGATCTCTGGCCTGGAGGTCGATGGATTGAGGCAGAGTCCCCCCTGGATGTTCCAGGTCCTGAAGTTTTGTGTGGACGATTCGGTGCAGGGATTGCAGCCAATACTGGTGATTCCGGACCCACGAGGAGTCCATGGCTGTTTCTCTTCCAGATTTAACTCCACCTCCATGATCCCCTTGCTTACCGCAGGGGGTAAGAAGTGTACCCGGTGACTCGGTGTCCCCGGTTGTTATAAACCCACACACAGGGATGTATTCAGGCCAGTGGGCCTTTTGGTCGCTCTCCATGGTGCATAACATTTGGATCAATGTCCGATTAAATCGTTTGCAGGTCCCATTCCCTTGAGGGTGGTACAGAGTAGTCCGGGATTTATCAACACCGTATAGGCGGTGTAGTTCTTCCATGACTTTTCCCAGGAAGCACGCACCTTGATCTGAATGGATCCATTGGGGGCAACCGTATAGTTTTTACAAATTGCGTAGGCGGCGACTCCGCAGTTTGATCTCGAGTATGTGTCACCACGGCGAATTTGGTGAAATGGTCCACCATGACGAGACAGTGTTCATATCTCTGGTGTGCAGGGCCAATGGTCAAATAGTCTATCATCAAGAGTTTGAGGGGTGCTGACATTACTATTGTCTGTACTGGGGCCTGTTGTGGGGGTGGTTTAGTTAGCTCACACAGGCGGCACGCACGGCAAGCTTCTTCCACTGCGGTCTGCAAGAGAGGATGGTAGGCCATTTGTTGCAACCACTGAAATGTCTTTTGAGCCCCAAAATGAGCCCCTTTTTCATGGGCCTCTCGAGCTAGTTCACTAAGTTTGACTCCCGATACTACTACCTGCCAAGCTATCACTGATGTCATCCGCGATACTGCTTTTCTGTACAAGAGTCCTCCATTTATTACCAATTTCTCCCATTGACGTAGCATTAACAAAGTGTCCTGAGTCAAAGTCTGCCTCTGAGTGTCGTTAGGTATTTTGCCTGCGGTCACCCATTGACCCAGGGGCCAAATCTCTCCATCTTCTTGTTGCTGCTGGATCCATTTCTCCCAGGATTGTTCTAACATGCCCCTAGTGAGTCCTATGTGGGATTGTTCTTGGGTTGTAGCTGTGAGTCCGGCGGGGGCCAGAGCAAACGGCGTCTCTTCTCCTTCTAGTTCGTCGTCTCGGGGTTGTACGTCGAATCCTGGAGAGGACGTCAGCATGCACATTCTCCACTCCTAGTTTATAGATGATCTTGTACTTGAACTTGGCCATTCGGGCCACCCATCATTGCTCCAGGGCCCCTAGTTTGGCATTATCGAGGTGGGCCAACGGGTTGTTGTCAGTTCATATCACCACCTCAGAGCCCGCCAGGTACTCTGCGAACCGCTCCGTCATGGCCCACACTACCGCGAGTAGCTCAAGCTTAAAGGAGCTGTAATTGTCGGGATTACGTTCGGAGTCATGGAGTGATCGACTGCCATAAGCGATCACTCTTTCCAGGCCTTCTTTGACTTATGACAACACAGCACCTAGCCCGTGTAGACTCCTGTTGGTGTGCAGTATGAACGGCTGCGAGAAATCCGCATAAGCTAACACGGGGGATGGGGCCCCCTTCAGCAGGTCTTGCAGAGCTCGGGCTGGATGGGTGAAGTTCTTTACGAAGCGACGGTAATATCCGGCCAACCCCAGAAAGGCTCGTACATCTTTTACCATCTCGGGAGTAGGCCACCCTTGGATCGCGGCGACCTTCTCCATGGACGGTCTAACAGCCAAGGTAATCGATCTGTGTACGGAACAGGTGGTATTTCTGGGGTTTCACCTTCAACCAGTAATTCTGCAGTGGTCACCTGCCCCAACCGCTGCAGGTGGTCCTCAAATGTGGCTGCATAGATAATAATGTCATCCAAGTATATCAACGTGGCCTCGAAGTTGAGATCTCCCAGACACCGCTTCATTAGCCGTTGGAAGGTCCCAGGGGTGTTTGCCAGCCGAATGGCATACAATTAAATTCAAACAGTCCCATGGGTAGGATGAACGCGGTCTTGGCACGGTCTTCCTCTGGCATTGGCACCTGCTGGTACCCACTGGCCAGATCTAGGGTTGAGAAGTATGTTGTCTTTCCCAGGGCGGATAGGGATTCCTCTATCCTGGACAGTGGGTACGAGTCTTTGATGGTACAGGTGTTCAATTTTCGACAGTCCACACAGAACCGCAAGGTGCCATCCTTCTTGCGGACCAACGCGACCCATCGTGCCGCCCAGGGACTCTGGCTTTCTCGGATAACTCCTTTGCGCAGCATTTGGCCCAGTAGTGTTTTTACCTCCTGGTATAGTTGTAGGGGAATCTGTCGATATCGTTCTCTGATAGGAGCCATTCCTACAGTAGGAATGCCGTGCGTGATGGCCGTGGTGCATCCAAAATCGTCCTCATGGTTGGCGAATACCACCTGGTACTGGCCCAAAAGCGTTTCTACGTGGAGTATTTGGGCCGGGGTAAGGCCAGAGAGTTCTGCTCTCATTTCCTCCAATATGGTTTGGCCCTTCTCTTCGGCTGAGGACCCGGTGATCTGAAGGGATTGGACGGATACTGCCCATGGGTCTTCTGCCTGCACTCTTAACTGGAACGCCGGAGTAGGAAGCACTTCCTCTAGAGGTCTCACTAGCTTCGTCATTTCGACCCGCAGTTTCAGGACGATGTCTTGGTCTTCTAGGTTGACGCATCGCACCAGGACAGTACCTTTCCGCACAGTGGCCAAGGTGCGGGCCCCCAGGACTCCAGGGGATAGGTGCTCCGAGAAGCACGGTTCCATCTGCATCTCCACTCCTTTCAGGAGCACAAGTTCCCGGATAGGCAAGGCCACTACCGTCTGCCCTAGCGGCAGCACGAGTGGAGGGGCCGCTGGCGCGATCACCTTCCCCGGCACCTCGCCCTTCTGGCAGTCCTGTAGGACTCGCGCTCCCCGCACCAACTGTTGGAAAACCTGTCCTTGAGGCATGTGGGAGCCCCACTGGCTCAGAGTCTCTTGTGTGGGCTCATTGAGCAGTAGGCTGCCGAACTCTTGCAATATGTTCATACCCAGAGTAACCGGATATTTGTTGGTTGCGCCTTCCTGGGTCAGGATCACTCCTCGGCGGCCGAGTGGTTTGCCACATAACGAAATCTGCATCCAGACTACTCCGATGACAGGGACTGGTAGCTGGTTGGTGGCTAACAACTTTATCACGGACCCCCACTGAGATCTTACTGCTTCAGGAAAGTGCTGCCGAAAATAAGTCTCTGGCATGGTCGTTACTTGCGACCCTGTATCTACTAGGCATTGTACGGCACGGCCTCCGAACTCTGCCCATATCACTGGACACTTCGCAATCAGATCTTCGGGACTTCCACCACCCCACGTCGTGGTTTCTGGCTCGGAGCGGCGTCCCCCCAGCTCAGAGCCCTCTAGTTTAATGGCCGCCGGGGTGGGTATCTCCCACGCAGCGGGCACTCTCGGGCGAGGTGGCTAGGTTGTCCACATTCATAACATTCCAGAGGCTGCGGGGGCCGGCTGCCCCTGGGATTACGAGGACCCCAGGGCCCCGGGCCTGCACCAGGCCATTCACTCTTGGCCTCACCCTTCTCTTCACCTCGGCCAGTTCGCCCCTGATGTTCTTCAGCTCCTGTTTAATTTCTTCCACCAACTGGGGCTCTCCAATGGCGTTCACGGAGACCTTCGTGCTCCGGACCTTCCCCATGGGGACTGTAGCCCCTGTTCCTGCACGCGCGCCTGAGTGCCCACCTCAGAGAAAGCAATACGCGGGTTTACCCGGACTTGCTCCTGTAATGCTTGCTTAGTCAGAGGGTCTCGGAGTCCGGTCACTAAAAGGTTGCGTAGGGTGATGTCGATGGGTCCCACGGGTCCCACACCTACGCCGTCCTTCCACTTGATGGCCGTGTATAACTCCTGAAGGACGTTCATGTACTGGGTGACTGTCTCCCCTTCCCCTTGCATACGACTGAGCAACCGGGTTCTCAGCTCCACCACATTCGTCGGGTCCCCATGAGTCTCCTCTAATATCTGTAAGACCCTAACAAAGGTGTTGCGCTGTCCTGGGGGTCTCAACATTATGGAATCCCAGGCCTCCCTGTCCAATGCCATAAGGGCCACCTCTGCTTCTAAATCGGGGGTTATCGGATGCATTCTAAATAGCCCACTCATCCATTCTGTCCAGCTCCACAGCATGGTATTGGTGCCAGAGAACCTAGGCAGGTTGCTCAGCATAGCTCCCAAGGATATACTGGACCGGGGGCCATCGTTGCCCCCCAAGTCCACGGCGCCTCCTTGGTCTGTGGCATCTCTGTTCGCGCTCGGAGACTGCATCCTGCCGACTACACCAAATGTAGTAATCGCAGGTACGCGGGATGCAGTTACAAGATGGGAGACGGGATGAACTTAAGATGTAACTTATATATATAAATATGTATGCCTATAGGGGCTATCTCGAGCAACCAAGCAAGCTAACAACAGTTTTCCTCACAGGGATCAAAACAAGAATACACTGGCAACATGAACACGACTATCCCGGCAAAGACCGGTCACTAAAGTATAGGGCCGCGGTATGGCCGACTATGGGTCCTGAGTATTAACTACAACGTGTCACTTATCCTCTCTGATGTCTGGCAGAGTGGTGGTCGGTGCTGATTTGGCGTTTCAGCCACTGGGCCCAGCCGACGAGGATATGGCAGAGACTTCGGGCGTTCCTACGCCCAGGCGAAGTGAGGGCACAGCAGGCCCCTGAAGAGTTCCTCTGCATTGCACCTCACAGCGGAGGTGGGACGGCGTTGCCCGTGGACCGGAAGGTGTAGGCCGCAACCACAAGCTGGGGACGGACAGCGGCGGCTGCAGGTGGCGGCGAACAAGCCGCAGCCGCGGGCTGGGGCCGAGCTGCTGGACAGGCTGCAGCCATGGGCTGGAGGGGAGCGGCGGCGGCCGCGGGCGGCAGTGGATAGGCCGCAGCCGCGGGCTGGAGTCAGGCGGTAGCAGCCACGGGCGGCAGTGGACACGCTGCAGCCGCGGGCTCGAATCAGGTGGTGGCGGCTGAGATGAGCGCAGTCAGACGGACGGTGTCTCTCTGCTGGACAGCTCGGTGCCATCTCCCTTCTGTCTGCGGTGAGTCTCCCATCAGTCTCTCCAGTCACTGCTCTCCTCTTCTTGCTCTGGCTCTGGCTCTCGCTCTGGCTCTCTGGCACTCTCTAGCTTCCTTGCTCCTTTTCTCCTGCTCCGTCGACTGCCCTCTGCTGGCGTCCTCAGCCCCTTTTATACTGGCTCCACCCCCAACCTTTAGAGAACTCTCTGTGTTCCATCCCCTAATTATGTCCCCCAGAAACAGTCCCCCTAGGAACCTTGGTGACAGTCCTCATGGTTCCGGCCCGGCTACACAGCGGGGACTCCTCCTCCTACACAGGCACAAATTGGACAAACATCCACGTAAGCATAGATCTCCCTCCTCATGGATAGCTACCAGTAGTGGAGAGAAATCAACTGCAGTGTCTTCCTTTGTCCCGCGTGTCCAACCACCTTGGACGAGTGGCTCTATGACAAAACTCGCTTGTTCACGGATTCAGCCACAAGAATTTTTCATGGGGGAATTCACAACAGGCTGACTGGAGCGACAGTAACCATCTTGGATGGTTCGATGATGAATTGAGGATCATCCTCTTGGTCCCCGGACAAAAAAATGAGTGTCAGAAGGGCATCAGCTCTGACCTTCCTGTCGCCGGACCTGAAATGCAACAAAAAGTTAAAGCAGGCAAAAAACAAAGACCATCTGGCTTGGCGTGGATTAATTCTCTGGGCGGACTGGAGGTAAGTCAGGTTCTTATTTTCCATGTAGATAACCACTGGGTAGACTGCGCCTTCCAGCAGATATCACTACTCCTCCAAATCCATCTTAATGGCAAGTAACTCTCGATCAACAATGGAGTAGTTACACTTTGGAGCAGAGAAGGCCTTCGAGAAAAAAACGCAGGACATGTGGCGACCCAAGGAAGATTTCTGAGCGAGCACAGCTCCAGCCCCTAACGCGGATGCATCCTCCTCTAGAAATTAACTGTTTATTCAGATCTGGACGATGCAAAACGGGAGCGGTGGAAAAGGATCGATTAAGAGAGGAGAAGGCCTGCTTAGCCTTGGAGGACCAGTTCTTTGGATTGGCTCCTTTTCGAGTCATAACAGAGATGAGAGCTGTCAGAGTGGAGAAGTGAGGAATGAATTGACGATAATAGTTAGCAAAGCAAAGGAATCTCTGGATTGCTTTGACTCCTATTGGCAGGGGCCCTTTATGGATGGAAGAGTCTTTCTCAGTATCCATCCTGAGTCCGATATCTGAGATGATGTAACCCAAGGGAAGGGAGGACTGTTCAAAAATGCATTTCTCATACTTGGCATAGAGTCGATTCTCCATCAGACGCTAAAGAACTTGCCGAACTGCTCGCCTGTGGGAGGCCAGATCCGGGGAAAATACCAGAATATTGTCCAGATACACCACAAAGCAGGAATAAAAGCACATCTAGAAGATATCATTGACAAACTCTTGAAAAACTGCCTGTGCATCACTGAGACCGAAGGGTATCACTCAGTATTCATAATGTCTGTCCCTGGTAAAAGCCAACTTCCATTCGTCTCCCCAGTGAATGCAGATTAGATTGCAGGTGCCCCTTAAATCTAATTTGATGAAGATTCTGGCACCCCTTAATCGAACAACTCAGGGATCAATGGGATAGGATATTTATTTTTCACTGTGATCTGGTGGAAACAGGGTCGGAGTAATCCGTCTTTCTTTCCCCCAGCAGGAGAGGAAGACTTCTGAATTAACCCCCTGGCCAAATTCTCCTGAATGTAGTCCGACATAGCTTGAGTCTCGGCTGGAGACTAAGGGTAAATTCGACCTCTAGGGGGTGTAGCTCTGGGAATCAAGTCAATAGGGCAGTCATACCGCCTGTGAGGTGGCAATGTCTCTGCTTCCTTTTTGTCAAAAACATTGGCAAAGGACCAAAATGCAGATGGCAAACCAGGCAGCGATGCAGGAGAAGACGGGATCTTAGCTGTACTGGAACCAGACACTTCTCATGACAGGAATGTCCCCAGCGGAGCACTTCTCCAGTTGCCCAGTCCAACATAGGTTTGAGTTGTCGTAACCATGAATAGAGAAATATCATAAAACATAACCTTTAATGGATATAATAAAAGCTACCAAAGAGTAAAGTGCAGATAAAAACACACTGAATCAAATACCACAGACCACAATGGAAAGTGTCTGTATAAATCTCTGCAACAGATCACCCCAATACATACATGTGGCTATTCCAAATCCAAAAATTAGAAAAGATTGGACTAAAGAATACTTGGTCTAAACCATTCAAGTAAAGACCAGGTACAAACAATGAACAGTTTCCTTATCAGGGGAATATATAAGAAAAACCCCTACCCTGTACAGGTTATCAAGGAATATGCCTATTCATGCATATAGAGAAGACATCAAAATAACAAATCCATAAACATTATGCAAAAAGGAAAGATCTCACCACATGCAAATGGAGGATGTCCAAAATCAGATGTCCCATCAGAGTCATGTCAGGTCAGGAAAAAAAGGTATTCTGCCTACCGAAATTACACAAGGGTCTCTCCCCTTTAAAGGGGAAACCAATTGTGTCAGGTATGGGCAGTGTGAGCCACAATATTGGCATTTACTTAGCTCGTGTCTTAAAACCCTTTGTTGCCTCTCTACAATCTTTTGCACAAGACACCCCTGATCTCCTTCGGAGAATAGAGGGATTATGTGTTGATCCTGAGGTTAACCTGGGTAGTATTGATGTTGAGGCTGTTCACACCTCTATACCTCATGACAAGGGGTTGGAAGCAGTGTCATATTTCTTGAACACCAGAGGATGTCAATACCGGGCCCACAGCGAGTTTGTTATCAAACTACTTCGGTTCTGTCTTACTAAGAACTTCTTTTTGTTTGACCACAAGATCTACCACCAGCTCAGGGGCACCGCCATGGGGAGTTCATGTGCCCCGGCATATGCTAATTTGTTCCTGGGCTGGTGGGAGGAGACCCAGGTCTTCAGGAGTGGTCTGGATGTCATGGAACGGATTGGGCTGTGGGACCGTTATATAGATGATATCCTGATACTGTGGAAGGGTTCTATGGACAGTTTTTCTGAATTTGTGGATACACTGAACCATAATGATTGTGGCTTATTTTTTACCTTTGTGATTGACCCATCTTCATTGTCCTTTCTTGACATTTTGATTGAGAGGAACAATGATGGTACTATTACCACTTGTACTTACAAGTATAGGAAGCCCACGGCTACTAATTCCTTATTGAGGTGGGACAGCAGTCATCCTGTACATTTAAAACATGGAGTACCTAAGGGTCAATACCTCAGGATTCGCAGAAATTGTTCTACAGATGAATCCTTCAAGAGACAGGCTAAGGAACTCAGAGACAGATTTTTGGACAGGGGTTATCCTCATGATGTCTTGAAACGTGCTTATAAAAATGCAAAGGGCAAAAATAGAATGGAACTCCTTAAACCCAAACCCAGAGTTGAGAATAAAGGTGAAATGAGATTAATCACTACTTTTGACAATGGAGCAAGTGATGTACGTGCTATTTTGGCCAAACATTGGCCTGTTTTGTTAATGGATAAGGATATTGGAGGAGAACTTCCTATACGACCCTTGATCACGTACAGTACAAAAAAGGCCGTTCATTGAAGGATCGTTTGGTCAATAGTCACTTCACTAGACCCTCCTACTCTACTTGGTTGCCCACCAATGTGAAGGGTTGCTTTAGATGTGGCCATTGCGTTATTTGTTCCCACATTACCCCTGGCAATGGCTTTGTTAGTAATGTCACAGGACAAGAGTATCAAATTAGAGAGTTTATCAACTGTAGCAGTAAGGGAGTGATTTACAAGGCCACTTGCCTGTGTGGTAAAGAATATGTGGGAAAAACTATAAGGGAGTTTAAACGAAGGGTGGGGGAACACATTGGAGACATCACTCATAAGAGAGATACCCCCATTTCACGACACATCAAGCAGTGTCAAGGAGGGAATATTAATTCCATCCAATTTCTGGGGATTGAAAGGGTAAAAAAACCACCAAGAGGTGGTAATTGGGATCGTACCATTCTACAAAAGGAGACTAAATGATTTTTTGTCTGAATACTATGACCCCAGGAGGGCTTAATGACCAACTCAATTATTGCTGCTATATTTAGGGAGTTCATATGTGTGTGAGCCTATGCATTTTATTTCCTTTGTATATACTGTAAAATACCCATATTTTTTTGTCTGCTACCTTAATATTCCTAGTTTGAGTATTTGTTATTTTTCCCACTTTTATTGTGGTTATTATATGGTTTTCTGCCCTTTTATTTATTTCGATGCTTCTTGATTGAGACACTTTTGCCGCGTTCCCCTTATTATGTTCCCATGATTTATGTTGTCTGGTACTATTTGTCACAACCGTTGTTGTGGGGGGAGGCCTTTTAGAGCTGCACGGCCTGTCTGTCCGCTTGTGAACATTGGCGCACGGACTGATTAATGTGCGCATGACCGGAAGTATGGGGGCCATATTGCCTTCTGGCGGTATTGGTAACCGGAAGCGTTGCGACTTTTGCCGCACGGCTTATTTCCGCCCTTTTAGTTGTGCACTGACAGAATATGAGTGCGCATGACCGGAAGTGTGGCGGCCATTTTACTTTTGGGCAGTGTGATTAACCGGAAATATGGCGGCTTCTGCCGCGGGACGCGCTCACCTATGTACACTCTTGCCTGGAACTTAATGAGGTAAATGAGGTGGGCGTTATTATCAATGCACTTATCATGTGTCTGTGTTCCATTAGGGCGGACGGCGTGCGTCCCAAGAAACCTCAGGTGGGTGAATTCATTTTGATTGGCAGTTTATTTAAGTGCCCTCTTAATCAGTCTGCCTCACTCCATTGTCATCTTAGGATGCAGCTTGCATACTCTGTTATGATGCCCAATATGTGCTAGTAGGTCCCCTGAGGAGTCAACAAGTGACAAAACGCGTCCGGATGCACAGGGATTTTGTAGGGCCTTTATTGTGAGGGTCAGATGTGGACTGCCCTTGTCAGGGCGGGAGTCATGGGTGTTAGATTTGTTAGCCCCTTTAGGGCTTGAATAGGGTGAATACCTTTTTTTCCTGACCTGACATGACTCTGATGGGACATCTGATTTTGGACATCCTCCATTTGCATGTGGTGAGATCTTTCCTTTTTACATAATGTTTATGGATTTATTATTTTGATGTCTTCTCTATATGCATGAATAGGCATATTCCTTGATAACCTGTACAGGGTAGGGGGTTTTCTTATATATTCCCCTGATAAGGAAACTGTTCATTGTTTGTACCTGGTCTTTACTTGAATGGTTTAGACCAAGTATTCTTTAGTCCAATCTTTTCTAATTTTTGGATTTGCAATAGCCACATGTATGTATTGGTGGTGATCTGTTGC
Organism: Dendrobates tinctorius; assembly: GCF_039654945.1. NCBI lineage: Eukaryota > Metazoa > Chordata > Amphibia > Anura > Dendrobatidae > Dendrobates > Dendrobates tinctorius. Next base: position 92,681,728 of record NW_027361687.1, on the reverse strand, counting down.
AGAGATTTATACAGACACTTTCCATTATGGTCTGTGGTATTTGATTCAGTGTTTTTTTATCTGCACTTTAATCTTTGGTAGCTTTTATTATATCCATTAAAGGTTATGTTTTATGATATTTCTCTATTGCTGATTTGCTACTCTGTATCGTGAGAATTTTTGGGTATATAATCCACTTAGTGCTGTATCTCTATTGTCGTAACCATGGTAGACATAAGAGACATGTGTGAGACATATAAAGAACATACATGACTATATTCTCCGTATCAAGTATCCCAATATGGACCACAAGCGGCTCAGTAACCAGACGAACATACTCCCGAAGAGTCCCCCCATCAACAGATGTAATAGCCAGAGGGTTTTGGAGCGGACGAACTGGGATTTGAAAGCGATCCACAACAGCCTGGAGGATAAAATTTCCTGCTGCCCCGGAATCCACATGCGCAGTCTTGATAAATTGGGGTTCACCGGTTGTCACAGCCACAGTAATAGTCAGGGGTTGAGAGGTGTCTTTTTGGTCTAGGGAGGCATCTCCTACCGACCCTAGATGCTGAAGTTTCCTGACTTCACCGGACAGGCGCAAATGAAATACATAATACAAGCACTTGCCTTTAGCACAGCGATCCCTCTGTCACTGACTGGCAAGGGCAAAGCTGTCAACCTGCATAGGTTTCAGTGAGGCCTCGACAAAAGAGGGTGGAGGAACAAGCAGTCTTTGAAAGAATGGAGCCAGGCGCCGCGATCCTCTTTCACATGCCACCTCATGGACATGCTCCTGGAAGCAAAGGTCTATACGGATGGCGAGTGATACCAGGTTGTCGAAGGCAGTTGATAGGTCATGACCAGCTAGCTCATCCTTAATGTTTCCAGAAAGCCCATCCCAGAATGTCTCCACTCACGCTTCATTATTCCAACCGAGCTCAGACGTCAGAATATGGAAGCGTAACGCATATTGTCCAACAAATGAGTTGGACTGGAGTAAGTGGAGAAGGGCGGAAGCTGACAAGTTGGTTCGCCTGGGTTCACCAAATACTTTGCGAATACAAATTGGAGATGATAGGGTCCTCTCGCTCCCGTAATGGATTCATCCATGCCAGAGCCTCACGTCCAAGATGTGACATAAGAAATGCTTGTTCGGTCTTGTTCAGTCTGACGGGAAGTGATGAGGAAGGAGGTCAAAATGTAACCGCCACTGGTTGATGAACCTGCGGCAGAACTTAGGTTTGCCATCAGAGCGTAGTTGAGCTGCAAGTCGGAGACCTGAAGCTCGAACTAAGCAAACTGACTGAGAAGTTTCCGGAGAAGAAAGGCTGCATGAACGTGGGTAGACTGGGGAGAGATGTTTAAAACCTCCAACTTGGCAGTCAGGGACTGCAACTGCATTGATAATTTCTCCTGTATGCCTTTCTGTCGGCAGAGCTCTTGGCACATGGGCTGATTTGACAGGATGTGGGATCCAGCGGGGTCCATGGCCTAAGCAAACTGTCATGGACGTGGTGTGAAACCACTGTTCCTCGGACCGCGAAGAGCCTGGAGGGGCATGAATAGGAATGCATCGGACTGTTCACTAGAGCCTCTGATGGTGAGCTTAGGCTTGGCTCCCGTTGCATGCCAGGTGCCACTCCAGGACAGACCAATGGATGTTTGGCAGCTGGAACCGGAAAGACAGATAGGATGGTGCAGCAGGCAGAGTTTGTATCAGAGTGCAGCAGGCAAAGTTTTTTTCAGAGTGCAGCAGGCAGAGATTGTATCAGACTGCAGCGGGCAAAGTTCCCATCAGACTGCAGCAGGCAGAGTTCTCAACAGACTGCAGCAGGCAGAGTTCCCATCAGACTGCAGGCAGGCAGGATCTGCTCCAGAAAGCAGCAGGCAGGATCTGCAGCGAAGTGCAGAAGGCAGGCTCTGCACCGAAATGCAGCAGGCAGGATTTGCACCGAAGTGCAGCAGGCAGGATCTCCACCGAAGTGCAGCAGGCAGGATCTGCACCGAAGTGCAGCTTTCAGGACCTACACCAAAGTGCAGCTAGGAGTGGTACGCAACCTTACACAACTTAGACTGCAAAGCAGGAACCTCCCCAGTGGGGAGGAAGATGCATACTGCCCCACAGCCATTGGCTAGGGAGGAAATAGCAAGTGCACGTGTTTGTCTTTAAGAGGGCGGGAGAGCACGTGTATGTACTCTAAGGACATGGCTGGAGGCCCTGCTGGTGTCATGATCCAGGACGGGGTTTCGATTTGGCCCGTCCTGGTCAGACAGGGGGTTAATTGTTTCTGCCTCTCTCTTGCAGAGGGCGGCTATTTAATGCTCACTGGACCTAGGTCCAGTGTCAGTTATACTCCTGCCCTCGGCTGAGTTAAGTGACCTCTTGTATACGTGTGCCTTGTGCCTGATAACTTGTTGCTTGTTTGGTTGTGATCCGGTTCTGTCCCTGTTACGAGTTCTGCCTGACCCTCTTGTACTCCACCGCCTTCTCGTGTATGACTCTCTGCTTGTGACTCGACTGCTCTCTGCTCATCCCTTTGGTACCGCACCGCCCTCTTGTGTATGACCTTTGGCTTCGTCTGACCTCCCGTCTGCTTATCCCTCCTGTACCTCATTTGCCCGTACTGTGTATGACCTCCGGTTTGCCCGACACTGAGTGTTCTACCATCTCAGGAAGCAGGACGCTAAGCCCCGCCCCCTTGCGGTCACATGACCGTAGGTCCTGTGCCTGTTTGCTAAAACTTCAGCGTTCAGGTCCTGTGCATCTGTACTTTCCAGCTGTTCCTATCCCCGGGGCCCCTACAGTACGGGTGAGTCCCTGCTCAGCGAAGGCTGTACGCCGGCGCTGATAGGATCCTGACATTATAACTGACCATTACCATTTTTTTTTCTCTGTTCCCCTTCTCCTGTGTGTGTGATGGATCCTATGCACGCTCTTTCTGAGCAGGTAAAGCACCTGACTCTGATGTCTCAGAAACTCCTTGGAGAACGAGTCCTGGCTCAGTCTCAGCAGCTGATCGCTGACACTATGCAGGGGTTTTTTTCTTCGGGGGCTTGGGACATTACATTTGTTTCCCCTCAGTCTCCGGTTAAGTTACTGGATACCTTTTCTGGAGATAAAAAGGAATTCAGTGTTTTCAAGGAGGGCTGTAAGCTTTTCTTTTCTTTGAGACCACACTCTTCTGGGGATGAAAGCCAGAGAGTGGGGGTCATTATGTCTCTGTTAAGGGGAGCCCCCCAGGCTTGGGCTTTCTCCCTTCCGACCATGGCCCCTGAGCGTATGACTGTGGATGCAGTTTTTGAGGCCCTGGGACATGTTTATGAGCCTGATCGGATACGTATGGCTGAGGACACGGTGATGAGTGTGTGCCAGGAGAAGCACTGAGCCGAGTGGTTTTGTTCAGAGTTCTGACGCTGGGCTGCTGAGGTCTGCTGGAATGATGCTGCCCTCCGGAGTTTGTTCCGTAGAGGCCTTTCTGAACATCTGAAAGATGCCTTGGCTCTCCATCCTCCGCCTGATTCCCTGGACCAGGCTATGACACAGGCCGTCCGAATGGATCGCAGGCTACGGGCGAGGGGAGTGATGCAGATTGAGACACCGTTATTTTCCAAGGAGGGGGAGCCAGTCCTACATTGGGAACCATCGACCTCAAAGAGAAAGAAAGGAGACAACGACGCGTGAGAAAAGGCTGTTTTTTCTGTGGCGATTCTGGACATTGGAAAAAGGATTGCCCCTCCTGTCCACTGACCAACAAGCGACTGAGCTCGGGTGATTATCGTGGAGATCACCCAAGCTTTCTGGTACCCTTTTCTGCATTTTCAAAAATGTTATTGCAAGTGGAACTTTGTTGTGGGAGTGTCTCCACATCCACTTCTGCCTTCGTGGATTGCGGATCGTCATTGAACTTTATTGACTCTGACTTGGTGTCCAGGTGTAAGTTAGAGACAGATAGGTTGGAGACTCCTATTCACATTGTTGCCATTGACAAAACACCACTGGTTAAGAATGATGTTATGTTTCGTACAGAAGAGTTTCTCCTTAAAGTGAGTTCCTTGCACCAGGAACATATTTCATGTTTTGTTATGGACAACCTGCCTGCAGGACTGGTGTTGGGGTTCCCCTGGTTACAATTGCATAATCCAGTGATTAATTGGGAATCTCGGGACATTGTTAAGTGGGGTCCCTATTGTTCTGAAAAATGTCTTGTTACAGTGTCTGTGTCGTCCGTGGGTCTGGAAGGTATTCTGGAGTGCCTGAAAGACTATACGGACATTTTCTCTGAAAAAGAGGCCGAGGTTTTACCACCACACCGCCCATTTGATTGTGCCATTGACCTGGTTCCAGGTGCTAAATTGCCCAAAGCCCGCATGTATAACCTTTCAGGTCCAGAACGGGCTGCAATGAAGGAATATATTTCCGAGAGTCTCCGTAAGGGACACATTTGTCCTTCTGTTTCTCGCGTGGTGGCGTGGTTCTTTTTTGTAAAAAAAAGATGGTGGTTTACGCCCATGCCTCGATTTTCATGAGTTAAATAAGATAACTGTGAGGAATACATATCCCCTTCCACTTATTCCTGATTTATACAACCAGTTGTCCGGAGCTAAGTGGTTTTCGAAACTAGATCTACGGGGAGCGTATAACCTTATCAGAGTCTGGGACGGAGATGAGTGGAAAACTGCTTTTCTCACTACTGAAGGGTTGTTTGAAAATTTGGTCATGCCTTTTGGCCTGACCAATGCTCCAGCGGTCTTTCAAAATTTCATAAATCACGTGTTCTCTGATTTTATTGAACGTTTTATGGTGGTATATTTGGATGACATACTGATCTACTCTCCTGATAAACAGGCTCACATTGGTCATGTTCGGGCAGTTCTCCAAAGGCTCCAGGAGAACTGTCTCTTTGCTAAACTTGAAAAATGTTTATTTTTTGTTCAAGAACTGTCTTTTCTGGGGTTGATTGTGTCTGCTGAAGGGTATCGCATGGATCCTAATAAGGTGCAGGCCATTGTCGAGTGGATTCAACTTCTCGATCACTTCGGCCAGGTTCCAAAAATGTCAGAGATGATGCCTTGTCACGCAGTCTAGATCCGTTGTCCCCCCCGGAACCTCCATCCTCCATTCTTCAGCCTGGGGTGGTGGTGGCAGGTGTTTCTAACATGTTGAAACGGCAGATTCGGGAAGCCCAGTCTCTTGCACCTCCGGCTAAGCCTGTGGATAAACTTTTCGTGCCAGCTCAGTTTCGTCTCAAGGTCCTCAGAGAGTTCCATGACTCAGTTCTGGGTGGACATCCAGGGATCTTGGCTACCCGGAAGGCCATTGCTAGAGTATTCTGGTGGTCTTCTTTAGCCTCTGATGTTGGGGAATATGTGTCTGCATGTGATGTTTGTGAGAAAACCCCCCATAACCGGCTGGCCGGGGAATTGGTACCACTGCCAATTCCTGAGAGACCATGGACCCATTTGTCCATGGATTTCATCACCAACCTTCCCCCCTCCAAGGGTAATACCGTCGTTTGGGTTGTGATGGACAGGTTTAGTAAGCAGGCACATTTTGTACCTTTGGCAGCTCTACCTAATGCGGAAACATTGTCCAGATTGTTTGTTGAGCATGTGGTACGGTTGCATGGGGTACCCTTGAATGTGGTGTCTGATAGAGGAGTACAATTTGTTTCCAGATTTTGGAGGGCTTTTTGTAAGAGGTTGGGTATTGGTCTGTCCTTTTCATCCGCTTATCATCCAGAGTCTAATGGGCAGACCGAGCGGACCAATCAGTCTCTGGAGCAAATTCTGCGTTGCTTGACCTCAGCCCGACAGGATGATTGGTGTTCTGTGTTACAGTTGGCCGAGTTTGCATTTAACAACCACATTAACCAGTCTACCGGTACATCTCCCTTTTTCTGCAACTATGGGTTTCATCCTCATTTTGGAGAATTTTCCCGTTTGAATTCTGGGTGTCCTGGGGCGGATGAGACAATCCAGCGGTTCGGGGAGGTATGGCGGGAGGTCCAGAGTAACATTACGAAGGCTCAGGATAAATTTAAATTTTTTGCAGACAAAAAATGATCCGCGGGACCGGTGTTTCAGGTTAGGGATAAGGTATGGTTATCCACCAAGAATATAAGGCTCAAGGTCCCCTCGGCGAAGCTTGGACCCAAGTTTATAGGTCCCTATGAAATTACTGAAGCAGTTAACCCGGTGGCTTTTCGGTTGCGTCTCCCGCCATCTCTGTGGATCCCGAATGTTTTCCATAGGGCCCTTTTGAAACCTGTGAGGTCCGGTGGGGAAGGTTCATCAGCTTCCCCGCCATCGGTTTTGGTAGACGGGCAGTCTGAGTACGAGGTGGAACGAATTGTTGACTCCAGGTTGGTCCGTCATACCCTTCAGTATCTGGTACATTGGAAAGGCTACGGTCCTGAGGAATGCTCATGGGTTCCTGTTCGATTGGTTCATGCGGATCGGTTGGTCCGGGCCTTTCACGCCATGTACCCTGAGAGACCTGGGGTCCGGTGGCCCCCCATTGAGAAGAGGGTACTGTCATGATCCAGGACGGGGTTTCGCTTTGGCCAGTCCTGGTCAAACAGGGGGTTAATTGTTTCTGCCTCTCTCTGGCAGAGGGCGGCTATTTAATGCTCACTGGACCTAGGTCCGGTGTCAGTTATACTCCTGCCCTCGGCTGAGTTAAGTGACCGCTTGTATACGTGTGCCTTGTGCCTGATAACTTGTTGCTTGTTTGGTTGTGATCCGGTTCTGTCCCTGTTACGAGTTCTGCCTGACCCTGTTGTACTCCACCGCCTTCTCGTGTATGACTCTCTGCTTGTGACTCGACTGCTCTCTGCTCGTCCCTTTGGTACTGCACCGCCCTCTTGTGTATGACCTTTGGCTTCGTCTGACCTCCCGTCTGCTTATCCCTCCTGTACCTCGTTTGCCCGTACTGTGTATGACCTCCGGTTTGCCTGACTCTGAGCGTTCTACCATCTCAGGAAGCAGGACGCTAAGCCCTGCCCCCTTGCGGTCACATAACCATAGGTCTTGTGCCTGCTTGCTAAAACTTCAGCGTTCAGGTCCTGTGCATCTGTACTTTCCAGCTGTTCCTGTCCCCGGGGCCCCTACAGTATGGGTGAATCCCTGCTCAGCGAAGGCTGTACGCCGGCGCTGTTAGGATCCTGACAGCAGGAAGCTCTGCTGGGAGCATGCAGAGCACGAGAAAGGGGATAACTGACTGCAGTGTGGGTGAGTGAAGTGACACGCCGGTGGCCCTGCCTGTCAGAGCAGGGATCCAGCGTAGGGCTAACAGTAAATAAGGTTGGGTACAGATGACAAACTTATCTCATGCCATTAGAAATCTCAAAGGCAGATGACTTCATTTCTGTATCTCAGAAAAAATGGAGTGTACTCTTTCTTATCCCTATCAATTACAAGCAAATGTTATTTAGATTTGCATCATATTATGATTAAATTGAAGGCTGGGCGGAAGAAAACAACAAGAACAACTCAGGTTGTTGTCGGCTGAGGTCTCTTTTGGTCTAAACTAAAGATGAAGATTCTATTGGAAAACTATTTTTATATTTTTGATTTTATATTTTTTTTACTTTTGGTACCAGTGAACATGTTTATCTTAATTGCCAATATTCTAAACTGGACAAAATACAAAAATGCTCCACAGGGTGACCATATTATTACCAGCATAAGCGTATGCAACCTTGTGCACGAGATGATCAAGTCATTAAGATTTCTTAATATAATTTATAAAAGTCTACTAATGGCAAAGATCCATATTGCTTTGATCTATATTGTCAATTCTTGCAATTTCTGGTTGTCTGCCTTGCTCTGTGTCTACTTCTGTCTGAAGATTGTGAATGTGAAACTCACTTTATACATCTCGCTGCAGAAGAACTTCCATAAGGTTTTGCCGTGGCTTTTTATTTCAGTTACAGTGGGGTCAGTAATTGTAAGTGCTCCATTGCTTAGTAAAGTTTCAGACGAAATCTCATCACTTTCAAGAATCAACACGTCTGACGCACATATACAACAAAGAATCGTATTTGCGCATTCTAAGTTCAATGATACTTTATCTTTTATGATTCTCTCAATGACAGCACTGTTGATAGTCTCCATCTCATCCTTAGCTATCATCATCTCTCTTTTTAAACATATGAATAAAGCCCAACAAAACCTTGGTGGTTTTAGCGGTCCCGACATGAAAGCCCACGTCCAAGCATCGAGGACTGTAATATTTTTTCTCATTACTAACTTGATTACTGTATTTTTATTCAATACAGTGACTTTTATGTCACCTTCAACAGTACGGATTTATGTGACATACCCTATCTTCAACATAACTAAAGTCGCCGGCTGCTGGAGTTTAATTAAAGGAAACCGGAACTTGGACAATGTGTTGAGAACTGTCATCAGTAAATTACATTGCACCAATAAAATGAATGATGTGTAAAAGTAACGATGGACCAAGGAAAAGGAGTTAAAAAGAAACAATGTTCTCACCTCTCGGACTGTGCCGCTCCACAACACTGGCTGTTGTGTCCCACCTGATCCCCTGGCTTGAACATTGTCACATGGACCCATCTCCTTTAACTATAAACAATCATTCGTAAAGTATGTTGAAAACCCCTTTAATTTAAAGTAGATCAATGCTTATTATTGTTGGATCAACTAGAAGTCTACTCTATTCTACAGCAATAGCATTTCTTCCACTTTTCTGTTTGACTTTTGTTTACCCTTTACTAAGAAGTTAAAAGGGTTGGGAATAGGAAATATTTTTTTAAAACAATATTATAGAGTTTTTATTTAACCCCTTCCTGACATCAGACGTACTATCCCGTCCATGGGACCCGGGCCCCTATGCCCATGGACGGGATAGTACGTCTACCGCGATCAGCGGCGCCCACGTGGTGAGCGCCGCTGATCGCGGCCGGGTGTCAGCTGATTATCACAGCTGACACCCAACACAATGTGTCAGGGGCGGTCACGGACCGCCCCCGACACGTTAACCCCTTGCACACCGCGATCAAACATGATCGCGGTGTACCGGGGGTTAAAGGGAAGCATCGGCAGGGAGGGGGCTCCCTCCGTGCTTCCCTGAGCCCCCCACGGCAGCGCAATGTGCAGCGCTGCTGCCGGGGGCTCCTTTCCTGCAGGCCCCCGAATCCAAGATGGCGACGGGGGCCTTCGGGGGCCTGCAGGAAGCTGGCTTCCTCAGTGCCTGCAAAGCGCAGGCATGAGGAAGCCTTGTGCACTGCCTGTGACAGATCGCTGATCTGTCACAGTGATCTGTGATGTGACAGATCAGCGATCTGTCACAGAACAGTGATGTCCCACCTGGGACTATTTAATAAAGTAAAAAAAAAATAAAAAAAAGTGTTAAAATAATTTAAAAAAAAATCGCCAAATAAATTACAAAAAAAAAAAAATATTCCCCCAAATAAATCCATTTTTAGAAATAAAAAAAAAACAATAAAAGTACACATATTAGGTATCGCCGCGTCTGTAACGACCCGCCCTATAAAACTGTCCCATTAGTTAACCCCTTTAGAGAACCCCTTAAAAAATAAAAATAAAAAACGATGCAAAAAATAATGATTTATTATCATACCGCCAAACAAAAAGTATAATAACGCGCGATCAAAAAGACGCATATAAATATCCTTGGTACCGCTGAAAACATCATCTTATCCCGCAAAAAACGAGCCGCCACACAGCTTCATCAGCGAAAAAATTAAAAAGTTATAGCTCGCAGAATAAAGCGATGCAAAAATAATTATTTTTTATATAAAATAGTTTTCATTGCATAAAACCGACAAAACTTAAAAAAAGACGTAAATGAGGTATCGCTGTAACCGTACTGACCCGAAGAATAAAACCGCTTTATCAATTTTACCGCACGCGGAACGGTGTAAACGCACCCCCCCAAAAGAAATTCATGAAACGCTGGTTTTTGTTCATTCTGCGTCCCAAAAATCGGAATAAAAAGCGATCAAAAAATGTCACGTGCCCGAAAATGGTACCAGTAAAAATGTCAACTCGTCCCGCAAAAAATAAGACCTCACATGACTCGGTGGGTCAAAAAAATTATAGCTCTCAATATGTGGTGATGCAAAAACTATTTTTACAATAAAAAGCATCTTTTAGCGTGCGACAGCCGCCAAACATAAAAACCGCCATAAATAGTAAATCAAACCCCCCGTTATCACCCCCTTAGTTAGGGAAAAAAAATAAAATAAAAAAAATGTATTTATTTCCATTTTTCCATTACGGTTAGGGTTAGGGTTAGGGTACGGTTAGGGTTAGGGCTAGGGCTAGGGTTAGGGCTAGGGTTAGGGCTAGGGTTAGGGTTAGGGCTGAGATTAGGGTTAGGGGTGTGTTGGGGCTCGGGTTGGAGTTAGAATTGGGGGTTTCCACTGTTTGGGCACATCAGGGGATCTCCAAATGCAACATGGCGTCTGATTTCAATTCCAGCCAATTCTAAGTTGAAAAAGTCAAATGGTGCTCCTTCCCTTCCAAGCTCTGACATGCGCCCAAACAGTGTTTTACCCCCACATGTAGGGTATCAGCCATTTCAGGACAAATTGCAAAACAATTTTTGGGGTCCAATTTCTCCTGTTACCCTTAGAAAAATAAAAAATTGGGGGCAAAAATATCATTTTTGTGGAAAAAAATGATTTTTTTATTTTCACGTCCGAGCGTTATAAACTTCTGTGAAGCACTTAGGGGTTCAAAGTGCTCACCACACATCTAGATAAGTTCCGTGGGGGGACTAGTGTCCAAAATGGGGTCACTTGTGGGGAGTTTCAATAGTTTAGGTACATCAGGGGCTCTCCAAACGCACATGACACTCGCAGACCATTCCATCAAAGTCTGCATTCCAAAACGTCACTGCTTCCCTTCCGAGCCCCGACGTGTCTCCATACAGTAGTTTTCTCCCACATACGGGGTGTCAGCGTACTCATGACAAATTGGACAACAACTCTTGGGGTCCAATTTCTCCTGTTACCCTTGTGAAAATGAAAAAAATTGGGGACTAATTGATCATGTTTGTGGAAAAAATACGATTTTTTTATTTTCATGCCCGGGCATTATAAACTTCTGTGAAGCCCTTTGGGGTTCAAAGTGCTCACCTCACATCTAGATAAGTTCCTTAGGGGGTCTAGTTTTCAAAATGGGGTAATTTGTGGGGGGTTTCCACTGTTTAGGTACATTAGGGGCTCTCCAAAGGCAACATGACACCCGCAGACCATTCCATCAAAGTCTGCATTCTAAAACGTCACTACTTCCCTTCCGAGCCCCGACGTGTGTCCATACAGTAGTTTTCTCCCACATATGGGGCATCAGCGTATTCAGGACAAATTGGACAACAACTTTTGGGGTTCAATTTCTCCTGTTACCCTTGGGAAAATAAAAAAATTGGGGACTAATTGATCATGTTTGTGGAAAAAATACGATTTTTTTATTTTCATGCCCGGGCATTATAAACTTCTGTGAAGCCCTTGGGGGTTCAAAGTGCTCACCTCACATCTAGATAAGTTCCTTAGGGGGTCTAGTTTTCAAAATGGGGTCATTTGTGGGGGGTTTCCACTGTTTAGGTACATTAGGGGCTCTCCAAAGGCAACATGACACCCGCGGACCATTCCATCAAAGTCTGCATTCCAAAACGTCACTACTTCCCTTCCGAGCCCCGACGTGTGCCCATACAGTAGTTTTCTCCCACATATGGGGTTTCAGCATACTCAGGACAAATTGGACAACAACTTTTGGGGTCCAATTTCTCCTGGTACCCTTGGGAAAATAAAAAAATGGTGACTAAAAGATCATGTTTGTGGAAAAAATACAAATTTTTGGGGGGTTCAAAGTGCTCACCACAAATCTAGATAAGTTCCTTGGGGGGTCTAGTTTACAAAATGGTGTCATTTGTGGGGGGTTTCCACTGTTTAGGTACATCAGAGGTTTTCCAATCGCGACATGGTGTCCGATCTCAATTCCAGCCAAAAACGTCAAATGGCGCTGCTTCCCTTCCGAGCTCTGCCATGCGCCCAAATAGTGGTTTACCCCCACATGTGGGGTATCAGCGTACTCAGGACAAATTGCACAATAACTTTTAGGGTCCTGTTACCCTTGGAAAAATAAGAATTGAGGGTGAAAAGATCATTTTTGTGGAAAAAATATGATTTTTTAATTGTACGGCTTTATGTTATAAACTTCTGTGAAGCCCTTGGGGGTTCAAAGTTCTCACCACACATCTAGATAAGTTACTTAGGGGGTCTAGTTTCCAAAATGGTATCATTTGTGGGGGGTTTCCACTGTTTTGGTACATCAGGGGTTTTCCAATCGCGACATGGTGTCCGAACTCAATTCCAGCCAAAAACGTCAAATGGCGCTGCTTCCCTTCCGAGCTCTGCCATGCGCCCAAATAGTGGTTTACCCCCACATGTGGGGTATCAGCGTACTCAGGACAAATTGCACAATAACTTTTAGGGTCCTGTTACCCTTGGGAAAATAAAATTTGGGGTGAAAAGATCATTTTTGTGGAAAAAATATGATTTTTTAATTGTACCGCTGTACGTTATAAACTTCTGTAAAGCCCTTGTGGGTTCACAGTTCTCACCACATATCTAGATAAGTTCCTTGGGGGCTCTAGTTTCCAAAATGGGGTCACTTGTAGGGGGTTTCCACTGTTTAGGTACATCAGGGACTCTCCAAACGTGACATGGCGTCCGATCTGAATTCCAGACAATTTTGCATTGAAAAAGTCAAACGGCGCTCCTTCCATTCTGAGCTCTGCCATGCGCCGAAACAGTCGTCCCCCCCCATATATCAGGTATCAGCGTACTCAGGACAAATTGCACAATAACTTTTGCAGTCCAATTTCTCCTGTTACCCTTGGTAAAATAAAAAAAATTGAACCTGAAGTATTTTTTTTGTGAAAAAAAGTTAGATGTTCATTTTTTTTTTAAATATTCAAAAAAATTCCTGTGACTCACCTAAAGGGTTAATAAACTTCTTGAATGTGGTTTTGAGCACCTTAAGGGGTGCAGTTTTTAGAATGGTGTCACTTTTGGGTATTTTCTATCATATAGACCCCTCAAAGTGGCTTCAAATGTGATGTGGTCCGTAAAAATAAAATGGTGTTGTAAAAATGAGAAATCGCTGGTCAACTTTTAACCCTTATAACGTCCTAACAAAAAAAAAATGTGGTTCCAAAATTGTGCTGATGTAAAGTAAACATGTGAGAAATGTTAGTTATCAAGTTTTTTGGGTGCCATATCTCTGTGATTTAAGGGCATAAAATTCAAAGTTGGAAAATTGCGAAATTTTCAAAATTTTCGCCAAATTTCCGTTTTTCTCACAAATAAACACAAGTTATTTGAATGAAATTTTACCACTAACATGAAGTACAATATGTCACGAGAAAACAATGCCAGAATCACCGGGATCCATGGAAGCGTTCCAGAGTTATGACCTCATAAAGGTACAGTGGTCAGAATTGTAAAAATTGGCCCGGTCATGAACGTGCAAACCACCCTTGGGGGTGAAGGGGTTAAAAAATAGAAATCCTTCATTAGATGTTATTTTAGAGTTAGTCACTATTGTTCTGTAATTGCTAAAAGGATTGACATTGGCAAAAAAGACTCCATGTTCAGATGAATCAATAAGCAAAGGGTGGGTCGGTATAAAGTGGTGTCCTTGAATAATAGTATAATGAATAAGGAGGGTCCCAGCACTCAATTGTAGAATAAACAGCTTTAAATTGAGCACAACCATAGAAATCCAATTAGATGTTTCAGCCCATCCCAGGCTTTTATCAATAAAGTGTGATAGAAACATACATTAGATAAAATTCCAATTTTTATTTCAACATATAAAATAAATAAAGTGCCTCATACCATACAAAAAGATGTTATTCTTTTTGGAGCACACAATTTATAAACTGATGCAGTTTTCTATTATTCTACTTTGTCAGTTTTGTAATGTCAATTTGAATCTATCTTATGTGAATTATCACTAATCAGGCCATGCGTTTTTTTGCAATATTTATGTGAAAAAAAGATTTTATTGAGAAATATAAAATTAAATTTAAAGATGATAATTATATGATGTGCTTTTAAAGATATTTTCTGCTTAATATTTTTCAAGCTATTTTCACAAAAAATTGCAGAAAATATTTATGCACAACTTTGATATATAGCTTACAATATACAGTATGTCTCTATTATGTCCCTTGAACTTTTGTATTCGCTAAATTTTGATCTTTTTGTATGGTATGAGGCACTTTATTTATTTTATATGTTGAAATAAAAATTGGAATTTTATCTAATGTATGTGTCTATCACACTTTTTTGGTCTAGATGTAGCGTTTTGTCTACAAGATCAGTATGTTTCATTGATATTTAAAGTGTGGCCAATCCCTTGGTAAGGGAAATGGGTTTGGGTAGTGTGTTTATTAATTTTATCAATAAAGGAACAGAAACTTTCACAGTCCATTATATAGGGTAGCATCAGGGAAATTACATTATCATGTTAAATAAACACATAAAAAAGCACAAAAGCATAAAAATATAATTACAAACCTATTATAATGAAAACGTGAGCATGACGAAATGACCGGTGAAACACCTGTAGCCGACACTGGTGATCGCCTCAGGGGAACGCTGAGTGTACAGCGCCAGGGATCTCAGGTGCCAACCCAAAGGAATGAACAATGAGGGCAAAGTTTGTATCAATAGATAAAAGGGTGACACTCACCGTTCCATTAAAAATCCTTTTATTGGAGTCACATAAAATTACAGGGGCAGGAAAGTCCTGTGTGGAGCATACTGGATGACTAAAGGTAATTGTCAGGAACTGGGGAGTGTGGCTGCCCCCAGTTGTCAGGGAATTATTATATCCCACTTTCCAGTGTCGGTTAGGAACTTGCAGCTCTCTGGCGCCCTCCTTAACCTCACATCAGTTAAGGAACTAGACCTAGGATAAGAAGTTGCCAGAAAGGCTGCCTTGCCATGTACTGACTATTGGGCACTCTGCAGTGAAGGCAGTATGTATATCCCCAGTCTCAGGCAGGAAAGACACACATAGCCCTCCATTCCATCACTGCCAGAGTCTCTCAAATACTCTAGAACACTTTGCTGCCACCTGCTCCTCATTCTATATTAAAACCAATATCGGGTCAGGAGCCAACCAAAAAGGTAGCGTAATTAGTGTGGAGGTCGTGGCGGTATGTTTATAGAAAATATAGGCAGTGTTTAAAAAAATATAAAAGATGTTACAAAAGAGACAAAATACAGTATATACAGACAATGACAAAATAAAACAGAATAAAATAAAAACTTACACATCTCAGTCAATGGCACGCTGTGTTAAGGAGGGGAAAGGTGACAGAGCAAGAGATCACAATGCACAACTTTCCATAGCTGATTCCCTGGGCATAAGACAGCTTCTTTGATTGTCTGGGCCTCTGAGCTTTATACCTTTGCCAAAAATCAAAGGTCCCCCCCTTGATGACCTCACAGGGTGCGCTGGTTATGCCCCCCTTAAGAAAGTTACTAAAAAACTTCTATTTGTCATAACTCTGGGTGGAAACCTTGGAAAGAGACAACAGGGGTATCATTTTTCTTATTACGACATTACTAGTGATGAGCGAGGATGTTCGCCACTACTCGATTCTCGCTCGAGTATAGCTGTATTCGCGGTAATTGGTGAGCACCGAGCATTTATGGGATTATTCGGTGGGAGCTTGGGTCCCTGCCCTGCATGTTTGGCGCTCTTTAGTGCGCCCAGCAACATGTAGGGATGTCTTCCACTGTAACGCCACAGCCATCTTTGTTGTGGTATTACAGTGATTGGCTGGCCGCACAGCGTCATCAGGTCTATATCAGACCTGGTGCCGCCCTGCTCGGCCCAGTCGCCTCCGGAATCAGACAGTGTAGGAAGAGTTGCTGCTGAAATAGGGAGAGACTTGTGCTTTTATTAGTTAGTGTGGGTATACCATAGTTGAATCCACATATCCAGCTAAATCAACAGTCCTTCTAAGGACTAATTATGGGGTATATAGATTACAGTACTAGGTAGGCAGGAAGTGTATGTGCATATATTCATATCGATGCAAGGCATGCAGGCACTGTATGTGGCTATATAGATATCAGTAGCAGGCAGGCATTGTATGTACCATACTTCACTGCAAACATCAAGAGGGTCCATTCCATTACCGTCTGCTGCTGCCTATCTACATATATAATTGCCTTAAATTGTCCGTAATCCACTTCCGTCTGGATGTCCCCGAATCCCACAATCCACCGCGCCACACCGGAAGTACGCCAACCGCCATTTTGGAACACCCAAGAGATGCCGCTCGGATCCAGGACGCAGCTGCGATCCCGAGTGCTGCTGCGATCTCAACCGCCATTTGGATCCAGTCCACCGCTGCGATCCCAACCGACACTGGGATCCCGGCCGCTGCTTGGATCCCAGTCGCCGCTCGGATCCCAGCTGCCGCTCAGATCCAGGCCGCCGCTGCGATCACAAGGCTGTGAGAGGGGTGTAATGAAGGGGGTATAATGAGAGGGTGTTATGAGGGGGTGTAATGAGGGGGGAATAATGAGAGGGATGCCGCTGTCGGACCCCCGCCAGGACCCACCACCTGACTACACGCGCCAGATCCCGCTGCTGCCTGCCCACTCACGTCCGTGCAGTCACAGCCAGAAGTGTTATGAAGAGTCACCGAAGGAGGAAAAAACAAAATACCAGCTAAGTCCAGAAAAAACAGAGAGGTTGGCAGCTATCGGATTGCAGACCCCTGGACCTATCCACAACAACTAGCAGTAGCCATGGGCGGTTCCTACGGTGCCCTAGACCCCTCGATCACAGCCGGAGAACTAGATAGCCTAAAGACAGAAAGGGGAAAAACTAAACTGCCCCAGAGCAGACCCCAAAGCAATAGGCAGCCCCCAACATATAATGACGGTGAAGCAAGATGAAAACACTAACACAGATAGAAAAATAGGTTGAGCAAATGATGGGGCCCAAGCTAACTACATAGGACAGGATAGGAAAGCTGCTGTCTGCCATCCGCAAAAACCCTATCAAAATGAGCCAACCGACTGATAGGAAAAACAGGCCCTGAAGTCGCTAGGCTTCAAAAGATTATATCAGTACTCAGGTATATTCTGAAGACAGAGCAAAAGATCAACAGATCAGAGACAAAAATGGAATTCAGCTCACCCCCGGCCGGGGATGGCAGAACTCCCAAAAAACAAGGCAAAACAAAAACAAAACTGAAGAATACAAAGCAGAGCAGAAAAACTTAGCTTTGAGATGCAGGAATCAGACTGGTCTCCAAGAATCCAGCAGGAAAATCACCAGCCAGGAAGAAGGGCGTCGGCAGCCTTATATCCAGTCCTCAATTCCAGCCACCCAGTCATCATCTAGCTGCCCAGGTGTTTGGTAATCAGCCTCACTACCTTCCTTCACCAGAGGAGGGAGTTCATCAGACCTCAATGGTGAAGGGAAAAATGAACACAAAACAGTACCTCCCCCTTGAGGAGGGGGTCACCGAACCCTCATCCATGCCACCAGGGCGATCCGGGTGAGCCCGATGAAAGGCACGCACCAATCTTTCGGCATGAATATCAGAGGCAGACACCCAGGAATTATCCTCCTGACCATAACCCTTCCATTTAACCAAATACTGGAGTCTCCGTCTAGCCAGACTGGAATCCAGTATCTTCTCTACCTCATATTCCATGTTACCTTCAACCAATATAGGGTCAGGAGGTGCCACCACAGGAACTACTGGTTCAACAAACCTCTTCAACAAGGACTTATGAAACACATTATGAATTTTAAATATGACAGGAAGAGCCAACCGAAAAGAGACCGGATTAATAATCTCCAAAATCTTGTAAGGTCCAATAAATCTAGGCTTAAACTTAGGAGAAGCCACCTTCATAGCGATATTTTTTGATGACAACCAAATCATATCACCCACCTTAAACTGGGGACCAACGGTCCTACGCCGGTTGGAAAACCGCTGGGCCTTTTCCTGGGAGAGAGACAACTTATCCACTACTTGGTCCCAGATCTGGTGCATTCTCTCCACCACAGTGTCAACACCTGGGCAGGCAGAAGGCTCCACCTGCCCTGAAGAAAATCGAGGGTGAAAACCAAAGTTACAAAAAAAAGGTGACATCAAAGTGGCAGAACTAGCTCTATTATTTAAAGCAAATCCGGCCAAGGGCAAAAATTAAACCCAATCATCCTGATCGGCAGAAATAAAACATCTCAAATACGACTTCAAAGTCTGGTTTGTTCTCTCAGTCTGCCCATTGGTCTGAGGGTGAAACGCAGAGAAGGACAACTGAATTCCCAGCTTGGAACAGAAAGTCCTCCAAAATCTAGACACAAACTGAACTTCTCTGTCAGATACAATGTTCTCAGGAATCCCGTGCAAGCGAACCACCTGTTGCAAAAACAAGGGCACCAACTCAGAGGAAGATGGCAACTTTGGGAGTGGTACAAGATGGACCATCTTAGAGAATCTATCACAAATCACCCAAATAACAGTCATTCTCTGAGAGACAGGCATATCAGAGATAAAATCCATTGAAATATGGGTCCATGGCCTCCTGGGCACCGGCAAAGGCATCAACAAGCCACTAGAGCGAGAACAAGGTTTAGACCGGGAGCAAGTCCCACAGGACTGCACAAAATTCCTGACATCATGAGACAAGGCGGGCCACCAAAAAGACTGATTCACCAGATCTCTAGTACCAAAAATACCTGGATGACCAGCCAATGCAGAGCAATGAACTTCAGGCATCACTCTCTTCCTCCACTGGTCAGGAACATACAACTTTCCACTGGGACAACGCTCAGGTTTGTCCTCCTGAAACTCTTCCAGAGCACGTCTCAAATCGGGCGAGATGGCAGAAAGAACTACCCCCTCGCCTAAGATGGTAGCAGGCTTAGTCACAACAGGAGAATCAGCAAGAAAACTCCTAGAGAGGGCATCTGCCTTGACATTCTTAGTGCCCGGAAGAAAAGAGACCACAAAATCAAAACGTGTGAAAAACAAGGCCCACCTAGCCTGTCTAGGATTCAAGCGCTTGGCCGACTCCAGGTAAATCAAATTCTTGTGGTCAGTAAGGACCACGACTTGGTGTTTGGCTCCCTCCAACCAATGTCTCCACTCCTCAAATGCCCATTTCATGGCCAACAGTTCCCGATTCCCCACATCATAGTTACGTTCGGATGGGGAGAACTTTCGGGAAAAGAAAGCACAAGGATTCATTTTAGATGTCACAGGATCTTTTTGGGACAACACCGCTCCTGCACCAATCTCAGAAGCGTCCACCTCCACCTGAAACGGGAGTGAGACATCAGGTTGCCGCAAAACCGGAGCAGAAGTGAATCTTCGCTTCAGCTCCTGAAAGGAAGAAACAGCCTCCGGAGACCAATTCAGTACATCAGCACCCTTCCTAGTCAAATCCGTCAATGGCTTGGCAATACCAGAAAAATTAGCTATAAATTTTCGATAAAAATTAGCAAAACCCAAAAACTTCTGGAGGGCCTTCAAAGAAGTGGGATGAACCCAATCATAAATGGCCTGTACCTTGGCCGGGTCCATTTCAATAGTTGACGGAGACAAAATAAATCCCAAAAATGAAATCCTCTGTACCCCAAAAAGGCATTTTGATCCCTTGACATACAGGGAATTCTCCCTCAAAATCCGGAACACAGTCCGAACATGTTCCACATGAGAGTCCCAATTCTTGGAGAAGATCAAAATATCATCCAGATAGATAATCAAAAATTTATCCACAAAGTCTCGGAATATTATCGTTCATGAAGCACTGGAAGACAGAAGGGGCATTAGTGAGCCCAAAAGGCATCACCAGGTACTCAAAATGTCCCTCCGGAGTATTAAACGCTGTCTTCCATTCATCCCCATGCTTAACCCCTTAGCGACAGAGCCAGTTTGCAGCTTAATGACCAGGCCAATTTTTACAATTCTGACCACTGTCCCTTTATGAGGTTATAACTCTGGAACGCTTTAATGGATCCTGCTGATTCTGAGATTGTTTTTTCGTGACATATTGGACTTCATGTTAGTGGTAAAATTTCTTCGATAAGTCTTGTGTTTATTTATGAAAAAAACAGAAATATGGCAAAAAAATTTAAAATTTTGCAATTTTAAAACTTTAAATTTTTATGCCCTTAAATCAGAGAGATGTGTCACATAAATTTCTTAATAAATAACATTTCCCACATGTCTACTTTACATCAGCACAATTTTGGATGCAAAATTTTTTTTTGTTAGGAAGTTATAAGGGTTAAAAGTTGACCAGCGATTTCTCATTTTTACAACAAAATTTACAAAGCCATTTTTTTTAGGGACCACATCATATTTAAAGTCATTTTGAGGGGTGTACATGACAGAAAATACCCAAAAGTGGCACCATTCTAAAAACTAGACCCCTCAAGGTGCTCAAAACCACATTCAAGAAGTTTATTAACCCTTTAAGTGCTTCACAGGAACGAAAGCAATGTGGATGGAAAAAATTAACATTTAACTTTTTTTTGGAAAAAAATTACTTCAGAACCAATTTTTTTTATTTTCACAAGTGTTAAAAGAGAAAATCAACTACAAAATTTGTTGTACAATTTCTCCTGAATACGCCGATACCCCATATGTGGGGGTAAACCCCTTTTTCAGCACACGGCAGAGCTCGCAAGGGATGGAGCACCGTTTGACTTTTTCAACGCAGAATTGGCTGGAATTAAGATCGGATGCCATGTTGCGTTCGGAGAGCCCTTAATGTGCCTAAACAGTGGAAAACTCCAACAAGTGACCCTATTTTGGAAACTAGACCCATTAAGGAACTTATCTAGATGTGTGGTGAGCACTTTCAACCTTCAAGTGCTTCACAGAAGTTTATAACGTAGAGCCGTGAAAATAAGAAATCCATTTTTTTTTCCACAAAAATGATCTTTTCACCCCCAAATTTTTATTTTTACAAGGGTAACAGGAGAAATCATACCCCCACAGTTATTATGCGATTTGTCCTGAGTACGCTGATACCCCATATGTGGGGAGGAACCACTGTTTGGGTGCATGGGAGAGCTTGGAAGGGAAGGAGAGCCATTTTGGAATGCAGACTTTGATGGAATGGTCTGCGGGCATCATGTTGCGTTTGCAGAGCCCCTGATGGGCCTAAACAGTGGAAACCCCCAACAAGTGACTCCATTTTGGAAACTAGACCCATGAAGGAACTTATCTAGATGTGTGGTGAGCACTTTGAACCTTCAAGTGCTTCACAGAAGTTTATAACGTAGAGCCGTGAAAATAAGAAATCCATTTTTTTTTCCACAAAAATGATCTTTTCACCCCTAAATTTTTATTTTTACAAGGGTAACAGGAGAAATCATACCCCCACAGTTATTATGCAATTTGTCCTGAGTACACTGATACCCCATATGTGGGGGGGAACCACTGTTTGGGCGCATGGGAGAGATCGGAAGGGAAGGAGTGCCATTTTGGAATGCAGACTTTGATGGAATGGTCTGCGGGCATCATGTTGCGTTTGCAGAGCCCCTGATGGGCCTAAACAGTGGAAACCCCCCACAAGTGACCCCATTTTGGAAATTAGACCCCCTAAGGAACTTATCTAGATGTGTGGTGAGCACTTTGAACCCCCAAGCGCGTCACAGAAGTTTATAAACGCAGAGCCGTGAAAATAAAAAGTCTTTTTTATTTCCACAAAAGTGATTTTTTAGACCCCAATTTTTAGACCCCCAAAGTGGGTAAATAGTGGAAACCCCTCAATTCTTGCTCCAAACCTAACCCCAACACACCCCTAACCCTAATCCCAACCCTAATCCCTAATCCTAACCCTAATCCTAGTTCGCCCTAACCCTAGCCCAACCCTAGCCCAACCCTAACCCTTAACCCTAGCCCAACCCTTAACCCTAGCCCAACCCTAACCCTAGCCTAGCCCTAACCCTAGCCTAACCCTAACCCTAGCCTAACCCTAACCCTAGCCTAACCCTAACCCTAGCCTAACCCTAACCCTAGCCTAACCCTAGCCTAACCCTAGCCCTAGCCTAACCCTAACCCTAACCCTACCCCTAGCCTAACCCTAACCCTAACCCTAGCCTAACCCTAACCCTAGCCTAACCCTAACCCTAACCCTTATGGAAAACTGAAAAAAAATATTTTTTTTATTTCATTATGTGTGCCAGAATAAGGGGGTGATAAAAGGGGGGGTTATGTACTATTTTTATTATTTTGATCACTATGATCGTTTATCATAGTGATCAAAATAATGAATGGAATCTGCCAGCCGGAGCCAGCAGATTCCCGGCGGGCGCACTGCCACCGGGAGGGGACGGAGGACAAGGGAGAGGTACCGGGAGGGGAGCGGGGGGATCGGGGACCCTATTTCTCTATCCTCTGATGTGCGATCACATCAGAGGAAAGAGAAATGAAATGTAAAATCGCGGCTTTTTTTTTTTTTTGCGGTCGCCGTTATAGGGTTAATAACGGCGATCGCAAAAGCGGGGGTCGGTAAAAACCGACCGATTCATGTTCTCTGGGGTCTCGGCTACCCCTGGCAGCCGAGACCCCGGAGAAAATCCCACACTGGGGGGCGCTATTCACTTAAATCACAGCGCCGTGAATTAACGGCGCTGTGGTTTAAGTACCCTTAATTACCGCCGTTAAAAGGCGTATCGGCGGTCGTTAAGGGGTTAATGCAAATAAAATTATACGCCCCCTGAGGTCAAGCTTGGTAAACCAGCAAGCACCTTTAACTCTGGAGAATAGATCAGAAATCAGGGGTAACGGATATTGATATTTAACAGTAATTTTGTTGAGGGCACGATAGTCAATACAAGGCCTTAATGAACCATCCTTTTTAGCCACGGAAAAAAACCCAGCACCTAAGGGTGAAGAGGATGGTCTAATATGACCCTTCTCCACTTCCTCCGTAATATAGGATCGCATAGCCTCGTGCTCGGGTACAGATAAATTGAAAAGCTGACCCTTGGGGAATTTACACCCCGGGTTCAGCTCAATTGCACAGTCATAACTCCTATGAGGAGGCAAAGACGCAGACTCATTCTCACTAAATGCATCATAAAAGTCAGCCAAATAGTCAGGAACATCATGCGACTGGGGAGAGGTGGAGAAAACAGGAGCATCACTAAGGGCACACCGACAACCCCAACTCACCACAGACAAAGATTTCCAATCCAGAACTGGATTATGGATTTGCAACCAGGGAAACCCCAGAACAATGGTATCATGCTAATTATGCAACACCAAAAATCTGCAATTTTCTTGATGGTCTGGGGCAACCCGCATTACCACCTGGGTCCAAAACTGAGGTTTATTCTTCGCCAAAGGAGTAGCATCAATACCCCTCAAAGGGATAGGCGTCCGCAGAGGTGTCATAGGAAATCCACAACGTTTAGCAAAATCCAAGTCCATCAGGTTAAGAGCTGCTCCTGAATCCACAAAAGCCTTGGCGGAAAATGTGGACAGGGAGCAGATCAGAGTAATTGCCAGAAGAAACTTAGGTTGTACACCACCCACAGAAAACGTGTGTGCACAACGTTTCTCTCGTTTAGGGCAGACAGAACTAATATGCGAGGCATCTCCACAAAAAAAACACAGCTTATTACGCCTTCTGAACTCCTGACGTTGCGCCCTAGACAAAACTCTATCACATTGCATAGGTTCAGACATTTGTTCAACAGGTGGCAACATCTCTCGTGTAGTTTTGCGTTCACGTAAACGCCGATCCACCTGAATGGCTAATGACATAGAATCGTCAAGACCAGAGGGAACAGGAAATCCCACCATAGTATCTTTTACAGTTTCTGACAAACCCTTCCGAAAGAGGGCTGCCAAGGCACCATCATTCCAGGTAGTAAGGACCGCCCACTTTTGGAATTTTTGACAGTACAACTCTGCCGAATCCCGACCCTGGCTTAATGCCAACAGGGTCTTTTCAGCCTGATCAATAGCATTAGGTTCATTATACAACAACTCCAAGGCTTGAAAAAATGCGTTCACATTATTCAGAATAGGATCATCAGGTTTCAAAGAAAACGCCCAATCCTGGGGATCGCCGCGCAGCAAAGAGATGACAATTTTAACCTGCTGCGCGGAGTTCCCCGACGAGTTAGGCTTCAAGGCAAAAAATAATTTACAATTATTCTTGAAATTCAAGAATTTAGACCGATCCCCAAAAAACACATCAGGAGTGGGAATCTTTGGTTCAGCAGCATGTGAATGAGCAAGATAGGCGGAAATTCCCCGCACTTCAGCAGCGAGCTGCTCCACACGATCAGACAATTGCTTCATCTCCATTGAGAGAAAAATTCCCCCTACGGCCTCAGAGATATAGAGGAAAAAATATGCACACACAAAAAAAATTCTGACACTTTTTTTTTTTTTTTACAATTCTCTCCTGCTATTGAGTACCCTAGGATCTGCGGTATGGCTGGTGATTCTGTTATGATGAGTCACCGAAGGAGGAAAAAACAAAATACCAGCTAAGTCCAGAAAAACCAGAAAGGTTGGCAGCTATCGGATTGCAGACCCCTGGACCTATCCACAACAACTAGCAGTAGCCGTGGGCGGTTCCTACGGTGCCCTAGACCCCTCGATCACAGCCGAAGAACTAGATAGCCTAAAGACAGAAAGGGGAAAAACTAAACTGCCCCAGAGCAGACCCCAAAGCAATAGGCAGCCCCCAACATATAATGACGGTGAAGCAAGATGAAAACACTAACACAGATAGAAAAATAGGTTGAGCAAATGATGGGGCCCAAGCTAACTACATAGGACAGGATAGGAAAGCTGCTGTCTGCCATCCGCAAAAACCCTATCAAAATGAGCCAACCGACTGATAGGAAAAACAGGCCCTGAAGTCGCTAGGCTTCAAAAGATTATATCAGTACTCAGGTATATTCTGAAGACAGAGCAAAAGATCAACAGATCAGAGACAAAAATGGAATTCAGCTCACCCCCGGCCGGGGATGGCAGAACTCCCAAAAAACAAGGCAAAACAAAAATAAAACTGAAGAATACAAAGCAGAGCAGAAAAACTTAGCTTTGAGATGCAGGAATCAGACTGGTCTCCAAGAATCCAGCAGGAAAATCACCAGCCAGGAAGAAGGGCGTCGGCAGCCTTATATCCAGTCCTCAATTCCAGCCACCCAGTCATCATCTAGCTGCCCAGGTGTTTGGTAATCAGTCTCACTACCTTCCTTCACCAGAGGAGGGAGTTCATCAGACCTCAATGGTGAAGGGAAAAATGAACTCACAACACAGAAGGAAAGACTGCAGCTTGAGGCCTGTGTTGGAGATTGGGTGCGGCCACCCTCTGGTGGCACCGCATACCATCTCCAGCACAGGCCGTAAAACACTGTCTTTCCTGCCGGCTGTGAGAGGGGTGTAATGAGAGGGTGTAATGAGGGGGGAGTAATGAGAGGGATGCCACCGCCGGAACCCCGCCAGGACCCACTGCCTGACTACACGAGCCGGGTCCCGCCACTGCCTGCCCACCCACCTCCGTGCAGTCACAGCCAGCAGGAAAGACCGAGGCTTGAGGCCTGTGTTGGAGATTGGGGGCGGCCACCCTCTGGTGGCTCCGCACTCCATCTCCAGCTCAGGCCGCAAAACAACGTCTTTCCTGCCAGCTGTGAGAGGAGTGTAACGAGAGGGTGTAATGAGGGGGGAGTAATGAGAGGGATGCCGCCGCCGGACCCCTGGCAGGACCCACCGCCTGACTACACGCGCCGGATCACGCACTGCCTGCCCACCCACCTCCGTGCAGTCACAGCTGGCAGGAAAGACCACAGCTTGAGGACTGTGCTGGAGATTGGGTGCGGCCACCCTCTGGTGGCACCGCACACCAGCACAAGTCGCAAAACACCATCTTTCCTGCCGGTTGTGACTGCATGGAAGTGGGTGGGCCGCCACCCCCAGTGCCACAAAGCTGCCCCCATCATGATGTTACTGCCCTCCTGATGCAATAGCATCGGGCACACATCTAGTTACATATATTGACCGTATATAACTAGACCAAGGTATCAGTGGCCAGGAATAATTTTTTGGCATCTTAATCCTGTTTATTTTATTACAACGCAATCCAGAGCCCTCTTTTTTCTCCATTTGCTTGTTGACACAGCAGAATACAGCCAGATCCTTTTCATAGTAGAGAGTGAAAATCCAGCTATTTTAAATGGGTTTGCCCATCCCAGCCATCACATCTGAGTGTGCAGAAATTTCTGACATTTTAGTGGTATTGTTCTAAAAAGTTTTGGCGTGTCTAATAGAATTTTTTGACACCATTTTGCTGCCCAAAGAGTATTTAGCTGCCAAAAAAATATTTAGCTACAGGGCAGATATTTTACACTGGATTTTGTTCGCCACACAGATTTCATATCATTGCGCTCAAAATTGTGGCATTTCAGGCCTCCATTAGAATTTTTTTTGTTGTGTCTTAGGGTACTTGTCACAATTTAGCTGTGCAAAAAAATAAAAAAATACAGGCCACATATTGAACAGTCTGGTATCTCCATCAGACAAATTGTGGCATTTAATGACTCCATTCTACTGTATTTGCTGTCTGTTACCCTAGTTCCATACACTATTTTTGGGTAAAAAACTAAATACAGGTTGCACTATTTTGGGTTCAAAAATAAATAAATACAGGCCACATATTAAACAGTCTGGTATCTCCGTCAGACTCCTGATCTATCTGTCGGCTACAAATTGAGGCATTTCAGGCCGCTCTTCCACTGTCTTTGCTGTTTGTTACCCTAGGTCTTTACACTATTTTGGGCCAAAAAAAATAAAACACAGGCCACATATTGAACAGTGTGGTATCTCTGTCAGATGTCTGATCTATCTGTGGGCTACAAATTTTGGCATTTAAGGCCTCTATTCCACTGTATTTGCTGTCTGTTACTCTAGGTCTATACACTATTTTGGGGTAAAAAATAAATAATTAAATACAGGCCACATATTGAACAGTCTGGTATCTCTGTCAGATGCCAGATCTATCTGTGGGCTACAAATTGTTGCATTTCTGGCCTCCATTCCACTGTATTTGCTGTCTGTTACCCTAGTTTTATATACTATGTTGGATTAAAAAAATAAAAAATACAGGCCAAATAGTAAACAGTCTGGTATCTCACCATGACATACAAAGCCATCCACAATGTGTCTCCTCCATACATCTGTAACATGGTCTCTCGGTACCTACCCGCACGCAACCTTCGATCCTCTCAAGATCTCCTTCTCTACTCCCCCTCATCTCTTCTTCCCACAACCGCATACAAGACTTCTTCCGTGCTTCCCCCATACTCTGGAACTCTCTGCCACAACACATCAGACTCTCACCAACAATGGAAACCTTCAAGAAGAACCTGAAGACCCACCTGTTCCGACAAGCCTATAGCCTGCAATGATCCTCGGTCTACTGAACCACCGCACAACCAGCTCTACCCTCTCCTAGTGTACCCTCACCCATCCCTGCAGACTGTGAGCCCTCGTGGCAGGGTCCTCTCTCCATCTGTACTTGTGTGTCCCTTGTCTTGCACATGTTTATTGTACTTGTCTATATTTCCCCTTTTCCCTGTAAAGCGCCATGGAATAAATGGTGCTATATAAATGTATAATAATAATAATCTCCGTCCTGCACACGGATTACATACAAGTTCACTCCCAATTCAGCCATTTGTAGTGAACGTGGAAAATATTGTAGTCCATTTAAAATGGGCACGGTACATGGCAAGGGACGGGGAAGTGGACGTGATGATGATGGTACATGCAGATGCCGAGGCCGTGGGCAAGCTGAAATTGTGCCAGAACAAACACCCACATGTTCTCGCCCCGACCTTCATTACCCAATTACTAGGGGCCTGCAGCTTGACATCACTATTGAAACCAGGGCAGTGTGAAATGGTTGTTGGTTGATTAGCCGATAATGCTTCCAATCAGTTTGCCATCACCACCACCGCCCTGTCTTCCAAACGGTCAAGTCAGAGTAGCTGTGAGTCTAAACCGCATATTCCTCACCCTGATCCTCCTTCCAACCACCATGCCAAGTGCCCGGTGACAACTGATCCCACACTTGGACACTCCGAAGAGCTGTTCACTTTTCCATTTATAGGTTCGGGCCTCTCACCCGGTCCACTTGAAGAAGGGCAAGATGAGATCGCATGTAGCGATGCCCAAATATTTGAACAGCCACGGTCACATGAAGGCAACGGTGGGAACGTGTCACAAGAGGTGGACATTGATGAGATACCATTGCCAGCAAGTCAGGAGGAGGACCAGGGTGCGGAAGTGGAAGCCGAGGTGGTGGATGATATAGTAACTGACCCAACCTGGCAGGAGGAGATGCAAAGCAAGGACAGCAGCACACAGGGGGAGGGAGGAATAGCACCCCAACAGCCAGGAAGATGCAGTGTGGTAGGTGCAGACAGAAGGCATGCAACCGTTCCTCATAACACTAACACGACGGTAGTTGGCAGTACAACTGTTAGGTCTTCCCGAGTCTGGTTGTGGTTGTTTTTTATAGACTTTGCCGATAACTCATAACAAGCCATTTGCACCACCTGCCATGTCTGCATCAGCAGGGGTTGCAAAACTAACAGCCTGACCACTACCAGCATGATCAGGCACATGGCAGCAAAGCACCCGACTTTGTCGGCCAAACCTCAGGCTCCAGGAACAGTGTCTGTGGGTGAAAACACTGCTTCTTCCACTATTGTGCGTGCAAGTCAATCCCCTGTCCACGGTGCATGCGAAGATCCCTCCTGCCCTGCACCTGTCTTTGCCCAGAAGCAAGTACCACCATCAGCAAGCACGTCCTTGTCCCAGTGCAGCCTTCAGCTGTCCATACCCCAGTCATTGGGACGCAAGCGTAAATACGCAGCCAACAACCCACAGGACACAGTTCTAAATTCACACATTTCTTGTCTGCTTGAGGTCGCAATTATGCCTTTTAGGCTTGTGGAGACAGAAGCTTTCCGCTATCTGATGGCAGTGGCTGTTCTAAGGTACTCGGCCCCCAGCCACCACTATTTCTCCCGGTGTGCTGTCCCGGCATTACACAAGCACGTGTCCCTCAACAATACCCGTGCCCTAAAGCTGTTACTGGGAAATTCCACCTAACCATGGACACGTGGACAAGTAATTGTGGGCAAGGATGCTACATCTCGCTGACGGCACACTGGGTTAACATATTGAAAGCTGGGACCCAGATGGACCATGGGATGGAACACGTCCTACTGACACCAAAGATTGCGGGCCCTACGTAAATCAGGGTTTCCCCCACAGTATTCACCTCATCCTCCTCCTCTTGAGCTTCTATCTCCAAAATGACATCAGTCACAAGCTGGAAGCACTGCAGCACTGCTTCAGCTAAGCGTCAACAGTCTGTATTGAACTTAATACGCTTAGGTGACAAACTGCACAATGCTGAAAAGTTGTGGACATCTCTGAAAGAGGCAGACAGATGTGTGGCTGACACCGCTGAACCTACAGGCAGGCATGGTCATGTGTGACAATGGCCGGAACCTGGTGGCGGCTCTGAGGTGAGGCGAGCTCGCACACGTACCATGCCTGGCCCATGTGCTTAACCTCGTTGTCCATTGGTTTCGCAAAAGCTACCCGGAGCTGCCAGATCTGCTTGTCAAAATACGCCGCCTGTGTGCCCATTTTAAAAAGTCAGCTCCAGCTTCCGCTGCCTTTGCCGTGCTTCAGCAGCATTTGCAGATTCCGGCTCACTGACTGGTATGTGATGTCCCCACCTATTGGAACTCAACTCTGCACATGTTGAAAAGGATTTGTGGGCACAAAAGGGCAGTTGTTGACTACAACATCAACAAGGCCGTCGGTATTCAGTTCAGAATCCACACATAAGACCTCAGGAGTGGACATGGATGTCAGACCGATGTACCATCCTACAAAACTTTGAGGAGTCCACCAAGATGGTGAGCGGTGATGACTAGCGTTACCATCCTGCTTCTCTGTCTTCTGAAACGCTCTCGGCTCACAATCAAAGAGGTGGCATTGCAGGCTGAGCACGATGAGATGGAGCAAGGAAGCATACAGAGTGATTACACACAGCCCAGCCTCATGTCATTCCAACATGGATTGGTTGACAATGAGGAAGAGGAGGAGGAAAAAGAACAGGAGCTACTTTCATGCCCTATAGACAGTACTACAAGCACAACTGTCATACCGTCTGTTCAGTGTGGATGGCCTGAGAACAGGGAGGAGGAGGAGGAGAGCATGGTCAATCATCCTCTTGGTGAGGACACGGAAGTCTTGCATGTTAGCAGTCTGCCACGCATGGCTGACTTTATGTTGCGCTGCCTTTTCCGTGACCCTCATATTGTCACAATTTTGACTGACAGCCATTACTGGTTGGTGACACTTCTAGACCCACGCTACAAGGAGAGCTTTCAATCTCTTCTTCCAGAGGCATAAAGGTGTACTAAAATGGTGCAGTACTAGAAGGCCCATGTTGCGGAATTATTAAAAAAATTCCAATCTAAAAACGCTGGCAGCAGAGGTCACAGTTCATTGGACAAGCAAGGAATACAGGCGAGAGAGACACAACTCCAATTCAGCAGAGGCAGGGGAACACTGGCAACATTCTGAGAAAATTTTCTCAGACCCTCCCATCGCAGTGACCATGAGGCGCGGGGTACTCTCACAAGTAGTGCAAAGTTTTGGAAGAAGGTGAGGGAGTGCCTTGCTGACTGTACCAACATCCTCTAAGATTCCTTGGTGCCTTTTAATTATTGGATCGCAAAGCTGGATATGTGGCATGAACTGACTCTACGCCTAGGATGTTCTGGCCTGTACTGCTGCTAGCGTTTTGTCAGATCGCATTTTTAGTGCCACTTGTGGAATTATAAATTTCAAAAACTGACCGTCACATCCAAGCATAAACATTGTGTGAACAGATGCTTAACCTAGAGTCACCAACTCATATACATTCAAGCAAAAAAGGAAGCACACTGTAGCGCCATAACATGCAAATATGAAAAATGAAAAATGAATTGCATTACTGCATTAGAAATATGAAAAATTGAGAAAGTTTAGCCCATAAAATGGCCAAGTTATGTGTACCTGGAAACCACGTTAAGGCATTTCTCGTTTTCCAGGTCCCTGTCTATGCCAATCCTCACTAAGACTGAAGTCTCCATCTGAATGGGAACCTATGAAAAATCCTCTGTTTAGACTGAAGTCTATATCTCTGTGGAGGGGAAGTGGCCCTGCTTTGATTAAAAACACCTGCGGCTAACAGGTGGAGTGCTCAGTCAGAAAGTAAATGAATACAAATTTCAAAAACTGACCGTCACATCCAAGCATAAACATTGTGTGAACAGGTGTTTAACCTAGAGTCACCAACTCATATACATTCAAGCAAAAAAGGAAGCACACTGTAGCGCCATAACATGCAAATATGAAAAATAATAATAATAATAATAAATTTTATTTCTGTAAAGCCGACATATTCCGCAGCACTTTACATTTCAGAGGGGACTTGTACAGACAATAGACATTACCGCATAACAATGATCACATAGATCATAACAGATACCAAGTGGAATGAGGGCCCTGCTCGCAAGCTTACAATCTATGAGGAAAAAAAAGGGAGACACGAAAGGTGGGTGGTAACAGTTGCCCTGATTGTATGGACCAGCCATAATGTTAAGTGTGTAACAGGACAGACACAGAGGGCTAATGAATGCATAAAGCATGTGGGAACATGATGCGGGGAACCTGGTTATGGTAAAAACGTTTGGCTGTGCCACATAGGGATAGATTAGGTTAATGTGTTGAAGCGGTAGGCAAGTCTGAATAAATGAGTTTTCAGGGCACGCTTAAAATTGTGGGGATTGGGGACTAATCGTATTGACCTTGGGAGTGAAAATGAAAAATGAATTGCATTACTGCATTAGAAATATGAACAATTGAGAAACCTTAGCGCATAAAATGGCCAAGTTATGTGTACCTGGAAGCCATGTTAAGGCATTTCTCGTTTTCCAGGTCCCTGTCTATGCCAATCCTCACTAAGACTGAAGTCTCCATCTGATTGGGAACCTATGAAAAATCCTCTGTTTAAACTGAAGTCTATATCTCTGTGGAGGGGAAGTGGCCCTGCTTTGATTAAAAACGCCTGTCGACTGCCCTTAGCACAGGAGAGCTGCTTATTGCTGTTTTCAAAGCCGGAAAAGCCATCTCAAATCATCTGTCCAGTCAACTGCATGTGGTAGCTTTTTCTTGGTGAGGTCCGTCAAGGGCTTCGCAAGGCTGCTATAGTTTTGTACAAAGTGCCTACAGTACCCTGCAGTGCCCAGGAAGGACATCACCTGCTGCTTCTTCTCCTGGAGTTGGGCCAGGACACGATAGCATCCACTTCCCAGGCTCTGGCCTCATAGAACCCCAACCTACCCGGTGTCCCAGGTAGTGGACCTCTCTCATGCCCATCTGGCACTTCCTCGGCTTGATGGTCAGGCCTGCTTGGTGGATGTGCCCAGGCACCTCCTTGAGTTTGCTGAAGGTGTTCTTCCCAGGTGGAACTGAAGACAGCAATGTCATGCAGGTACACCACCGTGCACCTCTCCAGTCATTGAAGTAGGTGGGTGACCATCTGCTGGAATCTGGCAGGGGCAGCCTTCATGCTAAAAGGCATGACTGTGGACTTGTATAGTCCAAAGGGGGTAATGAAGGCAGACTTCTTTGCCTTGGGGCTCAGGAGAATCTGCCAATATCCCTGACTCAGATCCATAATGGATAGATAGCGCGCACCATCTAACCGCTCATGCAGCTCCACAATGCGTGGCATTGGGTGCGCATGAGAGGCTGTGATGGCGTTGAGCTCCCAGTAGTCTACAGAGAATCGGGTGGTCCAATCCTTCTCTGGTCCCAGGACTACAGGAGAGGCCCATGCACTCTTGGACCATTGAATCACCCCCAGCTGCAACATCTCATCGATCTCCTGGCGCATGACGTGCTGCACCTCATCAGAGATCCAATAGGGTGTCCGCCGAAGGGGGCATGATTCTCAGTGTCCACTTTGTGTACCGCTACCTCATTCCTTCCGGGTCGGTTGGTAAACACAGCCCGGAAAGGCTCCAGCGTGGCTCCCAGCTGTGATCGCTGGCGTGCGGATAGCAAGGCGCTTACCTGCAGGTCCTCTATGGACCCACCCGCCTTAGCTTGGGCCAGCATGTCCAGGAGAGTGTCTTCCTCCCTGTCCTCGGGCAGGTTGTAGACCGGTAGGACGCAGGCTCCATGTTCTTGATGAGCCTTCTTCATATTGATGTGGAAGGTGTTGCGCCTACCCCGAGCGTGGTCAAGAGTGACCACATAGGTGACTGGGTTTGTGTGCGACGTACGGGCCTTCCCAGGCCACCTGAAGCTTATCATTTGGTAAGGGGACCAGCACCCACACCTTCTGGCCCACCTGGTAGGTCCTCTCCTGGGCGTTCTGGTCATACCAGTGCTTCTGGTCAGCCTAAATCTGCGCCATGTTGGCATGCACCAACTGCGTCAAGGTCTGCATCTTGTCACGGAAGCGCATGACATACTCCACGATGGACACTTCTGGAGGGCTCGGCTCTTCCCAGGATTCCCTTACCAACCAAAGGGGTCTCCAGACTCGCCTGCCGTACAGGGGCTCGAAGGGGGAGAACCCTGTCGAGGCCTGCGGAACCTCTCGGTAAGCAAATAGCAGATGTGGGAGGTACCGCTCCCAGTCACGTCCTTGAATCTCAACCAGCATTCTTAGCATGTTTTTGAGGGTACTGATGAAGCGCTTACACAAACCATTGGTTTGGGGGTGATACGCTTTTGATACCAGACACATTTTCTTAAAGAGAGCCTCCATTAGGCCAGACACAAATTGCATTCCCTGGTCGGTAAGCATCTTCCTTGGAAATCCTAGTCATGAAAAGATGGCCAACAAGGCATCTACCACTTTATCCGTCCTAGTTGAGGACAGAGCCACTGCCTCTGGGTAATGTGTACCATAGTCTACAACAGTAAGGATGTAACGCTTTCCAGAGCTGCTGGGTATGGCCAGTGGCCCCACAATGTCCACTGAAATCCTCTGGAAAGGCTCCTCTATCACTGGCAGAGAGATCAGGGGGGCCTTCGGAGCAGGCCCTGAGTTTCCCACTCTTTGACAGGTGTTACAGAAGCAGCAGTAGTTTGTTACATCTTTCCCCAATTTTGGGCAATAGAAGTGTTGAGACAGCAGGGCCTTAGTTTTTCTGATCCCCTAGTGTCCAGCGAGTGGAATCTCATTTGCAATCTGTAAGCAACTCTCTCCTAAATTTTTTATTTTTTTTGTAGGGGACGACCAGCTGTCTTTCCCTCAACCATTCCATTTGGGATTTACCGGGAACTGTCTCCCGGTACAACCTCCCTCGTTCCCAGAACACCCTCTCCTTATCAGTCTCAGAGGTAGGCTGCTCAGCGAGGTGTCTCAAGGTCTCCTAGTTCGCATCTGAGTGCAGAGCAGACTGGAACTCTTGGCTGGAGGCAGCTAGCAGTGGTGACAACATCCTTTCCTCACGGTAACCCTCTGGGACCTGCTCTGGATCCGTCTCTCTTTCAGTCATCCCTCTGACTGAGGAGGGGCCAGAAGTCAGGGCATTATCTGCTTTCTGGGCACTCTGACTGTAGGTGACAGCGACTATGTAGGCCCGGGGATTTTCACAGACCCGTCAGACGGCACAGCTATGGGTACCTCCCCATCCACTCACATTACCTCAGGAGCAGTGCTATATATGGGGCAGTTAGCTTCCTCTGTGGCACTGGTCAGTTGCATGGCATCACCTTCCTCACCCCGCAGCGTGACATGGCTGAGTACTCCTGCACTTGCAGACACATCATCATTATCAAGTAAAGCATGCATATTTACATCAGCATCATCATCATTAGCATCAACATTATCCTCAATTTCTGATCGTGGAGGGTTCTCGGGACATAATACGTGAACATTCTCCCCAAATCAGTCGCCAACAAAACATCGGTGGGCAAGTTTTCGGACAACCCCACTTCCTTCACCCCGCTCCCAGCACCCCAATCTATAAAAACCCAGCCTATCGGCAAGGGACAGCGGACACCCCCAATCCCGGTGACAGTCAGGGTTGTTCCCGGAATATTCTCTTCAAGGGCCGCCAGTTTGGGTCAGATGAGGGTTTGTCCTACCCATGTCCTTGAGGCCTATGGCGACCTTTCTCCCCATGGTGACATCCTGCAAATTTTCATAGGCCCTTCCAACCACCCCACCCACCAAAAGAACTGCTACATTAGGCACTGTGGCCTTGGCTGGGGGGTTCTTCTGCGAACAGGTGGCGCTGAGATGAAGGCCGATTGCAGAAATAGCACTTGCGGGGATCGGATGTAGGCCTGGCTTTTTTTGTTTGAGTGTATATGAGTTGGTGACGCTAAGTTAAGCACCTGTTCACACTTAGTTTACGCTTGGATGTGAAGGTCAGTTTTTTAAATTTGTATTCATTAACCTTCTGACTGAACACTCCACCTCTTAGCTGCAGGCGTTTTTAATCACAGCAGGGCCACCACCCCTCCACAGAGGTATAGATTTCAGTCTAAGGAGAGGATTTACATAGGTTCCCATACAGATGAAGACTTTAGTCTAAGTGAGGATTGGCATTAGGTTAGGGTCCTGGAAAACAAGAAACGCCTTAACGTGGCTTCCAGATACACATAAACTGTCCTTTTTATGCGCTAAGCTTTCTCAGTTTTTCATATTTCTTATGCAGTAATACAATTCATTTTTCATATTTCAGATTTACATGTTATGGCGCAACAGTGTGCTTCCTTTTTTGCTTGCTTGTGGAATTATAACTGATAGCGCATCCACGTGTCAACTGAAAATGCTGACAGGCTGACTCTTATAAAAATGAACAAGGGCTGGATTGGGGCACACTTCTGTACATCACCGCATTTCTTGCTCCCGGTCTATC
Organism: Dendrobates tinctorius; assembly: GCF_039654945.1. Lineage (NCBI taxonomy): Eukaryota > Metazoa > Chordata > Amphibia > Anura > Dendrobatidae > Dendrobates > Dendrobates tinctorius. The sequence continues at coordinate 92,645,707 of NW_027361687.1, read as the reverse complement.
ACGTACTGGCACACCTCAGCTGGGCAAAGATGTAGGAACTGGTCTTTTAACATTAGGTCTTGCAGCTGCTCAAAGGTGTCCACTGTGAGTCCTTGGATCCACTGGTCAAAATGGGTTCATAGTCTATGCACCACATCGCTGTAACTGTCATGTCGGCCACATTGGAGGTTCCGGAACCTCAGGAGTCAGTTGCTACTTCCTTATCAGGGCCTGCTTGATGCCCTCATAGTCTCCATCTTGGTCTGGAGAGAGAGAAGCAAATGCCTCTAGAGCTTTTCCTTTGAGCCATGGGGTTAAATATTGGGCCCATTGGGTTACAAGTAGCTGGTACTGGGTTTTTCAAATCCCCCAGAAAAAAGTCCAAGTCCCTGTCCTTTTCCATCACAGGAAAATATTCTGGCCAGGGTTTAAAGGTTGGTGCATTATTGGACTCACAGCTCCGTGGCGTAGATGGTACTGCCCTGAGTCGGGCCATCTACAATTCATGGTCCTTCGAGTTTGAGCCTCCCTTTCAGCTCTCTCCGCCTCCCGCTGGGTTTGGGCACGCTGTTCAGCACTCTCTTGGTTTTGCTGGAACAGTCGCACACGTCCATCATGATCATCTGCGTGGAGTTGTTACAAGGCCATCCGCAGGTGGGGGTCCATGCTGCCCTGGTTGCAAGTAGTTTTTTACAAAAGCCGACACCATGGGTAAATATAGTAAACATGCACATAAGTAAAGCAAGGGTGACTCCCTATACAATTGAGACCTACAAAAATAAAGGAGCATAATACCCTTAGTAATAATGCAAATAAAGATTAAAAAAAGTATGTAATTTATTGCACAATCAATGACAAAAACAAAAAAAAAACACAAAAAAACAGTAACAGAAGTGGAGTCTAGGTGAGGATACAAAAAATCTGGACTAGATCACATTGCACAAAGTTAATCAGAAATTGGGACTTGACTCTTGGACCATTTCGACTTGATAGGTGGCCCAAGGAAAAGATCAGTCGATTTCTTGCCCAAAGATACCCAGAAATCCAGGACCAGAATGGATATACATATGCTACATTGATGAATCATTATTATAATAATAAAAACAAAGAAATGCAATTAAAATCAAAATGCACAACGAAAATAAATAAAATCCAGAGAAGACAGAAAGGTGAAGAAATCCGAAGGAAAATAAAAGAAAGAAGAAAAGAAGGAAAACAGTGGGGAAGTAAACACCCTTATAAGAAGGGAACAAATAAAAGTTTTTCATTGAGACCACCAGGGGATAGTGTACCCAAAGTGACGATCCACCGACATTCAACCTGGGCCAATATTCGTTTTAAATTACCGCCCCTAATACCGCACCGAACACGGTCTATACCAATAAATTTCAACTCGGCAGGGTTACAATTATGGTGCAGTGGAAAATGTTTGGGGATCGTCTTTAAGGTGGCCACATCGTCGACCTCCCTGGCGGACTTAATATCTCGAATGTGCTCCCTGACACGAACATGAAGTTCCTGTGATGTTAGGCCTACATAACTCAAGCCACATGTACATGTTGCCAGATAGACCACACAGCATGTGCTGCAGGAGATGTAGCAAGTGATCCGGTAGCTCCCACTAGTAGAGGTTGTGGTGGAAAAGGTGGTAGCCCGTGAAATATTTCTGCAGGCCAGACACGACCCGCACGGAAAACAGCCCCATCTCTGCACACCAGCACTAAACACATCAGGAGGGCTGGCTACAAAATGGCTTCTCACCAGTAGGTCACGCAAGTTTCTACTTTGCCTAGCCATCAATAAAGGATGTTCCGGTAATATCTTTTTCAGAGTTGGTTCAGATCTCAAAATTGACCAATGTTTCTCAAGAACTTGGCACATTGCTGACCATTGGTGATTATAAGTTGATATAAATCTAATTGGTGGATCCATAGATGGGCCACTCTGCCTATTAATAAGCAATTGGTTACGTGGCGTGCCTCTGGCCTGGAGATAACCCCGTTTGACACATCTCCTGCTATAGCCACGATCATGGAACCTCTGAGATAGGTCCCAGGCCTGGACCTCAAAAACACCATCAGAATAACAGATACGTTTTATGCGAAGAAATTGGCCTGTTGGAATGGCCCGAATAGTCGAGGGCGTGTGTGCAGATGTCGCATGTAAGAGTGCGTTAAATGATGTCTCCTTACGGAAGACATCGGGGTAGAGAGTGTGCCATCCTCCTGCACTATGATTTTAATGTCCAAAAAAATCAATATTAATTTTAGAACTTTTGTATGTCAGATTAATATTACGGGAGACAAAAAAACTGACTGACACATCCAAACTAATGTGAATAGGTGCATACCAAGAGGCGCTACCCCCATATACAATATACAAAGAATAGCACTCTATCATGCTAAGGCATGTCAATGTGGAATACATGTAATTAGAATTGCAATACAGCTTTAGAATTATAGAAAAAATATGAGACTCTTAGCATAAAATGTGGCCAAATATTATCTGCCCACCAGCCAACGTCAAGGCAGCCTCAAATCTGATGGGTACCTACACTGTGTGAATACCTCTCTAAGGCTGATGTCTGAATTCCTGGGTGAATGTGGACACCTCTGTCAGCAATGCCTGCATTTATGGGTATGTAGGGACCTGCTATAATTAAAATCACCACCTGGTGGAGGGCAGAGTGCTCGGTCAGTAAGCTAACATACAAGAGACAAAAAAACTGACTGGCACATCCAAACTAATGTGAATAGGTGCATACCAAGAGGAGCTACCCCCATATACAATATACAAAGAATGGTTGCACTCTATCATGCTAAGGCATGTCAATGTGGAATATATGTAACTAGGTGGTGATTTTAATTATAGCAGGTCCCTACTTACCCATAAATGGAGGCATTGCTGACAGAGGTGTCCACATTCACCCAGGTCTAAGGGGTAAGGTTGCTCCTTGTGGAGAATGACATACCAGCTCTGGCTTGTCAAGGTAAGGAGGTTTATTCGCCGTGCAATGCTCCTCTGGGAAATTTAATATGCAAATTGCCTCTTCAGAGAGAAAGAGGGCTTTTACTCTACAGGGCCACCTATTGGTAGTAGCGATCCTACAAGTCACAATAAACCCTTTAACGAGTCTTGTAATATGACTTAGGATAAAAGCCAAATCAGAATCTCAATTTGCAGACAAAGTGTTTCGGGCTATTGCATATTACATTTCCCAGAGGAGCATTGCATGGCTTAGCCCTTAGACCTCAGTCCAGAGCCTCTCACCTAGCCAATTCAGATCTCATACTTTGCACTGACGAGGGCCAATAGCCCGAAACACAGTGTCTGCAAACTGAGATTCTGATTTGGCTTTTATCCTAAGTCATATTACAAGACTCGCTAAAGGGTTGATTGTGACTTGTAGGATCGCTACTTCCAATAGTTGGTGCTGTAGAGTAAAAGCCCTCTTTCTCTCTGAAGAGGCAATTTGCACATTCACCCAGGAATTCAGACATCAGCCTTAGAGAGGTATTCACACAGTGTAGGTACCCATCAGATTTGAGGCCGCCTTGACGTTGGCTGGTGGGCAGATAATATTTGGCCAAATTTTATGCTAAGAGTCTCATATATTTTTTCTATAATTCTAAAGCTGTATTGCAATTCTAATTACATGTATTCCACATTGACATGCCTTAGCATGATAGAGTGCAACCATTCTTTGTATATTGTATATGGGGTAGCTCCTCTTGGTAAGCACCTATTCACATTAGTTTGATGTGCCAGTCAGTTTTTTTGTCTCTTGTATGTTAGCTTACTGACCGAGCACTCTGCCCTTCACCAGGTGGTGATTTTAATTATAGCAGGTCCCTACTTACCCATAAATGCAGGCATTGCTGACAGAGGTGTCCACATTCACCCAGGAATTCAGACATCAGCCTTAATGAGGTATTCACACAGTCTAGGTACCCATCAGATTTGAGGTCACCTGGACGTTGGCTGTTGGGCAGATAATATTTGGTCAATTTTTATGCTAAGAGTCTCATATATTTTTTTCTATAATTCTAAAGCTGTATTGCAATTATTATTACATGTATTCCACATTGACATGCCTTAGAATGATAGAGTTTAATATTACGGTCATTCACATTCAACGTACTGAGGAAGTCACGAAGACCAAGCTCGGGACCCTGCCAAATCAAAAGGACATCATCGATGTATCTATACCAGCAGAGCGCGTGGGAGGAGGCGCACGCCCCATCCCCAAACAAATCCCTCTCCCACATGCCAAGAAAGAGATTTGCGTAAGACGGGGCGCACGCCGCCCCCCATCGCGGTACCTCTGCACTGTAAATAAAACCGATCTTTAAACGTAAAATAGTTATGAGTAAGTACAAACTCCAGAAGCTCCATGATCAGGGCCTGCATATGGGGGTCCAAGTCACCCATCTCTAGAAAAAATTGTACAGCCGCCAAATCAGCCGAATGGTTGATGCTGGTGTGCAGAGACTCGACGTCGGCCATAGCCAAGTACATGTCCGGCTCCAGAACCAACCCCTCAATCTTCCTCAGGATGTCAGTAGTGTCCCTGACATAAGAGGGCAGGGTTTCGACCACAGGATGCAGGTAGTATTCAATAAATTTACACACCGGGTCACATAGCCCTCCTATCCCAGAGGCAATAGGATGCCCCGGGGGCTCCACCGGATCCTTATGGATCTTGGGGAGTAAATAAAAGTGGGAACCACCGGATCAACAGTCACCAGGCCATCAAAGACCTTTTTTGGTATGGTCCCATTCCTAAAGGCCTGTTCCAAAATTGTAAAGAGAGTATTCGAGAAAGTCTTCAGAGGATTTTGAGGGAGGAGAGTATAAGCTTCCCGATCTCTCAGCTGTCTGAGTGCCTCCTTTTCCTACTTAACTGTCGGCCAGATAACCACATTCCCCCCTTATCTGCTGGTTTAATTACTATGTCGCGCAAGGACTTCAACTCCTTCAAAGCCTGACGTTGTATACGTGTCAAATTATCATCTCTTCTCTGACTAGAAATCAGTTTAAAGTCACCTATGACTAATTGATTAAATATCTCAATCTGCGGACAAAGTGAAAAGGGAGGGAATGTGGATGATCTAGGATAGACAGAAGAAGGAAAATTACCTGAGGCTGAGGGGGAGCCCTCCCTCTCAAGTTCCTCCAGAATAGCCAATGCTTCACATTCCTCCACTGAATGAAAGATAGAATCCCCTGTTGATTTGGTATGTAATTTACGGAGAATAATCTTTCTCAGAAAGAGCTGCAAATCCTTCATGGCTGAAAAAAAGTTGAAGTTATAAGTGGGCACAAAAGAAAGACCTAAGCTAAGGACCTCCCGTTGCGCTTGTGTAAGGACATGACTCAAAAGATTAATTACCTCTAGATTATTGCTTTTTGTCTTTTTCTCCAATGAATGGGGAGGAGTCATTTTACGTTTATTCGGAAAATTTCCTTTATTAGTAGAGGTTTTTCCCTGGCCCACTCTCTCTTGATAGACAGTGCTCATGCGACTTGTGTGTATAGGATCCTCATAAACAGATGAGATCGAGGAGAAGGAATTCCCTCGTGTTTTAATGCCCGTAGATCGTCCTTGTTTCCTCCTCCATCTATACACATGATCAAGGCCGCAGCTATAATGAGCCAAGTTGAGCGACTTGCTGAAGTGGCAGGCAGCAGGGGGCAGTATTATACGCTCCTCTACCTGCAGCACCTACAATTTAGCCTCTGAGTCTGCACGCTGGTGCTGCGGCCGGTTGTGCAAGAGGCTGTAATTGATGGCAACAGGAGGGAAGGTGTCAGGGCCCCCTGATCATGTGACCCCTGACTCCTCCCCTCCTATGACCTATTCACAGGTCCTGTGCGCACAGAGCAGCCATATATGTGGAGTGCGGCTCAGCAGGTGGAGGTCGGTGCTGGAGGCTCCATTATTCTCTATGTGGAGTGTGGCTCTGCGGCGGAGGTCGGTGCAGGAGGCTCCATTATTCTCTATGTGGAGTGGGGCTCTGCGGGTGGAGGTCGGTGCTGGAGGCTCCATTATTCTCTATGTGGAGTGCGGCTCTGCGGGTGGAGGTCGGTGCTGGAGGCTCCATTATTCTCTATGTGGAGTACGGCTCTGCGGGTGGAGGTTGGTGCCGGAGACTCCATTATTCTCTATATGGAATGCGGTTCTGCGGGTGGAGGTCGGTGCCGGGGGCTCCATTATTCTCTATCTGGAGTGCGGCTCTGCAGGTGGAGGTCGGTGCTGGAGGCTCCATTATTCTCTATGTGGAGTGCGGCTCTGCGGGTGGAGGTCGGTGCCGGAGGCTCCATTATTCTCTATCTGGAGTGCGGCTCTGCAGGTGGAGGTCGGTGCTGGAGGCTCCATTATTCTCTATGTGGAGTGTAGCTCTGCGGCGGAGGTCGGTGCTGGAGGCTCCATTATTCTCTATGTGGAGTGCGGCTCTGCGGGTGGAGGTCAGTGCTGGAGGCTCCATTATTCTCTTTGTGGAGTGCGGCTCTGCGGGTGGAGGTCGGTGCTGGAGGCTCCATTATTCTCTATCTGGAGTGTGGCTCTGCAGGTGGAGGTCGGTGCTGGAGGCTCCATTATTCTCTATGTGGAGTGTAGCTCTGCGGCGGAGGTCGTTGCTGGAGGCTCCATTATTCTCTATGTGGAGTGCGGCTCTGCGGGTGGAGGTCAGTGCTGGAGGCTCCATTATTCTCTATGTGGAGTGCTGGTGGAGGTCGGTGCTGGAGGCCCCATTATTCTCTATGTGGAGTGTAGCTCTGCGGCGGAGGTCGGTGCTGGAGGCTCCATTATTCTCTATGTGGAGTGCGGCTCTGCGGGTGGAGGTCAGTGCTGGAGGCTCCATTATTCTCTATGTGGAGTGCGGGTGGAGGTCGGTGCTGGAGGCTCCATTATTCTCTATGTGGAGTGCGGGTGGAGGTCGGTGCTGGAGGCTCCATTATTCTCTATGCGGAGTGTGGCTCTGCGGGTGGAGGTCGGTGCTGGAGGCTCCATTATTCTCTATGTGGAGTGTGGCTCTGTGGGTGGAGGTCAGTGCTGGAGGCTCCAATATTCTCTATGTGGAGTGCGGCTCTGCGGGTGGAGGTCGGTGCTGGAGGCTCCATTATTCTCTATGTGGAGTGCGGCTCTGCGGGTGGAGGTCGGTGCTGGAGGCTCCATTATTCTCTATGTGGAGTGCGGCTCTGCGGGTGGAGGTCAGTGCTGGAGGCTCCATTATTCTCTATGTGGAGTGCGGCTCTGCGGGTGGAGGTCGGTGCTGAGGCTCCACTATTCTCTATGTGGAGTGCGGGTGGAGGTCGGTGCCGGAGGCTCCATTATTCTCTATGTGGAGTGTAGCTCTGCGGCGGAGGTCGGTGCTGGAGGCTCCATTATTCTCTATGTGGAGTGCGGCTCTGCGGGTGGAGGTCGGTGCTGGAGGCTCCATTATTCTCTATGTGGAGTGCGGCTCTGCGGGTGGAGGTCGGAGCTGGAGGCTCCATTATTCTCTATGTGAGTATGGCTCTGCAGGTGCAGGTCGGTGCTGGAGGCTCCATTATTCTCTATGTGGAGTGCTGGTGGAGGTCGGTGCTGGAGGCCCCATTATTCTCTATGTGGAGTGCGGCTCTGCGGGTGGAGGTCGGTGTTGGAGGCTCCATTATTCTCTATCTGGAGTGCGGCTCTGCAGGTGGAGGTCGGAGCTGGAGGCTCCATTATTCTCTATGTGGAGTGTAGCTCTGCGGCGGAGGTCGGTGCTGGAGGCTCCATTATTCTCTATGTGGAGTGCGGCTCTGCGGGTGGAGGTCGGTGCTGGAGGCTCCATTATTCTCTATGTGGAGTGCGGCTCTGCGGGTGGAGGTCGGTGCTGGAGGCTCCATTATTCTCTATGTGGAGTGCGGCTCTGCGGGTGGAGGTCGGTGCTGGAGGCTCCATTATTCTCTATGCGGAGTGTGGCTCTGCGGGTGGAGGTCGTTCCCGGAGGCTCCATTATTCTCTATGTGGAGTGCGGCTCTGCTGGTGGAGGTCGGTGCGGGAGGCTCCATTATTCTCTATGTGGAGTGCGGCTCTGCGGGTGGAGGTCGGTGCTGGAGGCTCCATTATTCTCTATGTGGAGTGTGGCTCTGCTGGTGGAGGTCGGTGCCGGAGGCTCCATTATTCTCTATGTGGAGTGTGGGTGGAGGTCGGTGCTGGAGGCTCCATTATTCTCTGTGTGAGTGTGGCTCTGCAGGTGGAGTTCGGTGCTGGAGGCTCCATTATTCTCTATGTGGAGTGTGGGTGGAGTTCGGTGCTGGAGGCTCCATTATTCTCTATGTGGAGTGCGGCTCTGCGGGTGGAGGTCAGTGCTGGAGGCTCCATTATTCTCTTTGTGGAGTGCGGCTCTGCGGGTGGAGGTCGGTGCTGGAGGCTCCATTATTCTCTATCTGGAGTGCGGCTCTGCAGGTGGAGGTCGGTGCTGGAGGCTCCATTATTCTCTATGTGGAGTGTAGCTCTGCGGCGGAGGTCGGTGCTGGAGGCTACATTATTCTCTATGTGGAGTGCGGCTCTGCGGGTGGAGGTCAGTGCTGGAGTGCTCCATTATTCTCTATGTGGAGTGCGGCTCTGCGGGTGGAGGTCGGTGCTGAGGCTCCATTATTCTCTATGTGGAATGCGGCTCTGCGGGTGGAGGTCAGTGCTGGAGGCTCCATTATTCTCTATGTGGAGTGCTGGTGGAGGTCGGTGCTGGAGGCTCCATTATTCTCTATGTGGAGTGCGGCTCTGCGGGTGGAGGTCGGTGCTGGAGGCTCCATTATTCTCTATGTGGAGTGCGGCTCTGCGGGTGGAGGTCAGTGCTGGAGGCTCCATTATTCTCTATGTGGAGTGCGGCTCTGCGGGTGGAGGTCGGTGCTGAGGCTCCATTATTCTCTATGTGGAGTGCGGCTCTGCGGGTGGAGGTCAGTGCTGGAGGCTCCATTATTCTCTATGTGGAGTGCTGGTGGAGGTCGGTGCTGGAGGCCCCATTATTCTCTATGTGGAGTGTAGCTCTGCGGCGGAGGTCGGTGCTGGAGGCTCCATTATTCTCTATGTGGAGTGCGGCTCTGCGGGTGGAGGTCAGTGCTGGAGGCTCCATTATTCTCAATGTGGATTGTGGCTCTGCGGGTGGAGGTCAGTGCTGGAGGCTCCATTATTCTCTATGTGGAGTGCGGCTCTGCGGGTGGAGGTCGGTGCTGGAGGCTCCATTATTCTCTATGTGGAGTGCGGCTCTGCGGGTGGAGGTCGGTGCCGGAGGCTCCATTATTCTCTATCTGGAGTGCGGCTCTGCAGGTGGAGGTCGGTGCTGGAGGCTCCATTATTCTCTATGTGGAGTGTAGCTCTGCGGCGGAGGTCGGTGCTGGAGGCTCCATTATTCTCTATGTGGAGTGCGGCTCTGCGGGTGGAGGTCAGTGCTGGAGGCTCCATTATTCTCTTTGTGGAGTGCGGCTCTGCGGGTGGAGGTCGGTGCTGGAGGCTCCATTATTCTCTATCTGGAGTGTGGCTCTGCAGGTGGAGGTCGGTGCTGGAGGCTCCATTATTCTCTATGTGGAGTGTAGCTCTGCGGCGGAGGTCGGTGCTGGAGGCTCCATTATTCTCTATGTGGAGTGCGGCTCTGCGGGTGGAGGTCAGTGCTGGAGGCTCCATTATTCTCTATGTGGAGTGCTGGTGGAGGTCGGTGCTGGAGGCCCCATTATTCTCTATGTGGAGTGTAGCTCTGCGGCGGAGGTCGGTGCTGGAGGCTCCATTATTCTCTATGTGGAGTGCGGCTCTGCGGGTGGAGGTCAGTGCTGGAGGCTCCATTATTCTCTATGTGGAGTGCGGGTGGAGGTCGGTGCTGGAGGCTCCATTATTCTCTATGTGGAGTGCGGGTGGAGGTCGGTGCTGGAGGCTCCATTATTCTCTATGCGGAGTGTGGCTCTGCGGGTGGAGGTCGGTGCTGGAGGCTCCATTATTCTCTATGTGGAGTGTGGCTCTGTGGGTGGAGGTCAGTGCTGGAGGCTCCATTATTCTCTATGTGGAGTGCGGCTCTGCGGGTGGAGGTCAGTGCTGGAGGCTCCATTATTCTCTATGTGGAGTGTAGCTCTGCGGCGGAGGTCGGTGCTGGAGGCTCCATTATTCTCTATGTGGAGTGCGGGTGGAGGTCGGTGCCGGAGGCTCCATTATTCTCTATGTGGAGTGTAGCTCTGCGGCGGAGGTCGGTGCTGGAGGCTCCATTATTCTCTATGTGGAGTGCGGCTCTGCGGGTGGAGGTCGGTGCTGGAGGCTCCATTATTCTCTATGTGGAGTGCGGCTCTGCGGGTGGAGGTCGGAGCTGGAGGCTCCATTATTCTCTATGTGAGTATGGCTCTGCAGGTGCAGGTCGGTGCTGGAGGCTCCATTATTCTCTATGTGGAGTGCTGGTGGAGGTCGGTGCTGGAGGCCCCATTATTCTCTATGTGGAGTGCGGCTCTGCGGGTGGAGGTCGGTGTTGGAGGCTCCATTATTCTCTATCTGGAGTGCGGCTCTGCAGGTGGAGGTCGGAGCTGGAGGCTCCATTATTCTCTATGTGGAGTGTAGCTCTGCGGCGGAGGTCGGTGCTGGAGGCTCCATTATTCTCTATGTGGAGTGCGGCTCTGCGGGTGGAGGTCGGTGCTGGAGGCTCCATTATTCTCTATGTGGAGTGCGGCTCTGCGGGTGGAGGTCGGTGCTGGAGGCTCCATTATTCTCTATGTGGAGTGCGGCTCTGCGGGTGGAGGTCGGTGCTGGAGGCTCCATTATTCTCTATGCGGAGTGTGGCTCTGCGGGTGGAGGTCGTTCCCGGAGGCTCCATTATTCTCTATGTGGAGTGCGGCTCTGCTGGTGGAGGTCGGTGCCGGAGGCTCCATTATTCTCTATGTGGAGTGCGGCTCTGCGGGTGGAGGTCGGTGCTGGAGGCTCCATTATTCTCTATGTGGAGTGTGGCTCTGCTGGTGGAGGTCGGTGCCGGAGGCTCCATTATTCTCTATGTGGAGTGTGGGTGGAGGTCGGTGCTGGAGGCTCCATTATTCTCTGTGTGAGTGTGGCTCTGCAGGTGGAGTTCGGTGCTGGAGGCTCCATTATTCTCTATGTGGAGTGTGGGTGGAGTTCGGTGCTGGAGGCTCCATTATTCTCTATGTGGAGTGCAGCTCTGCGGGTGGAGGTCAGTGCTGGAGGCTCCATTATTCTCTTTGTGGAGTGCGGCTCTGCGGGTGGAGGTCGGTGCTGGAGGCTCCATTATTCTCTATCTGGAGTGCGGCTCTGCAGGTGGAGGTCGGTGCTGGAGGCTCCATTATTCTCTATGTGGAGTGTAGCTCTGCGGCGGAGGTCGGTGCTGGAGGCTACATTATTCTCTATGTGGAGTGCGGCTCTGCGGGTGGAGGTCAGTGCTGGAGTGCTCCATTATTCTCTATGTGGAGTGCGGCTCTGCGGGTGGAGGTCGGTGCTGAGGCTCCATTATTCTCTATGTGGAATGCGGCTCTGCGGGTGGAGGTCAGTGCTGGAGGCTCCATTATTCTCTATGTGGAGTGCTGGTGGAGGTCGGTGCTGGAGGCCCCATTATTCTCTATGTGGAGTGTAGCTCTGCGGCGGAGGTCGGTGCTGGAGGCTCCATTATTCTCTATGTGGAGTGCGGCTCTGCGGGTGGAGGTCAGTGCTGGAGGCTCCATTATTCTCTATGTGGAGTGCGGCTCTGCGGGTGGAGGTCGGTGCTGAGGCTCCATTATTCTCTATGTGGAGTGCGGCTCTGCGGGTGGAGGTCAGTGCTGGAGGCTCCATTATTCTCTATGTGGAGTGCTGGTGGAGGTCGGTGCTGGAGGCCCCATTATTCTCTATGTGGAGTGTAGCTCTGCGGCGGAGGTCGGTGCTGGAGGCTCCATTATTCTCTATGTGGAGTGCGGCTCTGCGGGTGGAGGTCAGTGCTGGAGGCTCCATTATTCTCTATGTGGATTGTGGCTCTGAGGGTGGAGGTCAGTGCTGGAGGCTCCATTATTCTCTATGTGGAGTGCGGCTCTGCGGGTGGAGGTCGGTGCTGGAGGCTCCATTATTCTCTATGTGGAGTGCGGGTGGAGGTCGGTGCTGGAGGCTCCATTATTCTCTATGTGGAGTGCGGGTGGAGGTCGGTGCTGGAGGCTCCATTATTCTCTATGCGGAGTGTGGCTCTGCGGGTGGAGGTCGGTGCTGGAGGCTCCATTATTCTCTATGTGGAGTGTGGCTCTGTGGGTGGAGGTCAGTGCTGGAGGCTCCAATATTCTCTATGTGGAGTGCGGCTCTGCGGGTGGAGGTCGGTGCTGGATGCTCCATTATTCTCTATGTGGAGTGCGGCTCTGCGGGTGGAGGTCGGTGCTGGAGGCTCCATTATTCTCTATGTGGAGTGCGGCTCTGCGGGTGGAGGTCAGTGCTGGAGGCTCCATTATTCTCTATGTGGAGTGCGGCTCTGCGGGTGGAGGTCGGTGCTGAGGCTCCACTATTCTCTATGTGGAGTGCGGGTGGAGGTCGGTGCCGGAGGCTCCATTATTCTCTATGTGGAGTGTAGCTCTGCGGCGGAGGTCGGTGCTGGAGGCTCCATTATTCTCTATGTGGAGTGCGGCTCTGCGGGTGGAGGTCGGTGCTGGAGGCTCCATTATTCTCTATGTGGAGTGCGGCTCTGCGGGTGGAGGTCGGAGCTGGAGGCTCCATTATTCTCTATGTGAGTATGGCTCTGCAGGTGCAGGTCGGTGCTGGAGGCTCCATTATTCTCTATGTGGAGTGCTGGTGGAGGTCGGTGCTGGAGGCCCCATTATTCTCTATGTGGAGTGCGGCTCTGCGGGTGGAGGTCGGTGTTGGAGGCTCCATTATAATCTATCTGGAGTGCGGCTCTGCAGGTGGAGGTCGGAGCTGGAGGCTCCATTATTCTCTATGTGGAGTGTAGCTCTGCGGCGGAGGTCGGTGCTGGAGGCTAAATTATTCTCTATGTGGAGTGCGGCTCTGCGGGTGGAGGTCGGTGCTGGAGGCTCCATTATTCTCTATGTGGAGTGCGGCTCTGCGGGTGGAGGTCGGTGCTGGAGGCTCCATTATTCTCTATGTGGAGTGCGGCTCTGCGGGTGGAGGTCGGTGCTGGAGGCTCCATTATTCTCTATGCGGAGTGTGGCTCTGCGGGTGGAGGTCGTTCCCGGAGGCTCCATTATTCTCTATGTGGAGTGCGGCTCTGCGGGTGGAGGTCGGTGCCGGAGGCTCCATTATTCTCTATGTGGAGTGCGGCTCTGCGGGTGGAGGTCGGTGCTGGAGGCTCCATTATTCTCTATGTGGAGTGTGGCTCTGCTGGTGGAGGTCGGTGCCGGAGGCTCCATTATTCTCTATGTGGAATGTGGGTGGAGGTCGGTGCTGGAGGCTCCATTATTCTCTGTGTGAGTGTGGCTCTGCAGGTGGAGGTCGGTGCTGGAGGCTCCATTATTCTCTATGTGGAGTGTGGGTGGAGTTCGGTGCTGGAGGCTCCATTATTCTCTATCTGGAGTGCGGCTCTGCAGGTGGAGGTCGGTGCTGGAGGCTCCATTATTCTCTATGTGGAGTGTAGCTCTGCGGCGGAGGTCGGTGCTGGAGGCTACATTATTCTCTATGTGGAGTGCGGTTCTGCGGGTGGAGGTCAGTGCTGGAGTGCTCCATTATTCTCTATGTGGAGTGCGGCTCTGCGGGTGGAGGTCGGTGCTGAGGCTCCATTATTCTCTATGTGGAATGCGGCTCTGCGGGTGGAGGTCAGTGCTGGAGGCTCCATTATTCTCTATGTGGAGTGCTGGTGGAGGTCGGTGCTGGAGGCCCCATTATTCTCTATGTGGAGTGTAGCTCTGCGGCGGAGGTCGGTGCTGGAGGCTCCATTATTCTCTATGTGGAGTGCGGCTCTGCGGGTGGAGGTCAGTGCTGGAGGCTCCATTATTCTCTATGTGGAGTGTGGCTCTGCGGGTGGAGGTCAGTGCTGGAGGCTCCATTATTCTCTATGTGGAGTGCGGCTCTGCGGGTGGAGGTCGGTGCTGGAGGCTCCATTATTCTCTATGTGGAGTGCGGGTAGAGGTCGGTGCTGGAGGCTCCATTATTCTCTATGTGGAGTGCGGGTGGAGGTCGGTGCTGGAGGCTCCATTATTCTCTATGTGGAGTGTGGCTCTGTGGGTGGAGGTCAGTGCTGGAGTCTCCATTATTCTCTATGTGGAGTGCGGCTCTGCGGGTGGAGGTCGGTGCTGGAAGCTCCATTATTCTCTATGTGGAGTGCGGCTCTACGGGTGGAGGTCGGTGCTGGAGGCTCCATTATTCTCTATGTGGAGTGCGGCTCTGCGGGTGGAGGTCAGTGCTGGAGGCTCCATTATTCTCTATGTGGAGTGCGGCTCTGCGGGTGGAGGTCGGTGCTGAGGCTCCATTATTCTCTATGTGGAGTGCGGGTGGAGGTCGGTGCCGGAGGCTCCATTATTCTCTATGTGGAGTGTAGCTCTGCGGCGGAGGTCGGTGCTGGAGGCTCCATTATTCTCTAGGTGGAGTGCAGCTCTGCGGGTGGAGGTCGGTGCTGGAGGCTCCATTATTCTCTATGTGGAGTGCGGCTCTGCGGGTGGAGGTCGGTGCTGGAGGCTCCATTATTCTCTATGTGAGTATGGCTCTGCAGGTGTAGGTCGGTGCTGGAGGCTCCATTATTCTCTATGTGGAGTGCTGGTGGAGGTCGGTGCTGGAGGCCCCATTATTCTCTATATGGAGTGCGGCTCTGCGGGTGGAGGTCGGTGCTGGAGGCTCCATTATTCTCTATCTGGAGTGCGGCTCTGCAGGTGGAGGTCGGTGCTGGAGGCTCCATTATTCTCTATGTGGAGTGTAGCTCTGCGGCGGAGGTCGGTGCTGGAGGCTCCATTATTCTCTATGTGGAGTGCGGCTCTGCGGGTGGAGGTCGGTGCTGGAGGCTCCATTATTCTCTATGTGGAGTGCGGCTCTGCGGGTGGAGGTCGGTGCTGGAGGCTCCATTATTCTCTATGTGGAGTGCGGCTCTGCGGGTGGAGGTCGGTGCTGGAGGCTCCATTATTCTCTATGCGGAGTGTGGCTCTGCGGGTGGAGGTCGTTCCCGGAGGCTCCATTATTCTATATGTGGAGTGCGGCTCTGCTGGTGGAGGTCGGTGCCGGAGGCTCCATTATTCTCTATGTGGAGTGCGGCTCTGGGGGTGGAGGTCGGTGCTGGAGGCTCCATTATTCTCTATGTGGAGTGTGGGTGGAGGTCGGTGCTGTAGGCTCCATTATTCTCTATGTGAGTGTGGCTCTGCAGGTGGAGGTCGGTGGTGGAGGCTCCATTATTCTCTATGTGGAGTGCGGCTCTGCAGGTGGAGGTCGGTGCTGGAGGCTCCATTATTCTCTATGTGGAGTGTGGCTCTGCGGGTGGAGGTAGGTGCTGGAGGCTCCATTATTCTCTATGTGGAGTGCGGCTCTGCGGGTGGAGGTTGGTGCCGGGGGCCCCATTATTCTCTATCTGGAGTGTGGCTCTGCGGGTGGAGGTTGGTGCTGGAGGCTCCATTATTCTCTGTGGAGTGTGGGTGGAGGTCGGTGCTGGAGGCTCCATTATTCTCTATGTGAGTGTGGCTCTGCAGGTGGAGGTCGGTGCTGGAGGCTCCATTATTCTCTATGTGGAGTGCGGCTCTGCAGGTGGAGGTCAGTGCTGGAGGCTCCATTATTCTCTATGTGGAGTGTGGCTCTGCGGGTGGAGGTAGGTGCTGGAGGCTCCATTATTCTCTATGTGGAGTGCGGCTCTGCGGGTGGAGGTTGGTGCCGGGGGCTCCATTATTCTCTATGTGGAGTGCGGCTCTGCGGGTGGAGGTCGGTGCTGGAGGCTCCATTATTCTCTATGCGTAGTGTGGCTCTGCGGGTGGAGGTCGGTGCCTGAGGCTCCATTATTCTCTATGTGGAGGTCGGTGCTGGAGGCTCCATTATTCTCTATGCGGAGTGTGGCTCTGCGGGTGGAGGTCGGTGCTGGAGGCTCCATTATTCTCTGTGGAGTGCGGCTCTGCGGTGGAGGTCGGTGCTGGAGGCTCCATTATTCTCTATGTGTAGTGCGGCTCTGCGGGTGGAGGTCGGTGCTGGAAGCTCCATTATTCTCTATGTGGAGTGCGGCTCTGAGGGTGGAGGTTGGTGCCGGAGGCCCCATTATTCTCTATATGGAGTGCAGGTGGAGGTCGGTGCTGGAGGCTCCATTATTCTCTATGCGGAGTGTGGCTCTGCGGGTGGAGGTCGGTGCTGGAGGCTCCATTATTCTCTGTGGAGTGTGGCTCTGCGGGTGGAGGTCGGTGCTGGAGGCTCCATTATTCTCTATGTGAGTGTAGCTCTGCAGGTGGAGGTCGGTGCTGGAGGCTCCATTATTCTCTATGTGGAGTGCGGGTGGAGGTCGGTGCCGGAGGCCCCATTATTCTCTATGTGGAGTGCGGGTGGAGTTCGATGCTGGAGGCTCCATTATTCTCTATGCGGAGTGTGGCTCTGCGGGTGGAGGTCGGTGCTGGAGGCTCCATTATTCTCTATGTGGAGTGTGGCAATGCAGGTGGAGGTCAGTGCTGGAGGCTCCATTATTCTCTATGTGGAGTGCGGGTGGAGGTCGGTGCTGGAGGCTCCATTATTCTCTATGTGGAGTGTGGCTCTGTGGGCGGAGGTCGGTGCCGGAGGCTCCATTATTCTCTGTGGAGTGTGGCTCTGCGGGTGGAGGTCGGTGCTGGAGGCTCCATTATTCTCTATGTGAGTGTGGCTCTGCAGGTGGAGGTCGGTGCTGGAGGCTCCATTATTCTCTATGTGGAGTGCGGGTGGAGGTCGGTGCCGGAGGCCCCATTATTCTCTATGTGGAGTGCGGGTGGATGTCGATGCTGGAGGCTCCATTATTCTCTATGCGGAGTGTGGCTCTGCGGGTGGAGGTCGGTGCTGGAGGCTCCATTATTCTCTATGTGGAGTGTGGCAATGCAGGTGGAGGTCAGTGCTGGAGGCTCCATTATTCTCTATGTGGAGTGCGGGTGGAGGTCGGTGCTGGAGGCTCCATTATTCTCTATGTGGAGTGTGGCTCTGTGGGCGGAGGTCGGTGCCGGAGGCTCCATTATTCTCTATGTGGAGTGCGGCTCTGCGGGTGGAGGTCGGTGCTGGAGGCTCCATTATTCTCTATGTGGAGTGCGGGTGGAGGTCGGTGCTGGAGGCTCCATTATTCTCTATGTGGAGTGTGGCTCTGCGGGTGGAGGTTGGTGCCGGAGGCCCCATTATTCTCTATGTGGAGTGTGGCCCTGCAGGTGGAGGTCGGTGCTGGAGGCTCCATTATTCTCTATGTGGAGTGCGGCTCTGCAGGTGGAGGTCGGTGCTGGAGGCTCCATTATTCTCTATGTGGAGTGTGGCTCTGCGGGTGGAGGTAGGTGCTGGAGGCTCCATTATTCTCTATGTGGAGTGCGGCTCTGCGGGTGGAGGTTGGTGCCGGGGGCCCCATTATTCTCTATCTGGAGTGTGGCTCTGCGGGTGGAGGTTGGTGCTGGAGGCTCCATTATTCTCTGTGGAGTGTGGGTGGAGGTCGGTGCTGGAGGCTCCATTATTCTCTATGTGAGTGTGGCTCTGCAGGTGGAGGTCGGTGCTGGAGGCTCCATTATTCTCTATGTGGAGTGCGGCTCTGCAGGTGGAGGTCAGTGCTGGAGGCTCCATTATTCTCTATGTGGAGTGTGGCTCTGCGGGTGGAGGTAGGTGCTGGAGGCTCCATTATTCTCTATGTGGAGTGCGGCTCTGCGGGTGGAGGTTGGTGCCGGGGGCTCCATTATTCTCTATGTGGAGTGCGGCTCTGCGGGTGGAGGTCGGTGCTGGAGGCTCCATTATTCTCTATGCGTAGTGTGGCTCTGCGGGTGGAGGTCGGTGCCTGAGGCTCCATTATTCTCTATGTGGAGGTCGGTGCTGGAGGCTCCATTATTCTCTATGCGGAGTGTGGCTCTGCGGGTGGAGGTCGGTGCTGGAGGCTCCATTATTCTCTGTGGAGTGCGGCTCTGCGGTGGAGGTCGGTGCTGGAGGCTCCATTATTCTCTATGTGTAGTGCGGCTCTGCGGGTGGAGGTCGGTGCTGGAAGCTCCATTATTCTCTATGTGGAGTGCGGCTCTGAGGGTGGAGGTTGGTGCCGGAGGCCCCATTATTCTCTATATGGAGTGCAGGTGGAGGTCGGTGCTGGAGGCTCCATTATTCTCTATGCGGAGTGTGGCTCTGCGGGTGGAGGTCGGTGCTGGAGGCTCCATTATTCTCTGTGGAGTGTGGCTCTGCGGGTGGAGGTCGGTGCTGGAGGCTCCATTATTCTCTATGTGAGTGTAGCTCTGCAGGTGGAGGTCGGTGCTGGAGGCTCCATTATTCTCTATGTGGAGTGCGGGTGGAGGTCGGTGCCGGAGGCCCCATTATTCTCTATGTGGAGTGCGGGTGGAGTTCGATGCTGGAGGCTCCATTATTCTCTATGCGGAGTGTGGCTCTGCGGGTGGAGGTCGGTGCTGGAGGCTCCATTATTCTCTATGTGGAGTGTGGCAATGCAGGTGGAGGTCAGTGCTGGAGGCTCCATTATTCTCTATGTGGAGTGCGGGTGGAGGTCGGTGCTGGAGGCTCCATTATTCTCTATGTGGAGTGTGGCTCTGTGGGCGGAGGTCGGTGCCGGAGGCTCCATTATTCTCTGTGGAGTGTGGCTCTGCGGGTGGAGGTCGGTGCTGGAGGCTCCATTATTCTCTATGTGAGTGTGGCTCTGCAGGTGGAGGTCGGTGCTGGAGGCTCCATTATTCTCTATGTGGAGTGCGGGTGGAGGTCGGTGCCGGAGGCCCCATTATTCTCTATGTGGAGTGCGGGTGGATGTCGATGCTGGAGGCTCCATTATTCTCTATGCGGAGTGTGGCTCTGCGGGTGGAGGTCGGTGCTGGAGGCTCCATTATTCTCTATGTGGAGTGTGGCAATGCAGGTGGAGGTCAGTGCTGGAGGCTCCATTATTCTCTATGTGGAGTGCGGGTGGAGGTCGGTGCTGGAGGCTCCATTATTCTCTATGTGGAGTGTGGCTCTGTGGGCGGAGGTCGGTGCCGGAGGCTCCATTATTCTCTATGTGGAGTGCGGCTCTGCGGGTGGAGGTCGGTGCTGGAGGCTCCATTATTCTCTATGTGGAGTGCGGGTGGAGGTCGGTGCTGGAGGCTCCATTATTCTCTATGTGGAGTGTGGCTCTGCGGGTGGAGGTTGGTGCCGGAGGCCCCATTATTCTCTATGTGGAGTGTGGCCCTGCAGGTGGAGGTCGGTGCTGGAGGCTCCAATATTCTCTATGTGAGTGTGGCTCTGCAGGTGGAGGTCGGTGCTGGAGGCTCCATTATTCTCTATGTGGAGTGCGGGTGGAGGTCGGTGCCGGAGGCCCCATTATTCTCTATGTGGAGTGCGGGTGGAGGTCGGTGCTGGAGGCTCCATTATTCTCTATGCGGAGTGTGGCTCTGCGGGTGGAGGTCGGTGCTGGAGGCTCCATTATTCTCTATGTGGAGTGTGGCTCTGCGGGTGGAGGTTGGTGCCGGAGGCCCCATTATTCTCTATGTGGAGTGTGGCCCTGCAGGTGGAGGTCGGTGCTGGAGGCTCCAATATTCTCTATGTGAGTGTGGCTCTGCAGGTGGAGGTCGGTGCTGGAGGCTCCATTATTCTCTATGTGGAGTGCGGGTGGAGGTCGGTGCCGGAGGCCCCATTATTCTCTATGTGGAGTGCGGGTGGAGGTCGGTGCTGGAGGCTCCATTATTCTCTATGCGGAGTGTGGCTCTGCGGGTGGAGGTCGGTGCTGGAGGCTCCATTATTCTCTATGTGGAGTGTGGCTCTGCGGGTGGAGGTCGGTGCTGGAGGCTCCATTATTCTCTATGTGAGTGTGGCAATGCAGGTGGAGGTCAGTGCTGGAGGCTCCATTATTCTCTATGTGGAGTGCGGGTGGAGGTCGGTGTTGGAGGCTCCATTATTCTCTATGTGGAGTGTGACTCTGTGGGTGGAGGTCGGTGCCGGAGGCTCCATTATTCTCTATGTAAAGTGCGGCTCTGCGGGTGGAGGTCGGTGCTGGAGGCTCCATTATTCTCTATGTGGAGTGCGGGTGGAGGTCGGTGCTGGAGGCTCCATTATTCTCTATGTGGAGTACGGCTCTGCGGGTGGAGGTCGGTGCTGGAGGCTCCATTATTCTCTATGTGTAGTTGGGCTCTGCGGGTGGAGGTTGGTGCCGGAGGCCCCATTATTCTCTATGTGGAGTGTGGCCCTGCAGGTGGAGGTCGGTGCTGGAGGCTCCATTATTCTCTATGTTGAGTGTGGCTCTGCAGGTGGAGGTCGGTGCTGGAGGCTCCATTATTCTCTATGTGGAGTGCGGCTCTGCGGCTGGAGGTCGGTGCCGGAGGCTCCATTATTCTCTATGTGGAGTGCGGGTGGAGGTCGGCGCTGGAGGCCCCATTATCCTCTATGTGGAGTGCGGCTCTGCGGGTGGAGGTCAGTGCTGGAGGCTCCATTATTCTCTATGTGGAGTGCGGCTCTGCGGGTGGAGGTCGGTGCCGGAGGCTCCATTATTCTCTATGTGGAGTGCGGGTGGAGGTCGGTGCTGAAGGCTCCATTATTCTCTATGTGGAGTACGGCTCTGCGGGTGGAGGTCGGTGCTGGAGGCTCCATTATTCTCTATGTGGAGTGCGGCTCTGCGGGTGGAGGTTGGTGCCGGAGGCCCCATTATTCTCTATGTGGAGTGCGGCTCTGCGGGTGGAGGTCGGTGCTGGAGGCTCCATTATTCTCTATGCGGAGTGTGGCTCTGCGGGTGGAGGTCGGTGCCGGAGGCTCCATTATTCTCTATGTGGAGGTCGGTGCTGGAGGCTCCATTATTCTCTATGCGGAGTGTGGCTCTGCGGGTGGAGGTCGGTGCTGGAGGCTCCATTATTCTCTATGTGGAGTGCGGCTCTGCGGTGGAGGTCGGTGCTGGAGGCTCCATTATTCTCTATGTGTAGTGCGGCTCTGCGGGTGGAGGTCGGTGCTGGAAGCTCCATTATTCTCTATGTGGAGTGCGGCTCTGCGGGTGGAGGTTGGTGCCGGAGTACCCATTATTCTCTATGTGGAGTGCAGGTGGAGGTCGGTGCTGGAGGCTCCGTTATTCTCTATGCGGAGTGTGGCTCTGCGGGTGGAGGTCGGTGCTGGAGGCTCCATTATTCTCTGTGGAGTGTGGCTCTGCGGGTGGAGGTCGGTGCTGGAGGCTCCATTATTCTCTATGTGAGTGTGGCTCTGCAGGTGGAGGTCGGTGCTGGAGGCTCCACTATTCTCTATGTGGAGTGCGGGTGGAGGTCGGTGCCGGAGGCCCCATTATTCTCTATGTGGAGTGCGGGTGGAGGTCGATGCTGGAGGCTCCATTATTCTCTATGCGGAGTGTGGCTCTGCGGGTGGAGGTCGGTGCTGGAGGCTCCATTATTCTCTATGTGGAGTGTGGCTCTGCGGGTGGAGGTCGGTGCTGGAGGCTCCATTATTCTCTATGTGGAGTGCGGGTGGAGGTCGGTGCTGGAGGCTCCATTCTCTATGTGGAGTACGGCTCTGCGGGTGGAGGTCGGTGCTGGAGGCTCCATTATTCTCTATGTGGAGTGTGGCTCTGCGGGTGGAGGTTGGTGCCGGAGGCCCCATTATTCTCTATGTGGAGTGTGGCCCTGCAGGTGGAGGTCGGTGCTGGAGGCTCCATTATTCTCTATGTGAGTGTGGCTCTGCAGGTGGAGGTCGGTGCTGGAGGCTCCATTATTCTCTATGTGGAGTGCGGGTGGAGGTCGGTGCCGGAGGCCCCATTATTCTCTATGTGGAGTGCGGGTGGAGGTCGGTGCTGGAGGCTCCATTATTCTCTATGCGGAGTGTGGCTCTGCGGGTGGAGGTCGGTGCTGGAGGCTCCATTATTCTCTATGTGGAGTGTGGCTCTGCGGGTGGAGGTCGGTGCTGGAGGCTCCATTATTCTCTATGTGAGTGTGGCAATGCAGGTGGAGGTCAGTGCTGGAGGCTCCATTATTCTCTATGTGGAGTGCGGGTGGAGGTCGGTGCTGGAGGCTCCATTATTCTCTATGTGGAGTGTGACTCTGTGGGTGGAGGTCGGTGCCGGAGGCTCCATTATTCTCTATGTGGAGTGCGGCTCTGCGGGTGGAGGTCGGTGCTGGAGGCTCCATTATTCTCTATGTGGAGTGCGGGTGGAGGTCGGTGCTGGAGGCTCCATTATTCTCTATGTGGAGTACGGCTCTGCGGGTGGAGGTCGGTGCTGGAGGCTCCATTATTCTCTATGTGGAGTGGGGCTCTGCGGGTGGAGGTTGGTGCCGGAGGCCCCATTATTCTCTATGTGGAGTGTGGACCTGCAGGTGGAGGTCGGTGCTGGAGGCTCCATTATTCTCTATGTGGAGTGTGGCTCTGCAGGTGGAGGTCGGTGCTGGAGGCTCCATTATTCTCTATGTGGAGTGCGGCTCTGCGGGTGGAGGTCGGTGCCGGAGGCTCCATTATTCTCTATGTGGAGTGCGAGTGGAGGTCGGCGCTGGAGGCCCCATTATCCTCTATGTGGAGTGCGGCTCTGCGGGTGGAGGTCAGTGCTGGAGGCCCCATTATCCTCTATGTGGAGTGCGGCTCTGCGGGTGGAGGTCGGTGCTGGAGGCTCCATTATTCTCTATGTGGAGTGGGGCTCTGCGGGTGGAGGTCTGTGCCGGAGGCTCCATTATTCTCTATGTGAGTGTGGCTCTGCGGGTGGAGGTCGGTGCTGGAGGCTCCATTATTCTTTATGTGGAGTGCGGGTGGAGGTCAGTGCTGGAGGCTCCATTATTCTCCATGTGGAGTGCGGCTCTGCAGGTGGAGGTCGGTGCTGGAGGCTCCATTATTCTCTATGTGGAGTGGGGGTGGAGGTCGGTGCTGCCGGCTCCATTATTCTCTATGTGGAGTGCGGCTCTGCGGGTGGAAGTCGGTGCTGGAGGCTCCATTATTCTCTATGTGGAGTTGGGCTCTGCGGGTGAAGGTTGGTGCCGGAGACTCCATTATTCTCTATATGGATTGTGGCTCTGCGGGTTGAGGTCGGTGCTGGAGGCTCCATTATTCTCTATGTGAGTGTGGCTCTGCGGGTGGAGGTTGGTGCTGGAGGCTCCATTATTCTCTATGTGGAGTGTGGGTGGAGGTCGGTGCTGGAGGCTCCATTATTCTCTATGTGAGTGTGGCTCTGCAGGTGGAGGTCGGTGCTGGAGGCTCCATTATTCTCTATGTGGAGTGCGGCTCTGCAGGTGGAGGTCGTTGCTGGAGGCTCCATTATTCTCTATGTGGAGTGCGGCTCTGCGGGTGGAGGTTGGTGCCGGGGGCCCCATTATTCTCTATGTGGAGTGTGGCTCTGCAGGTGGAGGTCGGTGCTGGAGGCTCCATTATTCTCTATGTGGAGTGCGGCTCTGAGGGTGGAGGTCGGTGCTGGAGGCTCCATTATTCTCTATGTGGAGTGAGGCTCTGCAGGTGGAGGTCGGTGCTGGAGGCTCCATTATTCTCTATGCGGAGTGTGGCTCTGCGGGTGGAGGTCGGTGCCGGAGGCTCCATTATTCTCTATGTGGAGTGCGGGTGGAGGTCGGTGCTGGAGGCTCCATTATTCTCTATGCGGAGTGTGGCTCTGCGGGTGGAGGTCGTGCTGGAGGCTTCATTATTCTCTATGTGGAGTGCGGCTCTGCGGGTGGAGGTCGGTGCTGGAGGCTCCATTATTCTCTATGTGGAGTGGGGCTCTGCGGGTGGAGGTTGGTGCCGGAGGCCCCATTATTCTCTACGTGGAGTGTGTCCCTGCAGGTGGAGGTCGGTGCTGGAGGCTCCATTATTCTCTATGTGGAGTGTGGCTCTGCAGGTGGAGGTCGGTGCTGGAGGCTCCATTATTCTCTATGTGGAGTGCGGCTCTGCGGGTGGAGGTCGGTGCCGGAGGCTCCATTATTCTCTATGTGGAGTGCGGGTGGAGGTCGGCGCTGGAGGCCCCATTATCCTCTATGTGGAGTGCGGCTCTGCGGGTGAAGGTCAGTGCTGGAGGCTCCATTATTCTCTATGTGGAGTGCGGCTCTGCGGGTGGAGGTCGGTGCCGGAGGCTCCATTATTCTCTATGTGGAGTGCGGGTGGAGGTCGGTGCTGAAGGCTCCATTATTCTCTATGTGGAGTACGGCTCTGCGGGTGGAGGTCGGTGCTGGAGGCTCCATTATTCTCTATGTGGAGTGGGGCTCTGCGGGTGGAGGTTGGTGCCGGAGGCCCCATTATTCTCTATGTGGAGTGTGGCCCTGCAGGTGGAGGTCGGTGCTGGAGGCTCCATTATTCTCTATGTGGAGTGTGGCTCTGCAGGTGGAGGTCGGTGCTGGAGGCTCCATTATTCTCTATGTGGAGTGCGGCTCTGCGGGTGGAGGTCGGTGCGGGAGGCTCCATTATTCTCTATGTGGAGTGTGGCTCTGCGGGTGGAGGTCGGTGCTGGAGGCTCCATTATTCTCTATGTGGAGTGCGGGTGGAGGTCGGTGCTGGAGGCTCCATTCTCTATGTGGAGTACGGCTCTGCGGGTGGAGGTCGGTGCTGGAGGCTCCATTATTCTCTATGTGGAGTGTGGCTCTGCGGGTGGAGGTTGGTGCCGGAGGCCCCATTATTCTCTATGTGGAGTGTGGCCCTGCAGGTGGAGGTCGGTGCTGGAGGCTCCATTATTCTCTATGTGAGTGTGGCTCTGCAGGTGGAGGTCGGTGCTGGAGGCTCCATTATTCTCTATGTGGAGTGCGGGTGGAGGTCGGTGCCGGAGGCCCCATTATTCTCTATGTGGAGTGCGGGTGGAGGTCGGTGCTGGAGGCTCCATTATTCTCTATGCGGAGTGTGGCTCTGCGGGTGGAGGTCGGTGCTGGAGGCTCCATTATTCTCTATGTGGAGTGTGGCTCTGCGGGTGGAGGTCGGTGCTGGAGGCTCCATTATTCTCTATGTGAGTGTGGCAATGCAGGTGGAGGTCAGTGCTGGAGGCTCCATTATTCTCTATGTGGAGTGCGGGTGGAGGTCGGTGCTGGAGGCTCCATTATTCTCTATGTGGAGTGTGACTCTGTGGGTGGAGGTCGGTGCCGGAGGCTCCATTATTCTCTATGTGGAGTGCGGCTCTGCGGGTGGAGGTCGGTGCTGGAGGCTCCATTATTCTCTATGTGGAGTGCGGGTGGAGGTCGGTGCTGGAGGCTCCATTATTCTCTATGCGGAGTGTGGCTCTGCGGGTGGAGGTCGTGCTGGAGGCTTCATTATTCTCTATGTGGAGTGCGGCTCTGCGGGTGGAGGTCGGTGCTGGAGGCTCCATTATTCTCTATGTGGAGTGGGGCTCTGCGGGTGGAGGTTGGTGCCGGAGGCCCCATTATTCTCTACGTGGAGTGTGTCCCTGCAGGTGGAGGTCGGTGCTGGAGGCTCCATTATTCTCTATGTGGAGTGTGGCTCTGCAGGTGGAGGTCGGTGCTGGAGGCTCCATTATTCTCTATGTGGAGTGCGGCTCTGCGGGTGGAGGTCGGTGCCGGAGGCTCCATTATTCTCTATGTGGAGTGCGGGTGGAGGTCGGCGCTGGAGGCCCCATTATCCTCTATGTGGAGTGCGGCTCTGCGGGTGAAGGTCAGTGCTGGAGGCTCCATTATTCTCTATGTGGAGTGCGGCTCTGCGGGTGGAGGTCGGTGCCGGAGGCTCCATTATTCTCTATGTGGAGTGCGGGTGGAGGTCGGTGCTGAAGGCTCCATTATTCTCTATGTGGAGTACGGCTCTGCGGGTGGAGGTCGGTGCTGGAGGCTCCATTATTCTCTATGTGGAGTGGGGCTCTGCGGGTGGAGGTTGGTGCCGGAGGCCCCATTATTCTCTATGTGGAGTGTGGCCCTGCAGGTGGAGGTCGGTGCTGGAGGCTCCATTATTCTCTATGTGGAGTGTGGCTCTGCAGGTGGAGGTCGGTGCTGGAGGCTCCATTATTCTCTATGTGGAGTGCGGCTCTGCGGGTGGAGGTCGGTGCGGGAGGCTCCATTATTCTCTATGTGGAGTGCGAGTGGAGGTCGGCGCTGGAGGCCCCATTATCCTCTATGTGGAGTGCGGCTCTGCGGGTGGAGGTCAGTGCTGGAGGCCCCATTATCCTCTATGTGGAGTGCGGCTCTGCGGGTGGAGGTCGGTGCTGGAGGCTCCATTATTCTCTATGTGGAGTGGGGCTCTGCGGGTGGAGGTCTGTGCCGGAGGCTCCGTTATTCTCTATGTGAGTGTGGCTCTGCGGGTGGAGGTCGGTGCTGGAGGCTCCATTATTCTTTATGTGGAGTGCGGGTGGAGGTCAGTGCTGGAGGCTCCATTATTCTCCATGTGGAGTGCGGCTCTGCAGGTGGAGGTCGGTGCTGGAGGCTCCATTATTCTCTATGTGGAGTGGGGGTGGAGGTCGGTGCTGGAGGCTCCATTATTCTCTATATGGATTGTGGCTCTTCGGGTTGAGGTCGGTGCTGGAGGCTCCATTATTCTCTATGTGAGTGTGGCTCTGCGGGTGGAGGTTGGTGCTGGAGGCTCCATTATTCTCTATGTGGAGTGTGGGTGGAGGTCGGTGCTGGAGGCTCCATTATTCTCTATGTGAGTGTGGCTCTGCAGGTGGAGGTCGGTGCTGGAGGCTCCATTATTCTCTATGTGGAGTGCGGCTCTGCAGGTGGAGGTCGTTGCTGGAGGCTCCATTATTCTCTATGTGGAGTGCGGCTCTGCGGGTGGAGGTTGGTGCCGGGGGCCCCATTATTATCTATGTGGAATGTGGCTCTGCAGGTGGAGGTCGGTGCTGGAGGCTCCATTATTCTCTATGTGGAGTGCGGCTCTGAGGGTGGAGGTCGGTGCTGGAGGCTCCATTATTCTCTATGTGGAGTGTGGCTCTGCAGGTGGAGGTCGGTGCTGGAGGCTCCATTATTCTCTATGCGGAGTGTGGCTCTGCGGGTGGAGGTCGGTGCCGGAGGCTCCATTATTCTCTATGTGGAGTGCGGGTGGAGGTCGGTGCTGGAGGCTCCATTATTCTCTATGCGGAGTGTGGCTCTGCGGGTGGAGGTCGTGCTGGAGGCTTCATTATTCTCTATGTGGAGTGCGGCTCTGCGGGTGGAGGTCGGTGCTGGAGGCTCCATTATTCTCTATGTGGAGTGCGGCTCTGCGGGTGGAGGTCGGTGCTGGAGGCTCCATTATTCTCTATGTGGAGTGCGGCTCTGCGGGTGGAGGTCGGTGCTGGAGGCTCCATTATTCTCTATGTGGAGTGCGGCTCTGCGGGTGGAGGTTGGTGCCGGAGGCCCCATTATTCTCTATGTGGAGTGCGGGTGAAGGTCGGTGCTGGAGGCTCCATTATTCTCTATGCGGAGTGTGGCTCTACGGGTGGAGGTCGGTGCTGGAGGCTCCATTATTCTCTATGTGGAGTGTGGGTGGAGGTCGGTGCTGGAGGCTCCATTATTCTCTATGTGAGTGTGGCTCTGCAGGTGGAGGTCGGTGCTGGAGGCTCCATTATTCTCTATGTGGAGTGCGGCTCTGCAGGTGGAGGTCGGTGCTGGAGGCTCCATTATTCTCTATGTGGAGTGCGGCTCTGCGGGTGGAGGTTGGTGCCGGGGGCCCCATTATTCTCTATGTGGAGTGTGGCTCTGCAGGTGGAGGTCGGTGCTGGAGGCTCCATTATTCTCTATGTGGAGTGCGGCTCTGAGGGTGGAGGTCGGTGCTGGAGGCTCCATTATTCTCTATGTGGAGTGTGGCTCTGCAGGTGGAGGTCGGTGCTGGAGGCTCCATTATTCTCTATGCGGAGTGTGGCTCTGCGGGTGGAGGTCGGTGCCGGAGGCTCCATTATTCTCTATGTGGAGTGCGGGTGGAGGTCGGTGCTGGAGGCTCCATTATTCTCTATGCGGAGTGCGGCTCTGCGGGTGGAGGTCGGTGCTGGAGGCTCCATTATTCTCTATGTGGAGTGCGGCTCTGAGGGTGGAGGTCGGTGCTGGAGGCTCCATTATTCTCTATGTGGAGTGTGGCTCTGCAGGTGGAGGTTGGTGCTGGAGGCTCCATTATTCTCTATGCGGAGTGTGGCTCTGCGGGTGGAGGTCGGTGCCGGAGGCTCCATTCTCTATGTGGAGTGCGGGTGGAGGTTGGTGCTGGAGGCCCTATTATTCTCTATGTGGAGTGTGGCTCTGCGGGTGGAGGTCGGTGCTGGAGGCTCCATCATTCTCTATGTGAAGTGCGGCTCTGCGGGTGGAGGTCGGTGCTGGAGGCTCCATTATTCTCTATGTGGAGTGCGGCTCTGCGGGTGGAGGTCGGTGCTGGAGGCTCCATTATTCTCTATGTGGAGTGCGGCTCTGCGGGTGGAGGTCGGTGCTGGAGGCTCCATTCTCTATGTGGAGTGCGGCTCTGCGGGTGGAGGTTGGTGCTGGAGGCTCCATTATTCTCTATGTGGAGTGCGGCTCTGCGGGTGGAGGTTGGTGCCGGAGGCCCAATTATTCTCTATGTGGAGTGCGGGTGAAGGTCAGTGCTGGAGGCTCCATTATTTTCTATGCGGAGTGTGGCTCTGCGGGTGGAGGTCGGTGCTGGAGGCTCCATTAATCTCTATGTGAGTGTGGCTCTGCAGGTGGAGGTCGGTGCTGGAGGCTCCATTATTCTCTATGTGGAGTGCGGCTCTGCGGGTGGAGGTTGGTGCTGGAGGCTCCATTATTCTCTATGTGGAGTGTGGCTCTGCAGGTGGAGGTCAGTGCTGGAGGCTCCATTATTCTGTATGTGGAGTGCGGGTGGAGGTCGGTGCTGGAGGCTCCATTATTCTCTATGTGGAGTGTGGGTGGAGGTCGGTGCTGGAGGCTCCATTATTCTCTATGTGGAGTGTGGCTCTGTGGGTGGAGGTCGGTGCCGGAGGCTCCATTATTCTCTATGTGGAGTGCGGCTCTGCGGGTGGAGGTCGGTGCTGGAGGCTCCATTATTCTCTATGTGGAGTGCGGGTAGAGGTCGGTGCTGCAGGCTCCATTATTCTCTATGTGGAGTTTGGCTCTGCGGGTGGAGGTCGGTGCTGGAGGCTCCATTATTCTCTTTGTGGATTGTGGCTCTGCGGGTGTATGTCTGTGCCTGAGGCTCCATTATTCTTTATGTGGAGTGCTGGTGGAGGTCGGTGCTGGAGGCTCCATTATTCTCTATGTGGAGTGTGGCTCTGCAGGTGGAGGTCAGTGCTGGAGGCTCCATTATTCTCTATGTGGAGTGCGAGTGGAGGTCGGTGCTGGAGGCTCCATTATTCTCTATGTGGAGTGCGGGTGGAGGTCGGTGCTGGAGGCTCCATTATTCTCTATGTGGAGTACGGCTCTGCTGGTGGAGGTCGGTGCAGGAGGCTCCATTATTCTCTATGTGGAGTGGGGCTCTGCGGGTGGAGGTTGGTGCCGGAGGCCCCATTATTCTCTATGTGGAGTGTGGCTCTGCAGGTGGAGGTCAGTGCTGGAGGCTCCATTATTCTCTATGTGGAGTGTGGCTCTGCAGGTGGAGGTCGGTGCTGGAGGCTCCATTCTCTATGTGGAGTGTGGCTCTGCAGGTGTAGGTCGGTGCTGGAGATTCCATTATTCTTTATGTGGAGTGCTGGTGGAGGTTGGTGCCGGGGGCCCCATTATTCTCTATGTGGAGTGTGGCTCTGCAGGTGGAGGTCGGTGCTGGAGGCTCCATTATTCTCTATGCGGAGTGTGGCTCTGCGGGTGGAGATCGGTGCCGGAGGCTCCATTATTCTCTATGTGGAGTGCGGGTGGAGGTCGGTGCTGGAGGCTCCATTATTCTCTATGTGGAGTACGGCTCTGCGGGTGGAGGTCGGTGCTGGATGCTCCATTATTCTCTATGTGGAGTGTGGCTCTGCGGGTGGAGGTCGGTGCTGGAGGCTCCATTATTCTCTATGTGAGTGTGGCTCTGCAGGTGGAGGTCGGTGCTGGAGGCTCCATTACTCTCTATGTGGAGTGCGGCTCTGCGGGTGGAGGTCGGTGCTGGAGGCTCCATTATTCTCTATGTGGAGTGTGGCTCTGCAGGTGGAGGTCAGTGCTGGAGGCTCCATTATTCTCTATGTGGAGTGCGGTTGGAGGTCGGTGCTGGAGGCTCCATTAATCTCTATGTGGAGTGTGGGTGGAGGTCGGTGCTGGAGGCTCCATTATTCTCTATGTGGAGTGTGGCTCTGCAGGTGGAGGTCGGTGCTGGAGGCTCCATTATTCTCTATGTGGAGTGCGGCTCTGCGGGTGGAAGTCGGTGCCGGAGGCTCCATTATTCTCTATGTGGAGTGCGAGTGGAGGTCGGCGCTGGAGGCCCCATTATCCTCTATGTGGAGTGCGGCTCTGCGGGTGGAGGTCAGTGCTGGAGGCCCCATTATCCTCTATGTGGAGTGCGGCTCTGCGGGTGGAGGTCGGTGCTGGAGGCTCCATTATTCTCTATGTGGAGTGGGGCTCTGCGGGTGGAGGTCTGTGCCGGAGGCTCCATTATTCTCTATGTGAGTGTGGCTCTGCGGGTGGAGGTCGGTGCTGGAGGCTCCATTATTCTTTATGTGGAGTGCGGGTGGAGGTCAGTGCTGGAGGCTCCATTATTCTCCATGTGGAGTGCGGCTCTGCAGGTGGAGGTCGGTGCTGGAGGCTCCATTATTCTCTATGTGGAGTGGGGGTGGAGGTCGGTGCTGGAGGCTCCATTATTCTCTATGTGGAGTGCGGCTCTGCGGGTGGAAGTCGGTGCTGGAGGCTCCATTATTCTCTATGTGGAGTTGGGCTCTGCGGGTGAAGGTTGGTGCCGGAGACTCCATTATTCTCTATATGGATTGTGGCTCTGCGGGTTGAGGTCGGTGCTGGAGGCTCCATTATTCTCTATGTGAGTGTGGCTCTGCGGGTGGAGGTTGGTGCTGGAGGCTCCATTATTCTCTATGTGGAGTGTGGGTGGAGGTCGGTGC
Organism: Dendrobates tinctorius; assembly: GCF_039654945.1. NCBI lineage: Eukaryota > Metazoa > Chordata > Amphibia > Anura > Dendrobatidae > Dendrobates > Dendrobates tinctorius. The sequence goes on along the minus strand of NW_027361687.1, from coordinate 92,614,868 downwards.
TGGAGGCTCCATTATTCTCTATGTGAGTGTGGCTCTGCAGGTGGAGGTCGGTGCTGGAGGCTCCATTATTCTCTATGTGGAGTGCGGCTCTGCAGGTGGAGGTCGTTGCTGGAGGCTCCATTATTCTCTATGTGGAGTGCGGCTCTGCGGGTGGAGGTTGGTGCCGGGGGCCCCATTATTCTCTATGTGGAGTGTGGCTCTGCAGGTGGAGGTCGGTGCTGGAGGCTCCATTATTCTCTATGTGGAGTGCGGCTCTGCGGGTGGAGGTCGGTGCTGGAGGCTCCATTATTCTCTATGTGGAGTGCGGCTCTGCGGGTGGAGGTCGGTGCTGGAGGCTCCATTATTCTCTATGTGGAGTGCGGCTCTGCGGGTGGAGGTTGGTGCCGGAGGCCCCATTATTCTCTATGTGGAGTGCGGGTGAAGGTCGGTGCTGGAGGCTCCATTATTCTCTATGCGGAGTGTGGCTCTACGGGTGGAGGTCGGTGCTGGAGGCTCCATTATTCTCTATGTGGAGTGTGGGTGGAGGTCGGTGCTGGAGGCTCCATTATTCTCTATGTGAGTGTGGCTCTGCAGGTGGAGGTCGGTGCTGGAGGCTCCATTATTCTCTATGTGGAGTGCGGCTCTGCAGGTGGAGGTCGGTGCTGGAGGCTCCATTATTCTCTATGTGGAGTGCGGCTCTGCGGGTGGAGGTTGGTGCCGGGGGCCCCATTATTCTCTATGTGGAGTGTGGCTCTGCAGGTGGAGGTCGGTGCTGGAGGCTCCATTATTCTCTATGTGGAGTGCGGCTCTGAGGGTGGAGGTCGGTGCTGGAGGCTCCATTATTCTCTATGTGGAGTGTGGCTCTGCAGGTGGAGGTCGGTGCTGGAGGCTCCATTATTCTCTATGCGGAGTGTGGCTCTGCGGGTGGAGGTCGGTGCCGGAGGCTCCATTATTCTCTATGTGGAGTGCGGGTGGAGGTCGGTGCTGGAGGCTCCATTATTCTCTATGCGGAGTGCGGCTCTGCGGGTGGAGGTCGGTGCTGGAGGCTCCATTATTCTCTATGTGGAGTGCGGCTCTGAGGGTGGAGGTCGGTGCTGGAGGCTCCATTATTCTCTATGTGGAGTGTGGCTCTGCAGGTGGAGGTTGGTGCTGGAGGCTCCATTATTCTCTATGCGGAGTGTGGCTCTGCGGGTGGAGGTCGGTGCCGGAGGCTCCATTCTCTATGTGGAGTGCGGGTGGAGGTTGGTGCTGGAGGCCCTATTATTCTCTATGTGGAGTGTGGCTCTGCGGGTGGAGGTCGGTGCTGGAGGCTCCATCATTCTCTATGTGAAGTGCGGCTCTGCGGGTGGAGGTCGGTGCTGGAGGCTCCATTATTCTCTATGTGGAGTGCGGCTCTGCGGGTGGAGGTCGGTGCTGGAGGCTCCATTATTCTCTATGTGGAGTGCGGCTCTGCGGGTGGAGGTCGGTGCTGGAGGCTCCATTCTCTATGTGGAGTGCGGCTCTGCGGGTGGAGGTTGGTGCTGGAGGCTCCATTATTCTCTATGTGGAGTGCGGCTCTGCGGGTGGAGGTTGGTGCCGGAGGCCCAATTATTCTCTATGTGGAGTGCGGGTGAAGGTCAGTGCTGGAGGCTCCATTATTTTCTATGCGGAGTGTGGCTCTGCGGGTGGAGGTCGGTGCTGGAGGCTCCATTAATCTCTATGTGAGTGTGGCTCTGCAGGTGGAGGTCGGTGCTGGAGGCTCCATTATTCTCTATGTGGAGTGCGGCTCTGCGGGTGGAGGTTGGTGCTGGAGGCTCCATTATTCTCTATGTGGAGTGTGGCTCTGCAGGTGGAGGTCAGTGCTGGAGGCTCCATTATTCTGTATGTGGAGTGCGGGTGGAGGTCGGTGCTGGAGGCTCCATTATTCTCTATGTGGAGTGTGGGTGGAGGTCGGTGCTGGAGGCTCCATTATTCTCTATGTGGAGTGTGGCTCTGTGGGTGGAGGTCGGTGCCGGAGGCTCCATTATTCTCTATGTGGAGTGCGGCTCTGCGGGTGGAGGTCGGTGCTGGAGGCTCCATTATTCTCTATGTGGAGTGCGGGTAGAGGTCGGTGCTGCAGGCTCCATTATTCTCTATGTGGAGTTTGGCTCTGCGGGTGGAGGTCGGTGCTGGAGGCTCCATTATTCTCTTTGTGGATTGTGGCTCTGCGGGTGTATGTCTGTGCCTGAGGCTCCATTATTCTTTATGTGGAGTGCTGGTGGAGGTCGGTGCTGGAGGCTCCATTATTCTCTATGTGGAGTGTGGCTCTGCAGGTGGAGGTCAGTGCTGGAGGCTCCATTATTCTCTATGTGGAGTGCGAGTGGAGGTCGGTGCTGGAGGCTCCATTATTCTCTATGTGGAGTGCGGGTGGAGGTCGGTGCTGGAGGCTCCATTATTCTCTATGTGGAGTACGGCTCTGCTGGTGGAGGTCGGTGCAGGAGGCTCCATTATTCTCTATGTGGAGTGGGGCTCTGCGGGTGGAGGTTGGTGCCGGAGGCCCCATTATTCTCTATGTGGAGTGTGGCTCTGCAGGTGGAGGTCAGTGCTGGAGGCTCCATTATTCTCTATGTGGAGTGTGGCTCTGCAGGTGGAGGTCGGTGCTGGAGGCTCCATTCTCTATGTGGAGTGTGGCTCTGCAGGTGTAGGTCGGTGCTGGAGATTCCATTATTCTTTATGTGGAGTGCTGGTGGAGGTTGGTGCCGGGGGCCCCATTATTCTCTATGTGGAGTGTGGCTCTGCAGGTGGAGGTCGGTGCTGGAGGCTCCATTATTCTCTATGCGGAGTGTGGCTCTGCGGGTGGAGATCGGTGCCGGAGGCTCCATTATTCTCTATGTGGAGTGCGGGTGGAGGTCGGTGCTGGAGGCTCCATTATTCTCTATGTGGAGTACGGCTCTGCGGGTGGAGGTCGGTGCTGGATGCTCCATTATTCTCTATGTGGACTGTGGCTCTGCGGGTGGAGGTCGGTGCTGGAGGCTCCATTATTCTCTATGTGAGTGTGGCTCTGCAGGTGGAGGTCGGTGCTGGAGGCTCCATTACTCTCTATGTGGAGTGCGGCTCTGCGGGTGGAGGTCGGTGCTGGAGGCTCCATTATTCTCTATGTGGAGTGTGGCTCTGCAGGTGGAGGTCAGTGCTGGAGGCTCCATTATTCTCTATGTGGAGTGCGGTTGGAGGTCGGTGCTGGAGGCTCCATTAATCTCTATGTGGAGTGTGGGTGGAGGTCGGTGCTGGAGGCTCCATTATTCTCTATGTGGAGTGTGGCTCTGCAGGTGGAGGTCGGTGCTGGAGGCTCCATTATTCTCTATGTGGAGTGCGGCTCTGCGGGTGGAAGTCGGTGCCGGAGGCTCCATTATTCTCTATGTGGAGTGCGAGTGGAGGTCGGCGCTGGAGGCCCCATTATCCTCTATGTGGAGTGCGGCTCTGCGGGTGGAGGTCAGTGCTGGAGGCCCCATTATCCTCTATGTGGAGTGCGGCTCTGCGGGTGGAGGTCGGTGCTGGAGGCTCCATTATTCTCTATGTGGAGTGGGGCTCTGCGGGTGGAGGTCTGTGCCGGAGGCTCCATTATTCTCTATGTGAGTGTGGCTCTGCGGGTGGAGGTCGGTGCTGGAGGCTCCATTATTCTTTATGTGGAGTGCGGGTGGAGGTCAGTGCTGGAGGCTCCATTATTCTCCATGTGGAGTGCGGCTCTGCAGGTGGAGGTCGGTGCTGGAGGCTCCATTATTCTCTATGTGGAGTGGGGGTGGAGGTCGGTGCTGGAGGCTCCATTATTCTCTATGTGGAGTGCGGCTCTGCGGGTGGAAGTCGGTGCTGGAGGCTCCATTATTCTCTATGTGGAGTTGGGCTCTGCGGGTGAAGGTTGGTGCCGGAGACTCCATTATTCTCTATATGGATTGTGGCTCTGCGGGTTGAGGTCGGTGCTGGAGGCTCCATTATTCTCTATGTGAGTGTGGCTCTGCGGGTGGAGGTTGGTGCTGGAGGCTCCATTATTCTCTATGTGGAGTGTGGGTGGAGGTCGGTGCTGGAGGCTCCATTATTCTCTATGTGAGTGTGGCTCTGCAGGTGGAGGTCGGTGCTGGAGGCTCCATTATTCTCTATGTGGAGTGCGGCTCTGCAGGTGGAGGTCGTTGCTGGAGGCTCCATTATTCTCTATGTGGAGTGCGGCTCTGCGGGTGGAGGTTGGTGCCGGGGGCCCCATTATTCTCTATGTGGAGTGTGGCTCTGCAGGTGGAGGTCGGTGCTGGAGGCTCCATTATTCTCTATGTGGAGTGCGGCTCTGAGGGTGGAGGTCGGTGCTGGAGGCTCCATTATTCTCTATGTGGAGTGTGGCTCTGCAGGTGGAGGTCGGTGCTGGAGGCTCCATTATTCTCTATGCGGAGTGTGGCTCTGCGGGTGGAGGTCGGTGCCGGAGGCTCCATTATTCTATGTGGAGTGCGGGTGGAGGTCGGTGCTGGAGGCTCCATTATTCTCTATGCGGAGTGTGGCTCTGCGGGTGGAGGTCGTGCTGGAGGCTTCATTATTCTCTATGTGGAGTGCGGCTCTGCGGGTGGAGGTCGGTGCTGGAGGCTCCATTATTCTCTATGTGGAGTGCGGCTCTGCGGGTGGAGGTCGGTGCTGGAGGCTCCATTATTCTCTATGTGGAGTGGGGCTCTGCGGGTGGAGGTTGGTGCCGGAGGCCCCATTATTCTCTATGTGGAGTGTGGCCCTGCAGGTGGAGGTCGGTGCTGGAGGCTCCATTATTCTCTATGTGGAGTGTGGCTCTGCAGGTGGAGGTCGGTGCTGGAGGCTCCATTATTCTCTATGTGGAGTGCGGCTCTGCGGGTGGAGGTCGGTGCCGGAGGCTCCATTATTCTCTATGTGGAGTGCGGGTGGAGGTCGGCGCTGGAGGCCCCATTATCCTCTATGTGGAGTGCGGCTCTGCGGGTGGAGGTCAGTGCTGGAGGCTCCATTATTCTCTATGTGGAGTGCGGCTCTGCGGGTGGAGGTCGGTGCCGGAGGCTCCATTATTCTCTATGTGGAGTGCGGGTGGAGGTCGGTGCTGAAGGCTCCATTATTCTCTATGTGGAGTAAGGCTCTGCGGGTGGAGGTCGGTGCTGGAGGCTCCATTATTCTCTATGTGGAGTGGGGCTCTGCGGGTGGAGGTTGGTGCCGGATGCCCCATTATTCTCTATGTGGAGTGTGGCCCTGCAGGTGGAGGTCGGTGCTGGAGGCTCCATTATTCTCTATGTGGAGTGTGGCTCTGCACGTGGAGGTCGGTGCTGGAGGCTCCATTATTCTCTATGTGGAGTGCGGCTCTGCGGGTGGAGGTCGGTGCCGGAGGCTCCATTATTCTCTATGTGGATTGCGAGTGGAGGTCGGCGCTGGAGGCCCCATTATCCTCTATGTGGAGTGCGGCTCTGCGGGTGGAGGTCAGTGCTGGAGGCCCCATTATCCTCTATGTGGAGTGGGGCTCTGCGGGTGGAGGTCTGTGCCGGAGGCTCCATTATTCTCTATGTGAGTGTGGCTCTGCGGGTGGAGGTCGGTGCTGGAGGCTCCATTATTCTTTATGTGGAGTGCGGGTGGAGGTCAGTGCTGGAGGCTCCATTATTCTCCATGTGGAGTGCGGCTCTGCAGGTGGAGGTCGGTGCTGGAGGCTCCATTATTCTCTATGTGGAGTGGGGGTGGAGGTCGGTGCTGGAGGCTCCATTATTCTCTATGTGGAGTGCGGCACTGCGGGTGAAGGTTGGTGCCGGAGACTCCATTATTCTCTATATGGATTGTGGCTCTGCGGGTTGAGGTCGGTGCTGGAGGCTCCATTATTCTCTATGTGAGTGTGGCTCTGCGGGTGGAGGTTGGTGCTGGAGGCTCTATTATTCTCTATGTGGAGTGTGGGTGGAGGTCGGTGCTGGAGGCTCCATTATTCTCTATGTGAGTGTGGCTCTGCAGGTGGAGGTCGGTGCTGGAGGCTCCATTATTCTTTATGTGGAGTGCGGCTCTGCAGGTGGAGGTCGTTGCTGGAGGCTCCATTATTCTCTATGTGGAGTGCGGCTCTGCGGGTGGAGGTTGGTGCCGGGGGCCCCATTATTATCTATGTGGAATGTGGCTCTGCAGGTGGAGGTCGGTGCTGGAGGCTCCATTATTCTCTATGTGGAGTGCGGCTCTGAGGGTGGAGGTCGGTGCTGGAGGCTCCATTATTCTCTATGTGGAGTGTGGCTCTGCAGGTGGAGGTCGGTGCTGGAGGCTCCATTATTCTCTATGCGGAGTGTGGCTCTGCGGGTGGAGGTCGGTGCCGGAGGCTCCATTATTCTCTATGTGGAGTGCGGGTGGAGGTCGGTGCTGGAGGCTCCATTATTCTCTATGCGGAGTGTGGCTCTGCGGGTGAAGGTCGTGCTGGAGGCTTCATTATTCTCTATGTGGAGTGCGGCTCTGCGGGTGGAGGTCAGTGCTGGAGGCCCCATTATCCTCTATGTGGAGTGGGGCTCTGCGGGTGGAGGTCTGTGCCGGAGGCTCCATTATTCTCTATGTGAGTGTGGCTCTGCGGGTGGAGGTCGGTGCTGGAGGCTCCATTATTCTTTATGTGGAGTGCGGGTGGAGGTCAGTGCTGGAGGCTCCATTATTCTCCATGTGGAGTGCGGCTCTGCAGGTGGAGGTCGGTGCTGGAGGCTCCATTATTCTCTATGTGGAGTGGGGGTGGAGGTCGGTGCTGGAGGCTCCATTATTCTCTATGTGGAGTGCGGCACTGCGGGTGAAGGTTGGTGCCGGAGACTCCATTATTCTCTATATGGATTGTGGCTCTGCGGGTTGAGGTCGGTGCTGGAGGCTCCATTATTCTCTATGTGAGTGTGGCTCTGCGGGTGGAGGTTGGTGCTGGAGGCTCTATTATTCTCTATGTGGAGTGTGGGTGGAGGTCGGTGCTGGAGGCTCCATTATTCTCTATGTGAGTGTGGCTCTGCAGGTGGAGGTCGGTGCTGGAGGCTCCATTATTCTTTATGTGGAGTGCGGCTCTGCAGGTGGAGGTCGTTGCTGGAGGCTCCATTATTCTCTATGTGGAGTGCGGCTCTGCGGGTGGAGGTTGGTGCCGGGGGCCCCATTATTATCTATGTGGAATGTGGCTCTGCAGGTGGAGGTCGGTGCTGGAGGCTCCATTATTCTCTATGTGGAGTGCGGCTCTGAGGGTGGAGGTCGGTGCTGGAGGCTCCATTATTCTCTATGTGGAGTGTGGCTCTGCAGGTGGAGGTCGGTGCTGGAGGCTCCATTATTCTCTATGCGGAGTGTGGCTCTGCGGGTGGAGGTCGGTGCCGGAGGCTCCATTATTCTCTATGTGGAGTGCGGGTGGAGGTCGGTGCTGGAGGCTCCATTATTCTCTATGCGGAGTGTGGCTCTGCGGGTGAAGGTCGTGCTGGAGGCTTCATTATTCTCTATGTGGAGTGCGGCTCTGCGGGTGGAGGTCGGTGCTGGAGGCTCCATTATTCTCTATGTGGAGTGCGGCTCTGCGGGTGGAGGTCGGTGCTGGAGGCTCCATTATTCTCTATGTGGAGTGCGGCTCTGCGGGTGGAGGTCGGTGTTGGAGGCTCCATTATTCTCTATCTGGAGTGCGGCTCTGCAGGTGGAGGTCGGAGCTGGAGGCTCCATTATTCTCTATGCGGAGTGTGGCTCTGCGGGTGGAGGTCGGTGCCGGAGGCTCCATTATTCTCTATGTGGAGTGCGGGTGGAGGTCGGTGCTGAAGGCTCCATTATTCTCTATGTGGAGTACGGCTCTGCGGGTGGAGGTCGGTGCTGGAGGCTCCATTATTCTCTATGTGGAGTGCGGCTCTGCGGGTGGAGGTTGGTGCCGGAGGCCCCATTATTCTCTATGTGGAGTGCGGCTCTGCGGGTGGAGGTCGGTGCTGGAGGCTCCATTATTCTCTATGCGGAGTGTGGCTCTGCGGGTGGAGGTCGGTGCCGGAGGCTCCATTATTCTCTATGTGGAGGTCGGTGCTGGAGGCTCCATTATTCTCTATGCGGAGTGTGGCTCTGCGGGTGGAGGTCGGTGCTGGAGGCTCCATTATTCTCTATGTGGAGTGCGGCTCTGCGGTGGAGGTCGGTGCTGGAGGCTCCATTATTCTCTATGTGTAGTGCGGCTCTGCGGGTGGAGGTCGGTGCTGGAAGCTCCATTATTCTCTATGTGGAGTGCGGCTCTGCGGGTGGAGGTTGGTGCCGGAGTACCCATTATTCTCTATGTGGAGTGCAGGTGGAGGTCGGTGCTGGAGGCTCCGTTATTCTCTATGCGGAGTGTGGCTCTGCGGGTGGAGGTCGGTGCTGGAGGCTCCATTATTCTCTGTGGAGTGTGGCTCTGCGGGTGGAGGTCGGTGCTGGAGGCTCCATTATTCTCTATGTGAGTGTGGCTCTGCAGGTGGAGGTCGGTGCTGGAGGCTCCACTATTCTCTATGTGGAGTGCGGGTGGAGGTCGGTGCCGGAGGCCCCATTATTCTATATGTGGAGTGCGGGTGGAGGTCGATGCTGGAGGCTCCATTATTCTCTATGCGGAGTGTGGCTCTGCGGGTGGAGGTCGGTGCTGGAGGCTCCATTATTCTCTATGTGGAGTGTGGCTCTGCGGGTGGAGGTCGGTGCTGGAGGCTCCATTATTCTCTATGTGGAGTGCGGGTGGAGGTCGGTGCTGGAGGCTCCATTATTCTCTATGTGGAGTACGGCTCTGCGGGTGGAGGTCGGTGCTGGAGGCTCCATTATTCTCTATGTGGAGTGTGGCTCTGCGGGTGGAGGTTGGTGCCGGAGGCCCCATTATTCTCTATGTGGAGTGTGGCCCTGCAGGTGGAGGTCGGTGCTGGAGGCTCCATTATTCTCTATGTGAGTGTGGCTCTGCAGGTGGAGGTCGGTGCTGGAGGCTCCATTATTCTCTATGTGGAGTGCGGGTGGAGGTCGGTGCCGGAGGCCCCATTATTCTCTATGTGGAGTGCGGGTGGAGGTCGGTGCTGGAGGCTCCATTATTCTCTATGCGGAGTGTGGCTCTGCGGGTGTAGGTCGGTGCTGGAGGCTCCATTATTCTCTATGTGGAGTGTGGCTCTGCGGGTGGAGGTCGGTGCTGGAGGCTCCATTATTCTCTATGTGAGTGTGGCAATGCAGGTGGAGGTCAGTGCTGGAGGCTCCATTATTCTCTATGTGGAGTGCGGGTGGAGGTCGGTGCTGGAGGCTCCATTATTCTCTATGTGGAGTGTGACTCTGTGGGTGGAGGTCGGTGCCGGAGGCTCCATTATTCTCTATGTGGAGTGCGGCTCTGCGGGTGGAGGTCGGTGCTGGAGGCTCCATTATTCTCTATGTGGAGTGCGGGTGGAGGTCGGTGCTGGAGGCTCCATTATTCTCTATGTGGAGTACGGCTCTGCGGGTGGAGGTCGGTGCTGGAGGCTCCATTATTCTCTATGTGGAGTGGGGCTCTGCGGGTGGAGGTTGGTGCCGTAGGCCCCATTATTCTCTATGTGGAGTGTGGACCTGCAGGTGGAGGTCGGTGCTGGAGGCTCCATTATTCTCTATGTGGAGTGTGGCTCTGCAGGTGGAGGTCGGTGCTGGAGGCTCCATTATTCTCTATGTGGAGTGCGGCTCTGCGGGTGGAGGTCGGTGCCGGAAGCTCCATTATTCTCTATGTGGAGTGCGAGTGGAGGTCGGCGCTGGAGGCCCCATTATCCTCTATGTGGAGTGCGGCTCTGCGGGTGGAGGTCAGTGCTGGAGGCCCCATTATCCTCTATGTGGAGTGCGGCTCTGCGGGTGGAGGTCGGTGCTGGAGGCTCCATTATTCTCTATGTGGAGTGGGGCTCTGCGGGTGGAGGTCTGTGCCGGAGGCTCCATTATTCTCTATGTGAGTGTGGCTCTGCGGGTGGAGGTCGGTGCTGGAGGCTCCATTATTCTTTATGTGGAGTGCGGGTGGAGGTCAGTGCTGGAGGCTCCATTATTCTCCATGTGGAGTGCGGCTCTGCAGGTGGAGGTCGGTGCTGGAGGCTCCATTATTCTCTATGTGGAGTGGGGGTGGAGGTCGGTGCTGCCGGCTCCATTATTCTCTATGTGGAGTGCGGCTCTGCGGGTGGAAGTCGGTGCTGGAGGCTCCATTATTCTCTATGTGGAGTTGGGCTCTGCGGGTGAAGGTTGGTGCCGGAGACTCCATTATTCTCTATATGGATTGTGGCTCTGCGGGTTGAGGTCGGTGCTGGAGGCTCCATTATTCTCTATGTGAGTGTGGCTCTGCGGGTGGAGGTTGGTGCTGGAGGCTCCATTATTCTCTATGTGGAGTGTGGGTGGAGGTCGGTGCTGGAGGCTCCATTATTCTCTATGTGAGTGTGGCTCTGCAGGTGGAGGTCGGTGCTGGAGGCTCCATTATTCTCTATGTGGAGTGCGGCTCTGCAGGTGGAGGTCGTTGCTGGAGGCTCCATTATTCTCTATGTGGAGTGCGGCTCTGCGGGTGGAGGTTGGTGCCGGGGGCCCCATTATTCTCTATGTGGAGTGTGGCTCTGCAGGTGGAGGTCGGTGCTGGAGGCTCCATTATTCTCTATGTGGAGTGCGGCTCTGAGGGTGGAGGTCGGTGCTGGAGGCTCCATTATTCTCTATGTGGAGTGAGGCTCTGCAGGTGGAGGTCGGTGCTGGAGGCTCCATTATTCTCTATGCGGAGTGTGGCTCTGCGGGTGGAGGTCGGTGCCGGAGGCTCCATTATTCTCTATGTGGAGTGCGGGTGGAGGTCGGTGCTGGAGGCTCCATTATTCTCTATGCGGAGTGTGGCTCTGCGGGTGGAGGTCGTGCTGGAGGCTTCATTATTCTCTATGTGGAGTGCGGCTCTGCGGGTGGAGGTCGGTGCTGGAGGCTCCATTATTCTCTATGTGGAGTGGGGCTCTGCGGGTGGAGGTTGGTGCCGGAGGCCCCATTATTCTCTACGTGGAGTGTGTCCCTGCAGGTGGAGGTCGGTGCTGGAGGCTCCATTATTCTCTATGTGGAGTGTGGCTCTGCAGGTGGAGGTCGGTGCTGGAGGCTCCATTATTCTCTATGTGGAGTGCGGCTCTGCGGGTGGAGGTCGGTGCCGGAGGCTCCATTATTCTCTATGTGGAGTGCGGGTGGAGGTCGGCGCTGGAGGCCCCATTATCCTCTATGTGGAGTGCGGCTCTGCGGGTGAAGGTCAGTGCTGGAGGCTCCATTATTCTCTATGTGGAGTGCGGCTCTGCGGGTGGAGGTCGGTGCCGGAGGCTCCATTATTCTCTATGTGGAGTGCGGGTGGAGGTCGGTGCTGAAGGCTCCATTATTCTCTATGTGGAGTACGGCTCTGCGGGTGGAGGTCGGTGCTGGAGGCTCCATTATTCTCTATGTGGAGTGGGGCTCTGCGGGTGGAGGTTGGTGCCGGAGGCCCCATTATTCTCTATGTGGAGTGTGGCCCTGCAGGTGGAGGTCGGTGCTGGAGGCTCCATTATTCTCTATGTGGAGTGTGGCTCTGCAGGTGGAGGTCGGTGCTGGAGGCTCCATTATTCTCTATGTGGAGTGCGGCTCTGCGGGTGGAGGTCGGTGCGGGAGGCTCCATTATTCTCTATGTGGAGTGCGAGTGGAGGTCGGCGCTGGAGGCCCCATTATCCTCTATGTGGAGTGCGGCTCTGCGGGTGGAGGTCAGTGCTGGAGGCCCCATTATCCTCTATGTGGAGTGCGGCTCTGCGGGTGGAGGTCGGTGCTGGAGGCTCCATTATTCTCTATGTGGAGTGGGGCTCTGCGGGTGGAGGTCTGTGCCGGAGGCTCCGTTATTCTCTATGTGAGTGTGGCTCTGCGGGTGGAGGTCGGTGCTGGAGGCTCCATTATTCTTTATGTGGAGTGCGGGTGGAGGTCAGTGCTGGAGGCTCCATTATTCTCCATGTGGAGTGCGGCTCTGCAGGTGGAGGTCGGTGCTGGAGGCTCCATTATTCTCTATGTGGAGTGGGGGTGGAGGTCGGTGCTGGAGGCTCCATTATTCTCTATGTGGAGTGCGGCTCTGCGGGTGGAAGTCGGTGCTGGAGGCTCCATTATTCTCTATGTGGAGTTGGGCTCTGCGGGTGAAGGTTGGTGTCGGAGACTCCATTATTCTCTATATGGATTGTGGCTCTGCGGGTTGAGGTCGGTGCTGGAGGCTCCATTATTCTCTATGTGAGTGTGGCTCTGCGGGTGGAGGTCGGTGCTGGAGGCTCCATTATTCTTTATGTGGAGTGCGGGTGGAGGTCAGTGCTGGAGGCTCCATTATTCTCCATGTGGAGTGCGGCTCTGCAGGTGGAGGTCGGTGCTGGAGGCTCCATTATTCTCTATGTGGAGTGGGGGTGGAGGTCGGTGCTGGAGGCTCCATTATTCTCTATGTGGAGTGCGGCTCTGCGGGTGGAAGTCGGTGCTGGAGGCTCCATTATTCTCTATGTGGAGTTGGGCTCTGCGGGTGAAGGTTGGTGTCGGAGACTCCATTATTCTCTATATGGATTGTGGCTCTGCGGGTTGAGGTCGGTGCTGGAGGCTCCATTATTCTCTATGTGAGTGTGGCTCTGCGGGTGGAGGTTGGTGCTGGAGGCTCCATTATTCTCTATGTGGAGTGTGGGTGGAGGTCGGTGCTGGAGGCTCCATTATTCTCTATGTGAGTGTGGCTCTGCAGGTGGAGGTCGGTGCTGGAGGCTCCATTATTCTCTATGTGGAGTGCGGCTCTGCAGGTGGAGGTCGTTGCTGGAGGCTCCATTATTCTCTATGTGGAGTGCGGCTCTGCGGGTGGAGGTTGGTGCCGGGGGCCCCATTATTATCTATGTGGAATGTGGCTCTGCAGGTGGAGGTCGGTGCTGGAGGCTCCATTATTCTCTATGTGGAGTGCGGCTCTGAGGGTGGAGGTCGGTGCTGGAGGCTCCATTATTCTCTATGTGGAGTGTGGCTCTGCAGGTGGAGGTCGGTGCTGGAGGCTCCATTATTCTCTATGCGGAGTGTGGCTCTGCGGGTGGAGGTCGGTGCCGGAGGCTCCATTATTCTCTATGTGGAGTGCGGGTGGAGGTCGGTGCTGGAGGCTCCATTATTCTCTATGCGGAGTGTGGCTCTGCGGGTGGAGGTCGTGCTGGAGGCTTCATTATTCTCTATGTGGAGTGCGGCTCTGCGGGTGGAGGTCGGTGCTGGAGGCTCCATTATTCTCTATGTGGAGTGCGGCTCTGCGGGTGGAGGTCGGTGCTGGAGGCTCCATTATTCTCTATGTGGAGTGCGGCTCTGCGGGTGGAGGTCGGTGCTGGAGGCTCCATTATTCTCTATGTGGAGTGCGGCTCTGCGGGTGGAGGTTGGTGCCGGAGGCCCCATTATTCTCTATGTGGAGTGCGGGTGAAGGTCGGTGCTGGAGGCTCCATTATTCTCTATGCGGAGTGTGGCTCTACGGGTGGAGGTCGGTGCTGGAGGCTCCATTATTCTCTATGTGGAGTGTGGGTGGAGGTCGGTGCTGGAGGCTCCATTATTCTCTATGTGAGTGTGGCTCTGCAGGTGGAGGTCGGTGCTGGAGGCTCCATTATTCTCTATGTGGAGTGCGGCTCTGCAGGTGGAGGTCGGTGCTGGAGGCTCCATTATTCTCTATGTGGAGTGCGGCTCTGCGGGTGGAGGTTGGTGCCGGGGGCCCCATTATTCTCTATGTGGAGTGTGGCTCTGCAGGTGGAGGTCGGTGCTGGAGGCTCCATTATTCTCTATGTGGAGTGCGGCTCTGAGGGTGGAGGTCGGTGCTGGAGGCTCCATTATTCTCTATGTGGAGTGTGGCTCTGCAGGTGGAGGTCGGTGCTGGAGGCTCCATTATTCTCTATGCGGAGTGTGGCTCTGCGGGTGGAGGTCGGTGCCGGAGGCTCCATTATTCTCTATGTGGAGTGCGGGTGGAGGTCGGTGCTGGAGGCTCCATTATTCTCTATGCGGAGTGCGGCTCTGCGGGTGGAGGTCGGTGCTGGAGGCTCCATTATTCTCTATGTGGAGTGCGGCTCTGAGGGTGGAGGTCGGTGCTGGAGGCTCCATTATTCTCTATGTGGAGTGTGGCTCTGCAGGTGGAGGTTGGTGCTGGAGGCTCCATTATTCTCTATGCGGAGTGTGGCTCTGCGGGTGGAGGTCGGTGCCGGAGGCTCCATTCTCTATGTGGAGTGCGGGTGGAGGTTGGTGCTGGAGGCCCTATTATTCTCTATGTGGAGTGTGGCTCTGCGGGTGGAGGTCGGTGCTGGAGGCTCCATCATTCTCTATGTGAAGTGCGGCTCTGCGGGTGGAGGTCGGTGCTGGAGGCTCCATTATTCTCTATGTGGAGTGCGGCTCTGCGGGTGGAGGTCGGTGCTGGAGGCTCCATTATTCTCTATGTGGAGTGCGGCTCTGCGGGTGGAGGTCGGTGCTGGAGGCTCCATTCTCTATGTGGAGTGCGGCTCTGCGGGTGGAGGTTGGTGCTGGAGGCTCCATTATTCTCTATGTGGAGTGCGGCTCTGCGGGTGGAGGTTGGTGCCGGAGGCCCAATTATTCTCTATGTGGAGTGCGGGTGAAGGTCAGTGCTGGGGGCTCCATTATTTTCTATGCGGAGTGTGGCTCTGCGGGTGGAGGTCGGTGCTGGAGGCTCCATTAATCTCTATGTGAGTGTGGCTCTGCAGGTGGAGGTCGGTGCTGGAGGCTCCATTATTCTCTATGTGGAGTGCGGCTCTGCGGGTGGAGGTTGGTGCTGGAGGCTCCATTATTCTCTATGTGGAGTGTGGCTCTGCAGGTGGAGGTCAGTGCTGGAGGCTCCATTATTCTGTATGTGGAGTGCGGGTGGAGGTCGGTGCTGGAGGCTCCATTATTCTCTATGTGGAGTGTGGGTGGAGGTCGGTGCTGGAGGCTCCATTATTCTCTATGTGGAGTGTGGCTCTGTGGGTGGAGGTCGGTGCCGGAGGCTCCATTATTCTCTATGTGGAGTGCGGCTCTGCGGGTGGAGGTCGGTGCTGGAGGCTCCATTATTCTCTATGTGGAGTGCGGGTAGAGGTCGGTGCTGCAGGCTCCATTATTCTCTATGTGGAGTTTGGCTCTGCGGGTGGAGGTCGGTGCTGGAGGCTCCATTATTCTCTTTGTGGATTGTGGCTCTGCGGGTGTATGTCTGTGCCTGAGGCTCCATTATTCTTTATGTGGAGTGCTGGTGGAGGTCGGTGCTGGAGGCTCCATTATTCTCTATGTGGAGTGTGGCTCTGCAGGTGGAGGTCAGTGCTGGAGGCTCCATTATTCTCTATGTGGAGTGCGAGTGGAGGTCGGTGCTGGAGGCTCCATTATTCTCTATGTGGAGTGCGGGTGGAGGTCGGTGCTGGAGGCTCCATTATTCTCTATGTGGAGTACGGCTCTGCTGGTGGAGGTCGGTGCAGGAGGCTCCATTATTCTCTATGTGGAGTGGGGCTCTGCGGGTGGAGGTTGGTGCCGGAGGCCCCATTATTCTCTATGTGGAGTGTGGCTCTGCAGGTGGAGGTCAGTGCTGGAGGCTCCATTATTCTCTATGTGGAGTGTGGCTCTGCAGGTGGAGGTCGGTGCTGGAGGCTCCATTCTCTATGTGGAGTGTGGCTCTGCAGGTGTAGGTCGGTGCTGGAGATTCCATTATTCTTTATGTGGAGTGCTGGTGGAGGTTGGTGCCGGGGGCCCCATTATTCTCTATGTGGAGTGTGGCTCTGCAGGTGGAGGTCGGTGCTGGAGGCTCCATTATTCTCTATGCGGAGTGTGGCTCTGCGGGTGGAGATCGGTGCCGGAGGCTCCATTATTCTCTATGTGGAGTGCGGGTGGAGGTCGGTGCTGGAGGCTCCATTATTCTCTATGTGGAGTACGGCTCTGCGGGTGGAGGTCGGTGCTGGATGCTCCATTATTCTCTATGTGGAGTGTGGCTCTGCGGGTGGAGGTCGGTGCTGGAGGCTCCATTATTCTCTATGTGAGTGTGGCTCTGCAGGTGGAGGTCGGTGCTGGAGGCTCCATTACTCTCTATGTGGAGTGCGGCTCTGCGGGTGGAGGTCGGTGCTGGAGGCTCCATTATTCTCTATGTGGAGTGTGGCTCTGCAGGTGGAGGTCAGTGCTGGAGGCTCCATTATTCTCTATGTGGAGTGCGGTTGGAGGTCGGTGCTGGAGGCTCCATTAATCTCTATGTGGAGTGTGGGTGGAGGTCGGTGCTGGAGGCTCCATTATTCTCTATGTGGAGTGTGGCTCTGCAGGTGGAGGTCGGTGCTGGAGGCTCCATTATTCTCTATGTGGAGTGCGGCTCTGCGGGTGGAAGTCGGTGCCGGAGGCTCCATTATTCTCTATGTGGAGTGCGAGTGGAGGTCGGCGCTGGAGGCCCCATTATCCTCTATGTGGAGTGCGGCTCTGCGGGTGGAGGTCAGTGCTGGAGGCCCCATTATCCTCTATGTGGAGTGCGGCTCTGCGGGTGGAGGTCGGTGCTGGAGGCTCCATTATTCTCTATGTGGAGTGGGGCTCTGCGGGTGGAGGTCTGTGCCGGAGGCTCCATTATTCTCTATGTGAGTGTGGCTCTGCGGGTGGAGGTCGGTGCTGGAGGCTCCATTATTCTTTATGTGGAGTGCGGGTGGAGGTCAGTGCTGGAGGCTCCATTATTCTCCATGTGGAGTGCGGCTCTGCAGGTGGAGGTCGGTGCTGGAGGCTCCATTATTCTCTATGTGGAGTGGGGGTGGAGGTCGGTGCTGGAGGCTCCATTATTCTCTATGTGGAGTGCGGCTCTGCGGGTGGAAGTCGGTGCTGGAGGCTCCATTATTCTCTATGTGGAGTTGGGCTCTGCGGGTGAAGGTTGGTGCCGGAGACTCCATTATTCTCTATATGGATTGTGGCTCTGCGGGTTGAGGTCGGTGCTGGAGGCTCCATTATTCTCTATGTGAGTGTGGCTCTGCGGGTGGAGGTTGGTGCTGGAGGCTCCATTATTCTCTATGTGGAGTGTGGGTGGAGGTCGGTGCTGGAGGCTCCATTATTCTCTATGTGAGTGTGGCTCTGCAGGTGGAGGTCGGTGCTGGAGGCTCCATTATTCTCTATGTGGAGTGCGGCTCTGCAGGTGGAGGTCGTTGCTGGAGGCTCCATTATTCTCTATGTGGAGTGCGGCTCTGCGGGTGGAGGTTGGTGCCGGGGGCCCCATTATTCTCTATGTGGAGTGTGGCTCTGCAGGTGGAGGTCGGTGCTGGAGGCTCCATTATTCTCTATGTGGAGTGCGGCTCTGCGGGTGGAGGTCGGTGCTGGAGGCTCCATTATTCTCTATGTGGAGTGCGGCTCTGCGGGTGGAGGTCGGTGCTGGAGGCTCCATTATTCTCTATGTGGAGTGCGGCTCTGCGGGTGGAGGTTGGTGCCGGAGGCCCCATTATTCTCTATGTGGAGTGCGGGTGAAGGTCGGTGCTGGAGGCTCCATTATTCTCTATGCGGAGTGTGGCTCTACGGGTGGAGGTCGGTGCTGGAGGCTCCATTATTCTCTATGTGGAGTGTGGGTGGAGGTCGGTGCTGGAGGCTCCATTATTCTCTATGTGAGTGTGGCTCTGCAGGTGGAGGTCGGTGCTGGAGGCTCCATTATTCTCTATGTGGAGTGCGGCTCTGCAGGTGGAGGTCGGTGCTGGAGGCTCCATTATTCTCTATGTGGAGTGCGGCTCTGCGGGTGGAGGTTGGTGCCGGGGGCCCCATTATTCTCTATGTGGAGTGTGGCTCTGCAGGTGGAGGTCGGTGCTGGAGGCTCCATTATTCTCTATGTGGAGTGCGGCTCTGAGGGTGGAGGTCGGTGCTGGAGGCTCCATTATTCTCTATGTGGAGTGTGGCTCTGCAGGTGGAGGTCGGTGCTGGAGGCTCCATTATTCTCTATGCGGAGTGTGGCTCTGCGGGTGGAGGTCGGTGCCGGAGGCTCCATTATTCTCTATGTGGAGTGCGGGTGGAGGTCGGTGCTGGAGGCTCCATTATTCTCTATGCGGAGTGCGGCTCTGCGGGTGGAGGTCGGTGCTGGAGGCTCCATTATTCTCTATGTGGAGTGCGGCTCTGAGGGTGGAGGTCGGTGCTGGAGGCTCCATTATTCTCTATGTGGAGTGTGGCTCTGCAGGTGGAGGTTGGTGCTGGAGGCTCCATTATTCTCTATGCGGAGTGTGGCTCTGCGGGTGGAGGTCGGTGCCGGAGGCTCCATTCTCTATGTGGAGTGCGGGTGGAGGTTGGTGCTGGAGGCCCTATTATTCTCTATGTGGAGTGTGGCTCTGCGGGTGGAGGTCGGTGCTGGAGGCTCCATCATTCTCTATGTGAAGTGCGGCTCTGCGGGTGGAGGTCGGTGCTGGAGGCTCCATTATTCTCTATGTGGAGTGCGGCTCTGCGGGTGGAGGTCGGTGCTGGAGGCTCCATTATTCTCTATGTGGAGTGCGGCTCTGCGGGTGGAGGTTGGTGCTGGAGGCTCCATTATTCTCTATGTGGAGTGCGGCTCTGCGGGTGGAGGTTGGTGCCGGAGGCCCAATTATTCTCTATGTGGAGTGCGGGTGAAGGTCAGTGCTGGAGGCTCCATTATTTTCTATGCGGAGTGTGGCTCTGCGGGTGGAGGTCGGTGCTGGAGGCTCCATTAATCTCTATGTGAGTGTGGCTCTGCAGGTGGAGGTCGGTGCTGGAGGCTCCATTATTCTCTATGTGGAGTGCGGCTCTGCGGGTGGAGGTTGGTGCTGGAGGCTCCATTATTCTCTATGTGGAGTGTGGCTCTGCAGGTGGAGGTCAGTGCTGGAGGCTCCATTATTCTGTATGTGGAGTGCGGGTGGAGGTCGGTGCTGGAGGCTCCATTATTCTCTATGTGGAGTGTGGGTGGAGGTCGGTGCTGGAGGCTCCATTATTCTCTATGTGGAGTGTGGCTCTGTGGGTGGAGGTCGGTGCCGGAGGCTCCATTATTCTCTATGTGGAGTGCGGCTCTGCTGGTGGAGGTCGGTGCTGGAGGCTCCATTATTCTCTATGTGGAGTGCGGGTAGAGGTCGGTGCTGCAGGCTCCATTATTCTCTATGTGGAGTTTGGCTCTGCGGGTGGAGGTCGGTGCTGGAGGCTCCATTATTCTCTTTGTGGATTGTGGCTCTGCGGGTGTATGTCTGTGCCTGAGGCTCCATTATTCTTTATGTGGAGTGCTGGTGGAGGTCGGTGCTGGAGGCTCCATTATTCTCTATGTGGAGTGTGGCTCTGCAGGTGGAGGTCAGTGCTGGAGGCTCCATTATTCTCTATGTGGAGTGCGAGTGGAGGTCGGTGCTGGAGGCTCCATTATTCTCTATGTGGAGTGCGGGTGGAGGTCGGTGCTGGAGGCTCCATTATTCTCTATGTGGAGTACGGCTCTGCTGGTGGAGGTCGGTGCAGGAGGCTCCATTATTCTCTATGTGGAGTGGGGCTCTGCGGGTGGAGGTTGGTGCCGGAGGCCCCATTATTCTCTATGTGGAGTGTGGCTCTGCAGGTGGAGGTCAGTGCTGGAGGCTCCATTATTCTCTATGTGGAGTGTGGCTCTGCAGGTGGAGGTCGGTGCTGGAGGCTCCATTATTCTCTATGTGGAGTGTGGCTCTGCAGGTGTAGGTCGGTGCTGGAGATTCCATTATTCTTTATGTGGAGTGCTGGTGGAGGTTGGTGCCGGGGGCCCCATTATTCTCTATGTGGAGTGTGGCTCTGCAGGTGGAGGTCGGTGCTGGAGGCTCCATTATTCTCTATGCGGAGTGTGGCTCTGCGGGTGGAGATCGGTGCCGGAGGCTCCATTATTCTCTATGTGGAGTGCGGGTGGAGGTCGGTGCTGGAGGCTCCATTATTCTCTATGTGGAGTACGGCTCTGCGGGTGGAGGTCGGTGCTGGATGCTCCATTATTCTCTATGTGGAGTGTGGCTCTGCGGGTGGAGGTCGGTGCTGGAGGCTCCATTATTCTCTATGTGAGTGTGGCTCTGCAGGTGGAGGTCGGTGCTGGAGGCTCCATTACTCTCTATGTGGAGTGCGGCTCTGCGGGTGGAGGTCGGTGCTGGAGGCTCCATTATTCTCTATGTGGAGTGTGGCTCTGCAGGTGGAGGTCAGTGCTGGAGGCTCCATTATTCTCTATGTGGAGTGCGGTTGGAGGTCGGTGCTGGAGGCTCCATTAATCTCTATGTGGAGTGTGGGTGGAGGTCGGTGCTGGAGGCTCCATTATTCTCTATGTGGAGTGTGGCTCTGCAGGTGGAGGTCGGTGCTGGAGGCTCCATTATTCTCTATGTGGAGTGCGGCTCTGCGGGTGGAAGTCGGTGCCGGAGGCTCCATTATTCTCTATGTGGAGTGCGAGTGGAGGTCGGCGCTGGAGGCCCCATTATCCTCTATGTGGAGTGCGGCTCTGCGGGTGGAGGTCAGTGCTGGAGGCCCCATTATCCTCTATGTGGAGTGCGGCTCTGCGGGTGGAGGTCGGTGCTGGAGGCTCCATTATTCTCTATGTGGAGTGGGGCTCTGCGGGTGGAGGTCTGTGCCGGAGGCTCCATTATTCTCTATGTGAGTGTGGCTCTGCGGGTGGAGGTCGGTGCTGGAGGCTCCATTATTCTTTATGTGGAGTGCGGGTGGAGGTCAGTGCTGGAGGCTCCATTATTCTCCATGTGGAGTGCGGCTCTGCAGGTGGAGGTCGGTGCTGGATGCTCCATTATTCTCTATGTGGAGTGGGGGTGGAGGTCGGTGCTGGAGGCTCCATTATTCTCTATGTGGAGTGCGGCTCTGCGGGTGGAAGTCGGTGCTGGAGGCTCCATTATTCTCTATGTGGAGTTGGGCTCTGCGGGTGAAGGTTGGTGCCGGAGACTCCATTATTCTCTATATGGATTGTGGCTCTGCGGGTTGAGGTCGGTGCTGGAGGCTCCATTATTCTCTATGTGAGTGTGGCTCTGCGGGTGGAGGTTGGTGCTGGAGGCTCCATTATTCTCTATGTGGAGTGTGGGTGGAGGTCGGTGCTGGAGGCTCCATTATTCTCTATGTGAGTGTGGCTCTGCAGGTGGAGGTCGGTGCTGGAGGCTCCATTATTCTCTATGTGGAGTGCGGCTCTGCAGGTGGAGGTCGTTGCTGGAGGCTCCATTATTCTCTATGTGGAGTGCGGCTCTGCGGGTGGAGGTTGGTGCCGGGGGCCCCATTATTCTCTATGTGGAGTGTGGCTCTGCAGGTGGAGGTCGGTGCTGGAGGCTCCATTATTCTCTATGTGGAGTGCGGCTCTGAGGGTGGAGGTCGGTGCTGGAGGCTCCATTATTCTCTATGTGGAGTGTGGCTCTGCAGGTGGAGGTCGGTGCTGGAGGCTCCATTATTCTCTATGCGGAGTGTGGCTCTGCGGGTGGAGGTCGGTGCCGGAGGCTCCATTATTCTATGTGGAGTGCGGGTGGAGGTCGGTGCTGGAGGCTCCATTATTCTCTATGCGGAGTGTGGCTCTGCGGGTGGAGGTCGTGCTGGAGGCTTCATTATTCTCTATGTGGAGTGCGGCTCTGCGGGTGGAGGTCGGTGCTGGAGGCTCCATTATTCTCTATGTGGAGTGCGGCTCTGCGGGTGGAGGTCGGTGCTGGAGGCTCCATTATTCTCTATGTGGAGTGGGGCTCTGCGGGTGGAGGTTGGTGCCGGAGGCCCCATTATTCTCTATGTGGAGTGTGGCCCTGCAGGTGGAGGTCGGTGCTGGAGGCTCCATTATTCTCTATGTGGAGTGTGGCTCTGCAGGTGGAGGTCGGTGCTGGAGGCTCCATTATTCTCTATGTGGAGTGCGGCTCTGCGGGTGGAGGTCGGTGCCGGAGGCTCCATTATTCTCTATGTGGAGTGCGGGTGGAGGTCGGCGCTGGAGGCCCCATTATCCTCTATGTGGAGTGCGGCTCTGCGGGTGGAGGTCAGTGCTGGAGGCTCCATTATTCTCTATGTGGAGTGCGGCTCTGCGGGTGGAGGTCGGTGCCGGAGGCTCCATTATTCTCTATGTGGAGTGCGGGTGGAGGTCGGTGCTGAAGGCTCCATTATTCTCTATGTGGAGTAAGGCTCTGCGGGTGGAGGTCGGTGCTGGAGGCTCCATTATTCTCTATGTGGAGTGGGGCTCTGCGGGTGGAGGTTGGTGCCGGAGGCCCCATTATTCTCTATGTGGAGTGTGGCCCTGCAGGTGGAGGTCGGTGCTGGAGGCTCCATTATTCTCTATGTGGAGTGTGGCTCTGCACGTGGAGGTCGGTGCTGGAGGCTCCATTATTCTCTATGTGGAGTGCGGCTCTGCGGGTGTAGGTCGGTGCCGGAGGCTCCATTATTCTCTATGTGGATTGCGAGTGGAGGTCGGCGCTGGAGGCCCCATTATCCTCTATGTGGAGTGCGGCTCTGCGGGTGGAGGTCAGTGCTGGAGGCCCCATTATCCTCTATGTGGAGTGGGGCTCTGCGGGTGGAGGTCTGTGCCGGAGGCTCCATTATTCTCTATGTGAGTGTGGCTCTGCGGGTGGAGGTCGGTGCTGGAGGCTCCATTATTCTTTATGTGGAGTGCGGGTGGAGGTCAGTGCTGGAGGCTCCATTATTCTCCATGTGGAGTGCGGCTCTGCAGGTGGAGGTCGGTGCTGGAGGCTCCATTATTCTCTATGTGGAGTGGGGGTGGAGGTCGGTGCTGGAGGCTCCATTATTCTCTATGTGGAGTGCGGCACTGCGGGTGAAGGTTGGTGCCGGAGACTCCATTATTCTCTATATGGATTGTGGCTCTGCGGGTTGAGGTCGGTGCTGGAGGCTCCATTATTCTCTATGTGAGTGTGGCTCTGCGGGTGGAGGTTGGTGCTGGAGGCTCTATTATTCTCTATGTGGAGTGTGGGTGGAGGTCGGTGCTGGAGGCTCCATTATTCTCTATGTGAGTGTGGCTCTGCAGGTGGAGGTCGGTGCTGGAGGCTCCATTATTCTTTATGTGGAGTGCGGCTCTGCAGGTGGAGGTCGTTGCTGGAGGCTCCATTATTCTCTATGTGGAGTGCGGCTCTGCGGGTGGAGGTTGGTGCCGGGGGCCCCATTATTATCTATGTGGAATGTGGCTCTGCAGGTGGAGGTCGGTGCTGGAGGCTCCATTATTCTCTATGTGGAGTGCGGCTCTGAGGGTGGAGGTCGGTGCTGGAGGCTCCATTATTCTCTATGTGGAGTGTGGCTCTGCAGGTGGAGGTCGGTGCTGGAGGCTCCATTATTCTCTATGCGGAGTGTGGCTCTGCGGGTGGAGGTCGGTGCCGGAGGCTCCATTATTCTCTATGTGGAGTGCGGGTGGAGGTCGGTGCTGGAGGCTCCATTATTCTCTATGCGGAGTGTGGCTCTGCGGGTGAAGGTCGTGCTGGAGGCTTCATTATTCTCTATGTGGAGTGCGGCTCTGCGGGTGGAGGTCGGTGCTGGAGGCTCCATTATTCTCTATGTGGAGTGCGGCTCTGCGGGTGGAGGTCGGTGCTGGAGGCTCCATTATTCTCTATGTGGAGTGCGGCTCTGCGGGTGGAGGTCGGTGCTGGAGGCTCCATTATTCTCTGTGGAGTGCGGCTCTGCGGGTGGAGGTTGGTGCCGGAGGCCCCATTATTCTCTATGTGGAGTGCGGGTGAAGGTCGGTGCTGGAGGCTCCATTATTCTCTATGCGGAGTGTGGCTCTGCGGGTGGAGGTCGGTGCTGGAGGCTCCATTATTCTCTATGTGGAGTGTGGGTGGAGGTCGGTGCTGGAGGCTCCATTATTCTCTATGTGAGTGTGGCTCTGCAGGTGGAGGTCGGTGCTGGAGGCTCCATTATTCTCTATGTGGAGTGCGGCTCTGCAGGTGGAGGTCGGTGCTGGAGGCTCCATTATTCTCTATGTGGAGTGCGGCTCTGCGGGTGGAGGTTGGTGCCGGGGGCCCCATTATTCTCTATGTGGAGTGTGGCTCTACAGGTGGAGGTCGGTGCTGGAGGCTCCATTATTCTCTATGTGGAGTGTGGCTCTGCAGGTGGAGGTCGGTGCTGGAGGCTCCATTATTCTCTATGCGGAGTGTGGCTCTGCGGGTGGAGGTCGGTGCCGGAGGCTCCATTATTCTCTATGTGGAGTGCGGGTGGAGGTCGGTGCTGGAGGCTCCATTATTCTCTATGCGGAGTGTGGCTCTGCGGGTGGAGGTCGGTGCTGGAGGCTCCATTATTCTCTATGTGGAGTGCGGCTCTGAGGGTGGAGGTCGGTGCTGGAGGCTCCATTATTCTCTATGCGGAGTGTGGCTCTGCGGGTGGAGGTCGGTGTCGGAGGCTCCATTATTCTCTATGTGGAGTGCGGGTGGAGGTTGGTGCTGGAGGCTCCATTATTCTCTATGTGGAGTGTGGCTCTGCAGGTGGAGGTCGGTGCTGGAGGCTCCATTATTCTCTATGCGGAGTGTGGCTCTGCGGGTGGAGGTCGGTGTCGGAGGCTCCATTATTCTCTATGTGGAGTGCGGGTGGAGGTTGGTGCTGGAGGCCCTATTATTCTCTATGTGGAGTGTGGCTCTGCGGGTGGAGGTCGGTGCTGGAGGCTCCATCATTCTCTATGTGAAGTGCGGCTCTGCGGGTGGAGGTCGGTGCTGGAGGCTCCATTATTCTCTATGTGGAGTGCGGCTCTGCGGGTGGAGGTCGGTGCTGGAGGCTCCATTATTCTCTATGTGGAGTGCGGCTCTGCGGGTGGAGGTCGGTGCTGGAGGCTCCATTATTCTCTATGTGGAGTGCGGCTCTGCGGGTGGAGGTCGGTGCTGGAGGCTCCATTATTCTCTATGTGGAGTGCGGCTCTGCGGGTGGAGGTTGGTGCCGGAGGCCCAATTATTCTCTATGTGGAGTGCGGGTGAAGGTCAGTGCTGGAGGCTCCATTATTTTCTATGCGGAGTGTGGCTCTGCGGGTGGAGGTCGGTGCTGGAGGCTCCATTAATCTCTATGTGAGTGTGGCTCTGCAGGTGGAGGTCGGTGCTGGAGGCTCCATTATTCTCTATGTGGAGTGCGGCTCTGCGGGTGGAGGTTGGTGCTGGAGGCTCCATTATTCTCTATGTGGAGTGTGGCTCTGCAGGTGGAGGTCGGTGCTGGAGGCTCCATTATTCTCTATGTGGAGTGCGGGTGGAGGTTGGTGCTGGAGGCTCCATTATTCTCTATGTGGAGTGTGGGTGGAGGTCGGTGCTGGAGGCTCCATTATTCTCTATGTGGAGTGTGGCTCTGTGGGTGGAGGTCGGTGCCGGAGGCTCCATTATTCTCTATGTGGAGTGCGGCTCTGCGGGTGGAGGTCGGTGCTGGAGGCTCCATTATTCTCTATGTGGAGTGCGGGTAGAGGTCGGTGCTGCAGGCTCCATTATTCTCTATGTGGAGTATGGCTCTGCGGGTGGAGGTCGGTGCTGGAGGCTCCATTATTCTCTATGTGGATTGTGGCTCTGCGGGTGTATGTCTGTGCCTGAGGCTCCATTATTCTTTATGTGGAGTGCTGGTGGAGGTCGGTGCTGGAGGCTCCATTATTCTCTATGTGGAGTGTGGCTCTGCAGGTGGAGGTCAGTGCTGGAGGCTCCATTATTCTCTATGTGGAGTGCGAGTGGAGGTCGGTGCTGGAGGCTCCATTATTCTCTATGTGGAGTGCGGGTGGAGGTCGGTGCTGGAGGCTCCATTATTCTCTATGTGGAGTACGGCTCTGCGGGTGGAGGTCGGTGCAGGAGGCTCCATTATTCTCTATGTGGAGTGGGGCTCTGCGGGTGGAGGTTGGTGCCGGAGGCCTCATTATTCTCTATGTGGAGTGTGGCTCTGCAGGTGGAGGTCGGTGCTGGAGGCTCCATTATTCTCTATGTGGAGTGTGGCTCTGCAGGTGGAGGTCGGTGCTGGAGGCTCCATTCTCTATGTGGAGTGTGGCTCTGCAGGTGTAGGTCGGTGCTGGAGATTCCATTATTCTTTATGTGGAGTGCTGGTGGAGGTTGGTGCCGGGGGCCCCATTATTCTCTATGTGGAGTGTGGCTCTGCAGGTGGAGGTCGGTGCTGGAGGCTCCATTATTCTCTATGCGGAGTGTGGCTCTGCGGGTGGAGATCGGTGCCGGAGGCTCCATTATTCTCTATGTGGAGTGCGGGTGGAGGTCGGTGCTGGAGGCTCCATTATTCTCTATGTGGAGTACGGCTCTGCGGGTTGAGGTCGGTGCTGGATGCTCCATTATTCTCTATGTGGAGTGTGGCTCTGCGGGTGGAGGTCGGTGCTGGAGGCTCCATTATTCTCTATGTGAGTGTGGCTCTGCAGGTGGAGGTCGGTGCTGGAGGCTCCATTATTCTCTATGTGGAGTGCGGCTCTGCGGGTGGAGGTCGGTGCTGGAGGCTCCATTATTCTCTATGTGGAGTGTGGCTCTGCAGGTGGAGGTCAGTGCTGGAGGCTCCATTATTCTCTATGTGGAGTGCGGGTGGAGGTCGGTGCTGGAGGCTCCATTAATCTCTATGTGGAGTGTGGGTGGAGGTCGGTGCTGGAGGCTCCATTATTCTCTATGTGGAGTGTGGCTCTGTGGGTGGAGGTCGGTGCCGGAGGCTCCATTATTCTCTATGTGGAGTGCGGCTCTGCGGGTGGAGGTCGGTGCTGGAGGCTCCATTATTCTCTATGTGGTGTGCGGGTGGAGGTCGGTGCTGGAGGCTCCATTATTCTCTATGTGGAGTACGGCTCTGCGGGTGGAGGTCGGTGCTGGAGGCTCCATTATTCTCTATGTGGAGTGGGGCTCTGCGGGTGGAGGTTGGTGCCGGAGGCCCCTTTATTCTCTATGTGGAGTGTGGCTCTGCAGGTGGAGGTCGGTGCTGGAGGCTCCATTATTCTCTATGTGGAGTGTGGCTCTGCAGGTGGAGGTCGGTGCTGGAGGCTCCATTATTCTCTATGTGGAGTGTGGCTCTGTGGGTGGAGGTCGGTGCCGGAGGCTCCATTATTCTCTATGTGGAGTGCGGCTCTGCGGGTGGAGTTCGGTGCTGGAGGCTCCATTATTCTCTATGTGGAGTGGGGCTCTGCGGGTTGAGGTCTGTGCCGGAGGCTCCATTATTCTCTATGTGAGTGTGGCTCTGCAGGTGTAGGTCGGTGCTGGAGGCTCCATTATTCTTTATGTGGAGTGCTGGTGGAGGTCGGTGCTGGAGGCTCCATTATTCTCTTTGTGGAGTACGGCTCTGCGGGTGGAGGTCGGTGCTGGAGGCTCCATTCTCTATTTGGAGTGGGGCTCTGCGGGTGGAGGTCGGTGCTGGAGGCTCCATTATTCTCTATATGGAGTGTGGCTCTGCAGGTGGAGGTCGGTGCTGGAGGCTCCATTATTCTCTATGTGGAGTGCGGGTGGAGGTCGGTGCTGGAGGCTCCATTATTCTCTATGTGGAGTACGGCTCTGCGGGTGGAGGTTGATGCCGGAGGCCCCATTATTCTCTATGTGGAGTGTGGCTCTGCAGGTGGAGGTCGGTGCTGGAGGCTCCATTATTCTCTATGTGGAGTGTGGCTCTGCTGGTGGAGGTCGGTGCTGGAGGCTCCATTATTCTCTATGTGGAGTGTGGCTCTGCAGGTGTAGGTCGGTGCTAGAGGCTCCATTATTCTTTATGTGGAGTGCTTTTGGAGGTCGGTGCTGGAGGCTCCATTATTCTCTATGTGGAGTGTGGCTCTGCAGGTGGAGGTCGGTGCTGGAGGCTCCATTATTCTCTATGTGGAGTGCGGGTGGAGGTCGTTGCTGGAGGCTCCATTATTCTCTATGTGGAATGCGGGTGGAGGGCGGTGCTGGAGGCTCCATTATTCTCTATGTGGAGTACGGCTCTGCGGGTGCAGGTCGGTGCTGGAGGCTCCATTATTCTCTATGTGGAGTGGGGCTCTGCGGGTGGAGGTTGGTGCCGGAGGCCCCATTATTCTCTATGTGGAGTGTGGCTCTGCAGGTGGAGGTCGGTGCTGGAGGCTCCATTATTCTCTATGTGGAATGTGGCTCTGCAGGTGGAGGTCGGTGCTGGAGGCTCCATTATTCTCTATGTGGAGTGCGGCTCTGCGGGTGGAGGTCTGTGCTGGAGGCTCCATTATTCTCTATGTGGAGTGGGGCTCTGCGGGTGTAGGTCGGTGATGGAGGCTCCATTATTCTCTATGTGAGTATGGCTCTGCAGGTGTAGGTCGGTGCTGGAGGCTCCATTATTCTCTATGTGGTGTGTGGCTCTGCAGGTGGAGGTCGGTGCTGGAGGCTCCATTATTCTCTATGTGAGTATGGCTCTGCAGGTGGAGGTCGGTGCTGGAGGCTCCATTATTCTCTATGTGGAGTGTGGCTCTGCAGGTGGAGGTCGGTGCTGGAGGCTCCATTATTCTCTATGTGGAGTGCGGCTCTGCGGGTGGAGGTCGGTGCTGGAGGCTCCATTATTCTCTATGTGGAGTGGGGCTCTGCGGGTGGAGGTCGGTGCTGGAGGCTCCATTATTCTCTATGTGAGTATGGCTCTGCAGGTGTAGGTCGGTGCTGGAGGCTCCATTATTCTCTATGTGGAGTGCGGGTGGAGGTCGGTGCTGGAGGCTCCATTATTCTCAATGTGGCGTGCGGCTCTGCGGGTGGAGTTCGGTGCTGGAGGCCCCATTATTCTCTATGTGGAGTGCGGCTCTGCGGGTGGAGGTCGGTGCTGGAGGCTCCATTATTCTCTATGTGGAGTTTGGCTCTGCGGGTGGAGGTTGGTGCCGGAGGCCCCATTATTCTCTATGTGGAGTGTGGCTCTGCAGGTGGAGGTCGGTGCTGGAGGCTCCATTTTTCTCTATGTGGAGTGCGGCTCTGCGGGTGGAGTTCGGTGCTGGAGGCCCCATTATTCTCTATGTCGAGTGCGGCTCTGCGGGTGGAGGTCGGTGCTGGAGGCTCCATTTTTCTCTATGTGGCGTGCGGCTCTGCGGGTGGAGTTCGGTGCTGGAGGCCCCATTATTCTCTATGTGGAGTGCGGCTCTGCGGGTGGAGGTCGGTGCTGGAGGCTCCATTATTCTCTATGTGGTGTGGGGCTCTGCGGGTGGAGGTTGGTGCCGGAGGCCCCATTATTCTCTATGTGGAGTGTGGCTCTGCAGGTGGAGGTCGGTGCTGGAGGCTCCATTTTTCTCTGTGGAGTGCGGCTCTGCGGGTGGAGTTCGGTGCTGGAGGCCCCATTATTCTCTATGTGGAGTGCGGCTCTGCGGGTGGAGGTCGGTGCTGGAGGCTCCATTATTCTCTATGTGGAGTGGGGCTCTGCGGGTGGAGGTTGGTGCCGGAGGCCCCATTATTCTCTGTGGAGTGTGGCTCTACGGGTGGAGGTCGATGCTGGAGGCTCCATTATTCTCTATGTGGAGTGCGGCTCTGCGGGTGGAGGTCGGTGCTGAAGGCTCCATTATTCTCTATGTGGAGTGCGGCTCTGCGGGTGGAGGTCGGTGCCGGAGGCCCCATTATTCTCTATGTGGAGTGCGGCTCTGCGGGTGGAGGTTGGTGCCGGAGGCTCCATTTTTCTCTATGTGGAGTGCGGCTCTGCGGGTGGAGGTCGGTGCTGGAGGCTCCATTATTCTCTATGTGGAGTGCGGCTCTGCGGGTGGAGGTCGGTGCTGGAGGCCCCATTTTTCTCTATGTGGAGTGCGGCTCTGCGGGTGTAGGTCGGTGCTGGAGGCTCCATTATTCTCCATGTGGAGTGTGGCTCTGCGGGTGGAAGTCGGTGCCGGAGGCTCCCCATGACTGGGCACAGGGGGAAGTAACCTTTTCAGAGCTGAGACTATCTTGGTGCTTTTTTGTTGTCACTTTCTAAGAATCATAGCATTTTGTTCCTTCTCCTCTGATAGATACAGGTATGGAAAACAGGAAGTAACGAAACACATATTGCAATGTCCCTTTCATGTCCCCACACGCAGTATAATGTACCCCACTACCGTCACCCCCCCACACAATATAATATTCCCACATTACTGCCATCCCCCACACAGTATAATGTTCCCCATTACCGTCACCCCCCCACACAGTATAATGTTCCCCCAGTACCGCCATCCCCCCCATACACAGTCTAATGTTCCCCTAGTACCCAGTATCAGCCCTTGGTTTATGCAGGACTCTGCTGTCTGTGCTGGTTCTCATCGTCCTTGATGAGTTTATTTGTGGGGTCAGTGAGGGTTTACAGTGTGGATGTAGCAGAGCCGTGTGTGCGAGGTGTATGGAGCAGAGCCGCGAGTGTGTGAGTTGTACGGAGCGGAGCCGCACGTGTACGAGGTGTACGGAGCGGAGCCGCACGTGTACGAGGTGTACGGAGCGGAGTCACACGTGTGTGTATGGAGCGGCGCCGCGTGTGTGTGAGGTGTATGGAGCGGAACCGCATGTGTATAAGGTTTACGGAGTGGAGCAATTTGTGTACAAGGTTTACAGAGCGTGGCCACGTGCGTATAAGGTGTACGAGGTTTACGGAGTGGAGCCATGTGTGTACTGAGTGGAGCCGTGTGTGTGCGAGGTGTACAGAACGGAGCCGTGTGTACAAGGCATAAAAAGCGGAACAGTGTGTGTAGGATGTATGCGGAGCCATACGTGTACAAGGTGTATGGTGGGGAGCATTCATACCTCTCAGTGGGACAGTCCCGATTTTGAGAGAGATACTGCCCCGGCTGGGAGCTTACTTTTCCCGCGGACACAGGAGTACACGGCGGAGCCCCGAGGACCACTTTAAAATTCGCACGTGACGTTCCACCGGAAGTGACGTGCTAGAAGCTGACCGGAAATGAGGTAATTTTGGGAGGAGATTGTGACGGAACCATGGAGGCACTTCAGGGAATGCTTCAGATCCATCACAGTGTCCTCCTCCAACAGCACGGATAGCAGGATCACCTTGAACTCGGGGATGCCGGCCATGTGAGCGGATCATGATATGTCCTGCATCGGGAGGCTCAGGTGGGCACTACAGTGGGAGTTGGGCTGCTATAGTATCTTAATAGAATCTTTCTTTCTCTCTTTATCTCTCTAATCTTTCTTTTTTCTGTCACTCTCTGTTCTTTCTTCTTTCTTTTCTTTCTTTCTCTGTTCTTTCTTTTCTTTCTTTCTCTGTTCTTTCTTTCTTTCCCCTCTTTCTCTCTCTCTCTCTGTTATTTCTTTCTCTCTCTGTTTTCTTTTTTCTCTCTGTTCTTTCTTTCTTTTCCTCAGTACCAGTCAGCGTGCCCACAGTATCAGTAGAATAAGGGGGGGTAGGAAACTAGGTGGCACTTGTCACTTTCAGTCTCTCATACTTTTTATTGGTGTATAATCATATGCCCTGAGCACCCCCATAAAGAGGGCCAGCCCCAGACAACAGGTTACTAACAAATCACTATTACTATCAGTCCAAGTGGACAATTATATACGTAAAGGTAATGATTTCCCTGTGCCAAGCAGTGCGGAGGATCAGAATACACTGAGGAGACCAGAGCAGCGGGGTTTGGGGAGAATAATTATATGGGGCCCATTACATTGTATGAAGTAATATATGGGGCCCATTATACTGTATGAAGTAATATATGGGGCCCATTATACTGTATGAAGTAATATATGGGGCCCATTACACTGTATGAAGTAGTATATGGGGCCCATTATACTGTATGAAGTAATATATGGGGCCCATTACACTGTATGAAGTAGTATATGGGGCCCATTATACTGTATGAAGTAATATATGGGGCCCATTACACTGTATGAAGTAGTATATGGTGCCCATTACACTCTATGATGCAGTATATGCTGCCCATTATACTGTATGCAGTAATATATGGGGCCCATAATACTGTATCGAGTATTATGTGGGGATAGGGGATGACTTTGTTTGTTGTGGATCTGACCGCTGGGACCCCCATGATCCTAGGTAACATAGCTTTGAAGAGCTCCATGTAAATGGAGCTGTGGTCAATCATACGCACTGTGGTGTCATTCACATGTGGCTCTTCAAATAACTCCTTAAAGAGAGTGATATGGGGACCACAAAGTATAGCAAAAATTCACTGATCGGGGTGAGGAGTGTTATAGTTTGTGTGCTGGTGGGATTTGTGTGGCAGGGCTGCATTTTTGTCCCAGTCCGGCCCTGTGCCAGGCCTACCATTGTCATTAATGACCCCTGTTCTGGATATTTCTGTGTTGTTCTTGTATGTGCGTGTGATGGCGCTGACATCCTTGTGTTTGGACACCTTTTTTTTCTATTTATCTAAATCATAATGTCCACTATTGTACTCAGTTTTACAGGATAGATATGAAAACTTACTTTGTGTGCGAGGGGGGGGGCGTCATTTTGCTGCTCGCCTCAGGCAGCAGAGAGGCTAGGTTCACCCCTGCACATGATTACTTCCAAAGTCAGAAACATCCCTCTGATACTTCTTAGTTTTTGCTGTTACAATTTCTTTCTCCCACTTTTGAAAATCACAGTCCAAATCCTTATTGAATTTGGATACTGCCTCAGGGGACATATTAGCAAATAACTGATCCTGAATCTGATTAATATCAGCCTCTATATCCAAGAGAGTATTTGAATTCATTTTGATTAAGAAATCCATAAAGCCTTTAGAGCAGGTTGACGATAGAGACTCCCATTGTTTTTTAAAACCTTCGTCCTCAATAGTGAACGAGGGGAATACTTGTATGCGTAGACCTCTTGGTATTAGTCCCTTAGCAAGATAACGCTCTGAAAAGGCTTTATTCCACCAAATACGAGTTTTTCTGTTGCAAAGATGTTTTAATTTGGTCTCCATTTCATCCGTTTCTCTGGAATTAAAAGCAACATTTTTCTCCTCGCCAAACACTTCAAACCAAACACTAGTTTACTGAGCCAAGTTTTCTCCCAGGCTCTACAATCCATCCGTTCGGGAAACTTAGCTGTGAAAACACACAGTATACATAGAATTTTACAAAAGCCGACACCATGGGTAAATATAGTAATCATGCTCATAAGTAGAGCAAGGGTGACTCCCTACACAATTGAGACCTACAAAAATAAAGGAGCATAATACCCTTAGTAATAATGCAAATAAAGATAAAAAAGTGTGTATTTTATTGCACAATCAATGACAAAAACAAAAAAACAAAACACAAAAAAACCATAAAAGTTAAACAGAATAGTAACAGAAGTGGAGTCTAGGTGAGGATACAAAAAATCTGGACTAGATCACATTGCACAAAGTTATAAGCACCAAAGTCTAAGCAATCCACAATAATGTATGCATTGTAAATTTTCTAAAGTAGATCACACCAACGCATGACCAAAAAAGGCAAACACCAATGTGGTTGCCAAGCGTCAGTGAGATACCACAATAGATAAGTAAGTAATCCTTTGAAAAAATTGTTGTAACTTCAGGTAAAAATTACCATATAATCAATGAAGCCATTCAATAGGAGGACAAGCAGGCATTATGGGGAAGAAAAACCTAAAGCCACTACTCCCTTACTAAAGTGCGGGAAATAGTGCAGGTGTCACGCTCTGCGAGCGGAAGGACATGGGACTCAGCGAGGACCATGGCCTGAGCAAACCGTCACGCTCGCGCCTTGGCTGAATGGCGCGAGCCGGGGGGTTGTGGCCCCACTGTGCCACAAACCCGACTACCCTGGAAGGGGCGTTACTACGACAGCTACCTCGGTCTTCACTGGAGCCTCTGATGATGAGTTCAGGCTTGTGCGGCAGGTAGCTGTCGGGTGCCACTCCAGGGTGGTGTCTGGCTGTGGCTGCTGATCCCACTCGGGGACAAGTCACTTGGACAGGTGTGACTAACAGGCAGGCTGAGACACTGGGCAAGCAGGCACGGCTTGGTACACTGGCAGGCACGGCTTGGAGGCACGGCTTGGAGACACTGGGCAAGCGGGCACGGCTTGGAGACACTGGGCAAGTGGGCACGGCTTGGAGACACTGGGCAAGCGGGCACAGCTTGGAGACACTGAACAAGCGGACACGGCTTGGAGACACTGGGCAGGTAGGTGACGGCTTGAGACACAGAGCAAGCAGGAGTGGTATATGAGAGAACAGGTTTGGACCTGTTCACACAGGTGGTGCAGGTATGGATATAGGCAGGAAGGAGTGGAATATGAAGGAACAGGTTTGGACCTGTTCACACAAGAGGTGCAGGTATGGATATAGGAAGGAAGGAGTGGAATATGAAGGAACAGGTTTGGACCTGTTCATACTAGAGGTGCAGGTATGGATATAGGCGGGAAGGAGTGGAATATGAAGGAACAGGTTTGGACCTGTTCACACAAAGTGTGGAGTAGGCGGAGCCGCAGGAGTGCGGAGTAGGCTGGGCTCCAATGGAGCCGTGCAGGCAGAGCGGCTAGAGAGCCGTGCAGGCAGAGCAGCTAGAGAGCTGTGCAGGCAGAGCGGCTAGAGAGCCGAGCAGACAGAGCTGCGAGGGTGCAGATGCACAGATAAAGCTGCGAGGGTGCAGATGCACAGATAAAGCTGTGAGGGTGCAGATGCACAGATAAAGCTGCGAGGGTGCAGATGCACAGATAAAGCTGCGAGGGTGCAGATGCACAGATAAAGCTGCGAGGGTGCAGATGCACAGATAAAGCTGTGAGGGTGCAGATGCACAGATAAAGCTGCGAGGGTGCAGATGCACAGATAGAGCTGTGAGGGTGCAGATGCACAGACAGGGAGGACACAAGGAAAGACGCGGCAGAGAAGGAACTACAAACGAGACTGACAGACAGAGGTAAGACTGAGTTCAGACAGAGGCACAGGGACAAAGACACAAGGGCCAGGATATTCTGCCTCCTGGCAGGCAGACAGAGAACAGACAAGGCACTGGGAACAAGAGTCAAGGACCAGGATATTCTGCCTCCTGGCAGGCGGACAGAGAAATGCTAGGCAAGGTACCAAGACACAGAAATACGCAGTAAGAGCCTTCAGAGAAGGCAAGACATAGGACAGGGCCTGGCTAGCTCAGCAGCAAGGAGCTAACTGAGTTTACACATTGCTCAGGCAAAGGTCAGTGGGTGTGGCGAAACTAAATAGTCAAGGGCCCTAGGTGATTGGTCAGGGAAATATTACACAGGTGCACCCTGACTGCATAAGAACCAGAGAGTTCAGGCACCGCCCCCCTATACACACAGTCAGGAAACATGAAGAGCAGAGGCACAGGGCTGGCAACAGACAGAATTCACAGCATGGCTTGAAGCAGAAAGTAAGTTGGTGTGCGGGGGATGGGAGGCCATGCAGTGATGCCAGCAGGGTTGTTACAGTACCCCCCCTTTACAGCCCCTCTTCTTCAAGCCTGCCAGAATGACGAGAAGAAGGAGTATGGGACCACACACAGTCCAGGTTGACACGACATCCTTCAGGTAGGATGGAGTATGTGTGCCATCAGGTATCCCAGATTGCCCGGTTTCTTGGTGCCCAAGGGAGTCAGTTTCCAACACAGAGGGTACAAAGACTTCTTCCTCAATTGGCAAAAGGCAGGGACCAGGCAGCTTCAGACTTCGCCCCTACATCCGGCAGCCAGCTAGAAACATAAGACACCTTCACTGAGTCCGACTTCAGCCCGACATGCCAGAAAAATTGGACCTCCTCCTCCCGGTTGGTGAGAAATGGAGATACGTTGGGTCACTGTTCCAACCTCTTCACCCACCTGCCAAATGGAAGCTGGAGGCATACATACAGGGAGCCACTTCAGCCTGTTACCCTGAAAAACTGGGCCTCCTCTACCAGGTTAGAGGGTGAGAAAATCTCTGTCTCAGTATCTTCACTCACTGGCCACACAGGGGTTGAAGGCATATATTTAGGACCCATCTTCTGCCCGTAATCCAGGGGAGGACAATCAAGAGACAGGGATGCTCTAGGGAGCAGAACACTGGTATAGTCGCTGGGGATGTGTGAGGAGACCGAGACCGCCTCCCCCTCTTCAGAGGCATCCTCACACCTTGACCCTGCGACTAGCAAACCAGGCGAAGAAGACGACCTTGCTGACTGAATGCGACGCAAGGGAACCAGACACCTCTTGTCACTTGGTTGTTTCAAGTGTGGTGCCTTGCTGGGTCTCCAAACATAAATGGGCATCAGGATCTCTGGTTCAGAATGACCCATGGGCATACCAGACAGCCAATGGAAGACGAACTTCGTATACAAAGCTCCGACCTGGAGCTGTAGTTGTCCTTGCAGGACTAGACTGTTCTCAAGTAGGGCTCGGCCACCTCGAGACAATGCCCACGCCGGCTTCGGGAGCTGTACAACAGAGACCACACACTGACTCCGTATGGCTGGCGGTTTATACACATCAAAGCTCCCTGAAGACAGAGAAACAGTCATTGGCTTCACAAGACAGAGACCGTCAGGATGTTCCTTCACCAGACCTGATTGTGGCTGCAAGCTTTCCAGCCGCTTTTCCTTAGACCGCTTGGATCTTACACAGGAGGCCGACTTGGCAGGCTGTGGAACAGGAGTGTCAAAGACGGTCACAGGCGGTTGAGATGATTCACCCACAGGTTCCTCTCGTCTGGTCTGTCTCTGGAAGCTTGGAAGGGAAGACTTTTCAAGAGCAGCTGGACGAGACATGTCGAACACTTTACGGAAGGCCACCAGGAATGCCCCCAGGCTCATGACGACAGGGTCCCCTGCTTCCCAAAGGGGACAGATCCACATCAAGGCATCACCAGCTAGGTAGGACATGATGTATCCCACCTTGACCCGGTCAGAGGGGAAACAAGCTGCATTCTGCAGGATGTAGTGCAAGCACTTTTTCAGGAACCCTTGGCACTTTTTAGGGTCCCCACAGAACCTAGGTGGGTCTGCTGGGTCGTGCTCTTCATAGGCCAGGAGCTGATTGTAGAGGGCATTGGAGACGATGATTGGTTCAGAGGTCTCCACAATCGGAACCATGCAGGATGGAACAAATTCCTCTGGTTGCTCATACTGGCATACAAGTTCCTGACGCTCTGCGAGCGGAGGGACATGGGACTCAGCGAGGACCATGGCCTGAGCAAACTGTCACGCTCATGCCTTGGCTGAATGGCGAGAGCCGGGGGGTTGTGGCCCCACTGTGACACAAACCAGACTACCCTGGAAGGGGCGATACTACGACAGCTACCTCGGTCTTCACTGGAGCCTCTGATGGTGAGGTCAGGCTTGTGCGGCAAGTAGCTGTCGGGTGCCACTCCAGGGTGGTGTCTGGCTGTGGCTGCTGATCCCACTCAGGGACAAGTCACTTGAAAAGGTGTGACTAACAGGCAGGCTGAGACACTGGGCAAGCAGGCACGGCTTGGTACACTGGCAGGCAGGCACGGCTTGGAAGCATGGCTTGGAGACACGGCTTGGAGACACTGGGCAAGCGGGCACAGCTTGGTACACTGGCAGGCAGGCACGGCTTGGAGACACTGGGCAAGCGGGCACGGCTTGGAGACACTGGGCAAGCAGGCACGGCTTGTAGACACTGGGCAAGCGGACACGGCTTGGAGACACTGGGCAGGTAGGTGACGGCTTGCGACACAGAGCAAGCAGGAGTGGTATATGAGAGAACAGGTTTGGACCTGTTCACACAGGAGGTGCAGGTATGGATATAGGCAGGAAGGAGTGGAATATGAAGGAACAGGTTTCGACCTGTTCACACAAGAGGTGCAGGTATGGATATAGGCAGGAAGGAGTGGAATATGAAGGAACAGGTTTGGACCTGTTCACACAAAGTGTGGAGTAGGCGGAGCCGCAGGAGTGTGGAGTAGGCTGGGCTCCAAGGGAGCCAGGCAGGCAGAGCGGCTAGGGAGCCATGCAGGCAGAGTGGCTAGAGAGCTGTGCAGGCAGAGTGGCTAGAGAGCCGTGCAGGCAGAGCGGCTAGAGAGCCGTGCAGGCAGAGCGGCTAGAGAGCCGAGCAGACAGAGCTGCGAGGGTGCAGATGCACAGATAAAGCTGCGAGGGTGCAGATGCACAGATAAAGCTGCGAGGGTGCAGATGCACAGTTAAAGCTGCGAGGGTGCAGATGCACAGATAAAGCTGTGAGGGTGCAGATGCACAGATAAAGCAGCCAGGGTGCAGATGCACAGATAAAGCTGCGAGGGTGCAGATGCACAGATAAAGCTGCGAGGGTGCAGATGCACAGACAGGGAGGACACATGGAAAGACACGGCAGAGAAGGAACCACAAACGAGACTGACAGACAGAGGTAAGACTGAGTTCAGACAGAGGCACAGGGACAAAGACACAAGGGCCAGGATATTCTGCCTCCTGGCAGGCAGACAGAGAACAGACAAGGCACTGGGAACAAGAGTCAAGGACCAGGATATTCTGCCTCCTGGCAGGCGGACAGAGAAATGCTAGGCAAGGTACCAAGACACAGAAATACGCAGTAAGAGCCTTCAGAGAAGGCAAGACATAGGACAGGGCCTGGCTAGCTCAGCAGCAAGGAGCTAACTGAGTTTACACATTGCTCAGGCAAAGGTCAGTGGGTGTGGCGAAACTAAATAGTCAAGGGCTCTAGGTGATTGGTCAGGGACATATTACGCAGGTGCACCCTGACTGCATAAGAACCAGAGAGTTCAGGCGCCGCCCCCCTATACACACAGTCAGGAAACATGAAGAGCAGAGGCACAGGGCTGGCAACAGACAGAATTCACAGCATGGCTTGAAGCAGAAAGTAAGTTGGTGTGCGGGGGATGGGAGGCCATGCAGTGATGCCAGCAGGGTTGTTACAGCAGGCAAGGTACATAGTATATATAGGTGCTTACCCAAGTAGATGAATGTGTGCGGTGATCAGCCAGGACCTTGCCCCAAGGCACGTTTCGATCACTGGGCTTCCTCGGGGGGCGATAGGGAAGTCATTATGTACCTTTTTATATCCTAAAGTCCAGGTGTATCTGGTTAATGCGCCATGGTCCAGCGGCACATGTGAGGTGAAACTCTGCCTACTAATGCGTCACTTCCTGCCCTCCAATGACGATGCGCTCCAAGGGAAAATTCCTCTGACGTCAGTGGAACGCAACGCCACCATAAGGAGGCCTTCAGCGACGCAGGCAGAACGGGAACACCTCCACATGCGCACACCGTGGGAGACATGTTGGTAAAGGGCAGGAAACTATGGGCATACGCAATTATGTGGAGATAAATCCAAAAAGAGTGGTCCACATAGAGTAGTGGCTTAATTTTAGATAAACTATCATAGATAAAGGAGTAAAACAGCATAATATAATGCTACATAAGAAAATAGATCATAATAACTGCACAATGTACATATATATATGTCTAAAAAGATAACAATATGTGTATGTATAAAGACATGTATGTAATACACCTATTGCAGAATGCATTAGTTTCACAATATTTGATAGTATGTAAACACACAGATGGAATTAATAAGATCCGACATAAGCATAACATCAAAACTTTTTCGACTGCACCATAATTGTAACCCTGCCGAGTTGAAATTTATTGGTATAGACCGTGTTCGGTGCGGTATTAGGGGAGGTAATTTAAAACGTATATTGGCCCAGGTTGAATGTCAGTGGATCGTCACTTTGGGTACACTATCCCCTGGTGGTCTCAATGAAAAACTTTCATTTGTTCCCTTCTTATAAGGGTGTTTACTTCCCCACTGTTTTCCTTCTTTTCTTCTTTTATTTTCCTTCGGATTTCTTCACCTTTCTGTCTTCTCTGGATTTTATTTATTTTTCGTTGTGTATTTTGATTTTAATTGCATTTCTTTGTTTTTTTATTATTATAGTAATGATTCCTCAATGTAGTATATGTATATCCTTTCTGGTCCTGGATTTCTGGGTATCTTTGGGCAAGAAATCGACTGATCTTTTCCTTGGGCCACCTATCAAGTCGAAATGGTTCAAGAGTGAAGTCCCAATTTATGATTAACCACCATATCTATGGAGTTAATGCATTTAATCTTTTGATGTAATGCTTATGTCGGATCATATTAATTCCATCTGTGTGTTTACATACTATCAAATATTGTGAAACTAATGCATTCTGCAATAGGTGTATTACATAGATATGTCTTTATACATACACATATTGTTACCTTTTTATACATATATATAATATGTACATTGTGCATTTATTATGATCTATTTTCTTATGTAGCATTACATTATGCTGTTTTACTTTATCTATGATTGTTTATCTAAAATTACGCCACTACTCTATGTGGCCCACTTTTTTTTTATATACCTCCACATAATTGCGTATGCCCATAGTTTCCTGCCCTTTACCAACATGTCTCCCGTGGTGTGCGCTTGTGGAGGCGTTCCCGTTCTGCCTGCGTCGCTGAAGGCCTCCTTAAGGTGGAGCTGCGTTCCACTGACGTCAGAGGGATTTTCCCTTGGAGCGCATCATCATCGGAAGGCCGGAAGTGATGCATTAGTAGGCGGAGTTTCACCTCACATGCGCCGCTGGACCGCGGCGCATTAATCAGATACACCTGGACTTTAGGATATAAAAAGGTACACAATATGACTTCCCTAACACCCCCCGAGGAAGCCCAGTGAGTGAAACGTGCATTGGGGCACGGTCCTGGCTGATCACCACGCATATTCATGCACTTTGGTAAGCACCTATACTTATATATACATATACTAGCTGAAAAGCCCGGCGCTGCCCGGGCATAGTAACTAACTGTGGTTAGTTATAACAAATTATAATTATCCTCCATCCCGTAGACCCGTGCCCATATACCCGTCATACATATCCACCATCCCATAGGCCCGTGCCCATATACCCATCATACATATCCTCCATCCGATAGTCCCATGCCCATATACCCATCATACATATTCGCCATCCCATAGTCGAGTGCCCATATACCCATCACACATTCTTCATCTCATAGTCCCATGCCCATATACCCATCATACATATCCTCCATCCCATAGTCCCGTGCCCATATACCCATCATACATATCTGTCATCCCATAGGCCCATGCCCATATACCCATCATACATATCCTCCATCCCATAGTCGAGTGCCCATATACCCATCACACATCCTTCATCTCATAGTCCCATGCCCATATACCCATCACACATGCTCCATCCCATAGTCCCTTGCCCATATACCCATCACACATCCTCCATCCCACATCCTCCATCCCATAGTCCCATGCCCATATACCCATCACATATCCTCCATCCAATAGTCCCATGCCCATATACCCATCATACATATCCTCCATCCCATAGTCGAGTGCCCATATACCCATCAGACATCCTTCATCTCATAGTCCAATGCCCATATACCCATCACACATACTCCATCCCATAGTCCCGTGCCCATATAACCATCACATCCTCCATTCCATAGTCCCATGCCCATATACCCATCATACATATCCTCCATCCCATAGTCCAGTGCCCATATACCCATCACACATCCTCCATCCCATAGTCCCGTGCCCATATACCCATCATACACATCCTCCATCCCATAGTAACGTGCCCAATACCCATCATACATCCTCCATCCCATAGTAGAGTGCCCATATACCCATCATACACATCCTCCATCCCATAGGCCCGTGCCCATATACCCATCATACACATCCTCCATCCCATAGTCCCGTGCCCATATATACCCATCATACATATCCGCCATCCCATAGTCCCGTGCCCATATACCCGTCATACATATCCTCCATCCCATAGTCCAGTGTCCATATACCCATCACACATCCTCCATTCCATAGTCAACCATTATGACATCATAATGAGCGGCGGGGCTTGCAACCTATGATGACATCAGCGTCGCCATGGCAACCATTGTGACATCATAATGAGGGGCGGGGCTTGACACGCACACACTTTTTCCCCAGTATGTAGATAGGGGCATTATGACATCATAATGAGGGGCGGGGCTTGACGCGCACACACTTTTTCCTCAGTATGTAGACAGGGACAAAATTGTTTGGTGAATTGGAACGCGCGGGGTTAAAATTTCACCTCACAACATAGCTTAGTACGCTCTCGGGGTCCAGACGTATGACTGTGCCAAATTTTGTGGCTGTAGCTGCGACGGTGCGGATGCCTATCCTGGACATACACACACACACATACTGTACATACACACACACATACATAGATACATACATACATACACACACTTGAGCTTTATATATTAGACTAGCTGAAGAGCCCGGCGCTGCCCAGGCATAGTAACTAACTGTGATTAGTTATAGCAAATTATAATTATCCTCCATCCCATAGTCCCGTGCCCATATACCCAAAATACATATCAACGATCCCATAGGCCCGTGCCCATATACCCATCATACATATCCTCCATCCCATAGTCGAGTGCCCATAAACCCATCACACATCCTCCATCCCATAGTCCCATGCCTATATACCCATCATACATATTCTCCATCCCATAGTCCCGTGCCCATATACCCATCATACATAGCCGCCATCTCATAGTCCTGTGCCCATATACCCATCATACATATCCTCCATCCCATAGTCGAGTGCCCATATACCCATCACACATCCTCTATCCCATAGTCCCATGCCCATCATACATATTCTCCATCCCATATTCTCATGCCCATATACCCATCATACATATTCTCCATCCCATAGTCCCATGCCCATATACCCATCATACATATTCGC
This sequence comes from Dendrobates tinctorius, assembly GCF_039654945.1. NCBI lineage: Eukaryota > Metazoa > Chordata > Amphibia > Anura > Dendrobatidae > Dendrobates > Dendrobates tinctorius. The sequence goes on along the minus strand of NW_027361687.1, from coordinate 92,572,526 downwards.
CATCCCATAGTCGAGTGCCCATATGCCCATCACACATCCTTCATCTCATAGTCCCATGCCCATATACCCATCATACATATCCTCCATCCCATAGTCCCGTGCCCATATACCCATCATACATATCCGCCATCTCATAGTCCCGTGCCCATATACCCGTCATACATATCCTCCATCCCATAGTCCAGTGCCCATATACCCATCACACATCCTCCATCCCATAGTCCCGTGCCCATACATATCCGCCATCCCATAGTCCCGTGCCCATATACCCGTCAAACATATCCTCCATCCCATAGTCCAGTGCCCATATACCCATAACACATCCTCCATCCCATAGTCCCGTGCCCATATACATATCCGCCATCCCATAGTCCCGTGCCCATATACCCGTCATACATATCCTCCATCCCATAGTCCAATGCCTATATACCCATCACACATCTTCCATCCCATGGTCAACCATTATGATATCATAATGAGCGGCGGCAGGGCTTGCAACCTATGATGACATCAGAGTCGCCATGGCAACCGTTGTGACATCATAATGAGGGGCGGGGCTATACACGCACACACTTTCCCCAGTATGCAAATAGGGGCATTATGACATCACAGTGAGGGGCGGGGCTTGACACGCACACACTTTTTCCCCCAGTATGTAGATAGGGGCAACATTGTTAGGTGAATTGGAACGCGCGGGGTTAAAATTTCGCCTCACAACATAGCTTAGGACGCTCTCGGGGTCCAGACGTGTGACTGTGCCGAATTTTGCGGCTGTAGCTGCGACGGTGCGGATGCCAATCCCGGACATACACACACATACACACGTGCATACACACGTGCATACACACATACATATACACTTTGAGCTTTATATATTAGATATACTATTAGCTGCAGAGCCCGGCGCTGCCCAGGCATAGTAACTAACTGTGGTTAGTTATAGCAAATTATAATTATCCTCCATCCCATAGTCCTGTGCCCATGTACCCACCATACATATCCACGATCCCACAGGCCCGTGCCCATATACCCATCATACATATCCTCCATCCCATAGTCGAGTGCCATATACCCATCACACATCCTCCATCCCATAGTCCCATGCCCATATACCCATCATACATATTCGCCATCCCATAGTCGAGTGCCCATATACCCATCACACATCCTTCATCTCATAGTCCCATGCCCATATACCCATCATACATATCCTCCATCCCATAGTCCCGTGCCCATATACCCATCATACATATCCTCCATCCCAGTGTCCATATACCCATCACACATCTTCCATCCCATAGTCAACCATTGTGACATCTTAATGAGCGGCGGGGCTTGCAACCTATGATGACATCAGCGTCGCCATGGCAACCATTATGACATCATACTGAGGGGCGGGGCTTGATACACACACACTTTTTCCCCATTATGTAGATAGGGGCAAAATTGTTTGGTGAACTGGAACGCGCGGGGTTAAAATTTCGCCTCACAGCATAGCCTAGGACACTCTCGGGGTCCAGACATGTGACTGTGCCAAATTTTGTGGCTGTAGCTGCGACGGTGCGGATGCCAATCCCGGACATACACACATACATACATACATACATACATACACACACTTGAGCTTTATATATTAGATGTACCTTTCCCGCACTTTAGTAAGGGAGTAGTGGCTTTAGGCTTTTCTTCCCCATAATGCCTGCCTGTTCTCCTATTGAATGGCTTCATTGATTATATGGTAATTTTTACCTGAAGTTAGAACAATTTTTTCAAAGGATTACTTACTCATCTATTTTGGTATCTCACTGACGCTTGGCAACCACATTGATGTTTGACTTTTTTGGTCATGCGTTGGTGTGATCTACTTTAGAAAATTTGCTATGTATACATTATTGTGGATTGCTTAGACTTTGGTGCTTATAACTTTGTGCAATGTGATCTAGTCCAGATTTTTTGTATCCTCACCTAGACTCCACTTCTGTTACTATTCTGTTAAACTTTTATGGTTTTTTGTGTTTTCTTTTTTTGTGTTTGTCATTGATTGTGTAATAAAATACATACTTTATCTTTATTTGCATTATTATTAAGGGTATTATGCCCCTGGTTGCAAGTAGGTCTGACATTCAGCGGTTGGACCTCCGGTGCAGTGCCACCTGCACTTGGGCTGGCTTCTAGGTCACCAGGGACCTGGTGAGGCACTGGCTCTGTGGCTTTTTGCACTAGTGCAGCAATCAATTAGGCCTTAGTTTTGCCTGTGGAGTCAATCTGTTGATGCATGCAAAGGTCAATAAGAGTATCCTTGGTTTGCTTCTTATACCAGGCCTCTCTAAAAGCAGCCATAGTTGTAAAATAAAAGATAGGACAGAAAAACGAAGAGAAGGGGAGAGGATGACTGCTATACACACCATATTGTCTCAGCACTAATAAACACTGAGTTCGTTCTCCAAAACTTTTTGCGCATGGTCCTCGCAAAAACCGTGCAAGTTTTTATTGAGAGGAATGATCGCTCAAACCAGATCACTAATGCTATATTATTCCACTGCTCTGCCACCAATATGTCAGGAACTGGGGGGGGTGTGGTTGCCCCCTGTTGTCAGGGATTTACTATATCCTACTATATCCACCAGCTCCTCGTTTTATATTAAAACCAATATCGGGTCAGGAGCCTACCCAAAATGTAGCGTAATTAGCGCGAAGGTCGTGGCAGTATGTTTATAGAGCAAGGAAAAGCAAAATTAGTATATTTATAGGTTTACTCCAGAAAATATAGGCAGTGTTAACAAAAATTTAAAAGATGTTACAAAAGAGACAAGATGCAGTACATACAGACAATTACAAAATGAAATCAATTAAAATAAGAACTTACACATCTCAGTCAATGGCATGCTGTGTGAAGGAAGGGGAAGGGGAAAGGTGACAGAGCAAGAGGTCACAATGCACAGTTTTCCATAGCTGATTCCCCGAGCAAAAGACAGATTCTTTGTCTGTGCCTCTGAGCTTTATACCTTTGCCCAAAACCAAGGGTCCCCCCCCTCGATGACCTCACAGCGTGGGCTGGTTACACCCCCTTTAAAAAGTTACTAAAAAACTTCTGTTTGTCATAACTCTGGGTGGAAACCTCGGAAAGAGACGGCAGGGGTATCATTTTTCTTATTACGACATTACCTTTCTTTTGATACCAAACATCATATATCTATGAAATGGGAAGCATATACCCTCTACTCGATTTCTGGTGGGCGCAGAAGCCCAAAAACGCCACTGTAAATTGCTTTAATCATGCAGATTCCAAAAATATAAGCTGCCTGCCTCTATGATTATCCTATATTATCATATTCGAGTTTGAATGAACAAAGGAGAATTTAAACCCATGTGCTAGAAGAACTGCCCTTAACCAGTTAGGGTCATTGTTCGTCGTCGAGTTCCTGCCGCTGCACAGGGGGAATCTCAAGCCATGTCCTCTGTGATCTCCCATTCTTCTTCTTGCTCAGCAGAGACATCAGTTGCAACATCTTGCTCAGGCCAATGCTCTGCATTTGGTTGCTGCTGCTGTTGTCCCAGGTTCAGCTATACCATCCAGCATTAGTCAGCGGCAAGCTCTGTCAGAGCCGGTTTTTAGTGCCGCTGGTGGAATTATAACAGATAAGTGCATCAAAATGATCAAGGGCTGGATTGGGCAAGACTTCTGTACACCTCCAAATGAAACCACTGAAATTTAACCTTAAATGCATTATCTTTTTTGTGAGGTGTATTCTCAGACACCAGGGCAAAGGGATTGCGTGATGCAAAAGTAACTCAATTTTTGGCAAGGTTATTATATAATATTTCTATTTGTATCACTGTCTCTGAGCTGATGCTAGGGACTGTTAGGGCTGGCGGAACGCACCAAATTATAAAATATTTGTAGGTGCGTTCACAGCCCGGGGTCCACCGTGCAGAGGTGGTACACTGCTGCTAGATAATGGCAGAAGTATAAAGCTGTGTGGAAAGGTCACACGTGGGTTACGTCACCCAGTGTGAACAGGAGCGAACTCTGTTAATTCACAGAGCCGCATGACCGCTGAACGTAGATGCCGGAGCCTGTTTAGCTCACAGAGCCCGGCCAAAAGAGTGCACAGTGTACGGCCACAGAACTCTACCCCAAGGACACGGGGTTAGAGTCCCTCTAGGCCCACTGAGTGTGCGGCGTCGCTGCCGCGAACGCCGCTATAGACGCTGGCTAAGAAGTGTGAAGCACGTGCACTGAGGCGTGCCGAGTCAATGGTGAGGACTAATGCCTGACTCAAACACTGACCTACCTACGAATAAGCCTGGGCGCTAGCAGGCTAGGCTGCACAACACATGCGTACCAAGGGTAGTGGTTTCTTAATGAGTCATTCACCAGAGACATTCATACGTGCATACATCACTCACTCCTCATAGTCTGGAAATACAGTCTATCCTAGTGCATGGTCGAGCGGCCATGCAAGCCTTTTATAGCCGCGAGTGTCCGGGACCTTACTGGCTTCTCGGATGGGCCAATCCGAACACGAGCAGGACCTGAGCACGTGACCTTCGATCTCCAATGGAAGATCACTCCACGGGCATGCTCAGTGGCCCGGCCTGGGGACTTAGTCCCTGGAGAATCTCGCTGCTGAGCAGCATGCATTGCCATAGCTGTGCCAGAGGTGGCAGCAGCAAGCAAACACACAGAGCTGGTCTGGGCAGAGTGCCAGGACCAACGAGTTTGCTGAGCAACCTCCTCTGCGGCAGGAGAGGAATGGGAGTCTGCCGGAAGCAAGGCTCGGGATTCCCGCTGTGCAGCAACAGGAACCCGACGCCTAACAGGGACAAATATATCTCGTCAAACACATTGTGGCTTGATATCTATGAACCTGTGTTCGCCCCTCCCTTTTGTTATTTTCATTCATACATGGCTTCACATTTGAAATTTAGTTGTTTAATTTCAGTATGGTTTCTCATTAAGTCTCCTCATTGTCCACGGCTACATGACCAGGGTTAACGTGTTCTGTGTTGCTACAGGCAGTCCAATTTTTGGCAAGGGTGTCCATGATGCCCATAGTTTATTTTTTAAAAAAGGTACCCCCCATTGGGGAATTATTTGTCAGCTCATGCACTGCATTACAAGTCTCATAGACCCACATCCCTACATTGGGCCTACTTGTTTACTGGGTTTCCTGCAATGTCTCTTCCTTATCTCCGACTACATGACCTAGATGATTGTGTTCTGTATTGTTATAGGCCGGTGAACTATGGGCAAGGGGGGCTGTGATGGCAATAGTTTATTAAAAAAGGTACCCCCATTGGTGAAATGCTTGTCAGCCTATGCACTCCATTACAAGTCTCAGAGATCCACACTCCTACATTGGGCCAACTTGTTAACTGGGTGTCCTGCAATGTCTCTTCCTTATTTGCGACTACATGACCTAGATGAACGTGTTCTGTACTTTTATAGGCCGGTGAATTTTGGTAAAGGGGGGCTGTGATGGCAATATTATATTTTGAGAAAAGGAACCCCCCTTGGGGAATTGTTTGTCAGCTCATGCACTTCCTTACAAGTCTCATAGACCCACACCCCTACGTTGGGCCTACTTGTTAACTTGGTTTCCTGCAATGTCTCTTCCTTAACTCCGACTACATTACCTAAATGAATGTGTTCTGTACTGTTATAGGCTGGTGAATTTTGGGCAAGGGGGGCTGTGATGGCAATAGGTTTTTTTTATTAAAAAAGGTACCCCCCATTGGTGAAATGCTTGTCAGTCTATGCACTCCATTACAAGTCTCAGAGATCCACACTCCTACATTGGGCCTACTTGTTAACTCTGTTTCTTGCAATGTCTCTTCCTTATCTCCGACTACATGAACTAGATGAATGTGTTCTATACTTTTATATGCCGGTGAGGTTTGGTAAAGGGGGGCGGTGATGGCAATAGTATATTTTGAAAAAAGGAACCCCCCCCCTTGGGGAATTGTTTTTCAGCTCATGCACTTCATTACAAGTCTCATAGACCCACACCCCTACATTGGGCCTACTTGTTAACTTGGTTCCCTGCTATGTCTCTTCCTTATCTCCGACTACATGACCTAGATTAACGTGTTCTGTACTGTTATAGGCCGGTGAATTTTGGGCAAGGGGGGCTGTGTTGGCAATAGTATATTTTGAAAAAAGGAACCCCCCTTGGGGAATTGTTTGTCAGCTCATGCACTTCATTACAAGTCTCATAGACCCACACCCCTACATTGGGCCTACTTGTTAACTCTGTTTCCTGCAATGTCTCTTCCTTATCTCTGACTACATGACCTAGATGAACGTGCTCTGTACTGTTATAGGCTGTTGAATTTTGGGCAAGGGGGGCTGTGATGGCAATAGTTTAATAAAAAAGGTACCCCTCATTGGTGAAATGCTTGTCAGCCTATGCACTCCATTACAAGTCTCAGAGATCTACACCCCTACATTGGGCCTACTTGTTAACTCTGTTTCCTGCAATGTCTATGCCTTACCTGCCACCAGAGGACCAGGATGAACGTGTACTGTATTGTTATAGGCCGGTGAATTTTGGGCAAGGGGTGCTGTGATGGCGATAGTATATTTTGAAAAAAAGGTACCCCCCATTGGTGAAACCACATCCTTGTTGGCAAAGAATTCATAACATTTGTGTACCTTAAAGAGCTCACTTGAAAAGCTCCTTTTTGTGCTTCCTGGTTGCTCACTTTGGACACAATACACTTGATCTAAATTTGATAAAGCAATGCTGTTAGTTTGGCTCAGTAGCTCATTACAAATATTTTTTTGTCCACTATATTTGGTTCTCTCCTTGAGAGCCATAACTTTGGCTTCATCAAATGGTAAGAGTTCAATACAAAACAGTGATGGCTGAATGCTTGTAGATGCTGAGGACATAATCAATTTTTGAAGCGATGACTACTATGAGTGAGACTGCATGTTCCACCTTTACTGGATTATAAACAGGAAGATAAAAAATTATCTTAATATCTCTAAATTACTTTGTGGAAAGGCTCTGTGATCATCTGTGGTGTCTCCAATATTTACTCCACAGCTTAAAGGAACAGTTAGGGAAAATTTTGCATGGTCACAGTTATGTTTTCGGACATCTTCACTTTATTGTACTTCTCTTTTGTATTTCAGGAATAAATTGTAGCAGCTGTTTTTTTAATTAATTGCCTGCAGATCCTGGGAAAGTTGATTGGAATGATTCTCCCGAGTACTCAATGGGTTAAGCTGCTGTTTTTCTTGAAAGGCTGAATAATCATATGATTGCTGTTGATCGTCATATTCTCCTGAAAAAAAATCTTCATACAGGGTCCCATCATACCATAAAAAATTACGACATGTTTGTCATCCAACAATATATTGCATCCTGCTCTCAACATATTGTCGGGTTTTCCTTAACCATTTGCAATTACAGGAAGGCTTTGACAGCTTGAGGTTTCAGGGTACACTTTAAAAATGTTTTTAGATTTTTTGAAACTAACTGTCTCCTGTCCTCAATCAGGTTATTCAGACTGCATTGTTGCTTCTTCTCAAGAGCTTTAATGAAAGCATCCATAATTTTCCTGCACATTAGTTTAGAGATTTGCTACAATTTTAAGGAATCTGTATCACTAGTTTTTTGCCCTGTTTAGGTGTTTTATTTCGGCAACAGTTCTGAAGTGTTATCAAATTTTGGTGAAACAGATGCAGATTCTTTGTTTCTGTTTCCTTACAGGCAGTCCAATTTTTGACAAGGGTGTCTATGATGCCCAGATTATAATATTTACAAATGTGTACCCCCATTGGGAGCTGGTTGACAGTCCATGCACTGCACGTATGGGCATTATAAGTATAAGAGACCCGATCCTTTACCTTGAGCTCATTTTTTACTGAGCCCTTTTCAATGTCTACCTCTTATCTGCCACTACATGACCAGGGTAAATGTGTTCTGTGCTGTTTATGGAAGTACAATTTTGGGCAAGGGTGTCTATGATTGCAATAATATTTTTTTTAAAAAATGTTCCCCACCATGGAGAAATGTTTGTCAGCCCATGCACTGCGTGTATGGGTATTACTAGTCTAGTAGACCCTGTCCTTTACATTTGTCCAACTTGTTACTGTCTCCTCCTTAACAGCCAATAGATGATCAGGGGGAACGTGTTCTGTGCTGTTATAGGCAGTACAATTTTGGGCAAGTGTGTCTGTGATGACAAGAGTATATTTTTAACAAAGGTACCCCCCATGTGTAAACCACATCCTGGTTTGTAAAGACTTCAGAACATTTGCATGCTGTAAAGACCTCACTTGTAAAGCTAAGTTTTTTGTTGACTGGTCTATCACATTGGACACAATATGCCGCATATAAGTTTGATAAAGCAATGCTGTTAATTTGGCTCAGTAGATCAATAGAAATATATCTTTTGCCACTGCATCTTTTCTCTTATTGAAAGCCATAACTTTGGCTGCATCAAATGGTAATTGTTCAATAGCAAAAAGTGACAGCTGAATGCTTGGAGATGCAGAGTACGTAATGTAATCAATTTTGATGGAGATAACTTCTATGAGGGAGACTGCATGTTCCTTCTTTCCTGGATAATAAACTGTAATATAACTAATGCTCTTTTTATCTGTTAAGTATTTTTTGGAAAGGATGTCAGATCATCTATTGTGTCTCCAATATTTACAAAGTGCTCTCAGTGAGAGAAACAAAATAGGAATCTTGTGGGTATGATACCTTTTAATGGCTAACAAATAATAGTGAATGTTTATTTGTTAATGTTTGTTCACTATTATTTGTTAGCCATTAAAAGGTATCATACCCACAAGATTCCTATTTTGTTTCTCTCACTGAGAGCACTTTATATATTTTTTTCTACTGGCTAACACGGTACCAAACCACTTTTTTCGTTTTTTCCAATATTTACTACACAGCAGAACGAACAGTTATGGAAAATTGAGCATGGTCACAGTTATGTTTCAGAACATCTTCACATTCTTGCAGTTTTCGCTTTTATTTCCGAAAAGCCTGACTGCGCATGCGCTGGTTAACTAAGCCCCAGAAGTATTTTGCTGTGTTCCAGGGCTTAGTTAACTGGCGCATGCGCAGTCAGACTTTTCGGCTTTGCCCGCATTTGGGCAAAGCATACTGCGCATGTGCGAGCCAAGAATGCTTAGCGCACGTGCAAAAAATGGTGGACACCTACTCCTATTCCTCAAAAAACTGCGGACGGCGGCCAAGGATGGGGAGGCAGAAAACATCGGTACCACCGCCCATCGGACCGGACCGACCTCGTTTTCATCGCCCGCCAAAAGAAGGTGACAGATTCCCTTTTTGTACAGATATCTCTAGTAGTGTGAGATCCGAAGTCCTTTGTTACTTTTTAGTTAATGTTTTACTAACGTCACTGCATTTCTCTGTGAGATGCTTTTTTTAAAATGTTTTAAAGTGAAAGTGGGTCGCCCGCCAGGCCGTGGGGTACTCGGTACCGGGCCGGTATCTCAGAGGGAAGTGTCACAGTAGCGGTGACCCAGTCCGTGGCCCTGGGCATCCATGTAAAAGGGGATGGTGTTAAGCGTGGCTGATTAAAGTTTCTAAGTGGATGATTCGTGACGCCACCTGTGGTTTCTGGTCAATTTGATCAGCGCTGCCGGTTTGCTTCTCTGGGACAGATGGTGTGGTGCAGCAATGATGTTGTAGCCCTCCACAGGTAGGGCTGTAGTCCCAGGGCAGTGTAAATGGGGAGATAGTGAGGAGAGCGTAATGGTGCAGCGTTAAGCACAGAGATGTAGCAGAGCTGAGTGGGTTGACGCAGGAATAAGCGGAGGACACCAGAGCATGTAGTTCCAAAGCTTTACTCACAGTCTGTTGTGCATACAGGTGCCCGCGTCGGTGCTGTGTCCTCCAGGTCAGGGGCTCAGCCAACCTCCAGGCAAGATGAAGTACTCCGTTCCAACACTCCGCCAACATATGCCTTTCCTGAACGTCTCCTTTCTAGCGCTTGTAATGAAGTACTTGTGGTTGTGTGTTAAACCCAAGTTCCTCCTTTAAGACGTTCCTTTGAACTCTACTCTTCCGGGACTCCTTGCTATCAAGTCCCGGCTCACTCACGTTGCTGTTGTGCCCCCAAGTCTTGTGTGGGAATAACGTGGTGACAACTTCTATTCCTCCGGTGTCTGCTGCAGGACCATAATTATCCATACAACCTCGGAGACCGGACCCCGGCCATGCGCTTAGAACTTGAGGAAGGGTTCCACTCCAACCCTAGTCCTTAGTTCTCTTCTTCTCCTTACGTTCCATACAAATCTTTGTTCCTTATGGAGAATCAGGCTTTCTAAATCTCTTTCCAGTGCCAGCAGCTCCAGGTCACAGGAGACTGCTGCAGCACCTCCTTCCATCCATCCCACTCAGGGGATCCCCTCTCACAGACTGACCTAGTCCTAATAATCTCCCGATTGCTTGTCCAACTAAGCTCCACCCACCTCCCAGCACTCTTTATGTTCCAAGCAGGGAGCCACCAAAGGTGCTTTGCTACACTACTATGTTGTGTGGGATGCAGGTGTTGGAGTGTGGTCAGGTGTCTCCACCACCTTACCTGGAAGATGGGGCACCACACCTCAGGAGGAGGTGCAGCACCTCTGTGGCGACTGAAGCCTCATGGGCGCCACATACCCTTCCCGTTAAACACAGCACGTCTGCGGGCTGCAAGTGAAACAAAGATAAAACAAATAAGGAATATACAAAATTTTTGAAATGCTTGATAAACAGTTCTTAAACTAAACTTCCCAATATAGGAGGCATTGACTCTTGAACGTTGCAAAACAATTTAACAGACTATAACTTAACATATTATCTAATTTAAAGTGCTATTGGATAATAATAATTACTAAGAAGTTTACTGCTAATTCAAGTACCAACACATTTTTATTTTTGTCTTTCACATTTTCCACATTTTACTCCTTCCTCTAGACCATGAGTGACATCCGCTGATGCCTGGTTCGCCACCTGAATTCAAATCTTTATTCAAATTTCACATCTTTATTCAAGCATTACTGCAAGACTAAATTCTATAACGCGGTTGCTATCAATATCTTTATCAAAAACTATCATGACAACGTATTCTTATCCTTCACTATAAAATACTAAGCATTAATTATTAAGACATTAGTGTGATTATTCTTGGATAAAGTAGATACTGGTCCAGCCGTAAATGTCTTGAAATGTCCTTATGATAGGAGCAGAGCTCCCAGTCCGAGGTAGTTCTTATTTAAAGAAGGCCTATGTAAAACCAAGAGAGGGCACCTTAAGAGGCGCAACTATTTACAACAAAGTTTTTGGATCAGTCATTGTCCATGATCTCTCAGTTCAATAAAAACTGGTGCCAACTGCGGAAAACACAAACAAATGAGGGCACAACAGTGCCCATACCCTCCTGGGTAACAGTTTAAACGATTATTGTAACATGTTCTTTTACTGGTGGTCTCCTCCTGGGATAGTGGAAGCGGGCTTCTTTTGCTGCTTCCAGGGGAGATTGTCTGCTTTTCCACCTCCTGGTGGGTTAATAAATTGCTGGTATTCCTTCTGTTTGGCTTTGGGGAAGGCTGCCTGTGAAGATGAGGTGGCAGCTGGTGGAACTTCTGCCTGTGTTACAGCAGGGGTAGCAACTTGTACTTTGGGGTGTAGTACTCTGGTGGACGTGGCCTGCTTTGCCTTTGTGGGTACAACTGCTACAGTGGGAGGCATCCCTGCCGGGGGAACGTATGCTTTTTACTTCTTGTAGGCCGCTATAAAGTCCTCCGGTATGCGGCGCACGTTCAGGGCATACCAGCCACGTAGCCCCTCATGCCGGGTGAAGGTAACGTAATCCCCCGGGTACAGGTCACGAGCAGGGTGTCCCCTCCGGAGGTGGGACTCTACATCCCTCCGGCTGAAGAAGAGGTCAGAAATCCTCTGGAGGTCTGAGATAAAGTCAAACCCCCGTTCCTGGATGACATTAAGGTCCTGACCCCATCCTGCTGAGTCCCGGGGACCATAGGGACCATAGTGACCGGTACGGGCCCTTTCTTTCCGGTCCATGTCAGGGCCCAGCATGGCCAGTCTCCGCCGTTCCCGTTCCCTCTGCTCGGCTGCCAGCTGGCAGATAGTCTATTGTCATCTGCCTCCGTCTCCTCCTCCCGGGACCGGCCTCTACCCACAGAGGACAGGGGCACGACTGCTAGGGGTTCAGGTGTTTCCCCCCAGGGACTAGAATCCTGGTCCCAGACTAGGTCCAGCACGATCTTCCCGGATGTGGTAGCAGCCGGGCGCCCTGAGGCCTTCCCAGATGCAGGGGCGGCGATCATACCTGGCGCCTCCGGGCGGTGTTCCGGGATGGCGGCCGGTGACAGCTGTGGTTACTGGAGCTGCCTGGTCAGAGGCCGGAGACGGTGGTGGAGCGGATGGCACCTCCAGGTCAGCAGGGGCCTCTAACGGGACCTGCGCGGCCGCTGTAGGTCCAGGCAGGAGCACAGCTTCTTCCTCCTCAGCTCCCAGGCCCTCGGGTAACTCCTCCTGGCAGGCAGTGCTCAGCAGCGGTTGCAGCATGGACATGGTGCTAGGCACTGCCGATGGCATCGCAGCAGCCGCAGGTTCCGCAGGTGCTGCCTGAGGGAGAACCAGTGCATCGGCGGTGGGTACCGGTGGTGAGGGTACCGTTGGTGTAGGCCCCTCCTGGGTGCGCTGCAAGTTCAGAGTCCACAAAGCCTCCTGCTTCAGCCGCAGACGGTGGGTCAGCTGGGCAATTTAATCCTCCAGCTGCTGGTGGTCCATGGTGGAAGCAGGGTTGGAGCCTTCAATCAGTGGTCCGAGGAAGATCAGCTCAGCCTCCTCACGCTCTTCAGGCCTCCGTGCTTCTTCCAATATGGCGTCCAGGTGTTCTCTCTCCTTCCTGGGCTCCTTTCCCGCCACAGGGCCTCGCTACTCCTTCTAGGGGCGGCGTCTCCTTCCTCTGCCTCCATACCAAGCCAGTATATGAACCCCTCTGGTGGTGGGCCATGTTGCTGTTGCATAGAAGTTCAGGCAGGGGAGGCCCAGGTATCAGGATCCTGTCAGCGCTGGCGGGCTGCCGCAGCTGAGCAGGGTCACTCACCCAGACTACGGGAGGGCCCAGGGTCCGAAACTGCAGGGAAAGTTCTGAGAACAGGACCTGTGACACTAAAGGTAGTAAAGAGTACAAGGACCTATGATCATGTGACCACAGGGGGCGTGGCTTAGCGTCCTGCTGCAGTAGATGACATCCATATTAACCTCTGAACTACCTAATCCCATGAACTAAGCAGATCATCACACCAGGACAGTTCGCGCTCCTTTCTTAGGGCCACCCATGTTGTCACGCCCTTCTTCACCGCGCCGGAGGCCATTTTGAGAGTCCATTTTACAGTCTATCATTTTGGTTATTCTGCACATTTTCAGCAATCTTTAAGTCCAATAAATCTTCGGCACACAGGACCCGGTGGTAGCGGGCTTCGTCATCCTGTTCATGACGCCAAAATGGGTCACCTACCTTGGCCGTGGGGTACTCGGTACCGGGCCAGTATCTCAGAGGGAAGTGTTACAGTAGCGGTGACCTGGTCCGTGGCCCTGGACATCCATGTAAAAGGGGATGGTGTTAAGCATGGCTGAAAGTTTATAAGTGGATGATTCGTGACGCCACCTGTGGTTTCTGGTCAATTTGACCAGCGCTGCAGGGTTGCTTCTCTGGGACAGATGGTCTGGTGCAGCAATGATGTTGTAGCCCTCCACAGGTAGGGCTGTAGTCCCAGGGCAGTGTAAACGGGGAGATAGTGAGGAGAGCGTAATGGTGCAGTGTTAAGCACAGAGATGTAGCGGTGCTGAGTGGGTTGACGCAGGAATAAGCGGAGGACACCAGGGAATGTAGTTCCAAAGCTTTACTCACAGTCTGTTGTGCATACAGGTGCCCGCCTCGGTGCTGTGTCCTCCAGGTCAGGGGCTCTGCCAACCTCCAGGCAAGATGAAGACCTCCGTTCCAACACTAAGCTCCACCCACCTCCCTGCACTCTTCATGTTCCAAGCAGGGAGCCACCAAAGGTGCTTTGCTACACTACTATGTTGTGTGGGATGCAGGTGTTGGAGTGTGGTCAGGTGTCTCCACCTTAGGCCTGTTTCAAACATCCGTCTGTCACCATCAGTCAAAATCCGCCGTTTTGCAAAAAAACGGATCCGCCATTTTGCTTGGCCGATCCGTTTTTTTCCCATTGAGTTGCATTACCGGTGGATCTTGACGGATGGCCATCCATTAGATCCGTTTTTTTGCAGAACCGCCAAAATTTTGGCGTCCAACGGACAATGCAACGTTTTTTCGGGTGGCCAGATCCGCATTTGTCATTGTGCGTGCCCAAAGGACTTCACTCAGCCGCAGATTTAACCCTAAACTCTGTTCTGGCGGCTGAAAAATTCTCTCTCTCTCTTCTCTCTCTCTCTTCCCCAAACAGCGGTTCCTTTAAATTTCTTCCTTCGCGGATCCGTAAAAAAAAACGGTCTGGTGCCACACGTTGATGTCCGTACACAGTCTGATCCGTTTTCTGCCATTTTGGCGGATTTCAACTGACAGAAAAAACTGATGTGTGAACAGGCCTTACCTGGATGGTGGGGCACCACACCTCAGGCGGAGGTGCAGCACCTCTGTGGCGACTGAACCCTCAGGGGTGCCACAAAAGTGTTGAGGAAACAGATATTTTAATAATTTATATGATTATGCTGTTTCTGGATACACAAGAATTGTGAAATATTTTGGTGGTAATTGTTGGCTAATTCCCTATATCACTGTGTTCAAGATACAGTTGTGGCCAAAAGTAGTGACACCCCTGCAATTCTGTCAGATAATACTCAGTTTCTTCCTGAAATTGATTGCAAACACAAATTCTTTGGTATTATTATCTTCATTTAATTTGTCTTAAATGAAAAAACACAAAAAGAATTGTCCTAAAGCCAAATTGGATATAATTCCACACCAAACATAAAAAAAAGAGGGTGGACAAAAGTATTGGCACTGTTCGAAAAATCATGTGATGCTTCTCTAATTTGTGTAATTAACAGCACCTGTAACTTACCTGTGGCACCTAACTGGTGTTGGCAATAACTAAATCACACTTGCAGCCAGTTGACATGGATTAAAGTTGACTCAACCTCCGTCCTGTGTCCTTGTGTGTACCACATTGGGCATGGAGAAGAGAAGACCAAAGAACTGTCTGAGGACTTGAGAAACCAAATTGTGAGGAAGCATGAGCAATCTCAAGGCTACAAGTCCATCTCCAAAGACCTGAATGTTCCTGTGTCTACCGTGCGCAGTGTCATCAAGAAGTTTAAAGCCCATGGCACTGTGGCTAACCTCCCTAGATGTGGACGGAAAAGAAAAATTGACAAGAGATTTCAACGCAAGATTGTGCGGATGTTGGATAAAGAACCTCGACTAACATCCAAACAATTTCAAGCTGCCCTGCAGTCCGAGGGTACAACAGTGTCAACCCGTACTATTCGTCGGCGTCTGAATGAAAAGGGACTGTATGGTAGGAGACCCAGGAAGACATAAAAAAGCCAGGCTGGAGTTTGCCAAAACTTACCTGAAAAAGCCTAAAACGTTTTGGAAGAATGTTCTCTGGTCAGATGAGACAAAAGTAGAGCTTTTTGGGCAAAGGCATCAACATAGAGTTTACAGGAGAAAAAAGAGGCATTCAAGGAAAAGAACAAGGTCCCTACAGTCAAACATGACGGAGGTTCCCTGATGTTTTGGGGTTGCTTTGCTGCCTCTGGCACTGGACTGCTTGACCGTGTGCATGGCATTATGAAGTCTGAAGACTACCAACAAATTTTGCAGCATAATGTAGGGCCCAGTGTGAGAAAGCTGGGTCTCCCTCAGAGGTCATGGGTCTTCCAGCAGGACAATGACCCAAAACACACATCAAAAAGCACTAGAAAATGGTTTGAGAGAAAGCACTGGAGACTTCTAAGGTGGCCAGCAATGCGTCCAGACCTGAATCCCATAGAACACCTGTGGAGAGATCTAAAAATAGCAGTTTGGAGAAGGCATCCTTCAAATATCAGGGACATGGAGCAGTTTGCCAAAGAAGAATGGTCTAAAATTCCAGCAGAGCATTGTAAGAAACTCATTGATGGTTACCGGAAGCAGTTGGTCGCAGGTATTTTGGCTAAAGTGATGTGCAACCAAGTATTAGGCTGAGGGTGACAATACTTTTGTCTGGCCCATTTTTGGAGTTTTGTGTGAAATGATCAATGTTTTGCTTTTTGCTTCATTCTCTTTTGTGTTTTTTCATTTAAGACAAATTAAATGAAGATAATAATACCAAAGAATTTGTATTTGCAATCATTTTCAGGAAGAAACTGAGTATTATCTGACAGAATTGCAGGGTGTCAATACTTTTGGCCACAACTGTAGCTAGACATCACTGTGTTCACTGAAGACCGCTTTTACTCGACTATAAGGAGTATATATATAAAGCTTTTACAGTCACATATCCAACTGTTCATAATTCTGTGGGAATTTGTCTCAAGACGCACACATATGTCCCTTAACCCCTTCACCCCCAAGGGTGGTTTGCACGTTCATGACCGGGCCAATTTTTACAATTCTGACCACTGTCCCTTTATGAGGTCATAACTCTGGAACGCTTCCATGGATCCTGGTGATTCTGACATTGTTTTCTCGTGACATATTGTACTTCATGTTAGTGGTAAAATTTCATTCAAATAACTTGCGTTTATTTGTGGGAAAAACGGAAATTTGGCAAAAATTTTGAAAATTTCGCAATTTTCCAACTTTGAATTTTTATGCCCTTAAATCACAGAGATACAGCACACAAAAAACTTGATAACTAACATTTCCCACATGTTTACTTTACATCAGCACAATTTTGGAACCAACATTTTTTTTGGAAGGAAGTTATAAGGGTTAAAAGTTGACCAGCGATTTCTCATTTTTACAACACCATTTTATTTTTAGGACCACATCACATTTGATGTGGAGTCTATATGATAGAAAATACCCAAAAGTGACACCATTCTAAAAACTGCACCCCTTAAGGTGCTCAAAACCACTTTCAAGAAGTTTATTAACCCTTTAGGTGCATCACAGGAATTTTTTTGAATATTTTAAAAAAAATGAACATCTAACTTTTTTTCACAAAAAAATACTTCAGGTTCAATTTTTTTTATTTTACCAAGGGTAACAGGAGAAATTGGACTGCAAAAGTTATTGTGCAATTTGTCCTGAGTACGCTGATACCTGATATGTGGGGGGGAACGACTGTTTCGGCGCATGGCAGAGCTCAGAATGGAAGGAGCGCCGTTTGACTTTTTCAATGCAAAATTGGCTGGAATTCAGATCGGACGCCATGTCACGTTTGGAGAGTCCCTGATGTACCTAAACAGTGGAAACCCCCTACAAGTGACCCCATTTTGGAAACTAGACCCCCCAAGGAACTTATCCAGATATGTGTTGAGAACTTTGAACCCACAAGGGCTTTACAGAAGATTATAACGCACAGCGGTACAATTAAAAAATCATATTTTTTCCACAAAAATGATCTTTTCACCCCAATTTTTATTTTCCCAAGGGTAACAGGACCCTAAAAGTTATTGTGCAATTTGTCCTGAGTATGCTGATACCCCACATGTGGGGGTAAACCACTATTTGGGCGCATGGCAGAGCTCAGAAGGGAAGCAGCGCCATTTGACGTTTTTGGCTGCAATTAAGATCAGACATCATGTTGCGATTGGAAAACCCCTGATGTACCAAAACAGTGAAAACCCCCCACAAATGACACCATTTTGGAAACTAGACCCCCTAAGGAACTTATCTAGATGTGTGGTGAGCACTTTGAACCCCCAAGGGCTTCACAGAAGTTTATAACGCCCGGGCGTGAAAATAAAAAATTTGTATTTTTTCCACAAACATGATCTTTTAGTCACCATTTTTTTATTTTCCCAAGGGTACCAAGAGAAATTGGACCCCAAAAGTTGTTGTCCAATTTGTCCTGAGTATGCTGATACCCCATATGTGGGAGAAAACTACTGTATGAACACACGTCGGGGCTCGGAAGGGAAGTAGTGACGTTTTGGAATGCAGACTTTGATGGAATGGTCTGCGGGTGTCATGTTGCCTTTGGAGAGCCCCTAATGTACCTAAACAGTGGAAACCCCCACAAATGACCCCATTTTGGAAACGAGACCCCCTAAGGAACTTATCTAGATGTGTTGTGAGCACTTTGAACCCCCAAGGGCTTCACAGAAGTTTATAATGCCCGGGCATGAAAATAAAAAAATCGTATTTTTTCCACAAACGTGATCAATTAGTCGCCAATTTTTTTATTTTCCCAAGGGTAACAGGAGAAATTGGACCCCAAAAGTTGTTGTCCAATTTGTCATGAGTACACTGACACCCCATATGTGGGAGAAAACTACTGTATGGACACACGTCAGGGCTCGGAAGGGAAGTAGTGATGTTTTGGAATGCAGACTTTGATGGAATGGTCTGCGGGTGTCATGTTGCCTTTGGAGAGCCCCTAATGTACCTAAACAGTGGAAACCCCCACAAATGACCCCATTTTGGAAACGAGACCCCCTAAGGAACTTATCTAGATGTGTGGTGAGCACTTTGAACCCCCAAGGGCTTCACAGAAGTTTATAATGCCCGGGCATGAAAATAAAAAAATCATATTTTTTCCACAAACATGATCAATTAGTCCCCAATTTTTTCATTTTCCCAAGGGTAACAGGAGAAATTGGACCACAAAAGTTGTTGTCCAATTTGTCATGAGTACGCTGACACCCCATATGTGGGAGAAAACTACTGTATGGACACACGTCGGGGCTCGGAAGGGAAGCAGTGACATTTTGGAATGCAGACTTTGATGGAATGGTCTGTGGGTGTCATGTGCGTTTGGAGAGCCCCTGATGTACCTAAACTATTGAAACTCCCCACAAGTGACCCCATTTTGGACACTAGGCTCCCCACGGAACTTATCTAGATATGTGGTGAGCACTTTGAACCCCTAAGTGCTTCACAGAAGTTTATAACGCTCGGACGTGAAAATAAAAAAATCATTTTTTTCCACAAAAATGATATTTTTGCCGCCAATTTTTTATTTTTCTAAGGGTAACAGGAGAAATTGGACCCCAAAAATTGTTTTGCAATTTGACCTGAGTAGGCTGATACCCTACATGTGGGGGTAAAACACTGGACGCATGGCAGAGCTTGGAAGGGAAGGAGCACCATTTGACTTTTTCAACTCAGAATTGGCTGGAATTGAGCTCAGACGCCATGTTGCATTTGGAGAGCCCCTGATGTGCCCAAACAGTGGAAACCCCCAATTCTAACTCCAGCCCGAACCCCAACACACCCCTAACCCTAATCTCAGCCCTAACCCTAGCCCTAACCCTAACCCTAACCCTAATGGAAAAATGGAAATAAATACATTTTTTTTATTTTATTATTTTTCCCTAACTAAGGGGGTGATAACAGGGGGTTTAATTTACTATTTATGGCGGTTTTTATGTTTGGCAGCTGTCACACGCTAAAAGACGCTTTTTATTGTAAAAATAGTTTTTGCATCACCACATATTGAGAGCTCTAATTTTTCCGTATTTTGACCCACCGAGTCATGTGAGGTCTTATTTTTTGCGGGACGAGTTGACGTTTTTATTGGTACCATTATCGGGCACGTGACATTTTTTGATCACTTTTTATTCCGATTTTTGGGACGCAGAATGAACAAAAACCAGCGTTTCATGAATTTCTTTTGGGGGGGTGCGTTTACACCGTTCCGCGTGCGATAAAATTGATAAAGCGGTTTTATTCTTCGGGTCAGTACGGTTACAGAGATACCTTATTTAGGTCTTTTTTTATGTTTTGTCGGTTTTATGCAATGAAAACTATTTTATATAAAAAAATGATTATTTTTGCATCGCTTTATTCTGCGAGCTATAACTTTTTTATTTTTTCGCTGATGATGCTGTATGGCAGCTCGTTTTTTGGGGGACAAGATGACATTTTCAGCGGTACCATGAATATTTATATGCATCTTTTTGATCGCGCGTTATTACACTTTTTGTTTGGCGGTATAATAAATCATTATTTTTTGCTTCGTTTTTTATTTTTATTTTTTAAGGGGTTTGCTAAAGGGGTTAACTAGTGGGACAGTTTTATAGGGCGGGTCGTTACGGACACGGCGATACCTAATATGTGTACTTTTATTGTTTTTTTTTTTATTTCTAAAAAATGGATTTATTTGGGGGAATATTTTTTTTTTTTTCTAATTTATTTAGCAATTTTTTTTTATTTATTTTAACACTTTTTTTTATTTTTTTTTTACTTTATTAAATAGTCCCAGGTGGGACATCACTGTCCTGTGACAGATCAGCGATCTGTCACATCACAGATCACTGTGACAGATCAGCAATCTGTCACAGGCACTGCAGAAGGCTTCCTCATGCCTGCGCTTTGCAGGCACTGAGGAAGCCAGCTTCCTGCAGGCCCCCGAAGGCCCCCGTCGCCATATTGGATTCGGGGGCCTGCAGGAAAGGAGCCCCCCGCAGCAGCGCTGCACATTGCGCTGCCAGGGGGGGGGCTCAGAGAAGCAAGGAGGGAGACCCTCCCTGCTGATGCTTCCCTTTAACCCCCGGTAAACCGCGATCATGTTTGATCGCGGTGTGCAAGGGGTTAACGTGTTGGGGGCGGTCCGTGACCGCCCCTGACACATTGTGCCGGGTGTCAGCTGTGATAATCAGCTGACACCTGGCCGCGATCAGCGGCGCTCACCACGTGGGCGCCGCCGATCGCGGTAGACGTACTATACCGTCCATGGGCATAGGGGCCCGGGTCCCAAGGACGGGATAGTACGTCTCATGTCAAGAAGGGGTTAAACGCACTCAGAATTCAGATGATAGAATGGGTGGGAGTAGTCAGTCGATATTTATAAGACAGACATGACCCATAGCGGAGCGAGGAAAGAAAATGTATGTTAAGAACCCTTTGATCTCGAGGGGAGGAGGATTAGATAAGAAGGAATGGAAGAATGTGTTAATGAGTAGAAAGCAGTATGCTAGCTTCAGGTACTATGAGGTCTTACAGGAAACAGGAGCATTTTATAAGATGACAGAGGAAGTTAGAAAAAAGGGATGGGGAGAGGAATATGACAAGGTTACTGAATTTTATGCAAAACAGACATTTACACAGAAAAATGTGTCAGTTGCAATATCTACATTACAGTCATTTATATTTTCTATATACATTCCCGATGACTGGACATGTGCCAGCTGTCAAACGCAGAATGCAGAATATCGCTAGACTTGTTCTGACTGTCAGATGACCAACCCAAATAGTCCTACCTTCTTTCCAACTATCTATATAGACAGCACGCCTTATGCTACATCCTGTCCAGCATCTTATAGTTTTATTAATTAATGCAGTTTATAAAAAGAATAATGAAGAAAAAGATGAATATGACATGGAGGTACATGATTAAGTAGAACAGGGAAGATAGGAAGTAACAGCTCAGACTGATATTCTACAACATTTATTGCTATATGGTGGGGGGACATCATTATCATTATCATTTTTTAAGCCTCAAAGTTTATACTCTCGTACACAACCTACTCCAGGCAAGGATTCCTGGAAATACCAGGAGACACATACCCTAGTAAGCAGCTTGCCAGACCCAGTGCAAGATACCATGCCATTTTATAAAAGGATGCATCAAATACAGAAGGCACATTCTGCCTCATGGACAGATTTAGAAAGGCTCACTCAAATTACAGCAGGATGTTTCCTTTGGCCAAAGATGCGACTAGTCCTTGAGCCCGATAACCTCCATGTAGAATGGCTTGAATTACGGTATGTGTATCCGGAGAATATTTTCTCCGTAAGCTATATGTCTGCCTACCAGCCCAGACCCCCACTTTCCAGGATGTCATGCAGGGAAAAGGAGAACCTGTGGATAGCTTCTTCCACTGATGTAATAAAAAGTTTCTGGATCTCGGATTTGAAAATGCAAATTAGTCCCCAGTTGGAAGAAGCTTTGACACCCACCAACACCGGGCTTCAGACCCTAATAGGGTACTGGCATACTGATTCCACAACCCATGAAAGTATGTATACTTTTACAGTTTATAAAAATACAAGAGAACACAAAAATACAAGAGAGAAACAACATCTCTCACCCAGATAGAGGTTAAGGATACTCTGCTCAAATTCCTAGTGGGTCCCGATGCAGTCAGAAGTGTTATCAGGGACATTGATCTACCTGCTGCAGAAGTATGTGGTCTCTTCTCTTTACAGGACACACCTGCAGATCATGTGGGCATTGAACTAATGGCACTGACTCACTATGGGCACGATGCCCGGAAGATATTGGCAGGCTCAAAATCCTGTTTGTGAAGGTGGAACTGAAGCCAGTAGTTCTGCTATTAAGGAAACCGCAATACCCTCCCTCCATTTCACAATCTGCAATTATTCCCACCAAGTTCTGCATGGTGCATGACTTGCCTGCTGTCAGTGAAGCTATAGTACTGGACACATCCATGGTGCCAGCAATCTACTTGGACTATGATGCCTCAAGGGGCACAACATAGCCCCTCTATGTTCACCCAAGCCATGATGATGGTCTTGGACCCCTGGAAGATGACAAATCCCACTGTCGTTCTCCTACAATTTGTGGATGACTTCCTCTGTGCTGACACCCTGGCAGAAGCTCAGATAGAATCCATCTCCTTACTGCAGTTCTTGGCACATAATGGATGCAAGGAATCGAAAGACAAACTGCAGTTCTGCAAGGAGAAAGTTGTATTTTTGGGACACTGCATTTCCCACCAAACCAAACACCTGACCAAGGACAGGAAAACAGCCATGCAGAACATACCCCTGCCAAACAAGCCCCCACAGCTGCAGACCTTCCTTGGCCTTGTCTCCTCCTGCCATCCCTGGATCCTTGATGACACTCTGCACATGCAACCCCTGTATGACTGTCTCAAGGTAGATCCCTTCAGTCTGACTAAGGAAGCCATTGATGGGTTCTACATGCTTAAGGCTGCCATCACATCCTCTCCGGCCCTAGAACTACCTGACTACAACAAACTATTCTGCCTGTTCATCATGGAGATACAAGGCCATGCAACTGGAGTCCTGATGCAGCTCCACGGAGGTAGACAACGCCCTCTTGGGTATTACTCTGCCAGTGGCCCATGGAGCCCCAATTTGCATGAGAACCGTGTTTGCAACTCACCTGCTCCTGGACAAGACATATGACATGACGTCATACTGGGCCACCAACTGAAGATCATGGCACCTCATGACATTACTGCCATCCTGGCCCAGACACACCACCTGTCTGCTGCCTGCCACAACTACGTCTCCAATGCTCTCTTCTGCTTCCAGATTATGTTACCATCTCCAGGTGTGCTGTGTGCTCAACCCAGCTACTCTCCTACCTCTGCCAAGGGGGGAGGAGGGTGAAGACCACATCTCTGACACACAAGTAGAAGAGGTAGTCAACTCTGAAATGGCTCAGTATGATTGTCTTGCTGTCATGAGGCCAGAGAACACCTGGAAGATCCTGACCTGACGCTCTGGACACACAAGGTATGCAGACCAAGAAGGCAGTTTGCACACTGGTATAGCAGTAGCCACAGAAGATACATGCCACCAGCAAAACCACTGCCAACATCCAAAGGCAGGACTGCGGGCCTTGACAGAAGCATACAAGAGGTCCACTCAGCATGAAGCTATGACTAATCTGAAGGGAAAGAAACTTCATCACATCCAATGGAATGCCTGTCAGACATCATAAAGCCATACAAGAATAAATGGAGTCCTTGTTGATGCCAAGAAGAAGAAAAAGCACACACACTGGAGGAACTTCAAAAGAAGCAGAGGGCAACAGACTAGCTGAAGTCACAACAAAAGAAGCAGCAGTAATACCGCTTGACACAGAAATATCTCATCTGTACTCTGATATGTATCCAGAAACAGAGGAAAAGGGATAACCCTGGAAAAAGATGTTCTGACACTCCAAAAGCAAGCATCCAAAGAAGAAAAGAAGAAATGGACCTAAGATGAAGTTACACACGATGAAGTACGAATAAGGATGAACAAGGAAAATTTAAGGCCTCGAATAAAAACTCTACATACTTGATGCTGCACAGGAAACATGGGAGTCATAGCATAAAGCCCCCGTTACACACTGCGATATCGCTAGCAATATCGCTGTAAAGTCACCGATTTTGTGACGTAGCAGCGATATTGCTAGCGATATCGCTACATGTGATACTTACCTCCGACCGGCTCCCCCGCTGGTTATCGCTGATCGTGCGAGAAGCTGCTGGACCATTCCTCGTCGTCCACTTCCTGCAGCGCTTCCTGCTGTGACGACGAGCGACGCGTGGAGCCGGGCGGGAGGACGCAGGATCGCCGTGTCTGACAGGTAAGTAGCGATCCCCGTCCCCAGCGATGTCGCTGGTGAGATCTGCCTGAGTGGCAGCTCACTAGCGACCATCTAGCGATGCACCAGCGATCCTGACCGCGTCATATCGCTAGTCGGGATCGCTGGTGCATCGCTAGGTGTAACGGTACCCTAAGAGTTTAGTCTTCCCTTGGGTCACACACATGCACAAATACACACACACACTAGCAGGTCCAACAAAACTCAGCCCTATAAGATTCTACTTGTAAATATTCACAGTCTAGGATTATATTTTGCTCACTATAGTTGTCTATATGCAGACTAAGTTTAAAAACGTGACTAAAATACATTTTCAATTTTTTTATCCATCCCAGATCCTGACGACCTAGGAGCCCAACAGATCCTGCCCAATGACTGAGCCCTCATCACCAAGAGGTTCAACAGATGTACCCTTTAACCTAGAGATGACAGCCTGTTCCAAGTCCTGTCAAGTATCACAGCAGTCCATGGGTCCACGCTTCCCACTGCAAGACGATGCCGGATCAAGAGTCCAGTGGCGGCTGCCACTCTTCATCTGTCTGGCACTTATCCTTTTTCTAGCCCAAGGGGTAGTCAGTCACCAAGGGGTAGTCACTCATGAGAAGGGTATAGTGACATTCTGGTATAATGTCTCCACCCTTAGAGTAACATATCAATTTGACCACTGTCTCATAGTAGAATGTCCAGGTCCCATGGCACAGTTTGACATCTGGTTAAGTACACAATTCATCTGTGTCACTACTGCTGAAACAGGGGAAGGTTCAAACTGTGAGGACTGGTCACTTGTTGGGTGGCACACTGGTGAAAGTGACTGGAGACATCAACCAATCCAGGCCCTACAACACAGAGACAAATGGGGAATAAGCCTATTAAGCCGAATGACCCTGTCCAAAGCCCCCTTTAAGGGCCAGAGGGGCCTTTCAGATTAAATACTCCCCATCACTGCTGCTCATTGCCCCAAGGAGGGATGCATAATTCTCTACCTTACTATTGATAACCCCTCAGAGAATGACCATGGGTTATACATATTAGGCTCAATTACAAAAGCCGGTAGAGCAGGGGAGGGTGACAGAATGGGTAAATTCTGATTGAGAAACCTTGAATCCAGACCACCAACTGAAGAGATAGATGAACCAGTACCAGGAGCCAAGTTTCTATTACATTTGACATATGAAGAAAGACTTGCCATAGAAACAGGATTTTCTGACTCCAATGTCTGGCTCGAGTGGGTGAGATATACTGCCACTAATGCAAATCGTTCCTCATGTATAGCCTGCACCACCGCCAGACCTCATTTAGGCACAGTACCTTTCCCAAAAAACCCATGGGTAGATGAGAAGGGATTCCTGTGTGTTCTATCTCTATACATGAATAATCAACCAGGTGATTCACAGAAATGCCAATCCATATCTCACCTATACCCACCTCACCAAAGTACTGAATTAACTGGCCATAGGATCACCCCCTACCCAGGTAACTACACCTGTTTCCAAAGAGATGCTCCCGGTAGACAGGTAGACAACCAACCATCTAATGACTATAATAATCAAGCTATTCAGGTTCAGGAGGGTAGCCTATATAACGACTCCTTGTTAATAGGCCAAATCTACCAATTGCCCGATGTATATTGGTTATGTGGGGACATGAAGATCAGACCTAGACTCACTGTCCCCTGGAAAGGACAGTGTGCCATGGTAAAAGCTCTTATGCCCTTCCATAAATATGATCTACCCAGCTGGGATCAAGTACTCCAAGAAAATCACCTGCCAAAAAGGGTAAAAAGGGAACTACAAGGTTCCTTCGACCCCCATATTTACATAGACTCCATTGGGGTTCCACAGGAGGTACCTAACGAGTTTAAAGCCAGAAATTAGGTAGCAGCTGGTTTTGAATCAATTATCCCTGTTATGATTGAGTCACCGTAGGAGGCAAAAATAGAAATGCACTCTGGCATATTCTGAAGACAGAGAAAGTAGAGGCCAATCTAATAAGGGACAAAAAGCAAACTGGCACAAACAGTAACATAAGGATGGAAATTCAGCACAGCCCCAGCCGGGGCTGGCTGACCAAACAAAACTGAATAGACAAAACCAAATCAAATGTGAACTGTTATGATTGAGTCACCGTAGGAGGCAAAAACAGAAATGCTAGCTAAGTCCAGAAAACCAGAGAAGTTGGCAGCTATCGGATTGCAGACCCCTGAACCTATGAACACAACTAGCAGTAGCCGTGGGGGGTTCCTACGATGCCCTAGACTCCTCGATCACAGCCGGAGGACTAAATAGCCTAAAGACAGAAAGGGAAATCTAAACTGCCCCAGAGCAGACCCCAAAGCAAAAGGCAGCCCCCAACATATATTGACGGTGAAGCAAGAAGAAAGAACACAACACAGACAGAAAGATAGACTGAGCAAAGACGGGGCCCAAGCTAACTAGATAGGAAAGGACAGGAAGGCTGCTGTCTGCAATCCGTGAAAAAACCCTATGAAAATAAGAGCCAACAGACTGACAGTGAAAAAGGACCTGAAGACGCTAGGCTTCAAAAAGACTATGTCAGTACTCAGGAATATTCTGAAGACAGAGCAACCGGCAAAAGGAGAATCAGCTCACCCCAGCAGGGAATGGCAGAATCCAGAAAAGCAAGGCAAACAAAAACAAAACACAAATGCTAAAAGGCAAAGCAGAAAACTTAGCTTTAGAGAAGCAGGAATCAGACTGGTCTCCTAGAAGTCCACAGAGAAATCACCCGCAGGGCAGAAGGGCATCGGCAGCCTTATATCCAGTCTGTGACTCCACTCAGCCAGTCATCATCATTAGGCTCAGGTGCCTGATAATCAGGCTCATTACCTTCCTTTACCAGAATAGGGAGTTCACCAGACCTCAGTGACGAAGGGGAAAATGAACTCACAACACTGTCCTATCTAGACAGCTTGGGCCCCATCAGTCTATTTTCTGCCTATGTTTGTGTCTCATCTGATCTCACCAACAATATACACTCACTGGCCACTTTATTAGGTACACCATGCTAGTAAGGGGTTGGACCCCCTTTTGCCTTCAGAACTGCCTCAATTCTTCGTGGCAGAGATTCAACAAGGTGCTGGAAGCATTCCTCAGAGATTTTGGACCATATTGACATGATGGCATCACACAGTTGGCGCAGATTTGTCGGCTGCACATCCCTGATGCGAATCTCCCGTTCCACCACATCCCAAAGATGCTCTATTGGATTGAGATCTGGTGACTGAGGAGGCCATTTGAGTACAGTGAACTCATTGTCATGTTCAAGAAACCAATCTGAGATGATTCGAGCTTTATGACATGGCGCATTATCCTGCTGAAAGTAGCCATCAGATGTTGGGTACATTGTGGTCATAAAGGGATGGACATGGTCAGCAACAATACTCAGGTAGGCTGTGGCGTTGCAACGATGCTCAATTGGTACCAAGGGGCCCAAAGAGTGCCAAGAAAAAATTCCCCACACCATGACACCACCACCACCAGCCTGAACCGTTGATACAAGGCAGGATGGATCCATGCTTTCATGTTGTTTACGCCAAATTCTGACCCTACCATCCGAATGTCGCAGCAGAAATCGAGACTCATCAGACCAGGCTACGTTTTTCCAATCTTCTACTGTCCAATTTCGATGAGCTTGTGCA
Organism: Dendrobates tinctorius; assembly: GCF_039654945.1. NCBI lineage: Eukaryota > Metazoa > Chordata > Amphibia > Anura > Dendrobatidae > Dendrobates > Dendrobates tinctorius. The sequence goes on along the minus strand of NW_027361687.1, from coordinate 92,544,375 downwards.
AATTGTAGCCTCAGTTTCCTGTTCTTAGCTGAGAGGAGTGGTACCCAGTGTGGTCTTCTGCTGCTGTAGCCCATCTGCCTCAAAGTTCGACGCACTGTGCGTTCAGAGATGCTCTTCTGCCTACCTTGGTTGTAATGGGTGGCAATTTGAGTCACTGTTGCCTTTCTATCAGCTCGAACCAGTCTGCCCATTCTCCTCTGACCTCTGGCATCAACAAGGCATTTCCGGCCACAGAACTGCCGCTCACTGGATTTTTTTTCTTTTTCGGACCATTCTCTGTAAACCCTAGAGATGGTTGTGCGTGAAAATCCCAGTAGATCAGCAGTTTCTGAAATACTCAGACCAGCCCTTCTGGCACCAACAATCATGCCACGTTCAAAGGCACTCAAATCACCTTTCTTCCCCATACTGATGCTCGGTTTGAACTGCAGGAGATTGTCTTGACCATGTCTACATGCCTAAATGCACTGAGTTGCCGCCATGTGATTGGCTGATTAGAAATTAAGTCTTAACACACAGTTGGACAGGTGTACCTAATAAAGTGGCCAGTGAGTGTATGTTTGGGGGCTCTCTATTCCTTTGGGGATCTGTTCCAGGGAAGTTTAGATATCACCTGTCTGGCTTTATGCTTAGTTAGTTCTCCGGCTGTGCTGAGGCGTCTAGGGCATCGTAGGAACGCTCCACGGCTACTGCTAGTTGTGTTGTTAGGATCAGGGGTCTGCAATCCGCTGAGTTACCAACCTCTCTGGTTTCCTGGTGGCTTAGCCTGTTCCTGCTATCCTCCTCGATGATCTGTTCATAACAGAATCACAAGCCTAAACTGTAGACTCTAGGGTACTCTAAAGAAGGAAAGAATTAAAAAAAAAAGTGTAAGAATTTTTTTACATTTTTTTTTCCCTCTTTTTCTCTGTAGCCGTAGGAGGATTTTTTTTTCTCTTAATGGAGACTAAGCAATTGTCCATTCATGTTGAGCAGCTCGCTGCTGAAGTGTGGGGAATTTCTGCCTATCTCGCTCAGTCATCTGCTGTAGAACCAAAGATCCCTACTCCTGATGTGTTTTCGGGGAACTGTCAAAATTTTTGAATTTTAAGAATAACTGTAAACAATTTCTTGCTTTGAAACCTAATTCATCGGGGAGCTTGGTACAGCAGGTTAAAATTGTCATCTCCCAGCTGCGCGGCGATCCCCAGGATTGGGCTTTTTCTCTGACACCTGGAGATCCTATTCTAGCTAATGTAGATGCGTTTTTTCAGGCCCCGGGGTTGTTGTATGATGAACTTAATGCTATTAATCAAGCTGAGAAAACGTTATTGCCACTGAACCAGGGTCAGGATGCTGCAGAGTTATGTTGCCAGAAGTTCCAAAAGTGGGCGGTCCTTACTAAATGGAATGATGATGCCCTAGCAGCTCTCTTTTGGAAAGGTCTGACAGAAACCGTAAAAGATGTTATGGTGGGATTTCCTGTCCCCTCTGGTCTTAACGACTCCATGTCATTAGCCATTTGAATTGATCGATATTTACGTGAACATAAAAGTACGCGAGAGGCGGTGCTGCCTTTTGAACAAACATCTGAACCCATGCAATGTGATAGGGCTTTGTCTAGGGCGCAACGTCAAGAGTTCAGAAGGCGTAATAAGTTATGCTTCTTTTGTGGGGACGGCTCTCATGTTATTTCTGTCTGCCCTAAACGAGAAAAACGTTTGGCTCACTCATTTGCTGTGGGCAGTGTACAGTCTAAGTTCCTGTTGGCGGTTACCTTGATCTGCTCCTTGTCTACATTTTCTGCTAAGGCCTTTGTTGATTCAGGAGCAGCTTTAAATCTGATGGATCTTGACTTTGCCCAAACATTGTGGTTTCTCCATGGTGCCCCTGCGGACCCCTATTCCCTTGAGGGGGATTGATGCTACCCCTTTGGCGGAGAATAAACCCCAGTTTTGGACCCAGGTGATAATGCGGGTCGCCCTGGACCATCAAGAGAATAGTAAATTTTTGGTGTTGCACAATTTACATGATATTATTGTACTGAGTTTTCCTTGGTTGCAAACCCATAATCTTGTTTTGGATTGGAAATCTGTGTCTGTGGTGAGTTGGGGTTGTCAATGTGTTCTTAGTGACACTCCTGTTTTCTCCACCTCTCCCCAGTCTCAAGATGTTCCTGACTATTTGGCTGATTTTTCTGATGTATTTTAGTGAGAGTAAGTCTGCGTCTTTATCTCCTCATAGGAGTTATGATTACGCAATTGAGTTAATGTTCCGTTGTAAATTTCCCAAGGGTCAGCTTTTCAACTTATCGGTACCTGAATATGATGCTATGTGATCTTATATCATGGAATCATTGGAGAAGGGTCATATGAGACCATCCTCTTCGCCTTTGGGTGCTGTTTTTTTTTGTGGCCAAAAAAGATGGCTCATTAAGGCCATGTATTAACTATCGTTCCCTTAACAAAATCACTGTTAAATATCAGTACCCGTTACCCCTGATTTCTGTTTTTTTTTCTGAGTTAAAAGTGCTTGTTGGTTTACCAAACTTAACCTCAGGGGAGCGTATAATCTTATTCGCATCAAGCACGGGGATGAATGGAAGATGGCGTTTAATACTCCGGAGGGACATTTTGAGTACCTGGTGATGCCTTGTGGGCTCACTAACGCCCCTTCCGTCTTCCAATCTTTTATGAACGATATTTTCCAGGACCTTGTGGATAAGTTTTTGATCATTTATCTGGATGATATTTTGATTTTTTCCAGTGATTGGGATTCTCAAGTGGAACATGTCCTGACTGTGTTCTGGATTTTGAGGGAAAATACTCTGTATGTTAAGGGATCGAAATGTCTTTTTGGTGTACAGAGGATTTCATTTTTGGGATTCATTTTGTCCCCGTATTGAAATGGACCCGGCCAACGTACATGCCATTTTTGAATGGGTTCAGCCCACTTCTCTGGGCTCTTCAGAAGTTTTTGAGTTTTGCTAATTTCTACCGTAAATTTATAAGTAATTTTTCTGGTATTGTTAAACCTCTGACAGATTTGATCAAAAAGGGCGCTGATGTGGTGAATTGGTCTCCAGAGGCAGTCTTGGCATTTCAGGAGCTTAAGCAGAGATTCACTTCTGTTCTGGATCTATGGCAACTTCATGTTTCACTCCCATTTCAGGTGGAGATAGATGCTTCTGAGATTGGTGCAGGAGCCTTTTTGTCTCAAAGAGATCCCGTAACCTCTAAGATGAATCCCTGTGCCTTCTTTTCTCAAAAATTTTCTCCATCTGAACGTAACTATGACGTGGGGAATCAGGAACTGTTGGCCATGAAGTGGGCATTTGAAGAGTGGAGACATTGGTTGGCGTGAGCTAGACATCAAGTTGTGGTCCTCACCGATCACAAGAATTTGATTTATCTCGAATCAGCCAAGCGCTTGAATCCTAGACAGGCTAGGTGGGCCTTGTTTTTCACGCGTTTTAATTTCGTGGTCTCCTTTCTTCCAGGCACTAAGAATGTTAAGGCGGACGCCCTTTCTAGGAGTTTCTTTGCGGATTCTCTTCATGTGACCGAGCCTACTACCATTCTAAATGAGGGTGTAGTTCTTTCCGCCATCTCTCCCGATTTGAGACGTGCCCTGGAGGAATTTCAGGCGGATAAACCTGAACGATGCCCTATGGGAAAATTTCATGTCCCTGACCAATGGAGTAGAAGAGTAATGTCTGAAATTCATTGCTCCGCGGTGGCTGGTCATCCAGGTATCTTTGGTACCAGAGATTTGGTAAGTCGGCTTTTTGGTGGCCTGCCTTATCTAGTGATGTCAGGAATTTTGTGCAGTCCTGTTGGACTTGTTCTCAGTCCAAACCCTGTTCTCGTACTAGTGGTTTGTTGAAGCCCCTGCCGGTGCCCAGGAGGCCATGGACCCATATTTCAATGGATTTTATTTCTGATCTCCCTTTCTCTCAGAGAATGCCTGTTATTTGGGTGATCTGTGATAGATTTTCTAAGATGGTCAATCTTGTACCACTCCTAAAGTTGCCATCTTCTTCTGAGTTGGTGCCCTTGTTTTTACAACAAGTGGTTCGTTTGCACGGGATTCCTGAGAACATTGTATCGAACAGAGGAGTCCAGTTTGTTTCCAGATTTTGGAGAGCTTTTTGTTCCAAACTGGGAATTCAGTTGTCTTTCTCCTCGGCATTTCATCCTCAGACCAATGGGCAGACTGAGAGAACAAACCAGAGTTTGGAGTCCTATTTGAGATGTTTCATATCTGCTGATCAGGATGATTGGTTCTCATTTTTGCCCTTGGCCGAATTCGCGCTAAACAATAGGGCTAGTTCTGCCACTTTGCTGTCTCCTTTCTTCTGTAACTTTGGGTTTCATCCTCAATTTTCTTTGGGGCAGGTGGAAGCTTTTGCCTGCCCAAGTGTGGATTCTGTGGTAGAAAGAATGCAGCAGATTTGGGACCAAGTAGTGGATAAGTTGTCCCACTCTAAGGAAAAGGCCCAACGGTTTTCCAACCGGCATAGGACCATTGGTCCCTGGTTTAAAGTGGGTGATATGGTTTGGTTGTCCTCAAAAAATATTCCCATGAAGGTTACATCTCCAAAATTCAAGCCAAGATTTATTGGAGCTTATAAGATTTTGGAAATCCTTAATCCCATTTCTTTCCGTTTGGCTCTTCCAGTTACATTTAAGAATCATAACATTTTTCATAAATCTTTGTTGAAAAGGTTTGTGGAGCCAGTAGTTCCCACGGCGGCGCCCCCTGACCCTGTACTGGTTAAGGGTAATTTGGAGTATGAGGTAGAGAAGATATTGGATTCTCGCCTTGTTGACGGAGAATTCAGTACTTGGTCAAGTGGAAAGGTTATGGCCAGGAAGATAATTCTTGGGTCTCTCCTTCTGACATTCATGCCAAGAGATTGATTTGTGCTTTTCACTGGGCCTGGTGGCATGGAAGAGGGTTCGGTGACCCCTCCACAAGGGGGGTACTGTTGTGAATTCCCTTGCTTGGACTTCTGAGCCGGAGCTCCCTCTGGTGGTTACTGGGAGTAGTGGAGCTGGCCATTTGGATGGAAGTTTGCCACCTGACGACGATAATTGGGAATCTGGGATTACTGGCTGAGAGCATATAAGTGAGCAGGTTTCCCTTGGTGGTTGCTGGTGATTTCCTCCTTGTGCATTTTGAGTTCTTCTGTCTCCTGCCTGTTCTGCATGGTTCAGTTAAGTGATTCTTTTGCTAATCCTTTGCATCTAATCTGGTTGTGTCTTTTTTTTGCTTTCTGCTTTGTTGCGAGGGTTCAGCGTACTCCTGCTGGGGGAAGCGCTGGGCCCCGCTCCATATGTTACAGCTTGTGTCAGTTTGTTCAGTCCCCTGTTATATTAGTATGTTTTGCTTTGCTTCCAGTTCACACCAGAGTGCTGATCTAGCGGGGGTGAGGTTGTGTGGCCTCAGGTTATTTGTATATCAGATGTGTTGGATTTTTTAGGGTTTTTGCATGATTGCAGACAGTATCTTTTCTGTCCTGTCCTATCTAGACAGCTTGGGCCCCATCATTTGCTCAGTCTATATTCTGCCTATGTTTGTGTCTCATCTGGTCACACCGACAATATATGCTTGGGGGCTGTCTATTCCTTTGGGGATCTGCTTCAGGGCAGTTTAGATTTCACCTTTCTGGCTTTAAGCTTGGTTAGTTCTCCTGCCTTGCCAAGGCGTCTAGGGCATCGTAGGAATGCTCCATGGCTACTGCTAGTTGTGCTGTTAGGATCAGGGGTCTGCAATCCACTGAGTTACCAACCTCTCTGGTTTCCTGGTGGCTTAGCCTGTTCCTGCTATCCTCCTCGGTGACCCATTCATAACACAACCCCCTCCTTCCTATAAAAGGAGGTCAGGTGCTTAGCTCCTTGTTGGTAATACTGTTTATTCATTAACCAACCTTTGAAAAGAGAGAAGCATTTTGGAGCAGTGTTGTTGCAGTTTATCTGGAGCCTTGATGTTTCAGCTGGAAGCTGTGTCCGGATGCCGTAATCTGCTGCCTCAGGAGCATTGGCAGCAGAGAAAGCTAAGCTGTGTGTTATTACCTGTCTGTTATTTTCCCTGGTGTGCATATTAGTACAGCGGTGAGGATCAGTGTCCGCACTTGCCAGTTCCCTAGTAAGGGATAGGTGCAGGGCAAGTGAGGGACTGAGGTATCCTGGTCGGTGACAGGTTGAAAGAACCTGTATAGGGAACGTGAAGAGAGTTCAGGGCTCTTCCTTAGGAGAGTGCAGGAGGTGCCCACTTCCCCATTCCCTATTATAGGGTCCACCTTTGTAATTTTTTCCCCGGTGACACCTTGTCTGTCTTGTTGCTTTGTGACCGATCGATCGTCGGGTCGCGTCACGCAGAGCCTGACATACAGTGACAAATAGATTTTGCATCACCACATTTTGAGTGCTATACATTTTCCATATTTTGACCCACAGAGTCAAGTGAGGTCTTATTTTTTGCGGGGCAAGTTGACATTTTTATTGGTACCATTTTTGGGCATGTGACATTTTTTGATCGCTTTTTATTCCGATTTTTGTGAGACAGAATGAGCAAAAACCAGCATTTCATGAATTTCTTTTGGGGGGGGTAATTTACATTGTGCCGCGTGTGGTAAAATTGATAAAGTGGTTTTATTTTTCTGGTTAGTACGATTACAGCGATACCTCTTTTATATTTTTTTATGTTTTGGCGCTTTTATACAATAAAAACAATTTTATACTAAAAATATTATTTTTGCATCGCTTTATTCTGTGAGCTATAACTTTTTTATTTTTTTGCTGATGATGCTGTATGGTGGCTCGTTTTTTGTGGGACAAGATGACGTTTTCAGCGGTACCATGATTATTTATATCCATTTTTTGATCTTGCGTTATTGCACTTTTTGTTCGGCGAAATGATGATAAAGCATTTTTTTTTTAAGGTATTCACTAAAGGGTTTAACTAGTGGGACAGTTCTATAGGGCAGGTCGTTATGGATGCGTTGATACTAAATAGGTGTATTTTTATTTTTTTTTTATCTACAAAAAAAGAATTTATTAGGGAATTTTTTTCTTTTTATTTATTTAGTTTTTTTATAAATTATTTTTTCACATGATTTTTTTTTTTACTTTATTATACTGTCCCAGGGGGACATCACTGTATAGTGTCAGATCGTTGATCTGACAGGCACTGAGGAGGCTTTCTCAGCGTCTGCTCTCAGCAGGCATTGAGAAAGCCGCCTCCCTGCAAGACCCCGAAGGTCCCAGCGGACATATTGGATCTGGGTGCCTGCAGAGAGGAGGCCCTCGGCACAGCGCGATCACATCGCGCTGTACTGAGGGGCTCAGGGAAGCACCCAGGGAGCCCCTTCCCTGCACGATTCTTGCCTATGCGCCCGGTACACTGTGATCATGTTTGATCGCAGTGTGCCAGGGGTTAATGTGCTGGGGGCCGTCCATGACCACTCCTGGCACATAGTGCTGGGCATCAGTTGTGATAATCAGCTGACACATGGCCGCGATCAGCGGCGCTCCCCCCGTGAGCGCCGCTGATCGCATATGACGTACTATCCCGTCCTTGGAAATTAATTCCCAGGGCGCATAGATGGGATAGTACGTCATATGGCAAAAAGGGTTTAAATATTTAAAAATCCTTCAATGTGATTTTCTGGTCTTTATTTTTAGATTCTGTATGTCACAGATGAAGTGTACCTACAATAAAAGTTACAGACCTCTCCATTCTTTGTAAGTGGAAATACTTGCAAAATCGGCAGTGTATGAAATACTTATTCTCCCCACGATATGTAAAGCCTCTTCAGATGTACAGCACCATGGAATTAATGTTGCTTTAAAAATATTTATTAATAATTTATTTAAGAAAATTAAGTATAAAAATCAGAGTAATTTACTTTATCAAATTCACATTCTTATTAGACTGTAGAGGGAAATCCAACAACGCAGACAAATATAAGTCACAAATGCAAACCATAATGTACATAAATACTGACAAATATGTTTCATTTTGGGATTTCCTGAACCCTTTTGGCCCCGAACTGAAAGGGTTAAGGAAACCCCAAAATGCAATACAATTCTGACCAGAATAATCAATTTATAAGGAAAAATCTCTGGAATGCTTCAGTGTATCCCAATGATTGCATTTTTTGACAGTGGTAAATTTAGGTCAATATTTTTTGTGTTTATTTGTGAAAATATCAGAATTTTTTCCAAAAAAAGAGAAAATTTTGCATTTTTCAAACTTTTAGTTTTTATGCCCTTAAAAACAGACCACACAAAATAGTTTACCACATGTTCACTTTGTACAATTGTGTGAAAAACTGTTTGTCTCTATCTGGTTTCTTATTCTTTTGCAAGTTTGTCACACTTAAATGTTTCATATCACCAAACTAATTTAAATATTAGACAAAGATAACACAAAGTGTAATTTTTAATCACAACCCCAGGAGAGTTTTTCATTTTTATGCTTTTGTTTTTCGCTCCCCTTCTTGCCAGAGCCATAACTTTTTTATTTTTCCGCCAATATGGCCATATGAGGGCACTTTTTTTGCAGGACAAATTGTACTTTTGAGCAACTTCATTGGTTTTACCATGTCATGTATTAGAAAAAAAATAAAAAACATAATTCCAAGTGCAGTGAAATTACAATAAAAGGGCAATCACACCCTGTTTTTTGGGCTTTTTTACTAGGTTCACTAAATGCTAAAACTGACCTGCTATTATGATTCTCCAGGTCATAACGAGTTCAGAGACACCAAACATGTCTAGGTTCTTTTTTATCTAAGTGATGAAAAAATTCCAAACTTTGTTAAAAAAAATTGCACCATTTTCCGATACCCGTAGTGTCTCCATTTTTCGTGATCTTGGGTTGAGTAAGTGCTTATTTTTTGCACACCAAGCTGATGTTTTTAATGCTAACATATTGGTGCATATACGATCTTTTGATCGCCCATTATGGCAACCAAAAAAATGTAATTCTGGTGTTTTGATTTTTTTTATCGCTATGCTGTTTAGCAATCAGGTTAATCCTTTTTTTATTTATAAATTGGGAAATTCTGAATGCAGCAATACCAAATATGTGTATATTTCATTTTGCTTTTATGGTTTTATTTTGAATAGGGCGACAGGGGGGTGATTTGAACTTTTATTTTTTTAATGTTAATAAAAACATTTTCTTTTTACTTTTGGCATGCTTCAAAAGTCTCCATAGTTGACTAGAAGCTGCAACAACCCGATCGGCTCTGCTACATAGAGGTGATGATCAGATTGCCTCTATATAGCAGATTTACTCACTTGCTATGAGCGCAGACCACTGGATGGTGCTCACAGCCAGCCGGCAGTGAGAACCATAGAGGTCTCCAGGAGACCTCCTGTTGTCATGCTAACACACCAGTGACAGGGATCACCGTTGTGCGTATTTCTGGCGCGATTGCCGGAAGCACTTGTAAAATGCCCCTGTCAGTGTTTGACGTTAAACGGAGAGAGTATGACATCGGCGTAAATCTTGGAAAGGGGTTAAATAAAGATCTTTATTATTGAAGGAAAGCAAAATCCAAACATTAGGGCCCTGTGTGGAAAAGTAATTGCCCCACCTAAAAACATAAATTAACTGTGGTTAATAAGATCTTTGGGAAGCTGAGTTTAAATTCCCTAGCCACACACAGGCCTGATTACTGCCAGACCTGTTCTCAATCAAGAAATCACTTAAATGGGACCTGCGTGACAAAGTAAAGTAGAGAAAAAGGTCCTCAAAAGCTATACACCATGCTGCGATCCAAAGAAATTCTGGAACAAATGAGAAACAAAGTAATTGAGGGTAAACTGATTAAATTTGCTGATGACACAAAGCTAGGAGGGATAGCTAATACTAGAGAAGAGAGAGAGAGGATTCAAAAAGATTTAAATAAACTGGAGAAGTGGGCAGCAACTAACAGAATGGTTTTTAACAGGGAGAAATGCAAAGTACTACATCTGGGCAATAAAAATGAAAAAAGCATATACAGAATGGGAGGAATAGGGCTAAGTGACAGCACATGTGAAAAAGACTTGGGTATACTAATAGATCATAGACTGAATATGAGTCAACAGTGTGATGCAGCAGCAAAAAAGGCAAATGCAATTCTAGGATGCATTAACAGAAGCATACAGTCTAGATCACGTGAAGTCATTATTTCCCTCTACTCCTCTTTGGTCAGACCTCATCTGGAATATTGTGTCCAGTTTTGGGCACCACATTTTAAAAAAGACATCAACAAACTGGAGCAAGTTCAGAAAAGAGCGACCAGAATGGTGACCGGTCTGCAAACCCTGTCTTATGAGGAAAGGTTGCAGGATTTGGGAATGTTTAGTTTGCAAAAGAGAAGACTGAGAGGAGACTTAATAGCTGTCTACAAATATCTAAAGGGCTGTCACATTGTAGAAGGATCAACTTTATTCTCATTTGCACAAGGAAAGACTAGAAGCAATGGGATGAAACTGAATGGGAGGAGACACAGATTAGATATTAGAAAAAACTTTTTGACAGTTAGAGTGATCAATGAGTGGAACAGGCTGCCACGAGAAGTGGTGAGTTCTCCTTCAATAGAAGTCTTCAAACAGAGGCTGGACAGACATCTGACTGGGATGATTTAGCGAATCCTGCTTTGAGCAGGGGGTTGGACCAGATGGCCCAGGAGGTCCCTTCCAACTCTACGATTCTATGATTCTATGATTCTATGAATTGAGATCTACCAGTCTAGAAAAAGTTATAAAACCATTCCTAAAGCTTTGTAACTCCGGCGAACCACAGTTAGAGCCATTGTCCACACATGACAAAACATGTAGCAGTGGTGAACCTTCACAGGAGTGGTGCAGCCATGACTGATCTAAGAGGTCACAATAGACCCCACCACAACATCTAAAGAAATGGATGATTCACTTGCCTCAGTTAAAGGGCATCTACCACCTCCAGGGACATATATGACCTAATACAACCCCTGGCAAAAATTATGGAATCACCGGCCTTGGAGGATGTTCATTCAGTTGTTTAATTTTGTAGAAAAAAAGCAGATCACAGACATGGCACAAAATTAAAGTCATTTCAAATGGCAACTTTCTGGCTTTAAGAAACACTAAAAGAAATAAAGATCAAAAAATGTGGTAGTCAGTCAGTAATGGTTACTTTTTTAGACCAAGCAGAGGGGAAAATTCTGTGGGAAAAAATTATGGAATCACCCAGGGATTGTATATACCCACATACAGTGCAGGTGTGACGTCCGTCTGCGGTTCTGGGCTGCAGCCAGACAACACCCCGAGAAACACTGATACCCTTTACCCCTATACAGGGATCTGGATTTACAACAGAGCCCAGGAGGTAGCTGTCTGAATATGAGCAGCGGGCCAGAGCAGGATGGTCGTCAGAGAGGGGTTAAAAAACGGGACCAAAAGTGTAGTCGGGAATCCGAGTCTTAACCGGGCAGACAGCAGAAGTACAAGAAACGGCAGGCAATAGCAGAGTCAAATTCAGGCCAAGGTCAGAGTCAAAAACCAGGAGGACGGCAGAGGTACAGAATCGTTAGGCAGTAGCAGAGTCAGAATATCCAGGCCAAGGTCACAAACCGGGAGAATAGCAGAAGCACAAAATCGTCAGGCAATAGAGGGGTCAGAAATCGAGGCTGAGGTCAGAGTCAAACAATAGTCAATCACCAAGTAGCGCACAGGGGAACCAAGAATATATTCGGTGGCTTGCAAGACCATTCCCAAGGTATTTGAGGGATCAGGTCACCCCTCACAGGTTCCTGGACTGATGATGTCATCAGTACCGCCCCAGGACCAGGCCAGATGATGATGCAGTAACCTTCTGATGACTGACAGAGGGGCGGAGCCTGCATCCACCAGATGCCTGCGCAGGTGCCCTTACTCTGTCAGCACCATAACTCACGGGCGAGCCATGGCGCCTCCTAGTGACCGCGACCGGAACAGCAGACCCCGAATTTAAAGGCAACGTGACAGACCGGCGCCTCCTAGAGGCTAAAGCCGGGACAGTAGGCCCTGAGTCTGATGTGACGGAACCACGGCCCCTCCCAGTGGCCGAGGCAGGAACAGCCGTCTCTGAGTCTGACGACGAAGTGGTGGTCCTGCGCCTCCTAGTGGCCGCGACCGGAACAGCAGGCCCCAAGTCTGGCGGCGACGTGACAGCAGGCATGCCTTGCACTGATATGTATATAGCCACATACATTCCTCTGCCTGCCTAGCACTGCAATCTACTGTATATACCTCGTAATTAGTCATGAGAAAGACTCTTGGTTTAGCTGGATTTGTGTATTCTATGATGGTATACCCACACTCATAAACCCCCAAATCTGACCCTTATTTCAGCAGCAGCTCTATCCACATTGTCTGATTCCAGAAGTGACTGTGACGAGCATGGCGATGGCAGGTCTCTTTTAGACCTGATGATGCTGTGCGGCAAGCGGATCACTGTAATACCACAACAAAAATGACATTACAGTGAGTGGCAGACAATCCCTGCAAGTTCATTGGCTCGCTAAAGAGCATCAAACATGCTGGGCGGGGACCCAAGCTCCCTCCGAATAATCCTGGAAATGCTCGGTGCTCGCCGAGTACCGAGAATACAGCAATACTTGGGCAAGTAACGAGTAGTGGCGAGCATATTCCCTTATCACTATTAAACACCTTTTTGCTTCAATAGTCTCTACAGGAGACTAGAAGCTGGCACAGCTCAGCTACATAGAGATGATGAGCAGATCGCCTTTATGTAGCTGAATTACTTACTTGCTATGAGCGCCAACCAATGGGAGGCGCTCACAGGAATCAAGCACTGACAACCATAGAGGTCTCCAGGAGACCTCAGTTTGTAATGCCAACACACCGGTGACTCGTGATCACGTGATGTGGGTCACCGGTGTGCGTATTTCCGGCCCAATGGCCGGAAGCACAATTTAAATGCCAGTGTCAGCGTTTGACAGCGGCATTAAACTATTTAATAGCCATCGGTGGATCGCGATACCCCGATGCTGGGTATCGCACCCCTAACGATTTAAAGTAGCAGGCAAATCCTTCAGCTATGGAACTATAAAACATGTAATTACGGATATTCTAAAGTCAATTTGTACTAGTAATATGCCTAATAAAAGGCTTACCTATTGGTGTAAGTGGGGCAATGGACTATAATATTTGCTTTGCAAAACTTATGGCTTTTCCTATTATCAGCACTTTCTATCGTTCTCATATAAAACCACAAGCGCTTCATGATGCGGTCTATTAAAATTTGACTTTAAAATAGTTTAGCTATTAATAGTATGAGGAGCAATTGATTATCTCTATAACTGCTTTGGCACAGAAGGAAAGAGGCGGATTCTGCAATGAATACCTTGGTGTATATCAATATCGCAACCATACTGATTTCATTTCCAGGACACCTCTTCATTATTGCTGTGAATGTTCAAAATTTCTGCAAGAACCTAAGACTTCCATTAAGTGATCAACTCATTTGGGATTCAGTGCCTTTAGCCTTCTGTATGAACTTCATGAAGGATTTATATTATTTACTGATCTGTTTCCATTGCCCAGTGATGAGTATGACAGAAAAGAACACTATGTCCTCATGTTCTTGAACTTGTACACTTTGTGGTTTTCTGCTCTCCTCAGTGTTCATTTCTGTCTGAAGATTGTCAATATTAACCACAGTTTCTACATCAGCCTTCAGAGAATATTTCCAAAGTTGTTTCCTTTGATTATTATTGCTTTTCTCCTAGAATGTCTTGCCTTAAGTCTTTATTTAGAACTCGACCCCTATCAGGATTGTATACTAAACACTACGTCAAAATTCATATCCAGGATGGAATCTGCAAGATGTTCTTGGCCCTTGTTGTTCTTTATGGCAGTGTGTGGCTTGTGCACTTTCCTCTGCTCAATATCAGCATTGACCATCATCAGTTCTCTATTTAAACACATGAAAAGAATCCAGGAAAATTCGCAGGGATCCAAATCTCCTAACATGGGTGCTCATATTCGTGCAGTTAAAACGGTCATCACTTTATTGGCCGCAAATATTCTAATATTGACTTCTGTGTTCATAATGGTTTTGAGTAAGAATTTATGGGCACTTTTATTTGGTACTCTCATTTCTATATGTCATATATTTAGTTCCTATTTTTTAATAAAAGGAACAAAAAAGCTTAATAACACAATGGAAGAAATACGGAAGCAGTGTTCATGCTTTATGCGTCAGAACCAGTGATATAAGGAAATCAAAATATGGAAAACTAGGACTTTTTGACTTTCTGCTAAGCTGATAATTCAGTAGATAAATAGTTTGCCTACACACTCAAAAGTTTTCATGCAAATAATCTTTCATGATTGTTCAACACAAGTGCAAGTGGCGGACAAAGTGAAGGTATATAAAAATAAGCGACTCTATCGTTTCAACCCGCATGGGGCCTTGATCACAAAGTCGCTCTGTATGAGGAAAAGAGGTCGAAATGCCATGTGGAGATCCCAGTAGGGACAGGGTATATAGCAATTTCCTTGGTAGGAGTGGCTGTCAGGGTGCTCCCGCACTTGCACTTGTATTGAACAATCTTTAAAGATTATTTGCATGAAAACTCTCTAATGTGCGGTGAAACTATTTATATGATCCTTATGATCCATGAGTTTGCAACTTCCTTCCACCAGCACCTCTTCCTCCAGCTGTATACACGCCATCTTCTTCGACAAAGCTCGTACTTCAAACTGTGACTAGGTCCAGGATGACTCAAGTTGTCATAAGGTTGTGGCTCAAATCAGGACTTCTCAACAGTTCTTTATTATGTTAATATTACACTTGGTCTGTTTTATGATTCTAAATCTTCTTTTTACTACTATACTAGTTGACCATAGTTATATTATACCATACTTATTCATGTATATTGTGGTTAAGTAAGAATAAAACTTGGGTTACAGTATTTTTGTGCCTAAGTGCTATTGCTGGAAATACATTTTTGTACTGTATTAAACAGATAAAACTATTTTTGAGGTCAGTTAATGAGAGTTTGTCACCTAGTTTTTCTAACCCATCAGAGAGCAGCATTTTGTAATGGCTAAGACCCTTATTCCAGTGGTGTCACTTACTGGGCTACCAGTGATCTGAATGCTGAGCTAGTGTTATGACTTTTGTATATGAACTGTTGAATTGTAAAGCGCTGCGGAATATGTTGGTGATATATAAATAAAGATTATTATTATTTATATCACCCATACCACTGATTTAAAGCTTTCTGTGTACACACTACATATTTTAAAATTGAAAATTTGTGGTTGATGCAGCATTATTCAATAAAGAGCTTATGAATATGGGGTCCTACAAGGCAGCAGACCTGTAATGATAATGGTCTGTGGATAAAACAGTGGTTTTCTTAAAACTGCAGCCGTCAGCTCTGTAAGTGATACACTGCTGAAATCATGGTTTCTGAACCATGTTATACTGCTCTAAGATTATGGGGCGACAACTTGGTGAGAGATTCCCTTCAGAAAGCTTTTTTAATAAAATTTCATTAACAGATGACAAAATGCTCACAGTTTAAGTTGCACATAGAAATTTAGCACTGTAGACTGTGAGCCCTCGCAGGCAGGGTCCCCTCTCCTTATGTACTTGTGTGTCCCTTGTCTTACACATGTTTATTATACTTGTCTATATTTCCCCTTTTCACATGTAAAGCGCCATGGAATAAATGGCACTATATAAATGCATAATAATAATAATAATTTAGCAGTGCTTGAGGTAATTCAAATGGCAGCCCATCCTACTCACATGTCAGAATGGACTACAGTCTGAAAAAACAAAGCTCCTGAGATTTGTGTCTCAATGACAGAGGACTAGTAAGCTCAAATTCCTCTTAGCTGATATGAAATGCTGTGACAGAAGAATAAATAAATCTTCTCCTCAGCTGACTGAGCACTAAGGATTTATTTCTCCAGCCTCAGTCCTATGTGCTCAGTCAGCCTAGGAGAAAATGTATTTCTTCTGATGTAATAGCCTTCCCCTGGGCCCATGGAGAAATGTGGGCTTTCGATACAGCTTCCCTGTCAATTGAGAAACAAATCTCTTACTTGATACAGGCTATTTTATTACATTCTTGGAAAATCCATTTTTGACATCAATGTTTATCACAGAAAATATCAGACTGTGGCATTCATATAGTTCAATTCATCAGGGATAAGACCCCTTAATTTTCTATAACAACCAAAGGAGAGAAATCTATAGGGTAAACTGCTAGGACCTTTGGATGAACTTGATAACGAAAGTAATGGCAGCCTTATAAGAATCTTATCATAAAAATATTTACACTTTGTTAGTAATAGTTTAATAATGTGATTTGAAAGATTTAATTTTGTTCATTAAGTGGCCCATATAATTGAGAACTTTAGGGTCTACTCTTGTAGCCATAGCTGTACTTTTTGTCTATTGGTAATTTTATATTTCAAAACTAAAATAAGTGCACATATACAAAAACTGACCTTAAAAGCTGTCCAGACTTAACTTGACTAGTTGTTTTATTTTAGATTTTAGAAAAATCAGTAGCAGTTGAATCTGAATCCAACATCTTTTAAAAATTTGAATAAAAGAGTATGTTCTGAAATTCTGAAGTATGATCTTGGTTGTGATGATGGTTTACTCCCATTTATTAAGCTGGCTTGTTATATATAGGCTACTGGAGAGAGTCTTTAGTAGAGTTGACTTTCTGGATCACGCCGGCTATCAGGTGATCGGCTCCGTAGTTGCATGTGTCACGGCCGTGTGACAGTCACAGCACATGCACATGCATGTAAAATAAAAAAGCAACATATACTCACCTTAACGCCCAATCCCGATGCCCATATCTCCTATAAAAATCAAGACATCGTTTTCAAATGAAATATTCTTCAAAACACACACACATATATACACTGCTCAAAAAAATAAAGGGAACACTTAAACAACAGAATATAACTTCAAGTAAATCAAACTTCTGTGAAATCAAACTGTCCACTTAGGAAGCAACACTGTTTGACAATCAATTTCACATGCTGTTGTGCAAATGGAATAGACAACAGATGGAAATTATTGGCAATTATCAAGACACCCTGAATAAAGGAGTGGTTCTACAGGTAGGGACCACAGACCACATCTCAGTACCAATGCTTTCTGGTTGATGTTTTGGTCACTTTTGAATGCTGGTTGTGCTTTCACACTCATGGTAGCATGAGACGGACTCTACAACCCACACAAGTGGCTCAGGTAGTGCAGCTCATTCCTGATGGCACATCAATGCGAGCTATGGCAAGAAGATTTGCTGTGTCTGTCAGCATAGTGCACAGAGGCTGGAGGCGCTACCAGGAGACAGGCCAGTACACCAGGAGACATGGAGGGGACTACCTCAGCCTTTGTGCAAGGAGGAACAGGAGGAGCACTGCCAGAGCCCTGCAAAATGACATCCAGCAGGCCACAAATGTGCATGTGTCTGCACAAACGGTTAAAAACCGACTCCATGAGGAAGGTGTGAGTGCCCGACGTCCATTGATGGGAGTTGTGCTCACAGCCCATCACCGTGCGGCCCTCCAAAGAAATGCCACCCCACACCTTTACTGACCCACTGCCAAACTGGTCATGCTGAAGGATGTTGCAGGCAGCAGATTGCTCTCCACGGCGTCTCCAGACTTTGTCACATCTGTCACATGTGCTCAGTGTGAACATGCTTTCATGTGTGAAGAGCACAGGGCGCCAGTGGTGAATTTGCCAATCCTGGTGTTCTGTGGCAAATCCCAACTGTCCTGCATGGTGTTGGGCTGTGAGCACAACCCTCATCTGTGGACATAAGGCACTCAGTCCATCCTCATAGAGTCAGTTTCTAACCATTTGTGCAGACACATGCACAATTGTGGCCTGCTGGAGGTCATTTTGCAGGGCTCTGGCAGTGCTCCTCTTGTTCCTCCTTGCACAAGTTTGGAGGTAGCGGTCCTGCTGCTGGGTTGTTGCCCTCCTACAGTCCCTTCCATGTCTCCTGGTGTACTGGCCTGTCTCTTGGTAGCACCTAAAGCTTCTGGAAACTACCTTGAGAGACACAGCAAACCTTCTGTTAGGCGTCGAGTTTCCCCCACTGAACAGGGGGAATCTCAAGCCATATCATCTGCAGTATCCCATTCCTCTGCAGCCATAGAGATTCCTGTTGAGCAGAGATGTCAGTCCTGGAGTCTTGCCCAGGCTGATGCTAGGCGTCTGGTTGCTCATTCTGGCTCTGCTATAACTCCATGCTTGAGTCAGCAGCAAGTAGATGCTTCTGGGACTAAGTCCTGTCTTTTGCTTAGTGAGCATGCCCATGGGACGACCTCTCATTGGAGGTCGGAGGTCACTTGCGCAGGTCTCTGGACTCTGGCTTCAGAACTGGAGTGGTCAGATAACACCCTCGTTCTGGTGTTCTGGCGAGGTCTGGCTGGCCTTGTAAAGGACACCCTGGCCACCAGGGAGATTACCGCCACACTGGAGGAGCTTATCACCATCTCCACCCTCTTAGACCTTCGTTTTTCGGAGCGAAGGTTGGAGCGGTCCCAGTGTAGGCAGAGGTTTAGGTTGGCACCTAGTTACTAAACCTCCGGAACCTCCTGATCGGGCGTCCGAGCTCCAAGAGGCCATGGGAATTCTTGCGCGGGATCCAGGT
This sequence comes from Dendrobates tinctorius, assembly GCF_039654945.1. Classification (NCBI taxonomy): domain Eukaryota; kingdom Metazoa; phylum Chordata; class Amphibia; order Anura; family Dendrobatidae; genus Dendrobates; species Dendrobates tinctorius. The sequence continues at coordinate 92,525,705 of NW_027361687.1, read as the reverse complement.
CCCGGTCCGCGTGAGCACCTGTGGTCTGTCACATTTGCCGGCAATCTTGTCACCCTGCCAAAAGATGCCCACAGCAGTCAGGAAAATGCTCGCATCTAGTGGCTGTTGGAGGAGGCCTACTAGATACTGCAACGTTTTCCTCCAAGCTGTCCTTTGATTGGACACTTGAGTTTGACTCTTCCACTCTGACGGTCGAGGTTTGTGTGGATTCAGGGGCGGAGGGCAATTTCATGTCGTCTGTCTTCGCCCAACGGCACACAATTCCTCTGGTTTTACTACCTCAACCAGTCACCATCAGAGTGGTGAATGGAGTGACACTACCCTCTCAGATCACCCACCAGATCATCCCGCTGATACTCTCGCTGTCTCCTTTCCATCAGGAGACGCTATCTCTCCTTGTCATGCCCGAGGGTATCGACCATTTCCTCTTAGGGGGTCCCATGGTTGCGTCATCACTCTCCCCATATAGAGTGGTCCTCGGGGAGAATTCTCGGGTGGAGTAAATCCTGTGAGGGTAGATGTCAGAGGGAGTGCATTCAGCATTGAGCTAAATCTCTCCTTGGCCTATCATCCCGAGATGAACGGGTTGGTAGAGAGAGTCAACCAGACCCTGGTCACTTATCTACGACATTTTGTCTCAGCCAGGCAGGATGACTGGGCATCCTTGATGCCGTGGGCGGAGTTCCCTTTGAACAACGCTGTGGCTGACTCCATCGGTCAGACACCATTCCTCCTTAATTATGGCCAGCATCCGCGCGTTCCTGTGCCCATGCCCGTGTCATCCACCGACTCTAGGGTGGCAGACTGGGCGCTGGAGGCACGTGACATTTGGGACCGCACTCAGGATGCCATCCGGGCCTCCAGGAGAAAATGAGGTTCTCCGCTGACGCACACTGGCGCCCCGCTCCCACCTTTGCTCCCAGCAACTTGGTGTGGCTCTCCACCCGTAATATCAGGCTGCGGGTTGAGTCCACTAAGTTCGCACCTCGCTTTATTGGTCCCTTCAAAGTCCTTGAGCAGGTTAACCATGTGGTCTACTGTCTGGCTCTTCCTCCACACCTGGGTATCACTGACAACTTCCACGTGTCCCTCCTTAAGCCCATTCACATGTCCCGGTTTTCGGAGTCACCTACCGGGACATCAAGCTTGTCCTCAGACGAGTACGAGGAGAACACCATTGTGGGGTGTAAGGTGGCACAGGGCAAAAAATATTATCTTGTTGACTGCAAGGGTCATGGCCCAGGGGATAGGACCTGGCAACCTGTGGAGAACATTAGTGCTCCCTTGCTCATTGCGGCCTTTGAGCATAGCGAGGCACAGGGGGAGGGGGCTCTAGTAGGGGGCTAATGATAGGCATCGAGTTTCCCCCACTGCACAGGGGGAATCTCAAACCATATCCTCTGCAGTCTCCCATTCCTCTGCAGCCACAGAGACATCGGTCCAGGCGTCTTGCCCAGGTTGATGCTAGGCATCTGGTTGCTCATTCTGGCTCTGCTATAACTCCATGCTTGAGTCAGCAGCAAGAAGACGCTTCTGGGACTAAGTCCTGTCTTTTACTTACTGAGCATACCCATGGGACGACCTCTTATTGGAGGTCGGAGGTCACATGCGCAGGTCCCGTTCCTGCTCGGATTGGCCCACTACTGGGAAGGTCCCGGAAGGACGCCGCTATAAAAGAGTCGCATGGCCCCTCGGCCATGTGCTAGTATAGACTTTGATGGCTTATGGTGTGTGACGATGAATGCATGTATCTGGTGACTGACTCATTATGAAACCCCAACCCTTGGTTGTGACTGTTGTTAGGGTTTAGAGGTTAGAGTCAGCGCCTGTCAGTGGCTAAGCTATATGCCACAGTGCATCCCAGTCCTCTGCACTGTCTAGCGTCCGACTGTGCCTTCCTGCTCTGGGCACTGTCGTACCGCACCAGGTAGCAGTAACCGCCAGTGCGACGCTGTGTGCACATCTAGCACTTTCCTCTCCACCCTGGGTGGTTAGTGGCATCTGCTGAAGCAGTACTGTGCACACTTGGCTCGTTTATATATATATTTCTATCTTTTGCTGGCACCGCAGCCACAGCGCCGAGCGCTGATGGTCTAGAGGAGCTCTAGTCCGGTGCCTCTAGGACAGAGCTCTGTGACCGCTAAATAGCGCTCACTTAGCTAAGCTCTGTGAGTTCAACAGGCTCTGGCGTTTATTTTAGAGGCTCTATGGAGCAACAGAGTTTGCTTCCATTCACACTGGGTGAAGTTAACCCATGTGTGAGCTAGCGTTCATCCACCATCTAGTTCCGCCATTACTCATCAGCAGGTTCAATCTCTGCACGGTGGAACACGGGCTGTGAACGCATCTCATATCTCCTTTTATATTATTTGGTGCATTCCACAGGCCCTAACACCTTCTTGCCACAGCTCGCATTGATATGCCATCCTGGATGAGCTGCACTACCTGAGCCACTTGTGTGGGTTGTAGAGTACGTCTCATGCTACCTCAGATGTGGTCTGTGGTCCCCACCTGCAGAATGACTCTTTTATTGAGGGTGTCTTGATAATTGCCAATAATTTCCATCTGTTGTCTATTCAATTTGCTCAACAGCATGTGTAATTGATTGTCAATCAGTATTGCTTCCTAAGTGGACAGTTTGATTTCACAGAAGTTTGATTTGCTTGGAGTTATATTCTGTTGTTTAAGTGTTCACTTTATTTTTTGGAGCAGTATATATATACAGTGGGGCAAAAAAGTATTTAGTCAGTCAGCAATAGTGCAAGTTCCACCACTTAAAAAGATGAGAGGCGTCTGTAATTTACATCATAGGTAGACCTCAACTATGGGAGACAAACTGAGAAAAAAAAATCCAGAAAATCACATTGTCTGTTTTTTTTTCATTTTATTTGCATATTATGGTGGAAAATAAGTATTTGGTCAGAAACAAGCAAACAAGATTTCTGGCTCTCACAGACCTGTAACTTCTTCTTTAAGAGTCTCCTCTTTCCTCCACTCATTACCTGTAGTAATGGCACCTGTTTAAACTTGTTATCAGTATAAAAAGACACCTGTGCACACCCTCAAACAGTCTGACTTCAAACTCCACTATGGTGAAGACCAAAGAGCTGTCAAAGGACACCAGAAACAAAATTGTAGCCCTGCACCAGGCTGGGAAGACTGAATCTGCAATAGCCAACCAGCCTGGAGTGAAGAAATCAACTGTGGGAGCAATAATTAGAAAATGGAAGACATACAAGACCACTGATAATCTCCCTCGATCTGGTGCTCCACGCAAAATCCCACCCCGTGGGGTCAGAATGATCACAAGAACGGTGAGCAAAAATCCCAGAACCACGCGGGGGGACCTAGTGAATGAACTGCAGAGAGCTGGGACCAATGTAACAAGGCCTACCATAAGTAACACACTACGCCACCATGGACTCAGATCCTGCAGTGCCAGACGTGTCCCACTGCTTAAGCCTGTACATGTCCGGGCCCGTCTGAAGTTTGCTAGAGAGCATTTGGATGATCCAGAGGAGTTTTGGGAGAATGTCCTATGGTCTGATGAAACCAAACTGGAACTGTTTGGTAGAAACACAACTTGTCGTGTTTGGAGGAAAAAGAATACTGAGTTGCATCCATCAAACACCATACCTACTGTAAAGCATGGTGGTGGAAACATCATGCTTTGGGGCTGTTTCTCTGCAAAGGGGCCAGGACGACTGATCCGGGTACATGAAAGAATGAATGGGGCCATGTATCGTGAGATTTTGAGTGCAAACCTCCTTCCATCAGCAAGGGCATTGCAGATGAAACGTGGCTGGGTCTTTCAACATGACAATGATCCAAAGCACACCGCCAGGGCAACGAAGGAGTGGCTTCATAAGAAGCATTTCAAGGTCCTGTAGTGGCCTAGCCAGTCTCCAGATCTCAACCCTATAGAAAACCTTTGGAGGGAGTTGAAAGTCCGTGTTGCCAAGTGAAAAGCCAAAAACATCACTGCTCTAGAGGAGATCTGCATGGAGGAATGGGCCAACATACCAACAACAGTGTGTGGCAACCTTGTGAAGACTTACAGAAAACGTTTGACCTCTGTCATTGCCAACAAAGGATATATCACAAAGTATTGAGATGAAATTTTGTTTCTGACCAAATACTTATTTTCCACCATAATATGCAAATAAAATGAAAAAAAAACAGACAATGTGATTTTCTGGATTTTTTTTTCTCAGTTTGTCTCCCATAGTTGAGGTCTACCTATGATGTAAATTACAGACGCCTCTCATCTTTTTAAGTGGTGGAACTTGCACTATTGCTGACTGGCTAAATACTTTTTTGCCCCACTGTATATATGTATATATATACAGGGGTTGGACAAAATAATGGAAACACCTGGAAACATCAAAAAAAGTTTGTTTAATACGGTGTAGGTCAACCTTTTGCGGCGATTGCAGCCTCAATTCTCCGAGGTATGGATTCATACAAGGTGTGAATTGTTTCCAAAGGAATTGTAGCCCATTCTTCAGTTAAAACACCCTCCAGTTCTTTAAGCGACGATGGCGGCAGAAATCGACGTCTAACTTGAATCTCTAAAATCGGCCATAAATGCTCAATAATGTTGAGGTCTGGGGATTGTGGGGGCCAGATGAGATGCTCAACTTCATTAGAATGTTCCTCGTGTCATGCTTTAACGATTCTAGCTGTATGAATTGGTGCATTATCATCCTGAAAGATGGCGTTCCCCTCCGGGAACAGTGCTTGAACCATAGGATGCACTTGGTCACCCAAAATGCCTAAATAATCTCGGCTGTTAATTCTTCCATGAAGGGATATCATTGGCCCGGCAGATTTCCACGAAATAGCACCCCAGATCATCACAGAACCTCCGCCATGTTTTACGGTTGGGAGAAGGCAGTCTGGACGGAATGCTTCTTTCGGATGTCTCCAAACGTACACTCGGCCGGAGGTCGGAAATCGGGTAAACGATGATTTGTCTAAGAATATCACATGTTTCCATTGCTCGAGGGACCAATTCTGAAGGTTTCTACACCACTCTAAATGCTTGGAAACATTTGTCTTTGAGAGCAGCGGTTTTCGAATTGCAGCTGTTCCATGGAATCCAGATTTGTGCAGCTCCCGACGAACAGTTTTCATGGAAATTGGGTTCTGTAGGTGTTCATTGAGCTCAGCAGTGATTTTTGGAGCCATGGTCTTGCGATCCTCTCTCACAATTCTCTTTAGAGTCCGACGGTCTCTCTCAGTCAAATTCGACTTTCGGCCGGACCTGTGCGTTGCTGCGAACGTTTTTCCTTCTCTTTCAAATGCAGTCATTACTTTGGAGACAGTACCTCTTGACACGCCAAGCATTCGGGCACTTTCTGTTACACTAGCGCCTGCTATACAAGCACCAACAATTTGGCCTCTTTGAAAATCAGAGAGGTCTGCCATTGGTATCAGGTTCTCATCAATGTTCTTACAATTCTGCAAAACAACCAGTTAATTTACATACACATATCACATAACACAAATAATCAACAACTAAACATCACCATTAGAGTTGAGCGAAACGGGTCGGTTAAATTCAAAAATAGCCGACTTTCGCTAAAGTCGGGTTTCGCCGATCGAAACCCGACCATAGCATGAGGTCGGCCATGAGGTCGCCGAGTCGAGCGCCTGCGTTTCAAATAATGCTTTCAGCGCCTTTTCTCAGCCAATGATGGAGGATGCACACTGTGGGCAACGTGATGACATGCGCAGCGGCCACCACCATCTTAGAGAAGGGCATTGAAGTGATTGGCTTGCTTTGTGTGGCGTCACAGTGGGTATAAAAGGCCGTGACCGCCGACCGCCATCTTACTTCTGCCGATCTTAGAATAGGGAGAGGTGCTGCTGCTTCTGCTGATTCTGAATAGGGAGAGCGTTAGGTAGGGAAGCAGAAAAAAAAATTGCTTCTGCTGATAGCGCTTTTCACTGTACAGTTAGTGTGCAGTGAAAGGGGAGGATATTTGTTGTGTGCAGCAGGGCTGGTGGTGATTAGGCTGCCTTTTAAGGCTACCTGATTGCTGCATTGCTGTGTGCACACTGCTGTTCAAACTGTTTTTATCAAAGCACTCCAACTTTTATTATTTTGTTCTGGTGAGTTACTGAGCGTTCATTTTTTCACACCCCGTATAGCTGTGTATTCTCCTAACACACTACCGTGTACCGGCTAGTATCACGGACAAATAGAAGCTATCTGTGTGTGACTCTGGAAATACAAGTCGAGGAGATTTTCCATGTTTCCAGACCTACACCTTATAGAGCTGTCCGCTTTTCAAACAGTTTCGTATATCTGCTGTTTGATGACGGCCAAAACTAGACAGAGACAGCGTGTGTCAGTCCGTATAAAAAAAGACGGAGATTGACAATTTTCCATACATACACCATATAGAGCTGTCTGATTCTCAAACAGTATTGTATATCTGCCGTTCGCATTCCAGTCACATCTATACAGAGTCAGCGTGTGTGTGTGACACTCCGTAAATACATATACGGATATTGTTAGTTACACAAAAAACGTATACAGCTGTACACTTCTGATACAGTTTCGTATATCTGCTTGTTGGATTACGGTCAAATACATACTATGAGAGCGTCTGTGACTAACAAAATATATACGTAGATTTAATTTTTTTAATACACCTTACACAGGTGGACTCTCCTCATACAGTACCATCTCTTTGCTGGTATTTTTGGTACATTTTCCCAAACATGAGGAAGTATGGTGGAAGAGGCCGCAGACATGGGCAGGGGGGCGCAGCTGGTACTGATGGTGGTGGTGCATCGGCTGGTTCTGGCAAAAGCACAATAGCAGCTAAGTCAGGAGGTGTTGAGCCTGCGTCATTGTCTGGCCCAAGAAGGCCTGTAAGGTTCCCTTTTCTTGGAGTAGGAAAACCGTTTTTAAAGCCGGAGCATCAGGAACAGGTTTTGGCATACATTGCCGAAACAGCCACCAGCTCTATTGCCTCCTCTTCTGAACGTTCGAAACCTGCAAGCACGGAGTCGTCAGTGCAGCGTTCTGGTCAGGAAAAACACCTTTCCTTGTGTCCTTCACCCCCACCAAAAGTTAAGGATGTGGCAACCCACACTTCAGATTACTATTTGGAGCTCTTTTCACATACCATGCCTGGGTTATCCAGTCAAATCCTGAATTCCCCAGTCCAAGATGAATCTGACATGGAGTGCACTGATGCACAGCCACTGCTAGATGATTCTGCTGGTACATTGACCCAGAGCACTACATTGCCCTCGCAGTCTATTGAGGCAGAATCTGACCCTGATGAAATTCAGGTGCCCCTTCCTGCATACTATACCACCTTACATGGTGACACAGAGGAAGGTAAAGAGGAAGGTGCAGATGACTTTGAAGAGGAGGTGATGGATGACTCAGTTCTTGACCCGGATTGGCATCCATTGGGGGAGGAGGGTGGCGCTGGCAATAGTTCAGATAAGGAGAAGGATCCGCAGCAGTCATTGACGTCGCAGCAGTGGTTATCTGGCAGGCCCGTAGCTGTCCAAAAATGTGGACCAAAAACTAAAAGTTGCAGGACAGCTTGGCCAGATGGTCAACTTAGCACAGCGTGCAAGGCCAGAAAATGTATACCATAGTAGGAAGAGTGCAGTGTGGCACTTCTTTGTCCAAAATCCTACTGATGAGGCAAAGGTTACCTGTAAGAAGTGCGGAAGGACCTTTAGATGAGGTAAACAACTCAGAAATTTGAATACCAGTTGCATGCTTAGACATTTAATCAACATGCACTTGCAAGCGTGGACGGACTACAAAACCTCAGGTAGCACGTGTGCACCTTCTCCGACTGAAGGTAGCCAGCAATGCTCCATCGCTTCCCCCACTGTAAGACCACCGCCACCGTTAAGCACACCACCAGCACTAAATGTGGAGGTGTCGTCGCAAGGCCAAAGCACTCAGGGAATCACAATGGTTTTGCAACACAACACTGAATTCACTGAATCTAGGCCATCAATACCATCACCAACCCCCTCTCACTCCGTCCGATCCACCGTTACTTCCCCCATATGCAGCTCTCCAGTCCAGCTCACCCTACCAGACACTCTGAGTAGGACAAGAAAGTACTCATCCGCGTACACTGTGTTTGAAAGCCTACATTGCCAAACTAATCTCATTAGAGATGATGCCCTACCGTTTGGTTGAAAGCAAAACTTTCCGCGAACTCATGGCCTACGCTGTCCCACGCTAGGACCTACCCAGTCGGCACTTCTTTTCTCTAAAAGCCATCCCTGCCCTCCACCGGCATATGAAAGACCGCATTGTCCATGCACTAAAACAGTCAGTGAGTGGAAAGGTGCACCTCACAATGGATGCATAGACCAGTAGGCATGGCCAGGGCCGTTTCGCGTCCATCACTGCGCACTGGGTTAATGTGGTGGATGCAGACTCCACAGGGGACAGCGGCGGTGGAACAGTGCTGACTAGCCCACGGTATAGGAAACAGTTGGCTGTAGGCTTTCGACCCTCCTCCTCCATCAGCGAAAGCTCGTCCACAGACTGCAGTCGCACGAACACTCCATCCGCAGCTGGCAGTGTTGCACACGAGGTGTCCCACTATCGAACAGCTAGTGGTAAGCATCAGCAGGCTGTGTTAAAGATGATGTCTTTGGGCGACAACAGACACACCGCGGAGGTACTGGCCGACTACTTGCAGCAACAAACTGGCTGGGCAGTCTACATCTTGAGGCAGGCAAGGTAGTCAGTGATAACGGCCGTAATTTTGTGGCAGTCATAGCCCGTGTAAAACTCACACACATACCTTGACTGGCTCACACTTTGAACCCAGTGGTGCAGTGCTTCCTTAATAATTATCCGGAGTTAACATCCCTGCTACATAAGGTGCGAAGACTGTGCTCGCACATCCGTCGCTCAAACGTCCACTCCACTCGTATACAGAAGCTGCAGCGATTGTTCCACCTCCCCAAGCACCGCCTAATCATAGACGTTGCAACAAGGTGGAACTCCACCCTGCACATGGTTGAGAGGCTGTGCGAACAGAGGCAGGCTATAATGCATTTTTGGGAGGATCAAACACAAGAGCAAAGGTATATAAGAGCATCCTGTATATCATATCACAATACTCAGGTGCTACTATTGTTGGACAATCAAGGATCAATCGCTACTGTTCATAGGAGGATAATGGGGAACCCACAAAAATACGACTAAAGATCCCAAATATATATCAATAAATGTATCAACTTTATTAAGAAAAAAGGAGGGACAGAATTGGACAAATGGGGGACATGTGTAAGCAACAGAAATAAAGTGCAACAGTGCAAAAAAACACGCAGGACAGCCACAGTCACACACAAGGCAAAATTGTCAATATTTTCAAGATATACAAATCTATTTATATGTCAGGAGGTATGCATTAAACCAGGGGTACTCGTCTCAGAGTTGTATAATGATCAAAAAAGGTGAACTACAGAGCTTCACCGAAAAAAATGGCTTACGGCGGGTATAGTGATCAATACACTATGTAGGTCTAGGCCTATCAGCTATTGTCCGCATCCACACAGTATATATATATTTTATATGGCCCAACTACCGGTATACCTGTTACATCTTGCTGCCATAAGACAAAAGGCAAAACGCGCCCACAAACATATCATAGAGGCCCGTTATTTATCCCCTGAGGGAGCATGTGTACCGCCCACCCAAAAAGGGGTTAGAACCCCGAGAACACATACCACCAAGGATGCCTTACTGCTGACCAGACTGCCCGCACGTACCCCGATGTGCGTTTCGGAGCCAAGAGCTCCTTCCTCAGTGGGCAAATACAACTCAAACGACTGGTAATACTGCATCGATTAAAAGTGACAGGAGACAGCAGTTGTCAACTATGGTTACAAACTACTTCTCCTCCCATATCGATGTTCTCCCTCACAGGTCATTCCCCTTTGACTATTGGGCCTCTAAACTGGACACCTGGCCTGAATTGGCACAATATGCCTTACAGGAGCTCGCTTGCCCTGCTGCTAGTGTGTTATCTGAAAGAGTCTTCAGTGCTGCCGGATCAATCCTGACAGAAAAAAGGACACGTCTGTCGACCCAAAATGTTGGTGATCTAACCTTCATTAAAATGAACCATGCATGGGTTTCAAAGGATTTTGTCCCATCTTCCCCTGATGACACATAGGTTGCCAGAAAACTGCCTCGCTTTTGTCCTCCTCTTCCTCGGACTTGCCCTATTCGTCCTTTGCAGCAGCTGAATGTCCAGCCTACACATCAACATATGCCATTTTTTAAACCTCCATAAGTGGGCTGCCCACCCACCCCCCAATGGCTGGGGTCAACACCTGGCGCACCCGGGCAAGTGCTGTTGCTCTGAACAAGTGGATGGGCCCACTGACGGACGAAGGCACTGGCACAGGGCCCTTCATAGTACTATACAGTGTCTCTGACGGTGGGGGGGCCCACTCGCCATCAGACACACCAGCGTGCTATGAGGGGCCCTGTGCAAGTACCGTCGACCACGAGTGTGCCCCCCCGCTTGGTCGTGGTCACAGCACTTGCAAGTTGCATTACTTACCTCTCCGTGCTCCACCGCTGTGTAGTCTGGGCAGTTAAATCCTTCACAGTGACAGCCACTAGAAATTTGGTGTATTGATCGATGATGGTCAAGATGTAGCTATGGCCTGTCCTGCTGGCCTCTACTTTCAGATGATCAATGGCTACCATTTGTAATGGACGTCAACATACAAGCGGATGCAGTGGTGCTTAATGATCACCTTTCACAGTTGTGATAGTCACAGACGTGTGACATTCCTGCCACCATTTTTCAATGTCTCCTCTCATGCCAATCCAATAGAATCGCCTACGGCCTGTGGCTTCTGTCTTTTGCACTCCAAAATGACCAGACACATCATGATAGGCAGTGTCTACATCTCTCTCTGTGATCACAATTTGATGGAGACGAGTAACGGTGATGTGATCCACGCTACTGCGATCAGGCAAACCTTTCTTCACAAAGAACCATTTTCGCTCTCTCCACAGACACAGTAATTGAGGGTCTGCATCGCCTCTGCAACATCTACCGGGAGGTTTTCCGGCGATGAGTAATTCCAAATTTCTGCTAACACTCGACTTTCCGTCTGTACTTGTATCCATGTAGTTTCCAGCAGCGGAGAGTCTGGACTGGCTTACTGAGATTGAAGTATATATGAAGATTTAAAAGTACCACAACACTGTAGACTGTTGTACGCTTCGACTACCTTTCCCTATTTCTACTTTTTAAATTCTGGTGTAATACATAGTTAGTCTGTGAGTGTCTGTGTCTGACTACGGATGTATATACGGAAATTTACAATTACCCCTAGACTGGATACACCTGGTATGTGCTGATACAGTACCTTTGTTCAAAATTTTGTATTACGGTATCATCCATAGTGAGTGAGCGTGTGTGGTTTATGCCTTCTATATATACGGTGAATATGAGATACCAATTTTTAACCTAAACTCGATACAGCTTGTATCGTGTTATACAGTACCTTTGCTCGACATTTAGTATTATGGTCAAATCCATACTGAGTAAGCGTCTGAGAGTGACTACGGGACTATGTATTGTGAGGTAGCGCTGTCATTCAGTTAGGGGATCCTCGCTAGCCAGCGAACAAAACACATCTGGCACAGATTTTCCATAAACTTATAACAGTCCATGCGGTTTATTCAGCAGCATAAACCCATAGCAGCAACATAAAGTTCATATAACAGCATAGCGTCCATGACAGAGTTCAGCTTTGTAATCCCTGTGGTCACACAGGTTAAACATTCACAGGCTTTCTAGCCTCAGTTATCTCACCCACGTCAGGGTCTCTCATGGTTCTGTTAACATACTGCAGACGTCCATTCCCTCCAGGGAACTCCCAGGCACGTGCAGCCATTAACACAGCATTCACTTGCTGTCAGAAGGCAGCCCCATCTCACTCAGACGGGACCTTCCACACTGGACCAACCAGGTCCCAGCATTCACTCCATGTGACCTACCCTGGCCACCTTATATGGTCCGTAGCCACACCCAAAGGGTCACATGGCTGTGACCTCATCACAGGTCCTTCACACACACATATACACTTTACAATAGCGTTAATAAACACACCCCCTGAGTGGGTTTGAAGGTACCTAGTTCTTGACACATAGTACCCTATAATATATATACTTGCTATCTTGTTATCCAGTACCTTTTTTACAACATTTTTTATTATAGTCAAACCCAGACTGAGTGAGCGTCTGAGGGTGACTCCGGAAATATATACCGATATTTAAAATTTGGCCAACGCTAAGAGAAGATATACAAGAGGGAAATGAAGAGGTGAAGTCTCTATGGGTGGAGATACAAGGAGGGAAAAGTAATAAAATCATCATAGGGGTTTGTTATAAGCCACCAAATATAACAGAAACCACTGAAAATGTATTATTGAAACAAATAGACAAAGCAGCAAATCACAATGAGGCGATTATTATGGGGGGCTTCAACTACCCCGACATAGACTGAGAAACTGAAACCTGCGTATCTCAGAAAGGAAACCAATTTCTGTCAGTGACCAAGGATAATTATCTGTCACAACTTGTGCAAGGCCCAACTAGAGGGACAGCCCTTCTGGACTTAATTTTAAGCAACAGGCCAGATAGAATAACAGAAGTACGAGTCGATGGGCACCTAGGGAACAGTGACCACAATATAATACAATTCCACTTGTCCTTCAGTAAGGTGCCCTGGAAGGGGGTTACAAAAACGCTGAATTTCAGGAAAGCAAAGTTTGATCAGCTTAGAGAGGACCTTCGCCGAATTGATTGGGACAATGTCCTCAAAAATAGCAGCACAGAAAATAAATGGGAAATATTTAAATCAGTTTACACACCCACTGCGAGCTAGCCATACCGTACAGAAATAAAAGGGCTAGGAACAGGAGAACACCAATGTGGCTAAATAAGGATGTAAAAAGGGCAATAAATAATAAGAACAAGGCATTTAAGAAGCTAAAACAAGAAGGCAATGAAGAAGCATTAAAAAGTTATAGAGAAAAAAATAAAACGTGTAAAAAAACAAATACATTTAGCAAAAGTGGAAACTGAGAGACTCATTGCTAAGGAAAGTAAAACAAACCCCAAACTATTCTTTAATTATATAAACAGTAAAATGATTAAAATTGATGGTGTCGGCCCTTTAAAGAACAATGAGGGTGAAATCATAGAGAGCGATGTGGGAAAAGCAAATGTTTTAAATACTTTTTTCTCAACAGTGTTCACACAGGAAAAGGATTTGCCTGGGGAAATGCAGAGTATTAATGTAAACTCCCCATTAAGTATTAACTGCTTAACCCAGGAAGAAGTGCAGAACCGCCTTAGTAAGATTAAAATTGACAAATCATCAGGCCCTGATGGCATTCACCCTCGGGTATTAAGGGAGTTAAGTAATGTGATAGACAGGCCTCTATTCCTTATATTTAAAGACTCTATAGAAACAGGGTCTGTTCCTTTTGATTGGCGGCAAGCAAATGTGGTACCAATAATTCCAAAAGGGATGTAAAAGAGAACCTGGAAACTATAGGCCGGTAAGCTTAACATCTGTTGTGGGTAAAATTTTTGAAGGGTTTCTAAGGGATACCATTATGGAATATCTCAATGTTAATAAATGTTTAACTCCATATCAACATGGATTTATGAAGGATCGCTCCTATCCAACTAACCTGATCAGCTTCTATCAGGATGTAAGCTCTCAAATGGACCAAGGAGAATCATTGGATGTCATTTATCTCGACTTCTCTAAAGCATTTGACACTGTCCCACATAAAAGATTGGTAAGTATGATGAAAAAGCTTGGGATAGGGGAAAATGTGTGTAGATGGGTAGGTAGCTGGCTTAGTGATAGAAAACAAAGAGTGGTTATTAATGGTGCATACTCAGATTGGGCCAGGGTTACTAGTGGGGTACCACAGGGTTCTGTATTGGGCCCCCTACTATTTAATATATTTATTAAAGATCTAGTGGATGGCTTACACAGTAAAATATCAGTATTTGCAGATGATACAAAACTATGTAAGGTAGTTAACACAAAGGAGGACAGTTTGCAACTACAGACAGATTTGAGTAAATTGGAGAATTGGGCTGAAAAAATGGCAAATGAGGTTTAACACAGATAAGTGTAAGGTTATGCACATGGGAAGGAGAAACCGATGATACAATTACTTACTAAATGGGAAACTGCTGGGGAAATCAGACATGGAAAAAGACTTAGGCATCTTAGTCAATAAGAAGCTAAATTGGAGTGCCCAGTGTCAGGCAGCTGCCACCAAAGCAAATAGGGTCATGGGATGCATTAGAAGAGGTCTGGGGACACAAGATGAAAACATAATTCTCCCTGTGTACAAATCACTCGTCAGACCACACTTGGAGTATTGTGTGCAATTTTGGACGCCTGTGCTCAAGAAAGACATTACTGAAATTGAAAGGGTTCAAAGGCGGGCTACTAAAATGATAAATGGAGTTGGTTCACTACAATACCCAGAAAGGTTATCAAAATTAGGTCTATTTACTCTAGAAAAGAGAAGACTTAGGGGAGACCTAATATATATGTACAAGTATATCAGAGGGCAATACAGAGATCTCTCCAATGAACTGTTTATACCAAGGACTGTGACAAGAACAAGGGGGCATTCTCTTCGTTTGGAGGAAAGACAATTTCTGCACCAGCATAGAAGAGGGTTCTTCACGGTAAAGCAGTGAGACTCTGGAATTCTCTTCCTGAGGAAGTGGTGATGGCCAACTCACAGAATGAATTTAAGAAAGGAATGGATGCTTTTCTTGTGAGTAACAGTATAGAAGGTTACGAATAACAGAATATTATAGGTAGATGGTTGACCCAGCTTAGGGGAAGGAACTTTTTTCCCTATGGAGAAAATTGGCTGCTACTCTGTGGGTTTTTTGCCTTCCCCAGGATCAACAATGCAGAACAGCTGCACTAAAAATAGACTGAGCTAGATGGATATAAGGTCTTCCTTCAGCCTTCAAAACTATGTAATTATGTAACTATGTATACAGCTGTATGCTTCTGATACAATAACCTTTATCGCTATTTAGATTCTGGTGTAATCCATAATGAGCCTGTGAACGTCTGTCTGTTACTCCGGCAATATATTAGGAGCTTTAAGATTACCCCAACACTGTATACAGCTGTATGCTTGTGTTACATTACCCATTTATAGCATTTCATATTCTTGTGTAATCCATACTGGGCCTGAGAGTGTTTGTGTCTGCCTCCTGAAATGTATACGGAGATTCAGAATATTTACACTATACTATATATACCTTGTATCTGGTAATACTGTACCCTTTTTCAACTTTTTATTTTATTTGGTAATCCATACTGAGCCTGTGAGCGTCTGTGTATGATTAATGAAATATATATGGAGATTTACTGTTATCCCTAGACTGTATAGAGCTGTATGCTTCTGATACAGTACCATATATCTGCTGGTATTTTAGGTCCATTTTCCAAAACATGAGGAAGTATGGTGGAAGAGGATGCGGACGTGGGCGTGGGGGGCCACATGGTACTGATGGTGGTGGTGTTGCATCTGCTGGTAGTGCCAAAAACACAATAGCAGCTAAGGCAGGAGGTGTTGAGCCTGCATCATGGTGTAGCTCTGGAAGGCCTGTAACACTCCGTTTTCTGGGAGTAGGTAGACTGCTTTTAAAGCCGGAGCATCAGGAACTGTTTTTGGCTTGTATTGCTGAAACAGCCTCCAGCTCTATTGCCTCCTCTTCTGAAGTTTAAAAAAATGCAAGCACTGAGTCATAAGTGCAGGCTTCTGGTCAGGAGCCACCCCTTTCCTTGTGTCCTTCACCCACACCAAAAGTGAAGGATGCAGCAGCACACACTTCAGATTACTCCATGGAGCTCTTTTCACATACCATGCCTGGGTTAATTAAAAATGGGGCCCATCATATACTGGAGCATTCCAAATGGGGGACATCAGACACTGGAGCAGCATTTACGGGGCCCATTATACACTGAAGCATTAGAAAAAGGGCCCATTATATATGAGCATTATTAGGGCCCATCATACACTGGAGCATCATCCATGAGGCCCATCATATACTGGAGCATTATAAATGGGGCAGATCAGACACTGGAGCAGCATCTATAGGGCACATGATACACTGGAGCATTAGAAATGGGGCCCATTATATATGGAGCATTATTAGGGCCCACAGGCCCGGATTGGCAATATAACCAACCGGGCATTTTCCTGCTGGGCCGCTGTCACGTGGGCCGCGGGCGGCAGCGCCCAATCATCTGGCCGCTTGCCAGCTGCTGCGGCCACTGTTTCTCCTGCAGCCGGCCCTATGCGGGCACGCCAAGTTCCTCCCGCACTGCAGGGAGATAAGCCGCCACGCCCCCCCGCGCCCATCCTCACCTCCCATCCTCGCCTCCCATCCTCGCCTCCCATGAGACCCCCTCCCCTCCAGCCACTCACAGCGTCGCACTCGCTTGCCTGCTCACTCTGTTCGCAGGACCTGTGATGAGGTCACAGGAGGGGAGGAGTCAGGGGGTCACATGATCAGGAGCCTTTGTCCAGACCCCCGATCATGTCACCCCCTGACTCCGCCCCTCCTGTGACCTCATCACAGGTCCTGTGCGCTCAGCCTTGCCTCTACCGTCTGCAAGACTCTACTTTGCTGTTGTCATGGTGCTGGTTGAGGTAAGTATGTGTGGGGTCAGGATTTACAGTGTGGATGTAGCAGAGCTGTGTGTGTATGAGGTGTACGGAGCGGAGCCGTGTGTGTACGAGGTGTACGGAGCAGAGCCGTGTGTGTACGAGGTGTACGGAGCAGAGCCGCGTGTGTACGAGGTGTACGGAGCGGAGCCGTGTGTACGAGGTGTATGGAGCGGAGCCGTGTGTGTACGATGTGTACGGAGCGGAGCCGTGTGTACGAGGTGTACGGAGCGGAGCCGCGTGTGTACGAGGTGTACGGAGCGGAGCCGCATGTGTACGAGGTGTACGGAGAGGAGCCGCATGTGTACGAGGTGTACGGAGAGGAGCCGCGTGTGTACGAGGTGTACGGAGAGGAGCCGTGTGTGTACGAAGTGTACAGAGCGGAGCCGTGTGTGTACAAAGTGTACGGAGAGGAGCCGTGTGTGTACGAAGTGTACGGAGAGGAGCCGTGTGTGTACGAAGTGTACGGAGAGGAGCCGTGTGTACGAGGTGTACGGAGAGGAGCCGCGCGTGTACGAGGTGTACGGAGAGGAGCCGCGCGTGTACGAGGTGTACGGAGAGGAGCCGCGCGTGTACGAGGTGTACGGAGAGGAGCCGCGTGTGTACGAGGAGTACGGAGAGGAGCCGCGTGTGTACGAGGTGTACGGAGCGGAGCCGCGTGTGTACGAAGTGTACGGAGCGGAGCCGTGTGTGTACGAAGTGTACGGAGAGGAGCCGCGCGTGTACGAGGTGTACGGAGAGGAGCCGCGCGTGTACGAGGTGTACGGAGAGGAGCCGCGTGTGTACGAGGTGTACGGAGAGGAGCCGTGTGTGTATGAGGTGTACGGAGAGGAGCCGTGTGTGTATGAGGTGTACGGAGCGGAGCCGTGTGTGTACGAAGTGTACGGAGAGGAGCTGTGTGTAAGAGGTGTATGGAGAGGAGCCGCGTGTGTACGAGGTGTACGGAGAGGAGCCGCATGTGTGCGAGGTGTATGGAGAGGAGCCGCGCGTGTGCGAGGTGTACGGAGAGGAGCCGCGTGTGTACGAGGTGTACGGAGAGGAGCCGCGCGTGTACGAGGTGTACGGAGAGGAGCCGCGCGTGTACGAGGTGTACGGAGAGGAGCCGCGCGTGTGCGAGGTGTACGGAGAGGAGCCGGGCGTGTGCACGGAGAGGAGCCGCGCGTGTACGAGGTGTACGGAGAGGAGCCGCGCGTGTACGAGGTGTACGGAGAGGAGCCGTGTGTACGAGGTGTACGGAGAGGAGCCACGCGTGGACGAGGTGGACGGAGTGGAGCCGTGTGTGTATGGAGTGGAGCCATATGTGTACGGGATGTACGGAGCGGAGCCAAGTGTGTACAAAGCATACAAAGCGTGCTTTTCCCACGGACACAGGAGTACACGGCGGAGCCCCGAGGAGCATTTTAAAACACACACATGACGTTCCACCTGAAGTGATGTGCTGGAAGCTGACCGGAAATGAGATAATTTCTTGAGGAGATTGTGACGGAACTAGGAATGCTTCAGATCCATCACCGTGTCCTCCTCCGACAGCGCAGACAGCAGGATCGCCTTGGAATCGGGGATGCCGGCCATGTGAGCGGATCATGATAGGTCCTGCACCGGGAGGCTCAGGTGGGCACTACAATGGGAGCCGGGCTGCTATAGTATCTTTGTAGAATCTTTCTTTATTTCTTTCTCTCTTTTTCTTTCTCTCTGTTCTTTCTTTCTCTCTGTTCTTTCTTCCCCTCTTTCTTTTTCTTTCCTCTCTTTCTCTCTGTTCTTTCTTTCTCTCTCTGTTCTTTCTCTGTCTCTCTCTGTTCTTTCTTTCTTTCCCCTCTTTCTTTCTCTCTCTGTTCTTTCTCTGTCTCTCTCTGTTCTTTCTTTGTCTCTCACTGTTCTTTCTTTCTTTCCCCTTTCTTTCTCGCTCTCTCTGTTTTCTTTTTTCTCTCTCTCTCTGTTTTCTCTCTTCCTTAGTGCCAGTCAGTGTGCCCATAATGCCAGCCACTGTGAACTCCGTACCAGTCAGTGTGATCAGCAGTGCTAAATGGGTGCGATTAGGTGTGCACATGGGTGTGACTAGTTGTGAAATGGGTGTGGCTGGGCATGGCCAAAATTTGCTCCGCAGTCTTTGTCCATCTTTCCCTTCTTCAAAAGTTGGGAGGTATGATAGGGGCGGCTATGACCAGGGGGTCTGGTTGCCCAATAGAGAGCAGTTCTGCCAGGAATTCTGTAATCATGCATACAAAAGGGGACAGAGATTTGGGAGGAGTACTGTACCTAAAAGCAATAAATAGGACTGAGCTGAAATACTGGGCACAGCTGTGACTACATGTTATATAGTTGTGTTAATCTCCTCTCACTTCTTGTAAACTACAAGTGTACAAAGATATTATATAGTCACCATGTGACTAGTGGGCCTGTGTAACTTCAAATGCCAGGGCTGAATTTTAGTCCCAGTCCGGCCCTGAGGGCCCATCATACACTGGAGCATCATCCATGAGGCACATCATATACTGGAGCACCTATGGGGCACATGATACACTGGAGCATTAGAAATGGGGCCCATTATATATGGTGCATTATTTGGGCCCATAACACACTGGAGCATCGTCCATGGGGACCATCATATACTGTAGCATTATGTGGAGCTCATCTTTTACTGTATGGAACATTATATGTGACCAATTATTCTGTATGGAGAAATATATGGGGCTCATTATTCTGTATGGCGCACAATGTGGTGGCCATAATACTGTATGGAGTAATATACTGTCCGTTTTTGAGCTATTGTACAATTTAAAATAGATCAGTCATGTCATGTAAGCAGTGAAGTATTTGTCATTGTACTATACCTATATTTCTGTGCCGTATCGGAGCATCATGAGTTGTGGTATGTGTTAAAGGGGCGCACTGACACTCTTTGCCAAGGGCACACGAAAACCTGGAGCCAGCCCTACCCCCCACAACTTTAGCCAAATAAGCCCCAGTTTTCAATGCATAACTATTATTATGAAGTAAATTAAGGTTGACAAGCTTCAGTAATAAGAATTGATGTTTTGGGCATTGAAATGGGCTCTGTAGGTGTGTTTACTGTCCTCCACTCCCTGCCGACTTTACTTCCCCATTGACTTGCATTGGGTTTCGTGCTTCAGTCGGCCTCCGACTTTTCCCTATAGTCGGCCGATTTCGTTCGACCCGACTTTTGCGAAAGTCGGGTTTCATGAAACCCGACTCGACCCTAAAAAAGGCAAAGTCGCTCATCTCTAATTACCATATGTCACGGTTTGCATGTTTATAACATGTTCGAAGACTGTGATACTAAAACGTTAGGTGTTTCCATTATTTTGTCCAACTCCTACATATATATATATATATATATATATATATATATACTAGATGGTGGCCCGATTCTAACGCATCGGGTATTCTAGAATATATATGCAGTTTATCTTTGAAGATTTATTAATAATGCAATAATGCACCCCCCAATCCTGATATGTATGGTTCTCTCACCCCCAATCCTGATATGCATGCTGCCCCTCAACCCCCTATCCTGGTATGCATGGTCCCCTCACCCTCCAATCCTGGAATGCATGGTCCTCTCACCCCCCGATCCTGGTATGCATGGTCCTCTCACCTCTCTTTCCTGGTATGCATGATCTTCTTACTCCCCTTTCGGGGTATGCATGGACCCCTCACCCCCCAATCCTGGAATGCATGGTCCTCTCACCCCTCTTTCCTGGTATGCATGGTCCTCTTACCCCCCTTTCGGGGTATGCATGGTCCCCTCACCCACCAATCCTGGTATGCATGGTCCTCTCACACCCCAATCCTGGTATGCATGGTCCCCTCACCCCCCTATCATGGTATGCATGGTCCCCTCACACCCCCAATCCTGGTATGCATGGTTCCCTCACCCCTCTTTCCTGGTAAGCATGATCCCCTCACCCCCCTTTCCTGGTATGCATGGTCCCCTCACCCCCCTTTCCGTGTAGCCATGACCAATCAGCATCGCGGCCCACTGTCCGCGACCAATCAGCAACGCGGCCCTGTAGCCGCGACCAATTACTGCCGCGGCCCTATACAAAAATAATATTAAAAAATAAAAAAAAGTTATTCTCACCTTCCGACGGCCTCCTGTCTTCTTTCATGTGCCCAGCCTCACGTTCCCAGTAATGCTTTGCGGCTTAGACTGCTGATGATGTCGGTCTTCTCTCTCGCTCTCGCGAGAGTGATGTCGGTCTTCTTTCTCGCTCTCGCGAGAGTGATGTCATCAGCGGTCTAAGCCGCAAAGCATTACTGGGAACGCGAGGCCGGGAGCGTGGAAAGAAGACAGGAGGAAGGTGAGAATAACTTTTTTTATTTTAATTCTCTTTTTTACAGATTAAGGCCTGCTCCTGCCGCTGATTGGTCACGGCAGGAGCAGATTACCGTTACAAACAACTGCGCCTGTCGCTGATTGGTTGCGGCCTGGCGGCCGCGACTGGTCAGCAGCCCGCGATTTCGGTTATAGACAGATGCAATAAGACGTTTATATATATATATATTGTGAGGTAGCGCTGTTATTCGGGTAGGGGATACTCGCTTGCAGCCACAAAAAATCAGATCCGGCACGTGTTTTCCACAAAACCATAACTCCATGCGGTTTATTCAGCAGCATAAACCAAAGCAAGCCACATAAAGTTCACTTAACGGCATAGCGTCCATGACAGAGCTTCTCTCTGTCAGCAATGTCCAATACGCAGGCTTTTCAGCCTCACAGTTATATCTCACTCCATCAGGGTTCTCTCATGGCTGCTTTTCCATACTGCAGACATTTATTCCCTACAGGGAACTCTCAGGCACTTGCAGCCATTAAACACAGCGTCCACACGTGCTGTCAGGAAGACAGACATCTCTTTGCACGAGACCTTCCATATGGACCAATCGGGTCCCTGCATTCACTACATGTGGCCTACCCTGGCCACATTATATGGTCCATAGCCACGCCCACCGGGTCACATGACTATGACCTCATCACAGGTCCTTCAACCACTCACACTCTTTTCAACAGTGTTCTTTAAACACACCCCCTGGGTGGGTTTGTAGGTAACCAGGCTCGCCCATCTCTCTAGCTCTAGTTACCAGGAGACTTCTCCCTGACACCTTGAAGCAACACCTCAGCAATGTCACTGCTGATCAACACATAAGTCTCCATCTCAAAGCCACCCACTTTGAGATACATAATGGCCATTCAGAATTCTGCCATTCATCCTTTCTCCTGGGACATCCACACAGCGCCCCCTAGCGGACACAGTGGTTACTACACCACAATTTATATATATATATATATATATATATATATACAGTATATCTTGTGGCAGGTCGGCTCGCTCAGCTGCTCTTCGAGGTAGACACAGGCACACATAGGTTAAAGGCTCTGGGTGGTTTATTGCATCATAAACCACAAAATGGTAAAAGGAAAAAAAACAGCCTTTCTGGCTCAAAGTGAAGCAAACAGTTCATAAACAGTCCTGCCCAGGTCCTCTGGGCCAACACGTATGGCAGCTCTCTCAGGAGCATCAGCCTAGGGCTTGCTTTCCTCTACACAACACAGACCTCAGAAAAAAAAGCTGGTTGGACATTTATTTCTACAGCCGCACCCTTGTGGTGGAGATATGGTGAGTAGGCATCCCACCCATCTCTTACCTACTCACCTAAAACCCGCCCATAACGTGGCCTCTTAATTCCTTCAGCACATGCCATGCTGAAAGGAAACTTATGGTTTTCTAGATCACGGAGAAAAGCAGTCTCAGTGACACATATCTCACCTCATATATCCTGCCAGTGTGGCACTCCAGGAGTCCGGTTGCAACAGTGGCATTGCCTCCCTCACAGGGGGGTGATGACATGCCTGGAAATAAGGAGGGGTTCCCTGACTGGATAACACTTACATCCAACACTTTTCCTGACTCCAGACCAGAAAATGGAGCTCTAAAACCGGTTTTAGGGGAGCTTCTCTATGAGTTCTGGCCTGGAGGTGGGGGTCAGTCAGTCAGTGTCTGGGACTGAGGGAGACAGAGTCTTAGTGAATAGAGGAGAAGTGAAAGAGAACCTAGGGAGTGGAGCTATGACCAAGCTCACCGCAGAGTACAGCGCTAGAAGCTGGACGCCTGAGTCCTTGGCTGATGGGTACAACAGTCCCAGCAGCTGAATCCGGAGGGCAGGGGTTGCAGGTCTCCTAGCCCAGCAAACATCTGAAGACACAGCAGCAAATCAGAGCCCAGAGCCACCACAAAGGAGCGACACCTGCAATAGGCTCAAGATGCCTGTCATACGGGCAAGTACTTCAGAACAATAAGGAACAGAGGACTGAGCATAGCTTTAGGCAGCAAGTACCTCAGAGGACAACGCAGTAATGAGGCCTCAAAACCCATCTTGCTTAGTGGATTCTAAGTTGCTTCCAGGCTACCCAGACCTCCATTGTCATCTTTAACTAGTGGAAACTGCACCCTGCTGTGTCATCAGAGTTATTTATTGTGCCATCCACCCTGCACTACATCCATTATCACCATCTTTAACAATATAATTGCCCTGTGACTAAGCTCTACCTGTGGAGAGCTGTATCAACTCTGTTGCATCACCATCAGCCACAGGGTTTTTTTTAAGCAGCATCAGCCATCCTTGGCCAAGTACCACGGGTAGCGTCACATCTTTTATAAACTTTATTTTCCCTTTAATCATCATTTTTCATTGGATACACAGGGCCACGGACCAGGTCACTGCTGCCGTGACACATCCACTTAAGAACCGGCCCGGTACCGAGTATTCCCATGGCCCTGGTGGGTGCTTCACCAGTGACCTAGTCACATATTCCCCCCCTGCCCAAAGCTGGGGGCTTCGGTACCTTCAGACACCAAACAGGGAATTTGGGAGAGGGCATCTGCATTCCTATGTGACCTCCCGGGCTTGTATTCAACATGGAACTTGAAATCCAGGAGGCTTAAGAACCACCTAGTCACCCAGGCATTCTTACTCTTTTTCTCCCTTAACCATCTCAGAGGGGCATGATCGGACACAAGTTTGAACCTGCGGCCTAGTAAACAGTACCGCAATGTATCCACGGCCCATTTATGGCCAAACGCTGCTTTTCGACGATGGCGTAGTTCTTTTCACATGATGAGAGCTTCCAGCTCAAATACATGATTGGATGTTCTTCTCCATTTACTACTTGGGACAGCATGGCTCCCAAGCCAGCTTCTGACACACCCGTCTGGACCACATACTCTTTGTTGAAGTCTGGTGCCACCAGAACCAGATGTTTACACAGAGCACTCTTCAGTCCCTGGAAAACTATATTTGTGTCATGATACCATTTAACTATCGTTCATATGGTGCCTTTAAGAAGATCTGTCAATGGCACGATGATCATAGCGACATTCGGAATGAATCGCCCATAGGACCCCACAATTCTAAGAAATGCCCTCACTTGCTTCTTGGAAAGCGGATGCGGCCTTGCTGCCACTCTTGGATCGCCTCAATCTTGTTGATTTGTGGTTTAATTTCAACTCTCCCAACGACAAACCTTAGGTACTTGGCCTCTTCCTTCCCTTTGACACATTTTTTCTGATTTATCGAGAACCCCGCATTCCTCAAAGCATCCAAAACCGCCTGTACTTTTGGTAGATGACTAGCCCAGTCAGGGCTAAAGACCACTATGTCATCGAGGTACTCTGCGGCATACTTCTTATGCGGAACCAGGACCCGATCCATCACCCTGTGGAAGGTGGCCAGGGCCCCCTGTAGACCAAAGAGCATCTTGGTATATTGAAAACATCCACTTTTCGACTCCTCTATCACCCTGAGATCTAGCATCCTCTTCATCTAATTGGATATCACCTATCTCTGTGCTTCCGGAATTCTGTAGGGCTTGAGGTTCACTCTTGCGTGTGGTTCTGTTAACACGTCATGCTCGACTACCTGCTTATGCCCCCGCAACGCTGAGAATAGATCCCAGTTCTGCTGCCACAAATATCTACATTGTTGCTTCTGGGCTGGTGTCAGAGTCTCTGCAATGATGACATCATCCTCGGTGACTTTGGGACTGGCTCCCAGGCAAGGGGTGTCCAGCGATTCCCGGTCTCTCCAGAGTCTAAGCAAGCACATGATAGACCTGGTGCGTCGCCCTGGCCGCTGTACCTTGTAATCAACTTTGCCCAGTTTTTTCACCAACTTGAATGGGCTTTGCCACTTGGCTAGAAACTTGCTCTCCACCATGGGGATAAGCACTAGCAAGCAGTTAACCTGGCTGGAACTGCCTCAGCCTTGCTGATCGGTTATACACCCTTGCCAGTGCCTCCTGTGCTTGGAGAAGATACTCCTTCAAAATAGGCATCACTTTCACCATTCTCTCAGGCAGCTGGGCAATATGCTCTATAATGCTCTGGTGTGGTGTGATCTCAGCTTACCATGTTTCTTTGGTGATGTCCAGGAGCCCTCCCGGATGTCGACCATACAGGAGCTCGAATGTTGAAAAGCCAGTAGAGGCCTGGGGAACTTCCCTGATGGAGAAGAGCAGAAACGGAAGCAGGTAGTCCCAGTTTCGACCTTCCTTCTCAATGACCTTTTTGAGATGGATTTCAGGGTTTTATTGAAGAACTCTACTAGGCAGTCAGTCTGTGGATGATAAACAGGTTTGCAGCTGGGCAATCTGGAGGACCCTACAGAGTTCTTTCATAACCTTGCTCATGACGAGGGTTCTCTGGTCTGTCAGAATCTCCTTCAGCAAGCTCATCCTAGCAAAAATATGGACAAGTTCTCAGGTGATACTCTTAGCCGAAGAGTTCTTTAGGGGTACTGCCTCAGGGTACCGGGCAGCAAAGACCATTACCACTAGGATATATTGGTACCCTCGTGCCAACTTAACTAATGGACCTACTAGATCCATGGTAATTCGCTCAAACGGGATCTCTATTACCGGTAACGGAAGTGCGCAGATGGAGCGGCTATCTGGCAAGTGGGGCAGGACCTACAATAATTCCGGATCTCCCAATAGCATCCTGGCCAATAGAACCTCTGCAGTGTTCTCTCCTGCGTTTTCTCCACCCCCAGATGTCCCCCCAAAACATGCAAATGGGAAATGTCTAGAACCCTCCGCCGGTAGGGACCTGGATCCAACAGCTGCTCCACTATTTCACCTCTCCTCAGTGTAGTCACCCTATACAGCAATTCGCTATTGACTGCAAAGTGTGGGTACCTGGTGTCAGCCCCGGGCTCTTGAGAGCAACCCTATCAATCACAGTCACATTTTCAAAGGCCCTTTTAGGGTAAGATTCTGCATTTGAGCAGTCCCCATATATTCACCAGAAACCCCCAGCTCAGGAAGCTCGGCCTCCCTGACCACTGATTTGTCCTCATCACAAGCTAGGAAATACAAAGGGAACTCCTCCACCTCCGACTGCAATGTGGATTCATTAGGGTTGCGCTGGCTCCTGCCTGAGACACTGGACACTCCTGTTGTCCTCCACAAGTCCCAGAACAGGCTGAAGTCCCACCCGATTATCACTGGGTGCAACAAGTCACTGACTACCCTGACCTCATACACTCCATACCACGGCTCGTTTTAATCATCACTCTGTCAACAAGGTAGTCTTTGGCATCCCCGTGGATACAGCGGATGCCCACGTTGCCCTGTGATCAACTGGTGGGGAAACGTGGCTCTTATCAGGGTCACCAAGTGCCCAAAGTCCAAGAGTCCTGACACCAGTACTCCGTTTATGATCACGGGACATGACTGCGGCCCCTCTCTGGGCTGATAGTCCACACTGCAGGCTGGATAGGCATAATACGGCTCGGCAGGACAATGGGATGCTATTTGTCCAGTACCATGACACCACCAGCAAATCGGGTCTTTAGCAGCAGCCTTTGGTAGCTCTTCAGTGACTCCTGGAGACCTTGGACTCCCTCCAGTGATAGCTCTGTTACCCCTCTTTTGGGACTCGGGCTCCTGCTGGGTATCCCAGTATGGAGATGTACCACCCCCTGGCTCCCTCAGGCACCTTTAGACCACCTGGTACCTTTCTAAAAGGCCCATTAGGTCACCCACATTCCAGGGGTCTACTTGGGCAGCCCAGGTCTGCACCGGCCTGGGGAGAGAGGGGAGAGAGTGAATAAATTGGTCCAGGACGACCCGCTCGACCATCTGTGCTGGAGTGGGGACTCCGGCTGCAACCATTTCTGGACCAAATGCAACGAGTCAAACATTTGTGAGCGGGGAGGTTTGTCACCACAATATGCCCAGTGATGAATCCTTTGTGCTCTGACAGACATCGTGACCCCTGAGCGTGCCAATATCTCCATTTTCAACTTGGTATATTCCCAGGCATATGGCAGGGCCAAGTAAAAATAAGCTTTCTGGGGTTCACCTGTCAGATAGGGGGCCAGCACCTCCACCCACTGCTCTGGGGGGAAGTCTCTCCTGCTCTGCATCCCGTTCAAAAACAGTCTCTATATCATCCCCTGGGGTCATCTTTTGCATGGCTCATCTTACCACTTGCTGGACGCACGAGCCATCACCTTAATGTGTGAGTGGGTTGCTTTCTCTGCTGTGGACCTCTCCCATCAGGCGTTCCATCTGCCTTTGCTGCTGCTGTATCTGTTGCATTAGGGGCTTATTTGTTTCTTGCTGTACCTGGTGCTGTTGCTGCTGGCTTAGGATCCGGCGCTTGAGTAGCTTGTCCATTTTGTCTGACCACTGTTCCATCTCAGCAGCTGCCTTAACCCAGGACATATGAGTTGTCCACTGCTGCTACACATGTTCCTGGAATGTTTGCTCGCATCCAAACACCACTTGAGGCAGGTCGACTCACTTAGATGCTCCTCGAGGTAGACCCAGGCACAGAGGTGTATCTAGGCTTTCTGGCACCCGGGGCAAGAACTTGCTTCGGCCCCCTCCCCCCCCCAAGTGCATATGCGACTTGAACACTTAGCCAAGTACCCACAAGCTGCTCTCTCTAATGCTCTCAATGTTCAGTAAAAAACTGAAAGCAGGATGAGAAGCTCATTGTCTCAGGACCATAACAGTGAAAATCGCATATGAGTGAAGTGTCCATGTGATGACTGAATTCTCACAACTAATGCACTGCACACTTTTAGGATTCTCCCTTGCCGATGTACAGTCAAGTCAGCACAAGCATGTGATTTATATACTTCTGGCCACATTCCGACTAGACGTGCCCGGCCTCGCTCAGTTCATTTTCATTGAGTGAGGCCACACATGTCTAGTCAGCATGTGACTGCATGTATGTAAATTACCGGCACAAGAGAATCCTAACAGCGTGCAGTGAGCACTGTGAGAATTCAGAAGTCTGCAGTCACATAGAATGACTGCAGACTCATCACCAACCTGGACAACCCCTTTAATGTTTCTAACATAAATAAAAACATGAGAATAAGTCAGTATCACAAATAATATATACATCCAGGTACCCTATAGATGACGTCGTCTCTGGAGTCGTTCTCCTTCTTTACATCTTCTTGTCCAGACCCCATGATGAGTTTTCTCATCCACAGCGGCCTCTGCAGACTTCCATCTTCTCCGGTCTTCTGCAGCAAATCTCCACACGACGCGATTAAGGCTATGTGCCCACGTAGTGTTTTAAAACGCTCACTAAAAACCGGACTCCTTCCCAGAAATTGCACGTTTTTTTCCGCGCGATTTTACCGCGATTATGATCACGATTTTGCCGCGATTTTCGCGTGCGATATTCAAGCACTTTCCAAGCGATTTGAAGCATCGCTTGGAAAGTGATTGACAGGTTGGTCACACTCGTCAAACATAGTGTTTGACAAGTGTGACCAGGTTTTTACTATTGAGGCTGCCTATGCGGCATCAATAGTAAAAGATAAAATGTTAAAATGCTAAAAAAAATAAAAAAATCGGGGTATATTTACCTTCCGGCGTCCCGCGCTGCATTCCCGGGCCACAGCGTTCCCAGTAATGCCTTGCGAGACCTGTGATGACTTAGTCTCGCGTTGCTTAGCGATCTCGCGAGACCGCTAGAGTCACGCGAGACTACGTCATTACAGGGCCTTGCCGCAAGGCATTACTGGGAACGCTGAGGCCCGGGATGGCAGTGCGGGACGCCGGAAGGTAAATATACCCCGATTTTTTATTTTTTATTCTTTTTTTTACAGGGGTATGGTGCCCAGGGCCTGGAGGACAGTCTCCTCTCCTCCACACTGTGGGTACCAACCGCACATGAGACGCTTAACTTCCCGCATGGTGGGCATAGCCACATGCGGAAAGTAAGCGATTCTCGTGCATTCCTATGGGTGCGGAATCGCGGCAATTCTTTGCGATTCCGCACAAAAGAATGAGCATGCTGCGATTTTTTCCGCGATGCAATTCCGCCGTGGAAAAAAGCGCAGTATTAGCACAGCATGTGCGGAATGCCATAGGAATGCATGGGGGGCGTTCTGTACACGATTTTTAAACGTTTTTGCAGCGTTTTCGCGCCGAAAATCGTGGCAAAAACGCTTAAAAATCACTACGTGGGCACACAGCCTAAAGATAGAAGTGTCATTATAATGCTCCAAAACAAAAATATCTGCAATATACTGTCTCCTCACACTATTCCCCTCCCTCCTCATACTGTCTCCTCTAACATCCTACTTGTTCACCATACTGTCTCCTCATATATTTACCCCCCTCACTCTCTATACTGTCTGCTCACACATACCCCCAACTCCCCATACTGTGTCTGCACACATCCCATCACCCTCACTCCCCATACTGTGTCCACATACATTAACCCGTTCGCACCCCTTACTGTCTGCACCCATCCCGCAAACTGTTTCCTCATACATGCCTCGGCACACAAAATTTATGAAATATGATGCTCAACTTTATAAGACTAAAGCAATTCTGATAAAGTTATCTCAATACATATATGCTGATACAAAGAAAGTACCTCAGATTACCACCACAGAGATAAACAATACTGTTTATCTCTGTGGTGGTAATCTGAGGTACTTTCTTTGCATCAGCATATATGTATTGAAATATCTTTATCAGAATTGCTTTAGTCTTATAAAATTGAGCATTATATTTAATAAATTTTGTGTGCCGAGGTTTTTCTACTGTACAATATATGTATTTTAACTCTGAGCACCTAAATTGGCAGTGAGCACCCCATTCTCTACAGTATTCCTCATACATGCCCTCATACATACTCTTCATTTTGTGTCCTCAAATCTCCCCACACACATTAAATTCCATCCCCACTCCAAATC
Source organism: Dendrobates tinctorius (assembly GCF_039654945.1). Classification (NCBI taxonomy): domain Eukaryota; kingdom Metazoa; phylum Chordata; class Amphibia; order Anura; family Dendrobatidae; genus Dendrobates; species Dendrobates tinctorius. The sequence goes on along the minus strand of NW_027361687.1, from coordinate 92,495,687 downwards.
CCCCCATCCCCAATCCCCCCACACATTAAATACCCCCCATCCCCAATCCAAATCCCCCCACACACATTTAATCCCCCATCCCCACTCCAAATCCCCCCACATTAAGTATCCCTCATCCCCACTCAATAACCCCTGTCCCTACTCCCAAATCCCCCCACACATTATGTACCCCCCACTCATTATGTACCCCCCACTCATTATATACCCCCACACATTAACCCCCATCCCCACATTAACCCCCCAGTCATTAACCCCCATCCCCACTCATTAACCCCCCACACACATTAACCCCCATCTCCACTCATTAACCCCTCCACTCATTAACCCCCATCCCCACATTAACCCCCATCTCCACACATTAACCCAAATATCCACATATTAACCCCCCCACACATTAGCCCCCCCGCACATTAACCGCCATCTCCACTCATTAACCCGCACATATTAACCCCCATCTCCACTCATTAACCCCCTCCATCTCCACTCATTAACCCCCCATATCCACTCATTAACCCCCTCCATCTCCACTCATTAACCCCCCATCTCCACTCATTAACCCCCCCTCCACTCATTAACCCCCCATCTCCACTCATTAACCCCCCATCTTCACTCATTAACATCCACATATTAACCCCCATCTCCACTCATTAACCCTCTCCATCTCCACTCATTAATCCCCCATCTCCACTCATTAACCCCCCCATCTCCCATCTTCGGTGGTTCTTCAGCTCCACAGTGGAGCACACTTACCACCAGCGTTCGCTCTGGGCGCCAGGGAGTGACGTCAGCATCGTGATCACATGACCTGAGGTGACTTCAGTGATATTGGCTCTGCACTGTGTTTGTCACTCTGCTAGCAGTGATCTCACAGAGGTCATCACAGTTCAGGGGCCCAGCTGGGAATGCAGCATCAGTGACCAGGTGAAGTCTCAATGACGTCACCTCTAGTCACTGATGCCGCGCTCACAGCAGCTCATTCCTCATTGGTTCTCGTCCTGGATGGTCGATTTTGGCATAGTGCAGATTGAAAACTGTTTATTCTCAGACATAGATCACGGCATGGAGTGGGACAAACCCACGGACAGGTGAGTGACATGGTTGTTTTTTATTTTGCTCTTTTTTACAGGAGACTAGGACTTCGATGGAATGGGCATTAGGTAAGTATAATTGTGTTTGTTATTTTTACATAAAATGCAAAAATTTGTTTTGTTTTTATTTCAAATAAAGGACTTTATCCACTTATTGACCAAGCCAATTTTTACAATTCTGACCACTGTCACTTTATGAGGTTAAAGCTCTGGGGCGTTTCAATGGATTCCACTGATTCTGAGACTGTTTTTTCATGACATATTGTACTTCATGTTATTGGTAAAATTTCTTTGATATAACTTGCGTTTATTTATGAAAAAAACGCAAATTTGTCAAAAATTTTAAAAATTTTGCAATTTTCAAACTTTTAATTTTTGTGCCCTTAAATCAGAGTCATGTCACACAAAATAGTTAATAAATAACATTTCCTACATGTCAACTTTATATCAGCACAATTTTGGAAACATACAGTTGTGCTCAAAAGTTTACATACCCCGGCAGAATTTTTGCTTTCTAGGCATTTTTTCAGAGAATATGTATGATAACACCAAAACTTTTTCTCCACTCGTGGTTAGTGGTTGGGTGAAGTCATTGTTTGTCAAACTACTACTACTCTTTTTAAATCATAATGATAACCCAAAACATCCCAATAACCGTGATCAAAAGTTTACATACCCCATTTCTTAATACCATGTATTGCCCCCTCTAACAGCAATGACAGCTTGAAGTCTTTTGTGGTAGTTATGGATTAGGTTCTTTATTTTCTCAGATGTTAAAGTTGCCCACTCTTCTTGGCGAAAAGCATCCTGTTCCTGTAAATTCATAGGCTCTCTAGCATGAACTGCATGCTTGAGAGCTCCCTAGAGTGGCTCAATGATATTGAAGTCAGGAGACTGAGATGGCCACTCCAAAAACTTTACTTTGTTCTGCTGTAGCCAATGATAGGTCAACTTGGCCTTGTGTTTTGGATCATTGTTATGTTGGAACATCCAAGTACGTCCCATGTGCAGCTTCTTAGTTGATGATTGCAAATTTGCCTGCAGTATTTGCAGATAATGTGCTGCATTCACTTTCCTTCAACTTTGACCAAGTTTCCTGTTCCTTTGTAGCTCACACACCCTCAAAACATTAGCGATCCACCTCCATGCTTTACAGAAAGAATGGTGTTTCTTTCAACATAGGCCTTGCACCATGTAGCTTTTGGAGACCCCTGATGTGTTTAACAGTGGAAACTCCCCAATTGTAACTCCAACCCTAACACAGCCCACACCTCTAACCCTAATCCCTAACAACAACCCTAACCCCACCACAACTCTAACACCAAGCCTAACAACCATAACCCTAACACAACCATAACCCCAACTCAACCGTAACCCCAACATAACCTTAACCCCAACACATCCGATCCCTAACCCTAGCCCCAACCCTACCCACAGCTTCGATGTATATCAGTGATCTCCCGGCAGCTGAGACTCCGGAGATTCTCCGAAGCTGAGGGGTACTATACCCATATTTCTCTGTGCCATTAAAAAGCAGTGCTGAGGAATGTGGCTCCTTAACTGCTGCCGTTAAAGGCATATCGGCGGTCACTAAGGGGTTATTCTTGTTGTGTGCTTATTTACAAACAATAGCTAAAGCATTAGCAATGGATAGGTGCCTTACAGACACCTCTCCATTGCTAGGCCGTGGACTTGATGTCATCAGACAATAAAAAGGTGACATCAACCCCACAAATATGAACCCCACTTGCCACTGCCAAAGGGTAAGTGGGAAGCGCTGGGTAAAGCGCCAGAATTGGCGCATCTAATAGATGGGCCTTTTCTGGGGTGGCTGCGGGCTGCTATTTTTAGGCTAGGGAGAGCAATATCCATGGGCCCTTACCAGCCTGAGAAGGCTAGCCCCCACCTGTCTGCATTATCTTGGCTAGTTGTCAAAAAATAGGGGCGAATCTACGCCATTTTTTAAAATTATTTATTTTAATAATTAAAAAATACAGCATGGGGACCCCTTTATTCTTGATAACAAGCCTTGCTGTAACTGACAGCTGAGGTTTGCAGCCTGCAGCTGTTAGTTTTGCCTGGCTGGTTATGAAAAATACTGGGGAACCCCACGTCATGAGAATACTTTCATCAGCTGCCACATTCTCTCCCTCTTAACAGTTGAGTACAACTCTCAACACAGTGATATGAGGTCTTCACTTCAGCGCCCGGCACCTAAGAATAGCGCGAACAATACCGCTTATTCACAGGCGCCAGTATGTGTCACACTGATGACACAGAGATGTCATCTGTTTGCTATTATTTTGCACGTGTGCAGGACGTTTTTCTCCTTGTGCTGCTACCAGAAACATGAACGTCGAAGAGAGCCCTCAGTGAATTTGCTCATTTATCGAAGTTTGACCGACTTTTGCCAATTTTTAGGAAAAAGCTCAGGAATCCGAATTCTAATCCAAATCTGCAACATTCGTGTTGAATTTGAGGTTGGCAAACGTTTTCTGAAAAGGTTAGCTCATCTCTATTCTTTACGACTTCACAAATTTAAGGTTTCTTATTATGCTTCAACAAAAATATCAAGGTCAAAGTGCATATCAGAACAAAATATACATTAATGTAAAAGTATATATAACCTGGGTAATGCACAAATGGACAATTTAGAAAACAAAGGACAATCGATTATTACACGACGAGAAAACCGAAAGAAACGTCCAATAAAAATTTTAAAACAATATTTATTGAAAATTCAAAAAAAGTCACTAAAAAGGAGGGTGGGCACAAATACCAAAAGAAGGGCAACACTGGGAATCAAATTGCACCTAATATATTGCACATCGTATGGCCTTATAAGATATAATGTAATCACAGAAAAATTCTTTTGACAAGCCAAAGGATAGTTAATATATTAATTAATATTCAAATATAATGTGCAAACATAAATATATAAAGTGCTTGTGCAAGAAAAAATTCATAAAATAGGCACAGATATCATATATCATATAATGCAAAGAAGCAATATTTATATAAAGTGCAAAGTTACAAAAAGAAAAAATGCAGGGAAAAAGGTCATTTGAGGCAAAGTTACTATAATACACAGCCTGATAAAGTACAAATGCAAATGGAATCTAAAGAGTAGCTGAAAGGTATAGCCCTATGTGTTAAATTAACAAGTGTTATGATCAAAAATCAATATTAGAGGTATGTGCTCAATGGCAGATGTAATGTTAAGTATTAATACATATGGCTGAAATCAGACTTGCCCAATAATCAGTAATAAAGGTATATGCTCAATGGCAGATCTAATATATATCAATACTCGTAGCTGTAAATAAGCATGTCCAACAATGTGCCAAATACCTTGTGCCTTTAGTATGCAGGATCCCCAGGATGCATCTGACCCCGACGCGCGTTTCGGCGTCTGCTTTCGTCAGGGGGTGGCGTCATCCAAAGTAGGGAAGGTATTTATGAAAGTAAAAGCCAGTAGGAGACGCAGCGGGTGTTGTGTGACGCACATCGGTATCCGACATCACCAGGAAGTCTCGCCCAGCTGTCGGGAAGTTGACCTGATGGACAGATCTGCCTGTAGTGAGAGGCAGAGAGGTATCTCAGTGTATGTATGAAAGCGCTAAGACTAACAGAAAGGGTGCCGTATTGTAGTTTGACCATTAGAGGGCAGTGGAGAGTGCAAGAGTAGGACTGCATAAGTGCCATTGGTCAAAGGAAGCTGTCAGGTGATAGTGGGAGGAGCTACCAGGACTGGGAGTACAAAAGGCTGAGGGAAGGTTCTGGAAGGTCCAGTCAGCGAGGGGAGCACACGAATAAGGAGGTTCTGCTGTAGAGAGAGAGATGGTAGAAAGGCTCCAGGGAGGACTGACAGTTGAGGCGGTCACGGGGGGTGGCCCAGAGGATAGCAGCCACAGACGAAGAGAGTCTGGGGGTACCAAACGGATGGTGTACTTAGATTGGTGAAGCGCTGTGGTGGATGGGTCTAGGGCAGCCACAGTGAGAAAATCCATAAAGGACGCCACGGCGATAATATTAAAGAAGTGAAGGTACCCGGGTTTGTGTACAAAAGAAGTGTGAGATTCCTGTGGTGAATTTAGGTGGTCGTCAGGGAGGCGGCCAATAAAAACGGACCTGTTGAATACAACCTTTGTCTCAGTCTCGTGTCTGTCGGCGGCAAGAAGCGGGTCTACCCCCATCCCTGTTGGTCTATCTCTCTCATCTCCTCCGCCTTACCTACATTTGGCATAGTTGGCAGGATAATTGCCGCAAATACATCTTCAGCGACAAGCCTGCCATCAAGTACCAAAGGACCCCAAGCTGTAAGGGGTGAAGAATTTTATTTTCCCTGTGGATTACAATTTGGGACTGTGCTTCAGATTTCTGGCTGTCAATAAGTAAAACCGGAGCAGAAGAGTGTTCTGTCAAAATGGCTGTGAGATTTCAGCATCAGGAAGTGACACAGGAGTTGACAGCCGTATTGGACAATCTAGGACTATATCGCATTCACCCCTGGGGGGAGCGATCTACATCAGGAGACAGCCGCCCTCCCATGCTGGACCTTGGAAAATGGGTGGAGAGGCCGACCAACGCCCCACCCACGAGGAGGAGTGGCCCAGGTGACGAGACTGGGTGCAGCGGCTGGGTGCCATTGTGCTTCGGAAACTCGGGCGAGATGCGACGCTGCAGCTGCCGTGGCCTCGGATGCATGGAGTGGAAATGGCATCAGGAGTAGTGTTGAGCATTCCGATACCGCAAATATCGGGTATCGGCCGATATTCGCGGTATCGGAATTCCGATACTGAGTTCCGATACTTTTTGCATATCGAATACCGGAATCGGAAGTTCCCATAATGCTATGAGCCAGTTTGATTTAATTCAGCCAATGAGGAATCCTCAGAAGTGTGGGCACATCCTGTTAGGCATGTAGGCATGTTAACTAATAGCATGGCTGTGATTGGCTGCTGAAATTATGTCATGATGCTGTTCAAGACTCTGAGGGGCAGTTATAGGTAGCGATTTGCCATATAATATTGTGATTTACCCAGGCTACATTATCAATCACTGTAGCTTTCTTTTGCCTTGCAGCGCTGTTCACAGCTGTCTGCAAGGTCTGTGTGAGTGCAGCTCACGCTGTAGCGTGTCCTGCAGCCACCTCTGGTTGTAGGCCGCTCAGCGTGCGTCACTGCCTCATACATATTTATTTTTGTTTTATTGCTGCTCATTTTTCATTAATTCTATTAGTGTGCATCCATCCGTATCCATCTACATTGGTTGCAAACACTATAGGAGTAGACAGCGGAGCCTTTCTGCAGCCTTTCAGTGCTAGTGCCCAGTTCTCTGCACTGTTCACGGCTGTCTGTCAAGTCTCTGTGTGTGAGTGCAGCTCACGTTGTAGTGTGTTCTGCAGCCACCTCTGGTTGTAGTCCGCTCAGAGTGCGTCACTGCCTCATACATAGTCCTTTTTTTGTTTCATTGCAGCTCATTTTTCCTGATTTTTTTCTCCTATTAGTGTGCTTCCATCTGTATCCATCTACATTGGTTGGTTGCAAACACTATATAGGAGTAGACAGAGGAGCCTTTTTTCTGGCTTGTGCACTGCAGCTGCAGTCAGATTAGTATTAGCCTATTTTTTGGAGCCTCATCTATTGCATTGTAGGTTACCTTCCTGCATTGTAATAGCTCCAAAAAGTTTGTGATACTATCGCTTTGAGATCTTTGGTCACATCCTTTTTGTTTTTTTGAAAAAAAAAACACGTAAATAAAGTTCACCAAACACTCCACTTGACAGTTGTGTAGGCCACATTAGCTCATATTAAAGTGTAGTCCACACACTTTATAAAATTAGTGTTTCTTATACCTGTTAGCAGCTGTTCAGGAATAAGCACACTAAGCCCTTAGTACTTTTCTGCCTATCTTTATCAGTCTACCAAGATGAAGAAGGCAGGGAGTAAGACACGTGGGCGTGGAGTTTCAGCAGGGAGAGGACGTGGGGATTCTGTGCCTGCTGCGGGCACCAGTGACTCAGCATCCCCCAGTTTTACCAGGCCACAGTCCTTTATGCAGCTTTGTAGGACCTTGCTGTACCCCACTGCTGCGGGACGAACAAATTGAAGCCATTGTCGGATGGATGGCAGCTAACGCATCGACTTCAATTACTTCCACATCCTCTCAGGTCCAGAGCACTGAAGAGCAACCATCTGTCTCTTCACCACCTGCCAAATTGCCCAGGCAGTCAGAGAGCCCTGGACAGGAGCCATCTCTACTTCTGTTCTCTGAATCTCTTGGCTTGGAAACAGGGGGATAGCCAAGCAGCATTCTAGAATGTGAAGAAGAGGGAGTATGCAGTGATGCGCAACTGCTTTTGTCCCTCTGTTTCTGAAGAGGCGGGTGGGCCAGTGCCTATGGTCAGCACACCTCAGTACGCATCAGATGATGAGACTCAGGTGCCACTTTCTGGTGTGTACTGTGCTGGCGAGACTACCCAGGAGAAGCAGGTGTTTGAAGAGGGGAGTGTAGATGATGAGGTCCTTTACCCATCATGGCGTGAGGAACAGGAAGGTGGTGGGAGCAGCTCTGAGGAAGAGATTCCCCGAACGGCCAAAACAGGAGGGAGAGGGAGGGGACAGACTTGGTTGCCTGTAGCCTCCACTTCAGCACCCGTTAGGAGCATTCCTCTTCCAAAACCCAAAACGGGCGCTCCCAGGACTTGCAGTGTGTGGTCCTTTTTTGACACAGTTGCAGATGACATTTGCTTTGTCAAATGCAAGCTGTGTAATCAGAAAGTCAAAAGAGGGAAAAGTGTCAGCAACCTGAATACCTCAAATATGTGGAAACATGTGCGGACCAAGCACGTGGTGGAGTTACAAAGACACACTGAAGACGTAGGCCAACCTACAGCACCACCTACCACCACTTCAGCTCGTGTTGTAGCCTCTTCCTCCTGCTCACACACAGCTGGTTCGGCTTCCTCACAGGATCACCATGGAAGAACCTCTGGCACTGTTGTCCAGAGATCCAGTGACATTCCACCCACAGCACCACGTTCCCTTTCATCCTCACACTTCCAGGCCACTCCACAGCCATCGGTAGCACTGGCATGGGAGAAAAGGCGGCCATACTCGGCAAACCATCCCTGAGCACAGGCTCTGAATGCTGGCATTGCAAAACTACTGGCTCTTGAAATGCTCTCATTCAGGCTGGTGGAGACTGACACCTTCCGTAACTTCATGGCATTGGCAGTCCCACAATACACCGTGCCCAGCCACTTTTATTTCAGCAGGCAAGCCATCCCTGCCCTGCAAAAGCATGTGGAGGGAAAAATTAAACATGCGCTACTAAACGCCGTCAGTAGCAAGGTCCACCTGACCACCGATGCGTGGACCAGTAAACATGGACAGGGACGATACCTTTCCCTCACTGCCCATTTGGTCAATGTTGTGGAGCCGGGTAAAGATCTTGAGAGTGGCGCTGTGCGTGTTCTGTCAACTACAAGGATTGCAGGAATCCAGTCTGTACACATTGACTCCTCCTCATACTCCAGTTCCTCTGAATCAGCGCTGCAGGAGCCTGTTACGACCGATATGAGCACAGCCGTGTCCAAACGTCAACAGGCCATACTGAAATTAATTTCTTTTGGGAATCGAAGCCACACAGCGCAGGAGCTCTGGAATGTCATCAAGCAGGAGAGCGACGTGTGGTTTGTGCCAGCGAATCTCCAGCCAGGCTTGGTAGTCTGTGACAATGGCCGAAATCTGGTGGCAGCTCTGGGCCTAGGCAACCTCACTCACATCCCATGTATGGCACATGTGCTCAACTTGGTCGTGCAGAGCTTTCTGAGGGACTATCCTGATCTTGATGCACTGCTGCACAAGTTCCGCATAGAGTGCGCTCACTTGCGGCGTTCCAGCATGGCAAGATCGCGCATTGCAGCTCTGCAGCGCCGATTCCGCCTTCCAGAACATCGCATCATATGTGACCTACCCACCAGGTAGAATTCAACGTTACATATGTTGGAGAGGTTGTGTGAGCAGCAGGCAGCAATAATGGAGTACCAGCTGCATCAGGCGCAAACAAGTCGCACTGTGCGCCGGTCACACTTCAGCACCACAGAGTGGGCCTCTATGAAGGACATCTGCCACGTTTTGCGTGCCTTCGATGATTCCACATGGATGGCGAGTGCAGATGATGCACTAGTCAGCATGACTGTCCCCCTTATCTGCCTGCTTCAAAAAACACTGCAAGCACTAAGGGAGGAGGTTTTGGAAGAGGTGGAGGATGAGGAGTCACAATTGCCATCTGCTTCTGGACAGTCTGCGCAATGTGGTTCCTCACAAAGGCCTAGGCAGGGGACACTTTGTGAGGAGGATGAGGAGGAGTCAATGGAGGAGGAAGACATCTCTCCAGAAGAGGGAGGTACACAATGCTCTAGTAGTCAATATGTAGAGCGAGGGTTGGGTGATGCAGAGCAGGCAGAGATGATGCCTCAAGCAGGGGACAGCGTTTCTTGGGCAGTTGGGAGTCTGCAGCACATGGTTGATTTCATGCTGCAGTGCCTGAGAAATGACCGCCGCATCGCCCACATTCTCACCACGGCTGATTATTGGGTGTACACCCTCCTAGATCCTCGCTACCGGGACAACTTACAAAGCCTCATAGCACCGTTGAACCGGAAGCGTAAAATGCGGGAGTACCAAGACACACTGATGCATTCCATCATGTTCTCCATTCCACCCGAGAGCAGTGCTGCTAGTGCTTTACAAAGCAACTCTGTGCGTCGAGGCAGTGGAGGAAGCTCTGCACAAAGAGGGAGCAGAGGCAGCGCCTCAGCACAAGGCAAGACCAGTATGGCCCAATTGTGGCAAAGTTTTGTGTGCCCGCCACAAATGTCTACACCATCACAGACGGCTCCAGTCAGCAGGAGGCAACGTTTCCATCAGATGGTGACAGACTACATGTCTTGCCCTGTCAGTGTACTCCCAGACGGCTCTTCCCCCTTCAAGTTTTGGGTCTCTAAGCTGGATACATGGCCAGAGCTTAGCCAGTATGCATTGGAGGTGCTGGCTTGCCCTGCTGCTAGTGTGTTATCGGAACGCGTCTTTAAGCCTGTTTCACACATCCGTCTGTCACCATCAGTCAAAATCCACCGTTTTGCAAAAAAAACGGATCTGCCATTTTGCTTGGCGAATCTGTTTTTTTCCCATTGAGTTGCATTACCGGCGGATCTTGACGGATCCAAAATTTTGGCGTCCGCCGACATGCCCGGACGCACAATGCAACATTTTTTAGGGGCGGCCGGATCCGCATGTGTCATTGCACATGCCTGAAGGACTTCACTCAGCCGCAAATTTAACCCTAAACTCTGTTCTGGCGGCTGAAAAATTCTCTCTCCCCTTTAAATTTCTTCCTTCGCGGATCCGTAAAAAAAAACGGTCCGGTGCCACATGTTGATGTCCGTACACAGTCGGATACGTTTTCCGCCATTTTGGCGGATTTCAACTGACAGAAAAAACTGATGTGTGAAACTGGCCTTAGTGCCGCAGGTGGTGTACTAACAGACAGTCGCACCCGACTATCCTCAGATAATATTGACCGACTTACTTTTCTGAAAATGAACAAGGCCTGGATCTCGATGGAATTTGCCAGTCCTCTTCCAGGATAAATAATTGGTTGGCAACAGTATCCAGGTCTCCTGTTGTGTTCATGTTTCTACCACCTGAACTGTAATCCCTGTGCTCCATCACCGCCAGTTGTTGCTCAGAAGTGCCGTCTGCACAGAGAAAAAAACTAGCTCCTGTGTTAGTGGGGTTCAGTAACGCCAGCTGCTCCCCTGCTGTGTGTCCGGCAATATCTCCTGCTCCCTCCACATTCAACTACATCAGATTTTACACTTGCTCCAAGTAGGCCTCAGCCTACTCCATGATTGACCCTGGGCTCCAACACTGCCAGTTGCTTCTCAGAAGTGCCATCTGCACAGAGAAAAACACATGCTCCAGTGTTAGTGGGGTTCAGTAACGCCAGCTGCTCCCCTGCTGTGTGCCGGCAATATCTCCTGCTCCCTCCACATTCAAACTACATCAGATTTTACACTTGCTCCAAGTAGGCCTCAGCCTACTCCATGATTGACCCTGGGCTCCAACACTGCCAGTTGCTGCTCAGAAGTGCCGTCTGCACAGAGAAAAACACATGCTCCAGTGTTAGTGGGGTTCAGTAACGCCAGCTGCTCCCCTGCTGTGTGTTCGGCAATATATCCTGCTCCCTCCACATTCAAACTACATCAGATCTTACACTTGCTCCAAGTAGGCCTCAGCCTACTCCATGATTGACCCTGGGCTCCAACACTGCCAGTTGCTGCTCAGAAGTGCCGCCTGCACAGAGAAAAACACATGCTCCAGTGTTAGTGGGGTTCAGTAATGCCAGCTGCTCTCCTGCTGTGTATCTGGCAATATCTCCTGCTCCCTCCACATTCAAACTACATCAGATCTTACACTTGCTCCAAGTAGGCCTCAGCCTACTCCATGATTGACCCTGGGCTCCAACACCGCCAGATGTTCCTCAGAAGTGCCGCCTGCACAGAGAAAAAAACTAGCTCCTGTGTTAGTGGGGTTCAGTAATGCCAGCTGCACCCCTGCTGTGTGTCCGGCAATATCTCCTGCTCCCTCCACATTCAAACTACATCAGATTTTACACTTGCTCCAAGTAGGCCTCAGCCTACTCCATGAATGACCCTGGGCTCCAACACCGCCAGTTGTTGCTCAGAAGTGCCGTCTGCACAGAGAAAAACACTAGCTCCTGTGTTAGTGGGAATGTGGACAGAGCAGGAGACATTGCCGGACACACATCAGGGGATCAGCTGACATTACTGAACCCCAGTAACACAGGAAGAAGTGTTGATTGTGCAGATGGAACTTCTGAGCAGCAACTGGTGGTATTGGAGGCCAGGATTGGAGCATGTTTAAAATCAGTAGTAGTCTACAACAAATATTAAACTTGATGAAATTAGGCCTCAGCCTACACCTTGATTGACCCTGGGCTCCAACATCGCCAGTTGCTGCTCAGAAGTGCCGTCTGCACAGTCAACATATGCTCCAGTGTTATTGGGGTTCAGAAATGTCATCTGATCCCCACCTGTGTATCCGGCAATTTCTCCTACTCTGTCCACACTAACACAACTACAGATTTTAAACTTGCTCCAATTAGGCCTCTGTCTCCACTCTGTTTGTAGTATTTTCCCTGGGTTTCAGCACCGCCAGCTGTTTCCCGGCATTGTCTTTGGCGCAGGTACTCCCTCCTGCCCAGCCTTGTTCCAGCACGCCTGCTGTTTCCGGGTAGTGTCAATGTCACTTTGCTACCAATACGTTGTCCTGAAGTATTGCGGTCGGGTTAGCCGAGTCTATGGTGCCTGCAGTTTATGGGCTTCCTATGTGGGCTGCAGGAACTTGCAGCAAAGGCTGGTTCTGTAGTGTCAATAGGACAAGCACCCCCTGTAGGACTGTGGGTTTCGATAACTGCGGCCGGCTCGAGGCCTTGCAACTTTTTTTTCATGGGTACCTTCTGCTAGCCATCTGGGTTCCAGCACCATCAGCTGGTTCTCGGCAGTGCATTTGGCTTAGGTGCCTCCATCTCGTTATCCGAGTTCCAGCAACGTCTGCTGGTCCTGGGTAGTGCTTTCTAGCACGGGTACCTCCTACTTCGTAACCGGGTTCCAGTAACGTTAGCTGGTCCTCGGTAGTGCCATTGGCTCTTGTTCCTTCTGCTGCCCCTCCGAGTTCCAGCACCGTCAGCTGGTCCTCAGTAGTTCCATTGGCTCTTGTAGCTATGTTAATTTCTATGGATTCTGCCACACTAGGGTGCGGCCCGTCTTAATTGTCTGTGGCCGAATTGGATCTCTGGCAGAGATTTTATGTGCACCTCCGTGCACATAAAAGAATACACAAGACAAGGTGTATCATGTCAATATGATTCTTCTCTATCTTTACTCCAAGGTGTACAGTTTTTATAACAGAAATCGCGCTGTCTCATTGTGTTACATCATGGGTGCATTTCCAAATTACTGTTTACCCCAAATAGCAAATTAGTATTGATCTCATGGGATCTCATATGTTCCAATATCGCTACATAATCATTATGTACGTAATTATTGTCTTCTAGCCCGATCCACCCTAGTCCACCCAGTATTACATGAATCCTAGGTGGGTTATACAATACAGAAAAATCAGAAGTATCTTAAAGTTACATGATCTCAATATTCAGCAAAGCGTCTATATAGTGGTACAGTTTTGATTCTTGTATATATTCATATGCCATATATTTTCCCCTTAACAGTCCCTCCTTTGGAAATATGCAAAATCAAAATCCTAATCTCGTCGAACCTATCGATCTGTCCTCCCGGGCTACCTATCTCAACAATACTGGAACCTAACTAACTAATCTTCACCGTATATACGAGATGACCCATCTCTAGTAGATGGACCCCCTCCTAACGGACTTTGCACAGGAGGAAGTCAGATCCTGGACTTTCCCTCGTTGGTTTGCTTCAGGCAGGCATATTCCGGAGGTGGTGCTTGCATGGTTTCATTGGGACATCTTTCATACAGGGGATCTTCAAAATCGGCATGCATGGTCATCACTGTGGTTTCCATAGTTGTCATCATCATTTTCTAAAGGCATGGAGCTATGCAGCATAGAATTAAGGAAAATATGATCAAAGGACATAAAATAACTATTGTAAACTTAATGGGTCAATAAATGCCTTTATGACATCCCCAGTATATTTTATAAACCGTTGTTGATTATTGTATAAATAGTTTATCCGCTTTGCATTCTTATTTACGGTGATGGTACGTTTAAACACAACTCTTGTTTCGTTCTCGACTTTGAATTTGTCATGTGCTCCCTGTGTGCCCCCACTGGTATCTATGCTTCTTAGCCAAAATGTACCTTTTGTGTCACCATTTTCCCTCCCAAGTTTAGTACTTGAGCCTAGTACATATAACCCTTGCTCATTCTCTGAAGGGTTGTCAATAGTAAGGTACAGAACTATGCATCCCTCCTTGGGGCAGTGAGCGGCAGTGACGGGGAGTATTGAATCTGGAAGGCCACTCTGACCCTTAAAATGGGCTTTGGACAGGGTCATGCGACTTAATAGGCTTATTCCCCATTTGTCCCTTCGCTGTAGGGCCTGGGCTGGTTGATGTCTCCAGTCACTTTCACCAGTGTGCCACCCAACAAGTGACTAATCCTCCCAGTTTGAACCTTCCCCTATTTCAGCAGTAGTGACACAGATGAATTGTGTATTTAACCCGATATGAAACTGTGCCATGGGGCCTGGACATTCTTATTGTGAGACAGTAGTCAAATTGATATGTTACTCTTGGGGTGGAGACATTACACCAGAAAGTCAGTATGCCCTTCTCATGAGTGACTACCCCTTGGTGACTGACTACCCCTTGAGCTAGGAAAAGGATAAGTGCCAGATGGATGAAGAGTGGCAGCCGCTACTGGACTCTGGATCCGGCATCTCCTTGCAGTGGGAAGCGAGGACCCATGGACTGCTGCGATAGTTGACAGGACTTGGAACAGGCTGTCATCTCTAGGTTCAAGGGTACGTCTGTTGAACCTCTTGGTGATGAGGACTCAGTCACCGGGCAGGATCTGGTAGGCTCCTATGTCCTCAGGATCTGGGATGGATGAAAAGACTCGAAAATGCATTTTAGTCACATGTTTTTAAACTTAGTCTACATATAGGCAATTATAAAGAACAAAATATAATCCTAAACTGTGAATATTTACAAGTAGGATCTTATAGGGCTGAGTTTTGTTGGACCTGCTATTATGTGTGTGTATTTGTGCGTGTATGTGACCCAAGGGAAAGACTAAACTCTTATGCTATGACTCCCCTGTTTCCTGTATAGCATCAAGTATGTAGAGTTTTGTTCGAGGCCTTAAATTTTCCTTGTTCATCCTTAGGCGTATTTCACCCTGTATAACTTCATCTTAGGTCCATTTCTTCTTTTCTTCCTTGGATACTTGTTTCTGGAGTGTCAGAACATCTTTTTCCAGGGTTATCCCTTTTCCTCTGTTTTCGTGTCAATCGGTATTACTGCTGCTTCTTTTGCTGTTACTTCAGCTAGTCTGTTGCCCACTGCTTCACTTGAAGTGTCTCCAGTGTGTGTGCTTTTACTTTTACCACCGCAACTCTTCCTGGCATCAACAAGGACTCCATTAATTCTTGTATGGCTTTGTGGTGTCTGACCGGCGTTCCGTTAGCCGTGATGAAGTCTCTTTCCCTCCAGATTGATCTTGATAGCTTCATGTTGAGTGGACCTCTCGTATGCTTCTGTCAAGGCCTGCAGTCCTGCCTTTTGGATGTAGGCAGTGGTTTTGCTGGCAGCATGTGTCTTCTGTGGCTACTGCTATACCAGTGTGCGAACGGCCTTCTTGGTCTGCATACCTTGGTCTATCCACAAAGAGCATCAGGTCAGGATCTTCCAGGTGTTCTCTTGCCTCATGACAGCGAGACAATCGCGTTCAGCCATTTCAGAGTCGACTACCTCTTCCACTAATGTGTCAGAGATGTGGTTTTCATCCTCCATCTTCCTCCCCCCTTTGGCAGAGGTAGAAGAGTAGCTGGATAGCACATCTGGAGATGGTGACGTTGTCCGGGAGCAGAGTAGGGCAGAGTAGGGCATTGCAGACAGGTGCTTTGGGCCAGGATCTTCAACTGGTGACCCATAAAAATATCAGGAGCTTTATCCAGCACAGGTGGGTTGCAAACACAGTTCTCATGCAGGTTTGGACTTCACGAGCCACTTGGTCAAGTCTTGGAGAGGAGACGCCAGGAGGGCATTGTCTTCCTCCGTGAAGTTCTGTTAGGACTCCATTTACATGGTCAGGCTTCTTCATGACAAACAGACAGTTCGGTATAGCCTGGCAGTCCTAGTGCTGTGAAAATGTGATTGCAATTTAGCATATGAAACACATTGATGCCTTCTTTGGTTAACCTTAAAATAGTTATAAAAAGGTTGCATGTGTAGAAGAGCAGTATTGTCTTGGTTGTCTTCAGTCAGGGTCAGAGGTCATCCATATATATATATATATATATATATATATTGTAAAAAATAACAATGGAATGTGTCTTCTTCCTGGGCTCCAGGACCATGATCATGGCTCAGGTGAACATAGAGAGGCTATACTGTGCCCCTTGAGGCATCACAGTCCAAATATATTGCTGGCACCATATGTAAAAACAAACAGGTACTGGCTTGCAGCATGTAGAAATAAACTGAAGAAAGCATTGGCCAGGTCGATTACTGTAAACCATAGAAAAATAAATAGAATTGATAAAAAAAAAACATAGTGTGTGGGTTTGGCACCATAGATGTGTTCAGTACTATAACTTCATTGACAGCACACAAGTCATGTATCATCTATAACTTGATAAAAATAATTACAAATTATGAAATGGAGGGTGAATATTGCAATTTCCTTGGCAGCAAAGCTACTGGCTTCGGCCCCACCTTTACAAACTGGATTTTCAGCCTGCCAATATTGAGTCTGGGATCAGTGCCATTAGTTCAACGCCCACATGATCTACAGATGTGTCCTGTAAAAAAGAAAAGACTACATACTTCTTCAGCAAGTAGATCAATATCCCTGATTACTCTTCTGATTGCATCGGGACCCACCAGAAATTGAGCGGAGTATCCTCAACCTCTGTCTGGGTGAGAGATGTTGTTTCTCTATTGTATTTTTGTGGGGGTGGGCTGTAAGAGTATACGTACTTTCATGGGTTGTGGACTCAGTATGCCTGTACCCTATTAAAATCTGGAGCTCGATGTTGGTGGGTGTCAAGCTTCTTCCAACTGGGAACTAATTTGCATTTCAAATCTGAGATCCAGAAACTTTTTGCTACATTGGTGGAAGAAATTATCCACAGGTTCTCCTTTTCCCTGCATGACATCCTGGAGAATGGGGGTCTGGCAAGCTGCTTACTAGGGTATCTGTCTCCTGGTATTTCCAGGAGTCCTTGTGTGGAGTAGATTGTGTACAAAAGAATGAGCTTTGAGGCTTAAAAGATGATGATGATAATTATGTCCCCCCACCATATAACGATAAATACTGTAGATTATCAGTCTGAGCTTTTTCCTGTCTCCTCCTGTTCTGTTTAATTATATACCTCCATGTCATATTCATCTTTTTCTTCATTATTCTTTTCATAAACTACATTAATTAATAAAACTATAATGGATGCTGGACAGGATGTAGCATAACGCGTGCCGTCTATATAAATAGTTGGAAAGAGGGTAAGAAGGTAGGGCTACTTGGATTGGTCATCTGACAGTCAGAACAAGTCTCATGATATTCTGTGTTTGACGGCTGGCACACGTCCAGTCATCGGGAATGTATATAGAAGTATAAATGATGTTGCAACTGACACATCTTCCTGTATAAATATTTGTTTTGCATAAACTTCAGCAATGTTGTTATATTCCTCTCCTCATCCCTTTTTTCCTAACTTCCTCTGCCATCTTATAAAATGCTTCAGGGTCCTGTAACACCTCATAATACCTGAGGCTGGGACGCTGCTCTCTACTCATTAACACATTCTTCCATCCCTTCTTATCCAATCCTCCTCCCCTCGGGATCGGAGGGTTTCTTAACGTACATTTTCTTCCTCACTCCACTATGGGTCATATCTGTCTTATAGATATTGACTGACTGCTCCCACTCATTCTATCATCTGAATTCTGAGTATATCTGAAAAACATATGTATGTGTGCGTCTTGAAACAAATTCTCACGGGGTTATGAACAGTTGGATATGTGACTGTAAAAGCTGTATGTACTCCTTATGTCTGAGTAAAGGGGTCTTCAATGAACATAGTGATGTGTTGCTATCTTGAACATAGTAATATAGGGAATTAGCCAACAACTAACACCAGAGTATTTCACAAATCTCGTGTATCCAGAAACTGCGTAGTATAAAAATACCTTATAAATTGTTAAAATTTCTGTTTCCTCAAAACTTTCGCTCTAAAACATTGCAACGAAAACATCTCACAGAGAAGTGCCGTCTGCACAGAGAAAAACACATGCTCCCGTGTTAGTGGGGTTCAGTAACACCAGCTGCTCCCCTGCTGTGGAGAATTTCTGTGTCAGATTTTACACTTGCTCCAAGTAGGCCTCAGCCTACTCCATGAATGACCCTGGGCTCCAACACTGCCAGTTGCTGCTCAGAAGTGCCGTCTGCACAGAGAAAAACACATGCTCCAGTGTTAGTGGGGTTCAGTAACGCCAGCTGCTCCCCTGCTGTGTGTCCGGCAATATCTCCTGCTCCCTCCACATTCAAACTACATCAGATTTTACACTTACTCCAAGTAGGCCTCAGCCTACTCCATGATTGACCCTGGGCTCCAACACTGCCAGTTGCTGCTCAGAAGTGCCATCTGCACAGAGAAAAACACATGCTTCCGTGTTAGTGGGGTTCAGTAACACCAGCTGCTCCCCTGCTGTGTGTCCGGCAATATCTCCTGTTCCCTCCACATTCAAACTACATCAGATTCTTCACTTGCTCCAAGTAGGCCTCAGCCTACTCCATGATTGACCCTGGGCTCCAACACTGCCAGTTGCTGCTCAGAAGTGCCATCTGCACAGAGAAAAACACATGCTCCAGTGTTAGTGGGGTTCAGTAATGCCAGCTGCTCTCCTGCTGTGTGTCTGGCAATATCTCCTGCTCCCTCCACATTCAAACTACATCAGATCTTACACTTGCTCCAAGTAGGCCTCAGCCTACTCCATGATTGACCCTGGGCTCCAACACCGCCAGATGTTGCTCAGAAGTGCCACCTGCACAGATAAAAAAACTAGCTCCTGTGTTAGTGGGGTTCAGTAATGCCAGCTGCACCCCTGCTGTGTGTCCGGCAATATCTCCTGCTCCCTCCACATTCAAACTACATCAGATTTTACACTTACTCCAAGTAGGCCTCAGCCTACTCCATGAATGACCCTGGGCTCCAACACCGCCAGTTGTTGCTCAGAAGTGCCATCTGCACAGAGAAAAACACTAGCTCCTGTGCTAGTGGGAATGTGGACAGAGCAGGAGACATTGCCGGACACACATCAGGGGATCAGCTGAGATTACTGAACCCCAGTAACACAGGAAGAAGTGTTGATTGTGCAGATGGAACTTCTGAGCAGCAACTGGTGGTGTTGGAGGCCAGGATTGGAGCACGTTTAAAATCAGTAGTAGTCTACAACAGATATTAAACTTGATGAAATTAGGCCTCAACCTACACCTTGATTGACCCTGGGCTCCAACATCGCCAGTTGCTGCTCAGAAGTGCCGTCTGCACAGTCAACATATGCTCCAGTGTTATTGGGGTTCAGAAATGTCATCTGATCCCCACCTGTGTATCCGGCAATTTCTCCTGCTCTGTCCACACTACCACAACTACAGATTTTAAACTTGCTCCAATTAGGCCTCTGTCTCCACTCTGTTTGTAGCATTTTCCCTGGGTTCCAGCACCGCCAGCTGTTTCCCGGCATTGTCTTTGGCACAGGTACTCCCTCCTGCCCAGCCTTGTTCCAGCATGCCTGCTGTTTCCGGGTAGTGTCAATGTCATTTTGCTACCAATACGTTGTCCTGAAGTATTGCGGTCGGGTTAGCCGAGTCTATGGTGCCTGCAGTTTATGGGCTTCCTATGTGGGCTGCAGGAACTGGCAACAAAGGCTGGTTCTTTAGTGACAATAGGACAAGCACCCCCTGTAGGACTGTGGGTTTCGGTAACTGCGGCCGGATCGAGGCCTTGCAACTTTTTTTTTCATGGGTACCTTCTGCTACCCATCTGGGTTCCAGCACCGTCAGCTGGTTCTCGGCAGTGCCTTTGGCTTAGGTGCCTCCATCTCGGTGTCCGAGTTCCAGCAACGTCTGCTGGTCCTGGGTAGTGCTTTCTAGCACAGGTACCTCCTACTTAGTAACCGGGATCCAGTAACGTTAGCTGGTCCTCGGTAATGCCATTGGCTCTTATTCCTTCTGCTACCCATCCAGGTTCCAGCACCATCAGCTGGTTCTCGGCAGTGTCTTTGGCACAAGTTCTCCCTCCTGCCCAGCCTAGTTCCAGCACGCCAGCTGTTTCCGGGTAGTGTCAACATCACTTTGCCACCAATACGTTGTCCTGTCGTGTTGCGGTCGGGTTAGCCGACTCTATGGTGCCTGCAGTTTAGGTGCTTCCTATGTGGGCTGCGGGTTCTGGCAACAAACTCTGGTTCCGTAGTGCCAATAGGACAAGCACCCCCTGTAGGACTGTGGGTTTCGGTAACTGCGGCCGGCTCGCGGCCTTGAAACTTTGTTTTTCATGTGTACCTTCTGCTGCCCCTCCGGGTTCCAGCACCGTCAACTGCTTCTCGGCAGTGCCTTTGGCTTAGGTGCCTCTATCTCGGTATCCGAGTTTCAGCAATGTCTGCTGGTCCTTGGTAGTGCTTTCTAGCACAGGTACCTCCTGCTTAGTAACCGGGTTCCAGTAATGTCAGCTGGTCCTCGGTAGTGCCATTGGCTCTTGTTCCTTCTGCTACCCATCCAGGTTCCAGCACCGTCAGCTGGTCCTCGGTAGTTCCATTGCCTCTTGTTCCTTCTGCTGCCCCTCCAGGTTCCAGCACTGTCAGCTGGTTCTCAGCAGTGTCTTTGGCACAGGTACTCCCTCCTGCCCAGCCTGGTTCCAGCACGCCAGCTGTTTCCGGGTAGTGTCAACGTCACTTTGCCACCAATACGTTGTCCTGTCGTGTTGCGGTCGGGTTAGCCGACTCTATGGTGCCTGCAGTTTAGGTGCTTCCTATGTGGGCTGTGGGTTCTGGCAACAAAGGCTGGTTCCGTAGTGCCAATAGGACAAGCACCCCCTGTAGGACTGTGGGTTTCGGTAACTGCGGCTGGCTCGCGGCCTTGAAACTTTGTTTTTCATGGGTACCTTCTGCTGCCCCTCCTGGTTCCAGCACCGTCAGCTGGCTCTCGGCAGTGCCTTTGGCTTTGGTGCCTCTATCTCTGTATCCGAGTTCCAGCCACGTCTGCTGGTCCTTGGTAGTGCTTTCCAACACAGGTACCTCCTGCTTAGTAACCGGGTTCCAGTAACGTCAGCTAGTCCTCGGTAGTTCCATTGCCTCTTGTTCCTTCTGCTGCCCCTCCAGGTTCCAGCACTGTCAGCTGGTTCTCAGCAGTGTCTTTGGCACAGGTACTCCCTCCTGCCCAGCCTGGTTCCAGCACGCCAGCTGTTTCCGGGTAGTGTCAACGTCACTTTGCCACCAATACGTTGTCCTGTCGTGTTGCGGTCGGGTTAGCCGACTCTATGGTGCCTGCAGTTTAGGTGCTTCCTATGTGGGCTGTGGGTTCTGGCAACAAAGGCTGGTTCCGTAGTGCCAATAGGACAAGCACCCCCTGTAGGACTGTGGGTTTCGGTAACTGCGGCTGGCTCGCGGCCTTGAAACTTTGTTTTTCATGGGTACCTTCTGCTGCCCCTCCTGGTTCCAGCACCGTCAGCTGGCTCTCGGCAGTGCCTTTGGCTTTGGTGCCTCCATCTCTGTATCCGAGTTCCAGCCACGTCTGCTGGTCCTTGGTAGTGCTTTCCAACACAGGTACCTCCTGCTTAGTAACCGGGTTCCAGTAACGTCAGCTGGTCCTCGGTAGTGCCATTGGCTCTTGTTCCTTCTGCTACCCATCCGGGTTCCAGCACCATCAGCTGGTCCTCTGTAGTTCCATTGCCTCTTGTTCCTTCTGCTGCCCCTCCGGGTTCCAGTACCGTCAGCTGGTTCTCAGCAGTGCCTTTGGCTTAGGTGCCTCCATCTCGGTATCCGAGTTCCAACAATGTCTGCTAGTCCTTGGTAGTGCAGTAGTGCTTTGTAGCACAGGTACCTCCTGCTTAGTAACCGGGTTCCAGCACCGTCAGCTGGTCCTCGGTAGTGCCATTGGCTCTTGTTCCTTCTGCTGCCCCTCTGGGTTCCAGGACCATCAGCTGGTCCTCGGTAGTGACATTGGCTCTTGTTCCTTCTGCTACCCATCTGGGTTCCAGTACTGTCAACTGGTTCTCGGCAGTTCCTCAGCCTTCTTGTACCTTCTGCTACATTTCCAAGTTCAAGCTTTTGGAAATGGATTTTGGCTATCACTCTGGATCTCCCTGACGATGACCCTGAAGACGACGACCCGGAAGACCACCCCGAAGAAGACCAAGAAGATGACCCTGAAGAAGATGACCAAGAGGACAAAGAACATGAAGACAACCACCAAGATACAGAACAACAAAAGACAGAAGACCAAGAAGCAGAAGACCAAGAAGCAGAAGAATAAAAAGCAGAAGAACATTAAGCATAAGACTAAAAATCAGAGCAAAAGATATTATCTAAATTATAAGCAGAAGAAGACTAAGCAATGTATGGGGGTGAGTCCGTTCCTCCTCGTGGTGCCCCTGGAAAATGACTGGTGCTGCAGGCTAAACTGAACGAGGACAAATCCTGTTGTAAATCTTTTGTGACAGGCAGAACGGAAGGTGTAATCTTCAAACTTTTATAGATAACAACTACAGTAATGACTGTCACAAATAAGAATATGATGAAGAAGAATAGGAAGAAGATGAAGTAGAATATGAAGAAGAATAATAGTTGAAAAAGGAGAATATCAGGATCCTGACAGAGCTGGCGTACAGCCTTCGCTAAGCAGGGACTCACCCGTACTGTAGGGACCCCTGGGGATAATAACAGCCGGAAAATACAGATGCACAGGACCTGAACGCTGAAGTTTAGCAAGCCGGCATGGGACCTACGGTCATGTGACTGCAAGGGGGCGGGGCTTAGCATCCTGTTTCCAGAGAAGGTAGAAAACTCGGAGTCGGGCAAAACGGAGGTCATACACAGTACAGACAAATGATGTACAGGAGAGATAAACAGACGGGAGGTCAGACGAAGCCAAAGGTCATACACAAAAGGGACAGGCAGAGAGCAGTCGAGTCACAAGCAGAGAGTCATACACGAGAGAGCGGTGCGGCACAAGAGGGGCAGGCAGAACTCATAACAGGGACAGAACTGGATCACAACCAAAAGCAAGCAACAAGTAATCAGGCACAAGGCACACGTATACAAGAGGTCAACTAACTCAGCCGAGGGCAGGAGTATAACTGACACCGGACCCATGTCCAGTGAGCATTAAATAGCCACCCTCTGCCAGAGAGAGGCAGAACAATTAATCCCAGTCTGACCAGGACGGGCCAAAGTGAAACCCCATCCTTGATCATGACAAAGAATATGAAGAATGTAAAAAAAAGAATAATAGGAAGAAGGTGTAGAAGAAGAAGATGAATAAGGTGAAGAAGAAGTTGATGAAAAAGATGCTGCTGCTGCTGCTGAGGATCATGAAGGAGAAAGTGTGGGAGAAGTAAAAAAGAAGGTGAAAAGCATGGAAGTAGTGAAACATACATATCTGACAAAATATAACAAAGGTTAACATAGTCAATATCTTTGTAACTCCGAACGTCTTTGAAAAAAAAAAAATTATTCCTGCTATTCCATTTGATTGGGCTAAACCTCTATGCCTTTAATGTCTCCTCCACCTCCTCCAATACATTCTACATTATTATTAGTTGTTTTTCTTCATGTAGAAATAACCTACAAGGAAAGAAAGGGTTTTTTTTAATTCCGATATTTCTGTCCCATTGACTTGCATTGGTTTCTGGTATCGGAATCGGCGATATCCGATACTATTTGGGTATCGGTCCGATCCAATCCGATCCGATATTTCATGATATCGGATGGTATCGCTCAACACTACCCATAAGGCAGTGATCAGAGAGGAACTTATAGCTCTGGGCTCCTACATAAAGAGAAATAGGGACAAAGAGATCTCGTCTATTATCCACCAAATTAATACTCTAGAAACTGTTCACAAAAATCTCTAGCCATTCAAGCGCAAGAATCTCTAAAAACCCTACGAAATAAATTGAAAGACTTACTGTACACACCGCCAAGACTTATTTGAGGCGCAAACAGACATTCTACATGCATGGTAAGGTCTCTTTCACACTTCAGTTTTTTGCATCAGTTCAAAAAACTCAGACAAGCGGATCCGTTGTCAACTGATGTGAACGGATGGCACAGGATCCGTTTTTGGACGGATCCTGAAAGTGAGGAAATTTAAAGTAAACGCTGGCTGGGGAGGAGAGAGAGAGAGAGAGAGAGAGAGAAATTTTTGTCCGGCACCCAGAAAGAATTTTGGGTTAAATGAGTGTCTGGAGGATCCGCCAGAGAAAAAAACGTTACAAGCTCCGTTTTGAAATCTTTGAGGATGGTGACGGACAACAATTTTTGGCGGATCCTCAAAAAAAACGGATGCAACGGACAGCAATCCGTCACAATCCGCCATTAATGCAAGTCAATGGGGAAAAAAAACGGATCCTCAAAAAAAAATTGAGGATCCGTTTTTTTAAAAACCTGGCGGATTGTGACTGATTGTAAAAAACTGAAGTGTGAAAGAGGCCTAATAGGGGAAGTAAATTTACCTCCTCGCTCTTAAAAAAACAAACAGACAGGGCTTTTGTTTGGAAAATCAAAAATGATCAATCCCAAACGGTTTCAAATTCAACTGATATTGCACATACATTCATGAGATTCTATGAAGACCTCTATAACTTGCCCAGGTCCCCCTCTTTGCCTGACCCAGAGGCAGCAGAGAACAAAATCCTTTTTCTTTCCACTATCGAATTACCTAAACTCAATCCCACAGACAAAGACATGCTACTGGTGCCAGTCACAACACAAGAGATTTTGGAGACCCTAAAATCTATACCCAAAGGTAAATCACCAGGTTTTCTGATTATATACTACAAAAAATTT
This sequence comes from Dendrobates tinctorius, assembly GCF_039654945.1. Classification (NCBI taxonomy): domain Eukaryota; kingdom Metazoa; phylum Chordata; class Amphibia; order Anura; family Dendrobatidae; genus Dendrobates; species Dendrobates tinctorius. The sequence goes on along the minus strand of NW_027361687.1, from coordinate 92,470,738 downwards.
GCTGAAATCTTGACTCCACACTTATCTAATCTATTTAATGATCTCTTAAAAGGCTCCTTCCTACCCAAACAAGCACTAGAAGCTTTTATAACCATTATACCTAAGGAGGGGAAGGATCCTGAGCTGTGCGGTAGCTACCATCCCATATTCTTGTTAAACACGGACGTTAAGCTCTGGGCAAAAATCTTAGCCACCAGAGTAAGCAATCTTTTACCCAAACTGGTACACTGTGATCAGGCGGGATTTGTAAAGGGAAGGGAGAGGAAGGACAACACAGCTAGGATTCTTCATGCCATAAATCATGCTATTAAAACAAAATCCCCCCTTACCCTGTTATCCACTGACGCCGAAAAAGCCTTTGACTGGGTTAATTGGCACTTTATGGAAAAAACCCTGGAAAAATTTGAATTCCCCAGTTGCTTTGTTAAAGCTATATTCTCTCTATATTCAGCCCCATCCGCAAAGATAAAGCTTAATGGAATGTTCTCTCAATCCTTCAATATCCAAAATGGCACACGACAGGGCTGTCTCCTATCACCCACCCTCTTCATTCTGGTAATAGAGACACTAATACAAGCAATACATCAAAATCCTGACATTAAAGGTTTAAAAGTTAAGCATACGGAACAAAAATGTGCTGCCTTCGCTGATGACTTACTTATTCTGATAACCAATCCTAAGGCAGCGGCACATAGTGTAATAGATCTTTTCCAAAGATTCAGTGAAGTCTCGGACTTCAAATTAATTGGGATAAGTCAGAAGCACTAAATATATCCGCTCCAGATGAAGACGTCTCTTTCCTGAAGGGGACAGCTCCGTTCAAATGGTCAACAAAACATATCAAGTACCTGGGGATCTTTCTCACCAGGGATCCCCTAGATCTTTATAGAGAAAACTATGTTAAATTAATTAAGACAGTCGAGGAGCTTTTAAAGACGTATGACCATCCATATCTTTCATGGTTGGGAAGGATTAATGTAATTAAAACGTATACCGCACCTAAAATTCTGTATACAATGTCCATGTTGCCAATTCCTCTTCCCAGAACCTTTTTTACTTCCATTAGAAAAACAATCTCACCATACATTTGGAAATTCAAAAAGTCAAGACTCTTTCATAGACTCCTTATGCTCCCGAGATTATCAGGAGGCTTAAATCTCCCAGACTTTGTCTCTTATCATAAGGCGATACATATGAGTAGATGGTTAAAGCTCGCTTCTGCTCATCAATCCTCACGCCATAATAATTTAGAGCTTCTCCTCCTTGATATTGACATGCACCAATACATATGGAACGATTAGCACACCCTCCTCATTTGAATCTAGACCCAATCACTCTGACTACCTTCAAAATCAAAAATAGCTTATTTAAATCTCAATTCACAAGTGAGGGACCTTCTGCAGCAACTTCCACTAGCGTCATCCCGTATCTTCTCGATCCCAACTATACTGATACTTTTAATCTTTGGCACCGTTTGCCTTATGGAGCAATCTCCTAGTTAGACTTAGGCAACATTTCTCCCCCAGATATCTGGCCTACTAACTCCCACATCCAACCTAAGAACTTCTTACAAAAAACCCATGCTCTGAAAATCCTAAAACAATTTAATGCTCAATTTACTAGGACTAGAGGCTGGTCCTGGTGTGAATTATTGTTGAAACTCAGGTTACCTATTCCCAAATTGCTATCCAGAATATACAAAAATATCGTTTCCCCCCCCCACACCGCATCAAAACCAGTATGCCTCCTCTCCTGGGAAAAAGAACTAGGCATCTTGCTAACTGATCTAGAAGTGCACAAAATTTTAGCCAATTCAATAGGCTTCTCTAGATGCACGTTGCTACAAGAAAATGCATACAAAATTTTCACGAGATGGTATAGAATGCCTGAGTTTCTCCATCATCTTGGACTAACTAATTCAAAACTGTGTTGGAGGTGCGGTTTGGGAGTGGGCAATATGTCGCATATTTACTGGACCTGTCCTCTACTTGTAGAATTTTGGTCAGGGGTAAACAAAACATTGAAAGACCTTAAACTAATCACCAGAACCCTTTCCCCCAAAGAGGTACTGCTTTCCTGTCCCACGTCCAATTGTAAACTGAAGAAACATGAGCCAATGGCCTTAATATTGAGCGCTGCTAAGCACCTAATCTCAATCCATTGGAGAGACCCCTCTCCTCCATCCTTAGCTGAATGGATCAACAAAGTAAAGCTTGTATACAGATTGGAGGAGCTTTCCTGTTGGGAGTCTCACTCACACCCATTTTTCTTGAACACTTGTGTGGCGCCCCTGAGGCTCAGTCGCCACAGAGGTACTGCACCTCCTCCTGAGGTGTGGTATCCCACCATCCAGGTAAGGTGGAGACTCCTGACCACACTCCAACACCTGCACCCCACACCACAAAGTAGTGTAGCAAAGCACCTTCGGCGGCTCCCTGCTTGGAGTATAGCAAAGCACCCATTGGTGGCTCCCTGCTTGGAAAACAAAACGTGCTGGGAGGTGGGTGGAGTTTAGTTGACACTAAAGGAGCGGGAAGAGTTTAGGATGGGTAGTCAGTTGGTTAGGGAGTTGGAGAGAAGAATGTCCCTGGAGAGAGGGATAGATGGATGGAAGTGCTGCAGCAGATCCCAGTGACCTGGGTCTGCTGGCACGGGAAAGGGAGAGAGAGAGAGCAATATAGACTGAAAGCCTGATTTTCCATAGAAAGAAAGATTAGTACGGAACGTGAGGAGTAAAAGGGAACAGAGGACATGGGTTAGAAGAGAACCCTTCCTAGAAGTTCCAAGCGCAAGGCCGGGGCCCGGTCCCCGAGGTTGTATGGATACTAATGGTCCTGCAGTAGACACCGGAGGAATAGAAGTAGTGACCACTTTATTCCCACACAAGACTTGGGGGCACAACAGCAACTGGATAGTGAGCCGGGACTTAGTAGCAAGAAGTTGCCGAAGCAGGCTACAGCTGTCTGCCGTACAAGTAGAGTTCATAAGAACATCGGACAGGAGGAACTCCAGTGTAACTCAGTACTAGGAGTACTTCATTTAAAGGCGCTATTAGAGGAGATGTTCAGAAAGGCACATGTTGGCGGAGTGTTGGAAAGGGGTATTCCTTCTGGCCTGGAGGTTGACTCAGTACCTGACCCAGAGGACACGGCACGGAGGCAGGCACCTGTTTGTACAACAGACTGTGAGAAAAGCTTTGAAACTACTTGCCCTGGTGTCCTCCACTTATTCCCTGTGCCATCCCGCCTAGCACAGCTGCAACCTCTGCGCCTGACACTACACCATCTACGTGTCACTTCACCTACACTGCCCTGGGACTCCAGCCCTGCCTGTGGAGGGCTATAACATCACTGCTGCACCACACCATCTGTCCCAGAGGATCTGTCTGCAGCGTCGGCTTACATCTTCATTGCCGAACACCACAGGTGGCGTCACGAATCACTTATAAACTTTCATCACCATAAGCACACTGAAACAACCCCTTTTACAATGGGCGCCCAGGGCCACAGGCCGGGTCACAGCTGCCGTGACATCTCCCATTGAAGCTCATCGGGCCTGGTACCAAGTACCCCACAGCCCTGGGTGTGAGGGCGTCCCACTTGGTCTTCATGGAGACAAAAATATACTTTTTAGAGCCCATTGTGTTTCCCTGTCCTCTTTCGGCCTTTTAATTGATCTCCTTATTTACATACATCCTCCCTGGTTTTTATTAACAGCTAGATGTCCCTCACCCCTTAGTCTACTATATCCCCCATCCAGACCCACTCTACATTTATATCCTTAATTGACTTAAAACTCTGTCTACCTGCCGCAAATGATACAATACCTTTGCCTAGTACTACCTTTTCAAATCTGTACCACTGTACTGTTCTGTTCTTGTTGTTTTTTGCGTTATATTATCAGGTTTGACTCTGTTAGTTAAACCATACATTCTCTGCGACGTCCAGATTGCCTTTTGATTGTAACTGCTTCTACAAAATATGCAATAACTGTACTGTCGCCTTACTTTGTTTGAATAAAAAATATATATAATAATAAAAAAAAAAAAATGAAGTGTGTTTGACTTCTTCACCTGCCCACTTTTGTTCTATTTGTGGTTTTTAATTGTTTTATTGTACACTTGGACCTTTCTGGCTATTGTATGTCAAATAAAAGCCTTTTTTCACATGGATATTCATTCTGCTGTTGTGTGCATGTTATCCTGTGTCTCTTTTCTCCTTTTTTTTCATTTAATCTCCCTGGCACAGTGTTGCACCCAGCTCCTGCATTTATGTTATATTGTTCGTGGTGCCCACCTACACATATACATATTGTCCGCCTCTCCCCAGCTTCCAGGTTTCCAGGTGGTGGCACACGTTATGATTAAGATTTAGTTTTATGTAATTATTTTTGTGATTATTTGCTTTTTTCATTCATTTTTAAGTGATCTATATATGGCTTTTGACCTCAATGCCAGAGAGGCCGTTTGGAGTAGCCAGGGTGAACAAACCCTTTTTAGTCCTATAGCAACCAAGCTCAGACTTTGATGTAATCAGTAGAGAATTAATTGATACACACAAAACACTGACATGTGTTTGGTGGAATGTCCGCTGTTTGGAGGAGTATTTAAAACTCTCTATATTTCTATATTTCTATATTTCCACGGGGGTTAAGGGTTCAGATCTTCCCTGCCTGGGAAGTTACGGCTTCATTTAAATCTACATGGGAGGCGGGTCTAGCACAGTGCTCCAAAATCATAATTAACCTGTTAATTCAACACGATAAGGATCTTTCACATGCCCTGAAAACCAAGATTAAGGGATTGGAGGCCCATTTACAAAGCTTTGACTTGGTTACTCAAGTTCAACCCTTTCAACACAAACTTAAGGATATCATTCTCAAGTATGAAAAGGAAATTATCGATGGTAAAAGAAACAAACTAGCACGTGATAAACTGGACTATGAGAAGGACCTAGCTTATAAGTGGAGGCATTCAGGAAATAGAAGGGGTGTTTTCCCTAGGGTCCAGAACACATTAGTCTCGCACTCTGAGAACAGCTCAAGTGATTTTTTAGCATCAGACAACAGCGACATAGACGGCGGACGAGGCGTGGGAGACGAAAAAAGAAAAAACACTAGACAACGCAATCATCAGACCACCCAGAGGAGGAGGTACAAACGGTAGACGCTGGTAGTCAACAACTTCAAGTCATCAGTTTGTCCACTCACATGCTGACTGACCTTGAAAGGTCAGTCTTACAACGGGGTCTTACATTTTCCCCCATGCAGACCACTGACAAATTTGTGTTAATAAAAGACTTGTTCTTATTTTGTAGGAAAATCATTTTACAGGCGTTGCATTGTAAACCAGACCTGCTACCTGAGTCCTCTTCATCGATTGACAGACGTGTCTTCCTCGATTTGCTTGACCTCCATAATGAAAATGATCTAGGTAGGAAGCGTTTTCCCCACAGAAATCCTTCTACAACTCCCCCCCTGTGTATCATACCGTCGGTTAAAACATTCTTTTATGTTATGAGGAATGAGATTTTACAACTTCCTCAGGACTCCACTAGCAGATAAAATTTGACTATGATGGACAAGAAGGCTTTACATGACTTGAAGTCCAATGATACCTTTTTGATCAAAATGGCTGACAAAGGGGGGAATATTGCTCTATGGCCTACTGAACTTTATGGCAGTGAGGCCAGGAGACAGTTGGATAATCGTGAATACTATCACAAATTACCATCGGATCCAACACAAGTGTTCAACCGAAAACTCGACCGGTTGTTGTGTGTTGCACTCGATGAGGGTGTAATCACAAAACAGTAGAAGGACTACATTTTTGTTAAAAAATCGGTTGTGCCAACCTTTTATCTATTGCCTAAGGTGCACAAAAATCTATCTAACCACCGGGCAGGCCCATTGTTGCTGGAATAGGGGGTCTTGGAGAGAAGGCCTGCATCTATTTGGATTTTTTTCTCCAGCCCTTGGTCCTGAATTTACCATCTTATTTGAGAGACTCTTTGGACTTAATTCATAAGTTGAATTCTATTCAACTGTCTAGTCCGGTGTTACTGGTTGTAATTGACGTTGAGTCTCTCTATACAAATATTCCACATGATTTGGGACTAAAGGCTGTTGAATATTTTTTGAGCCACCAGACTAATTGCGATTTGGGACACAATGATTTTCTCCTCAGTTTGTTAAAATTTGATTTGACACATAATTATTTCATTTTTGATTTTGTTTTTTTTCGACAGGTATCAGGTACGGGGATGGGTGCACGCTTCGCCCCCTCCTTTGCCAACTTCTTTTTGGGTTGGTGGGAGGCGGAGCTTGTGTACCCATCGCCTTACTTTCCAAAACATGTTTTTACTTGGTTTTGTTTTATTGATGACATTTTCTTAATTTGGACTGGCTCTGTTACAGGTTGTGATAACTTCATTGCGTCTCACAATCGGAATTTATTAAATATACTGTTATGAATGGGTCACCGAGGAGGAACAACAAAAGGCTAAGTCCCAGAAAACCAGAGAGGTTTGTCACTATGCAGATTGCAGATCCCTGATCTTAACCACACAACTAACAGTAGCAGTGGAGCGTTCCTACGTTGTTCCTAGACGCCTCGTCACCACCGGAGGACTGCATAAACCTAAAGAAAGAAAAGGGAAACCTAACTGCCCCAGAGCAGACCCCAAAGGAAAAGACAGCCCCCACACATGTATTGACCGTGAAGCAAGATGAAAACACATACACAGGCAGGAAAATTGGCTGAGCAAACGATGGGGCCCGACTAACTAGAAAGGACAGGAAAGGAAAGCCACTGTCTGCAATCTGCCAAAAAACCCTACCAAAAATAATGTCCAACACGTCTGATAGCAAAATTAACCCTGAAGTCACTAGACTTCTCCCACTATATCAGCACTCTGAAATATTCTAAACAGAGCAAAAAGAGGCCAATCTAATAAGGGACAAAAAGGCAAATTGGCACATACAGATAAATAGGAGTGGAAGTTCAGCATAGCCCCAGCAGGGGCAAGCTGACCACACAAGAAACTGAATTGACCAACAAGCACAAGTGTGAACATTAGCAAAAAAACAAACTTAACTTAAGAAGACTGGAAAGAGAGCTGAAGTCCAAGACCTGAGAAGCAGACTGAATCACCAGCAGCAGGATAGGGCGTCGGCTGTCTTATATCCAGTCTGATACTCCAGAGATCCAATTGTTATCCTTCTCATCAGGTGGCAGATCACTACCAATTAAACCAACCTCACTACCTCCTGTCACCACCAGAGGGAGAACGGAAGGAGAACTCTCAACTGGAGGAGCAGAAAATGAGCTCATAACAGTACCCCCCCTTGAGGAGGGGTCACCGAACCCTCATCCATGCCACCAGGCAGATCAGGATGGGCCCGGTGAAAAGCATGAACCAATTTATTGGCATGAATATCAGAGGCAGAGACCCTAGAATTTTCCTCCTGGCCATAACCCTTCCATTTGACCAAACACTAGAGTCTCCGTCTAACCAAACGAGAATCCAATATTTTCTCTACCTCATATTCCACATTGCCTTTAACCAATACAGGGTCAGGAGGTGCCGCCACAGGAACTACTGGCTCAATAAACCTCTTCAACAGTGACTTGTGAAATACGTTATGGATTTTGAACGTAACTGGAAGAGCCAATCGAAAAGAAACAGGATTAAGAATCTCCAAAATCTTATAAGGTCCAATAAATCTGGGCTTAAATTTTGGAGAGGCAACCTTCATAGGAATATTCTTAGATGACAGCCAAACCATATCACTCACTTTAAACCGGGGACCAATGGTCCTATGCCGGTTAGAAAAACGCTGGGCCTTTTCCTGAGAGCGTGACAACTTATCCAACACTTGGTCCCATATCTGCTGCATTCTCACAACCACAGTGTCCACACCTGGGCAGGACGAAGATTCCACTTGCCCTGAAGAGAATCGAGGATGAAACCCAAAATTACAGAAAAATGGTGACATCAAAGTGGCAGAACTAGCTCTATTGTTCAGCGCAAATTCGGCCTAGGGCAAAAATGAGACCCAGTCATCTTGATCAGCAGATATAAAACATCTTAAATAAGACTCCAGGGTCTGGTTTGTTCTCTCAGTCTGCCGATTGGTCTGGGGATGAAACGTGGAGGAGAAGGATAACTGAATTCCCAGACTGGAACAAAAGGCTTTCCAAAATCTGGAAACAAACTGGACCCCTCTATCGGACACAATGTTCTCAGGAATCCCGTGTAACCGAACCACCTGTTGTAAAAACAAGGGTACCAACTCAGCGGAAGATGGCAACTTTGGGAGTGGTACAAGATGGACCATCTTCGAAAATCTATCACAAATTACCCAGATAACAGTCATTCTCTGAGAGACAGGAAGATCAGAAATAAAATCCATTGAGATATGGGTCCATGGCCTCTTGGGCACCGGCAGGGGCATCAGCAACCCACTAGAATGAGAACAGAGTTTAGACCGAGAACAAGTCCCACAGGACTGTACAAAATTCCTGACATCACGAGATAAGGCAGGCCACCAAAACGACCGACTCACCAAATCTCTGGTACCAAAAATACCTGGATGACCAGCCAATGCGGAGCAATGGTCTTCAGACATCACTCTCTTTCTCCACTGGTCAGGAACATAGGGCAACGCTCAGGTTTATCCTCCTGAAATTCCTCCAGGGCGCGTCTCAAATCGGGCGAAATGGCAGAAAGAACTACCCCCTCACCTAGGATAGTAGTAGGCTCGGTCACATTAAGAGAATCAGCAAAGAAACTCCTAGAAACGGCATCTGCCTTAACATTCTTAGTGCCCGGAAGAAAAGAGACCACAAAATTAAAACGCGTGAAAAACAAGGCCCATCTAGCCTGTCTAGGATTCAAGCGTTTGGCCGACTCCAGATAAGTCAGATTCTTGTGATCGGTGAGGACCACAAATTGATGTCTAGCTCCCTCCAACCAATGGCTGGACTCCTCAAATGCCCATTTCATGGCCAACAATTCCAGATTCCCCACAATCATAGTTGCGTTCAGGTGGGGAGAACTTTCGAGAAAAGATGGCACAGGGATTCATCTTAGAAGTCACAGGGTCTTTTTGGGACAAAACAGCTCCTGCACCAATCTCAGAAGCATCTACCTCCACCTGAAATGGAAGTGAGACATCAGGTTGCCGTAAAACAGGAGCTGAAGTAAATCTCCGCTTAAGCTCCTGAAATGCTGAGACAGCCTCAGGAGTCCAATTCAGCACATCAGCTCCCTTCTTGGTCAGATCAGTCAGTGGTTTGACAATACTAGAAAAATTGCCTATAAATTTACAATAGAAATTAGCAAAACCCAAAAACTTCTGAAGAGCCTTCAAAGAAGTAGGCTGAACCCAATCATAAATGGCCTGTACCTTGGCCGGGTCCATTTCAATAGTTGATGGAGATAAGATAAATCCCAAAAATGAAATCCTCTGTACACCAAAGAGACATTTCGATCCCTTAACAAACAGGGAAATCTCCTTCAAAATCCAGAACACAGTCCGGACATGTTCCACATGGGAATCCCAATGACTAGAAAAGATCAAAATATCATCCAGATAGATGATCAAAAACTTATCCACAAAGTCTCGGAAAATATTATTCATAAAGGACTGGAAGACAGAAGGGGTATTAGAGAGCCCAAAAGGCATCACCAGGTACTCAAAATGTCCCTCCAGAGTATTAAACGCCGTCTTCTATTCATCCCCGTGCTTGATGCGAATAAGATTATACGCCCCCCTGAGGTCAAGCTTAGTAAACCAGCAGGCACTCTTAACTCTGGAGAATAAATCAGACATCAGAGGTAACGGGTACTGATATTTAACCGTCATCTTGTTAAGGGAATGATAATCAATACACGGTCTTAATGAACCATCTTTCTTGGCCACAAAAAAAAAAAAAACAGAGCCAAAAGGTGACGAGGATGGTCTAATATGACCCTTCTCCAACGACTCCTTAATATAGGATCGCATAGCATCATGTTCGGGCACAGATAAGTTGAAAAGCCGACCCTTGGGAAATTTGCACCCAGGCATCAACTCATGAGGAGGCAATGATACAGACTTACTCTCACTAAATACATCAGAGAAAGCAGCCAGATAATCAGGAATATCATGAAACTGAGGAGAGGTGGAGAAAACAGGAGCGTCCCTAAGAACACACTGACAACCCCAACTCACCACAGACACAGATCTCCAATCCAAAACTGAGTTATGAGTTTGCAACCAGGGGAAACCCAGAACAATAGTATCATGCAAATTATGCAGCACCAAAAATTTACAATTTTCTTGGTGGTCTGGAGCAACTCGCATTATCACCTTGGTCACTGAGGTTTATTCTCCGCCAAAGGAGTGGCATCAATACCCCTCAAAGGAATAGGCGTCTGCAGAGGTGTCATGGACAAAACACAACGTTTAGCAAAGTCCAAATCCATCAGATTCAGAGCTGCTCCTGAATCCACAAAAGCCTTAGTGGAAAACGTGGACAAGGAGCAGATCAGAGTAATTGCCAAAAGGAACTTAGGTTAGATAGCAAAATTAACCCTGAAGTCACTAGACTTCTCCCACTATATCAGCACTCTGAAATATTCTGAGACAGAGCAAAAAGAGGACAATCTAATAAGGGACAAAAAAAGGCAAATTGGCAAATACAGATAAATAAGAGAGGAAATTCAGCACAGCCCAGCTGGGCTGGCTGACCACACTAAAAACTGAATTGATCAACAAGAGCAAGTGTGAACATTAGCAAAAACAAACTTAACTTGAGAAGACTGGAACAGAGCTGAGTCCAAGACCTGAGAGGCAGACTGAATCACCAGCACCAAGATAGGGCGTCGGCTGTCCTATATCCAGTCTGATACTCCAGAGATCCAATCGTTATCCTCCTCATCAGGTGGCAGATCACTACCAATTAAACCAACCTCATTACCTCCTGTCACCACCAGAGGGAGAACGGAAGGAGAGCTCTCAACTGGTGGAGCAGAAAATGAGCTCATAACAGCCCACTATAGATTACACCTCAATTTAACAGGCTGAAATTGGCTGGTGTATGGCAAAGTACAAGGTGTATATAGTATTGTGGAGAATTTGAATCTCCCTAGAGATTTTAGGAGGCTGACAATGATGCTCTCAGTCCAAGTATGGCAGCAGGCAGCCTAATAAGCAGGACTGCTGCACACAAAAGTGTGGAAAAATGAATGCTTGGTAACTGTGCAGAAAAGTGGAGGAAAAGTAGTTTTGCTTTTAAAAAAGCAGTTTGCACAGCAGTGTGCAAACAGCAATGCAGCTGTCAGGGAGCCTTATAAGGCAGCCTAATAACCAACAGAGCTGATGCACAAAAATATAGCCTCCCCTGTCACTGCACACAAACTGTTGTGTTGTACAGTGAAAATCGCTAGCAGCAGAAGCAGTTTTTTTGTTCTTCTTCCCTGCCTAATGCTCTCTCTTATTCAGAATCAGCAGCAGCAACCTCTCCCTATGCTAAGATCGGCAGAAGGAAGATGGCGGTCGGCGTGCACGCCCTTTTATAGCCCCGGTGACCCCACACAAAGCAAGCCAATCACTTGCGTGCCCTTCTCAAAGATGGTGGTGACCGCTGCCCATGTCATCGCGTTGTCCACAGTGTGCGTCCTCCATCATTGGCTGAAAAAGGGTGCTGGAAGCATCATTTGAAACGCGACTTTGGTGCTCTGTTCGCCGACCTCATGGCCGACCTCACGCTATGGTCGGGTTTCGTTTCATGAAACCCGACTTTAGCGAAAGTTGGCGACTTATGAATTTGACCGACCTGTTTCGCTCAACTCTACCGCTGAACCTACAGCCAAGCATGGTCATGTGTGATAATGGCCGGAACCTGGTGGCACCTCTGAGGCAAGGTGTGCTCACACACGTACCTTGCCTAGCCCATGTGCTTAACCTTGTGGTTCAACTTTTGGTCAAAAGCTACCCAGAGCTGCTGGATCTGCTATTGAAAGTATGCCATCTATCTGCCCATCTTAGAAAGTCAGCTACGGCTTCGGCCGCACTTGCCGGACTTCAACAGTGTTTGCATTTTCCGGCTCACCGACTGGTGTGTGATGACCCCACGTGTTGGAACTCTACACTGCATATGTTGGAATGGATTTGTGAGCAGAAGAGGGCAGTTGTTGACTACTATCATCAACAAGGCAGTCGATATTCAGTTACGACTCCACACATAAGATCTCAGGAGTAGACATGGATGTCAGACATATGTACCATCCCCAGAACTTTGAGGACTGCACCAAGATGGTGAACTGCGAGGACACCATAACTAGCGTCACCATTAAAGATGATGCATTGCAGGAAGATCATGATGACATGGAGCAGGGAAAAATACAGGGTGATTACAGTCAGTCCAGCCTCATGTCATAACAAAGAGGATTGGTAGACAATGAGGAGAAGGAGGAGGAAGAACAGGAGCTACTTTCATGCAGTATAGACAATGCTACAAGCACAGCTGTCATACCGTCTGTTCAGCAAGGATGGCCTGAGGACAGGGAGGAGGAGGAGGAGGATGAGGAGGGGGAGGATAGCATGCTCAGTCATCCTGTTGTTGATGACACAGAAATCTTGCCTGTTAGTAGTCTGGCACGCATGGCTGACTTTATGTTGCACTGCATTTCCTGGGACCCTCGCATTATAAAAACTTTTGGGACACTCATTACTGGTTGGTGACACTTCTAGACCCACACTACAAGGAAAACTTTCAATCTCTTATTCCAGAGGCAGAGAGGTGTACAAAAATTTTGAGGTACCACAGGGCTCTTGTAGCAGAATTACTTAAAAAAATTCTTATGTGAGAATGCTGGCAGCAGACGTCAGAGTTTGTTTTACAGCCAAGGAGTCCAAGCGAGAGAGACAGAAGTACAATCCATCTTAGGCAGGGGAACAATGGCAAAGTTCTGGAGCAGTTTTGTCAGACCCTCCAATTGTGTCACCACAGAGGCAAGGGCTGGCGTCACAAGAAGTGCACTTTTTGGGAAGATGGTGAGGGAGTACCTTGCAGATCGTATGAACGTCCTCTGTGATACCTCTGTGCCTTTTAATTATTGGGTATCCAAGCTGGACATGTGGCATGAACTGGCTCTCTATGCTTTAGAGGTCCTGGCCTGCCCTACTGCTAGCGTTCTGTCAGAGAGGGTTTTTAGTGCCACTGGTGGAATTATAACAGATAAGCATATCCACCTGGCAACTGACAATACTGACAGGCTGACTCTTATCAAAATGAACAAGGGCTGGATTGGCCATGACTTCTGTACACCACCAAATGAAAACATCGAAACCTAACCTCAATCACATTATTGTGTCTCTTGGCTGTTATCCTCCTCCTTATCCTCATTCATCCACAACCAGTAGAACACCAGGGTCAACGTATTCCATGCTGCAAAAGTCACTCTATTTTTATTTATATCCCTGTCTCTGAGCTGTTGCTAGGAACAAACATATCTCGTTGGACACATTCTTGGTTCACATCTATGGACCTGTGCTCACCCCTCCATTTTGTCATTTTCTTTAATAGGTGGATTCCATTTTTTTTTTTATTTGTTTGATATCAGGATGATTTCTCATTAGGTCTTTTCATTATCCAACATTACATCAACAGGCTTAAAGTGTTCTTTGCTGCTACAGGCAATCCAATTTTTGGCAAGGGTGGCTATGATGCCAATAGTATATTTTTTAAAAAATGTACCCCCCCATGGAGAAATGTTTGACAGCCCATGCACTGCGTGTATGTGCATTACAAGTCTAGGAGACCCGCTCCTTAACATTGGGACTGGTTTTTAATGAGGCCTTCATCAATGTCTCCTCTTTCTCCGCCACAAGATGACCAGGGTTAATGTGTTCTGTGCATCAACAGGCAGTCCAATTTTTGGCTAGGGTGTCTGAAGCCCATATTATACTTTTATAAAATGTCCCCCCCTTTGGGGAAAGGTTTGTCAGCCCATGAATTGCATGTACAAGCATTACAAGTGTGGAAGACCAGCTTCTTTACATTGGGCCTAGTGTTTACTCAGGCATTCAGCAATGTCTACTCCTTGTCTGCCACTAGATGACCAGGGTTAATGTGTAATGTGCATCAACAGGCAGTACAATTTTTGGCCAGGGTGTCTGATGCCCATATTATACTTTTATAAAATGTTCCCCCATGGGGAAAGGTTTGTCAGCCCATGCACTGCATGTACGGGCATTACAAGTGTTACGGGGCTGGTGGAATGCACCAAATAATAAAGATGAAATAATATATAAGGTGCGTTCGCAGCCCAGGGCCCATCGTGCAGAGGTGACCAACTGCTGCTAAACAATGAGGGAAAGGCGTGTAGGAGTAAAGCCGGACACCGGGGCGTAACCACTGAGCCGGTGCTAACAGACACGTGCGCCGTTACTTCACGTAACATGTGCCTGCCGGCGAACAACCGCAACCTGTTAACGTCACAGGTCACGGGTTGTGAACCACTGCTGCAACGTGTGCAGTATCCGCCCTGACGGACACCACTAACCAGCCTAATAACGGGGCTGGAAAGCGCTACTAAAGCGCACGGCGCAACTAGCGGACGCTGCTATAGCAGTAGCCAAGGAGGCCTATACTGGCCGACACCCCAGGCGCTAGAGGTGGATGTGAAGCAACACTGCAGTGCTATGCTGTGTAAAGCTAACATACTGACTCTAATCCCTCACCCTAACACATACATAATATCCAAGGAGGGGGGAATTATAATGCATCAGTCACTAGGCTCATTCATTCATCATCACACATACACTAAATGCATTAGCCTCAGAGTCTATCATAGCGCATGGTGGGGCGGCCATGCACGCCTTTTATAGCCGTGCCCTTCCGGGACCTTCCTGATCCTCCAGATGGACCAATCGGAACTGGAGAAGGACATGAGCATGTGACTCCCGATCCCCAATGGGAAATCGTCTCTTGAGCCTGCTCAGTGGAGCGAAGGGAGAACTTAGACTCTGGAGTCTTTTGCTGCTGGACAGGCTGCATTGCCGTAACTGGACCAGAGGTGGCAGCAGCAGCAACTGAACCCACGATGCTGGTGTGGGCAGAACGCTGGGATCGTGGAGTCTGCTGAGCAGGCTCCACTGCGGCCGGAGGGGAATGGGAGACCGCAGATGGCAAGGCTCAGGATTCCCGCTGTGCAGCACCCGGAACCCGACGCCTAACAACAAGTGTGGAAGACCCTCTCCTTTACATTGGGCCTAGTGTTTACTCAGGTCTTCAGCAATGTCTCCTCCTTGTCTGCCACTAGATGACCAGGATTAATGTGTTCTGTGCGTCAACAGGCAGTCCAATTTTTGGCCAGGGTGTTTGATGCCCATATTATACTGTTATAAAATGTCCCCCCCATGGGGAAAGGTTTGTCAGCCCATGCACTGCATGTATGTGTATTACAAGTCTAGGAGACACGCTCCTTTTTAATGGGAAATTTTTTTTTGGAGAGGCTCTCCTCCATGTTTCGTACAAGGGGGGATTGAGGTGCGGGAAAATTTGTCTCAAGGCGTTCCTTATGCATTCAATGCATAAGGAATATGTATGGCAGGACCAACTGAATACTGTGAAGTGGGTTTTCATGTTGTCTATCAGTTGATTCACCATGAGTTTTACTCTATGACAGAGATCCGAGACCGCTGGACAAGTACATCAGATGTGTTTCATGTCCCCCGCTAGACCAAAGCCTCGCAAACATACAGTTGATATATTTGGATATATACTATAAAGTTTAGCTGGAACAAGGTTGGTTCTGTGGAGAACCTTCTATGAGGTCTCCACAAGGGATGATTGTTGGCTTCTCTTGGTCAATGTATCACAACAAGATCTCAAATCGTCGAGTTGCAAATCAAATCCAATTTCATCCTCCCACTGTGTCATAAATTTCAATTTTCCTCATCATGAGGTGGGTTAACAATTGAGTATATTAAAGATATTGTTCCTAGACACACGTAGGGATTTTTTGTTTGGGAGAAGACTACTGTCAAAGTGGATAACCTGGTTTATACACATGATCTCTCTAACCAGAGGCTCCTATTTAAAAAAAAAATTGCAAGCTATCCTATAAAATATTACATGTAGAGCACAAGTTTATTAATGTAGCAATGCCCAATAGGATCATGGCCACTATATTTTTTTCTCTCATTGAAAGCCCTAACTTTGCCTGCATCACATGGTATGTGTTCAATACCAAAAAGTGACAGCTTAATGCTTGTGGATGCTGAGGACTTAATGTAATCAATGTTTGCAGAGATAACTTCTAGGAGGGAGACTGCATGTTGCTTCTTACCGGGATTCTGAACAGGAAAGTTAAGAAATTCTCTTATTATCTCAAAATTAATTATTTGCAAGGCTGTCAGATCATCTATTGTGTCTCCAATATTTAATCCACAGCTGAAAGGAACAGTAAGGGCAAATTTAGCATGGTCACAGTTATGTTTTACCACATGTTCTCATTCTTGCAGTTTTGTCTTGTATTTCAGAATTACATAGCAGAAGCTATTTGTTTCATTAATTGCCTGTAGATTCTGTGAAAGTTGATGGTAATGATTCTCCAGAGTACTCAATGGGTTAAGCTTCAGTTTTTCTTGAAAGGCTGAATAAGGATATGATTACTGTTGATAGCCAGATTCTCCTGAAACTAATTCTGCATAGAGGGACCCATCATACCATAAAAAACTACGAAATGTAGATCATCCTTCAATATAGTGCATCCAGCTCTCAACATATTGTCAGGGTTACATCACCATTTGCAATTCAAAAAAGCCTTCGACAGCTTGAGGTTTCAGGATACACTTTCAAGATGTTTTTAATTTGGTTTTAACAAACAGTCTCCTGTCCACAATCACGTCATTCGGACTGCATTGTTGTTTCTTCTCCTAAGCTTTAATGAAAGCAGACATCATTTTCTGGCACATTAGTTTATAGTCTTACAAGGATTTTAAGGAATCTGTATCACTTTGTTTTTGCCTAGTTTTTGATATTTGTTTCAGCAACAATTCTGAACTGTTAGCAACTTTTGTTGAAACAGATGCAGATTATTTACTTCTTTTTGCTTTCAGGAAGTTCTCCTTAACTCTATGTGATTTTCTATGTGATTTCTTATTTGAACATTGAGAAATGGATTGGGTAGGGGAAGAACTCACTTTTTTGACATTAAAAAATAATCTTTTTGAATCATGCCTTCTTTTATGTCAACCATCTTGCAATGTACGATCTTTGCCTTGAGATTCTCAGTTCAATGAATGCTTTTCTTTGCCATCAGAAGACGATTTCAGGAAGGGAACAATATTTTCTTTATCTGATACAATAACTCTGGAAAAACTAGAATGATCTTCCAGGGTTTCTGGGGAGAAAACCAACACTAAATATGTAGGTGTAACCGATATTTTGGTTGGGGAACTGCCATTCACTCTGATATGTTTGGAATCTTGCACTGAAGCCCCATTAATCATCAATTGGGTAGATTGACTTTGACATTTTCTGCGTATCGGTGTAGACTTCTGGATGTCATCAGCTTTGATATTTGGAGAAGAATCTTGGGTCTGTAAGATCTGACAGCTTGTAGTTTCAAGTCAACCTGTTTTCTATTTACTTCTCTCTGCTTGAAAATGTTAATTTTCTGTACACTGGAAAATTTAGCCCAATTTCGTCTCTCAACAGCTTTTGACTAGTGTTGAGCGAAACCTTCCGATATTGTAAAATATTGGATCGGATTGGATCGGACCGATACCCAAAAAGTATCGGATATCGCCGATTCCAATAAAGGAAACCAATGCAGGTCAATGGGACAGAAATATTGGAATTAAAATAAACCCTTTCTTTCCGTGTAGGTTAATTCTACATGAAGAAAAACAACTAATAATAATGTAGAATGCATTGGGGGAGGTGGAGGAGACATTAAAGGCATAGAGGTTTAGCCCAATCAAATGGAATAGCAGGAATAATTTTTTTTAAGACGTTCAGAGTTACAAAGATATTGACTATGTTAACCTTTGCTATATTTTGTCAGATATGTATGTTTCACTACTTCCATGCTCTTCACCTTCTTTTTTACTCTCCCACACTTTCTCCTTCATGATCCTCAGCAGCATCTTTTTCATCAACTTCTTCTTCACCTTATTCATCTTCTTCCTATTCACCTTCTTCCTATTATTCTTTATTTTTACATTCTTCATATTCTTCTTATTCAACTATTCTTCTTCTTCCTATTCTTCTTCTTCATCATATTCTTATTTGTGACAGGCATTCCTGTAGCTGTTATCTATAAAAGTTTGAAGATTACACCTTCCGTTCTGCCTGTCACAAAAGATTTACAACAGGATTTGTCCGCGTTCACTTTGGCCTGCAGCAGCAGGCATTTTCCTGGGGCACCACGAGGAGAAACGTACTCACCCCCATACACTGCTTAGTCTTCTTCTGCTTATACTTTAGATAATATCTTTTGCTCTGATTTTTAGTCTTATGCTTAATGTTCTTCTGCTTTTTGTTCTTCTGCTTCTTGGTCTTCTGCTTCTTGGTCTTCTGTCTCTTGTTGTTCTGTATCTTGGTGGTTGTCTTCATGTTCTTTGTCCTTTTGGTCATCTTCTTCAGGGTCATCTTTTTGGTCTTCTTCAGGGTGGTCTTCCGGGTCGTCGTCTTCAGGGTCATCGTTTTTGTGGTCGTCGTCCTCTTCGGGGTGGTCTTCAGGGTCGTCATCTTCAGGGTCGTCGTCAGGGAGATCCAGAGTGATAACCAAAAACCATTTCCAAAAGCTTGAACTTGGAAATGTAGCAGAAGGTACAAGAAGGCTGAGGAACTGCCGAGAACCAGCTGACGGCACTGGAACTCAGATGGGTAGCAGAAGGAACAAGAGCCAATAGCACTACCGAGAACCAGCTGACAGTGCTGGAACCCGGAGGGGCAGCAGAAGGAACAAGAGTCAATGGCACTACCGAGGACCAGCTGACGGCACTCGAACACGGTTACTAAGCAGGAGGTACCTGTGCTAGAAAACACTACCAAGGACCAGCAGAAGTTGCAGGAATTCGGATACCGAGATGGAGGCACCTAAGCCAAGGGCACTGCCGAGAACCAGCTGACGGTGCTGGAACCTGGAGGGGCAGCAGAAGGAACTAGAGCCAATGGCACTACCGAGGACCAGCTGATGGTACTGGAACCCAGTTGCTAAGCAGGAGGTGCCTGTGCTAGAAAGCACTACCAAGGACCAGCAGACGTTGCTGGAACTCGGATACCGAGATAGAGGCACCTAAGCCAAAGGCACTGCCGAGAACCAGCTGACGATGCTGGAACCCGGAGGGGCAGCAGAAGGAACAAGAGCTAATGGAACTACCGAGGACCAGCTGACGGTGCTGGAACCTGGAGGGGCAGCAGAAGGAACAAGAGCCAATGGCACTACCGAGGACCAGCTGACGGTACTGGAACATGGTTACTAAGCAGGAGGTACCTGTGCTAGAAAGCACTACCAGGGACCAGCAGACGTTGCTGGAACTCGGATACCAAGATGGAGGCACCTAAGCCAAAGGCACTGCCGAGAACCAGCTGATGGTGCTGGAACCTGGAGGGGCAGCAGAAGGAACAAGAGCCAATGGCACTACCGAGGACCAGCTGACGGTACTGGCACACGGTTACTAAGCAGGAGGTACCTGTGCTAGAAAGCACTACCAAGGACCAGCAGACATTGCTGGAAATCGGATACTGACAAGGAGGCACCTAAGCCAAAGGCATTGCCGAGAACCAGCTGACGGCACTGGAACCCGGATGTGTAGCAGAAGGTACCCCTGAAATACAATGTTGCAAGGCCACGAGCCGGCCGCAGTTACAGAAACCCACAGTCCTACAGGGGGTGCTTGTCCTATTGGCACTACGGAACCAGCCTTTATTGTCGGATCCCGCAGCCCACATAGGAAGCACCTAAACTGCAGGCACCATAGAGTCGGCTAACCCGACCGCAACATGATAGGACAATGTATTGGTGGCAAAGTGACGTTGACACTACCCGGAAACAGCTGGCATGCTGGAACCAGGCTGGGCAGGAGGGAGTACCTGTGCCAAAGACACTTGTGAGCAGCAACTGGCGGTGTTGTAGCCCAGGGATTACAGTAGAAACATAGTGTAGCCAGAGGCCTAATTGGAGCAAGTTTAAAATCTGGAGTAGTGTGAATGTGGACTGAGCAGGTGAAATTGCCGGACACAGCAGGGGATCAGCTGACGTTACTTAACCCCAATAACACAGGAGCATATGTTGACTGTGCAGACGACACTTCTGAGCAGCAACTGGCAGTGTTGGAGCCCAGGGTCAATCATGGAGTACGCTTAGGCCTAATTGGTGCAAGTTTAATATCTGATGTTGGGTGAATTTTGAGGGAGCAAGAGATATTGCCGGACACACAGCAGGGGAGCAGCTGACGTTACTGAACCCCACTAACACAGGAGCTGGTGGTTTTCTCTGTGCAGACGGCACTTCTGAGCAGCAACTGGCGGTGTTGGAGCCCAGGGTCAATCATGGAGTAGGCTGAGGCCTAATTGGAGCAAGTTTAAAATCAGTTGTAGTGTGAATGTGGAGGGAGCAGGAGATATTGCCGGACAAACAGCAGGGGAGCAGCTGGCGTTACTGAACCCCATTAACACAGAAGCTGGTGTTTTTCTCTGTGCAGACGGCACTTCTGAGCAGCAACTGGTGGTGTTGGAGCCCAGTGTCAATCATGGAGTAGGCTGAGGCCTAATTGGAGCAAGTTTAATATCTGATGTTGGGTGAATTTTGAGGGAGCAGGAGATATTGCCGGACACACAGCAGGGCAGCAGCTGACTTTACTGAACCCCACTAACACAGGAGCTGGTGTTTTTCTCTGTGCAGATGGCACTTCTGAGCAGCAACTGGTGGTGTTGGAGCCCAGGGTCAATCATGGAGTAGGCTGAGCTTCCTAATAGGAAGCATTTAAGGAAACCAGGATGGATGGACACAGAACTTAAGCCCATGCTAAAAAGGAAGAAAAAAATGTTTAGAAAATGGAAAGAGGGAGGCATATCTAAAGAAGAATATAATGCTGTCTGCAGAACCTGCAGGGCACAAATCAGATTATCTAAAGCTGAAAATGAATTGAGGCTTGCAAGAGATGTCAAAAGCAATAATAAAGGATTTTGGGGATATGTCAAAAGTAAAAGAAAAGTCAAAGATGCTATAGGATTTTTACAGGATGAAAATGATGAAATGGTAAGACAGGATGTTGAGAAGGCTGAACTTTTAAATTCCTATTTTGCATCTGTTTTCTCTCAGAAAGGAAATGTAACATCAACTGTTATTCACTGTCCTATTAAGGGAATAGAAGAATCCAGGATATCTATAAACAGAAAGATAGTGAGGAAACACTTAGCTAACCTAAATGAATTCAAGTCTCCAGGTCCAGATGAATTACACCCCAGAGTACTGAAGGAGATAGCAGAAGAAATTTTTGAACCCCTCTCCATAATCTTTGAAAATTCTTGGAGAACAGGAGAAGTGCCAGAAGACTGGAGAAGAGCAAATGTTGTTCCTATCTTCAAAAAGGGGAAGAAGGTGGACCCAGGCAACTATAGGCCGGTGAGTCTGACTTCTATACCAGGAAAGATCTTTGAACAAATTATTAAACAACATGTATGTCAATACCTGGATAAGAATGAAGTGATTAAACAGAGTCAGCATGGGTTTGTAACTAATAAGTCATGTCAGACTAACTTAATTACCTTCTATGACGGTATCACTGATTGGGTGGATCAAGGAAATGCTGTAGATATAGTATATCTTGACTTCAGCAAAGCATTTGACAAAGTATCTCATACAATCCTCATTGAAAAAATGACTAAGTATGGAATGGACAAGGCAACTGTTAGGTGGATTCATAACTGGCTTAGTGATCGGACCCAAAGAGTGGTCGTAAATGGCTGCACATCCAGTTGGAAGAATGTCTCAAGTGGGGTACCACAGGGCTCTGTCCTGGGCCCTGTATTGTTCAACATCTTTATCAACGATTTAGATGAAGGAATTGAGGGTAAACTGATTAAATTTGCTGATGACACAAAGCTAGGAGGGATAGCTAATACTAGAGAAGAGAGAGAAAGGATTCAAAAAGATTTAAATAAACTGGAGAAGTGGGCAGCAACTAACAGAATGGTTTTTAACAGGGAGAAATGCAAAGTACTACATCTGGGCAATAAAAATGAAAAAAGCATATATAGAATGGAAGGAATAGGGCTAAGTGACAGCACATGTGAAAAAGACTTGGGTATACTAATAGATCACAAACTGAATATGAGTCAACAGTGTGATGCAGCAGCAAAAAAGGCAAATGCAATTCTAGGATGTATTAACAGAAGCATACAGTCTAGATCACGTGAAGTCATTATTTCCCTCTACTCCTCTTTGGTCAGACCTCATCTGGAATATTGTGTCCAGTTTTGGGCACCACATTTTAAAAAAGACATCAACAAACTGGAGCAAGTTCAGAAAAGAGCGACCAGAATGGTGACCGGTCTGCAAACCCTGTCTTATGAGGAAAGGTTGCAGGAATTGGGAATGTTTAGTTTGCAAAAGAGAAGACTGAGAGGAGACTTAATAGCTGTCTACAAATATC
Organism: Dendrobates tinctorius; assembly: GCF_039654945.1. Taxonomy (NCBI): domain Eukaryota; kingdom Metazoa; phylum Chordata; class Amphibia; order Anura; family Dendrobatidae; genus Dendrobates; species Dendrobates tinctorius. Next base: position 92,448,079 of record NW_027361687.1, on the reverse strand, counting down.
TAAAGGGCTGTCACATTGTAGAAGGATCAACTTTATTCTCATTTGCACAAGGAAAGACTAGAAGCAATTGGATGAAACTGAATGGGAGGAGACACAGATTAGATATTAGAAAAAACTTTTTGACAGTTAGAGTGATCAATGAGTGGAACAGGCTGCCACGAGAAGTGGTGAGTTCTCCTTCAATGGAAGTCTTCAAACAGAGGCTGGACAGACATCTGACTGGGATGATTTAGCGAATCCTGCTTTGAGCAGGGGGTTGGACCAGATGGCCCAGGAGGTCCCTTCCATCTCTACGATTCTATGATTCTATGATTCTATGGAGCAAGTTTAATATCTGATGGTGGGTGAATTTTGCGGGAGCAGGAGATATTGCCGGACACACAGCAGGGGAGCAGCTGACTTTACTGAACGCAACTAACACAGGAGCTGGTGGTTTTCTCTGTGCAGACGGCACTTCTGAGCAGCAACTGGCGGTGTTGGAGCCCAGGGTCAATCATGGAGTCGGCTGAGGCCTAATTGGAGCAAGTTTAAAATCAGTTGTAGTGTGAATGTGGTGGGAGCAGGAGATATTGCCGGACAAACAGCAGGGGAGCAGCTGACTTTACTGAACCCCACTAACACAGGAGCTGGTGTTTTTCTCTGTGCAGACGGCTCTTCTGAGCTGAGCAGCAACTGGTGGTGTTGGAGCCCAGGGTCAATCATGGAGTAGGCTGAGGCCTAATTGGAGCAAGTTTAATATCTGATGTTGGGTGAATTTTGAGGGAGCAGGAGATATTGCCAGACACACAGCAGGGCAGCAGCTGACTTTACTGAACCCCACTAACACAGGAGCTGGTGTTTTTCTCTGTGCAGACGGCACTTCTGAGCAGCAACTGGTGGTGTTGGAGCCCAGGGTCAATCATGGAGTAGGCTGAGGCCTAATTGGAGCAAGTTTAATATCTGATGTTGGGTGAATTTTGAGGGAGCAGGAGATATTGCCGGAAACACAGCAGGGGAGCAGCTGACTTTACTGAACCCCACTAACACAGGAGCTGGTGGTTTTCTCTGTGCAGACGGCACTTCTGAGCAGCAACTGGTGGTGTTGGAGCCCAGGGTCAATCATGGAGTAGGCTGAGGCCTAATTGGAGCAAGTTTAATATCTGATGTTGGGATGACTGTGGAGGGAGCAGGAGATATTGCCGGACACACAGCAGGGCAGCAGCTGGCGTTACTGAACCCCACTAACACAGGAGCTAGTGTTTTTCTCTGTGCAGACGGCACTTATGAGCAGCAACTGGCGGTGTTGGAGCCCAGGGTCAATCATGGAGTAGGCTGAGGCCCAATTGGAGCAAGTTTAATATATGGTGTTGGGTGAATTTTGAGGGAGCAGGAGATATTGCCAGACACACAGCAGGGGAGCAGCTGACTTTACTGAACCCCACTAACACAGGAGCTGGTGGTTTTCTCTGTGCAGACGGCACTTCTGAGCAGCAACTGGCGGTGTTGGAGCCCATGGTCAATCATGGAGTAGGCAGAGGCCTAATTGGAGCAAGTTCAAAATCTGATGTTGGGATGAATGTGGAGGGAGCAGGAGATATTGCCGGACACACAGCAGGGGAGCAGCTGGCGTTACTGAACCCCACTAACACAGGAGCTAGTGTTTTTCTCTGTGCAGACGGCACTTCTGAGCAGCAACTGGCGGTGTTGGAGCCCATGGTCAATCATGGAGTAGGCTGAGGCCTAATTGGAGCAAGTTTAATATCTGATGTTTGGATGAATGTGGAGGGAGCAGGAGATATTGCCGGACATACAGCAGGGGAGCAGCCGGCGTTACTGAACCCCAATAACACAGGAGCTAGTGTTTTTCTCTGTGCAGACGGCACGCCTGAGCAGCAACTGGTGGTGTTGGAGCCCAGGGATTGCAGTTCAGGTGGTGGAAACATGAACACAACAGGAGACCTGGATACTGATGCCAACCAATTATTCAATCTGGAAGAGGACTGACAAATTCCAGCGAGATCCAGGCCTTGTTCATTTTCAGAAAATTAAGCCGGTCAACGTTATCGGAGGAAAGTCGCATGCGACGGTCTGTTAGTACACCACCTGCGGCACTAAAGACGCGTTCCCATAATACACTAGCAGCAGGGCAAGCCAGCACCTCTAATGCATACTGGCTAAGCTCTGGCCATGTATCCAGCTTAGAGACCCAAAACTTGAAGGGGGAAGAGCCGTCTGGGAGTACACTGAGAGGGCAAGACATGTAGTTTGTCACCATTTGACGGAAACGTTACCTCCTGCTGATTGGAGCCGTCTGTGATGGTGTAGACATTTGTGGCGGGCACACAAAACTTTGCCACATTTGGGCCATACTGGTCTTGCCTTGTGCTGAGGCGCTGCCTCTGCTCCCTCTTTGTGCAGAGCTTCCTCCACTGCCTTGACGCACAGAGCTGCTTTGTAAAGCACTAGCAGCACTGCTCTCGGGTGGAATGGAGAACATGATGGAATGCACCAGTGTTTCTTGGTACTCCCCGCATATTATGCTCCCGGATCAATGGTGTTATGAGGCTTTGTAAGTTGCCCCGGTAGCGAGGATCTAGGAGGGTGTACACCCAATAATCAGCCGTGTTGAGAATGTGGGCGATGTGGCGGTCGTTTCTCAGGCACTGCAGGATGAAATCAACCATGTGCTGCAAACTCCCAAATGGCCAAGAAACGCTGTCCCCTGCTTGAGGCGTCATCTCTGCCTTCGCTGCATCACCCCACCCTCGCTCTACATACTGACTACTAGAGCATTGTGTACCTCCCTCCTCTGGAGAGATGTCTTCCTCCTCCATTGACTCAACCTCCTCACAAAGTGTCCCCTGCCTAGGCCTTTGTGAGGAACCACGTTGCGCAGACTGTCCAGAAGCAGACGGCATTTGTGGCTCCCCATCCTCCACCTCTTCCAAAACCTCCTCCCTTAGTGCTTGCAGTGTTTTTTGAAGCAGGCAGATAAGAGGGACAGTCATGCTGACTAGTGCATCATCTGCACTTGCCATCCACGTGGAATCATCGAAGGCCCGCAAAACGTGGCAGATGTCATTCATAGAGGCCCACTCAGTGGTGGTGAAGTGTGAACGGCGCGCAGTGCAACTTGTTTGCGCCTGATGCAGCTGGTACTCCATTACTGCTGCCTGCTGCTCACACAACCGCTCCAACATATGTAACGTTGAATTCCACCTGGTGGGTAGGTCACATATGATGCGATGTTCTGGAAGGCGGAATCAGAGCTGCAATGCGCGATCTTGCCTTGCTGGAATGCCGCAAGAGAGCGCACTCTATGCGGACCTTGTGCAGCAGTGCATCAAGATCTGGATAGTCCCTCAAAAAACTCTGCACGACCAAGTTGAGCACATGTGCCAGACATGGGATGTGAGTGAGGTTGCCTAGGCCCATAGCTGTCACCAGACTTCGGCCATTGTCACACACTACCAAGCCTGGCTGGAGATTCGCTGGCATAAACCACACGTCGCTGTCCTGCTTGATGGCATTCCAGAGCTCCTGCGCTGTGTGGCTTTGATTCCCCAAAGAAATTAATTTCAGTACGGCCTGTTGACGTTTGGCCACGGCTGTGCTCATATTGGTCGTAACAGGTAAGCGTTCACGGGTCTATGTGGAGGTAGACCGTGACGGCTCCTGCAGTGCTGATTCTGAGGAACTGGAGTATGAGGAGGAGTCAATGTGTACAGACTGGATTCCTTCAATCCTTGGAGTTGGCAGGGACGGCTTGCCTGCTGAAATAAAAGCGGCTGGGCACATTGTATTGTGGGACTGCCAATGCCATGAAGTTACGGAAGGTGTCAGTCTCCACCAGCCTGAATGAGAGCATTTCAAGGGCCAGTAGTTTGCAATGCCAGCATTCAGAGCCTGTGCTCGGGGATGGTTTGCCGCTTTTTCTCCCATGCCTGTGCTACCGATGGCTGTAGAGTGGCCTGGGAGTGTGAGGATGACAGGGAACGTGGTGCTGTGGGTGAATTACACTGGGTCTCTGGACAACAGTGCCAGAGGTTCTTCCATGGTGATCCTGTGAGGAAGCCGAACCAGCTGTGTGTGAGCTGGAGGAAGAGGCTACAACACGAGCTGAAGAGGTGGTAGGTGGTGCTGTAGGTTGGCCTATGTCTTCAGTGTGTCTTTGTAACTCCACCACGTGCTTGGTCCGCACATGTTTCCACATATTTGTGGTATTGAGGTTGCTGACACTTTTCCCTCTTTTGACTTTCTGATTACACAGCTTGCATTTGACAAAGCAAATGTCATCTGCAACTGTATCAAAAAAGGACCATGCACTGCAAGTTCTGGGAGCACCCGCTTTGGGTTTTGGAAGAGGAATGCACCTAATGGGTGCCGAAGTGAAGGCTACAGACAGCCAAGTGCAAGGGCCCTCTCCCTCCTGTCTTGGCCGTTCGGGGAATCTCTTCGTCAGAGCTGCTCCCATCACCTTCCTGTTCCTCACGCCATGATGGTTCAAGGGCCTCATCATCTACACTACCCTCTTCAAACACCTGCTTCTCCTGGGTAGTCTCGCCAGCACAGTACGCACCAGAAAGTGGCACCTGAGTCTCATCATCAGATGCGTACTGAGGTGTGCTGACCATAGGCACTGGCCCACCCGCCTCTGCAGATTCTGAGAGACAAAGCTGTTGTGCATCACTGCATACTCCCTCTTCTTGACATTCTAGAATGCTGCTTGGCTGGCCCCCTTTTTCCAAGCCAAGAGATTCAGAGAACAGAAGTAGAGAATGAGATGGCTCCTGTCCAGGGCTCTCTGACTGCCTGGGCAATTTGGCAGGTGGTGAAGAGACAGATGGTTGCTTTTCAGTGCTCTGGACCTGAGAGGATGTGGAAGTAATTGAAGTCGATGTGTTAGCTGCCATCCATCCGACAACGGCTTCAATTTGTTCCTCCCGCAGCAGTGGGGTACGGCAAGCTCCTACAAAGCTGCGCATAAAGGACTGTTCCCTGTTAAAACTGGGGGATGCTGAGTCACTGGTGCCCGCAGGAGGCACAGAATCCCCACGTCCTCTCCCTGCTGAAACTCCACGCCCACGACCACGTGCCTTACTCCCTGCCTTCTTCATCTTGGTAGACTGATAAAGATAGGCAGAAAAGTACTAAGGGCTTAGTGTGCTTATTCCTGAACAACTGCTAAAAGGTATAAGAAACACTAATTTTATAAAGTGTGTGGACTACACTTTAATATGAGCTAATGTGGCCTACACAACTGTAAAGTGGAGTGTTTGGTGCACTTTATTTACGTTTTTTTCCAAAAAAACAAAAAGGATGTGACCAAAGATGTAAAAGCGATAATATCACAAACTTATTGGAGCTGTTACAATGCAGGAAGGTAACCTACAATGCAATAGATGAGGCTCCAAAAAATAGTCTAATACTAATCTGGCTGGGGCTGCAGGGCACAAGCCAGCAAAAAGGCTCCTCTATCTACTTCTATATAGTGTTTGCAACCAATCTAGCTGGATACGGATGGAAGCACACTAATAGGAGAATTTCAGGAAAAATAAGCAGCACTACAGCAAAAAAAGACAATGTATGAGGCAGTGACGCACATTGAGCGGACTACAATCAGAGGTGGCTGCAGAACACACTACAGCGTGAGCTGCACTCTCACACAGAGACCTCACAGGCAGCCGTGAACAGTGCAGAGAACTGTGCACTAGCACTGAAAGGCTGCAGAAAGGCTTCACTATCTACTCCTATATAGTGTTTGCAACCAATGTAGATGGATACGGATGGATGCACACTAATAGGAGAAATCAGTAAAAATGAGCAGCAATAAAAAAAAAAATATATATATGTATGAGGCAGTGACGCACGCTGAGCGGCCTACAACCAGAGGTTGCTGCAGAGCAAACTACAGCGTGAGCTGCACTCACACACACACAGACCTTGCAGACAGCTGTGAACAGCGCTGCAAGGCAAAAGAAAGCTTCACACAGGGGTTGCTACAGTAGCCTGGGTAAAGCACAATATAGCAAATCGCTATCTCTAACTGTCCCTCAGAGTCGGAAGAGCAGCATCCTGTCCCTAACTGAATTCACAGCAGAGTGAACCCAAAATGGCGGCGGCGGCTTTTATAGTGCATCATGACATCATTTCAGCAGCCAATCACAGCCATGCCATTAGTTATCATGCCTACATGCCTAACAGGATGTACCCACACTTCTTAGGATTCCTCATTGGCTGAATCAAATCAAACTGGCTCATAGCATTTTGGGAACTTCCGATTCCGGTATTCGATATGCTAAAAGTATCGGAATTCCGATACCGCGAATATCGGCCGATACCGAAATTTGCAGTATCGGAATGCTCAACGCTACTTTTGACACAAGCTGCATAAACTTTTTTACTCTTTTATGTGATTTTCTGAAGTGCAATATAGCTTGGTTTAATTTATTGGATATGCGCTTGTTTTTACATAAAGGAAGGGGAAGAAGAAGAAGAAGAAGAAGAAGAGCAGAGTCTATACAGATTTTAGGCGACACAAATACATACAAACAGTTAGAGAAAGACCCTATAGACGAATATGAAATTGAATTGAGAAATTTGATAACTAATGGACTTAATAAAGGATTATTGAATAAACAAGAATTTGAATATATAGATACACCATACCCTAAAAACGGCTATATTTTACCATCTACCAAAAATCCACAAAGATGTTACCAATCCCCCGGGTCGCCCTATTATATCAGAGATTGGCAATTTAACCTCAAATTTATCGCATTATGTTGATTGTCATTTGCAAAAGATAGTACCAACATTTCCAGCATACCTGGAGGACACGAAACATATCCTACAAGTACTTAATGATTTTCAATGGGATAATACATTTATTTTAGGGACGCTGGATATTACATCTCTATACACAGTTATTCAGCATGAAAAGGGTACAGAGGCACTCAGCTATTTTTTAAACAAAACACATAGCTTTCCACATGATATGGTAAATTTTATTAAAGAATGTGCTCTTTTTATTTTGACACATAATACTTTTAAACATGGGATGAACTACTCCACCCAGCAATGGGGTACAGCTATGGGGACCAGGTTCGCGCCCAGTTACGCCAACCTCTATGTAGGTAGGGGGGAGGACCTCCACATATATCAGGGGGGCGTTCTGCGCGCGGACCTGGCCCTATGGCTCCGTTTTATTGATGATGTTATTTTTATATGGAAAAGGGGGGAGGAGTCATTGAACTCATTTTTAAATGAAATTAATAAAAATGATTTTTATTTGAAATTTAACGCCACAACTAGTAAGGAGAGAATACATTTTTTGAATTTAGATATTTTTATTAGTCTGGATACAATACAGACCTGTACGTATATGAAGCCAACGGATTCAAATAGCTATATTTCTATGAATAGTTGCCATTTACCGAGATGGTTGCTCAATGTGCCATATAGCCAGTTTTTGAGATTACACTGGAACTGTTCAAATGCAGCATATTACACAAAGGAAACAGATACTCTTACTAGTAAATTTATTAATAAAGGCTATGAACAAGAATATCTAGAGGAGATTAAGGATAGGGTTAAGAGTATCCCCAGAAATGAATTATTGCTTAATAATATGGATAAAGCTGATAACCAGACTAAAAACTCAAATATATAGCTGTTCCCATTATTATTCAGTACAATTCAAATATCCATTTTTTAAAAAAAATAGTAAATAAGCATTGGGAACTTCTAAAAGAGGATAAAATTATCGGAGATAAATTAACACAATACCCACAATTTATATTTCGGAAAGCAAATAATCTGGGTAATATCATAGCACCTACAATAAGAAATCCGAAATCGAAGTAATGGGAATTGCCTTTTTAGGACACGAAAGAAGGGTTTTTATCCATGTCATAAATGTCAAGTATGTAAATTGCTGCACCCTATAAGACAAAAATTTGTCACTTCACAATGTGGGGTACAGTTTGAAATACAGGATTTTATAACATGTAATACCACAGGAGTTATTTATACTATTGAATGTCCATGCCTTAAAAAATATGTGGGGCGAACTATACGCCCCCTATGTAGAAGAATTGGGGAACATTTGAGAAATATCAGAAATAATGCTGATAACCATCCTTTATCCAGACATTTTAAGAAATTCCATAAGGGATCCATCAAAGATGTAAAAATAACGGGCATCAAAATAGTTAAAAAAGACTGGCATAAAGGCAGCTTTATTAAACAAATGTCAAAAAAGAGTCAAGATGGATTTTTGAATTGAATACTCTTAAACCAAAAGGACTGAATAATGAGTTTGAACTGTTCGCTTTTGATTGAGACAGGAAAGAGTTAAGGAGCCGATGCTATAAAGGAGTCATGCTTGCAGGAGGAGCCATCCCTGATGAAGGAATTCCGAAACACGTAGGACTAGGATTATTGGCTCCTTTTGCACACTATACTCTTCTGCTGTATACTACGTGACGTTGCCGGTCACGTGATTTGAAGACGTCACGTAGGTCCTAGCTAATCACAGGACCTGTCGACGTTCCACACGTCTCAATAGCCCACCCAGGGAGCTTGTCTTCGTCCGGGACATTGCTCCAGAACTAGCAGCTCATCGGAAAAGCAGCTCTGAACAAAGGACATCGCTCCGGGATTAGCCGTTCATCTGAACAGCAGGTCTGAATAAGGTGCTTCCACCACAAAGTCAGTTTTAATAAGCTTTCTGATAAAAGCCACATCCTTCTTCATTCAAATATCGGACACCTCTCAAAAAACTGATATAAGGTATATATAATTTTTGATGAATCTATCAGTGATGTTCTGTTATGACTGAGTCAAAGCGCGAGTATCTATATTCTTATTCTTAATTTTGTGCATTTTACCCCATTGTGGTAAGGGGAGTGTTGATACTTGCAGCTGATTCAGCATATATATGCTTGCGCCGCTATTTTATTACATTTTTTTTTACATAGAGGGACTTCATCAGACAGCATACCTAAAACAACTGTAATATTTTCTTCAGACTGAGAGAACTTGAAAATCCTTGTTGATTTTTTAAACAAATACTGACAGTTTTATTTTCTTCATATTCAGTCTTTTCTTCACTGTTGGGTTCTTCGATTTGGGCAAGATTTTACCTCTTTTTACATTAGTACCCAATGCTTTTGATGGAAGGGGGCTACTGGTGACAGCTTTCGCGCTCGAGTGAACAATCATAACTACTTTGGTGGATTTTCCTGCGATGCATAACACTTGGCAGCAAGGCAGGCCTGTAAATCCATAAAAAAAGAGTATGGTAGTACAAAATGAATAATGTAAAGTGGATTTTCCTGGTCCCATCCAGTATGTGGGTTAAAAGTCGTATTGGAGTGCATATTACTTGGCAGAAGGGCAGGCCTGTCAATGAATAAATAAAGAGTACGGGAGGGAAAAATGCCTAATATGAGGTGGAATTTCCTATTCCCATCCAGTATGTGGGGTCCAAGGCATATTGGGGTGAATAACACTCGGCAGCAGGGCAGGCCTTGCTGTCAATGCTGAAAGAAAGAATACAAGAATACAACATGAATAATGTGAATTGTTTTTTCCTGGGACCATACAGTATGTGGGGTCAATGGCATATTGGGGTGCATAACACTTGGCAGCAGCATGCATAAAAAAAGAGCATGGGAATACAAAATGAATAATGTAAGGTTGATTTTCCTGGTCCCTTCCAGTATGTGGGTTCAAAGGCTTATTGCAGTGCATTTTACTTGGCAGCAGGGCAGGCCTGTCAATGCATAAAGAAAGAGTACGGGAGTACAAAATGCATAATGTGAGGTGGATTTTCATGGCCCCTTCCAGTATGTGTGTTCAAAGTCGTATTGGAGTGCATATTACTTGGCAGCAGGGCAGGGCTTGCAGTCAGTGTATAAAAAAGAGTATTGGAGTACAAAATGAATAATGTGAAGTGGATTTTCCTGGGCCCATCCAGTATGTGGGTTCAAAGGCTTATTGGGGTGCATATGTATTGGTAGCAGGGCAGGCTTTGCATTCAATGCTACCTTTTTTATAGAGGCCCTCCTGGACATCTCGTGAAAGCTGGGGTGCATTGTAATTCTTGGCAGCCCATCCACTCATTGCATAGGCTATAACAGTTTAGGAGACCCACTGGTTAATAAAGGCCCTTTAAGAATATTAATGCTGCCTGATGCCCCTGTAAAATAGACTCTGTGATTTTAAGAGTCCCTTCTTCATAAATGAAACAAGATGTGTCTGCTTATGTGTCACACACCGCATGGCCAGCTAGGGTTTTTAAATGTTTCAATGACATTTCCCAGTGAATGCATTAGTATTGGTTGAAAGCAATATTAAAGTTGAAAAAGGCTTCAAAAACTCTGCGTACGAACATAGCCCAAGTGGGGAAGGAACATTTTGGTCTGGGGTTAATTATTTTGCTTTATATACAAGTCATTAACCTGGAAAGGATGTACCTTAACCTATTTCAGAAAAAATGGCATGAAACTCTGAAAATATTGTTTAAAGCTGTGAACTAGGAGTCAGGAATGCTTCCACGGGCAATCCCCATGGATGTCCCCATGTCATTTGAGCAGTGTTTCCCTCATTTTCAGAGCCTAAAAGGACCTCCGGTGGATTGTGGTAAAATTGCTCGGGTCTCCCATAGACTTACATTGGGCTCGTTGTTCTGTCCGAGTACTGAGTATTAGGGGAGACCTATTATATATGTACAAGTATATCAGAGGGCAATACAGAGATCTCTCCAATGAACTGTTTGTACCAAGGACTGTGACAAGAACAAGGTGTTCTTTACGGTAAGAGCAGTGAGGCTCTGGAATTCTCTTCCTGAGAAAGTGGTGATGGCCAACTCACTGAATGAATTTAAGAAAGGAATGGACGCTTTTCTTGTGAGTAACAGTATAGAAGGTTACGAATAACAGAATATTATAGGTAGATGGTTGACCCAGCTTAGGGGAAGGAATTTTTTTCCCTATGGAGAAAATTGGATTCTACTCTGTGGGTTTTTTGCCTTCCCCAGGATCAACAATGCAGAACAGCTGCACTAAAAATAGGCTGAACTAGATGGACATAAGGTCTTCCTTCAGCCTTCAAAACTATGTTACTATGTTACCCGAGTATTCCGATTTGCTAGACCCGAACAACGAGCACCCGAGCATTTTAGTGCTTGCTCATCACTAATGTAATTACAGCATGTTAACACATATATAATGTGGCAGTACCAATAACACAGGCGGTAATATACGTACATGTAGCAGTACGGCTAGCATTTAACAGATTTACACTAGGACTTCTTAAAGGGGTGACCTTAAAGGGCATCTTCCTTCAATCCCTTTCAGAATATTGCTAGTCAATACATACCAATCAGTATAGCAAATGTGGTTCAAAATCTTTGTCCAGTCCACCCTGGGAAGAAGTCTGTTGTTCAGTTGAGGACATTTTGATGAGCAGGCAGCAGTAAACTGAAACACTACAGAAAAGAACAGAAGAAAAATTAAACTTGTAAAGATCCAAAAGCAATGTAGTCCCCGCAAAAAAAGACAACAATACCACCATTACAGGCAGTGGTCCAAAACCACAGCAGTCAGCACAGGCCAGGGACAGACTGCAGCAATAGAAACCAATCACAGCACCAGGAGATGACCCCGAGAAAACCGCTGCACCAGGAGACACCCACTGCACAAGAGAGAATCAGCCAGTCTACAAGGAACAGAAAAAGCATTCAGAGAAACAGACATTTCCAAAGCTTCTATACTTACATAGACAGTGTTGTCCTCACCATGACAGAAAGTAGCACCAGGAGGCAAAATGGAGAAAACCGCTGCACCAGGAGACACCCACTGCACCAGAGAGAATCAGTCAGTCTACAAAGAACAGAAAAAGCATTCAGAGAGACAGACATTTCCAAAGCTTCTATACTTACATAGACAGTGTTGTCCTCATCACAACAGAAAGCAGCACCAGGAGACGAACTGGAGAAACCCGCTGCTCCAGGAGCCAAACAGGAGCCAACCACTGTACCAAGCCATTCGACACATCTAAAATAACCAGAAAAAAAATTATTACAAAGTGCAAACAGCAGTGAGGGAGGATGACATTTTCTAAGGTTCTATACTTACATAGCCAGCGTTGTGGTATCGTCCAGAGTCCAGAGAGTAATAGCCTTGCAGTGTCCACGTTTCCTTTTTATAGAGCTCTCAAGTATCAGGTGGATGAATCACTTCCTGGACCAACTCATTAAAAAAACGCATGCATATAGAACGCATGTGCTTACACATGTCCTTGCGTACGCATGCGTTCCCATAGACAGCAATGCATTTATTTGATGCACTCATCAGCATGCGCATGACTGCGCATATTTGATGGATTTTTGCCGCTTCCAAAAATTCAACATGTTGAGTTCGCCAGACCCCACCGGACACCAAAAAACAACACATGCGTACGCTGATGCATGCGAACTGATGCAAATGCATGCCCCTGCACACACCATGTTAAAGATAGGGAAACATGACGCATTTTGATTGCTGCAGATGAAACGCTGCACAAACAGTGTGAAAGTAGCCTTACTTGTCTAGTTTTTAGCATGGCAATTATTCCTCCTTTACTCTATGATGTGTATATTTTATTCATGAAATTGTATGTGATTTTAGGATTGTTATTCAGATCGGTCTCTGGCAGGAGGGTTTGCTGCACATTGTTCCAGTCGGTGACCCTATGATTTAATCACGGGGTGCTGATGAAATTCCATGACAGCCAGGGGTCTGCTGAAGAACCCTATGCCTGTCATGATGGTACTCCATAGAGGTTGTACTGGGCCCCTGGCCTTGAAGGGAGGCTGACTTGACAGAGTTAATGTGGGAATGGGAGCTGGAGGGACATCCATCTTGGTCAGGGTAGCCATTTTAGGTATCCCCTTTACAGTGCTAAGGAAGTCCCACCCACCCTCTTTTTATTTGTTGCTGAGTTTTTACAGGGGTGTTTTATTTTGTTTCTGTTTTTCTTTAGGGTTGGGATCAATGTGATTTTGAATGGTTAAGGGTTTTTATTAATAACGTAATTAAATTTATGTCATGGCAGCGTGGCACGGAGAGGAGGTCTTCGAAGTTGGTGGAATTGGTTAATGGCAGATCGGAGGGGGGGGAGTCTCAAGAGGTTCTGGAACCCCCATGGGTGGGTTCATGTGGACAGGTGTTTAAATAATCCCGCAGGAGGGATTATAAGGGGACCCATGACTAATGGTTTGGGATATTGGCTAGGATGGTTAACAGCTGCCTGTGAGCTGGTGCATAGCTGCTAGAGGTAAGATTCGACCTCGGGCCAAGGTGGAATTAGTAAACCTGCAGTTTACAGTTTTGAAGCTTTGAGGACCACCCCTTCTGAGAGGTTGTTGTTTAAATTGTTTTGTATTAAACATTAATGAAAGGCTGCTGTGGCCAATTAAACCATTCTAAGATTGGTGTGTTTATTGGTGTGTTTATAAAGATTAGGGGATTAGGAGCATACAAAGGTAAAAATTGAAGCTAACATGAGTCATGAATAGTGATGATTTGTTCTGAAAACAATCGCCAAACATAAATTCATCACAAATATGGCACATTCGGATTCGTGATCGGAAACCCAAGCAAAATTTTATAAAATTTGTAAAAATTGGTAACATTCGGTAAAAGTACGGGAAAATATTTGCGTTGCCACAAAAATATTTTCAGCAACGATAATGATGATGTATCATGAGCGCTTGGCCCATGTTTGATGAAGGGAGGGGGGTGGCAGAGCTTAGAGGCGCGGCATTCTTGTAAACACAGCACAGCAGTCATTTTTTTTCCTAACTTTATGTGTGCACATTGCGGCTAGCCAATTACACCCACAATGTTTTGAAAGAATGGCTTGTGTCATTGGCTGCTGAAATCACATGTCCCTCTCCAATATAAATAGCAGACATCTTGCTTTAGCGCCATTTTGACACTGTAACAGCACAGAGAGGTTGCTCCTGACGCTGCCACTGTTAACAGCCAGATTTCAGCTAGTTAGGCTGTTGATAGTGTGGCTCAATAGTGTCCAGTGTGGCTGTAAAATTTACCTTCCAGAGTTTTTTCGGGGAGCATTACTGAGGTTTACAGACAAAGCCAGCAGGGCACATGTCCTACTAGTGTGTTGTTCACTGCTTCTATTGTGCTCCATGCACGAGTATAGAATTCTAAATAATATTTTTCATTAGCTAAATGAGAAAAAGCCTGCTGTATCACACATTGCTGCACCGAGCTGCGCTGAGCGCAACAGGTTGTGAACATGTCAAAACAACGCATGCGGATGCATCAGCATACATCCGCATGGCCTACGTACCCAATGTTAAAGATAAGATTTGCAGGACGCGTGCAGATATAGGTGGAGCTGAAGGATGACGTGTGGCAGTGGGCAGGGCTTAACGGAGGCAGAAAGAAGGGAAGTAGGCTGCCATCCGCAGCACTGCCTAATGCTAGTGTGAAACTAGCCTTGGAAGGCTAATGGATGGTTAGAATACCTTTGAAAACTATTGTGCAGGTATGCTAGTACAGCTGAAAACAGTTTGGCTGATTAGACAAGCTATAAACCTGACCTTCCTATGAGCTAGTTGAGAATCTGGAGCATTACATTTGTTCACAAAACTCAAGATAAAAAGCGGACGGCACCGCTGTTACCGTGTGACTTCAAATGATGTGCGGCATACAGAAGCCTAACAGCTGGGAATCTCGGGTGCCAGACCTGGAAACAGTCAATCCTGGGAATCCATGCAAAGAGAAGAGGTCGCACTCATCGAGATGGAAGTTTCACTGATTTATTGACATATCATGAACATGTCAAGTCGGGGGAGTGACATAAGGAGTGCTAGAAAGGCTGACAACGGCCGTTTTGCGCTGCTCGAGAGCTTCAATGGGTCAAACAGTGGGGGGAAGTGCCGGGTTCATATGGAAATCACATCACTCCGTACCTCCTCCCTCCACAGCTGCTGTCTAAGTGACATTAGTGAATTAAAAACATGCTGAGATGCATTACAACATACAAAAGCATAAATACAACTTACTGCACAAGCAGAAAAATGGTTACATTGAGAGATAAATTACAATGCATATTCATATATCGAAGACTACTGTTATTTTCATATGTCGAAAACTACTATTTTTTTCTTTTTCTTATGGAAAACATCTACAATCATATGTATCCAGAGACCAATCTGTCTCACTATTGTTGTATTGAACCATTAATATACTCAAAAAAAAAAAAAAAAAACCTCCTTCAAAAAAATTCTCTGAAAAAAATTTTTTTCAAAAAAATTTTTTTTTTTTTTTTTTTTCCCTTTAACCTGAAATGAAAAATGTTAATTGTGTGCAACTTAATATCTGTTTTTTTAGGATTCTCATAAACTACTATGTACCTGCATAGCTGTATCTTATTATGGATAAACACAATAATGGACTATCAATGACAAATCTCAATCATAGTGGACAAAAACTGCTGCACCGAAAACGCACAATGTATACGTGCACGTATACTATACAAAAAAAGCAGGTCACTAAACGATTCAAATGCTACGGGAAAGAAAACCCACCAAATTCAAAAAGATGTCTTTGTCTCAAATATGTAGAAGTTCATCAAAGCTGCAATAAGAGGCTCCAGAAAAAAGGTACCAACCAGAAAAGCCACATATATACATATGTGACCTAGTTCTCCTATCGACGTCAAGGGAAATGAGGGAAAATATAAACTCCTTCATAAAAAAACAGCCATGTCTATTCTATCATTAAAACCTAGCGGACCTGTCACCTGTGTATTCATAATCCACCTGGATTCTTGTTTCAATAAGATTTTATTTAAATGCCCTCCCTGCGGCGGTAAAACCACCTTCTCGATTCCTGCAAAGGAGAGAACATTAGGGTCATTTCCATGTGCATCTCTTACATGGTTAATTAAATGTGGGACTCCTTTTCCAGTTCTAATGGACTTAAAATGCTCACGAAAATGAATGTATAGTGGACGTATGGTTTTACCTATGTAGAAAAACCAACATGTGCAAAAAATCACAAAGACTACATGATCTGTCTTGCATGTGATCAAATCTGTTACTGTATGCGTGACCGCGCCCATCTGTAGTGTACGATCAGTACGATGAAATTTACAATAAGGACAATGGCCACACCTATAATTCCCTTGTGGTGTTCCTTTACTCAGCCAAGTGTCAGGCTTAGTGACGATCCGATTCTTAACCAGAATATCTCTAATTCTTGTACTCCGCTTACATGAGATGAGGGGCACTCTAGATACTATGTCGCTTAAATCCCTATCTTGTTCCAAAATATGCCAATTTTTTCTAATTGCTGCTCGGATCTGACGATCCATGGGACTATATCGAAAACAGAAGGTAAATCTCTTTTCATTTTCGACACTTTTATTTTTTAGAGGCACAACTCCTCTAACTTTGTTACTGTACTGAGATTTTACTTTTTCAAGTGTGGTATCTAATAGAGCCTTAGGATATCCCCGTTGTCTGAACCTATTATATAACTCTCTAGATTGTGTTTCAAAGCCCTCCAAGGTATTATTTAGACGGTGGACTCTCAAAAATTGACCAAATGGCAATGAATTGATGGTATGTGATGGATGGAAACTGTCATAACGCAATATGGAATTGGTGGCCAAGGGTTTCCTGTAAACTGACGTGCAGATTTCATTGTCCTTAACTTCCAACAAGACATCAAGAAATTCCAGCCGTGTCCCTCCAAAATTGTGTGTAAACAGCATGTTCATCTGGTTCACCTCATTTAGGTGACTGACAAACTTGTCAAAAGAATCTCTGGTGCCATCCCAGACAATGAACATGTCGTCCACGTACCTGAGATACAGTCTAATATGTTGAAAAAAATGTTTGGTATTGTAGACATATTTTTCTTCCAGGGCACCCAAAAAAAGATTGGCGAATGTACATGCTGCTGGGGTACCCATCGCGGTGCCCA
The DNA here is from genome assembly GCF_039654945.1 of Dendrobates tinctorius. Classification (NCBI taxonomy): domain Eukaryota; kingdom Metazoa; phylum Chordata; class Amphibia; order Anura; family Dendrobatidae; genus Dendrobates; species Dendrobates tinctorius. The sequence continues at coordinate 92,431,091 of NW_027361687.1, read as the reverse complement.
CATTTTGACGGTACCACGTACAATCAAAAGTGAATGTATTGTGCGTAAGTATGAAATTCAAAGCCTCACAAACAAAATCCACAAAGCCCTGCTCTTTGCCTGTGGAGTTCAATATTTCTCTAATGGTATCCACACCCAACTTCTGGGGAATTCGTGTATATAAGCTCTCCACATCTATGGATGCCAGCATAAAGCCGGGTTGCCAAGCAAAGTCCCGTATCACATGCAGAAAAGCATTGGTGTCCTTTATGTACGACGGGATCTCTCCCAATAAAGGGCGCAGCAACCAATCAATATATTGGGACAGGGATTCCGTGACGGATCCTATCCCAGATACGATTGGGCGTCCTGGGGGACAAGAGGCAGACTTGTGGATTTTGGGTACGTGGTACCAGTGGGGGCGCGCGGGAAACTCCGGCAGCAATTTCTCTGCCTTCTTCTCAGAAATAACATCCATCATGACATATTTCCTGAGTAACGACCTTAATTCCCTGATGTACCTGGGAGTGGGGTCAGTCTTCAATCTGGTATATGTTACTGTATCAGATAGCTGCCGGTGTGCCTCAGAAAAATACATATCCCTGGGCAATAAAACCGTGTTGCCGCCTTTATCTGAAGGTCTCACTATGGTATCAGACCATTCTCTGATCTCCACCATGGCCTTCCTTTCTGAGTCTGTCAGATTAGAAGGCACTACAGGATATACCAATGATTCAATGTCCTTTATAACTTGCATTTCAAACACATCAATAAGGTTACAAGGGGATATGGGAGGCATGTATTGTGAAGCAAACCCCCCTGTAAACGGTCTATTGGTCAACTGTGATTCATTAATAGTTGCCCTATCTGAGCCTGTAATACTGAGTAGTAAATTGGCATCTTCATGTAAATCAGCTAATGCTCCTGTGCCAGCTATAAAACCTAAAGGGCCCACCCTACATTGTGCTTCCCCAGATAATTTACTATCAATGGGGGGTTTTGCTGTAAAGCGTTTATGCAAATGGATCTTCCTGATAGACTTAAATAAATCAATTCTAAATTCAGTCATATCGAAAGGCTGTGGTATGCAAAAATTAAGACCTTTAGATAATAATGCAAAATGGGAATCATTCAAAACATGTCCTGTCATATTGATCACTGAAAAGGGTTGAGAGTCCGTTATTACTTCTGTCTCCACGAGACCTGTTTCCTCTTGCGGTACCGACCGAAAACTCTTCCTCCTTCCTCTTCTGACTCTCCGCCTAAAGGGACATTAGATCCAGCTCGGGCTACTTCACATGCTGATTGCTGGTCGGGTGAGGTAGTATTGTGACTGACCCCCTCCCCCACGCTGGAATCTGAATCTGTAGTGAGGTAATCTTTTTCTACTGGTGTCTGTTTCTGTCTGTGATAGAAACGTTTATTTTTCCCTTTACCAAAATGCCCAAAGTTAGTATTAATATTGGATCGTTGTTTATTCCAATTAAAAATCTGACCACTGGCGAAATCATTTTTGTCCCGTAGAAATTTATCGCGTTTTCTTGATTTAATTTCCGCCTGTATCGGTAGAAGTTTACTGTCCATCTTTTTATTAAACAATGTCCACTGATTTTCTGTCAGTCTGGATTTTAGTTCCTCTTGTGCTTTAACAAGATCATGTTTTAATGTCTCATAATTATGTAAATTTGTGGCCAAAACTAGTTGCAACAAATCCTGTGAGCATTTCAATAGAATCTTCTCCCATTCTGTGCGGAACAAAGTATTATCACTAAAATTAGAAATATCTTTCCATACTCGTAGTCCTCGTGGTACGCGTCCACAATCGCTGTATGACTTTAATGAATTATTAGTCCAAAACAATTTTATCTCTCTCTCAGCCAAATTCATGAGTTTAAACTCTAATGATTTTGTGCTTAAAGTTTGCACCTCATCACAAGTTTCGCACTCCTTAAAATAGTTGTCCACATCCTCCCGACCTGCTTGCAGGTTACTGCCCAGTGTGGTTACTTCTGACTCCATGTTAACTGACATGGTTATATATAAAGTTCAAGCCGTTAAAACATCACTGTGAAAGGCAAAACAAGCGTGCACAGTCCTGGAACTAGTCCAATATTAAATCACAAAACTCAAGATAAAAAGCGGACGGCACCTCCGTTACCGTGTGACTTCAAATGATGTGCGGCATACAGAAGCCCAACAGCTCGGAATCTTGGGTGCCAGACCTGGAAACAGTCAATCCTGGGAATCCATGCAAAGAGAAGAGGTCGCACTCATCGAGATGGAAGTTTCACTGATTTATTGACATATCATGAACATGTCAAGTCGGGGGAGTGACATAAGGAGTGCTAGAAAGGCTGACAACGGCCGTTTCGCGCTGCTCGAGCGCTTCAATGGGTCAAACAGTGGGGGGAAGTGCCGGATTCATATGGAAATCACATCACTCCGTACCTCCTCCCTCCACAGCGGGTGTCTAAGTGACATTAGTGAATTAAAAACATGCTGAGATGCATTACAACATACAAAAGCATAAATACAAGCACGTATACTATACAAAAAAAACAGGTCACTAAATGATTCAAATGCTACGGGAAAGATACAGCTATGCAGGTACATAGTAGTTTATGAGAATCCTAAAAAAACAGATATTAAGTTGCACACAATTAACATTTTTCATTTCAGGTTAAAGGAATAAAACAAAAAAAAAAACAGAAAAAAACATTTTTTTGAAAAAAAATTTTTTGAGTGAATTTTTTTGAAGGAGGTTTTTTCTTTTTTTTTTTTTTTTGAGTATATTAATGGTTCAATACAACAATAGTGAGACAGTTTGGTCTCTGGATACATATGATTGTAGATGTTTTCCATAAGAAAAAGAAAAAAATAGTAGTTTTCGACATATGAAAATAACAGTAGTCTGCGATATATGAATATGCATTGTAATTTATCTCTCGATGTAACCATTTTTCTGCTTGTGCAGTAAGTTGTATTTATGCTTTTGTATGTTGTAATGCATCTCAGCATGTTTTTAATTCACTAATGTCACTTAGACAGCAGCTGTGGAGGGAGGAGGTACGGAGTGATGTGATTTCCATATGAACTCGGCACTTCCCCCCACTGTTTGACCCGTTGAAGCACTCGAGCAGCGCGAACGGCCATTGTCAGCCTTTCTAGCACTCCTTATGTCACTCCCCCGACTTGACATGTTCATGATATGTCAATAAATCAGTGAAACTTCCATCTCGATGAGTGCGACCTCTTCTCTTTGCATGGATTCCCAGGATTGACTGTTTCCAGGTCTGGCACCCGAGATTCCGAGCTGTTGGGCTTCTGTATGCCGCACATCATTTGAAGTCACACGGTAACAGCGGTGCCGTCCGCTTTTTATCTTGAGTTTTGTGATTTAATATTGGACTAGTTCCAGGACTGTGCACGCTTGTTTTGCCTTTCACAGTGATGTTTTAACGGCTTGAACTTTATATATAACCATGTCAGTTAACATGGAGTCAGAAGTAACCACACTGGGCAGTAACCTGCAAGCAGGTCGGGAGGATGTGGACAACTATTTTAAGGAGTGCGAAACTTGTGATGAGGTGCAAACTTTAAGCACAAAATCATTAGAGTTTAAACTCATGAATTTGGCTGAGAGAGAGATAAAATTGTTTTGGACTAATAATTCATTAAAGTCATACAGCGATTGTGGACGCGTACCACGAGGACTACGAGTATGGAAAGATATTTCTAATTTTAGTGATAATACTTTGTTCCGCACAGAATGGGAGAAGATTCTATTGAAATGCTCACAGGATTTGTTGCAACTAGTTTTGGCCACGAATTTACATAATTATGAGACAGTAAAACATGATCTTGTTAAAGCACAAGAGGAACTAAAATCCAGACTGACAGAAAATCAGTGGACTTTGTTTAATAAAAAGATGGACAGTAAACTTCTACCGATACAGGCGGAAATTAAATCAAGAAAACGCGATAAATTTCTACGGGACAAAAATGATTTCGCCAGTGGTCAGATTTTTAATTGGAATAAACAACGATTCAATATTAATTCTAACTTTGGGCATTTTGGTAAAGGGAAAAATAAACGTTTCTATCACAAACAGAAACAGACACCAGTAGAAAAAGATTACCTCACTACAGATTCAGATTCCAGCGTGGGGGAGGGGGTCAGTCACAATACTACCTCCCCCGACCAGCAATCAGCATGTGAAGTAGCCCGAGCTGGATCTAATGTCCCTTTAGGCGGAGAGTCACAAGAGGAAGGAGGAAGAGTTTTCGGTCGGTACCGCAAGAGGAAACAGGTCTCGTGGAGACAGAAGTAATAACGGACTCTCAACCCTTTTCAGTGATCAATTTGACAGGACATGTTTTGAATGATTCCCATTTTGCATTATTATCTAAAGGTCTTAATTTTTGCATACCACAGCCTTTCAATATGACTGAATTTAGAATTGATTTATTTAAGTCCATCAGGAAGATCCATTTGCATAAACACTTTACAGCAAAACCCCCCATTGATAGTAAATTATCTGGGGAAGCACAATGTAGGGTGGGCCCTTTAGGTTTCATGGCTGGTATAGGGGCATTAGCTGATTTACATGAAGATGCCAATTTACTACTCAGTATCACAGGCTCAGACAGGGTAACTAGTAATGAATCACAGTTGATCAATAGACCGTTTACAGGGGGGGTTGCTTCACAATACATGCCTCCCATATCCCCGGGTAACCTTATTGATGTGTTTGAAATGCAAGTTATAAAGGACATTGAATCATTGGTATATCCTGTAGTGCCTTCTAATCTGACAGACTCAGAAAGGAAGGTCATGGTGGAGATCAGAGAATGGTCTGATACCATAGTGAGACCTTCAGATAAAGGCGGCAACACGGTTTTATTGCCCAGGGATATGTATTTTTCTGAGGCACACCGGCAGCTATCTGATACAGTAACATATACCAGATTGAAGACTGACCCCACTCCCAGGTACATCAGGGAATTAAGGTCGTTACTCAGGAAATATGTCATGATGGATGTTATTTCTGAGAAGAAGGCAGAGAAATTGCTGCCGGAGTTTCCCGCGCGCCCCCACTGGTACCACGTACCCAAAATCCACAAGTCTGCCTCTTGTCCCCCAGGACGCCCAATCGTATCTGGGATAGGATCCGTCACGGAATCCCTGTCCCAGTATATTGATTGGTTGCTGCGCCCTTTATTGGGAGAGATCCCGTCGTACATAAAGGACACCAATGCTTTTCTGCATGTGATACGGGACTTTGCTTGGCAACCCGGCTTTATGCTGGCATCCATAGATATGGAGAGCTTGTATACACGAATTCAACAGAAGTTGGGTGTGGATACCATTAGAGAAATATTGAACTCCACAGGCAAAGAGCAGGGCTTTGTGGATTTTGTTTGTGAGGCTTTGAATTTCATACTTACGCACAATGCATTCACTTTTGATTGTACGTGGTACCGTCAAAATGTGGGCACCGCGATGGGTACCCCAGCAGCATGTACATTCGCCAATCTTTTTTTGGGTGCCCTGGAAGAAAAATATGTCTACAATACCAAACAATTTTTTCAACATATTAGACTGTATCTCAGGTACGTGGACGACGTGTTCATTGTCTGGGATGGCACCAGAGATTCTTTTGACAAGTTTGTCAGTCACCTAAATGAGGTGAACCAGATGAACATGCTGTTTACACACAATTTTGGAGGGACACGGCTGGAATTTCTTGATGTCTTGTTGGAAGTTAAGGACAATGAAATCTGCACGTCAGTTTACAGGAAACCCTTGGTCACCAGTTCCATATTGCGTTATGACAGTTTCCATCCATCACATACCATCAATTCATTGCCATATGGTCAATTTTTGAGAGTCCACCGTCTAAATAATACCTTGGAGTGCTTTGAAACACAATCTAGAGAGTTATATAATAGGTTCAGACAACGGAGATATCCTAAGGCTCTATTAGATACCACACTTAGAATTAGAGATATTCTGGTTAAGAATCGGATCGTCACTAAGCGTGACACTTGGCTGAGTAAAGGAACACCACAAGGGAATTATAGGTGTTGCCATTGTCCTTATTGTGAATTTCATCGTACTGATCGTACACTACACATGGGCGCGGTCACGCATACAGTAACAGATTTGATCACATGCAAGACAGATCATGTAGTCTATGTGATTTTTTGCACGTCAGTTCTTCTACATAGGTAAAACCATACGTCCGCTATACATTCGTTTTCGTGAGCATTTTAAGTCCATTAGAACGGGACAAGGAGTCCCACGTTTAATTAACCATGTAAGAGATGCACATGGAAATGACCCTAATGTTCTCTCCTTTGCAGGAATCGAGAAGGTGGTTTTACCGCCGCAGGGAGGGCATTTAAATAAAATCTTATTAAAATGAGAATCCAGGTGGATTATGAATACACAGGCGACAGGTCTGCTGGGTTTCAATGATAGAATAGACATGGATTTTTTTTATGAAGGAGTTTATATTTTCCCTCATTTCCCTTGACGTCGATAGGAGAACTAGGTCACACATGTATATATGTGGCTTTTCTGGTTGGTACCTTTTTTCTGGAGCCTCTTATTGTAGCTTTGATGAACTTCTACATATTTGAGACAAAGACATCTTTTTGAATTTGGTGGGTTTTCTTTCCCGTAGCATTTGAATCGTTTAGTGACCTGTTTTTTTTTGTATAGTATACGTGCACGTATACATTGTGCGTTTTCGGTGCAGCGGTTTTTGTCCGCTATGATTGAGATTTGTCATTGATAGTCCATTATTGTGATTGTGTTTATCCATAATAAGATACAGCTATGCAGGTACATAGTAGTTTATGAGAATCCTAAAAAAACAGATATTAAGTTGCACACAATTAACATTTTTCATTTCAGGTTAAAGGGAAAAAAAAAAAAAGAGAAAAAAATTTTTTTGAAAAAAATTTTTTTTGAGAGAATTTTTTTGAAGGAGGTTTTTTCTTTTTTTTTTTTTTGGAGTATATTAATGGTTCAATACAACAGTAGTGAGACAGTTTGGTCTCTGGATACATATGATTGTAGATGTTTTCCATAAGAAAAAGAAAAAAATAGTAGTTTTCGACATATGAAAATAACAGTAGTCTGCGATATATGAATATGCATTGTAATTTATCTCTCGATGTAACCATTTTTCTGCTTGTGCAGTAAGTTGTATTTATGCTTCTGTATGTTGTAATGCATCTCAGCATGTTTTTAATTCACTAATGTCACTTAGACAGCAGCTGTGGAGGGAGGAGGTACGGAGTGATGTGATTTCCATATGAACCCGGCACTTCCCCCCACTGTTTGACCCGTTGAAGCGCTCGAGCAGCGCGAAACGGCCGTTGTCAGCCTTTCTAGCACTCCTTATGTCACTCCCCCGACTTGACATGTTCATGATATGTCAATAAATCAGTGAAACTTCCATCTCGATGAGTGCGACCTCTTCTCTTTGCATGGATTCCCAGGATTGACTATTTCCAGGTCTGGCACCCGAGATTCCCAGCTGTTGGGCTTCTGTATGCTGCACATCATTTGAAGTCACACGGTAACAGCGGTGCCGTCCGCTTTTTATCTTGAGTTTTGTGATTTAATATTGGACTAGTTCCAGGACTGTGCACGCTTGTTTTGCCTTTCACAGTGATGTTTTAACGGCTTGAACTTTATATATAACCATGTCAGTTAACATGGAGTCAGAAGTAACCACACTGGGCAGTAACCTGCAAGCAGGTCGGGAGGATGTGGACAACTATTTTAAGGAGTGCGAAACTTGTGATGAGGTGCAAATGTAAGAAAAAGTTCTATTGAGAGCTGGAAGAGTCGGGAAGAAGTTCCACAGACGATCTCTTATCAAGCTGAGGTTGAAGGTTTATTCGGAGATACACAGCAAAACAGATACAGAATAACAGAAGAGCTGGAATATGCGGGCAAAAACAGGAATTCAGACAGGCAGAGATTTGCTAGGAAGTCTGGCGATGGTAAGGCTCTGTGCCCTGGCCATGGTGAGGCACAGTGGCATGATGGCGATGGAATGGCCCCGATCGACAGTAACAGGGGCTTCTTATACATTATCAGAACAAAGAAAGCTGCATTTTGCCGCAGAGGGCGTTAACATTATAATTCTAAGGCGTTTTCATGGTAATCTACAGAAACGTGGTTTAGAAAAGAGACTATAATGACATAATACGAAGATATTAATTAACATTTCTCCAAGCAACACTAAAGCCCATAAGTCATTGGTATCTATGGCTACTGTCCTAAAATCTTTTCATTGTCTCCAGTCTAGGTCCCTAAATTCTTACATCCTGACATTTTAACTACTCTACACTTCGCTACCACACTATCACGTATAAGCATACTGACCATATATTTGGTAACCTGTGACCCTATTGATTGATCCAATCTTCCTCTACACACATCGGCTGAGGTTGCTAGGAGACATGATCTCATTTTCCATCCTCCATTTAATACATTTTATCAGCTCTTTTGTAAAAGTTGAATCTTCTCTAACTTTCAACAAAATGGCTGCTAGAGACAACATGGCCGCTCAGTATATTATGACTGACCATTCTCTTACAAGTCCCCCTCTTTTACTCTATCCAGAGTACAACATACAGTACTGTAATATTCATGGGTGAATTACTGAAAATAAGAATATGAAGGTAATTCAGCACATTATGCACGTGTGTGTAAGGCAAAAGTCCCTAAAAATAGAACAAACACATAATAAAAAAAATAATTCAAATAGTCCCGAAAAAAAATAAGTTGCACAATAGTCAAGTCTTTTGGTCTATTTCTTCTCATTCTTTGTCTTCTGGATTTTCCTGATCTTCTCCCCCTCTCACACTATCAGAGTCCCACTGTATAGTGTGAAACATCTTCTCCTGATCATCCAATAGGTTCACGGTCCCAGGAGTCGAATATGAAAATCTTCAGCTGACCTGGAGGAAATAGAAAAAAAAGCGGAGTATCAGTCCTTACCAGAAATCTCAGTAAAATAATTAAGAAGTCTACACTGATTGATATGAACCATTTTAACAACTTTGTAGCTTGAAATTTGAGCAAAGACTTAATCATTGTAGTTGGAATATAAGGCACAAGTCTATCATTAACCCGTTTGTAGTACAAGCACTCCCCCTCAATGGGCAGGGACTCAAGGGAATTGAACAGAGATGAGTCTCCATCCTTCTCATGTGCTTTTACGAGATTTTGAAGAGAAGAATAAACAAGGGGGGGCTCTCGGGGTTTTTTTAGTAACTGCAGCGATGACTTCTTGGGGATATTTGTCCTCGCCTGTGAGTGCAGCTTCCCTGGCTGCGTGATCTACATATGCATTGCCAAGGATGTGAGGGTCAGGAATTAGCCTCTGGTGTCCTTTAATTTTGCAGAAGGACCATAATTTTGGAAATTCTTTACCCCGTTGCTCAATTTGTTTTAGAATGTCTGCATGCTGCAAGGGCTTGTTCTGAGAATCAACCATCCCCCTAAGGGCCCATACATTAAGATATAGAGTGAGTGACGACACGACATATGCGCTATCACTGAAGATATTCATTGGCTCTGGACACACGAGAATGACCTGTAGAGCTGCTTCCAACTCAGCTCTTTGAGCGGAGAAATGACCAGGGAGTTTATACTGCAGCAGCAATGGCTTAGCTGGAAACCACACAGCGAAGCCTGTGACGTAATGCCCCTCATGCCAATAGCGAGCTCCGTCAATATATGCACAGGGGATTCCCTCTTGAAAATCTGCTCGGAAGGGAGAGGGAGTAACATTAGCCTCTTCAATTTGACAATTGTGACTTTTTCCTGCATACTGCATCATCTGGGCTAAGTGATATTTCTCACCCACTTCGACTTGTAAGTCTCTAGTCTCAAAATCAATGATCCATTGGGCCATTCTCTGTGAATTAATACCTGAAGTTTTTCCCTTCAGCAAAGTTTTTAAAGTGACATGCGGGGTCTGTAGAATTAAAGGAGCAAATCCCACTATATGCTTCACTTGATTCATAGTCCAGTGCACGCCCAGTAGGTGCTTCATGCACTGAGTGAATCCTTTTTCCACGGGGGTCAGCAACCTGGAGTAATAACCTAGGGCATACAACTGACTAGACACTTCTGGGCTTTCTTTGGGCCATTTTTGTAGGAGCACAGAAGAAATAGAGATATCACCAGTGTGAGTCTGAATGTAGAAAGGCTGGGAAGGGTCAGGGTTAATCAATGCAGCAGCTGCCGTAAGGGCGCGCTTCAATCCCTCAAAAGCCTGTAAGGCGGTTCCCTCTACATTAACAGGGTCAAAGTCATTATCAACATTTTTCAATAAATCATACAGTGGTTTAGCCAAATAAGCAAAATCTTCAATGAATTCTCTGGAAAAATTAATAAGACCCAAACATTTTCTGAGTTCAGTAATATTAGTTGGTATGGGGACAGCCTGAATAGCTTTAACCCTATCATGCATGGGCTTCTTTCCTTCTGCTGAGACAGACACACCCAGAAATTTAACCTCTGATTTCATCAATTGTACTTTATCTAGACTCATTTTGAGTCCTGCCTCTTGTAAAGCCTGACAAACATTTTCAAGGGTTTCTCTGTGTTCACATTCATCGACAGTTTGAATCAATAAATCATCCCCATACTGTAAGATTTTGTCTCCGTAACCAAGGGATTCTAACATCTGAGCCAATGCCTGATGGAAATACACAGGAGAACTGTGAAATCCCATGGGCAACCGCGTGCGAAGCGGAGTGCAGATTCAGGTGTTAGGGGTACTGAGAAAAAGCCATTTGCAATATCCAAACAAGAAAATACCTTACAATCACTCCTCAGCTGCGACATAACTTCAGGGACAGATGCAACAAGGTGAGCAGCTGAGGGAGTGTACTTATTTACAAGTCTCAGGTCTACTACCATTCGAAAACTGCCATCTTCCTTTTTTACAGGTAGAATAGGACTGTTACATGGAGAATTACCTTTCACAACAACACCTTGTTTCTCCAATTCACTGACTGCTACCCTTATGTAAGGGATTGCGTCCTCCGGAATACGGTACTGACGCTGGAAAGGTGGCAGTTTTTCACCATCAATTTTAACCTGAGTTTGCATTAACCCACAATCAGTTTTCTTTAAGATCCACAATTCAGGGAACTTTTGCTTCAATTCATTCTTTAAAGCATCATTGTCAGTTTTTTCAACATTTTCATTAGCACCTAATCCGAAGCTAGCAATGGGTAATTTATGACTCTCCTCCTCCTCCTCTACAGGGACAATTACAGAACAGATAGTGGCTTCTTTCTTCCACCACAAGACTTTGTTACATAAATCAACAACAATTTCCATTGCTCCTAAAACATCAGTTCCCAAAATAGTGTACCGTAACTGTGGGTTTACCCAAAAAGCGCATCGAAGACCCCTTTGCTTCGATCCCCCTGTGTCCTGAAATCTCAGGTTCACTGGACAACTTTTTTACTGCTTGAATACAGGAGCCCCCAAATTCTACCCAAAATGGTAGTCTCAGGCAGTCCAGGGGGTGACTGCAATTTGTGTCTTTTTTTACTGAAACTGAGGCTCCTGTATCGATGAGGATGTCCTCCCAAGGCAGCCCCTCTATTCTCCCTCTGACATAAGGTCTACCGTCCTTGCCCAGGGAAAGGGGGGCAAGGAGGGTAAGGGGAACAGGGGGAGCACTCCATCAATCAGTGTTACCTGCCGTGGGAAGCCCGAAAAATCCATCATCCCCATCTGGACATGGCTTCCGTCCAACAGCTGCCATCTCCGCCCCAAAGAGATCCTTAGTCAGGGTCCGGTCCTCATGTTCCCGTAGCTCCTTGATCAGGGGAGCATAGGGACGAGGAGGAGCGACCCCTCCCTGAATGGCATGGACCTCCGGGCACGGATGAGTGAAAGCCGTTGGGGAAGGAACAGGAGCAGAAGGCACCTGTGAAACTGGGTTAACCATTTGAAGACCATTATACTGCTGATACTGCCTAAGGTCATTCACTGCTGGATATGGAGGTCTAACTCCGAAAGGTAGTCTAGAGAACTCCCGGGGCTGTTGGGGATTAAATGGTGCCCGGGGTTCTAGGGGTACAATCCGTGGCACAAGGTTGGGACAAAAACGTCTAACATGTCCCAGATGTCCACAAAAATAACACAAGGGGGGGGCCTCTCATGGGATCCCTTGGGGGCTCTGCCGAACGGGACCTGCCCTTTCTCGGTACCTGGCCATACCCCCCGGAACCCCTGGCCTCCCCGAATCAGCAGATACACCCCGAGGTGAATGGTATGCAAAAACATTAGGCTCATCACCCCTCACCTCGGATTGCATCGTCCTAACAAAACACTCACTTACTTTCCTCCCAATTAGGCAACATTTTTTTTAATAAATTTAAGATGGACCAGGAACATTTGGCCTGGGATTTTTTCTCTCGGGGTAGAAGCAGCATCACACCTAACCTAGGGTCTGCATGTGCTGGAGCTGTCGGGACAATATATCTTTCCTCAACTGTGTCTGCATAAGCTGGAGCTGTTGGGACACTATATCTTGTTATGTACTACTTCACTCAATCTCCTAACTCTCTTCCAGTCTACAACTGTATTTACATCAGCACTGTGTCTTGAAGCTGCAGTGTCCATCTGTGACATAACTGCTCTCAGCTGCTGCTGCTGCTCGCACCCCTCCTCTCTGTGCTTCCGTGCTAGCTCCAGCATCTCACTGAGCTTTTCTGATCTCTCCCTATACGCTGCCCCTCCCCGGGTGATCATGTTAACATATTGTTGTGTAGACTATTTATCAAGAGCCTGATCAAAGGTTATGACTGTCTTACACAAAGCCACTACTTGGCTATTAGCTTAACCTAGCAAATTTTTTCCTATCTAGTTCCCTGTTCTCTGTGGTAAACCAACGCATACAATTTAACCACGTGGTTTCCACATTAACCCCCTCCAGCTGGGGTGTGCCAGCATATTTCTCTGCCTGCTTCCGTAACCACTCCATATTTACAGTGGTCTACAAGGACGAGTTTTACTCTGTCCTAGTATCAACAAATGCAATTTAAGCAAAGTTAGATACTCACACCTCTCAGATGGAAGACCTCGCTGCAGCTGTTTGGGGTCGACCAGATATCAAAAGAGGTGCAGCCGTGATTCCAGCCTCACTCGTTACGCTTGCCAAGCGTCTCCCCACGCCCTTTTAAAGCTTCTTGCTACCCGGCACAACAAATTCTCACATCCTTGTAGATAGTTTCTTCTTAGTTACTCATCTTTTTATAGTCTTTTTCTTTGTCCGTGGTTTTATTATAAAAAAATCGGGCAGGCGGTTTCAGAGCGATCACGAGAGGTTCTCCTTCAGGTTGGCTTCCTTTGACCGGTTTATCGTATGGCCACATGCGTTTCTTTTATTTTTTCTCTTCCTCTTCCCACCTCCAAGCCCTCATCTGCCGCTTCTTCCGGTGGTTCTTCTGGAGGCAGCTCTCCGGAGCCGCTCCTCCTGGCTGGCAATCGCCACTTGTAAGAAAAAGTTCTATTGAGAGCTGGAAGAGTCGGGAAGAAGTTCCACAGACGATCTCTTATCAAGCTGAGGTTGAAGGTTTATTCGGAGATACACAGCAAAACAGATACAGAATAACAGAGGAGCTGGAATATGCGGGCAAAAACAGGAATTCAGACAGGCAGAGATTTGCTAGGAAGTCTGGCGATGGTAAGGCTCTGTGCCCTGGCCATGGTGAGGCACAGTGGCATGATGGCGATGGAATGGCCCCGATCGACAGTAACAGGGGCTTCTTATACATTATCAGAACAAAGAAAGCTGCATTTTGCCGCAGAGGGCGTTAACATTATAATTATAAGGCGTTTTCATGGTAATCTACAGAAACGTGGTTTAGAAAAGAGAATATAATGACATAATACGAAGATATTAATTAACATTTCTCCAAGCAACACTAAAACCCATAAGTCATTGGTATCTATGGCTACTGTCCTAAAATCTTTTCATTGTCTCCAGTCTAGGTCCCTAAATTCTTACATCCTGACATTTTAACTACTCTACACTTCGCTACCACACTATCACGTATAAGCATACTGACCATATATTTGGTAACCTGTGACCCTATTGATTGATCCAATCTTCCTCTACACACATCGGCTGAGGTTGCTAGGAGACATGATCTCATTTTCCATCCTCCATTTAATACATTTTATCAGCTCTTTTGTAAAAGTTGAATCTTCTCTAACTTTCAACAAAATGGCTGCTAGAGACAACATGGCCGCTCAGTATATTATGACTGACCATTCTCTTACACAAACTTTAAGCACAAAATCATTAGAGTTTAAACTCATGAATTTGGCTGAGAGAGAGATAAAATTGTTTTGGACTAATAATTCATTAAAGTCATACAGCGATTGTGGACGCGTACCACGAGGACTACGAGTATGGAAAGATATTTCTAGTTTTAGTGATAATACTTTGTTCCGCACAGAATGGGAGAAGATTCTATTGAAATGCTCACAGGATTTGTTGCAACTAGTTTTGGCCACGAATTTACATAATTATGAGACAGTAAAGCATGATCTTGTTAAAGTACAAGAGGAACTAAAATCCAGACTGACAGAAAATCAGTGGACTTTGTTTAATAAAAAGATGGACAGTAAACTTCTACCGATACAGGCGGAAATTAAATCAAGAAAACGCGATAAATTTCTACGGGACAAAAATGATTTCGCCAGTGGTCAGATTTTTAATTGGAATAAACAACGATTCAATATTAATACTAACTTTGGGCATTTTGGTAAAGGGAAAAATAAACGTTTCTATCACAAACAGAAACAGACACCAGTAGAAAAAGATTACCTCACTACAGATTCAGATTCCAGCGTGGGGGAGGGGGTCAGTCACAATACTACCTCACCCGACCAGCAATCAGCATGTGAAGTAGCCCGAGCTGGATCTAATGTCCCTTTAGGCGGAGAGTCAGAAGAGGATAGAGGAAGAGTTTTCGGTCGGTACCGCAAGAGGAAACAGGTCTCGTGGAGACAGAAGTAATAACGGACTCTCAACCCTTTTCAGTGATCAATTTGACAGGACATGTTTTGAATGATTCCCATTTTGCATTATTATCCAAAGGTCTTAATTTTTGCATACCACAGCCTTTCGATATGACTGAATTTAGAATTGATTTATTTAAGTCCATCAGGAAGATCCATTTGCATAAACACTTTACAGCAAAACCCCCCATTGATAGTAAATTATCTGGGGAAGCACAATGTAGGGTGGGTCCTTTAGGTTTCATGGCTGGTATAGGGGCATTAGCTGATTTACATGAAGATGCCAATTTACTACTCAGTATCACAGGCTCAGACAGGGTAACTAGTAATGAATCACAGTTGATCAATAGACCGTTTACAGGGGGGGGGTTGCTTCACAATACATGACTCCCATATCCCCGGGTAACCTTATTGATGTGTTTGAAATGCAAGTTATAAAGGACATTGAATCATTGGTATATCCTGTAGTGCCTTCTAATCTGACAGGCTCAGAAAGGAAGGCCATGGTGGAGATCAGAGAATGGTCTGATACCATAGTGAGACCTTCAGATAAAGGCGGCAACACGGTTTTATTGCCCAGGGATATGTATTTTTCTGAGGCACACCGGCAGCTATCTGATATAGTAACATATACCAGATTGAATTTTTTTGAAGGAGGTTTTTTTTTTTTTTTTTTTTGAGTATATTAATGGTTCAATACAACAATAGTGAGACAGTTTGGTCTCTGGATACATATGATTGTAGATGTTTTCCATAAGAAAAAGAAAAAAATAGTAGTTTTCGACATATGAAAATAACAGTAGTCTTCGATATATGAATATGCATTGTAATTTATCTCTCAATGTAACCATTTTTCTGCTTGTGCAGTAAGTTGTATTTATGCTTTTGTATGTTGTAATGCATCTCAGCATGTTTTTAATTCACTAATGTCACTTAGACAGCAGCTGTGGAGGGAGGAGGAACGTAGTGATGTGATTTCCATATGAACCCGGCACTTCCCCCCACTGTTTGACCCATTGAAGCGCTCGAGCAGCGCGAAACGGCCGTTGTCAGCCTTTCTAGCACTCCTTATGTCACTCCCCCGACTTGACATGTTCATGATATGTCAATAAATCAGTGAAACTTCCATCTCGATGAGTGCGACCTCTTCTCTTTGCATGCATTACATTTGTTGGTTCATTTAAACTCTCAAAATGGCCAGAAAAAAAAAAAACTTTCATGTGAAACTCGACAGTCTATTCTTGTTCTTAGAAATGAATGCTATTCCATGCTATTCCATGAGAGAAATTGCCAAGAAACTGAAGATTTCCTACAACAGTGTTTACTACTCCCTTCAGAGGAGAGCACAAACAGGCTCTAACCAGAATAGAAAAAGAAGTGGGAGGCCCTGCTGCACAACTGAGCAACAAGACAAGTACATTAGAGTCTGTAGTTTGAGAAATCGACGCCTCACAGATCCTCAATTGGCAACTTCATTAAATAGTACACGCAAAACGCCATTGTCAACGTCTACAGTGAAGAAGCGACTCTGTGATGCTGGCCTTCAGGGCAGAGTGGCAAAGAAAAAGCCATATCTGAGACTGGCTAATAAAAGGAAAAGATTAATATTAGCAAAAGAACACAGACATTGGACAGAGGAAGATTGGAAAACAGTGTTATGGACAGACGAATCCAAGTTTACGTGTTTGGATCACACAGAAGAACATTTGTGAGATGCAGAACAACTAAAAGATGCTGGAAGAGTGCCTGACACCATAAGTCAAGCATGGTGGAGGTAATGCGATCGTTTGGGGTTGCTTTGGTGCTGGTAAAGTCGGAGATTTGTACAAGGGAAAAGGGATTTTGAATAAGGAAGGCTATCACTCCATTTTGCAACGCTATGCCATACCCTGTGGACAGCGCTTGATTGGAGCCAATTTCATCCTACAACAGTACAATGACCCAAAGCACACCTCCAAATTATGCAAGAACTACTTAGTTAAGAGGCAGGCAGCTGGTATTCTATCTGTAATGGAGTGGCCAGCAAAGTCACCAGATCTCAACCCCATTGAGCTGTTGTGGGAGCAGTTTGACCGTATGGTACGCAAAAAGTGCCCATCAAGCCAAACCAACTTTTGGGAGGGGATTCTGGAAGCATGGGGTGAAATTTCTCCAGATTGCCTCAGCAAATTAACTGCTAGAATGACGAAGGTCTGCAATGCTGTAATTGCTGCAAAGGGAGCATTCTTTGACGAAAGCAAAGCTTGAAGGAGAAAATTATTATTTCAAATAAAAATCATTTTTTCGAACCTTGTCAATGTCTGGGCAAGATTTTAAATTCATCTGGTAAGTCATTTGATTAATAAAAGTAAGAGTTTTGAGTTTTCATGGAAAACACAAAATTGTCTGGGTGACCCCAAACTTTTGAACGGTAGTGTATACTGTATATATATATATATATATTGTGGTGTAATGACCACTGTGTCCACGAGGGGGCGCTGTGTGGATGTCCCAAGAGTGTGAGTGGTTGAAGAGCCATTATGTATCTCAAGGTGGTTGACCTTGAGATAGAGACATATGCATGTTTATGAATGCTATTGTAAAGTATATATGTCTGTGTGAAGGACCTGTGGTGAGGTCATAGTCATGTGACCCAGTGGGTGTGGCTATGGACCATATAATGTGGCCAGGTTAGGTCACATGGAGTGAATGCTGGGACCTGATTGGTCCAGTTTGGAAGGTCCCGTGAGGAGAAGGATCTCCTCACTAACAGCAGCCTGTGGAGCGGCTGTGTGTGTAATGGCGGCCAGTATCTGAGAGTCCCTGAGGAGTGAGTGGACTTCTGCGGCCTGGAGAAACAGCCATATGGGAACCCTGACGTGGGTGAGATAACCCTGGGGCTAAATAGCCTGTATAATGGACGCTCTCCTGTAATGCTGTGTATATTGCTGCTGGAGGTTTATGAAGGATGAATAAACCTCATAGACTATGATTTGTTGGAAAATCCTGTGCCGGATGTGTTTTTTGATCGCTGCAAGCGAGAACCCCTTACTTACATGACAGCGCTACCTCACATATGGTGGAGAAAGCAAAGGGCAATATTGTAGCCTTGTTGCTAGGGGCAACGGAAAAGGACTGCAGATTCGGTTGCTGGGGGCAACGCTGAGCCAGGAGGGCTGACGGTCTTAAAGCCATGTGATGTGCTGACAGGAGTCAGTGGCAAAGACTTATAGGATACCTCTGCGGTAGAGAGGTCCGAGAACCTGCGCGGCCAGCAGGTGCCGGTCGGGAAAGAAGGGAAAAAAAAAAAAAAGTGTTTTACTGACCTGGGTCAGTGGTAAAGACTGTGTTCCTGGAGGGTTCAGTGAGCAAGGTCCTGGAGGGTCAGTGTTGGGAAGAGCCCTGGAGCACATGGTAGGACCTTGGACCTGGTGAGGCTTAAGTGTTGGGCAGTCTCAGGCCGAGACGGATGTCCTGAATAGCACCCGCTGAGCCCCTGGACCTGGTGAGGCCGGTGTGTGGGGAGACCCTGGGAGGAGGGTCGCTCCCTGAATCTCACCCGGCGCACCCTGTGTGTTGGACGGTCTCAGGTGGAGACAGGAGCGTCCTGAATAGCGCACAGTCAGGACATGTGAGTTTTTTTTGTGGTGTGTTTTTTTTTCTTTTTTCTCGACTCAGCCTGCGGTGGCTCAGTGGGAGTCAAGAAGGTGACAAGCGGCTTGATGTGGCTCAGTGGGGTCACGAAGGTGACAAGCGGCTTCCGGTGGATCGGCGGGTCCATGAAGACGGCGCAGCAGGAGCTGCAGTGACTCCAGCTGCTGTGTGTGTGAACAGCAGCCGGTGGTGCCAGTGATCGGTGACAGCAGGAGCTGTGGTGGTGCCAACAAGGACTTGTCTGGTATCGTGAGAGACATAAACTGTGTGGTGTGAACTGTGGTCTGAGAAGACCGGTATAACAGACATGGGGAGTCCCAAAAGGGGGCGGTAACCCAAATTGGGGTGGTAGCCCAAAAGGGGGTGGAGTCCCAAATGGGGGTGGTAACCAAAAAAGAGGTGGAGTCCCAGAATGGGGCGGTGACCCAAATTGGCGTGGTAACCCAAAAAGGGGTAGAGTCCCGGGAGGGGGCGGTAACCCAAAGTGGGGTGGTGGTCCAGAAAGGGGCCAAGTTTGAAGAAGTGACAGCACTGGGTGACTCAGTGGGTATGTCTGGGAAACTGCAGTGTACGTGTATGTCGTTTCCAGAATGTGGGATATACTTTCCGGAGCATGACGGGCCGCAAGTGTGTACAGTGATGCTGCACCGGGAAGGAATCTCGGGACGGTTGGACTCCAAGAGTCAGGTGACTCTGATAGGAACTCCTCTCACTTTCTGTCTGACCGAGAAAATGGCCCAGGTCCGCTGTAAACATGGGGTCACGGTGAACTATATGCTAGACAGAGTGGTGTTTGAGGGGCCTGGAGGCAGTGAGTGCCAAGGTGGCGGGATACCACCAGACTTGGTGTATACCTTGGAGGGCAGCCGGGACTTTGTCATGTTGGATGACCTATGGTACGAGGAGGGAGAAGTTCCTATAGTTGGGCTAACAGATATTAAGACGGTGACGGTTCCTGACGGGGAGAGGTCAGAGGTGGAAGTAACTGGGAAAAGGGGCATGTCAGCCCAACGGACGGACCTGACATCTCGTGACAAAACTGACGCTGACCTGGTGGGTAAGACGGCGGAAGTAGTCACACGGTTAGTGAGTAACTGGAGGGATGACTTAATCTCTGGGGGTGACTGTGGCTCTGAGAAAGAAAGGGAGCACAGAATAGAAGGGCTAGAGAAAGAAGTCTCTGAGCTCAAAGGCCACATGGTAACGTGGCAAGGACTGAATAAGGCCCTCAGAGAGGAGGTGGATGAATGTGTCAAACAAGAAAGAGGCCTGAGACAAACAGCTGAGCACAATGTGGATGAGCTGGAGAAGGAAGTCTCTGAGCTCAGGGGTCACCTGTCAGCGTGTCAAACTATGAACAAAGCTATAGTGAAGGATATGGAGGTGCTCAGAGAGGCCCAAGAGAAGCATCAACAGGAGATTCTCAGGAGAGAGGATGAGCGTCGCTACCTGGCAGAGGAGCGAGATAAAGTTCTGCAAGAACTCAGTGGAGTAGTAAAAGGTCTTCTGTGGGAGAAGTGGATGGGCGAAGACGTACAGCGGCCGTCCCCGACTGATAGCAAGGCAGAACTGACAAAGCCCATCTTGGAAAAGGGTCCTGAAGACTGTAAATTTCAGGAAGATGGTGAGCCAAGAGCTGCACAAGACAGTCATCCGGTCATGACAGATATCTTGAGGGAAGTGTCCGTGGGGAACCCAGAGCCATCTGTCCAGGATGAGAGCAAGTCCACGACCTTCAAGGTTGTAATTGATGTACCAGAA
The DNA here is from genome assembly GCF_039654945.1 of Dendrobates tinctorius. Classification (NCBI taxonomy): domain Eukaryota; kingdom Metazoa; phylum Chordata; class Amphibia; order Anura; family Dendrobatidae; genus Dendrobates; species Dendrobates tinctorius. Next base: position 92,410,633 of record NW_027361687.1, on the reverse strand, counting down.
GACATGCAAGAAGCCTGTGCTGAGGAAGGTGTGCATGAGGCTTTCAAAGAGGCGGTCAAAGCGTGTAAGGTGCACTGGGCACCTGAGACTCGGCAGTTGGTGATAGTATCAGCTAGGGAAAACACATCAAACCGAGTAGCTGTCCTGAAAGAGATGCATTTGCAGTGTCTACGTGTCAAACAATTGGTTAGGCGGAGTAATATGAAGGCTGCTCAACGCCTAGAGATAGCAAGAGAGGCTATGGATCGGTTGGGTTTGAGGAAAGATGTGGTTCCGGTACCCAAAGCTCTGATTGGGAGAATCATTGGAAGGTCCGGGAAGGTGATGCAGGACCTTGTGAATGTCTCCGGTGTGGTGAGGGTGAGGATCCCTCCTGATGACGAAGACCAGGTGTCTGGTGAAGTGGGAAGGATTCCCATGATGGTGGTTGGCTCCATGGAAAGCCTGAGGAACTTTCAATTGCTCTTGGAGTATAGAGTGGGATACCTGCAAGAGATTGAACAGTTGAAGCTGGACCACCAGCGGATTAATAAAGAAGTGCGGAATACCAGGTGGCGGCCGCCTTCATACCAAGATGTAAGGACCCCAGGGGTACCGCCAAGAAGTGACATGGCAGATGGCCGAAGAATGTCAGCGAGTGGCAATTCGACAGACCGTACGAGGTTGAAGGGCTGTAGTTCCTGTGAGACGTTGACTGAGTCAGACTCGTGCCAGACAGCAGGATCGACTAAGACTTATGACCGCACCAACCGAGAGAGACGGTCAATGAGAGAAAGATCAGGTGACAAGGGGCACTGTAACAGTGTGGTGACTAAACAGTGTCTGATGATGCAGACAGACCATGACTGGAGGGTGAAAGACAATGACCGGTATTATGACCGCTGGGGGCGGGGGAGGCCTAATGTAGAGATGAGGCCGTATGACAAATGGAGACAGTTCTCTCGACCTGTGGGGCAAGGTGCAATACGTGCCCGGTCTCGAGACCCTGGTGTGATGTTGTGTGTTCAACCCCACAAGTTTGAACATAGGGGGGAGGTATGTGGTGTAATGACCACTGTGTCCACGAGGGGGCGCTGTGTGGATGTCCCAAGAGTGTGAGTGGTTGAAGAGCCATTATGTATCTCAAGGTGGGTGACCTTGAGATAGAGACATATGAATGCTATTGTAAAGTATATATGTCTGTGTGAAGGACCTGTGGTGAGGTCATAGTCATGTGACCCGGTGGGCGTGGCTATGGACCATATAATGTGGCCAGGTTAGGTCACATGGAGTGAATGCTGGGACCTGATTGGTCCAGTTTGGAAGGTCCCGTGAGGAGAAGGATCTCCTCACTAACAGCAACCTGTGGAGCGGCTGTGTGTGTAATGGCGGCCAGTATCTGAGAGTCCCTGAGGTGTGAGTGGACTTCTGCGGCCTGGAGAAACAGCCATATGGGAACCCTGACGTGGGTGAGATAACCCTGGGGCTAAATAGCCTGTATAATGGACGCTCTCCTGTAATGCTGTGTATATTGCTGCTGGAGGTTTATGAAGGATGAATAAACCTCATAGACTATGATTTGTTGGAAAATCCTGTGCCGGATGTGTTTTTTGATCGCTGCAAGCGAGAACCCCTTACTTACATGACAGCGCTACCTCACAATATATATATATATATATATATATATATACACACTGCTCAAAAAAATAAAGGGAACACTTCAACAACAGAATATAACTCTAAGTAAATCGAACTTCTGTGAAATCAAAGGGTCCACTTAGGAAGCAACACTGATTGACAATCAATTTCACATGCTGTTGTGCAAATGGAATAGACAACAGATGGAAATTATTGGCAATTATTAGTGATGGGAGAGCATTAAAATGCTCGGGTGCTCGTTGTTCGGGTCAAGCAAATTGGAATGCATGGGTACTCGGACAGAACCCAATGTAAGTCTATGGGAGACCCGAGAATTTTTACCACGATCTCCCCAGGGGTCTTTTTAGGCTCTAAAAACGTCTGAAAATTATGGAAACACTGCTCAAATGACATGGAGACATCATGGGGATTGCCCCTGGAAGCATTCCTGTCTCGTAGTTTACAGCTTTAAACAATTTTTTCAGAGTTTCATGCCATTTTTACCGGTGCACCAAAAAACATACCAAAATGAAACCAAAACGAATTTTACTGGGAAATATGTTAAGGAACTGTAAGGGGGTGAAGTGCAGGAAGAGCCAGGAGAAGGCTGCCTCCTCTGCTCCTTGCCTGGAACCATTCAACAGGGCAGCAGGTTCCCCGGGGGACAGAGGAGGGGCTGAGGACAGGAAGCCAGCAGAGCAGAGAGCGAGAAAACAGCACGCGCTTTGGTCAGAGCAGCCTGGGCAGGAGACAGGGAAGGACGCTGATGCAGACTGGGGAAGAGCCAGAGCCCCGGTCATAGAGTAAAGACCGGGGTACCGCGCACAGAGACATCAGACTGTGACTGTGAGTATGTGAGACTGTGTACTGCGGAGACAGCAGAGGTGTGCCCTGACCCCTGTGGACAGACTGAAACCTGCAGAGAAGCAGAGACCATAGCCCATGACTACGTAAAGTTGGAGTCTGCAGTGACAGATGAGGTGTGTCCTCATCCCCGTGTAAAGTCTGTGTCCAGTGCAAAGGCAGCAGCTATAGTGGAGACAGCAGCATGTGCAGAGGCAGTGATCCATGCTCAGAGATCTTGCAGGGGACGGAGAGTTGTTTCCCCTGGGAGAGGCTGTATGCTGTGATTAGACGCTTTCCTGCAAAGAGGCTGTGTGCAGTGACAGGGCTGTGACATCCTTACAGAGACTGTGTTATGTGGCAGGACGCTTCACTGCAAAAAGGCTGCATTCAGTAACAGAGTTGTGACCCGTTTAGAGAGACTGAGCCACATGCAAGATCCAGGTGACTTATGTATTAATGCAGAGCCCCTAATTCCGGTGAAAAATCACCGCTGCAAAGTAAGAGAGAAGGACTTGGAGAAAAGGGGATATCGTCAGTCTCATACCCCTCTGGATCCCGCAGTAACCACTCATACCCCGGCTGGACAACATTAAAGGCCCAGGATACAGAGTAGACTACAAGCACTGCTTGTGATTTGGCGCCAACGTTGGAGAAGAGTGACCCCTTCAATCAAGACCCCTGCAGACTTTTAAGCTGCACAATAGGGAGATAACTCTTATTACTGTTTAAATACTGTTTATGCTTTTTGGCTGTTTGCTAAACCCGTTCACATTATATTCATATCTACACCATTATTTTGTCTGAATAATTCCCCGTAAATAAACCTCCCCTTTAACTGTTGGTCCGTCTGCTCCGTGGAGACATACCTATTCCTGCACTTTATTGCACTTGGCGTAGTTGGCAGGATGTCACACGAAGGCGCGGATGGGTCGGACCAAGCAGTCAGGGAAGGCCCCAGGACTAGCATTCCACTGGGAGTCATGTTGAATAAGATGCCGAGGTTTAATGGGAGCAATGTGATGTTGTGGGGTTGGACGGAGCATATCCGGGGAATGATGCGGATGCATCCCATGATGCCAGCCCTGGAGGCAGAGATAGCATTGATGGCCCTGGAGGGGGAGGCACAGGATTGTCATGCATAGGTCCCCCCCGGGAGAGAGATACCCTGGACAAAATATTACAGATACTTGAGGAGACGCATGGGGACCACACTAACGTAGGGGAGCTGCACATGCGACTGTTTTGCCGGGTACAAAGACAGGGGGAGACCGTGACGCAGTTTATGAATGCCCTGCAGGAACTCCATACTGCCATCATGCAGAACGATGGCGTAGGTGTAGGGCCAATTGACATTGGGCTGCAAGACCAGCTGGTGAGGGGCTTGGGAGATGTGTTGATGAAGCAGGCCCTGCGAGAGCGCATGTGGGTAAAACCAGACATGACCTCTCAAGTTGGGAGTGAGGCGCGCACACGCAAGCAGGAGCAGGGAGTGATAGCACCCGTGGGGAAGGTGAGGAACAGAGAGGTAGTTGCCCCTCAATGGGTGGAAGACCTGAAAGAAGAGATCAAGTGGGTCCGTGAGGAAATGGCCAAATATCAGAGGACCCCTGCTGTAGAGACCGCACCCCAATGTGAGACTAGTACCACTCAGCGAAGAAGACTCTACATGCTACAACTGCGGAGTACTCAGCCCGAATGAAGAAGAAACGGCATGGACCCGGGATTTCCGGCTGAAGATAAGAAGAATATGGAAGGAGATTGAGAGTCTGGGGTAAGCCCTTACTGCTGTCTTGGGGACAAGCAGCATGTCCCGAGGTAACGTGTGGAAGCACACAGAGGAAGATAGAGGAGAAGTGCGGAGCATGAAGAAGACTTCAGCGGTGGCTCCAGAGCGTAACCATGTGCCCAGGAGTGAAGAGCAACCACCGATGAGAGACGCTTCCCACCGAGGTCGACGATCTAGACTAAAGCGCTCACCAGACAGATGCAGACGTGAGTGCTGGGCATGCAGAAGAGTGGGACACCTGTCCAGAAATTGCCCTACCCGAGAAAAGCGATGGCAGAGATCCGCTCACCCCTCTGAGGGTCCTGCAAACGGAGGAAGCGCCATTCCTGGAAGGAAAGGTACGGCGAGAGAAAGAGAGCCCCACGCAGAGCAAGACAGTGTTCTGGTGTCAGATGCCAAGAAGAGGTGGAGAGCATGTCGACTGTCAACAAACAAATGACTGTACTTCCCCAGCACATGGAGGCGGGAGTAGCAGAACCCCAACCTGGGTCTAGAGGTCACGAAGGTGAAGTTCGACCTGAAGAGGAGGAAGAGACGACTGCCCAAGAGGCCCAGCGAGAAGAGTTACTATCCAGCCCACCACCAGCCACTAGCAAAGTAGAAGAGGAGACAAGAGTTTCTGAGATACACGTTCCTGCGCTTCTGGTTGATGAGAAGATAGAAATGCTGAGTGAGACAGGGAGTGAGCCTGAGAAGCCCTGCGAAGCAACGCCCTCAGATCCCGGCGCGGATGATGAAGGTTCCACCTCGCATGGTCTTGTTCCATCCGGTCCAAGTTTGGACCACAGTGCCCCTGTCAAAGAGGGCGGGAGCTATGTAGAAGAGTCACTTGTACCAAGCTCCCAGACCAAGGGACCCGAGCAAGGAATCCCTGAGACTGAATTGTTTACTCAAGCTGCTGCTGACAGCAAGGCAAAGAAGAGGAAAAAGAAGAAAACTAAGTCAAGTTCTCCCGAAGTGTTTTCCTCTGCGGCTGATGAGGACGAAGACGAGGATATCTTCAACCGGCCTCGCTTGAAGGATTTAATGTCAGAAGAAAGAGAGAAGGCATGAAGAATGTGGGCAGTTGTCCGTTCCCGGCAGAACATGGTGGAGTAGGAAGAACCCTCGTCCATGGAATGGTGAGCTACAAGAGAGGAGGAATGTAAGGGAGTGAAGTGCAGGAAGAGCCAGGAGAGGGCTGCCTCCTCTGCTCCATGCCTGGAACCATTGAACAGGGCAGCAGGTTCCCTGGGGGACAGAGGAGAGGCTGAGGACAGGAAGCCAGCAGAGCAGAGATTGGGAAAACAGCACGCGCTTCGGTCAGAGCAGCCTGGGCAGGAGACAGGGAAGGACGCTGACGCAGACTGGGGAAGAGCCAGAGCCCCGTTCACAGAGTAAAGACTGGGGTACCGCGCACAGAGACAGCAGACCGTGAGTACGTGAGACTGTGCACTGTGGAGACAGCAGAGGTGCGCTCTGACCCCCATGGACAGACTGAGATCTGCAGAGAAGCAGAGACCGTAGCCCGTGTCTATGTAAAATTGGAGTCTGCAGTGACAGATGAGGTGTGTCCTGATCACCATGTGAAGTCTGTGTCCAGTCCAAAGGCAGCAGCTATAGTGGAGACAGCAGCACGTGCAGAGGCAGTGATCCGTGCTGAGAGATCTAGCAGGGGACGGAGAGTTGTTTCCCCTGGGAGAGGCTCTATGCTGTTGTAAGGGGGTGAAGCACCAAAGGAGCTGAGGGAGGGTTGCCTTCCTTGCTCCGTGCCCTGAACCATTGAGCAGGGCATTAGGTTCCCCAGGGGATGCTTTAGGGGATCGGACTGAAGCCAGGTACAGGAAGCGGGCAGGACTGGGAGCGGGAAAACTGCGTGTGCTTTCTGCAGAGCAGCGCACAGATAAGAGGAGAGAGGATGCTGACGCAGGAGGAGAGAGGAAACGGTTACAGCCACAGCAGTCAGAGAGACCGCGGACACAGGCGGTGGGCAGTGAGTACGAGAAGCCTGTCACTGCACTGCCAGGAAGGCTGCTGACTACCCTCCTCGATAAGACTTTGCCTGAGAGAGAGACTGCATACCTCAACCAGACATTTCCCCGCAGAGAGACTGGGTTATGTGCTAAGACGCTCCCCTGTGGCCAAGGGGCTTTCAGTGAAGGGACAGTGTCCTGCAAAGAGAGACTGTGTAAGGCAGAGCCCCTGACCTCGGTGGGAGAACACCGCTGTTGTATAAGAGAGAAGGACTTGGAGCACAGGGGGGATATCGCCAGCCTCATACCCCTTTGGCTCCTATGTTAACCCCTGATACTCCAGCTGGACTTCATTAAGGACCCCAAAGACAGAGGACAGCAAGCACCGCTGGTGCCTCGGTGCCAACATTGGACAAGAGTGAACACTCCAAACAAGACCCCTGAGGACTGATAAGTTTGTCTCTTAGGAAAATAACTTTTCTACTGTTTGAACCCCTTATATGTCTCTCTGCTGCTGATATAATCTGTTCATATCATATCCATTTCCATACTGTCTGTTTTACCAGTATTATCTTCTGTAAATAAACCTCCCCTTTTACTGTTGGTCTGCCTGCTCCGTGGTGACATATACCTCTCCTGCACATTATTACACTGTGATTAGATGCTTTCCTGCAAAGAGGCTGTGTGCAGTGACAGGGCTGTGACCTACTTAGAGAGACTGTGTTATGTGGCAGGACGCTTCCCTGTTGGACCCTCTTTTGGTATTGTATACTCATTGTTAAATTTTGTCATTTGTCACTCTCTATATATGCAATTTTTTTGCACATATTATTTTTTTATGTAACACCTGCACACGGAACTGTCAGAGCATCTACCGGCATACTGGAGCTTACAGACACTAAGAAGAGTTTTGCAGCGGCTGTTAAACAGGGACCTACAGACATTAATCATTTTTCCCCTGAATGGCAGTGGACTACAATTCCCAGGGACCCTTGTTTCAGTCAGACGATAGATTGAGAGAGAGAGAGGATTGGAGGAGGAGGGACTTGGGAGGAAGCTGGGCAGAAAGTGAATGTAAATGTGGAGAGAGGTAGAAGTGTGGCAGCTTGCTGTGAGAAACAGAGCAGTGGGGATCTGCATTCCTCTACGATGCAGAGTGTGGCGGCCCCTGCTGAGAAACCCGCGCTGCTGGAGAGAGGAAAGATCCGGAGAGTTCTGCCAGCACTCCCACTGCATAAAGGCCTAAAGCCTGCCGCCCCCAGCTGGTGTCCAGAGAATCCTCCGACCGTTTGAGACACACAGTGAGTGCCCTTATGAGACTTGTAGTTCTACCAGCGATATTTACAGTGAGTACACTACAACCCAGACTATTGATAGTAATATTCATCTAAGTGCACCCACGGTTCTACTTTGCGCTCCAACATCCGCGGCAACTGAGCCCCAACGTTTGGACTGAGTTAATACAAAAGAGGGGGAACCTGCTATATTATATTTGCAGGGTCGGAGTAGAAGTAGACTGTGATGTGTATATGACTTTTATAGAGCACCGTTAATTGTTTTGTATGTTATTCCTTTAAACCCACCTCAATTCTGCTGCATAGCAATAAATCTGTTAAACGGTTTTACTTCTGTTCCCTGAGTGTGTGTACTGAGCTGTGACAGGGGTTTCCCGAATCAGCCCCTGGCAGAAGATAACTGTCCTTCTGCAGCCCCAGAGAGAGAGCTCCAATCAAGATTCGGGTGGAGTCACAGCGCCCTAGAGAGGTGAGACCCCCCATAACACCCAGTGTACCGTGGTAGCCCTAGAGGGTTGTTACATATATACGTTTTTATATGCTTTTATATGCTTATACATTTGTAGGCATACATTTCTAAAGCCAGTTATATTTATTCATTCAGTGCCTTTTATGGGAGCCTGCTGTGGTTTGCCTTTGCCTCTATACTGAGATGTGGCTTTTGGTCTTGAGCCTCTTTTGCACAGAGATGCAATTTTAACTGTTTTTATACTATATGTGTTTTGTTCTGTCTCTGTACGTATTTTTTTAGTGAATAATAAAAATTCAAATTTTGTATTACACATATATTTGGTATATATATATTTCTTATGCAAATGAGGTGCTCCCTTTTATGGGTTTGACTTTTTCTTGCTCTATTACATGTCTACTTGCATACCCTGGTGAGACCTCTTGCTCTTACATATAAATTTTTCTGGTGGTGCCCTCCATTTACTGTGTATCCCTGCAAAAAGGCTGCATTCAGTAATGGAGCTGTGACCTGTGAGACTGAGCCACGTACAAGGTCCCGGTGACCTATGTGTTAATGCAGAGCCCCTAATTCCAGTGAGAAAGCACTGCTGCAGAGTAAGAGAGAAGGACTTGGAGCAAAGGGGATATTGTCAGTCTCATACCCCTCTGGCTCCCGCAGTAACTCCTTGTACCCCGGCTGGACAACGTTAAAGGCCCAGGATACAGAGTAGATTACAAGGGCCACTTGTGATTCACCGCCAACGTTGGAGAAGAGTGACCCCTTCAATCAAGACCCCTGCAAACTGTTAAGTTGCACAATAGGGAGATAACTCTTATTACTGTTTAAATGCTGTTTATGCTTTTTGGCTGTTTGTTAAACCCGTTCACATTATATTCATATCTACACTGATATTTTGTCTGTATAATTCCCTGTAGACTGTGAGCCCTCGCAGGCAGGGTCCCCTCTCCTTATGTACTTGTGTGTCCCTTGTCTTGCACATGTTTATTATACTTGTCTATATTTCCCCTTTTTACATGTAAAGCGCCATGGAATTAATGGATGCATAATGATAATAATAATAATAATAATAAAATAAACGTCCCCTTTAACTGTTGGTTCGTCTGCTCCGTTGTGACATATCTATTCCTGCACTTTATTACAGAACATCCTTTCCAGGTTAATGATTTGTATATAAGGCAAAATAATTAACCCCAGACAAAAATGTTCCTCCTCCACTTGGGCTATGTTCAGACGCAGCGTTTTTGAAGCCATTTTCAACTTTAAAATTGTAAAATTGCTTTCAACCAAAACAAATGCATTCACTGGGAAATGTCATTGCAACTTTTAACAACCCTAGCTGGCCATGTGGTGTGTGACACATAAGCAGACACATCTTGTTTCATTTATGAAGGAGGGCTCTTAAAGTCACAGAGCCTATTTTTACAGGGGCATGAGGCAGCATTAATCTGCTTAAAGGGCCATTATTAAACAGTGGGTCTCCAAAACTGTTATAGCCTATGCAATGAGTGGATGGGCTGCAAAGAATTATGAAACACCCCAATACCCCTTTGCTGAGATGTCCATGAGGGCCTCCATAAAAAATGTTGCATTGAATGCAAGGCCTGCCTTGCTACCAAGTCATATGAACCCCAGTAAGTCTTTGTACCCACATCCTGGATGGGCCCAGGAAAATCCACTTCACATTATTAATTTTGTACTCCCATTCTGTTTTCTTTGCACTGTCAGCAAGGCCTGCCCTGCTGCTAAGGAATATGCACCCCAATAACCCCAATTCCCCCTTGGAAGAAAGATAGAGTAGGGCCTCTTAACAAAAAAAGTCCCATTAACCCCTTCACGACACCCGCCTATTTTGACCTTAATGACCTTGCCATTTTTTGCAATTCTGACCAGTGTCCATTTATGAGGTAATAACTATGGAACGCTTCAATGGATCCAGCGATTCTGAGATTGTTTTTTTCTTGACATATTGTGCTTCATGTTATTGGTAAATTTAGGTCAATAATTTTTTGCATTTATTTGTGAAAAAAATTGAAATTTGGTGAAAATTTTGTAAATTTTGCAATTTTCAAATTTTGAATTTTCATTCTGTCAAACCAGAGAGTTATGTGACACAAGATAGTTAATTAATAACATTTCGCACATGTCTACTTTACATCAGCACAATTTTGGAAACAATTTTTTTTTGTTAGGACGTTAGACTGATTAAAAGTTGACCAGCAATTTCTCATTTTTACAACAAAATTTACAAAACCATTTTTTTTAGGGACTACCTCTCATTTTAAGACACTTTGAGGGGTCTATATGGCAGAAAATACTCAAAAGTGAAAACATTCTAAAAACTGCACCCCTCAAGCTACTCAAAACTATGTTCAAGAATGTAACGTGGAAGGAAAAAATGGACATTTTACCAACAAAAATTTTCTTGTAGCATCAATTTTTTTATTTTCACATGGGCAACAGGATAAAATGGATGCTAAGATTTGTTGGGCAATTTCTCCTGAGTACACAGATACCTCACATGTGGTCATAAACCACTGTTTGGGCGCACGGCAGTGCGTGGAAGGGAAGGACCACCATTTGACTTTTTGAATGGAAAATTAGCTCCAATCATTTAGCGGTTGCCATGTCGCATTTGGAGAGCCCCTGTGTGCCTAAACATTGGAGCTCCCCTACAATTGACCCCATTTTGGAAACAAGACCCCTCAAGGAACTTATCTAGATGCATAGTGAGCACTTTGAACCCCCAGGTGCTTCACAAATTGATCTGTAAAAAAAAGTACTTTTTTTCACAAAAATTTTCTTTAAGCCTCAATTTTTTCATTTTCTCATGGGCAACAGGATAAAATGGATCCAAAAATTTGTTGGAAAATTTCTCCTGAGTACACTGATACCTCATATGTAGTGTTGAGCGATACCGTTCGATACCCAAAAATATCGTATCTGATGGTATCGCCCGATACGAAAAAAATATCGGGTATCGCCGATTCCAATACCGAAAGTCCCATTCAAGTCAATGGGACTTCCGGTATCGGAATTAAAAAAAGCCCTTTATTTCCTTGTTGGCTAATTCTACATAATTGAAAACAAATAAGAATCATGTAGAATGTATTGTGGGAGGTGGAGGAGACATTAAAAGCATAGTGGTTTATTCAAATCACATGGCATAGCATTAATTCCAATTTTTTTTTCAGTACGTTCGGAGTTAAAAAGATATTGACTATGTTAACCTTTTTTATATTTTGTCAGATATGTATGTTTCACAACTTCCATGCTCTTCACGTTCTTTTGTACTTCTCCCACACTTTCTCCTTCATGATCCGCAGCAGTAGCATTTTTTTCATCAACTTTTTCTTCACCTTATTCATCTTCTTCTTCTTCATCTTCTTCCCATTAATTTTTTTTTCCATTCTTCATATTCTTCTTATTCAGCTATTATCAATTTTAATATGCTATTTCTTCATCTTCTTCCTATTCTTCTTTGTCTTCATTTTCTTATGGTGACAGGCATTCCTGTAGTACTTTATCTATAAAAAAGTTATAAGATTACACCTTACGTTCTGCCTGTCACTAAAGATTTAGAACAGGATTTGTCCGCGTTCAGTTTGGCCTGCAGCAGCAGGCATTTTCCAGGGGCACCACGAGGAGGAACGGACTCACCCTCATTTACTGCTTAGTCTTCTTCTGCTTATAATTTTGATTTCTTCTATGCTGATTTTTAGTCTTATGCTTAATGTTCTTCTGCTTTCTGTTCTTCTGCTTTTGCTTCTTCTGCTTCTTGTTCTTCTGTCTTTTGTTCTGTATCTTGGTGGTTGTCTTCATGTTCTTTGTCCTCTTGGTCTTATTATTTAGGGTCATATTTCTGGTCTTCTTTGGTGTGGTCTTCAGGGTCGTCGTCATCAGGGTCGTCGTCATGGAGATCAATAAGGATTACCAAAGACAATTTCAAAAAGCTTGATCTTGGAAATGTAGCAGAAGGTACAAGAAGGCTGAGAAACTGGCGAGAACCAGCAGACAGTGCTGGCACCCGGATGGGTAGCAGAAGGAACAAGAGCCAATGGCACTACCGAGGACCAACTGACGGTGCTGGACCACGGTTACTAAGCAGAAGGTACCTGTGCTAAAAAGCACTACCAAGGACCAGCTGATGGTGCTGGACCTCGGATACCGAGATGGAGGCACCTAGGCCAAAGGCTGTGGCGAGAACCAGCAGACAGTGCTGGCACCCAGATGGGTAGCAGAAGGAACAAGAGCCAATGGCACTACCGAGGACCAACTGACGGTGCTGGACCACGGTTACTAAGCAAGAAGGTACCTGTGCTAAAAAGCACTACCAAGGACCAGCTGACGATGCTGGACTTCGGATACCGAGATGGAGGCACCTAGGCCAAAGGCTCTGGCGAGAACCAGCAGACAGTTCTGGAACCCGGGTGGGTAGCAGAAGGTACCCATTCAAAGCAAAGTAGCCAGGCCGCAAGCCGGCCACAGTTACCAAAACCCACAGTCCTACAGGGGGTCCATGTCCCATTGGCACTACGGATCCAGCCTTCAGTGCCAGTTCCCGCAGCCCACATAGGAGTCACCTAAACTGCAGGCACCGTAGAGTCGGCTAACCCGGCCGCAAGACGACAGGACAACGGATTGGTGGCATAGTGACCTTGACACTACCCGGAAACAGCAGGCGTGCTGGAACCAGGCTGGGCAACAGGGAGTACCCATGCCAAAGACACTGCCGAGAACCAGCTGACAGTGCTGGAACCCAGATGGGTAGCAAAAGCTACAAGAGCCAATGGCACTATCGAGGAACAGCTGACGGTGCTGGACCACGGTTACTAGGCAGGAGGTACCTGTGCTAGAAAGCACTACCAAGGACCAGCTGACGGTGCTGGACCTCGGATACCGAGATGGAGGCACCTAGGCCAAAGGCTCTGGCGAGAACCAGAAGACAGTGCTGGAACCCGGGTGGGTAGCAGAAGGTACCCATTCAAAGCAAAGTAGCCAGGCCGCAAGCTGGCCGCAGTTACCGAAACACACAGTCCTACAGGGGGTCCATGTCCCATTGGCACTACGGATCCAGCCTTCAGTGCCAGTTCCCGCAGCCCACATAGGAGTCACCTAAACTGCAGGCACCGTAGAGTCGGCTAACCCGGCCGCAAGACGACAGGACAATGGATTGGTGGCATAGTGACCTTAACACTACCCGGAAACAGCAGGCGTGCTGGAACCAGGCTGGGCAACAGGGAGTCCCCGTGCCAAAGACACTGCCGAGCACCAACTGGTGTTGTTGGAGCCCAGGGACAATCATGGTGTAGGCCGAGGCCTACTTGGTGGTAGTTTTAGATTGTTTGTAGGCTACAACAGACTGTCAACGTGCTCCAATTAGGCATCTGTCTCCACTCTGTTTCCAGGATTTCACGTGACCACCAACACCGCCAGTTTATGCGTACAGTAGCCGTCTGCCCAATCCACACGTGTTCCTGTGTTACTGGGATTCTGTAATGTCAGCAGATCCCCTGATGTGTGTCTGCCACTGTCTCCTGCTCTGTCCACATTCCCACCGCTTGCAGTGGGAAGGTGGACAGCGCAGGAGACAATGGCGGACACATATTGGGGGATCTGCTGACGTTACAGAACCCCAGTAACACAGGAACACATGTGGAATGCGTGGACGGCAACTGTGAGCAGGAACTGGCGGTGTTGGAGGTCAGGGGAAATACTAGAGACAGAGTGGAGACAGAGGCCAAATCAGAGAATGTTTAAATCTGAAGTAGTTACAATTTGGAGGCAGCAGCAGTTTGCCTTCCACACAGCAGGGGATCAGCTGACGTTACTGAACCCCACTTTCACATGAACGAGTGTGTTTTTCTGTGTGGACAGCACTTCCGAGCACCAACTAGCGTTGTTGGAACCCAGGGACAATCATGGTGCAGGCCGAGGCCTACTAGGAGCCAGGTGTAAAGCTGAGGTATTTTGACTTTGGAGGGAGCAGGACACTTTGCCCTCCACACAGCAGGGGATCAGCCGACGTTACCGACCCCCACTTTCACATGAACGAGTGTGTTTTTCTGTGTGGACAGCACTTCCGAGCACCAACTAGCATTGTTGGAGCCCAGGGAGAACCAGGGTGCAGGCCGAGGCCTACTTGGTGGCAGTTTTAGATTGTTTGTAGGCTACAACAGACTGTCAACGTGCTCCAATTAGGCATCTGTCTCCACTCTGTTTCCAGGATTTCACGTGACCACCAACACCGCCAGTTTATGCGTACAGTAGCCGTCTGCCCAATCCACACGTGTTCCTGTGTTACTGGGATTCTGTAATGCCAGCAGATCCCCTGATGTGTGTCTGCCACTGTCTCCTGCTCTGTCCACATTCCCACCGCTTGCAGTGGGAAGGTGGACAGCGCAGGAGACAGTGGCGGACACACAATGGGGGATCTGCTGACGTAACAGAACCCCAGTAACACAGGAACACGTGTGGAATGCGTGGACGGCAACTGTGAGCAGGAACTGGCGGTGTTGGAGGTCAGGGGAAATACTAGAGACAGAGTGGAGACAGAGGCCAAATCAGAAAATGTTTAAATCTGAAGTAGCTAAAATTTGGAGGCAGCAGCAGTTTGCCCTCCACACAGCAGGGGATCAGCTGACGTCACCGAACCCCACTTTCACATGAACAAGTGTGTTTTTCTGTGTGGACAGCACTTCCGAGCACCAACTGGCGTTGTCGGAGCCCAGGGAAAATGAGGTAGTAGGCCGATGCCTACTTGGAGCCAGGTGTAAATCTGAGGTTGTTTGACTGTGGAGGGAGCAGGACACTTTACCATACACACAGCAGGGGATCAGCTGACGTTACCGAACCCCACTTAAGGGGGTTTTACACTAAGCAATATCGCTAGCAATATCGCTAAAACGTCACTGGTTTTGTGACGTTATAGCGATATTGCTAGCGATATCGCTATGTGTGATACTTACCAGCGACCGGCTCCCCCGCTGTCCATCGCTGATCGCGCGATAATGTCCGGCTCCATTTCTCGTCGTCTGCTTCCTGCTGGGCTTCCTGCTGTGACGTCCAGCGACGCGTGGAGGCGGGCGGGAGGACGCAGGATCGCTGTGTGTGAATGGTAAGTATCGTGCGCTGCGTCGCTGCTGCATCGCTGTGAGATCTTTCTGTATGAAAGCTCACTAGCGATCATTTAGCGATGCACCAGCGATCCTGACCGGGTCGGATCGCTGGTTGGATCGCTGGTGCATCGCTAAATGTAAAAGGGCCTTTACACATGAGCGAGTGTTTTGTCTGTGCGGACAGCACTTCTGAGCACCAACTGGCGGTGTCGGAGCCCAGGGAAAATCAGGTAGTAGGCCGAGGCCTACTTGGAGCCAGGTGTAAATCTGAGGTTGTTTGACTGTGGAGGGAGCAGGACATTTTGCCATACACACAGCAGGGGATCAGCTGACGTTACCAAACCCCACTTACACATGAGCGAGTGTTTTGTCTGTGCGGACAGCACTTCTGAGCACCAACTGGCGGTGTCGGAGCCCAAGGAAAATCAGGTAGTAGGCCGAGGCCTACTTGGTGGCAGTTTGCGATTGTTTCTAGACTACTACTAACTGTCAACGTACTCCAATTAGGCCTCTGTCTTCACTCTGTTTCGAGTATTTCCTCTGGCTTCCAACCACGGCAGTTGCTGCTCTGAAATGCCGTCTGCACAACCCACACTTGTTCCTGTGTTACTGGGGTTCTGTAACAGCAGCTTCTCCCTAGAGGTGAGTCAGGCAATGTCTCCTGCTCTGTCCACATTTCCACTACAAGTAGTGGGAATGTAGAAAAAGCAGGAGACATTGCCGTGCTCAATTCTGGAGATGAGCAGATGTTACAGGACCCAGGTACCACAGGAACAAGTGTGGATTGTGCAGACGGCACTTGAGAGCAGAAACAGGCGGTGTTGTAGGCCGGAGGAAATACTCAAAACAGAGTGGAGACAGAGGGCAAATCAGAGAACATATTAAATCAGAGGTAGTCAGAAGTTGTAGGCAGCAGGAGAGTTTGCCGTACACACAGCAGGGGATCAGCTGACGTTACCGAACCCCACTTACACATGAGCGAGTGTTTTGTCTGTGTGGACAGCACTTCTGAGCAACAACGGGCGTTGCTGTAGCCCAGGAAATAAAGTTCAGGTCATAGAAACATGAACACAACAGGAGACCTGGATCCTGTTGCCAGCCAATTATTTATTCTGGAAGAGGACTGGCAAATTCAGGTGAGATCCAGGCCTTGTTCATTTTCACAAAAGTAAGCCGGTCAACATTATCGGCGGATAGTCGCGTGCGACGGTCTGTTACCACACCACCTGCAGCACTAAAGACACGTTCCGATAATACACTGGCAGCAGGGCAAGCCAGCACCTCCAATGCATACTGGCTAAGCTCTGGCCATGTATCCAGCTTAGAGACCCAATACTTGAACGGGGAAGAGCCGTCTGGGAGAACACTAACAGGGCACGACAAGTAGTCTGTCACCATCTGATGGAAACATTGCCTCCTGCTGACTGGAGCCGTCTGTGATGGTGTAGCCGTTTGTGGCGGTCCCACAAAACTTTTCCACATTTGGGCCATACTGGCCTTGCCTTGTCCTGCGGCACTGCCTCTGCTACCTCTTTGTGCAGAGCTTCCTCCACTGCCTCTACCCACATGGCTGCTTTGAAAAACACTACCAGCAACACTTGTGGGGGGAATGGAGATTATGATGGCCTGCACAAGTGTTTCTTGGTACTCCCGCATTTTTCGCTCCCGGTTCAACTGTGGTATGAGGCTTTGTAAGTTGTCCAGGTAGCGAGGATCTAGGAGGGTGTACACCAAATAATCAGCCGTGTGGAGAATATTGGCGATGCGGCGGTCATTTAACAAGCACTGCAGCATGAAATCAACCATGTGCTGCAGACTGCCAACTGGACCGGAAACGCTGTCCCCAGCTTGAGGCAGCATCTCTGCCTGCTCAGCATCACCCCACCCTCGCTGTACACACTGACTACTAGAGCCTTGTGTACCTCCCTCCTCTGGAGAGATGTGTTCCTCCTCCTCCATTGACTCCTCGTCATCCTCCTCACTAAGCGTCCCCTGCCTGGGCCTTTGTGTGGAAGCACGTTGCGCAGACTTGCCAGAAGCAGATGGCATTTCTGACTGCTCATCCTCGACCTCTTCAAAAACCTCCTCACTTAGTGCTTGTAAGGTTTTTTGAAGCACACAGATGAGGGGGACAGTCATGCTGATTAGTGCATCATCTGCACTGGCATCCGCGTGGAGTCATCGAAGGCACGCAAAACTTGGCAGATGTCCCTCATAGTGGCCCACTCAGTGGTGGTGAAGTGTGTCCGGCGCACAGTGCGACTTGTTTGCGCCTGATGCAGCTGGTACTCCATTACTGCTGCCTGCTGCTCACACAACCGCTCCAACATATGTAACGTTGAATTCCACCTGGTGGGGAGGTCACATATGATGCGATGTTCTGGCAGGCAGAATCGGCGTTGCAGAGATGCAATGCGCGATCTTGCCATGCTGGAACGCCGCAAGTGAGCACACTCTAGGCGAACCTTGTGCAGCAGTGCATCAAGATCCGGATAGTCCCTCAGAAAGCTCTGCACGACCAAATTGAGCACGTGTGCCAGACATGGTATGTGAGTGAGGTTGCCTAGGCCCAGAGCTGCCACTAGATTTCGGCCATTGTCACTCACTACCAAACCTGGCTGGAGATTCGCTGGCACAAACCACACATCACTCTCCTGCTTGATGGCATTCCAGAGCTCCTGTGCTGTGTGGCTCCGATTCCCCAAAGAAATTAATTTAAGGACGGCCTGTTGACGTTTGGCCACACCTGTGCTCATATCTGGCCTAACAGGCTCACGCAGTGCTGATTCCGAGGAACTAGAGTAGGAGGAGGACTCAATATGTACAGAGAGCATTCCTGCAATCCTTGGAGTTGGCAGAATACGTACAGAGCCACTCTCCAGATCTGTACCTGGCTCCACAACATTGACCCAATGGGCAGTGAGGGAAAGGTATTGTCCCTGTCCATGGCTACTGGTCCACGCATCGGTGGTCAGGTGGACCTTGCTACTGACGGCATTTAGTAGCGCATTTTTAATTTTTCCCTCCACATGCTTTTGCAGGGCAGGCACAGCTTGCCTGCTGAAATAAAAGCGGCTGGGCACATTGTATTGTGGAATTGCCAATGACATAAAGTTCCGGAAGGTGTCAGTCTCCACCAGCCTGAATGACAGCATCTCAAGGGCCAGTAGTTTGGCAATGCCGGCATTCAGAGCCAGTGCTCGTGGATGGTTTGCCGAGTATGGCCGCTTTTTCTCCCATGCCTGTGCTACCGATTGCTGGTGAGTGGCCTGGGAGTGTGCTGATGACTGCGAACGTGGTTCAGTGGGTGGAATTTCACTGGGTCTCTGGACAACAGTGGCAGTGGTTCTTCCATGGCGTTCCAGTGAGGAAGCCGAACCAGCTGTGTGTGAGCTGGAGGAAGAGGCCCCAACACGAGCTGAAGAGGTGGTAGGTGCTGCTGAAGGTTGGCCTACATCTTCAGTGTGTCTGTGTAACTCCACCTCGTGCTTGGTACGCACATGTTTCCACATATTTGTGGTATTGAGGTTGGTCACATTTTTCCCTCGTTTCACTTTCTGATGACACAGCTTGCATTTGACAAAGCAAATGTCATCTGCAACTGTGTCAAAAAAAGACCACGCACTGCAAGTCCTGGGAGCGCCCGTTTTGTGTTTTGGAAGAGGATTGCTCCTCATGGGTGCCAAAGTGGAGGCTGCAGGCAACCAAGTCTGCCCCCACCCTCTCCCTCCTCTTTTGGCCGTTCGGGGAATCTCTTCCTCAGAGCTGCTCCCACCACCTTCCTGTGGCTGACGCCATGATGGGTCAAGGACCTCATCATCTCCACTCCCCTCTTCAAGCACCGGCTGGTCCTGGGTTGTCTCGCCAGCACCGTACGCACCAGAAATTGGCAACTGAGTCTCATCATCATCTGATACATACTGAGGTGTGCTGACCATAGGCACTGGCCCACCCGCCTCTTCAGATTCAGAGGGACAAAGCAGTTGCGCATCACTGCATACTCCCTCTTCTTCACGCTGTAGAATGCTGCTTGGCTGGCCACCTCTTTCCAAGCCAACAGATTCTGAGAACAGAAGTAAAGATTGAGATGGCTCCTGTCCAGGGCTCTCAGACTGCCTGGGCAATTTGGCAGGTGGTGAAGAGACAGATGGTTGCTCTTCAGTGCTTTGGCCTTGGGAGGATGCGGAAGTCATTGAAGTGGATGCGTTAGCTGCCATCCATCCGACAACGGCTTCAATTTGTTCGTCACGCAGCAGTGGGGTACGGCGAGGTCCTACAAAGCTGCGCATGAAGGACTGTTGCCTGGTAAAAGTGGGGGATGCCGGGTCACTGGTGTCCGCAGCAGACACCGAATCCCCACGTCCTCTCCCTGCTGAATCCCCCCGTCCTCTCCCTGCTGAAACTCCACGGCCACGACCACGTGCCTTACTCCCTGCCTTCTTCATCTTGGTAGACTGATAAAGATAGGCAGAAAAGTAAAAAAGGGGTGTTCTTATTCCTGAACACCTGCTAACCAGTATAAGAAACACTAATTTGGCTAAGAGTGTGTGTACTACACTTTAATATGATCTAATGTGGCCTAGACAACTGTAAAGTGGAGTGTTTGGTGAACTTTATTTCCTTTTTTTTGGGTGGGGGGAAAGGAAAGGATGTGACCAAAGTTTGAAAGCTATAGTATCACAAACTTTTTGGAGCGATTACAATGCAGGAAGCTAACCTACAATGCAATTGATGAGGCTCCAAAAAATAGGGTGATACTAGCCTGGCTGGCCCTGAAGGGCACAAGCCAGCAAAAAGGCTCCTCTATCTAATCCTATATAGTGTTTGCAACCAACCAATGACAATGGATGTGGTTGGAAGCACAGTAATATAGGAGCAAAAATCTGGCTAAATTAGCTGCAAAAAAAGGACTATGTATGAGGCAGTGATGCACGCTGAGCGGACTACAGCTAGCGGTGGCTGTAGAACACACTGCAACGTGAGCTGCACTCACACACAGAGAGACCTATCAGACAGCCAAAAACAGTGCAGAGAAATGGGCTATAGCACTGAAAGGCTGCTGAAAGGCTCCACTGTCCACTCCTTTAGTGTTTGCAACCAACGTATATGGATACGTATGGAAGCACACTATACAGGAGAAAAAAAAAGCAGCAATAAAAGAAAAATGTGTATGAGGCAGAGACACACGCTGGCCGGCCTTCAAGCAGACGTGCCTGCAGGACACACTACACAGCGTGGGTCTGCACTCACACAGCCCTTGCAGACAGCTGTGAAAACAGCGCTGCTAGGGAAAAGCAAGCTACAGTGGTGGTTTATGTAGCCTGGGTTAAGCACTATATGTTTTGTGGAATCGCTATTTCTAACTGTCCCTCACAGTCTTCAACAGCAGCCTGTCCCTAACTGAATTCACAGCAGAGTGACCAGAAATGGCGGCTGCAGCGCTTTTTATAGTGCATCATGACATCATTTCAGCAGCCAATCACAGCCATGCCAGTAGTTAACATGCCTACATGCCTAACAGGATATGCCCACACTTCTGAGGATCCCCATTGGCTGAATCAAATCGAGCGGGCTCCTAGCATTATGGGAACTTCCGATTCCGGTATTTGATATGAAAAAGTATCGGAACTAAGTATCAGAATTCCGATACAGCTAATATCGGCCGATACCCGATACTTGCGGTATCGGAATGCTCAACACTACTCATATGTGGTCATAAACCACTGTTTGTGCGCACGGCAGGGCCCGGAAGGGAAGGAGCGCCATTTGACTTTTTGAATGGAAAATATGCTGGAAAATTTAACTGTTGCCTTGTCGGGTTTGGAGAGCCCCTGTGTGCCTAAATATTGGAGCACCCCATTTTGGAAACTAGACACCCCAAAGAACTTATCTAGATGCATAGTGAGCACTTTGAACACCCAGGTGCTTCACAAATTGATCTATAAAAACGGACAAGTACTTTTTTTTTAACAAAAATTTTCTTTTACCCTCAATTTTTTCATTTTCACAAGGGCAACAGGATAAAATTGTATCCCAAAATTTGAGTAATTATTCCTGAGTACACTGATACCTCATATGTGGTTATAAACCATTGCTTGGGTGTATGGCAGGGCCCGGAAGGTATGGAGCGCCATTTGACTTTTTGAATGGAAAATACAGTATGTCAGGATGGTGTGTGTGGTGTAATGTATGTCAGGTTGCTGTGTGGTGTAGTGTACATCAGGTTGGTGTGTGTGGTGTAGTATACACCACACACATGCGAACCTGACGTACACTATGCCACACACCCGAACCTGACACACTACACCACACACACCAACCTGACACACTATGTGTTGTTAATTCACTTTCTGGTCTACCTCTGGTTGCTGGTGAGGGTGGTGGAGCTGGTTGTATTGACAGAGGAATCATGAGTTCTTCTTCCAGGCTCACTCTGGTGGTTGCAGGAGGTAATGAAGCTGATCTAATTAACAGAGACCTGCCACCTGATAATGAGGATGACGATTGGACATCTGGAGCCTCTGACTGGATTTAAGACAGCCGACTCCCTCTATCCCAGCTGGTGATTTTTCCTGCTTCCTGAGGTCTTAGTTTCCAGTTTAGTCCCTGCATTCTCAAGCTAAGTGTTCTTGCTATTGTTCACTGTTGTGAGTTCATTTTCCCCTTCGTCACTGAGGTCTGGTGAACTCCCTATTCTGGTAAAGGAAGGTAATGAGCCTGATTATCAGGCACCTGAGCCTAATGAGGATGACTGGCTGAGTGGAGTCATGGACTGGATATAAGGCTGCCGACGCCCTTCTGCCCTGCGGGTGATTTCTCTGTGGACTTCTAGGACACCAGTCTGATTCCTGCTCCTCTAAAGCTAAGTTTTCTGTTTTGCCTGTTAGCATTTTTGTTTTGTTTTTTGTTTTCCTTGCTTTTCTGTATTCTGCCATTCCCTGCTTGGGTGAGCTGAATCTCCTTTTGCCTGTAGCTCTGTCTTCAGAATATTACTGAGTACTGACATAGCTTTTTTGAAGCCTAGCGTCTTCAGGGCCTTTTTCACTGTCAGTCTGTTGGCTCTTATTTTCATAGGGTTTTTCACGGATTGCAGACAGCAGCCTTCCTGTCCTTTTCTATCTAGTTAGCTTGGGCCCCGTCTTTGCTCAGTCTATCTTTCTGTCTTTGTTAGTATTTTCATCTTGCTTCACCGTCATTATATGTTGGGGGCTGCCTATTGCTTTGGGGTCTGCTCTGGGTCAGTTTAGATTTCCCCTTTCTTTCTTTAGGCCTATTTAATTCTCCAGCTGTGATCGAGGGGTCTAGGGCATCGTAGGAACCCCCCACGGCTACTGCTAGTTGTGTTGATAGGTTCAGGGGTCTGCAATCCGATAGCTGCCAACTTCTCTGGTTTTCTGGACTTAGCTAGCATTTCTGTTTTTGCCTCCTACAGTGACTCAATCATAACAGTTCACATTTGATTTGGTTTTGTCTATTCAGTTTTGTTTGGTCAGCCAGCCCCGGCTGGGGCTGTGCTGAATTTCCATCCTTATGTTACTGTTTGTGCCAGTTTGCTTTTTGTCCCTTATTAGATTGGCCTCTACTTTCTCATCTTCAGAATATGCCAGAGTGCTGATATAGTGGGTGAAGTCTAGTGACTTCAGGGTTTTTTGCTATCAGAAGTGTTGGACTTTTTTTGCAGGGTTTTTTGGCATGATTGCAGACAGTATCTTTCCTTTCCTGTCCTTTCTAGTTAGTGTGGGCCCCATCATTTGCTCAGCCTATTTTCCTACCTGTGTTTGTGTTTTCATCTTGTCTCACCGACAATATATGTTTGGGGGCTATCTATTCCTTTGGGGCCTGCTCTGTGGCAGTTTAGATTTCCCCTTTTCTTGCTTTAGGCTTATTTAGTCCTCCGGCTGTGTCGAGGCGTCTAGAATCATCGTAGGTATGCTCCACGGCTACTGCTAGTTGTGTGGATAGGATCAGGGGTCTGCAATCCGCTTAGTTACCAAACTCTCTGGTTTTCTGTGGCTTAGCTTGGTCTTGTTTTTCCCCTCGGTGACCCAATCATAACAGTATGTCAGGTTGGTGTGTAGTGTGGTGTGGTGTAGTGTAGTGCACGTCAGGTTGGTGTGTGTGGTATAATATACACCACACACACACGCCAACCTGACGTACACTACACCACACACACCAGCCTGATGTACACTATGTCACACACACCAAACTGACACACTACGTCAGGTTGGTGTGTGTGGTGTAGTGTATGTCAGGTTGGTGAGTGGTGTGGTGTAGTGTAGTGTACATCAGGTTGGTGTGTGTGGTGTAGTATACACAACGCACATCAACCTGACATACACTATGCCACACACACCAACCTGACACACTATGTCAGGTTGGTGTGTGTGGTGTAGTGTACGTCAGGTTGGTGTGGTGTTGTATACGCCACACACACCAACCTGATGTACACTACGCCACACACATCAACCTGACACACTATGTCAGGTTGGTGTGTGTTGTGGTGTAGTGTAGTGTATGTCAGGTTGGTGTGTGTGGTGTAGTTTACACAAAACACATCAGCCTGACATACACTATGCCACACAGACCAACCTGACACACTATATCAGGTTGGTGTGTGTGGTGTAGTGTATGTCAGTTTGGTGTGTGTGGTGTTGTATACACCACACACAC
Organism: Dendrobates tinctorius; assembly: GCF_039654945.1. Taxonomy (NCBI): domain Eukaryota; kingdom Metazoa; phylum Chordata; class Amphibia; order Anura; family Dendrobatidae; genus Dendrobates; species Dendrobates tinctorius. The sequence continues at coordinate 92,386,877 of NW_027361687.1, read as the reverse complement.
CAACCTGACGTACACTACGCCACACACACCAACCTGACGTACACTATGCCACACACATCAACCTGACACACTACATCAGGTTGGTGTGTGTAGTGTAGTGTACATCAGGTTGGTGTGTGGTGTGGTGTAGTGTAGTGTAAGTCAGGTTGGTGTGTGTGATGTAGTATACCCCACACACACACCAACCTGACGTACACTACACCACACACACCAACCTGACGTACACTACACCACACACATCAACCTGACACACAACGTCAGGTTGGTGTGTGTGGTGTAGTGCATATCAGGTTGGTGTGTGGTGTGGTGTAGTGCAGTGTACGTCAGGTTGGTGTGTGTGTGGGGTATACTACACCACACACACCAACCTAACGTACACTACGCCACACACACCAACCTGACACACTAAGTCAGGTTGGTGTGTGTGTGGTGTGGTGTAGTGCAGGGTTCCCCAACTCCAGTCCTCAAAGCCCACCAACAGATCATGTTTTCAGGATTTCCTTTGTATTGCACAGGTGAAGCAATTATCACCTGAGCAATACTAAGGAAATCCTGAAAACATGATCTGTTGGTGGGCCTTGAGGACTGGAGTTGGGGAACCCTGGTGTAGTGTATGTCAGGTTGGTGTGTGGTGTAGTGTATGTCAGGATGGTATAGTATACACCACACACACGCACCAACCTGACATACACTATACCACACCACACACCAACCTGACTGTTACACCCGGTCCCCGTCCTGGCACTGGGCCCAGGTCTGTCGCTGTTACACCTGGCCCTGCATCCAGGCCTGCCGCTGCTTTCCGTTCTGGGCACTCACCTCGAGCCTCTCAGGCTGCTGCTCAGCATTCTGTCCTCCCTCCTACCTTCTCCTCCTGGTGTCCTGTGAGGAGATCTGTAGCTAAGACTATTAGGGCATGCCCGCCCGCTCTCTTGTCTTCTTAAAGGGGTGGCGCACATTATTAAAAAAATACAATTAACCAATGGCAGCTCACTGGCTGCTATTTCTGGCCTCTCCTCCATAGGGAGAGCTCCGGAGCAACGAGTATCTATGATTGCTACATCCGGTTCTCTTGCTAACCTGTCTGCGCTGCATCTGCAGTCTCTGTGCATTGTCTAATGCTCTCTGTTTCCACAGCATATCAGTATCCTGTGTTACCTGGTTATATCAGCAACCATCTGGGACTAAGCCATCCCGTTCTGCCTACAGCCATCCGAGTCCAAGGACTGTGTGAAAGTCACTGGAACCGACTCCTTATCAACTAACCGGATCCAGGACCCAGGGCATTACGGACTCTGCTGTAACTTTTGTTATCCCTTTTGGTCCCGCTGGAACAGCTGCCACATGTTCGGGGTCTAACTGGAGGTGGCACCTGTATCCTCTGGGTATTCCATTCTGGCCCTGCATGAGGGGCTTTACTACGGGTGCCCAGGGCTCACTAGTCACCCCCCCTTCGGAGCCCCCCGGACCGTGGTCCCGAGGTTCCACGTAAAAAATAAAAACGAATGTGAACTTTACCATCTCTGCCTCCATTTCTATTCGTTACACTGACGTACACTACGCCACACACACCAACCTGACACAGTACATCAGGTTGGAGTGTGTGGTGTATTGTATGTCAGGTTGGTGTGTGGTGTAATCAGGTTGGTGGGTGTGGTGTATTGTATGTCAGGTTGGTGTGTGGTGTAGTGTACGTCAGGTTGGTGAGTGTGGTGTTGTGTATGTCAGGCTGGTGTGGGTGAGTTCTGTAGGGGAATGTTAGGATGTTTTCAGTCCACGGACATGTGATGAATCCTGAAGCATTCATTCAAACACAGTCCAGGTTTGCCAGGACACTTTTCACATTGGAAACGAGTTTCCCTTCTTTTATAGCATACCCGGCACCTTTTTTTTTTTTTCTCTCTCCTCACGTGCCCTGGTACCAGATGGGAAACTTGAGTTCCAGGGGTGCTGGGGCCTGCTCCTTCCTCGTTTCCAAACATCAGGGCCTTTATCACCGTCTCCTGGAACTGAAGGAAGGTGTTGTTGGTCTGGCCTGCACATCGTGATAGCACGTATGCATTATACAGTGCCATTTGTACGATGTGCACAGCCAGTTATTTTACCACACCTTCACCTTCTGCATGGCAATATAGGGCTGGAGGACTTGATCACAAAGATCAACTCCCTCCATGTGTTTGTTGTACCCCAAGGCACAGTCTGGTTTGTGGACCTGTGCTGGGGTACCTCGAAAGGTGGTGGCCCTGGTGCTGGGACCATGGATTGTTGTAAAAAAAAAAAGACTTCTCTTTTGTCTTGAACTTGACCACAAGCATGTTGCCTCTACATTGGGCTCGGCTCTCACCCTTTAGGAGAGGCTGCTCAATTAGTGGAAAAGGGAGACCCCTCTCGTTTCTGCGCATGGTACCGCAAGCGATGGTAGCTCTGGCAGAGAGGGATTGAAATAATGCAATGCTTGTATAAAAGTTATCAATATACAGATGGTAACCTTTATCAAGCATGGGTGGACCAAATCCCACACTATTTTCCCACTCATTCCCAGAGCAGGTGGACATTCTGGGGGCTGGATCCTACTGCCTTTGCCTTGGTAAACTCTAAAGCTGAGAGTGTACCCTGAGGTACTCTCACACAGCTTATAGAGTTTTATCACATACCTCGCCCTTTTGATGGGCAGGTACTGACGGAACTGAAGCCTCCCTTTGAAGTGGATGAGGGATTCAACCATACAAATTTCCCTTTGGGGAAAGTACACTTCAACAAATTTGTTGCTGAAGTGTTCGATGACCGGCAAAATTTTGAACCGTCTATCAAAATTCGGGTCATCGCGGGGAAGGCTGTCAATATTGTCCCTAAAGTGGAGAAACTTATGAATCGCCTCAAAACGTTTGCGAATCATAACCATGCCAAATACTGGAGTTTGATATAAAATATCGGTACTCCAGTATTGGCGAATTTCTGATTTCTTCACAATCCCCATGTGAAGGACCAGTCCCCAATATTTCATCATTTTTACAGAGTCAATGAGACTCCAAGCAGAAAATGATGAATTTTGGTTTTGGGCAAAAAATTGCTGGGCGTACAAGTTTGCTTCTTCCACCATGAGACTGATGATTGACTCCGAGAAATAGACTTTGAAAAAGTCTATTGCCCTGAAGTTGGCAGTCTCAAACTGGATTCCTGATTGGGGAATGAAATCTGGAATTCGTGGAGCAGGGATGGGGTCCAGGAGGGGGCACTAGTGCTAGGTAGGGTGTTACTAGCACTAGGTTGGGGGTTAATCACACTTGGATGTGGGTCTTCTCCTCCTGCCTCCGGCTCTTCCTCCCTGGGCTCTGGACGATTTTTTGTCCTGCGATATCTTGGTGGTGGTAAGTCTGTGTCGCTGGAGGAGGAAGAGTGTAAGGAATAGAGAAAGGTGGGGTCCTCTCCCTCACTATCAGTTTCGGAGGCAATAATGTCATATGCCCACTCAAGTGAGTACACCCTTTGTGACTGGGATGTGTGGTGTGTGTGTGTAAAAAAAGCTTTATTATAGTGTGCGTGTTGTATGTGCGAGTGTTTGGTGAAACTTTTTACTGCAGGAGGGGGCTGTCAGGCTCACGGGGGGCAGGAGGGGACTGTCAAGCATGCGAGGGCAGGAGGGGGCTGTCAGGTGCATGGGGGGGCAGGAGGGGCTGTCAGGCGTGCGGGGGCAGTAGCGGGCTGAGGAGGTGCAGCAGCAGAGTGGTGATCAAGGGGCAGGGGGTGATCAGGGGGTGATCACCGGGGGCAGAAAGGGGCTGTCAGGCGTAGGTAGGCAGGAGGAGGCTGAGGAGATGGAAGTGGAGATGGAACCAGAAGCAGAAGGGTGATCAGGGGGTGATCTTGGGGGCAGGGGGTGATCAGGGGTGATCACTGGGGCTGGGGGATGATCACCAGGGGCAGAAAGGGGCTGTCAGACACAGGGGGGCAGAAGGGGGCTGAGGAGATGGCGGTGAAGATGGAACCAGCAGCAGCAGGGGGTGATCAGGGGGTAATCATCGGGGGCAGTAGGGGGCTGTCAGGTGCAGGGGAGAAGGAGGGGGCTGAAGAGATGGAAGTGGAGATGGAACCAGTGACAGCAGCAGCAAGGGCGTGATCAGGGGGTGGTCAGGGCGTGATCACTGGGGCTGGGGGATGATCACCGGGGGACAGAAAGGGGCTATCAGGCACAGGGGGACAGGAGGCGGCTGAGGAGATGGAGGTGGATATGAAAACAGCAGCAGCAGCAGAGGGGTGATCAGGGGGGCAGGGGGTGATCAGGGGGCAGGGGGTGATCAGGGAGGCATGAGGTGATCACCGGGGACAGAAGAGGGCCGTCAGGCGCAGAGCGTGCAGGAGGGGGCTGAGGAGATGTAGGTGGAGATGGAACCAATGGCAGCAGCAGCAGGGGGGGTGATCAGGGGGGCACATCAGGGGGCAGAGGGGGATCAGGGGGGCAGGGGGTGATCCCCAAAGGCAGGGGGTGATCACCAGGAACAGAAGGGGGCTGTCAGGCACGGGGGGGCAGGAGGCGGCTGAGGAGATGGAGGTGGATATGAAAACAGCGACCGCAGCAGCAGGGGTTGATCAGAGGGGCAGGGGGTGATCAGGAGGGCAGGGGGTGATCAGGGGGCAGGGGGTGACCGGGGTGATCACTGGGGCTGAGGGGTAATCACGGGGGGCAGGAGGGGTCTGTCACACAGGAGGCAGGAGGGGGCTGAGGAGCCAGTAGCAGCAGGGTGGAATGATCAGGGGTGCAGGGGATGATCAGGGTGGCAGAGGAGAGTACGCGGAGGTGGAGGGGCTGGAATCAGGCGGTGGGGAAAAGAGGGGAGTACCGTTTGTCAGTGGCAGCGGCGACGACGATCACAGGTCAGGGCAGCAGTCCGGCACCTCGCTCCTCAGCTTCCACAGATGGGATGAAGCTGAAGAGTGAGGCAGCCATCATTTTACTCTGCCCCTCCACATCTGATTGAAGGGCTAGTGTCACATGGACGCTAGCTCCAATCAGATCTGGGGGGTGACAAAAAGGTCACCAGGCGTGATCGTAGTCCGGGGGGAAAAGCCACCCCCCGGGGTCAAGTCTAGGTCCCCCTGTAACTGCGGGTCAGGTGACCTTTCATTGAACCAGGTCACCCGATACGCAGGAGCGCGATCTTCTCATGATGCCACATAGGTGTCACAGGTCGAATTGGCACCGACCTTCATGATCCCAATGTGGGGTCAAAGGTCGGGAAGGGGATAAAAAGGAGTGAGTCTCCTAGACTTGTAATGCCCATATGGATCGCCCGCCAGGGCAGTGGGGTTACTCGGTATCGGGCCAGTGTCTCAGAGGGATATGTCACGGTGGCAGTGACCCGGTCCGTGGCCATGCAAAAGGGGTGAAATGTAGCTGAATAAAGTTTATAGGTGGATGATACGTGATGCCACCTGTGATGCTCGCCAATGAAGGGGTTAAGCCAACGCTGCAGGCAGATCCTCTGGGACAGATGTATAAGGCAGCAAGATGTAAGACCTTCCCACAGGTAGAGCTGTAGTCCCAGGACAGTAGTAATAGGTGTTGAGGAAGAGGGTGCAGTGTTAGGCACAAAGATGTAGCAGTGCTGAAGGTGTTGCAGGAAGAAGGCAATGACACAACAGAGTGCAGTTTCATTTACCTTTACTGTGCTTTGTGAGTGCAGTCCAGGATCCAGATTACAGATGGAACAGAAGTTGATCAGCCTGGGAGCAACTTAGGAATCTCTCTATGCAGATGGGTTGTGTAGTCTCCTTTGTAGCGCTTATCTGAGGCACTTGCAGTACTGAGTTACACTGAAGTTCCCCTTGCTTGCTCTCTTTAGAACTCCCCTCGTATGGCAGACAGCCGTAGCCTCATTTTTCTGGCTCACACAAGTTGATGCTGTGCCTCCGAGTCTTAGCCCTCCGTCAGGCGCAATATAGATTCTCCTCAGTTCATGCGCAATGTGCCTGACAAGCACAGGTCAGAAAACCACCTATAGTAGCTACATATTTCAATTTCAGGACTATAGAAGTAGTCAGTGACCTTCATAGGAATGTATTAAAAGAGATTACACCAAATCAGATGCAAAAAAAAACATTTATTAACCATAAACTTATTAAAACTAAAAGTACCACTTTTCGGTAGTACCGCCAAATAGGCTCCAGTTATCTTTACTTAACTATTGCTTAAATATAAAATTATGGAAAAAAACTTAAAGGATATTGCACTTAGATGTTACTTAATTATTTTCTACTCATCTTCAGTGGCTTCAATTGCAGCAGAAGCAGCACAGGTACACTTAGAAAAGCAAGGCTGGCAGACGAAAGTTGCATGGGAAAGGCAGATTGATTCTTTACATATTTTGCAGTCATATTTAGAAAGCCTTCTGAAACCAGATACAAATGAGCAGGTAGTACAACTGCGTCTTTTAGAAGGTGGTAGAGTCGGTGTTTGTTCTGGAACGTCCTTGGGACGATATCTCTTCAACCGGTGTTGCAGGGCAAGGGGCATTCCAACCGTCTTTGTACTTCTTAGGCTTAGTTCTCCACTCACCAGTTCATTAGCCAATTGTTTTAGGTACATTCTTCTGCGCATTTGTTTAAGTTCATTACCAAGGTAAATTACTTGTGAGTTGATGCCACCCACATTCAGCATTGTAAAGAAGATTACCATCGGCCAGCGTTTGGTATTTCGACTTACATTGAAATTGCCACACATTTGGTCAGCAGTGTCAACGCCGCTTTTGGTCAAATTATAAAAAGTTATGATTTCTGGTTTCCTTAGCTCCCCAGACTCTGGATCAATGGTGTAATCATTATGTAATGAAGAGACCAAAATCACATTTTTCCTCTCGCGTGGGCTGTAAGAAACTAAAATCTTTCCATTACTGAACCCAAACATAGTGCTATACTGTTGTTTGCCTTTTGTATATAGAAAATCTGGTGGCAACTGCCTTTTGTTTTTTCTAACAGTTCCCACATATGACAGCTTTTTCGTTTTTAAAAAATCATTCAGATCAAAGTCAGTAAACCAGTTGTCAGCAGTGATATTTCGACCAGATCCAAACATTGGCTCAGCAATTCTCTTTACCACATCACTAGGCTTGTTGCTCACATTGAAAGGACCTGGTGGCTGTCTTCCACAATAAACTTCCATGTTCATAGTGTACATCATCCTTGCATCAACCATGGCAAAAATTTTAATTCCATATTTGTTTGGCTTTGATGGTATATATTGCCGAAAACCACATCTTCCACGGAAACCTGGAAGCATCTCATCAATAGTGAGGTTTTGCCCCGGGCAATAGCTTTTTTGACAATAAATTTCATAATAAATTGTTGAAATATGTCCCGAATTGGTGCAAGCCGGTCATAACCTTTTCGTTCTGTCCGGGTACTTCGATCATCGAAACGGAGGCAACGGATCAGGACTTTGAATCGTTTCAGATTCATCACAAGGCTGAATTTTTCGATGCCATCACCGTCTGTCCCCCACAGCTCCTCCAAACTTTGCCTATTTGCTCTGAAAGCACCAGCTAGGTATAACAAGCCAATAAATGCCTTGAGTTCAATCACATCAGTGTTTTTGATGTCCCTCTCTCTGGAGAATTGCTCTTTGATTGTGTCAATATACTGGTTAGTGAACCGAACAATAGTTTCCAACATGCTATCTGTAATTAGATTACTCCAACATTCCACTGCAGTTTTAGCTTTTCTAGCACTTCCAATAACTCCAGGAAGGTGTGTAATAATATTGTGGGATTCTCTGCGCTGTTTGTTCTTGGGTGCCTTTTTGTTCCACTTTGTATTTTTATCTTTGCCCAAATAATAAGCTAGATCTGTGTCTGTTTCCTCTGTATCAGTGTCATCACCATCCTGCTCTGTTCCAGAATCAGTGTTACATTCTGCTACCTCATCTTCAGATGAAATGTCACTAGATTCCTCTAAATCCTCAGTTACTGCTGGTTCTTCCTCATCATCTTCTAACAAAAAAATCTTCATTTCTTCTAAATGAAGGGGTTTAGATGAATCATACTGTTTTCTGGCCATTGCAGCAGAAAATCTGAAGCAAGAGAGAAAGAGTATGTGTTAGGGCGCAATGTGCCTTAGAAGCCACCCTCCTTTTGTCTAAGAAAACAGTACTTATGTACACTAACTTAGCATTAATCCTTCATAAAACAAGCTAAATACACAATCGTGATGAATAAAAAAAGAAAATACTAACCTTTCAATTTGTGTTGAAATCAGGCGCAATGTGCCTGAGAAGCCAAAGTGTTGATATCTGCTCACTAGAAGGTCTGCTGAGTCACTGTGATATCAGGTTTCACAGAGCCTGTAGAGTCAGGAGATAACTAGGAGGGGTGGGGTTTTCTGATAAGTGGGCAAGGAGAGAGAAGTGAAACTAATTACTGTGTGCCTGTCAGATCTATTGCGCCTGACGGAGGGTTAGTTGGGAACAGAGCATTTACAGCCTCTCGTTCCTCCGGTTTCTGCTGCAGGACCATCAGCATCCATACACCCTCGGATACCAGACTCTGGACCATGCGCTACAGCTAGAAGTGAGCCTGAATTCTGCTCAATCCTCCAGCTCCTCTCTCCACACAAACTCCACTAACTTCCCTTTCCTGGCCGCAGAGAGCAGCTCCTCCCCGAGTTTGGTTCAGAGCTCCCTCTGCTGGCCTGGAGTGGGAACTGTACTGTGTGCTGGATTTACCTGACAGAGAGATACTTCATTGCTTCCAAGCATGACATCACCCTCTCTAGGAGGAAGGTAATGCCACTGTGGCGACCATACTCCTGGGGGCACCACACATACACTAAGTGTATTGGCTGGCAAACATGTTCCCCTGTGGGGTACACCTCAACCCTTTCCATAACAAGTATGTTAAGCCCAGCAAAACCACCCACCCTTGTTTGTGTGATGACTCTGAGCTGACCTAGTGAGGACCACTCCCTATACAGGGAGTGTCAGGGGCAGGCCCAGGGGAATAAAGTACCACGACTGCTGGAACCAGGTGGCCGGCTCGAAAGAGGCATGAGATACGGTGTTTAGCAGGGTGAAGACGGGGGCACGCAGGGTACAGGAATATGTAAAGCGTGTACTCGTGGCACGCTGGGTACAGAAGTACGTCGAGCGTGTGCACGGGGTCACGCAGGGTACAGGATGGTGCAGGACGCTTACTGTGAAGCACGCCTGGGTACAGGATGTTGCAGGACGTGTACTGTGAAGCACGCCTAGTTACAAGACAGAGCAGAGCGCATGCTGGGAAGCACGTCTTGGTACAAGACAGAGCAGAGCGCGCGCTGGAAAGCATGTCTTGGTACAAGACAGAGCAGAGCGCATGCTGAGAAGCACGTCTGGGTACAAGACAGAGCAGAGCGCGTGCTGGGAAGCACGCCATAGTACAAGGTAGTGGACCTGAGTACAGTGAGACACCATGCAGGCACCAAGAAGGCCTAGCAAGGAAGCAAAAGCGATAATCAGGCACCGCCTACAGGATGATTAGGCGGGAAGACATGTGATTTTGGTCAGTAAGGAGATGATGTCAGGTACACATAGGTAGATGTGCGTGTCATTGGTGTAGTGATCAGATTGCAAACCGTGGCATTACATCAGCTGTCCCAGGCTGAAGGTGTAGATGGAGAAGAGTAGGGGTCCTAGAACTGAGCCTTGGGGAACACCAAAAGACAAGTGTCAAGGTGAGGAGGTAGTATGGAGAGGGAGACAATGAATGTCCCCATAACAGTCTTGTTGGTTTTTAAAGACTCAGCTGATAACCCCAAAAAGACCATTTGCACCAGCGGCCATGCCCTCATCAGCAGAGGTAGCAAAACTACCAGCCTCACCAACATGATCCAGGCACATGGCAGCAAAGCACACGACTTTGTTGATTGAACACCGGGCTTCGTGAACAGTGTCTGCGCGTGATAACTTTGTTTCTTCTGCTGTTGTGCGTGCAAGCCAATCCCCTGTCCATGGTGCATGCAAAGATGCCTCCTGCCCTGCATCTGTAGTTGCACAAAAACTCAACTAGCACCATTAACAAGCACGTCCATGTCCTTGTCCCAACGCAGCGTCCAGTTGTCTATACCCGATTCCTTGGAACGCAAGCGGAAATACGCAGCCAACGCCAGAGTACTAAATTCACACATTTCTCATCTGCTTGCGCTTGAAATGTCCATTTTAGGCTCATCGAAGACAGAAGCTTTCCGTAACCTGATAGCGGTGAACATAACTAGGTACTCGGTCTACACCCACAACTCTTTCTACCGGTCTGCCATCACGGCATTACACAAGCAAGCACGTATCCCACAACATTACCAGGGCCCTCACCAATGCTGGTACAGGGAAAGTGCACCTAACCATAGACACATGGACAAATGCTTGTGGGCGGTGACGGTACATCTTGCTGACGGCACACTGTGTTTGCGTAGAAAAAGTCACGACACAATCAGACATTGGGAGACCATGTCACAGATGTATGGAGGAGACAGTTTGGGGAAGGCTTTGTATGTCATATTGAGGGTTTTGAACTGTAGCCTATGGCCAATAGGAAGGCAATGAAGGACATGGAAGAGAGTAGAGGCTGTGGAATAATGGAGGGACAGTTTGATTACTCTAGTAGCAGAGGTTTGGATAGATTTGAGTGGTGCAACAGTGATAAATAGGAGGGTACAGAGTATAAGGTTGCAATACTCGAGGCAGGAGATCATGAGGGTGTGCGCAAACATTTTTTAAGTTTCTTGTAATGTACGGTTCCAGGAAATGTTTTTGAGTTGTAATGGACAGGAGGATGCAAGGGCTTTGATATGTAGTTTGAAAGAGAGGGCAGAGTCGAGGATCACCCCGAGGCCATGAACATATGGGAATATTTGTCCTGGTGTGCCCTCCCACCATTACACAGGCACATGTCCCACAACTATTGTTGAGCATTCCGATACCGCAAGTATCGGGTATCGGCCGATATTCACTGTATCAGAATTCCGATACCGAGTACCGATATACCGATATTTTTTCAATATCGGATACCGGAATCGGAAGTCCCCATAATGCAATGAGCCACTGTTGTGGCTGTGATTGGCTGCTGAAATGATGTCATCATGATGCGCGGTCTGTGCGCATCATGATGCGCGGTCTGTGCCAACTGCGGGGGGTCTGTGCCGACTGTCGGGGGTCTGTACGGGCCTCTTGGGGGTCTGTACAGGCCTGTCGGGGGCCTGTGCCGGCTGCCGGTGGTCTGTACGGGCCTCTCGGGGGCCTGTGCCGGCTGCCGGTGGTCTGTACGGGCCTCTCGGGGGCCTGTGCCTTCTGCTGGTGGTCTTACGGGCCTCTCGGGGGTCTGAACAGGCCTGTCAGGGGCCTGTGCTGGCTGCCGGTGGTCTGTACGGGCCTCTCGGAGGCCTGTGCCGGATGCCGGGGGCCTGTGCCGGCTGCCGGTGGTCTGTACGGGCCTCTCGGGGGCCTGTGCCGGTTGCCGGTGGTCTGTACGGGCCCTCGGGGGTCTGAACAGGCCTGTCAGGGGCCTGTGCTGGCTGCCGGTGGTCTGTACGGGCCTCTCGGAGGCCTGTGCCGGATGCCGGGGGCCTGTGCCGGCTGTCGGTGGTCTGTACGGGCCTCTCGGGGGCCTGTGCCGGCTGTCGGTGGTCTGTGCCGGCTGCCGGTGGTCTGTACGGGCCTCTTGGGGGCCTGTGCCAGCTGCTGGTGGTCTATGCGAGCCTGCCGAGGGTCTTGTGTGTGGGCAGGCATCGTCCGATGGGACTACAAGTCCCATCGGGTGATGCCTGCTACAATGACAGTGATTGACACATTAGCCAATGATGGGACAGTAGTAGTCCCATGATCCGGCTAATGTGTTGAATGTAAAAAAAAAAAAAAACATACTACATACATACTACATATATACTACATTCATACAACATACATACATACTACATACATACTTCATATATACTACATTCATACAACATACATACATGCTACATATATACTACATTCATACAACATACATACTACATACATGCTACATATATACTACATTCATACAACATACATACATCCTATATACATGCTACATATATTCTACATTCATACAACATACTTACATACTACATATATACTACATTCATACAACATACATACATACTACATATATACTACATTCATACAACATACATACATACTACATACATGCTACATATATACTACATTCATACATCATACATACATACTACATACTTGCTACATATATACTACATTCATACAACATACATACATACATACTACATAATACATATATAATACATATATACTACATTCATACAACATTCATACTACATACATGCTACATATATACTACATTCATACTACATACATACTACATGCTACATACATGCTTCATATCTACTACATTCGTACAACATACATACATACTACATACATACTACATGTATACTACATTCATACAACATACATACATGCTTCATATATACTACATTCATACAACATACATACATAGTACATACTACATGCATACAACATGCTACATACAATACATTCATACAATACATACATAGACATACAGTACATATAACATAGAGTACATACTCACCATCACTTGTCACTTTGATCCCCGAAGCCAGTGACATCTATGAAAAAATATGAAAATAACAAACAAGCCATATACTCCCTGATCCACAGAAATCCACGCGTGTCCCATGCCGATTTCCCGTGGAGAACAGCAGCATCAGCTGATGCGACCGCTCTCTAGGGGCTTCAATAATCCAATGACGGGAGGTAGGTATCCTTCCGCACTGTGTTCCTCCGCCACTGTAAAAAAAATAGTCCCTAGTCTCACTTTTGGCATTGCTGTGTGAGAAAGTTCCCACACAGCTTTTGCCATAAAGTGAGACCAGGGACTATTTTTTTTACAGTGGCGGAGGAATGCAGTGCGGAAGGATACCTACCTCCCGTCACTGGATTCCTGGAGCCCCGTAGAGAGTGGTCACATCAGCTGATGCTGCTGTTCTCCACGGGAGATCGGCGTGGGACACACGTGGATTTCTGCGGATCAGGGAGTATATTGTTTGTTTGTTATTTTTCCACAGATGACACTGGCTTCGGGGATCAAAGTGACAATTGATGGTGAGTATGTACTCTATGATATATGTACTGTATGTCTATGTATGTATTGTATGAATGTATGAATGTATTGTATGCAGTATGTATGTAATATGTACGCAGTATGTAGTATGTATGTATGTTGCATGTCTGTAGCATGTTGTATGTATGTATGTAGTATGTATGTACTATGTATGTATGTTGTATGAATGTAGTATGTATGTAGCATGTATGTAGTATGTAGTATGCATGTATGAATGTAGTATACATGTAGTATGTATGTAGTATTTATGTATGTTGTATGAATGTAGTATATATGTAGCATGTATGTAGTATATATGTATGTTGTTTGAATGTAGTATATATGTAGCATGTATGTAGTATGTATGTATGTTGTATGAATGTAGCATATATGTAGCATGTATGTAGTATGTATGTATGTTGTATGAATGTAGTATATGTGTAGTATGTATGTATGCTGTATGAATGTAGTATATATGTAGTATGTATGTATGTTGTATGAATGTAGTATGTATGTATATTGTATGAATGTAGTATGTATGAATGTAGCATGTATGTATGTATGTATGTTGTATGAATGTAGTATATATGTAGTATGTATGTAGTATATATGTATGTTGTATGAATGCAGTATATATGTAGCATGTAAGCAGTATATATGTATGTTGTATGAATGTAGTATATATGTAGCACATATGTAGTATGCATGTATGTTGTATGAATGTAGTATATATGTAGCATGTATGCAGTATGTATGTATGTTGTATGAATGTTGTATATATGTAGTATGTATGTATGCTGTATGAATGTAGTCTATATGTAGTATGTATGTAGCATGTATGTACTATGTATGTATGTTGTATGAATGTAGTATGTATGTAGCATGTATGTAGTATGTATGTATGTTGTATGAATGTAGTATGTATGAATGTAGTATGTATGTAGCATGGATGTAGTATGTAAGCATGTTGTATGAATGTAGTATATATGTAGCATGTATGTAGTATGTATGTATGTTGTATGAATGTAGTATATATGTAGTATATATGTAGTACGTATGTGTATGTATGTTGTATGAATGTAGTATATATTTAGTATGCATGTATGTTGTATGAATGTAGTATATATGTAGCATATATGTAGCATGTATGTATGTATGTTGTATGAATGTAGTATATATGTGGTATATATGTAGCATGTATGTAGTATGTATGTATGCTGTATGAATGTAGTATATACTGTATGTAGTATGTATGTAGTATGTTTTTTTTTTTTTTTTTACATTCAACACATCAGCCGGATGATGGGGCTACTACTGTCCCATCATTGGCTAATGTGTCAATCTCTGTCATTGTAGCAGGCATCGCCCGATGGGACTTGTAGTCCCATCGGACGATGCCTGCACACACAAGACCCCCGGCAGGCCCGCACAGACCACCGGCAGCCGGCACAGGCCCCCGGCAGCCGGCACAGACCACCGACAGCCGGCACAGGCCCCCGAGAGGCTCGTACAGACCACCGGCAGACGGCACAGGCCCCCGGCAGCCGGCACAGACCACCGACAGCCGGCACAGGCCCCCGAGAGGCCCGTACAGACCCCCGGCAGCCGGCACAGGCCCCCGGCAGCCGGCACAGACCACCGACAGCTGGCACAGGCCCCCGAGAGGCCCGTACAGACCACCGGCAGCCGGCACAGGCCCCCGACAGGCCTGTACAGACCCCCGAGAAGCCCGTACAGACCACCGGCAGCCGGCACAGGCCCCCGACAAGCCTGTACAAACCCCCGAGAGGCCCGAACAGACCACCGGCAGCCGGCACAGGCCCCCGACAGTCAGCACAGACCCCCGAGAGGCCCGTACAGACCACTGGCAGCAGGCACAGGCCCCCGACAGTCGGCACAGACCCCCCAAGAGGCCCGTACAGAGCCCGCCCGCAAACACAGACACGCACAGTGACCGCCCACGCCCTGCCCACACTCTTCCCCCCTCCCAAACAGGATGTGCAAGGCAAGAAAGGGTTTTTTTTAATTCCGATATTTCTGTCCCATTGACTTGAATGGGACTTCCGGTATCGGAATCGGCGATACCGATACTTTTTGGGGTATCGGGCTGATCCAATCCGATATTTCTGAATATCAGATGGTATCGCTCAACACTACCCACAACATTACTCGTGCCCTCCACAATGCTGGTCCTTGGAAAGTCCACCTTACCACAAACACATGGACAAGTGGTTCTATCACAGGTGGTTATCCCCCCTTTCATCATGATGGCAGGTAATGACCTATATATTTTCATAAGCGTCTGATGTTTTATGAGTTAGGGATAGTCCTGATTTTCCTATATATTGTTTGTGGAGCTCAGTTTAGTATTTGCTAAATGCCATTACTGTCACGCCGTGCTCACCTGTGGGCGGGACCTCGGTCCCGACGTCATCTCTTCCGGAGCCGCGGTCACGTCGGGTGCGCACGCGCAGCTCTCATCCCCGGGTCTCCTCCTACATGTCACGTTTGCGCTTGCGCGCTCCTGTCAGTGCTATATAGGGCTCGGTCCTCTCTATGGTAATGGAGGACCTGACCCGGAACCTGTAGTGGTCATGTGCTTTCTGGCTAGGTCCTGATCCGGAACCAGTAGTAGTCATGTGCTATATCAGACGACCTCCCCCTAGGGGAGGTGCCTGATTATTGTTGTGCTTCCTGGCTTGGTCTGCCGTGTCCCTGCCTGGCTGTGCGCTGTATTCAGGTCCTCTGCTTTGTACTTGGTTGTGCCTCCTGGCACACGCTCTGACCCTGTGCTCTGTCTCGTACTCGGTTGTGCCTCCTGGCACATGCTCTGACCCTGTACTCTGTCTCATACTCGGTTGTGCCTCCTGGCACACGGTCTTACCCTGTACTCTGTCTTATACTCAGTTGTGCCTCCTGGCACACACTCTGATTCCGTGCTCTGTCTTATACTCAGTTGTGCCTCCTGGCACATGCTCTGATCCTGTACTCAGTCTCTTACTCTGTTGTGCCTCCTGGCACATGCACCAATCCTGCGCTCTGTCTTATGTTCAGTTGTGCCCTCTGGCACACACTCTGCTCCTGTACTCTGTTTCACCTCCTGGCACACCTGCTGCCTGACTCAGTGCTCTGACGTGCGCCTTACACGTTCCTGCAGACACACTCACCCACTCGTGTCTACTGTGAGCCGGCCGCCTGGTGCCAGCAGTCGTGGTGCCTCACCCCCTGGGGCTTGCCCCTGACACTCCCTGTATAGGGGGTGGCCTTCACTAGGTCAGCTCGCCCTGGGAGGGTTGGTGTCACGACCCAGAGGGTCCACTCCAGGAGTCGTCACAGTATAATCAGGCCATGGACCCCGCTGGTACCACCACCTCCATCCAAAAGGAACTGGTGTTCCTACGGGAGAGTCAGACCAGGATTATGGCCCTTTTGAAATCCATGGAGTCCCGTTTGTCGGCCATACAATCCGTTTCTGCCCAGTCCTCAGCCCCGCACCTGATGCCGCGCCTCGGCAAGCCACCCCGATATAGCGGGGACCCCAAGTTTTGTCGAGGATTTCTGAACCAATGCCGGTTAAATTTGGAGCTTTTGCCGCAGCACTATCCCACTGAGCGCGCCCAAATTGCCTTTATTGTTTCACACTTAGATGGGGAGGCATTAGCATGGGTGAACCCCCTCTGGGAGCGCAATGACCCACTCGTCTCTCAGCTTTCCACCTTTTTGGACACCTTCCGCAAGGTGTTCGACGAGCCGGGTCGGCTGGCCTCTATCACCGAGACCCTCTTTAACCTCCATCAGGGTACGCTACCGTTGGGACAGTATGCCATCCGTTTTCGTACCTTGGCCTCCGAACTCGGTTGGAACAACGAGGCTCTCGTAGGGATCTTTTGGCGTGGCCTGTCCGGTCGGATCAAAGACGTACTGGCAGGTCAGGATATCCCCACCTCTTTAGAGGATCTGATCTCTCTGGCGACACGCATTGACCTGCGGTTTCAGGAACGCGCCCGTGAATTAGCCAGAGAGAGGAGCTCCTCTCACCTCCTCCGTTCCTGCTCCAAGAAGCCGGGAAACTTCTCCGCCTAGGGTTGATAGGAGAGGCCTCCCTAGGCGTACGTGATTCCTCTCCTCACCTGATCGTGTCCGTATTATTGAATCTCGGTGCCAAGCGTTATTCTGAGGAGGCTTTTCTGGATTCTGGAGCGGAGGGGAATTTTATCACACTCGAGGCGGTTAAAAAATACCGGATTCCTGTCAGATCCCTGGAGACTCCTCGGTCGATTGTTTCGGTCAATGGTACGTCCGTGCAGGAGACCGTTACCCAGGCCACCGAAGAGATCGAGCTGCAGATTGGAGCTCGAGATCTCCTTCCTCGTCTTGTCTACCATGTCTTATACATTTCTTCTAGGCCTCCCTTGGCTACGGACTCATGAGCCAACCCTGGACTGGCGGTCGGGCGAGATACTCCGGTGGGGACCGTTCTGTCAGGAGAAGTGCCTGTTGCCCGTCCGTCCGATGAACTCTGCCGGCCCATCCCCAGCAACTACAGGTCTGCCGTCGGCTTACTGGTCCTTTGCAGATGTCTTCGACAAGAAGGAGGCCGAGACTCTGCCCCTCCATCGGCCATATGACTGTCCGATTGACCTCATTCCTGGTTCTACACCACCCAGGGGTAGGATATACCCGCTATCCCCTGCTGAGACCCAAGCTATGTCTGACTATATCCAGGAGAACCTTGCGAGAGGTTTTATCCGTAAGTCCTCCTCGCCCGCGGGAGCGGGATTTTTCTTTGCAAAAAAGAAGGACGGCTCCCTCCGTCCTTGCATAGACTACCGAGGCCTGAATGATATCACGGTCAAGAACAAGTACCCATTGCCATTGATCCCGGAGCTCTTTGACCGACTTAGAGGAGCTCGAATTTTCACCAAACTGGATCTTCGTGGGGCCTACAACTTGATCCGCATTCGTTCCGGGGATGAGTGGAAGTCCGCCTTTAACACCAGAGACGGTCACTATGAGTACTTGGTCATGCCCTTCGGCCTCTGCAATGCCCCAGCGGTGTTCCAGGAGTTCGTGAATGACGTCTTCCGGGATATGCTGTACTCCTGCGTGGTAGTCTATCTGGATGACATCCTCGTTTTTTCTCCAGACCTCTCCACCCACAAAAAGAACGTGCGTCAAGTCCTCCAGCGCCTGAGGGAGAACCGCCTTTATGCCAAGCTCGAGAAATGTGCCTTCGAGCAAACGTCCCTGCCATTCTTGGGGTACATTATCTCAGAATCAGGTCTACGCATGGATCCGGCAAAGGTGTCCGCCGTCCTCGATTGGCCACAGCCCCATGGGGTGAAGGCAATCCAACACTTCCTTGGTTTTGCGAACTACTACCGACAGTTTGTTCCTCATTTCTCCTCATTGGTTCGCCTCATCTTGTCCCTTATCTGCAAGGGAGCTAACCAAAAGGCTTGGCCCTCTGAGGCTGAAGAGGCATTCCAGTCGTTGAAACAAGCCTTCGCCGCTGCTCCGGCCCTTCACCGACCTGAGGTTAGTAGACCTTTCACTCTCGAGGTGGAAGCATCCTCTACTGGGGCTGGCGCAGTCCTTCTGCAGAAATCCTCTTCTGGACGTTTTGTCACCTGTGGCTTCTTTTCTAAAGTATTTTCCTCCACTGAGCAGAACTACTCCATTGGTGACAAAGAGCTATTGGCCATTAAGTTGGCCTTGGAGGAGTGGAGGTACTTACTGGAAGGTGCCATACATCCATTCAAGATCTTCACGGACCATAAGAACCTGGCGTACATCCAGTCCGCACAGAGGCTCAATCCTCGGCAAGCCAGGTGGTCCCTATTCTTCGCCCGCTTTGACTTTGAGCTACATTTTCGGCCAGGCGATAAGAACGTTAGAGCGGATGCGTTGTCAAGATCATTCCTGTCGTCTGATGCAGAGGAAGAACCCTCTCATATCATTGATATATCCAAAGTGATTACTGTGGCCCCTGTCAAGTTAACCACGTTACCTCCGGGAAGAACCTTTGTGGCTGAGAATAACCGAAAACGAGTGCTAAATTGGGGACATTCGTCCAAGATTGCCGGCCACGTTTGTGTCAAAAAGACTTTGGACTTAATCTCTCGCCATTATTGGTGGCCTTCACTCTCCCAGGATGTTAAAGACTTTGTAGCATCTTGCCCGTCCTGTGCCCGGAACAAGATACCCAGACAACCACCCTCCGGTCTTCTGTTCCCGCTTCCCGTTCCATCGGCTCCATGGCAGCACATAGCCATGGATTTCATTACTGATCTGCCTTGTTCTTCCGGTTGTACTGTGGTCTTGGTGGTTGTAGACCGATTTTCAAAGATGGCCCACTTCATTCCTCTTCCTGGACTACCCTGTGCTCCTGACTTGGCGAAGATCTTCATTTCCCATATCTTCAGGATTCACGGCTTCCCCCAGCACATCGTGTCAGACAGAGGGGTCCAATTCACCTCCCGATTCTGGAGAGCTCTATGCGAACTCATGAAAGTGTCATTGGATTTCTCTTCCGCCTATCACCCCCAAACCAATGGGCAGGTGGAGCGTACCAACCAGATCCTTACATCCTACCTCCGGCATTTTTCTAATGCTGATCAGAATGACTGGGTCGGTCTACTTCCTTGGGCTGAGTTCGCCTACAATAATCACTCCAGTGAATCGTCTACCAAGTCTCCTTTCTTCATCGTCTTTGGACAGCATCCCAGTGTGCCTCTACCGGTACTTCCTGTCTCGGGGGTACCTGCTGCCGATTCTCTGTCTGTGGAGTTCTCCAGGGTATGGCAGGAGACCAAAACTGCTCTCGAGAAAGCACGGGACAGAATGAAATTACACGCTGACAAGAGGCGCCTGGACGTTCCTCCATTTCTCCCTGGTGACAAGGTGTGGCTCTCCACCAAATACGTCCGCCTTAAGGTACCATCTTACAAACTGGGTCCCCGTTACATTGGTCCTTTTGAGGTCCTCAGGCGGATTAATGATGTTGCTTACAAATCGAAGCTGCCTCCTTCACTCCGTATTCCCAATTCCTTCCATGTATCTCTCCAAAAACCTGTGGTTCTTAACTGATTTCATCCTTCTCTAGGCCACACACCCCAGCCTGTTGGCTTGGGGGATGAGTTTGAGGTGAATGACATTTTGGCCATGAAGAAGGTAAGAGGGAGAACCATGTTCTTGGTTGATTGGAAGGGTTTTGGCCCTGAGGAGAGGTCATGGGAACCCAGGGAGAATATCCACGCACCCCAGATTTTGTCTAAGTTCCTCTCCAGTTTTAAAAAGAGGGGGCGTAAAGGGGGGGTGCTGTTACGCCGTGCTCACCTGGGGGCGGGACCTCGGTCCCGACTTCATCTCTTCCGGAGCCGCGGTCACTCCGGGGGTCCCGTCGGGTGCGCACGCGCAGCTCTCATCCCCGGGTCTCCTCCTACATGTCACGTTTGCGCTTGCGCGCTCCTGTCAGTGCTATATAGGGCTCGGTCCTCTCTATGGTAATGGAGGACCTGACCCGGAACCTGTAGTGGTCATGTGCTTTCTGGCTAGGTCCTGACCCGGAACCAGTAGTAGTCATGTGCTATATCAGACGACCTCCCCCTAGGGGAGGTGCCTGATTATTGTTGTGCTTCCTGGCTTGGTCTGCCGTGTCCCTGCCTGGCTGTGCGCTGTATTCAGGTCCTCTGCTTTGTACTTGGTTGTGCCTCCTGGCACACGCTCTGACCCTGTGCTCTGTCTCGTACTCGGTTGTGCCTCCTGGCACATGCTCTGACCCTGTACTCTGTCTCATACTCGGATGTGCCTCCTGGCACACGGTCTTACCCTGTACTCTGTCTTATACTCAGTTGTGCCTCCTGGCACACACTCTGATTCCGTGCTCTGTCTTATACTCAGTTGTGCCTCCTGGCACATGCTCTGATCCTGTACTCAGTCTCTTACTCTGTTGTGCCTCCTGGCACATGCACCAATCCTGCACTGTCTTATGCTCAGTTGTGCCCTCTGGCACACACTCTGCTCCTGTACTCTGTTTCACCTCCTGGCACACCTGCTGCCTGACTCAGTGCTCTGACGTGCGCCTTACACGTTCCTGCAGACACACTCACCCACTCGTGTCTCCTGTGAGCCGGCCGCCTGGTGCCAGCAGTCGTGGTGCCTCACCCCCTGGGGCTTGCCCCTGACACTCCCTGTATAGGGGGTGGTCTTCACTAGGTCAGCTCGCCCTGGGAGGGTTGGTGTCACGACCCAGAGGGTCCACTCCAGGAGTCGTCACAATTACCATTTATATAATATTCTGAGTGGTCACTTATTTGATTGTTACCAATGGTCATGTTCCCTTTCTCCTATTTATTGAACAATTTTGGCACATATGCGCTTTATATTGACACGTATATCTTTGTATATTTTTGTAGCCTTGGGGGGTTGCACCTGTGTGCTTCATTGTTATGTTACATATTTTGTAATTTTAGTCAGTACTAATAAAATTTGTATTTTTTATATATGTTTTTGATCTTGCTCCTTCATTTGCTTCTTTTGGTTTCTGTGTATGGTTGAAGGGATCACATTGATTGTTCAGGAGGATTTTCTTTTTTTCTCTAAATACTGCTGTATTTAAACAAAAGTGACAGCCAGCCCAAAAAAAATAAGACAGCCATAAATTGACCAAAGTTTGAGCACGCACAGATATGAGCTGCACGGAGATACAACACCAAAAAATGTGTGGCCTGTATTCCAATTGCACCTTGGGCTAGCTATATATGGCTAACATATCCCACAGGTAGCAGCACCAGAACACAGGAAGGGAATGGACCCTCTTGATGTATGTGACACGCCCCAAAGACCGTGGGATACTCGGTACCGGGCCCGTTAACTTCAATGGGATATGTCACAGTGGCAGTGACCCAGTCCGTGGCCCCAGGCTGTCATGTAAAAAGGGAGTATTGATTAGGGATAAGTTTATGTAGTGATTCGTGACGCCACCCTTGGTTTCTGGTCAGATTGACCAGCGCTGCAGTGTCGCTTCTCTGGGACAGATGTTGGGGCGCAGCTGAGATGTTGAAGCCCTCCACAGGTAGGGCTGTAGTCCCAGGGCAGTTGAGATGAGTTAGTAGATGGTGAGAGAGTGTGGAGTGAAGGATGGAGCAGAGCCGGGTGAGAGGAGCAGGAAGAAAGTGGAGGACACAATGGCATGTAGTTCAATGGGCTTTACTCACAGTCTGTCTGCAGTACAGGTGCCCGCTTTAGTGCTGCGTTCTCCAGGTGAGAGGTCCATCCAACTTCCAGATAAGATGAAGTGCACCTTTCCAGCCTTCCCTGTCAGCGTGTTCCTTTCCTGGTCGTCTCCAAACAATACGCTGCTTAAACTCCTTCTTCCACTCCAGCGCTTCACAATTATCGATCTGGACCAGCAGCTTCGAATCCTGTTCAGACAACGCCTCACCGTTTCTGTGACTCTATATAGCTGTCTTTCCAGTCGGACTAACTGTGGAAGGGGCGATGGTCCATAAAATAACCAAAGCTGTCGGCTTGCTAGTGGCACCCAAAGGAATGCGATCTAGGCTAGGGGCTGTTCTCTTTGCGACCAGTTCCATTCCTTCCGCCACCTGACGGTGGTCAGCGTGGAACGAGACCAATGGGATAACTTTCCAACCGTGTCTCTGGAAGAACTGATCTTCCCTATGAAGAATCTGCTGTTTTAGTCCAAACGTCTGGCAACTCCTCATCCAAGTCAGGAGCTGCTCCAGACACGTCCTTCACCTTCCCTCCCTCTGAGGGGACTAAACCTACTTCAGCCTAGATTCTCCCTCCTCAACTACGCTACTCTTCGTGTTCCAAGCAGGGAGCCATAAAGGTTGCTCTGCTACACTACTGGTGTGTGTGTGGAGTGGGTGTTGGAGTCTGTTCGGGTGCACTCACCTTACCTGGTTGTGGGATACCACACCTCTGGGTGAGGTCCTTTACTTCTGTGGCGACTGGACCCTCAGGGGCGCCACATATGCAATGCTCTATATGCACACATACAGTGCCTATAGGCCTTGCACTGATGTGTATAGAGTGATGTACACTCCCCTGCCTGCCTAACACTGGAACCTATATACTTTGGAATTAGTCCTTAGAAGGACTTCTGGGTTAGCTGGATGTCAGTATTTAGGATGTAGACCCCACACTAATAAATCCCCAATTCTGACGCTATCAAGGCAGCCGCTCTCCCTACACTGTCTCAATCTGGAGCTGAATGCGGCGAGCAGAGTGGCGTCCAGTCCCTTATACCCCTGATGATGCTGTGCGGCCAGCCAGTCACTGCACAACCACAACAAAGATGGCTGCGGCATTTTATGGACTGGCAGACAATCCCTGCACCTTCATTGGGTCTCTAAAGTCTGCCAAAATTGCTGGGTTCCCGCCGAGTAATCCTGGAAATACTCTGTGCTCGCCGAGCACAGTGATTCTCGGGCGAGTACAGAGTAGTGGCGAGCACGTTCGCTCATCACTAGCAATTATCAAGACACCCTCAATAAAAGGAGTGGTTCTGCAGGTGGGGACCACAGACCACATCTCAGTACCAATGCTTTCTGGCTGCTGTTTGTCATTTTTGAATGTTGGTTGTGCTTTCACACTCGTGAAGCAGAATATACAACCCACACAAGTGGCTCAGGTAGTGCCGCTCATCCAGGATGGCACACCAATGTGAGCTGTGGCAAGAAGGTTTTTGCCATCACAGACTCAGACTTATTTGCACCAAATAAGAAATTATAATAAGGTGCGTTCGCAATCCGGTCTCCACCGTGCAGTGATTGAGAAACTGCAGGTAAAACAATGGCGGAGCAAGGCTGCGAGAAAACACTTGAATGTCACTCAGTATGCACAGAGCGATAAGTAACAAGCTCTGTTACACCACAGAGCGGTACAGTACTATGAATCAAAGCAATAAGGACTATACCCGGTTAGACTGCACAGGCGTATAGAAAAATACTAATTGGAGTCCCTGTAACTTAACCCCCAAGGAAAGAATAAACTGAAGGTTTGACCTGCTCTGATACACGGGGTGCTTTAGCACACATACCTGAGGACACCCAGTGCAGATGCTAAGTTCAAGAGTGGGTTCCCACCCTACACTGCCTGTCTAGAAAAACACTTACAGTGCTATTAGCAGCACTTGTGCACACAGGGTGGTAAAGTAGCCACAAACACACATGATACCAGTGCACAGGTGTGTGCCATTGAGAGCCTTTTATTCCTAAAGCTCAAGTCCAGACAGACAGGACCTTGCCTGTGGACCAATCTGAAGCTGCCTGTCACGATACTAGTGGATACAACTGGACACCAGTGGCTAGGTCAAAGAGACTGCAGACACAGTGGGTTGCGCAATCAATATTGTATTAATGATCTGAATGCAATATAGCATATAAGTCCAGATAAATGTTCAGTCAATATGATAAATGGTAATAGCAGAGCTGATTCTCTGCGACACAGCATGCAAAGTCACTGAGCAATGAGTGCACAAGACCCAGACTCTTGCAGGGCGGAGGAACACACTAGCTGGCTGGAGTTCTTACTTCACCGCAGGTGTAGTCAGGCAGAGGTTCCTGAAGTCAAGTGTTCAGCAATCACTCGGTCAGCAGGCAGGGATCCAGCCGTGCAGGTTGGCAGAGGACTCCGCCGTTAAGAGAGGACCAACAGGGATAGTAAGTCCAGGCTTGGGACTGCAGAGGCACAAAGTCTAATACATAATACACAAGCAATGAATCAGAGCAGGTGCTGGCTTTATATACAGCTTTAGCAGGAAACAAGATGGCCGACGTGAAAACATCAAGATCCATGTTAACTAAGGGCAAGTCTAAGGGCAAGAGAAACAGATTCCAGGACTAGATACTGACATTACTCCCACCTCAAGAACGGCCTCCGGACGACCCTAAACCAGGCTTGCCAGGGTACCTTTGATGAAACTGCTCAGTCAGTCGGGAGGCGTTAATATTATCCACGGGTTCCCAGGAATTCTCCTCTGAGGAATAGCCTTGCCATTTAATCAAATACTGCAGTCAATTTCTGTAGATTCTTGAATCCAGAATCCTCTCAACGATGAACTGCTCTTGACCATCCACAAGAACGGGATCGGGAGGAGGAGATGAACGTACTTGTTGGTACTACAGTTTTTAGTAGGGAAGTATGGAAGACAGGATGTATCTTCAGTGTTCTTGGGAGTTTTAAGCGACATGCAACAGCACCTACCAGACCTCTGATCCTATAAGGACCAATGTACTTCTGTCCCAACTTAGGGGAAGGGATCTTCATCTTTAAATTCTTCGTAGATAACCAGACTAAATCTCCTACCTTAAATGTTGGTGTTGGTTTGCGAAATCTGTCAGCTGCATTCTTGTACCTCTCTTGTGCGGAACCCAAAGTCTCTTTCAGAAGTTCAAGGTTCTGTTGAAGTGAAGAGATCCTGTCGGCAACTGCTGGTGAAGATGTATCTACCGGTAATGTGGGAAGAATGCTAGGGTGATATCCCAGGTTAGCGTAGAATGGAGACTGTTTGGTGGAGGCACTCTGGGAGTTGTTATAAGAGAATTCGGCCAAGGGGAGTAGCCTTACCCAATCATCTTGCAAATGGCAAACGTAGCAGCGACAGTATTGATCTAGTGTTTGGTTGGTACGTTCTGTCTGCCCGTTGGACTGTGGGTGGAAAGCAGAAGATAAGTTAACTTCTATGCCTAATGCTGAACAAAAGCTTTGCCAAAACTTTGAAGTAAATTGAACTCCACGGTCAGAAACAACTTCATCCGGAACCCTGTGCAGGCGAAAGATGTTCTGGATAATTAGGTCAGCAGTGTCCTTCGCAGAGGGTAGACCGGAACAAGGGATGAAATGGGCCGCCTTGGTCAGGCGATCGACCACCACCAAAATCGTACTCTTTCCCTCAGAAAGGAACAGTTCTACAATAAAGTCCATAGAAATGGATCCCCACGGGCGAGATGGCACCAGCAAAGGCTGTAACAGACCAGTAGGGGAGGCATGTGGAACCTTGAATTTGGCACATACCTCACAAGATGAAACGTACTTCTGGACATCCTTCCGAAAACCCGGCCACCAGAAGAAGCGAGATAAGAATTCTTGAGTCTTCTGAATTCCTCTGTGCCCTGCAACCTTGGAATCATGAACCAATCTCAACACTCTTAACCTCACGGCTTCAGGAATGTAGAGGCGCCGTTCCCGGGTCCAAACTCCATTCCTAAAAAGAAGGCTTACCTCATCAGATGGCTGAGACAGGAAAAGATCAGAGTTGTAAGCTTCTTTGATGACCTGCAGCAAATCTTGATTCTGAATGACTCCTACAAAATTGCAATCAGAAAGTATGGTCTTAGGTGGAGCATCTGGAACAGTATCAGTGGAGAACATCCGGGATAGAGCATCTGCTTTTCCATTGCAAGAACCTGGTCTATAAGAGATTGTAAAATTGAATTGATTAAGGAAAAGACTCCAGCGGGCCTGCCGTGGGGTCAGGCATCTTGCTGACCTGATGAACTCAAGGTTGCGGTGATCCGTGAGGACCACGATCGGCTGTGAGGCTCCTTGCAGAAGATGTCTCCACTCCTTGAAGGCGGCGATGATAGCCAGTAATTCTTTATTTCCTACATTGTAGTTCTTTTTGGCAGGAGACAGTCACTTGGAAAGAAAAGCACAAGGATGAAGTAAATTCTTCTCACCTGTTCTTTGGGACAGTATAGCCCCGGTGGCACAGTTTGAGGCATCCACTTCAATAATGAAGGCGAGTTCCGGGTCAGGGTGGATCAGTACTGGTGCTGATGTGAACTCGGTCTTGAGCCGAGAGAATGCTTCTTGGGCTTGAAGGGACCAAATAAATGCTGTCTTCTTCTGTGTCAACCTGGTGATGGGCGAGACGATGTCAGAGAAGTTCTTGATGAAACGTCTGTAGAAGTTAGCAAACCCGATGAAACGTTGGACCTCTTTGACGTTCTTGGGGATTGGCCACTCCTGAATCGCCTTGATCTTGCTGTTATCCATACTCAGACCCTGTGGAGAAATTACATAACCTAAGAATTGGATCTCCGACTTGTGAAATTCGCATTTCCCCAGCTTGATGTACAGCTGGTGTTCCCTCAACCGCTGCAAGACAGTCATGACATGTTGCTGATGTTCCTCCATGGAGCTAGAAAAAAATCAGAATGTCATCCAAATAGATTACGACAAAATTATCAAGAATGTCTCTGAAAATATCATTTACGAGATGTTGGAATGTTGCTGGGGCATTGCAAAGTCCAAATGGCATGACCAAATACTCAAAGTGTCCATATCGAGACCTAAATGCTGTTTTCCATTCGTCTCCAGGTCTTATACGGACTAGATTGTATGCCCCGCGTAGGTCCAATTTTGAAAAGACCTTGGCCTGACGAACTCTCTCGAGAAGCTCCGGAATTAATGGCAGGGGGTAGCGGTTCTAGATGGTTACCTTGTTAATTTCCCGGTAATCAACACAGGGTCTGAGGGATCCATCCTTCTTTTTAATGAAAAAGATGGGTTCACCGGCTGGAGAGGATGAGGGGCGTATAAACCCCTTAGACAGGTTCTCGTTGATATATTCTTTGAGAGTCTTGAGCTCAGGACCGGACAATGGATAAATATTACCAAAAGGAATGGTAGCAGCAGGCAGAAGCTCGATTGGGCAGTCATAAGAGCGGTGTGGTGGTAATTTATCTGCATTCTTTTTATCGCACACGTCCGAAAATTCTCTATAAACTGCCGGTAACTCTAGGTCCGATGATGGGTTGGCTGGAGATGGATCAATCGATTTCTCAGAAGTTACCTCTTTAGCTGGGAAGCGCATTCTCTTAGTCTCCCAGTCAATGATGGGATTTTGAGCCTGCAACCAGGGTAAACCCAAGATAATAGGGAAATTTGGAGAGGAAATCAGAAGGAAGGGCAATTTCTCCTGGTGATCATCTCCCATGAGGACCTTCAGTGGTTCAGTCTGCTGGTCTACGGGCCCCGAGGTCAAAGGGAACCCATCCACAGTCTCCATCAGAATTGAAGACACTCTTCTCTGTGATCGGATTCCATATTCCTTAGCAAAAGAAATGTCCATGAAGTTACCGCTAGCCCCAGAGTCTATCATGGCGGAACTGTTCACCCAACGGGAGTCAATCCAGATCTTGATAAGAAGGTAAAAATGTGAATCTTTTTTCTTATTGCAAGGGTATGAAACTGCAGAAGATAGAATAACAGCATTAATGGGTAGTATCGTTTCGGATTTAACAGAGTTCATATCTGAAAAGTCATAATCAGGAGCGGTTGCTGCAATTTCGGGTGGCCCTGATTCGGAAGTCATGGAGTATGATTCAGAGAAGTCGCGTTCTACCATGGCTGCGGTTGTTCTGCGAGAACGATTGGGGCAGTTGATAATAAAATGTCCTGACTTCCCACAGTAAAAACAAATTCTCCTTGAAGCGAAATTCCTTCCGTTCGTCACTTACGCGACTTCGTAGGGAATTTACCTGCATCGGCTCAGGTGTGGACTCCTGAGGACTTGGGTCCGGAATCTCCTTAGGATGGAAAGGAAGAAGCAATTTATTGCTGCGGTTCATCTCAGACCACCTTTCTAGTTTTCGTTCGGAGATGCGAGCGTCTAGGCGAATACAGTGATTGATGAGATCACCTAGAGCAGTGGGAGCCCCCGCACGTGCAAGCTCGTCCTTGATAGAACTGGACAACCCCTTCTTAAATATTGAGTACTTCGCTGCACTATTCCAGGTGGTGTCCTGAGCCCACCTTCTAAAATCCATAGCATACTCAGTCACTGGGCGTTTACCTTGACGCAAATTCAGCAGGGCTGTCTCAGCTGTAAGGCCACGGTTCGGATCGTCAAACATCTGCCCCATGGTGGCGATAAACATATTGAAGTAATTCAGACATGCATCCTGTGATTCTATCAGAGGGTTTGCCCAGGCAAAGGCCTTATTAGTCAGCAACATGATGATAGTCAATACTTTGGATCGGTCTTTAGGAAACTGTGTGACATGTGCAGCAAAGTATAAACGACACTGGTTCAGAAACCCACGGTACTTGTCTCGGTCGCCACCAAACCTAAATGGCGGTAGTTTGGGGATGGTAGGAACAGAAGCCTGAGATTGTGCCTCCAGAGCCGCAACTCGGCCACGCAATTCCTGAAGGGTCTGACTGAGCACTTGTATATCATATTTAGTCTGCCCCTCTAGGCCTTCTATTCTGCTCTTCCATGTCTGCACTTCAGCGTGTACAGTGGCAGTGATATTATTTAGCTTCTTAACACGCACTTCTAAAGTCTCTGACCCAGCGGCATCCATTTTTAAGGCTTGTGTATCCTGTCACGGTACTAGTGGATACAACTGGACACCAGTGGCTAGGTCAAAGAGACTGCAGACACAGTGGGTTGTGCAAGCAATATTGTATTAATGATCTGAATGCAATATAGCATATAAGTCCAGATAAATGTTCAGTCAATATGATAAATGGTAATAGCAAAGCTGATACTCTGCGACACAGCATGCAAAGTCACTGAGCAATGAGTACACAAGACCCAGACTCTTGCAGGGCAGAGGAACACACTAGCTGGCTGGAGTTCTTACTTCACCGCAGGTGTAGTCAGGCAGAGGTTCCTGAAGTCAAGTGTTCAGCAATCACTCGGTCAGCAGGCAGGGATCCAGACGTGCCGGTTGGCAGAGGACTCCGCCGTTAAAAGAGGACCAACAGGGATAGTAAGTCCAGGCTTGGGACTGCAGAGGCACAAAGCCCAATACATAATACACAAGCAATGAATCAGAGCAGGTGCTGGCTTTATATACAGCTTTGGCAGGAAGCAAGATGGCCGACGTGAAAACATCAAGATCCATATTAACTAAGGGCAAGTCTAAGGGCAAGAGAAACAGATTCCAGGACTAGATACTGACACTGCCACATCACCAGAGCAGCTGATGTCCGAGCACCAGTGAGAAGGTGCCTCATCATGGACATGCTTAGTAGGGTGAAATCTGGACTTAGGCTCCAGAGTACAATGCCGCACGTGTATACCAGTAGCCACAATAGGCTTAGCTGGGGAGCCAGCAGCAGCTACACTTTCAGGATGAGCTTGGACAAGGTGCTGTGTCCGGGGTCTTTGCTGAGCAGACATTCCAGCAGCTGAGCCAGATTGGGAGACCACTGCACCAGAATCCCAGTGCCCAACATTACCTCCCCTCTAACACCCCCTCCCCGGCCATGTTTGCCACACTCAGAAACTGCATATACTGGGGGTAGATAAGTATTTTTGCTCATTGGATGAAGTTCTAGATGGTATGAAGAACTTGTCCAGGGATACATGGGCTTTTAGACACAGGCACTCACAGAAGCTACCCCATTTTTGTATGATCTCCATTGTGCAATCATTCTGGGGGAGTGAAGACGGAACCAGGGTAACCCCAGAAGTGCTTCATCCATACCCTCAGAGATAACTACAAAGGAGATTATTGCCTGATGCTTCAGAGACATGGTGAGGGTAAGGGGTACAGTCCGATGGAAAATTGGGGAA
Organism: Dendrobates tinctorius; assembly: GCF_039654945.1. NCBI lineage: Eukaryota > Metazoa > Chordata > Amphibia > Anura > Dendrobatidae > Dendrobates > Dendrobates tinctorius. The sequence continues at coordinate 92,356,175 of NW_027361687.1, read as the reverse complement.
GGCAAAACGGACCCGTTAGCTACATGAAAAGACATTGGCTTAGGTAGCATAACTAATGAGATAGTGTGTCGTTGGGCGAAGGTAGCGGACATGAAATTGCCCTCAGCCCCGGAGTCCATGCAAGCCTGCGCTGCGAGACTAGCTGACCCAAACATCAGAGAAACCCCAAAAGCCAACTTGAGGCTGTGACTCTTTCTGACACCCGTTACATTTATTGGCAAAGTGACCGACTTGCCCGCAGGCAAAACAAGTCAGTTATGGACGTACAGAGTGGGAGATTGGCTCCACTCGAGAGACGTCCATGGGCTCTACAGGGCCATCAATCCGAGCTGGAGGACACATGGGATTGGCAAAATTCCGAGCCAACTGAACCCGAGGTGTAGTATGGGCTTGCTCCAAACCACGCTCAACATGCCGCAGATTGATGCGGGTGGCCACTGATATTAATTCCTCCAGGGTAGTTGGAATCTCCCTAGTGGCCAAAGCATCCCTGACATGATCTGCTAATCCCTTCCAGAATATCGGTATTAGGACCTTATCAGGCCATTCCAATTCAGTAGTCAGGGTACGAAACTGAATGGCAAACTGGCTATCAAAGGACGAACCCTGTGATAAACCCAGAAGTTGGAATGAGGCATCATGAGTTACTTGTGGCCCCAAAAAACCTTTTTCAGGGCACCCAGAAAATGAGAGGCGCTAAGGATCAGGTGATCATCTCATTCCCATAATTGCGCAGCCCATTCCAACTCCCTGCCTGACAAAAGGGAAATAATAAATCCCACCTTGATATGCTTTGTTGGAAATCATGAAGGTAGCAACTCCAGGTGGATTGAGCACTGATTCACAAACCCTCTACAAGCCTTGCTGTCCCCCGAAATTTTTTTGGGTAGCAAGAAATGTGGCACAGAGGAAACAGGAACTACAGCAGTAACCTTAGTAGCGGCTTCAACAGCTGCTTGTGCTACCAATGCGGCAAGATCCACAGCTGGAGACGCCCACTCGAGAGTGGTCAACCTGCTCTAAAGCTGCTGAATGTACCGCTGAAGATGCTGATCGTCCACCATTGCTAGCCCTGGTTCTAGTATACTGTTAGGATTGGCGGAACGCACCAAATAAGAAATTATAATAAGGTGTGTTTGCAATCTGGGGTCCACCATGCAGTGATGGAGAAACTGCAGCTAGCAAAATGGCAGAGCAAGACCGCGATAAAACACTTGAAGCACACTGAGTTGAATGTCACTCAGTATGCATAGAGCTCAAAGTAACAAGCTCTGTTACACCACAGAGCAGTAATATGAAGCAAAGCAAAAAGGACTATACCCTGTTAGACTGCACAGGCATATAGAAAAATACTAATTGGGGTCCCTATAACTTCACCCCCCAGGAAAGACTAAACTGGTGGTTGGACCTGCTCTGACACACGGTGTGCAGATGCTAAGTTCAAGCGGGAGTTCCCACCCTACACTGACTGTCTGAGCAAACACTCACAGTGCTATTAGCGGCACACGTGCACACAGAGTGGTAATGTAGCCACCAACACACCAAACTCACATGATACTAGCACACAGGTGTGTGCCATTGAGAGCCTTTTATACCTAAAGCTCAAGTCCAGACAGACAGGACCTTGCCTGTGGACCAATCTGAAGCTGCCACATCACCAGAGCAGTTGACGTCCAAGCACCAATGAGGAGCCACATTATGGACATGCTCAGTAGAGTGAAATCTGGACTTAGGCTCCAGAGTACAATGCCGCACGTGTATACCAGTAGTCACCATAGGCTTATCTGGAGAGCCAGCAGCAACTACACATGCAGCATGAGCTTGGACAAGGCGCTGCGTCCAGAGACTGCTGAGCAGACATCCGAGCGGCTGAGCCAGAATGGGAGACCACTGGACCAGACCAGGCTTGGGATCTATCCCGTGAGGTGGGAGAATCCTGGTGCCTAACACACATGGTCTCACCCTGAGCTCTTCAGGAATCCAGCCCCCTAGTGGGACCTTCCAACACAGCGACCATCCGGGTGCACGGCCTCTCCGTGTGCTATTCAGGATGTCCGTCCACTAATAAGACCTTCCAACACACAGGCCATCCAGGAGCATACACACCGACCCATGTGACCCAAACCATAGTCACATTATGTAGCTGAAACCACCCCCATAGGTGGGAGGTGTGTGGTTAGTCATTCCTGCCTAGCTCTCCAGCTAACCCTGTAAGCCTCCCTTTAAAAACAAAGCCTGAAGAACTAAAAGTCTCAGAGCAACATTACTGGCTTACAGTGCAGAGGACCCCCTCCTCTGTGACACAATGCCGGTTACTGTCTCCCAAAACATATACATGTACATACATAAAATACCAAACCCGAAGCTTAGTAATGAACAATTGTCAGCCAAATACCCTCATTAATGAAACGTTACATAAAGAGTTAAATAAAGACATACACTCACCAGCCTATTTAGGAGCATTAACATAGTTAACCTATATATGCTGTAACAAAGCAGCAACTGTCAGAAATATGCGTGAAATGCAAGATCTGTACATTTTTCAAAAAACTAAAAAAAAAATTGCATGGGTTCCCGCATAATTTTCATAACCAGAAGAAGGAAAGCCGATGGCTGAGGGCTGATGTTAATATTCTGGGAAGGAGCCAAAAGCTATAAAGGTACCCAGGCTATTAATATCAGATCACAGCTGTTTGTTTAGCCTTTCCTGGCTAGCTTACAGGGGAACCTCAGATAAAAATTGACATGGGTCCCCCTATAATATTGAACCAGCATAGGCTAGGCAGACAGCTGCCGCTGATATTAATAGCCTGGGAAGGGGCCATGGATGTTGAGATGGCATCTTATAGGTGCACAAATTCTGGCATTTAGCCTCCCTTTTCCCACTTGCCCTGTAGTGGTGGCAAGTGGAGTTCTTATTTGTGGGGTTGATGTCACCTTTGTATTGGCAGGTGACATCAAGCCCACAGGATAGTAATGGAGAGGCATCTATAACACACCTATCCATTACTAATCCTATAGTTACAATGTAAATAAAGACTCAGCCAGAATAAAGTCCTTTATTTGAAATAATCACACAGACTCCTTTATTCTAAATTTACCATACTTACTAAATGCCTAATCCGCGGCACCCTTGTCTCCTGCAACAAAAATAAAATAACATATCAAGATATAATACTATGCTGTCTGACGTAGTCCATTTAATACTGAGTGTCCCACAACAATCTCAAGTGTAGAACAGGCACATCGGGAGATGTGACTGCTCTACCCGGCCTCCGGCGATACACTGACAGGAAGAAATCGCTCCCACTGTGTATCACTGCACTGCCGTGAGAGTTCTCCGGAATTCATCAGCACACCGCTGTGTGAGAACCAGACCTGATTACTTGATGAACTCTGGCATCACGCTCTTGCGCAGGTGTACTTGTCTGCCCTGTTGAGGGCAGAGCAAATTCCTGCTGTGCACAGGCGCTGGGCCTCTCTGACCTTTCCCAGCGCCTGCACACTGCAGTATTTTGCTCTGCCCTCAACAGAAGTGCGCTTGTGCAGGAGCACGATGGCGGGAAGCCATGAAGCAAGCAGGTTGGTGGCATCGCAAGAAAATGGGAGGCGCTGGACCCGGACATGCGACACCCATCGGACCGGACCACCCCCTGGGAGAGTATAATAAAACTTATTTTTCTTATCTTTCAGGTCGGATCGGGGAATTATCTACAGCATTATAGAATGTTATAGATAAGCCATGAAAGGCAGTGGCCGCATTTTATATCAGCTAAAACTGCTGACTGGTTCACTTTCAATGTGAACACTCCTTGTTGGGTGTCGATCTGCTGGATTGGGTGTAATGAAAGACCTGTTGGCCCCTATTAGACTATTTCTACTGTGGTGAAATTAATGCCACTTTTCTGGTGTCTGCCAATAAATTTTGGAAATATGTACACTCCTGGTTGGATGTCCATCTGTTGGATTGGTTGTAGAAAAAGACCTGTCAATCAATATTATACTATTTCTACTGTGGTGAAATTGATGGTAGAGGTGTTGCATGTGGTATCAGGGCTCCCAGCAAAGGGGGCCTACACCAATCCCTCCAGCGCATCCAGCTGTCCCCTGAAAGTGTAGAACATCTAACTTTCATCAAGATGAACAAGTTATAGATCTCCAATGACTTTGCACCCCAGTCGCAGACTGGGCAGACTAGGCGATGATGTTGTTTTTAGTATTTTGCATAGATCTCACATTAATGCAGTCTGTCTCACCATTGTCGTGGCTTCTGTGCATGCTGTTGCTACTGCTGCTGATGCTGCAAGAAATCTTATGAAATGTGGAGACTCCAAGTTGGGTCTCCATCTGGTGAGCTGCCTGTAGTGGGTGTCAGAGCCCCTTATACTATTTCAACTCTGGGGAATTGATAATGTCTGTAGAGTTTTGTGGAATTAATGGCGCTATATAAGTGAGTAAAATAAATAAATAAGTAAAATAAATTGATGCCTCTTTAGTGATGTCTACCCCTAATTTTTGAAAATGTTTGGACTCCAAGTTGGGTCTCGTTCATGTGTCTTGCATGAATTTGGCAGGGCTCTTAGTCCACCAGGCCTTCACTTGTCACTCATCCACCTGTTACTGATCAATGTTTAAGCTAGAAATGCTGGCCCATGCCCTGTCCCTTGCTAAAATGTGGCCTGCTGGCTGCACCACACAATTAGCTCAACATATTTATATACTGAAATGTAGCCTGCTTACTGGAGCATGCTATTAGTACAAACAATATAGATTCAGAAATGTGGACTCCTGGCTGGAGAAAAGCACTAAATATTTATATACTGAAATGTGGTCGTTTCAGGACCCCAGTATTACCACAAAGAATGTATATTTTTAAATGTGGACTCCTGCCTAGCCCAAAATTTTACCAGCCAAAAATATTGTTCTGCAGAAATTTGGACTTGTTTCAGGACTACTATTATAGCACCAAGAATTTATGTTTTCAAATCTGGACTCCTGCCTAGCCCAAAATATTACCACTACACAATATTTTTCAGCAGAAATGTGGCCTTGTTTCAGGTCTATGATATTAATTAGCACAAAGAATTAATATTTTCAAATGTAGACTCATGCATAGCCCAAAATATTATTTTTGTCTGCAGAAATGTGGCATACTTTCTGGAGCACGCTATTATAACAAACAATTTAGATTCTCAAATGTGGACTCTTGGACGGAGCAAAAATACCAGCACAAAATTATTAGATGCTGAAATGTGTCCTGCTTTTAGGAGGATTAGAACAAGCAATTTAGATGCTCAAATGTGGACTCCTGGCTCAAAAACAACATTAGCAGCACAAAAGAGTTATACGCTGAAATGTGCCATGGTGTTTTTGGATCACACAATGAGCAAAACTGATTCATCTGCTGGTCATTTTCAGAGCCACACAGGATCCTATGTATCTAAACTAGCTGACTGACAATCAACCACTTAGTTAACTTTCTGACTATCCAGTAAGCAGCAGCAGGAGTGGCATCTCTGTCCTGTTTCATTGACAAAATGGTGCCAAAACAACATGTCCACTCTTTATATGGAGAGGGTCCTGTGACTTCGCAGCCAATAACACAAGCTCTTGTGTCTGGACATCAAGAATGGTTTCTGCACCCTGATTTGCTGTCGGAATCTCCACACATGACGTTAAAAAACAAAATAAAACAGTACATCATTCCTATATTCTCTCCCCAACTCCTCCCCTCATCAAACTCATCCCCCTGCTCATCTTACAGCTTCACCTTCCTAGCCAAAGTCATCACAAAAGCACTGGTGGAAAAGAGATCATGTAATGGAAATGGCCACATTTTGCAGATTTTTAGTAAAAATTCTTGGGTGTCCAAACACGAATCTGAATGTGCTATATTCGTGCCAAATTTAAGATTGATAAACATTTTCCAAACAAGTTCACTCATGTCTAATTACGATTTGCTCAACTCGAATAACAGGTAGCCAAACATTCTAGGGCTCACTCATTACTACATTCTATTAGTTGCTGCTATGATGCTAGTCACTTCTCACAGTCAAGCCATGAGTCAGAGTGGTCAAAAGTCCAAGGTCAGAAGCCAGAAGGCTACTTCATAAACAGAAGGAAGAGACAAAAGCATAGTCAGGTAATGTTCCAAGTTCCGAGTATCGGGAGGATAACGGAGATGAAGGGGTTAAACAGGCAGATGGTCAGAGCGAAGTCCAATGTCAGGCAACAGAACAAGCATACAGAACTCAAGGCACAGGAAAGCACAAACCTTACAGGCTGAATGTATGTCTGACAGAGTTCTGGGAGACAGCTCAGCTAAGAAGAATGGCAAATAACTGGAATAATGAACACACGGAGGAAGCTGACTCCTCACAGTCTCAGACTGGATAACTGAGCTGTCAATCAACACATTGACAGCTCAGCACGCCACTGTGCCAGATTGTACCAGTCCCACAAGCTCACTGCCTCGTGGTTATCCTTGACACTGATCTCTCTTTCAAACCACATATCCAAGCCCTTTCCACAACCTGCCAACGCCAACTCAAAAATATTTCATGGATGCGTACATTCCTCAACCAAGAATCTGCAAAAACCCTAGTCCATGCCCTTATCATCTCACGCCTTGACTACTGCAACCTCCTGCTCTGTGGCCTCCCCTCTAACACTCCAATCTATTCTAAACTCTGCTGCCCGACTAATCCACCTGTCCCCCCGCTATTCCCCAGCCCCTCCCCTCTGTCATTCCCTGCACTGGCTCCCCATTACCCAAAGACTCCAGTTCAAAACTCTAACCATGACATACAAAGCCATCCACAACATGAGTCCTCCATACATCTGTGACCTCGTCTCCCGCTACTTACCTGCACGAAACCTCCGATCCTCACAAGATCTCCTTCTGTACTCGCCTCTTATCTCCTCTTCCCACAATCGCATACAAGACTTCTCCCGTGCATCCCCCCTACTCTGTAACTCTCTACCACAACATATCAGACTCAGCCTACCATGGAAACCTTCAAAAAGAACCTGAAGACCTACCTCTTCCGACAAGCCTACAACCTACAGTAACCACCGATCCACCAAACTGATGCACAACCAGCTCTACCCTCGCCTACTGTATCCTCACCCATCCCTTATAGATTGTGAGCCCTCACGGACAGGGTCCTCTCTCATCCTGTACCAGTCATGACCTGTATTGCTTAAGATTACTGTACTTGTAAGTATTATGTATACCCAGTAGCGTAGCTACCGGGGGGGGGGGCAGAGGCACAGCACGCCCATACAGTTACATTCTGCGGCAGAGCAGGGAGAATCGATCTCCCTACTCTGCCCCCCAGCCGCTATGGGCCCCTAAGAAGGCAGTGGGGGGCCCCGATGCCAGCAGTGCGCCCCCCACTCACAGCCAGCAATGTCATCCTGGGCTTTTCTGTGCACACAGGACCTGTGATGAGGTCACGTGAGGGGCGGAGTCAAGGGGTCACATGATCAGGGGCTTCAGCGGCCGCAGGGCTCTGCTGTGCTGGTTGTCATGGTGCTGGATGAGGTGAAGTAAGTTTCTGTGGGCTCAGGAGGGGTTTACAGGGTGGATGTAGCAGAGCTGTGTGTGTATGAAGTGTAGAGAGCGGAGCCGTGTGTGTAGAAGGTGTATGGAGCAGAGATATGCATGTATGAGGTGTACAGAGGAGCGGAGCCACATGTGTATGGGGTGAGCGGAGCTGTTTGTATATAGAGCTGAGCCAAGTGTGTACGGGTCGGGGTGTACAGAGCAGAGCCGTGTGTGTACGTGGTGTACGGAGCAGAGCCGTGTGTGTGCGGGGTGTACGGAGTGGAGCCGTGTGTGCAATGTGTACGGATTGGAGCCATATGTGTACGAGGTGTATGGTGTGGAGCCGCGTGTGTACGGGGTGTGCGGAGCAGAGCCGTGTGTGTACAAGGTGTACAGAGTGGAGCCGCATGTGTACAGCGTGTACGGAGCAGAGCCGCATGTGTATGGAGCAGAGCCGCATGTGTATGGAGCAGAGCCGAGTGTGTACAGGGTGTAGGGAGCAAAGCTGCGTGTGCACAAGGTGTACGGAGCAGAGCCGCATGTGTACAAGTGCACGGAGTGGAGCCAGGTGTGTACAAGGTGTACAGAGCAGAGCTGCGTTTGTACAGCGTGTATGTAGCAGAGGCGCGTGTGTACAGCGTGTTCATAGCAGAGGCGCATGTGTACAGCATGTACGTAGCAGAGGCGCGTGTGTACAGCATGTACGTAGCAGAGGTGCGTGTGTACAGCGTGTACGTAGCAGAGGTGCATGTGTACAAGGTATACGGAACAGAGCTGTGTGTGTACAAGGAGTACGGAACAGAGCCGCATGTGTACAAGGTGTATGGAACAGAGCCGCGTGTGTACAAGGTGTACGGAGCAGAGATGTGTGTGTATAGGGGGTGTGGAGTAGAGCCGTGTGTATAGGGGGTATCATGTGCAGTAATAGGGACACATACAGCAGCAGCGGCTCAGCATTGGGGTATCAAGTGCAGTAATAGGGACACATACGGCAGCAGCGGCTCAGCATTGGGGTATCAGGTGCAGTAATAGGGACACATACGGCAGCAGCGGCTCAGCATTGGGGTATCAGGTGCAGTAATAGGGACACATACGGCAGCAGAGGCTCAGTATTTGGGTATCAAGTGCAGTAATAGGGACACATACGGCAGCAACGGCTCAGTATTGGGGTATCAAGTGCAGTAATAGGGACACATACGGCAGCAGCGGCTCAGTATTAGGGTATCAGGTGCAGTAATAGGGACACATACGGCAGCAGCGGCTCAGTATTGGGGTATCAAGTGCAGTAATAGGGACACATATGGCAGCAGCGGCACAGTATTGGAGTATCAGGTGCAGCAATAGGGGCACATACGGCAGCAGCGCCTCAGCATTTGGGCATCAGGTGCAGTAATAGGGGCACATACGGCAGCAGCGCCTCAGCATTTGGGCATCAGGTGCAGTAATAGGGACACATACGGCAGCAGCGGCTCATCATTGGGGTATCAGGTGCAGTAATAGGGACACATACGGCAGCAGAGGCTCAGTATTGGGGTGTCAAGTGCAGTAATAGGGACTAGAGTTGAGCAATACCAGCCGATACTTGAAAATATCGGATCGGAATGGATCGGCCGATCTTAAAAAAAAGTATCGGTATCGCCGATTCCGATACCGGGAACCAATGCAAGTCAATGGGGCCAAAATATCGGAATTAAAAAAAACCCTTTCTTTCCTTGTAGGTTAATTCTACATGAAGAAAAACAACTAAGAATAATGTAGAATGTATTGTGGGAGGTGGAGGAGACATTAAAGCCATAGAGGTTTAGCCCAATCAAATGGAATAGCAGGAATTAAACTTTTTTTTTAAAGACGTTAGGAGTTACAAAGATATTGACTATGTTGGCCTCATTTATATTTTGCCAGACATGTATGTCTTCTTCTTTCTTCTTTCTTCTTCTTTCTTATTCTTCTTCCTTTTTTTACCTTCTTCTTATTATTATTATTCCTTTTTTTACATTCTTCTTCTTCTTCCTTTTTTTAAATTCTTCTACTTCCTTTTTTTACATTCTTCTTCTTCCTCCTTTTCTTACATTCTTCATATTCTTCTTATTCAACAATTATTATTCTACATATTCAACTTCTTCATCTTCTTCCTATTCTTCTTCATCATATTCTTGTTTGTGTCAGGCATTCCTGTAGTTGTTATCTAGAAAAGTTAGAAGTTTACACCTTCCGTTCTGCCTGTCACAAAAGATTTACAACAGGATTTGTCCGCGTTCAGTTTGGCCTGCAGCAGCAGGCCTTTTCCAGGGGCACCACGAGGAGGAAAGGACTCACCCCCATACACTGCTTAGTCTTCTTCTGCTTATAAATAAGATAATATCATTTGCTCAGAGTATTAGTCTTATGCTTAATGTTCTTCTGCTTTGTTTTTTTATGCTTCTTTGTCTTCTCTCTCTTGTTGTTCTGCATCTTGGTGGTTGTCTTCCTGTTCTTTGTCCTCTTGAACCAGCTGACGGTACTGGCACCCAGAGGGGCAGCAGAAGGAACAAGAGCCAATGGCACTACCGAGGACCAGCTGACGGTGCTGGAACCCGGTTACTAAGCAGGAGGTACCTGTGCTACAAAGCACTACCAAGGACCAGCAGACGTTGCCGGAACTCGGATACCGAGATGGAGGCACCTAGGCCAAAGGCTCTGACGAGAACCAGCTGACGGTGCTGGAACCCGGAGGGGTAGCATAAGCTGCAAGAGCAAATGGAAATAGCGAGGACCAGCTGACAGTGCTGGCACCCGGAGGGGCAGCAGAAGGAATAAGAGCAAATGGCACAACCGAGGACCAGCTGACGGTGCTGGAACCCGGTTACTAAGCAGGAGGTACCTGTGCTACAAAGCACTACCAAGGACCAGCAGACGTTGCCGGAACTCGGATACCGAGATGGAGGCACCTAGGCCAAAGGCTCTGACGAGAACCAGCTGACGGTGCTGGAACCCGGAGGGGTAGCATAAGCAGCAAGAGCAAATGGAAATAGCGAGGACCAGCTGACAGTGCTGGCACCCGGAGGGGCAGCAGAAGGAATAAGAGCCAATGGCACAACCGAGGACCAGCTGACGGTGCTGGAACCCGGTTACTAAGCAGGAGGTACCTGTGCTACAAAGCACTACCAAGGACCAGCAGACGTTGCCGGAACTCGGATACCGAGATGGAGGCACCTAGGCCAAAGACTCTGACGAGAACCAGCTGACGGTGCTGGAACCCGGAGGGGTAGCATAAGCTGCAAGAGCAAATGGAAATAGCGAGGACCAGCTGACAGTGCTGGCACCCGGAGGGGCAGCAGAAGGAATAAGAGCCAATGGCACAACCGAGGACCAGCTGACGGTGCTGGAACCCGGTTACTAAGCAGGAGGTACCTGTGCTACAAAGCACTACCAAGGACCAGCAGACGTTGCCGGAACTCGGATACCGAGATGGAGGCACCTAGGCCAAAGGCTCTGACGAGAACCAGCTGACGGTGCTGGAACCCGGAGGGGCAGCTGAAGTTACCCCTGAAAAGCAAAGTTGTCATGCCGCAAGCTGGCCGCAGTTACCGAATCACACAGTCCTACAGGGGGTGCTTGTCCTACTGGCACTACGGAACAAGCCTTTCTTACCAGAACCCGTAGTCCACATAGGAAGCACCTAAACTGTTGGCACCCTAGCCTCGGCTAACCCAACCGCAACACGACATGGCAACTTGGGGTGGCAAACTGACATTGACACTTCCCGGAAACAGCAGGCAGGGCTGGAACCAAGCTGGGCAGGAGGGAGTACCCGTGCCAAAGTCAGTTATGAGCAGCAACTGGCGATGTTGGAGCCCAGGGACAAGCACTTAGCAGGCTGAGGCCTGATGTGCTGTCAATTGGGAGGCAGCTGGACAGATTGCCATCAAAACAGCAGGGGAACAGCTGACGTTACTGAACCCCACAAACACAGGAGCTAGTGTTTTACTCTGTGAAGACGGCACTTCCGAGCAACAACTGGCTGTGTTGAAGCCCAGGGACAAGCACGGAGCAGGCTGAGGCTGCATTGAAGAAATTTTAAGATCGGTTGTAGACTTCTACTAATTTTAACCAAGCTCCACTTAGGCCTGTGGCTTCACTGATATTTGTATTTCCCCTGTCCTCCAACCCCCCCAGTTACAGCTCCGAAGTGGCGTCTGCACAATCCACACTTGTTCCTGTGTTACAGGTGTTCAGTCCGGTCAGTGAATCCCCTGATGTGTGTCCGGCAATGTCGCCTGCTCTGTCCACATTCCCATAACTAGTTATGGGAATGTGGACAGAGCAGGCGACATTGCCGGACACACATCAGGGGATTCACTGACCGGACTGAACACCTGTAACACAGGAACAAGTGTGGATTGTGCAGACGCCACTTCGGAGCTGTAACTGGCAGGGTTGGAGGACAGGGGAAATACGAGAGACAGTGGAGCCACAGGCCTAATTGGAGCACGGTTAAAAATCAGTAGTAGTACGACTGTGTAGGCAGCAGGAGACTTTGCCATCCACACAGCAGGGGATCAGCTGACGTTACTGAACCCCACTGAGACACGGGAGCAAGTATCTCTTTCCGTGTGGACGGCACTTCCGAGCTACAACTGGCTGTGTTGAAGCCCAGGATATAGGAGGGTGTAGGCAGAGGCCTACTGTGTTTGGAATGTGGAGACAGCAGGAGAGACTGCCATCCACACAGCAGGGGATCAGCTGACGTTACTGAACCCCACTGAGACACGGGAGCAAGTGTCTCTTTCCGTGTGGACGGCACTTCCGAGCTACAACTGGCTGTGTTGAAGCCCAGGAAATAGGAGGGTGTAGGCAGAGGCCTACTGTATTTGGAATGTGGAGACAGCAGGAGAGACTGCCATCCACACAGCAGGGGAACAGCTGGCGTTACTGAACCCCACTGAGACACGGGAGCAAGTGTCTCTTTCCGTGTGGACGGCACTTCCGAGCTACAACTGGCTGTGTTGAAGCCCAGGAAATAGGAGGGTGTAGGCAGAGGCCTACTGTGTTTGGAATGTGGAGACAGCAGGAGAGACTGCCATCCACACAGCAGGGGATCAGCTGACGTTACTGAACCCCACTGAGACACGGGAGCAAGTGTCTCTTTCCGTATGGACGGCACTTCTGAGCTACAACTGGCTGTGTTGAAGCCCAGGAAATAGGAGGGTGTAGGCAGAGGCCTACTGTGTTTGGAATGTGGAGACAGCAGGAGAGACTGCCATCCACACAGCAGGGGATCAGCTGACATTACTGAACCCCACTGAGACACGGGAGCAAGTATCTCTTTCCGTGTGGACGGCACTTCCGAGCTACAACTGGCTGTGTTGAAGCCCAGGAAATAGGAGGGTGTAGGCAGAGGCCTACTGTGTTTGGAATGTGGAGACAGCAGGAGAGACTGCCATCCACACAGCAGGGGATCAGCTGACGTTACTGAACCCCACTGAGACACGGGAGCAAGTGTCTCTTTCAGTGTGGACGGCACTTCCGAGCTACAACAGGCTGTGTTGAAGCCCAGGAAATAGGAGGGTGTAGGCAGAGGCCTACTGTATTTGGAATGTGGAGACAGCAGGAGAGACTGCCATCCACACAGCAGGGGAACAGCTTGCGTTACTGAACCCCACTGAGACACGGGAGCAAGTGTCTCTTTCCGTGTGGACGGCACTTCCGAGCTACAACTGGCTGTGTTGAAGCCCAGGAAATAGGAGGGTGTAGGCAGAGGCCTACTGTATTTGGAATGTGGAGACAGCAGGAGAGACTGCCATCCACACAGCAGGGGAACAGCTGGCGTTACTGAACCCCACTGAGACACGGGAGCAAGTGTCTCTTTCCGTGTGGACGGCACTTCCGAGCTACAACTGGCTGTGTTGAAGCCCAGGAAATAGGAGGGTGTAGGCAGAGGCCTACTGTCTTTGGAATGCGGAGACAGCAGGAGAGACTGCCATCTCCACAGCAGGGGAACAGCTGTCAGTGCTGAACCCCACTAACACTTGAACAAATGTGTTTGGCTCTGTGGAGACGACACTTCTGAACACCAACTGACGCTGTTGGAGCCCAGGATTAGGCGAGGAGCAGGCTGGGGCCTGTTGCTTTTGGCAGGTGAAGGCAGCAGGAGACTTGCCATCTCCACAGCAGGGGAACAGCTGGCAGTGCTGAACCCCACTAACACTTGAACGAATGTGTTTGGCTCTGTGGAGATGACACTTCTGAATACCAACTGACGCTGTTGGAGCCCAGGATTAGGCGAGGAGCAGGCTGGGGCCTACTGGATTTTGGCAGGTGTAGGCAGCAGGAGACTTGCCATCTCCACAGCAGGGGAACAGCTGGCAGTGCTGAACCCCACTAACACTTGAACGAATGTGTTTGGCTCTGTGGAGATGACACTTCTGAACACCAACTGGTGCTGTTGGAGCCCAGGATTAGGCGAGGAGCAGGCTGGGGCCTACTGGATTTTGGCAGGTGTAGGCAGCAGGAGACTTGCCATCTCCACAGCAGGGGAACAGCTGGCAGTGCTGAACCCCACTAACACTTGAACGAATGTGTTTGGCTCTGTGGAGATGACACTTCTGAACACCAACTGACGCTGTTGGAGCCCAGGATTAGGCGAGGAGCAGGCTGGGGCCTACTGGATTTTGGCAGGTGTAGGCAGCAGGAGACTTGCCATCTCCACAGCAGGGGAACAGCTGGCAGTGCTGAACCCCACTAACACTTGAACTAATGTGTTTGGCTCTGTGGAGATGACACTTCTGAACACCAACTGACACTGTTGGAGCCCAGGATCAGGCGTGGAGCAGGCTGGGGCCTACTGGATTTTGGCAGGAGTAGGCAGCAGGAGACTTGCCATCTCCACAGCAGGGGAACAGCTGGCAGTGCTGAACCCCACTAACACTTGAACGAATGTGTTTGGCTCTGTGGAGACGACACTTCTGAACACCAACTGACACTGTTGGAGCCCAGGATTACGCATGCCGCATGCAGAGGCCAATGGGCAGCGGTTTTTATGGAGGTTGTTGACTACTACTGATTCTAACCATGCTCCACTTAGGCCTCTGGCTCCACTGTCTCTACTATTTACCCTGGCCTCCAACCCCGCCAGCTACATCTCTGAAGTGGCGTCAGCACAATCTACACTTGTTCCTGTGTTACTGGTGCTCAGTCCCGTCAGTTGATCCCCTGATGTTTGTCCGGCAAGTTCGCCAGCTCTGTCCTCATTCCCACTACTGGTTATGGGAATGTGGACAGAGCAGGAGACCTTGCCGGACACACATCAGGGGATAAACTGATGGGACTGAGCCACAGGAACACAGGAACAAGTGTAGATTGTGCTGACGCCACTTCAGAGATGTAGATGGCGGGGTTGGAGGTCAGGGGAAATAGTAGAGACAGTGGAGCCAGAGACCTAAGTTGGGCACGGTTAAAAATCAGTAGTGGTTTGAATGTTGATGGAGCTGGTGACTTTGCCGTCCACACAGCAGGGGATCAGCTGGCGTTACTGAACCCCACTAACACAGGAGCTAGTGTGTTTCTCTGTGCAGACGACACATCTGAGCAACAACTGGCTGTGTTGAAGCACAGGGATTATAGTTCAGGTGGTAGAAAAATGAACACACCAGCAGACCTGGATACAGTTGCCAACCACTAATTTAGTCTGTAAGAGGAATGGTAAAGTCTTTGGAGATCCAGGCCTTGTTCATTTTCAGAAAAGTCAGCCGGTCAACATTATCGGAAGATAGTCGCGTGCGACGGTCTGTTAGTACACCACCTGCGGCACTAAAGACGCGTTCCGATAATACACTGGCAGCAGGGCAAGCCAGCACCTCCAATGCATACTGGCTAAGCTCTGGCCATGTATCCAGCTTAGAGACCCAAAACTTGAAGGGGGAAGAGCCATCTGGGAGTACAGTGACAGGGCAAGACATGTAGTCTGACACCATCTGACGGAAGCGTTGCCTCCTGCTGACTCGAGGCGTCGCTGATGGTGTAGACAATTGTGGTGGACACACAAAACTTTGCCACATTTGGGCCATAGTGGTCTTGCCTTGTGCTGCGGCGCTGCCTCTGCTCCCTCTTTGTGCAGAGTTTCCTCCACTGCCTCGACGCACAGAGCTGCTTTGTAAAGCACTAGCAACAATGCTGTCGGGTGGAATGGAAAACATTATGGACTGCACCAGTGACTCTTCGTACTCCCGCAGTTTACGCTCCCGGTTCAACGTTGGTATGAGCCTTTGTACGCTGTCCCGGTAGCGAGGATCTAAGAGGGTGTACACCCAATAATCAGCCGAGACGAGAATGTGGGCGATGCGGCGGTCGTTTCTCAGGCACTGCAGCATGAAATCAACCATGTGCTGCAGACTCCCAACTGCCAAAGAACCGCTGTCCCCTGTTTGAGGCGTGACCTCAGCCTGCTCTGCATCACCCCACCCTCGCTGTACATACTGAGTAGAGGTTTGTGTACCTCCCTCCTCTGGAGAGATGTCTTCCTCCTCCATCGACTCCTCCTCATCCTCCTCACAAAGTGTCCCCTGCCTAGGCCTTTGTGAGGAAACACGTAGCGCAGACTGTCCAGAAGCAGATGGCATTTGGGACTCCTCATCCTCCACCTCTTCCAAAACCTCATCCCTTAGTGCTTGCAGTGTTTGTTGAAGCAGGCAGATAAGGGGGACAGTCATGCTGACTAGTGCATCATCTGCACTCGCCATCCGCGTGGATTCATCGAAGGCACGCAAAACGAGGCAGATGTCCTTCATAGAGGCCCACTCAATGGTGCTGAAGTGTGAACGGCGCACAGTGCGACTTGTTTGCGCCTGATGCAGCTGATACTCCATGACTGCTGCCTGCTGCTCACACAACCTCTCCAACATATGTAACGTTGAATTCCACCGGGTGGGTAGGTCACATATGATGCGATGTTCCGGAAGGCCAAATCGTCGCTGCAGAGCAGCGAGGCGCGATCTTGCCGTGCTGGAACGCCGCAAGTGAGCGCACTCTATGCGGACCTTGTGCAACAGTGCATCAAGATCCGGATAGTCCCTCAGAAAGCTCTACACGACCAAGTTAAGCACATGTGCCAGACATGGGATGTGTGTGAGGTTGCCTAGGCCAAGAGCTGCCACCAGATTTCGGCCATTGTCACACACTACCAAGCCCGGCTGGAGATTCGCTGGCCCAAACCACACATTGCTCTCCAGCTTGATAGCATTCCTGAGCTCCTGCGCTGTGTGGCTTCGATTCCCCAAAGAAATTAATTTGAGTACAGCCTGTTGACGTTTGGCCACGGCTGTGCTCATATCGGTCGTAACAGGCTCCTGCTCTGCTGTTTCTGAGGAACTTGAGTAGGAGGAGGAGTCTATGTGTACAGACTGGAGTCCTGCAATCCGTGGCGTTGGAAGAACACGTACAGCGCCACTCTCCAGATCTGTACCCGGCTCCACAACATTGACCCAGTGGGCAGTGAGGGAAAGGTATCGTCCCTGTCCATGGTTACTGGTCCACGCATCGGTGGTCAGGTGGACCTTGCTACTAACGGCGTTTAGTAGCGCATGTTTTATTTGGCCCTCAACATGTTTCTGCAGGGCAGGGACAGCTCGCCTGCTGAAATAAAAGCGGCTGGGCACGTTGTATTGGGGGACTGCCAATGCCATTAAGTCCCGGAAGGTGTCAGTGTCCACCAGCCTGAATGACAGCATTTCAACTGCCAGAAGTTTGGCAATGCCAGCATTCAGAGACTGTGCTCGGGGATGGTTTGCCGAGTAAGGGCGCCTTTTATCCCATGCCTGTGCTACCGATGGCTGTGATGGATGGGAACGTGCTGCTATGGGTGGAATCTGACAGGGTCTCCGGACAACAGTGGCAGAGGTTCTTCCTTGGCGATCCTGTGAGGAAGCCGAACCAGCAGTGTGTGAGCTGGAGGAAGAGGCCCCAGCACGAACTGAAGAGGTGGTAGGTGGTGCTGTACGTTGGCCTACGTCTTCAGGGTGTCTCTGCAACTCCAACTCGTGCTTGGTGCGCACATGTTTCCACATATTTGTGGTATTGAGGTTGCTGACATTTCTCCCTCTTTTGACTATCTGATGACACAGCTTGCATTTGACAAAGCAAATGTCATCTGCAACTGTGTCAAAAAAGGACCACGCACTGCAACTCTTGGGAGCGCCCGTTTTGCCTTTGGAATGAGGAATGCTCCTAACGGGTGCCGAAGTGGAGGGTACAGGCAACCAAGTCTGCCCCCTCCCTCTGCCTCCTGTTTTGGCCGGTAGGGGAATCTCTTCCTCCGAGCTGCTCCCACCACCTTCCTGTTCCTCACGCCATGATGGGTCAAGGACCTCATCATCTTCCCTCCCCTCTTCAAACAGCTGCTTCTCCGGGGTTGTCTCGCCAGCACCATACGCACCAGAAAGTGGCAACTGAGTCTCGTCATCATCTGATGCGTACTGAGGTGTGCTGACCATAGGCACTGGCCCACTCGCTTCTTCAGATTCAGAGGGACAAAGAAGTTGCGCATCACTGCATACTCCCTCTTCTTCACATTCAGGAATGCTGCTTGGCTGGCCCCCTCTTTCCAAGCCAACAGATTCCGAGAACAGAAGTAGAGACTGTGATGGCTCCTGTCCATGTCTCTCTGACTGCCTGGGCACTTTGGCAGGTGGTGAAGAGACAGATGGTTGCTCTTCGGTGCTCTGGTCCTGAGAGGCTGTGGAAGTAATTGAAGTCGATGCATTAGCTGCCATCCATCCGACAACGGCTTCAATTTGTTCCTCCCGCAGCAGTGGGGTACGTTGAGGTCCTACAAAGCTGCGCATAAAGGACTGTTGCCTGCTAAAACTGGGGGATGCTGATCCACTGGTGCCCGCAGCAGGCCCAGAATTCCCACGTCCTCTACCTGCAGAATCCCCACGTCCTCTCCCTGCAGAATCCCCACGTCCTCTCCCTGCTGAAACTCCACGCCCACGCCCACGCGCCTTACTCCCTGCCTTCTTCATCTTGCCAGACTGCTTAAGATAGGCAGAAAAGAACAAAGGGGGGCCTTAGTGTGCTTATTCCTGAACAGCTGGTTACAGGTACAAGAAACACTAATTTTATGAAGTGTGTGTGTGTGGACTACACTTTAATAGGAGCTGATGTGGCCTACACAAGTTCCAAATGTAGTGTTTGGTGAACTTTTTTTGTGGTTTCTTTGTTGGAAACAAACTCAAAGTATGTGAACAAAGAATTGAAACTGATAGTATCACCAACTTTTTGGAGCTATTACAATGCAGGCAGGTAACCTACAATGCAAAAGATGAGGCTCCAAAAAAATTGGGTAATACTAATCTGGCTGCGCCGGCAGGGCACAAGCCAGAAAAAAAGGCTCCTCTATCTACTCCTATATAGTGTTTGCAACCAACCAATGTTGATGGATACGGATGGATGCACACTAATAGGAGAAGAAAAAATGAGCTGCACTCAAAGACAAATATGTGTGAGGCAGTGACGCACGTTGAGCGTCCTACAAACAGACGTAGCTGCAGGACACTCTACTCTGCGTGAGCTGCACTCACACACAGTCAGAGACCTCTCAGACAGCCATGAACAGTGCAGCTAAGTGGGCACTGGCACTGACAGGCTGCAGAAAGGCTCCGCTGTGTACTCCTATATAGTGTTTGCAACCACCGTAGATGGAGACGGATGGATGCACACTAATAGAAGAAAAAATGAGCTGCAATAAAAGAAAAATGTGTGAGGCAGTGACACGCTGAGCGTCCTACAACCAGACGTAGCTGCAGGACACACTACTCAGCGTGAGCTGCACTCACACACAGTCAGAGACCTCTCAGACAGCCGTGAACAGTGCAGCAAAGTGGACACTAGCACTGAAAGGCTGCAGATAGGCTCCGCTGTCTACTACTAGTGTTTGCAACCAACGTATATGGATACGGATGGAAGCACACTAGATTGAAATTATGTAAAAAATGCAGCTCAAAAATTAAAAGATGTATGAGGCAGCAGTGAGGCACGCTGGGCAGCCTACAACCTGACGTGGCTGCAGGACTCACTCCACAGCGTGAGCTGCACTCACACAGCCCTTGCAGACAGCTGTGAACACTGCTGCTAGGGCAAAGAAGGCTACAGTGGTGGATTATGTAGCCTGGGTAGAGCAATAGATATGTTTGATGATCGCTATTTCTAACTGTCCCTCACAGTCTTCAACAGCAGCCTGTCCCTAACTGAATTCACAGCAGAGTGAACCAGAAATGGCGGCTGCGGTGGCTTTTATAGTGCATCATGACATCATTTCGGCAGCCAATCACAGCCATGCCAATAGTTAACATGCCTACATGCCTAACAGGATGTGCCCACACTTCGGAGGATTCCCATTGGCTTAATCAAAGCAAGCAGGCTCATAGCATGATGGGAACTTCCGATTCCGATTCCGGAATCCGATATGACAACAGTATCGGAAGTCAGTATCGGAATTCCGATACCGCTAATATCGGCCGATACCCGATACTTGCGGTATCGGAATGCTCAACACTAATAGGGACACATACGGCAGCAGAGGCTCAGTATTGGGGTATCAAGTGCAGTAATAGGGACATATACGGCAGCAGCGGCTCAGTATTGGGGTATCAGGTGCAGTAATAGGGACACATACGGCAGCAGCGGCTCAGCATTGGGGTATCAGGTGCAGTAACAGGGACACATACGGCAGCAGAGGCTCAGTATTGGGGTGTCAAGTGCCGTAATAGGGACACATATGGCAGCAGAAGCTCAGTATTGGGGTATCAAGTGCAGTAATAGAGACACATACAGCAGCAAAGGCTCAGCATTGGGGTAACAGGTGCAGTAATAGGGACACATACAGCAGCAGCAGAGGCTCAGTATTGGAGTATCGGGTGTAGTAATAGGGACACATATGGCAGCAGCGGCTCAGCATTGGGGTATCAGGTGCAGTAATAGGGACACATACAGCAGCAGCAGAGGCTCAGTATTGGGGTATCAGGTGTAGTAATAGGGACACATACGGCAGCAGCAGAGGCTCAGTATTGGGGTATCAGGTGCAGTAATAGGGACACATACGGCAGCAGCAGTTCAGCATTGGGGTATCAGGTGTAGTAATAAGGACACATACAGCAGCAGCGGCTCAGCATTGGGGTATCAGCAGGATGAGTGGTTTGTGCAGGTTGGGGATATATGGTGATGGGGCTGGAATATGAGAAGTGAAACGTGTCGTTGTTGTATTCTCAGTAGCAGAGCCGTGGCTGGAGGAGTTGTCATGTCGGTCTGGGCCAGATGGAAAATACGTGAAAAGTGACCGATTCCATCAGAAAGAACGTCAGCGGTAAGACACCAACTATACCTGTGCAGTAATCACATATGTTTTGTAGGACTGGTATTTACCACTGACCATATGGCGGTAATATCCATGTTGGTCTTTATATTAAGATTATTTTCAGTAACAGTACAGTCATCTCCTACCTCCACTATTAGGGTGCGTCACTGAGTTGTAATCACAGTTACCTAGTTAGGGGCCCACTCAGAAGTTTCGCCCCCCCTTAACCGAAACCTTAGCTACGCCTCTGTGTATACCCCTCCTCACATGTAAAGTTCCATGGAATAAATGGCGCTATAATAATAAATAATAATAATAATACTAATAATAATATTTGGATGGTAAAGTGGTTAATCAAATTACCGACAGCTTCAGCACACCCCTATGCCAGATTGGACGGCTGAGCCATCAGTAACAGCATCCCAGACACACTGAGGGGTGGAACCATGACAACTTCCTCTAGATCATTTATTAAGATGTTGAAAAACACTGGGGCCAGGACAGAGCATTGTGGTACTTCACTTGAAACACTCTTCCAATTGAATGTGCAACAATGTATCACTAGGGATGAGCGATTGTAGTATTCGGACTCGCTGTACTCGTTGCGAGTATCTCCTAATACTCGGGTACTCGTAACGAGTAGCGAGTCCAATGCAAGTCTATGGGAAATGCGATTAATGGGCGGGGAGTACCGCATTACTCGCCGAATACCGAATCCTGACGAGTATACTCGCTCATCCCTATGTATCACCACTCTTTGAATACAATCACTGAGCCAGCTATGAATACACCTTACCATAGCCTTGTCAATCGCAAAATTGGTCATTTTTTCAATAAGTATAGCATGAGACACTTTATCAAATGCTTTGCTGAAGTTGCGATATACTGTATCTATTGCATGTCCCTGATCCACCCAGTCAGTGATTCCGTCATAGAAGGAAATTAGGTTACTCTGGCATGACTTGTTTGCTAGAAACCCATGCTGGTTCTCCTCAATTACTGTATTCTTATCCAAGTAATTATGTCTCGACCCCACGGGGTGTCGGTCAGTGGATGGCACAACACACACTCAACAGTAAAGGGGAGAGGAAGGCCATAAACACTAGGGAATGAGGGATGGGACATCTCCTGAGCTCCATCCTGAGCTTGTCCCTGCGCTCTCCTAATGCCCTAAGCAGTCCTTTCCCCCGCTGCCATCACGAACCTCATCCCTCACACTGTCCTGGCTAGTGCTCTGGATGGCAAGGGCACTAGCCTCACCACTGCAGAAAATATAAACATGGGGGTAGTAACAAGCACGAAACAGACAAGGTAAAAAAAACAAAACTTAGCTCCAGGCACTGCTGCCAAGCTCAACACTGCAGAGGACATGAAAACAGGACCCTGAACTCCAGAAGTAGCTGATACAGCGCTGACACCAAAGAGCTGCAACTGCAGGGCTGGTCTCTATAGAATATCTCTATCACCAAGAGTCTGCTGATGCATCAGGTGAATATTTAAACGATGGTGGGAGTGGTCACCACCTACATTAGCTAACCTAGCAACTCAGGAGCTGCAGCATGCTGCCAGCAAGGAAACTGATATTAACCCCTGCTGGCCTGAAAGGTAAAAAGCTACATTTAAATTGTAGTGGAACCAGAGCTGCCACAAATCCAAAAATGTATTGTGACAGTACCCCCCTTCCAACAAGGAGCCTCTGGACCCTTAACACTGAACCTCACTGGAAACGACGTACGGTGAGGATGCCTGGACCCACTAGGATTCACCTCTGCAGTCACCTAAGCCTCAGGTTTATGGCAAACACAGAGCAATGGAGATGGCAGTAACATAGGCTCTGGAGGCACAACAAATCTCCAGAGTGCCGACCTGTGGAATGCGTGTACGTTCATTTCTGGGGGTAACTCCAGTTGGAAAGTTCCCGGGTTGAGAATGGCCGACACCAGATAGGGCCCAATCACCCTAGAACTCCAGGTTACAGATGCGTACTTCCACCTAATGTTTTTGCTGGACACCCACATGTACTTATTCACACACCTGTCTGGACCGCAACGTTTATTTCCATGCATGCGTTTGCCAACAGGTGGTAATTTCCTTGAGGAACAGACAACAGAGGCAACCACGCATGTCACCAAACTCATAACCTCACTGTACGCAGAGGGTAAAACCACCCTCCCCTGGTAGCTCCCCCTCAGAGGACTCTGAGACTCAGGGTTTACTTGAGGTAAGAGTTGAGTCTTGCCCCTATTCCCTGGTAGCACTTCATCTGCCTCCACCATAGAAGAAGGGGTAGGTTTGAGAAGGATGACAGAGACAGTAGCTTCTAGGCAGCAGTCTTTACAAGACTGGTCACAATTAACTACTTCCCTGGACCATCAATCAATGACCAGATTGTGTTACTTCAGCCAGGAAAGGCCTAAGACTATGAGAGTTGGCATACCCCCCAAGACGTAGCATGACAGGGATTCTACGTGAAGAGTCCCTATACGCAGGCTAATATTATCTATGACTTGGGTAGCAACCCCCTGGCTGAAAGGAACAGAGTCAATTGCCTGGATGGAAATGGGTCTCTTCAGTGTCCTATCAATCAGACTGTGGGTCTGAACAAGGCGAGAATCCACCAGATTGACCACAGCTCCACTATCAACAAGAACCGGTACCATCTCATTCTCCCCACCAACCAACACTTCAACAGAAATGGAAAACTGAGACGTAAAGGTAGAGGAAATGTACACACCCTGGCCACCTCCCTCCACTCGACCCAGGGAATGCGGCTTTGGAGATGAAGTACCAACTTTGATGTGAGATGGGCAGACATTAATGTAATGATCCATAATTCCACAGTAGAAACATGCCCCCCTCCCACGGCAAACCGCAGGCAATCCAGTTTGAGAAAGACTCCTCCCACCTGCATAGGTTTGTCCCTGTGCATCAGTGTATCCTCCTCCCTAGAAAGAACAACAGGGGGCAGGTTCGGTGTATGTCTCTCCCTGAGGCATCTATCTACCCAGATAGCAAGGGCTATGGCGACTTCCAACGACCCAAGAGTAGCATACTGCACCAGAGTATCCTGAAACCTAGCTGACAGACCCTGACAGAAATGGCTCATAAGTAGTGTTGAGCATTCCGATACCGCAAGTATCGGGTTTCGGCCGATATTAGCTGTATCGGAATTCCGATACTTAGTTCCGATACTTTTTTCATATCGAATACCGGAATCGGAAGTTCCCATAATGCTAGGAGCCCGCTCGATTTGATTCAGCCAATGGGGATCCTCAGAAGTGTGGGCACATCCTGTTCGGCATGTAGGCATGTTAACTACTGGCATGGCTGTGATTGGCTGCTGAAATGATGTCATGATGCACTATAAAAACCGCTGCAGCCGCCATTTCTGGTCACTCTGCTGTGAATTCAGTTAGGGACAGGCTGCTGTTGAAGACTGTGAGGGACAGTTAGAAATAGCGATCATCCAAAATATCTATTGCTCTACCCAGGCTACATAATCCACCACTGTAGCATTTTTGTAGCCCAGCAGCGCTGTTTTAATAGCTGTCTGCAAGGGCTGTGTGAGTGCAGACCCACGCTGTGTAGTGTGTCGTGCAGGCACGTCTGCTTGTAGGCCGCCCAGCGTGTGTCTCTGCCTCATACACATTTTTCTTTTATTGCTGCTTTTTTTTTCTCCTGTATAGTGTGCTTCCATACGTATCCATATACGTTGGTTGCAAACACTAAAGGAGTGGACAGCGGAGCCTTTCAGCAGCCTTTCAGTGCTATAGCCCATTTCTCTGCACTGTTTTTGGCTGTCTGATAGGTCTCTCTGTGTGTGAGTGCAGCTCACGTTGCTGTGTGTTCTACAGCCACTGCTAGCTGTAGTCCGCTCAGCGTGCATCACTGCCTCATACATAGTCCTTTTTTTGCAGCAAATTTGTCCAGATTTTTGCTCCTATATTAGTGTGCTTCCAACCGTATCCATTGTCATTGGTTGGTTGCAAACACTATATAGGATTAGATAGAGGAGCCTTTTTGCTGGCTTGTGCCCTTCAGGGCCAGCCAGACTAGTATCACCCTATTTTTTGGAGCCTCATCAATTGCATTGTAGGTTAGCTTCCTGCATTGTAATCGCTCCAAAAAGTTTGTGATACTATAACTTTCAAACTATGGTCACATCCTTTTCTTCCACCCCCCCAAAGAAAAAGGAAATAAAGTTCACCAAACACTCCACTTTACAGTTGTCTAGGCCACATTAGATCATATTAAAGTGTAGTACACACACTCTTAGCCAAATTAGTGTTTCTTATACTGGTTAGCAGGTGTTCAGGAATAAGAACACCCCTTTTTTACTTTTCTGCCTATCTTTATCAGTCTACCAAGATGAAGAAGGCAGGGAGTAAGGCACGTGGTCGTGGCCATGGAGTTTCAGCAGGGAGAGGACGTGGGGATTCGGTGTCTGCTGCGGCCACCAGTGACCCGGCATCCCCCACTTTTACCAGGCAACAGTCCTTCATGCGCAGCTTTGTAGGACCTCGCCATACCCTACTGCTGCGTGACGAACAAATTGAAGCCGTTGTCGGATGGATGGCAGCTAACGCATCCACTTCAATGACTTCCGCATCCTCCCAAGGCCAGAGCACTGAAGAGCAACCATCTGTCTCTTCACCCCCTGCCAAATTGCCCAGGCAGTCTGAGAGCCCTGGACAGGAGCCATCTCAATCTTTACTTCTGTTCTCAGAATCTGTTGGCTTGGAAAGAGGTGGCCAGCCAAGCAGCATTCTAGAATGTGAAGAAGAGGGAGTATGCAGTGATGCACAACTGCTTTGTCCCTCTGAATCTGAAGAGGCGGGTGGGCCAGTGCCTATTGTCAGCACACCTCAGTGCTCATCTGATGATGATGAGACTCAGTTGCCAATTTCTGGTGCGTACGGTGCTGGCGAGACAACCCAGGACCAGCCGGTGCTTGAAGAGGGGAGTGGAGATGATGAGGTCCTGGACCCATCATGGCGTCAGCCACAGGAAGGTGGTGGGAGCAGCTCTGAGGAAGAGATTCCCCAAACGGCCAAAAGAGGAGGGAGAGGGCGGGGGCAGACTTGGTTGCCTGTAGCCTCCACTTTGGCACCCGTGAGGAGCAATCCTCTTCCAAAACACAAAACGGGCGCTCCCAGGACTTGCAGTGCGTGTTTTTTTTTTGACACAGTTGCAGATGACATTTGCTTTGTCAAATGCAAGCTGTGTCATCAGAAAGTGAAACGAGGGAAAAATGTGAGCAACCTCAATACCACAAATATGTGGAAACATGTGCGTACCAAGCACGAGGTGGAGTTACACAGACACACTGAAGATGTAGGCCAACCTTCAGCAGCACCTACTACCTCTTCAGCTCGTGTTGGGGCCTCTTCCTCCAGCTCACACACAGCTGGTTCGGCTTCCTCACTGGAACGCCATGGAAGAACCACTGCCAATGTTGTCCAGAGACCCAGTGAAATTCCACCCACTGAACCACGTTCGCAGTCATCAGCACACTCCCAGGCCACTCACCAGCAATCGGTAGCACAGGCATGGGAGAAAAAGCGGCCATACTCGGCAAAGCATCCACGCGCACTGGCTCTGAATGCCGGCATTGCCAAAATACTGGCCCTTGAGATGCTGTCATTCAGGCTGGTGGAGACTGACACCTTCCGGAACTTTATGTCATTGGCAGTTCCACAATACAATGTACCCAGCCGCTTTTATTTCAGCAGGCAAGCCGTCCCTGCCCTGCAAAAGCATGTGGAGGGAAAAATTAAAAATGCGCTACTAAATGCCATCAGTAGCAAGGTCCACCTGACCACCGATGCGTGGACCAGTAGCCATGGACAGGGACGATACCTTTCCCTCACTGCCCTTTGGGTCAATGTTGTGGAGCCGGGTACAGATCTGGAGAGTGGCTCTGTACGTATTCTGCCAACTCCAAGGATTGCAGGAATGCAGTCTGTATGTCACGATCACGTGTGTCAGGACGCAGATGTTTCCGCAAGGCGAACCCATGTGACACACGTGACCCTGGATACACCGCCTCCAGTGGGGCGCATTTAAATAATAAAACGTGCCAGTGGATACGCCGCCTCCACCTGGCGAATTTAGGTATTACACGTTATACAATAATCCTGGAAACCCCGCCTCCAGTAAGGCGAATTTAAATAATAAAGGGGGAACCTGGGAAACTTTAACAGTGGTGGGCCCTGCGATAGGGAAAAGGGAATTGGAGACCTCCTGAGCTCCCCTGAGCCAGTGTCCCTGCACTCCTAGCGTTCCCTATGCCGGTTTCGCACCGGGCGCCGCACGCGTACCTCAACGCCCTTGCTCGCCCTGACTCTAAACCCTCACTAGGGAATTGGTTGGTGCGGAAACTAATCCCACCACTGCACTAACAACACACATGAGGGAAAGAGACAATACAGGGGGACACCACTTAGCTTTATGCTCTGTGCTTATGCTCCTGCAACAGAGCCCTCCACCTGAGTGCGTCTTCTCCTCCACCCGGATCCATCACCATAACAGGATCCTGCACCATAGTGCTGCCTTGGAGCAGAGTCCACCACCAGTTGCTGCTGCTTAGTAACAGAGTCCCAAGGAAGTGTTCAGCTTCTGCCACGAAGTCAAGCATGCTTGAGTCCAGCTCAGCAGCCAAGTCCCACATGGTGAGTGCCACTCTCCATAGTAGCCACTCCACCAGACCACGCAGACACTTCCCGCTGACACCATCACTGTGACCCCACCACGCCATGCCAGCCCTTCGTCCAGACACCATAGCTGAAACACGTCCCCCCTGGCTAAGCTGCGCAGGACTCCTCACCAGCTCCATACTTCCTCCAGGCTCTCCAAACTCAGAGTGAACACAATCTCACAATATCACAGGCAGTGATTGCAGACCCCTAGCACACCTTTATGGGGTGTCACACCTGATCCATAATTAAGTGCACAAAAACCTAAAGTGCAATACCACTAACCACCACCGGGGACAGTCAAGACACCTTGGAACTTTCCAAAGTAAAAAAAGTTCACCCAGTGCAATTTAAAACTGTCAGATCATGACAGTACCCCCTCCTTAATGAGGGGCCTCTGGACCCTCAAGACCACCCCTCATTAGGGAAACACCTACAGCGGGGACACCCAGACCCTGAGTTCACCCACCATTACCTGACACTTCAGGTTTATGACAAACGCACCGCTGGTATTGGCAATAAAGTTCGTTTTGGAGGCACCACTCATCTCCACAGCGCCGACCTGGGGAACGAGTTTATGTATGTGTATGTTTGTTTGTTATGAGCTGATCAGGCTCCACAACACACTTCCACAAGATGTTTTTTGGTGGCACACATACACGCTCGTTCACACACAGGTCCGGACCTGAACGTTTATTGCACACATTCGTTTGTCATATTTTGGTGAACTCATTCTGGACTCGACAACAGAGGCGTCCCTCCGCTGTCACCACACTCACACCCCCCGCTATTCACCAAGGGGTCACCACCCTCCAACCCTCTTTACCATGAGGTCTGCACCTCCCAGGGTTGGTTAATGGCGAGGGTTGAGATTTGTCCCTACTCCCCCCCAGCACACCTGCTGCTCACACCAGGAGGAGAAGGGACCGGATATGGAGGAACATACACTCACTGGTCACCTCCACACGACCAGGAGGGGGCGGCATTAAAGATTTGGCGTGAGCCCCGCGGACTCTACACCAGTCTGCTCATCACTGGAACGTACCCCTTCACCTCGGGGAATACCAAGCAGCTCTGTGGGGCACCATTCCTCCCACCTGCCTGGGTACGCCCACATGCATGAGCAAGTCCCGCTCCCCAGCAGCGACTCTAGGGGCTTTTAGCCAGATCACAGCCGCCATTTTGATTTTCTGGTTGAGCCAGAGGAAAGGCCCCAGACCCTGATAACTGCTGCCGCAGCTGCTTCAACACCATGCAGCTCCTCACTCACCTCAGTGAAGCCCAGCAGCAATTGCTCACAGGTCTCCACATGGCCAAAAGCTCACCAGAAAAAGGTAAGGCCTGTGATAATGCCACGATCACGTGTGTCAGGACGCAGATGTTTCCGCAAGGCGAACCCATGTTACACACGTGACCCTGGATACACCGCCTCCAGTGGGGCGCATTTAAATAATAAAACGTGCCGGTGGATACGCCGCCTCCACCTGGCGAATTTAGGTATTACACGTTATACAATAATCCTGGAAACCCCGCCTCCAGTAAGGCGAATTTAAATAATAAAGGGGGAACCTGGGAAACTTTAACAGTGGTGGGCCCTGCGATAGGGAAAAGGGAATTGGAGACCTCCTGAGCTCCCCTGAGCCAGTGTCCCTGCACTCCTAGCGTTCCCTATGCCAGTTTCGCACCGGGCGCCGCACGCGTACCTCAACGCCCTTGCTCGCCCTGACCCTAAACCCTTACTAGGGAATTGGTCGGTGCGGAAACTAATCAACACACATGAGGGAAAGAGACAATACAGGGGGACACCACTTAGCTTTATGCTCTGTGCTTATGCTCCTGCAACAGAGCCCTCCACCTGAGTGCGTCTTCTCCTCCACCCGGATCCATCACCATAACAGGATCCTGCACCATAGTGCTGCCTTAGAGCAGAGTCCACCACCAGTTGCTGCTGCTTAGTAACAGAGTCCCAAGGAAGTGTTCAGCTTCTGCCATGAAGTCAAGCATGCTTGAGTCCAGCTCAGCAGCCAAGTCCCACATGGTGAGTGCCACTCTCCATAGTAGCCACTCCACCAGACCATGCAGACACTTCCCGCTGACACCATCACTGCGACCCCACCACGCCATGCCAGCCCTTCGTCCAGACACCATAGCTGAAACACGTCCCCCCTAGCTAAGCTGCGCAGGACTCCTCACCAGCTCCATCCTTCCTCCAGGCTCTCCAAACTCAGAGTGAACACAATCTCACAATATCACAGGCAGTGATTGCACACCCCTAGCACACCTTTATAGGGTGTCACACCTGATCCATAATTAAGTGCACAAAAACCTAAAGTGCAATACCACTAACCACCACCGGGGACAGTCAAGACACCTTGGAACTTTCCAAAGTAAAAAAAGTTCACCCAGTGCAATTTAAAACTGTCAGATCATGACACTGTACATATTGAGTCCTCCTCCTACTCTAGTTCCTCGGAATCAGCACTGCGTGAGCCTGTTAGGCCAGATATGAGCACAGGTGTGGCCAAACATCAACAGGCCATCCTTAAATTAATTTCTTTCGGGAATCGGAGCCACACAGCACAGGAGCTCTGGAATGCCATCAAGCAGGAGAGCGATGTGTGGTTTGTGCCAGCGAATCTCCAGCCAGGTTTGGTAGTGAGTGACAATGGCCGAAATCTAGTGGCAGCTCTGGGCCTAGGCAACCTCACTCACATACCATGTCTGGCACACATGCTCAATTTGGTCGTGCAGAGCTTTCTGAGGGACTATCCGGATCTTGATGCACTGCTGCACAAGGTTCGCCTAGAGTGTGCTCACTTGCGGCGTTCCAGCATGGCAAGATTGCGCATTGCATCTCTGCAACGCCAATTCCGCCTGCCAGAACATCGCATCATATGTGACCTCCCAACCAGGTGGAATTCAACGTTACATATGTTGGAGCGGTTGTGTGAGCAGCAGGCAGCAGTAATGGAGTACCAGCTGCATCAGGCGCAAACAAGTCGCACTGTGCGCCGGACACACTTCACCACCACTGAGTGGGCCACTATGAGGGACATCTGCTAAGTTTTGCGTGCCTTCGATGACTCCACGCGGATGGCCAGTGCAGATGATGCACTAATCAGCATGACTGTCCCCCTCATCTGTCTGCTTCAAAAAACCTTACAAGCACTAAGTGAGGAGGTTTTTGAAGAGGTCGAGGATGAGCAGTCAGAAATGCATTCTGCTTCTGGCAAGTCTGCGCAACGTGCTTCCACACAAAGGCCCAGGCAGGGGACACTTAGTGAGGAGGATGACGAGGAGTCAATGGAGGAGGAGGAACACATCTCTCCAGAGGAGGGAGGTACACAAGGCTCTAGTAGTCAGTGTGTACAGCGAGGGTGGGGTGATGCTGAGCAGGCAGAGATGCTGCCTCAAGCTGGGGACAGCGTTTCCGGTCCAGTTGGCAGTCTGCAGCACATGGTTGATTTCATGCTGCAGTGCTTGTTAAATGACCGCCGCATCGCCAACATTCTCCACACGGCTGATTATTGGGTGTACACCCTCCTAGATCCTCGCTACCGGGACAACTTACAAAGCCTCATACCACAGTTGAACCGGGAGCGAAAAATGCGGGAGTACCAAGAAACACTTGTGCAGGCCATCATGTTCTCCATTCCCCCCGCAAGTGTTGCTGGTAGTGCTTTTCAAAGCAGCCATGTGGGTAGAGGCAGTGGAGGAAGCTCTGCACAAAGAGGTAGCAGAGGCAGTGCCGCAGGACAAGGCAAGGCCAGTATGGCCCAAATGTCAAAAAGTTTTGTGGGACCGCCACAAACGGCTACACCATCACAGACGGCTCCAGTCAGCAGGAGGCAACGTTTCCGTCAGATGGTGACAGACTACTTGTCTTGCCCTGTTAGTGTTCTCCCAGACAGCTCTTCCCCGTTCAAGTATTGGGTCTCTAAGCTGGATACATGGCCAGAGCTTAGCCAGTATGCATTGGAGGTGCTGGCTTGCCCTGCTGCCAGTGTATTATCGGAACGTGTCTTTAGTGCTGCAGGTGGTGTGGTAACAGACCGTCGCACGCGACTATCCGCCGATAATGTTGACTGGCTTACTTTTCTGAAAATGAACAAGGCCTGGATCTCACCTGAATTTGCCAGTCCTCTTCCAGAATAAATAATTGGCTGGCAATGGGATCCAGGTCTCCTGTTGTGTTCATGTTTCTATGACCTGAACTTTATTTCCTGGGCTACAGCAACGCCCGTTGTTGCTCAGAAGTGCTGTCCACACAGACAAAACACTCGCTCATGTGTAAGTGGGGTTCGGTAACATCAGCTGATCCCCTGCTGTGTGTATGGCAAAGTGTCCTGCTCCCTCCACAGTCAAACAACCTCAGATTTACACCTGGCTCCAAGTAGGCCTCGGCCTACTACCTGATTTTCCCTGGGCTCCGACACCGCCAGTTGGTGCTCAGAAGTGCTGTCCGCACAGACAAAACACTCGCTCACATGTAAGTGGGGTTCGGTAATGTCAGCTGATCCCCTGCTGTGTGTACGGCAAACTCTTCTGCTGCCTACAACTTCTGACTACTTCTGATTTAATATGTTCTCTGATTTGCCCTCTGTCTCCACTCTGTTTTGAGTATTTCCTCCGGCCTACAACACAACCTGTTTCTGCTCTCAAGTGCCGTCTGCACAATCCACACTTGTTCCTGTGTTACCTGGGTCCTGTAACATCTGCTCATCTCCAGAGGTGAGCACGGCAATGTCTCCTGCTTTGTCTACATTCCCACTACTTGTAGTGGAAATGTGGACAAAGCAGGAGACATTGCCTGACTCACCTCGAGGGAGAAGCTGCTGTTACAGAACCCCAGTAACACAGGAACAAGTGTGGGTTGTGCAGAC
Organism: Dendrobates tinctorius; assembly: GCF_039654945.1. NCBI lineage: Eukaryota > Metazoa > Chordata > Amphibia > Anura > Dendrobatidae > Dendrobates > Dendrobates tinctorius. Next base: position 92,323,721 of record NW_027361687.1, on the reverse strand, counting down.
GGCATTTCAGAGCAGCAACTGGCGTGGTTGGAAGCCAGAGGAAATACTCGAAACAGAGTGAAGACAGAGGCCTAATTGGAGTACGTTGACAGTTAGTAGTAGTCTAGAAACAATCGCAAACTGCCACCAAGTAGGCCTCGGCCTACTACCTGATTTTCCCTGGGCTCCGACACCGCCAGTTGGTGCTCAGAAGTGCTGTCCGCACAGACAAAACACTCGCTCATGTGTAAGTGGGGTTCGGTAACGTCAGCTGATCCCCTGCTGTGTGTACGGCAAACTCTCCTGCTGCCTCCAAATTCAAACAACGTCTTATCTTAAACTGCCTGCAAGTAGGCCTCAGCCTACAAAATGACTATCCCTGGGCTCCAACATCGTCAGTTGTTGTTCGGAAGTGCTGTCCACGCAGAAAAAAACACTCGTTCATGTGAAAGTGGGGTTCGGTAACGTCAGCTGATCCCCTGCTGTGTGGAGGGCACAGTGTCCTGCTTTCTCCAAAGTCAAAATACCTCAGCTTTACACCTGGCTCCTAGTAGGCCTCGGCCTGCACCCTGATTGTCCCTGGGCTCCAACAACGCTAGTTGGTGCTAGGAAGTGCTGTCCACACAGAAAAACACACTTGTTCATGTGAAAGTGGGGGTCAGTAACGTCAGCTGATCCCCTGCTGTGTGGAGGGCAAAGTGCTGCTGCCTCCAAATTGTAACTACTTCAGATTTAAAAAATTCTCTGATTTGGCCTCTGTCTCCACTCTGTCTCTAGTATTTCCCCTGACCTCCAACACCGCCAGTTCCTGCTCACAGTTGCCGTCCACGCATTCCACACGTGTTCCTGTGTTCCTGGTGTTCTGTTACGTGAGCAGATCCCCCAATGTGTGTCCACCACTGTCTCCTGCACTGTCCACCTTCCCACTGCAAGCGGTGGGAATGTGGACAGAGCAGGAGACAGTGGCAGACACACATCAGGGGCTCTGCTGACATTACAGAACCCCAGTAACCCAGGAACACGTGTGGATTGGGCAGACGGCTGCTGTACGCATAAACTGGCGATGTTGGTGGTCAAGTGAAATCCTGGAAACAGAGTGGAGACAAATGCCTAATTGGAGCATGTTGACAGTCTGTTGTAGCCTACAAACAATCTAAAACTGCCACCAAGTAGGTCTCGGCCTGCACCCTGATTGTCCCTGGGCTCCAACAACGCTAGTTGGTGCTCGGAAGTGCTGTCCACACAGAAAAACACACTTGTTCATGTCAAAGTGGGGGTCAGTAACGTCAGCTGATCCCCTGCTGTGTGGAGGGCAAAGTATCCTGCTCCCTCCAAAGTCAAAATACCTCAGCTTTACACCTGGCTCCTAGTAGGCCTCGGCCTGCACCCTGATTGTCCCTGGGTTCCAACAACGCTAGTTGGTGCTCGGAAGTGCTGTCCACACAGAAAAACACACTTGTTCATGTGAAAGTGGGGGTCAGTAACGTCAGCTGATCCCCTGCTGTGTGGAGGGCACAGTGTCCTGCTCCCTCCAAAGTCAAAATACCTCAGCTTTACACCTGGCTCCTAGTAGGCCTCGGCCTGCACCCTGATTGTCCCTGGGTTCCAACAACGCTAGTTGGTGCTCGGAAGTGCTGTCCACACAGAAAAACACACTTGTTCATGTGAAAGTGGGGGTCAGTAACGTCAGCTGATCCCCTGCTGTGTGGAGGGCAAAGTGCTGCTGCCTCCAAATTGTAACTACTTCAGATTTAAAAAATTCTCTGATTTGGCCTCTGTCTCCACTCTGTCTCTAGTATTTCCCCTGACCTCCAACACCGCCAGTTCCTGCTCACAGTTGCCGTCCACGCATTCCACACGTGTTCCTGTGTTCCTGGTGTTCTGTTACGTGAGCAGATCCCCCAATGTGTGTCCACCACTGTCTCCTGCACTGTCCACCTTCCCACTGCAAGCGGTGGGAATGTGGACAGAGCAGGAGACAGTGGCAGACACACATCAGGGGCTCTGCTGACATTACAGAACCCCAGTAACCCAGGAACACGTGTGGATTGGGCAGACGGCTGCTGTACGCATAAACTGGCGATGTTGGTGGTCAAGTGAAATCCTGGAAACAGAGTGGAGACAAATGCCTAATTGGAGCATGTTGACAGTCTGTTGTAGCCTACAAACAATCTAAAACTGCCACCAAGTAGGTCTCGGCCTGCACCCTGATTGTCCCTGGGCTCCAACAACGCTAGTTGGTGCTCGGAAGTGCTGTCCACACAGAAAAACACACTTGTTCATGTCAAAGTGGGGGTCAGTAACGTCAGCTGATCCCCTGCTGTGTGGAGGGCAAAGTATCCTGCTCCCTCCAAAGTCAAAATACCTCAGCTTTACACCTGGCTCCTAGTAGGCCTCGGCCTGCACCCTGATTGTCCCTGGGTTCCAACAACGCTAGTTGGTGCTCGGAAGTGCTGTCCACACAGAAAAACACACTTGTTCATGTGAAAGTGGGGGTCAGTAACGTCAGCTGATCCCCTGCTGTGTGGAGGGCAAAGTGTCCTGCTCCCTCCAAAGTCAAAATACCTCAGCTTTACACCTGGCTCCTAGTAGGCCTCGGCCTGCACCCTGATTGTCCCTGGGTTCCAACAACGCTAGTTGGTGCTCGGAAGTGCTGTCCACACAGAAAAACACACTTGTTCATGTGAAAGTGGGGGTCAGTAACGTCAGCTGATGCCCTGCTGTGTGGAGGGCAAAGTGCTGCTGCCTCCAAATTGTAACTACTTCAGATTTAAACATTCTCTGATTTGGCCTCTGTCTCCACTCTGTCTCTAGTATTTCCCCTGACCTCCAACACCGCCAGTTCCTGCTCACAGTTGCCGTCCACGCATTCCACACGTGTTCCTGTGTTCCTGGTGTTCTGTTACGTGAGCAGTTCCCCCAATGTGTGTCCACCACTGTCTCCTGAGCTGTCCACCTTCCCACTGCAAGCGGTGGGAATGTGGACAGAGCAGGAGACAGTGGCAGACACACATCAGGGGCTCTGCTGACATTACAGAACCCCAGTAACCCAGGAACACGTGTGGATTGGGCAGACGGCTGCTGTGCGCATAAACTGGCGGTGTTGGTGGTCACGTGAAATCCTGGAAACAGAGTGGAGACAGATGCCTAACTGGAGCACGTTGACAGTCTGTTGTAGCCTACAAACAATCAAAAACTGCCACCAAGTAGGCCTCGGCCTGCACCATGATTGTCCCTGGGCTCCAACAACGCCAGTTGGTGCTCGGCAGTGTCTTTGGCACGGGTACTCCCTGTTGCCCAGCCTGGTTCCAGCACGCCTGCTGTTTCCGGGTAGTGTCAAGGTCACTATGCCACCAATCCGTTGTCCGGTCGTCTTGCGGCCGGGTTAGCCGACTCTACGGTGCCTGCAGTTTAGGTGACTCCTATGTGGGCTGCGGGAACTGGCACTGAAGGCTGGATCCGTAGTGCCAATGGGACATGGACCCCCTGTAGGACTGTGGGTTTCCGTAACTGCGGCCGGCTTGCGACCTGGCTACTTTGCTTTGAATGGGTACCTTCTGTTACCCACCCGGGTTCCAGCACTGTCTGCTGGTTCTCGCCAGAGCCTTTGGCCTAGGTGCCTCCATCTCGGTATCCGAAGTCCAGCACCGTCAGCTGGTCCTTGGTAGTGCTTTCTAGCACAGGTACCTCCTGCCTAGTAAGCGTGGTCCAGCACCGTCAGCTGTTCCTCGGTAGTGCCATTGGCTCTTGTAGCTTTTGCTACCCATCTGGGTTCCAGCACCGTCAGCTGGTGCTCGGCAGTGTCTTTGGCACGGGTACTCCCTGTTGCCCAGCCTGTTTTCAGCATGTCTGCTGTTTCCGGGTAGTGTCAAGGTCACTATGCCACCAATCCGTTGTCCTGTCGTCTTGCGGCCGGGTTAGCCGACTCTACGGTGCCTGCAGTTTAGGTGACTCCTATGTGGGCTGCGGGAACTGGCACTGAAGGCTGGATCCGTAGTGCCAATGGGACATGGACCCCCTGTAGGACTGTGGGTTTCGGTAACTGCGGCCGGCTTGCGGCCTGGCTACTTTGCTTTCAATGGGTACCTTCTGCTACCCATCCGGTTGCCAGCATTGTCTGCTGGTTCTCGCCACAGGTGCCTCCATCTCGGTATCTGAGGTCCAGCACCGTCAGCTGGTCCTTGGTAGTGCTTTTTAGCACAGGTACCTTCTGCTTAGTAACCGTGGTCCAGCACCGTCAGTTGGTCCTCGGTAGTGCCATTGGCTCTTGTTCCTTCTGCTACCCATCCGGGTGCCAGCACTGTCTGCTGGTTCTCGCCACAGCCTTTGGCTTAGGTGCCTCCATCTCGGTATCCGAGGTCCAGCACCGTCAGCTGGTCCTTGGTAGTGCTTTTTAGCACAGGTACCTTCTGCTTAGTAACCGTTGTCCAGCACCGTCAGCTGGTCCTCGGTAGTGCCATTGGCTCTTGTTACTTCTGCTACCCATCCGGGTGCCAGCACTCTCTGCTGGTTCTCGCCACAGCCTTTGGCCTAGGTGCCTCCATCTCGGTATCTGAGGTCCAGCACCGTCAGCTGGTCCTTGGTAGTGCTTTTTAGCACAGGTACCTTCTGCTTAGTAACCGTGGTCCAGCACTGTCAGTTGGTCCTCGGTAGTGCCATTGGCTCTTGTTCCTTCTGCTACCCATCCGGGTGCCAGCACTGTCTGCTGGTTGTCGCCACAGCCTTTGGCCTAGGTGCCTCCATCTCGGTATCCGAGGTCCAGCACCGTCAGCTGGTCCTTGGTAGTGCTTTTTAGCACAGGTACCTTCTGCTTAGTAACCGTGGTCCAGCACCGTCAGTTGGTCCTCGGTAGTGCCATTGGCTCTTGTTCCTTCTGCTACCCATCCGGGTGCCAGCACTGTCTGCTGGTTCTCACCAGTTTCTCAGCCGTCTTGTACCTTCTGCTACATTTCCAAGATCAAGCTTTTTGAAATTGTCTTTGGTAATCCTTATTGATCTCCATGACGACGACCCTGATGACGACGACCCTGAAGACCACACAAAAGAAGACCAGAAATATGACCCTAAATAATAAGACCAAGAGGACAAAGAACATGAAGGCAACCACCAAGATACAGAACATAAGACAGAAGAACAAGAAGCAGAAGAAGCAAAAGCAGAAGAACAGAAAGCAGAAGAACATTAAGCATAAGACTAAAAATCAGCATGGAAGAAATCAAAATTATAAGCAGAAGAAGACTAAGCAGTAAATGGGGGTGAGTCCGTTCCTCCTCGTGGTGCCCCTGGAAAATGCCTGCTGCTGGAGGCCAAACTGAACGTGGACAAATCCTGTTGTAAATCTTTAGTGACAGGCAGAACGTAAGGTGTAATCTTATAACTTTTATAGATAAGTACTACAGGAATGCCTGTCACTATAAGAAAATGAAGACAAAGAAGAATAGGAAGAAGATGAAGAAATAGCATATTAAAATTAATAATAGCTGAATAAGAAGAATATGAAGAATGGAAAAAAAAATTAATGGGAAGAAGATGAAGAAGAAGAAGATGAATAAGGTGAAGAAAAAGTTGATGAAAAAAATGCTACTGCTGCGGATCATGAAGGAGAAAGTGTGGGAGAAGTACAAAAGAAGGTGAAAAGCATGGAAGTTGTGAAACATACATATCTGACAAAATATAAAAAAGGTTAACATAGTCATTATCTTTTTAACTCCGAACGTCTTGAAAAAAAAAAAATTGGAATTAATGCTATGCCATGTGATTTGAATAAACCACTATGCCTTTAATGTCTCCTCCACCTCCCACAATACATTCTACATGATTCTTATTTGTTTTCAATTATGTAGAATTAGCCAACAAGGAAATAAAGGGCTTTTTTTAATTCCGATACCGGAAGTCCCATGGACTTGAATGGGACTTCCGGTATCGGAATCGGCGATACCCGATATTTTTTTCGTATCGGGCGATACCATCCGATACGATATTTTTGGGTATCGAACGGTATCGCTCAACACTACTCATAAGAGCAGCGTCATTCCACTGCGTGTCAGTGGCCCATATCTGAAACTCTGAGCAGTACACCTCTGCCGACCGGCCCCCCTGCTTGATCTTACACAATTGAGACTCAGTCAGGGTGACACCATCAGGATCTCCTTACACCGGCGCCAATGCCGCGAAAAAATTGTCCACCGAATGCAAAGATGGTGATTTGGTTGGCATTGAGAAGGCCCAGGATCGGAATCTCCCCTGGGAAGGGAAACTATAATCCCCACACACACTTCCGGAATCCTCACTCCATGAAGAATGAGGGCAAAGTCTGAAATATAGCTCACAGGCCTCCTTAAAAAACAAAAAATATTCTCTCCCTCCAGAGAACCTGTAAGGATATCTTGGATTCCAGTTGAGCCAAGACATGTGCTGAGCAGTGTTGAGCATTCCGATACCGCAAGTATCGGGTATCAGCCGATATTCACTGTATCGGAATTCCGATACTGAGTTCCGATACTTTTAGCATATCGAATACCGGAATCGGAAGTTCCCATAATGCTATGAGCCAGTTTGATTTGATTCAGCCAATGACAATCCTCAGAAGTGTGGGCACATCCTGTTAGGCATGTAGGCATTTTAACTTATGGCATGGCTGTGATTGGCTGCTGAAATGATGTCATGATGCACTATAAAAGCCACCGCCGCCATTTCTGGTTCACTCTGCTGTGAATTCAGTTAGGGACAGACTGCTGTTCAAGACTGTGAGGGACAGTTAGAGATAGCGATTTTCACAGTCATAGTGTGCTTTACCCAGGCTACATAATCCACCACTGTAGCTTTCTTTTGCCTTGCAGCAGTGTTCACAGCTGTCTGCAAGGTGTGTGAGTGCAGCTCACGCTGAGTAGTGTGTCCTTCAGCTACGTCTGGTTGTAGGCCGCTCAGCGTGCGTCACTGCCTCACACATATTTTTCTTTTATTGCAGCTCATTTTTTATTCACCAATTAGTGTGCATCCATCCGTATCCATATACGGTGGTTTCAAACATTATAGGAGTAGACGGCGGACCCTCTCTGCAGCCTTTCAGTGCTAGAGCCCACTTATCTGCACTGTTCACGGCTGTCTGAGAGGTCTCTGACTGTGTGTGAGTGCAGCTCATGCTGAGTAGTGTGTCCTGCAGCTACGTCTGGTTGTAGGCCGCTCAGCGTGCGTCACTGCCTCACACATATTTTTCTTTTATTGCAGCTAATTTTTTATTCTCCTATTAGTGTGCATCCATCCGTATCCATCTACATTGGTTGGTTGCAAACACTATATAGGAGTAGATAGAGGAGCCTTTTTTCTGGCTTGTGCCCTTCAGCTGCAGCCAGATTAGTATTACCCTATTTTTTGGAGCCTCATCTTTTGCATTGTAGGTTACCTTCCTGCATTGTAATAGCTCCAAAAAGTTTGTGATACTATCGCTTTCAAATCTTTGGTCACATCCTTTTAGTTTGTTTTTAAAAAACAAAACAAAATAAAGTTCACCAAGCACTCCATTTGACAGTTGTGTAGGCCACATTAGCTCCAATTAAAGTGTAGTCCACACACAATTCATAAAATTAGTGTTTCTTATACCTGTTACCAGCTGTTCAGGAATAAGCACACTATGGCCCCCCTTTGTACTTTTCTGCTTATCTTTCTCAGTCTAGCAAGATGAAGAAGGCAGGGAGTAAGGCACGTGGCCGTGGGCGTGGAGTTTCAGCATGGAGAGGACGTGGGGATTCTGCAGAAAGATGACATGGGGATTCTGCAGGGAGAGGACGTGGGGATTCTGTGCCTGCTGCGGGCACCAGTGAGTCAGCATCCCCCAGTTTTAGCAGGCAACAGTCCTTTATGTGCAGCTTTGTAGGACGTCGCCGTACCCCACTTCTGCGGGAGGAACAAATTGAAGCCGTTGTCGGATGGATGGCAGCTAACGCATCGACTTCAATGACTTCCACTTCCTCTCAGGGACAGCGCACTGAAGAGCAACCATCTGTCTCTTCACCACCTGCCAAAGTGCCCAGGCAATCAGAGAGCCCTGGACAGGAGCCATCACAGTCTCTACTTCTGTTCTCGGAATCTGTTGGCTTGGAAAGAGGGGGCCAGCCAAGCAGCATTCAAGAATGTGAAGAAGAGGGAGTATGCAGTGATACGCAACTTCTTTGTCCCTCTGAATCTGAAAAGGCGGGTGGGCCAGTGCCTATGGTCAGCACACCTCAGTACGCATCAGATGATGACGAGACTCAGGTGCCACTTTCTGGTGCGTACGGTTCTGTCGAGACAACCCAGGAGAAGCAGGTGTTTGAAGAGGGGAGTGTAGATGATGAGGTCCTTGACCCATCATGGCATGAGGAACAGGAAGGTGGTGGGAGCAGCTCTGAGGAAGAGATTCCCCGAATGGCCAAAACAGGAGGGAGAGAGAGGGGGCAGACTTGGTTGCCTGTAGCCTCCACTTCGGCACCCGTTAGGAGCATTCCTCTTTCAAAAGCCAAAACGGGTGCTCCCAAGACTTGCAGTGCGTGGTCCTTTTTTGACACAGTTGCAGATGACATTTGCTTTGTCAAATGCAAGCTGTGTCATCAGAAAGTCAAAACAGGGAAAAATGTCAGCAACCTCAATACCACAAATATGTGGAAACATGTACGGACCAAGCACGAGGTGCAGTTACACAGACACACTGAAGATGTAGGCCAACGTACAGCACCACCTACCACCTCTTCAGCTCGTGTTGGGGCCTCTTCCTCCAGCTCACACACAGCTGGTTCGGCTTCCTCACAGGATCGCAAAGGAAGAACCTCTGGCACTGTTGTCCGGAGACCCAGTGACATTCCACCCCCGAGCACAGGCTCTGAATGCTGGCATAGCCAAACTACTGGCCCTTGAAATGCTCTCATTCAGGCTGGTGGAGACTGACACCTACCGGAACTTCATGGCATTGGCAGTCCCACAATACACCGTGCCCAGGTTGTGTGAGCAGAAGGCAGCAGTCATGGAGTACCAGCTGCATCAGGCGCAAACAAGTCGCACTGTGTGCCTGTCACACTTCAGCACCACTGAGTGGGCCTCTATGAAGGACATCTGCCTCGTTTTGCGTGCCTTCGATGATTCCACGTGGATGGCGAGTGCAGATGATGCACTAGTCTGCATGACTGTCCCCCTTATCTGCCTGCTTCAAAAAACACTGCAAGCACAAAGGGAGGAGGTTTTGGAAGAGGTGGAGGATTAGGAGTCACAAATGCCATCTGCTTCTGGACAGTCTGCGCTACGTGGTTCCTCACAAAGGCCTAGGCAGGGGACACTTTGTGAGGAGGATGAGGAGGAGTCAATGGAGGAGGAAGACATCTCACCAGAGGAGGGAGGTACACAATGCTGTAGTCAGTATGTACAGCAAGGGTGGAGTGATGCAGAGCAGGCAGAGATGACGACTCAAGCAGGGGACAGCGTTTCTTTGGCAGTTGGGAGTCTGCAGCACATGGTTGATTTCACGCTGCAGTGAAGGAGAATTGACCGCCGCACCGCCCACATTCTCAACACGACTGATTATTGGGTGTACACCCTCCTAGATCCTCGCTACCGGGACAACTTACAAAGCCTCATATCACCGTTGAACCGGGAGCATAAACTGCGGGAGTACCAAGACACACTGGTGCAGTCCATCATGTTCTCCATTCCACCCGACAGCAGTGCTGCTAGTGCTTTACAAAGCAGCTCTGTGCGTCGGGGCAGTGGAGGAAGCTCAGCACAAAGAGGGAGCAGAGGCAGCGCCTCAGCACAAGGCAAGACCACTATGGCCCAAATGTGGCAAAGTTTTGTGTGTCCGCCACAAATGTCTACACCATCACAGATGGCTCCAGTCAGCAGGAGGCAACGTTTCCGTCAGATGGTGACAGACTACATGTCTTGCCCTGTCAGTGTACTCCTAGATGGCTCTTCCCCCTTCAAGTTTTGGGTCTCAAAGCTGGATACATGGCCAGAGCTTAGCCAGTATGCCTTGGAGGTGCTGGCTTGCCCTGCTGCAAGTGTATTATCGGAACGCGTCTTTAGTGCCGCAGGTGGTGTACTAACAGACCGTCGCACGCGACTATCCTCCGATAACGTTGACCGGCTTACTTTTCTGAAAATGAACAAGGCCTGGATATCGCCAGAATTTACCAGTCCTCTACTAGAATAAATAATTGGTTGGCAACAGTATCCAGGTCTCCTGTTGTGTTCATGTTTCTACCACCTGAACTATAATCCCTGGGCTTCAACACAGCCAGTTGTCGCACAGAAGTGTTAATGGGGTTCAGTAACGCCATCTGCTCCCCTGCTGTGTGGATGGCAAAGTCTCCTGCTCCCTCCACAATCGAACTACTACTGATTTTTAACCATGCTCCACTTAGGCCTCTGGCTCCACTGTCTCTAGCATTTCCCCTGGCCTCCAACCCCGCCAGTTGCTGCTCTGAAGTGGCGTCTGCACAATCCACACTTGTTCCTGTGTTACTGGGGCTCAGTCACGTCAGTTGATCCCCTGATGTGTGTCCGGCAAGGTCTCCCGCTCTGTCCACATTCCCATTACTAGTAGTGGGAATGTGGACAGAGCAGGAGACCTTGCCGGACACACATCAGGGGATCAACTGACGTGATTGAGCCCCTGTAACCCAGGAACAAGTGTGGATTGTGCAGACGCCACTTCAGAGCAGCAACTGGCGAGGTTGGAGGCCAGGGGAAATACTAGAGACAGTAGAGCCAGAGACCTAAGTGGAGCACGGTTACAATTAGTAGTAGTGTACAACCGATATAAAACTTGCTTCAAGTAGGCCTCAGCCTGCTCCATGATTGATCCTGGGCTTCAACACAGCCAGTTGTTGCTCAGAAGTGCCATCTGCACAGAGAAAAACACATGCTCCAGTGTTAGTGGGGTTCAGTAACGCCAGCTCCTTCGCTGCTGTGTGTACGACAAAGTCTCCTGCTGCCTCCAAAATCACACTACATCTTACTACTCGCTCCAAGTAGGCCTCAGCCTGCTGCATGATTGACCCTGGGCTCCAACATTGCCAGTTGCTGCTCAGAAGTGTCTTTGGCACGGGTACTCCCTCCTGCCCAGCCTGATTCCAGCACGCCTGCTGTTTCCGGGTAGTGTCAACGTCACTTTGCCACCAATATGTTGTCCTGTTGTGTTGCGGTCAGGTTAGCCGAGTCTATGGTGCCTGCAGTTTCGGTGCTTCCTATGTAGGCTGTGGGTTCTGGTAATAAAGGCTGGTTCCATAGTGCCAATAGGACAAGCACCCCCTGTTGGACTGTGGGTTTAGGTAACTGCGTCCTGCTCGCGGCCTTGCAACTTTGTTTATTATGGGTACCTTGTGCTACCCTTCCGGGTTCCAGGCCAGCACCGTCAGCTGGTTCTCGCTAGTTTCATTTGCTCTTGCAGCTTCTGCTACCCATCCGGGTTCCAGCACTGTCAGCTGGTTGTCGGCAGTGCCTTTGGCCTAGGTGCCTCCTTCTCGGTATCCGAGTTCCAGCAACGTCTGCTGGTCCTTGGTAGTGCTTTGTAGCACAGGTACCTCGTGCTTAGTAACCGTGTTCCAGCACCTTCAGCTGGTCCACGGTTGTGCCATTGGCTCTTGTTCCTTCTGCTACCCATCCGGGTTCCAGTACCGTCAGCTGGTTCTCGGCAGTGTCTTTGGCACGGGTACTCCCTCCTGCCCAGCCTGGTTCCAGCACGCCTGCTGTTTCCGGTTAGTGTCAACGTCACTTTGCCACCAATACGTTGTCCTGTCGTGTTGCGATCAGGTTAGCCGAGTCTATGGTGCCTGCAGTTTCGGTGCTTCCTATGTGGGCTGCAGGTTCTGGTAATAAAGGCTGGTTCCGTAGTGCCAATAGGACAAGCACCCCCTGTTGGACTGTGGGTTTCGGTAACTGTGTCCTGCTCGCGGCCTTGCAATTTTGTTTATTATGGGTACCTTGTGCTACCCATCCGGGTTCCAGCACCGTCAGCTGGTTCTCGGCAGTGCTTTTGGCCTAGGTGCCTCCTTCTCGGTATCCGAGTTCCAGCTACGTCAGCTGGTCCTTGGTAGTGCTTTGTAGCACAGGTACCTCCTGCTTAGTAACCGTGTTCCAGCACCGTCAGCTGGTCCACGGTTGTGCCATTGGCTCTTGTTCCTTCTCTGCCCCTCCGGGTTCCAGCACCGTCAGCTGGTCCTCGCTAGTTTCATTTGCTCTTGCAGCTTCTGCTACCCATCTGGGATCCAGCACCGTCAGCTGGTTCTCGACAGTGCCTTTGGCCTAGCTGCCTCCTTCTCGGTATCTGAGTTCCAGCAACGTCTGCTGGTCCTTGGTAGTGCTTTGTAGCACAGGTACCTCCTGCTTATTAACCGTCTTCCAGCACCGTCAGCTGGTCCACGTTTGTGCCATTGGCTCTTGTTCCTTCTGCTGCCCCTCCGGGTTCCAGCACTGTCAGCTGGTCCTCGCTAGTTCCATTTTCTCTTGTTCCTTCTGCTACCCATCCGGGTTCCAGTACCATCAGCTGGTTCTTGGCAGTTCCTCAGCCTTCTTGTACCTTCTGCTACTTTTCCAAGTTCAAGCTTGTGGAAATGGTTTTTGGTTCTCACTCTGGATCTCCCTGACGAGGACCTTGAAGACGACGACCCTGGAGACCACACCGAAAAAGACCAAAAAGATGACCCTGAAGAAGATGACCAAGAGGACAAAGAACATGAAGAAAACCACCAAGATGCAGAACAACAAGAGACAGAAGACGAAGAAGCAGAAGAACAAAAAGCAGAAGAACCAAAAGCAGAAGAACATTAAGCATAAGACTAAAAATCAGAGCAAATGATATCCAAATTATAAGCAGAAGAAGACTAAGCAGTGTATGGGGGTGAGTCCGTTCCTCCTCGTGGTGCCCCTGGAAAATGCCTGCTGCTGCAAGCCAAACTGAACGTGGACAAATCCTGTTGTAAATCTTTTGTGACAGGCAGAACGGAAGGTGTAATCTTCAAACTTTTCTAGATAACAACTACAGGAATGCCTGTCACAAATAAGAATATGATGAAGAAGAAAAATAGGAAGAAGATGAAGAAGTAGAATATGAAGAAGAATAATCGTTGAATAAGAAGAATATGAATAATGCACAAAAAAAGAATAATAGGAAGAAGGTGAAGAAGAAGTTGATTAAAAAGATGCTACTGCTGCTGCTGCTGAGGATCATGAAGGAGAAAGTGTGGGAGAAGTAAAAAAGAAGGTGAAGAGCATGGAATTAGTGAAACATACATATCTGACAAAATATAAAAGAGGTTAACATAGTCAATATCTTTGTAACTCCGAACGTCTTTAAAAAAAAGATTTTTAATTCCTGCTGTTCCATTTGATTGGGCTAAACCTCTATGGCTTTAATGTCTCCTACACCTCCCACAATAAATTCTACATTTTTATTAGTTGTTTTTCTACATGTAGAATTAACCTACAAGGAAAGAAAGGGGTTTTTTTTAATTCCGATATTTATGTTCCATTGACTTGAATGGGACTTCCGGGATCGGATTCGGCGATACCCGATACTTTTTTGATATCGGCCGATCCAATCCGATCCGATATTTTTCAATATCGGGTGGTATCGCTCAACACTAGTGCTGAGACCATGAACCTAGACACCAGCTGAAGCTGCTGTACCATATGAGACCGCAGCTCTGTTAACTCATCTGTAAGGATCTGGATCAGGTGAGCTGAAGCCTCTGCTTATGCAATTAGTATGGAAGGTGATAATGTCACAACTAGGGATGAGCGAGTATACTCATCAGGATTTGGTACTCGGCGAGTAATGAGGTACTCGCGGTACTCAAATCCTGACAAGTATTTCACTACTCGCCTCGCAATATTCGGCACAGCCTGCACAGTCCCCGCGCACAGCCCAGCACAGTCCCGCACAGGCCAGCACAGTCCCCGCACAGTACCTGCACAATCTGCAAAGTACCTGCACAGCCCGCACAGTACCTGCACAGCCCAGCACAGACCCGCACAGGCCAGCAGAGTCCCACAAAGCCCGCCACAGTCCCCGCACAGTACCTGCAATGCCCGCACAGTCCCGCACAGTATCTGCACAGCCTGCACAGTCCCCACACAGTCCCCGGACAGTACCTGCACAGCCCAGCACAGTCCCGCAAAGGTCAGCACAGTCCCACACAGCCCAGCACAGTCTTCGCACTGTCCCCGCCCATTAATCGCATTTCCCATAGACTTGCATTGGACTCGCTACTCGTTACGAGTACCCGAGTATTAGGAGGTTCTCGCAACGAGTACAGTGAGTCCGAATACTACACTACTCGCTCATCCCTAGTCACAACCCCACAGGTCAGCGGAGGTGTAAGGGAATGAGATATGATGTCTTTCTTGCTTCCCTTCCTCAGATTGCCCCTTCATGTGTTATTATGTATAGATTGCTAATTGATAATGTTTATGATAAAAGTCTGTTGTACTGCTGCATAGAAATATGTATTATCGCTCATCTTTAATGCTATTGCCATATGTATGTGTTGCCATTGTGTAGAAAGCTGTAATATATTGTCTTGTGTTTCTGTATTATATTATTGCATAATATAGTGTGCCTGTTGGGCATGTATAGTTAGGGTAAGTTAGTGCATCCTTTTGGGGACATTAGAGGAGGGCACTTTAGTATATAGTTTACATAGTTATGGGTAAGTGCAGTTCTGTTGCGGGCCACTAGATGGGGGGCATACTAGTGGGCCTTATAGGTATAGCGGATAGGATGTTCATAGAGGGTTAATTGTAGGAGGGGCTGCCGGGTAGTAAGCGGGGACCTCGTAGGAAGTTAGGTATCACAGCCTTGGGCTCTGACCCATTTGTTTCTGCCCCCCCCCCAGCGCATCCCCGACATGGTCCCACGCCGCTCTGCGCCTGTCTTCCCAGGGTTGCGGTGTGTCGGCGGCTCGCGCTTGCGCGGTTGCGCTCTCCTCACTACTTGGCTTCCTGGGAGGTCTTGACCCCGTGGTCCTGCCCCATCATGGTGGCACCCACCGGGTATTTCTGTTCGGCGCCGGTAAGACGCCTGTTTATCTAACACGGTGGCCCTAGCATCTCCTGCTTGGCGTCCCTCCTCGTTCTCAGGCCCCATGTCTCTTCCTCATCTGTCTGTCCTGTGCCTTTGCCTTGCCTGCCAGCCCTGTGTCTCTGTCTTGCCTGCCAGCCCCTTGTCTCTGTCGTACCTGCTTGCCAGTGTCTCTGCCTTGCTTGCCAGCCCTGTGTCTCTGCCTTGCCTGCCAGTCCTGTGTTTCTGCCTTGCCTGCCAGCCCTGTGTCTCTGTCGTACCTGCTTGCCCAGTACCTCTGCCTTCTCTTCCTGCCTTGTGTCTCAAGCCATACCAGTCTGCCCTGTGTCCGTCTCTGTATTCCATTGGATCCCTGTGTCGTCCTAGCCATATCCCCATCTCCTTGCGCCACACTCATTTTGTCCTTCCTCTCTTGCAGCATCAAGTTCCTGCCAGCCCCAGGTCCTCCTGGTCCGTCTTGCCTCCTGTACTCCTCTGCTCCTGGTACTTCCTTGCTCATATCTGTACTCGGTCCTCCCCCTGGTCTTCCACTCTATCTTTCCTGTGTTGCCCTAAGTCGTCCCTTGGGCTCCGACCGTTGTGGTTCCAACCCCCTTGGGCCTGCCCCTAACAATCCATGTATAGGGGGTGGTCTTCACCTGGCCGCTCGCCCTCGGGGGCTTTGGAGCCGTGACCCATAGGGTCCACTTTTGGGTTTCTCCCTAGAACCCTTACAGTATAAACAGGCCATGGACCCCGCTGGAGCCTCTGCCGCCCAGAAGGAGCTTGTCAACTTGCGGGAGAATCAGACGCGTATTATGTCCTTTATGAAATCCATGGACTCCCGACTCTCCACGCTCCAGACCTCCGATCCGAGGAACGCCTCTCAGCTGGCTGGCCTGCAACAGGAGCTAGCCAATAAACGAGACACCCAGGCCCATATTCTTAGTTATATGGCCTCGGTGGACAACCGGTTGCTCTCCTTTCAGTCGGCCGCTTCGACTTCCACCCCAGCTTTGGCTCCCCACCCTCCTCCCCATTTGGCAAAACCACCTTGGTACAATGGTGACCCCAAACTGTGTCGGGGTTTCCTGAATCCATGCCGCCTCCACTTCGAACTCCTGCCTCTGCAATACCCTACTGATCGAGTCAAAGTGGTCTTCATAGTTTCCCACCTGGAGTGGGATGGTTTGGCATGGGTTAACCCTCTCTGGGAGCATGACGATCCCATGGTCTCTCAGCTGTCATTCTTCCAGGAGACCTTTTGTCGAGTATTCGATGAGCCGGGTCATCTAGCCTCTACTACAGAGTCTCTGTTTGACCTCTACTAGGGGTCCCTAACTGTCGGCCAGTATGCCATCCGGTTTCGTACCCTGTCTTCTAATTTGGGCTGGAATAAAGAGGCACTGGTGGGAGCCTTCTGGCGGGGTCTTTCAGGGGGAATAAAGGATGAGTTAGCAGGTCGTGACACCCGAAAAGTCTTGGAAGATCTAATTTTGCAGGCTACTCATATTTACCTTCGCTTCCAGGAGCGTCCCGGTGAGAGAAGGCTTCCTCGTCCACCCGCAAACCACCCAGCCCACGACATGGGATGTCCACTTTGTAAGATAAAGTCCTTACTGAGAACTGGAAGAGCGGGGAAAAAGATGTAGACAATACTGTTATCAAGCTGAGGTTTAAGTTTATTGAGAGATACACGGCAGAACAGGTGCAGAGAGTCAGTTGAGATGAAGCATGCAGGCACAAAACAGGGGTTCAGACAGATGAAATAACGCTGGGACGTCTGGCAATGGTTAGGCGATGTAATGGCACCGAGCTAGATTATAGGTGCCTTTTTATACTTAATGTGAACAAAGAAAGCTGCATACATATTATGGCAAAAGGGCGTATATATGGTTACATCATACTGCAGAAAAGGGACAGGTGTTTTTTAGGACAGAGGAAAAAAATGACACAATATTACATCATTAATGGACTTTTCCCCAAACTACATTAAAACCTATAAAATTCAATATCATCTCTAGCTACTGTCATTAATCTTATTACTGCTTTTAGACTAAACGCATAAATTCATACATTTGATTTTTGAATAAGTCTGTTTTCCACTAACACTATCACAAATACACATATTCACCATATATTCCCCGATGCTCTTTTCGCTCATTGCCCTGAGGCTAATCTAATTTACCTGTATGCACGTCTACTAGGTTTGCTAATGGATTTGATCTAATTTTACTTCTTCCATCTGCTTTTCCAAAGTACATCTTATTAGCTCTTTTCTAGAAGTTGAATCTGTTGGTTCCTAACTTTCACAAGATGGCTGCCTGGTTCATCATGACAACTCAGTATATTATAGCTGACCATTCTCTTGCACACTTCTGCCTCTGTGCCTAAGCTGATGCAAGTGGATCGAATTAAACTATCTGAGCAATGTCATAAGGTGAGACGCACCCAAGGTCTTTGCTTCTATTGCAGGAGTGCTTCCATCTGCTCCGAGCCTGTCTGGAATGTCCGGAAAACTCCTTCGCCTAGGTCAGGTAAGAGAGGACTCCCTAGGTGTATGTGATACCCCTCTACCCCTCACTCTTTCTGTCTTTCTGCACGTCGGTGGTAAATGTTTTTCTGTGGCAGCCTATGTAGATTCAGGTGCAGCGGTGAACTTTATTAGACTCAAGGAGGTCATTAAATTTTCAGTCCCTGTGGGGACCTTGGAGAATCCTCAGATCCTCGCATCCGTGGATGGCAAACCCTTGCAGGAGACCATTGCTCAGGTTATGCAGGAGGTGGAGCTCCAGGTGGGGGCCCTGTACAAGCAGAGAATTGCATTTTATGTTTTAGCTGGCATCTCTCATCCACTCCTTCTCAGGATTCCTTGGTTGCGGACTCACGAGCCCTCCTTCGACTGGCATAATGGTAATTTTTTGTTCTAAGGGGAGTCCTGTCAGGCACGGTGTCTGCTTCCGGTGCATCCCGTAAGTGTCCCCCGTTCCCTCCGGGTTGCCCTCCGTTTACAGTTCCTTCTCATATGTCTTTGACAAGATGGAGACCGAGACCCTTCCTCCGCACCGACCCTTCGACTGCCCTATTGACCTCGTCCCTGGTGCCGTTCCTCCTAGAGGAAGAATCTATCCTCTCTTGCCTGCAGAGACTCAAGCCATGTCGGAGTACGTTCAGGAGAATCTTGCCAGAGGCTTCATTCAGAAATTTTCTTCTGCTGGAGCAGGCTTCTTCTTCGTAAAGAAGGATGGTTCCCTTCATCCATGTATCGACTACAGAGGCCTGAACAACATTATGTGAAAAACAAACACTAGTGATGAGCATTCCGATACCGCAAGTATCGGGTATCGGCCGATACTTGCTGTATCGGAATTCCGATACCGACTTCCGATATTTTTTCAATATCGGAAGTCGGCATCGGAATCGGAAGTTCAAAGTTGATTGACAGCCGAAATGACGTCATCATGATACGCGGTGTGTGCGCATTATGATGCGCCGTCATTTCGGGCCTTCCGGGGGTCTCTGCCGGCCTGCCGGGGGCTGTGTGGACTGCCCGGGGTCTGTACCGGCCTGCCGGGGGGCTGTGCCGGCCTGCCGGTGGTCTGTGCACCCTGTGGGGGTCTGTACCGGCCTGCCGGGGGCTGTGCCGGCCTGCCGGGGGGGCTGTGCTGATGTCCGGGGGTCTGTGCAAGCATCGTCCGATGGGACTATAAGTCCCATCTGGCGATGCCTGCTACCATGACAGTGATTGACACATTAGCCAATGATGGGACAGTAGTAGTCCCATCATCCGGCTAATGTGTTAAATGTTAAAAAAAAAAAAAATACTACATACATACTACATACATACTACATGCATGCTACATACATACTACATGCTACATACATACTACATATATACTACATGCATGCTACATACATACTACATGCTACATACATACTACATATATACTACATGCATGCTACATACATACTGCATGCTACATACATACTACATACATACTTACTACATACATACCACATATATACTACATACATACTACATGCATGCTACATACATACTACATACTACATACATACTACATGCATGCTACATACATACCACATACATACTACATACATACTACATACATACTACATGCATGCTACATACATAACACATATATACTACATGCATGCTACATACATACTACATGCTACATACATACTACATATATACTACATACATACTACATACATACTACATGCATGCTACATACATACTACATATATACTACATGCATGCTACATACATACTACATGCTACATACATACTACATATATACTACATGCATGCTACATACATACTGCATGCTACATACATACTACATACATACTACATACATACCACATATATACTACATACATACTACATGCATGCTACATACATACTACATACATACTACATACATACCACATATATACTACATACATACTACATGCATGCTACATACATACCACATACATACTACATACATACTACATACATACTACATGCATACTACATACATAACACATATATACTACATGCATGCTACATACATACTACATGCTACATACATACTACATATATACTACATGCATGCTACATACATACTACATGCTACATACATACTACATATATACTACATGCATGCTACATACATACTGCATGCTACATACATACTACATACATACTACATACATACCACATATATACTACATACATACTACATGCATGCTACATACATACTACATACATACTACATACATACCACATATATACTACATACATACTACATGCATGCTACATACATACCACATACATACTACATACATACTACATATATACTACATGCATGCTACATACATAACACATATATACTACATGCATGCTACATACATACTACATGCTACATACATACTACATATATACTACATACATACTACATATATACTACATACATACTACATACATACTACATGCATGCTACATACATACTACATGCTACATACATACTACATATATACTACATGCATGCTACATACATACTACATGCTACATACATACTACATATATACTACATACATACTACATGCATGCTACATACATACTACATGCTACATACATACTACATATATACTGCATGCATGCTACATACATACTACATGCTACATACATACTACATATATACTACATACATACTACATACATACTACATACATGCTACATACATACTGCATGCTACATACATACTACATACATACTACATACATACCACATATATACTACATACATACTACATGCATGCTACATACATACCACATACATACTACATACATACTACATGCATGCTACATACATACTACATGCTACATACATACTACATATATACTACATGCATGCTACATACATACTACATGCTACATACATACTACATATATACTACATACATACTACATACATACTACATGCATGCTACATACATACTACGTGCTACATACATACTACATATATACTACATGCATGCTACATACATACTGCATGCTACATGCATGCTACATACATACTACATACATACTACATGCTACATACATACCACATATATACTACATACATACTACATACAATACATTCATACAATACGTACATAGACATACAGTACATATAACATAGAGTAACATACTTACCAATACTTGTCACATTGTTCCCCGAAGCCATTGTCTTTTACGGAATAAATATTAACATAACAAACCACAAAAATACTCACCCACGATCCGAAGCAGTCCACGAGTGTGTCCCACGACGATCTTGGGTAGAGAACTGCAGCATCAGCTGATGCTGCCATTCTCTACGGGCTGCAGGAATCCAATGACGGAAGGTAGGTATCCTTCCGCACTGTATTCCTCCGCCACTTAAAAAAAAAAAAGTCCCTAGTCTCACTTTATGCCATTGCTGCGTGGGAAATTCCCACACAGCAATGGCATAAAGTGAGACTAGGGACTTTTTTTTTTTTAAGTGGCGGAGGAATACAGTGCGGAAGGATACCTACCTTCCGTCATTGGATTCCTGCAGCCCGTAGAGAACGGCAGCATCAGCTGATGCTGCAGTTCTCTACCCAAGATCGTCGTGGGACACACTCGTGGACTGCTTCGGATCGTGGATGAGTATTTTTGTGGTTTGTTATGTTAATATTTATTCCGTAAAAGACAATGGCTTCGGGGAACAATGTGACAAGTATTGGTAAGTATGTTACTCTATGTTATATGTACTGTATGTCTATGTATGTATTGTATGAATGTATTGTATGTAGTATGAAAACAAACAAGAGCCAGCTCACCAAGTGTTCACCGCAGACCTCGGAGCTCCGTCTGGACTGACGTGTAATCAATAGGAAAAAGCAATTAGTTCCAGCTGCGTGTAAAAAATTTCTTCTTTATTTCAACATTAAAATTATGTCATCTTCATAGTAAATGCCATACACACGGACACGGCAACGCGTTTCGATCTGTAAGATCTTTGTCAGAGCCATAGAGATACACTGATCTCAGCTGCATATATACTACATTTGATCCAATGACATGCACAAATACAATCACATGACAATTAACTCATTAAAATTACATAGCAATGTACAAAATAAATTAAAACACATGTTGCAAAAGAGAAATATTTATCTTTTCAACAATAATGAAGCATTAGGTCATTTCGTTTGTTTAAACCATTCGGGGATCGGACATCTAGGTGATAAATCCAAAAAGCCTCTCTTGTTAACAGGCGTAGCTTTGAATCTCCACCGCAGAAAGGAATTTTAACCTGTTCTATTCCTTGCACTTTAAAACTCGAGGTATTTCTAGCATGGTGCCTAATGAAATGCTGCGACACAGCTGATATATTACGATTCATGTTATTCGTATTCTCAATATCATGTAGATGTTCCCTAATGCGCATCTTCATTTTTCTAGATGTGCACCCTATATATGATAATTTGCAAATAGTGCAATCTATCATGTATATTACATTAGTTGAATTACAATTGATATATTGTTTTATGGTATATTGCACTTTATTTGCCGCATCAGAAAATTTTTTTGTGACATTTGCATATCTACATGTTTTGCATTTTGTAGCTCCACATCTGAAAAAACCATTGCAGGTTAACCAGGTTTTATTAGTTTTATTATTGAGAGAAAATAAATTAGGTGATAATTTGTCTCCCAATGTAGGAGCTCTTCTCGATACTATATTAATACCTGGCCTTAATATATCTGCCAATTTACTATCTTCATATAAAATGGGCAAATATCTATTAATGATTCCCTTGATTTGTGGAAATTGGCGACTAAATTGAAAACAAATATACGGTTTTTTTCCAATAACTGTCTCATTTGCATTGCCACCAGAAAAAATCATTTTATTACGTTTTTTATTTTTTACTATTTGTTGTGCTCGATTTAAAGACCAATCCGGATACATGCGATTTTTTAATTTTTTCTTTACATGTTCCAGTTCACTATCTAGATTACTCTCTTCACTACAATTACGTTTAACCCTTGTGAGTTCTCCTACTGGTATTGCTTTGAGGGTATGTTTATTGTGACTGCTAGTCGCATGTAAGATGGTATTCCCACTATAGGGTTTATGATGTGTTTTCGTAGAGATTATTTCCCCCTCAACACCAAATAAATCCAAATCCAAAAAAGATATATGTTCCATATTATGTTCGTACGTAAATTTAATATTGTATTGGTTAGAGTTTAGATATAGCATAAAGGCAGGTATGGCAGATACATCTCCATCCCAGATTAATAGGGTATCATTGATATATCTGCCATACCATGCCACCTGTCCATAAAAAGGATTGGAATCTGAGAAAATAAATTCATATTCCCAATACGACATAACCAGATTTGCAAGGGACGGTGAAAATTTGGCTCCCATGGCTACTCCCTTCAACTGTAAATAATAACACTGGTTGAAGGAGAAAAAATTATGTGACATCAAAAATATTACTACTTGCAAAATATAATTAATTAGATCCATAGAGTAGTTACTAAACCTTTTTAAATGAAATTGCAAAGCTCTTATTGCTAAATCATGAGGGATACATGTATATAATGATACTACATCACAACTAAGCCATGAATATGATGACAGCCACATCTTGTTAGAAAACATTTGTAACACCTGTTTGGAATCTCTAATATAGCCAGGCATCCTCTGTACAAGGGGTTGCAACAATGTGCCATTGTGACAAATGATCATGTGCTGAACCGATGCCTGAGACAATCGGTCGCATAGGAGGAATGCCACAGCCTTCCAGTGTTATTATTTACAGTTGAAGGGAGTAGCCATGGGAGCCAAATTTTCACCGTCCCTTGCAAATCTGGTTATGTCGTATTGGGAATATGAATTTATTTTCTCAGATTCCAATCCTTTTTATGGACAGGTGGCATGGTATGGCAGATATATCGATGATACCCTATTAATTTGGGATGGAGATGTATCTGCCATACCTGCCTTTATGCTATATCTAAACTCTAACCAATACAATATTAAATTTACGTACGAACATAATATGGAACATATATCATTTGGATTTATTTGGTGTTGAGGGGGAAATAATCTCTACGAAAACACATCATAAACCCTATAGTGGGAATACCATCTTACATTCGACTAGCAGTCACAATAAACATACCCTCAAAGCAATACCAGTAGGAGAACTCACAAGGGTTAAACGTAATTGTAGTGAAGAGAGTAATCTAGATAGTGAACTGGAACATGTAAAGAAAAAATTAAAAAATCGCATGTATCCGGATTGGTCTTTAAATCGAGCACAACAAATAGTAAAAAATAAAAAACGTAATAAAATGATTTTTTCTGGTGGCAATGCAAATGAGACAGTTATTGGAAAAAAACTGTATATTTGTTTTCAATTTAGTCGCCAATTTCCACAAATCAAGGGAATCATTAATAGATATTTGCCCATTTTATATGAAGATAGTAAATTGGCAGATATATTAAAGCCAGGTATTAATATAGTATCGAGAAGAGCTCCTACATTGGGAGACAAATTATCACCTAATCTATTTTCTCTCAATAATAAAACTAATAAAACCTGGTTAACCTGCAATGGTTTTTTCAGATGTGGAGCTACAAAATGCAAAACATGTAGATATGCAAATGTCACAAAATAATTTTCTGATGCGGCAAATAAAGTGCAATATACCATAAAACAATATATCAATTGTAATTCAACTAATGTAATATACAAGATAGATTGCACTATTTGCAAATTATCATATATAGGGTGCACATCTAGAAAAATGAAGATGCGCATTAGGGAACATCTACATGATATTGAGAATACGAATAACATGAATCGTAATATATCAGCTGTGTCGCAGCATTTCATTAGGCACCATGCTAGAAATACCTCGAGTTTTAAAGTGCAAGGAATAGAACAGGTTAAAATTCCTTTCCGCGGCGGAGATTCAAAGCGACGCCTGTTAACAAGAGAGGCTTTTTGGATTTATCACCTAGATGTCCGATCCCCGAATGGTTTAACCCCTTCACCCCCAAGGGTGGTTTGCACGTTCATGACCGGGCCAATTTTTACAATTCTGACCACTGTACCTTTATGAGGTCATAACTCTCGAACGCTTCCATGGATACCGGTGATTCTGACATTATTTTCTCGTGACATATTGTACTTCATGTTTGTGGTAACATTTTGTTCAAATAACTTGCGTTTATTTGTGAGAAAAACAGAAATTTGGCGAAAATTTTGAAAATTTCGCAATTTTCCAACTTTGAATTTTTATGCCCTTAAATCACAGAGATACGGCACACAAAAAACTTGATAACTAACATTTTCCACATGTTTACTTTACATCAGCACAATTTTGGAACCAAAATTTTTTTTTGTTAGGAAGTTATAAGGGTTAAAAGTTGACCAGCGATTTCTCATTTTTACAACACCATTTTATTTTTAGGACCACATCACATTTGAAGCCACTTTGAGGGGTCTATATGATAGAAAATACCCAAAAGTGACACCATTCTAAAAACTGCACCCCTTAAGGTGCTCAAAACCACATTCAAGAAGTTTATTAACCCTTTAGGTGCGTCACAGGAATTTTTTTGAATATTTAAAAAAAAAAATGAACATCTAACTTTTTTTCATAAAAAAAATACTTCAGGTTCAATTTTTTTTATTTTACCAAGGGTAACAGGAGAAATTGAACTGCAAAAGTTATTGTGCAATTTGTCCTGAGTACGCAGATACCTGATATGTGGGGGGGAACGACTGTTTCGGCACATGGCAGAGCTCAGAATGGAAGGAGCGCCGTTTGACTTTTTCAATGCAAAATTGGCTGGAATTCAGATTGGACGCCATGTCACGTTTGGAGAGTCCCTGATGTACCTAAACAGTGGAAACCCCCTACAAGTGACCCCATTTTGGAAACTAGACCCCATAAGGAACTTATCTAGATATGTGGTGAGAACTTTGAACCCACAAGGGCTTTACAGAAGTTTATAACGTACAGCGGTACAATTAAAAAATCATATTTTTTCCACAAAAATGATCTTTTCACCCCAATTTTTATTTTCCCAAGGGTAGCAGGACCCTAAAAGTTATTGTGCAATTTGTCCTGAGTACGCTGATACCCGACATGTGGGGGTAAACCACTATTTGGGCGCATGGCAGAGCTCTGAAGGGAAGCAGCGCCATTTGACGTTTTTGGCTGGAATTGAGATCGGACACCATGTCGCGTTTGGAAAACCCCTGATGTACCAAAACAGTGGAAACCCCCCACAAATGACACCATTTTGGAAAATAGACCCCCTAAGGAACTCATCTAGATGTGTGGTGAGAACTTTGAACCCCCGTGGGCTTCACAGAAGTTTATAACATAAAGCCATACAATTAAAAAATCAAATTTTTTCAACAAAAATGATCTTTTCACCCTCAATTCTTATTTTTCCAAGGGTAACAGGACCCTAAAAGTTATTGTGCAATTTGTCCTGAGTACGCTGATACCCCACATGTGGGGGTAAACCACTATTTGGGCGCATGGCAGAGCTCGGAAGGGAAGCAGCGCCATTTGACGTTTTTGGCTGGAATTGAGATCGGACACCATGTCGCGTTTGGAAAACCCCTGATGTACCAAAACAGTGGAAACCCCCCACAAATGACACCATTTTGGAAACTAGACCCCCTAAGGAACTTATCTAGACGTGTGGTGAGAACTTTGAACCCCCATGGGCTTCACAGAAGTTTATAACATAAAGCCATACAATTAAAAAAATCATATTTTTTCCACAAAAATGATCTTTTCACCCTCAATTCTTATTTTTCCAAGGGTAACAGGACCCTAAAAGTTATTGTGCAATTTGTCCTGAGTACGCTGATACCCCACATGTGGGGGTAAACCACTATTTGGGCGCATGGCAGAGCTCGGAAGGGAAGCAGCGCCATTTGACGTTTTTGGCTGGAATTGAGATCGGACACCATGTCGCGTTTGGAAAACTCCTGATGTACCAAAACAGTGGAACCCCCCCACAAA
Organism: Dendrobates tinctorius; assembly: GCF_039654945.1. Taxonomy (NCBI): domain Eukaryota; kingdom Metazoa; phylum Chordata; class Amphibia; order Anura; family Dendrobatidae; genus Dendrobates; species Dendrobates tinctorius. The sequence continues at coordinate 92,297,128 of NW_027361687.1, read as the reverse complement.
TGACACCATTTTGGAAACTAGACCCCCTAAGGAACTTATCTAGATGTGTGGTGAGCACTTTGACCCCCCCAGTGCTTCACAGAAGTTTACAACGCCCGGGCGTGAAAATAAAAAATTCGTATTTTTTCCACAAACATGATCTTTTAGTCACCATTTTTTTATTTTCCCAAGGGTACCAGGAGAAATTGGACCCCAAAAGTTGTTGTCCAATTTGTCCTGAGTATGCTGATACCCCATATGTGGGAGAAAACTACTGTATGGGCACACGTCGGGGCTCGGAAGGGAAGTAGTGACGTTTTGGAATGCAGACTTTGATGGAATGGTCTGCGGGTGTCATGTTGCCTTTGGAGAGCCCCTAATGTACCTAAACAGTGGAAACCCCCCACAAATGACACCATTTTGTAAACTAGACCCCCCAAGGAACTTATCTAGATGTGTGGTGAGCACTTTGACCCCCCAGTGCTTCACAGAAGTTTACAACGCCCGGGCGTGAAAATAAAAAATTCGTATTTTTTCCACAAACATGATCTTTTAGTCACCATTTTTTTATTTTCCCAAGGGTACCAGGAGAAATTGGACCCCAAAAGTTGTTGTCCAATTTGTCCTGAGTACGCTGCTACCCCATATGTGGGAGAAAACTACTGTATGCGCACACGTCGGGGCTCGGAAGGGAAGTAGTGACGTTTTGGAATGCAGACTTTGATGGAATGGTCTGCGGGTGTCATGTTGCCTTTGGAGAGCCCCTAATGTACCTAAACAGTGGAAACCCCCCACAAATGACACCATTTTGTAAACTAGACCCCCTAAGGAACTTATCTATATGTGAGGTGAGCACTTTGACCCCCCAGTGCTTCACAGAAGTTTACAACGCCCGGGCGTGAAAATAAAAAATTCGTATTTTTTCCACAAACATGATCTTTTAGTCACCATTTTTTTATTTTCCCAAGGGTACCAGGAGAAATTGGACCCCAAAAGTTGTTGTCCAATTTGTCCTGAGTACGCTGACACCCCATATGTGGGAGAAAACTACTGTATGGACACACGTCGGGGCTCGGAAGGGAATCAGTGACGTTTTGGAATGCAGACTTTGATGGAATGGTCTGCGGGTGTCATGTGCGTTTGGAGAGCCCCTGATGTACCTAAACTATTGAAACTCCCCACAAGTGACCCCATTTTGGACACTAGACCCCCCACGGAACTTATCTAGATGTGTGGTGAGCACTTTGAACCCCCAAGTGCTTCACAGAAGTTTATAACACTCGGATGTGAAAATAAAAAAATCATTTTTTTCCACAAAAATGATATTTTTGCCCCCAATTTTTTATTTTCCTAAGGGTAACAGGAGAAATTGGACCCCAAAAATTGTTTTGCAATTTGTCCTGAGTAGGCTGCTACCCTACATGTGGGGGTAAAACACTGTTTGGGCGCATAGCAGAGCTTGGAAGGGAAGGAGCACCATTTGACTTTTTCAACTCAGAATTGGCTGGAATTGAGATCAGACGCCATGTTGCATTTGGAGAGCCCCTGATGTGCCCAAACAGTGGAAACCCCCAATTCTAACTCCAACCCGAACCCCAACACGCCCCTAACCCTAGCCCTAACCCTAGCCCTAACCCTAGCCCTAACCCTACCCCAACCCTACCCCAACACACCCCTAGCCCTAACCCTAGCCCTAACTCTAATGGAAATAAATACATTTTTTTTATTTTATTATTTTTCCCTAACTAAGGGGGTGATAACGGGGGGTTTGATTTACTATTTATGGCGGTTTTTATGTTTGGCGGCTGTCGCACGCTAAAAGACGCTTTTTATTGTAAAAATAGTTTTTGCATCACCACATATTGAGAGCTATAATTTTTCCTTATTTTGACCCACCGAGTCATGTGAGGTCTTATTTTTTGCGGGACGAGTTGACGTTTTTATTGGTACCATTTTCGGGCACGTGAAATTTTTTGATCGCTTTTTATTCCGATTTTTGGGACGCAGAATGAACAAAAACCAGCGTTTCATGAATTTCTTTTGGGGGGGGTGCGTTTACACCGTTCCGCGTGCGGTAAAATTGATAAAGCGGTTTTATTCTTCGGGTCAGTACGGTTACAGCGATACCTCATTTAGGTCGTTTTTTTATGTTTTTGTCGGTTTTATGCAATGAAAACTATTTTATATAAAAAATAATTATTTTTGCATCGCTTTATTCTGCGAGTTATAACTTTTTTATTTTTTCGCTGATGATGCTGTGTGGTGGCTTGTTTTTTGTGGGACAAGATGACGTTTTCAGCGGTACCATGGATATTTATATGCGTCTTTTTGATCGCGCGTTATTGCACTTTTTGTTTGGCGGTATGATAATAAATCATTATTTTTTGCTTCGTTTTTTATTTTTATTTTTTAAGGGGTTCGCTAAAGGGGTTAACTAATGGGACAGTTTTATAGGGCAGGTCGTTACGGACGCGGCGATACCTAATATGTGTACTTTTATTGTTTTTTTTTTTTATTATTTTCAAAAAATGAATTTATTGGGGAATATTTTTTTTTTTTTTTACTAATTTATTTGGCGATTTTTTTAAATTTATTTTTACACTTTTTTTTAATTTTTTTTTTACTTTATTACATAGTCCCAGGTGGGACATCACTGTCCTGTGACAGATCGCTGATCTGTCACATCACAGATCACTGTGACAGATCAGCAATCTGTCACAGGCAGTGCACAAGGCTTCCTCATGCCTGCGCTTTGCAGGCACTGAGGAAGCCAGCTTCCCCAGGCCCCCGAAGGCCCCCGTCGCCATCTTGGATTCGGGGGCCTGGAGGAAAGGAGCCCCCCGCAGCAGCGCTGCACATTGCGCTGCCGTGGGGGGCTCAGGGAAGCACGGAGGGAGCCCCCTCCCTGCCGATGCTTCCCTTTAACCCCCGGTACACCGCGATCATGTTTGATCGCGGTGTGCAAGGGGTTAACGTGTCGGGGGCGGTCCGTGACCGCCCCTGACACGTAGTGCCGGGTGTCAGCTGTGATAATCAGCTGACACCCGGCCGCGATCAGCGGCGCTCACCACGTGGGCGCCGCTGATCGCGGTAGACGTACTATCCCGTCCCCGGTCATACGGGCCCGGGTACCGTGGACGGGATAGTACGTCTCATGTCAGGAAGGGGTTAAACAAACGAAATGACCTAATGCTTCATTATTGTTGAAAAGATAAATATTTCTCTTTTGCAACATGTGTTTTAATTTATTTTGTACATTGCTATGTAATTTTAATGAGTTAATTGTCATGTGATTGTATTTGTGCATGTCATTGGATCAAATGTAGTATATATGCAGCTGAGATCAGTGTATCTCTATGGCTCTGACAAAGATCTTACAGATCGAAACGCGTTGCCGTGTCCGTGTGTATGGCATTTACTATGAAGATGACATAATTTTAATGTTGAAATAAAGAAGAAATTTTTTACACGCAGCTGGAACTAATTGCTTTTTCCTATTGTATGTAGTATGTATGTAGTATATATGTGGTATGTATGTAGCATGTAGTATGTATGTAGTATGTATGTAGCATGCATGTAGCATGCAGTATGTATGTAGCATGCATGTAGTATATATGTAGTATGTATGTGGTATGTATGTAGCATGTAGTATGTATGTAGCATGCATGTAGTATGTATGTAGTATGTATGTGGTATGTATGTAGCATGTATTATGTATGTAGCATGCATGTAGTATATATGTAGTATGTATGTAGCATGTAGTATGTATGTAGCATGCATGTAGTATGTATGTAGTATGTATGTAGCATGCATGTAGCATGCAGTATGTATGTAGCATGCATGTAGTATATATGTAGTATGTATGTGGTATGTATGTAGCATGTAGTATGTATGTAGCATGCATGTAGTATGTATGTAGTATGTATGTAGTATGTATGTGGTATGTATGTAGCATGTAGCATGTAGTATGTATGTAGCATGCATGTAGTATATATGTAGTATGTATGTAGCATGTAGTATGTATGTAGCATGCATGTAGTATGTATGTAGTATGTATGTAGTATGTATGTGGTATGTATGTAGCATGTAGTATGTATGTAGCATGCATGTAATATATATGTGTTATGTATGTAGCATGTAGCATGCATGTAGCATGCATGTAGTATGTATGTAGTATGTATGTAGTGTGTATGTGGTATGTATGTAGCATGTAGCATGCATGTAGTATGTATGTAGTATATATGTGGTATGTATGTAGCATGTAGTATGTATGTAGCATGCAGTATGTATGTAGCATGCATGTAGTATATATGTAGTATGTATGTAGCATGCAGTATGTATGTAGCATGCATGTAGTATATATGTAGTATGTATGTAGCATATATGTAGTATGTATGTAGCATGTAGTATATATGTAGTATGCATGTTGCATGCATGTAGTATATATGTAGTATGTATGTTGCATGTAGTATATATGTAGTATGCATGTTGCATGCATGTAGTATATATGTAGTATGTATGTTGCATGTAGTATATATGTAGTATGAATGTAGCATGTATGTAGTATGCATGTTGTATGTATGTAGCATGTAATTTTTTTTTTTTTTTTTACATTCAACACATTAGCCGGATGATGGGACTACTACTGTCCCATCATTGGCTAATGTGTCAATCACTGTCATGGTAGCAGGCATCGCCCGATGGGACTTGTAGTCCCATCGGACGATGCCTGCACAGACCCCCGAAGCCTGCACAGACCACCGGCAGGCCGGCACAGCCCCCCGGCAGGCCGGCACAGCCCACCGGAGCCTGCACAGACCACCGGCAGGCCGGCACAGCCCCCCGGCAGGCCGGCACAGACCACCGGAGCCTGCACAGACCCCCTGGCAGGCCGGCACAGCCCCCCGAAAGGCCCGTACAGACCCCAGAGAGGCTGTACAAGGCAAAAACAGGGTTTTTCTTATTCCGATACCGGAAGTCCCATAGACTTGAATGGGACTTCCGGTATCGGAATCGGCAATACCGATACTTTTTTTTAAGATCGGCCGATCCATTCCGATCCGATACTTTGAAGTATCGGACGGTATCGCTCAACTCTAACAAACACCCATTGAAACTTATCCCAGAGCTCTTTGACCGCCTGAGGGGAGCGCGAATATTTACCAAACTTGACCTTCGAGGAGCCTATAATCTGGTCCGAATATGCGCTGGGGATGAGTGGAAGACTCCATTCAACACACATGACGGTCACTATGAGTATTTAGTTATGCCGCTTGGCCTCTGCAACGATCCTGCGGTATTCCAAGAATTCGTAAATGATATCTTCCGGGATGTCCTCTACTTCAGTGTCATGGTCTACCTACCTACATGACATCCTCATCTTTTCCCTGGATCTATCTGCCCACCGACGTGACGTTCGCCAAGTTTTACAACGTCTAAGAGAGAAACATCTTTTCACTAAGTTGGAGAAGTGCGTCTTCGAGTAGTCCTCTTTGCCTAGTCTTGGGTATATTGTCTCGAAGTCTGGCCTGAAGATGGATCCCGAGAAAGTATCCACTGTCCTCAACTGGCCACGTCCCCTTAGAGTAAAAGCAATCCAACGTTTCCTCGGCCTCACCAATTATTATGGGCAATTTTTTCCTCATTTCTCCTCCTTGACTAAACCATTTTCTGCCCTTGTTCGCAAGGGGATCAACCCCAATCACTGGTTTTCAGAGGCTGAGAGCGCCTTCCAGACACTGAAGCAAGAATTTGCTATGGCCCCTGTGCTCCACCGACCAGACGCCAATAGCCCATTTATCCTTGAGGTTGACACATCATCTGTTGGAGCAGGAGCAGTCCTTTTGCAAAAATCCACCTTTGGTCAGTTGGTCATCTGCGGATTCGTCTCTAAAGCCTTCTCCTCTCCCAAACCCAATTACTCCATTGGGGACAGAGAACTCCTGGCTGAGAAACAGGCTTTAGAAGATTGGCGTTACCTTCTGGAAGGGGCCGCTCAACCTTTTATCATATTTACTGACCACAAGAATTTGGCCTACGTTCAGTCAGCCCAAAGGCTCAACTCACAGCAAGCAGGTGGTCCATGTTTTTTGGACATTTTGACTTCGAACTCCACTTTCCACCTGGTAATAAGAACATCAAAGCTGATGCCCTATCAAGGTTGTTTCAGCCAGTGGACATAGAGGAGAGGCCAGCACATATTATCGACCCAGCTAGGATCATCACCGTGGCTCCTCTAAGCTTAATCACCCCACCACCTGGCAGAACCTTTGTGTTGCACTGTGACAGAGTGAGAGTCTTGCATTGGTGGCATTCCTCCAAGATTGCCAGACATGCTGGAGTCAAGAAGCCTCTCTCTCTTATCTCCCGCCATTATTGGTGGCCATCGCTTTGCCAAGACATTTTGGAATTCACTGCTTCCTGCTCATCCTGTTCCACAAACAAGATCCCCAGGCAGCTTCCTTCTGGACTCCTGCATTCTCTGCCTGTGCCTTCAGTTCCTTGGAGCCATATTGCTATGGACTTTGTCACTGATTTATCTCTTTCCTCAAAGTGTACCGTTATCTTGGTGGTCGTGGATCGGTTTTCCAAGATGGCCCACTTCGTTCCATTGCCTGGACTGCCTACTGCTCCTGAGCGGGCGAAGATTTTTTTGCAACATGTTTTCCGACTTCACGGCTTCCCACAGCATATCGTGTCAGACCGAGGGGTCCAATTCACCTCCCGTTTCTGGAGAGCCCTCTGCGGACAAATGAAGGTAACCCTGGACTTCTCCTCAGCCTATCATCAGCAGTGCAATGGTCAAGTGGAACGAGTCAATCAAGCTCTAACATCCTACCTTCGGCACTTCTCCAACTCTCACCAGAATGATTGGGTCCCCTTCTCCCTTGGGCAGAATTCGCCTACAACAATCACCCCAGTGAATCCTCTTCCAAGTCTCCCTTTTTTGTGGTCTTTGGGCAGCATCCTGGCATCCCTCTTCCCATTTCCCCACCTCGGGTGTACCGCATCGGACTCCCTGTCCTTGGAATTCTCTAAAATTTGGGAGAAGACTGAAGAGGCTCTTGAAAAAGCAAGCAGCAGGATGAAGAGGTACGCTGACAAAAGATGCCTAGACACCCCTCCATTAGGGATGAGCGAGTATACTCATTAGGATTCGGTACTCGGCGAGTAATGTGGTACTTGCGGTACTCGAATCCTGGCGAGTATTTCACTACTCACCTCGCAATATTCGGCACAGCCCGCACAGTCCCCGCACAGCCCAGCACAGTCCCTGCACAGTCCCCACACAGCCCTGCTCAGTCTCCGCACAGCCCAGCACAGTCCCGCACAGCCTGGCACAGTCCCCGCACAGTACCTGTACCACAGTACCTTCAAACATGCCACCATAACACCCATCCTCAAAAAATCAAACCTTGACCCAACTGCTATGCCAAGCTATCGCTTCATATCACTGCTCCTGTTTGCTTCCAAACTCCTTGAACAGCATGTCCATGCTCAAATTTCCTCCCACCTCTTATCTAACTCCCTCCTTGACATCCTGCAATCTGGCTTCCGCCCCCACCACTCCACTGAAACTGCCCTGACCAAAATTACTAATGACTTATTCACAGCCAAAGCTAACAGACAGTTCTCCATCCTCCTCCTTCTCGACCTGTCCTCTGCCTGTCCTCTGACACATTTGACCACTGCCTACTGCTACAGATTCTTTCTTCCCTTGGCATCAAAGACCTTGCTCTTTCCTGGATTTCCTCATACCTTTCTGACCGCACATTCAGCGTTTCCCACTCCCACACTACCTGCTCATCCCGCCCCCTCTAAGTTGGAGTCCCCCAAGGCTCTGTCCTGGGACCACTACTTTTTTCCATCTATACTTTTGGCCTAGGACAACTCATAAAGTCCCATGGCTTCCAGTACCACCTGTATGCAGATGACACTCAGATCTACCTCTCTGGCCCAGATGTCACCTCTCTGCTGTCCAGAATCCCAGAGAGTCTATCAGCCATATCCTTCTTTTTCACTTCTCGGTTCCTACAACTCAATGTAGACAAAACTGAACTCATTATCTTTCCTCCATCTCACGTATCTTCCCTACCCGATCTATCTATTATGGTAAACGGCATCACGCTCTCTCCCGCACCTGAAATTCGCTGCCTCGGAGTAACTCTCGACTCTTCCCTGTCCTTCAAACCACACGTCCAAACTCTTGCCACCTCCTGTCGCCTCCAACTCTAAAATATTTCCAGAATCCGTCCCTTCCTCAGCCCTCAATCTACTAAGACTCTTGTACATGCCCTTATCATCTCCCGCCTTGACTACTGCAACACTCTCCTCTGTGGCCTCCCTGCTAACTCTCTTGCACCACTCCAGTCTGTCCTCAATTCTGCTGCCCGACTAATCCACCTCTCTCCTCTCTACTCCTCTGTCTCCCCCCTCTGCAAATTCCTCCATTGGCTCCCAGTTCCCCAACAAATCCACTTCAAACTACTAACACTGACTTACAAAGCCATCCACAACCTTTCCCCTCCCTATATCTCTGAACTAATCTCACAATATCTTCCCTCACGTAATCTTCGATCCTCCTAAGACCTCCTTCTCTACTCCACACTTATTCTTTCCTCACACAACCGCCTCTAAGATTTCTCCCGAATATCCCCTATCCTCTGGAATTCCATGCCTCAACATGTCCGATTATCCACCACCCTCGGATCCTTCAAACGGAACCTGAAAACCCATCTTTTCAGGAAAGCTTACAGCCTGCAATAAACATTCTGCCGCCTCATCACCACCAGAGCTACTGCACCCCCGACCTTCTGTCTCTTCTCCACTATCCCGTAGAATGTAAGTCTGCAAGGACAGGGTCCTCTCCCCTCTGCACCAGTCTGTCATTGTAAATTTGTTTACTGTTAACGATATCTATAACCTTGTATGTAACCCCCTTCTCATGTACAGCACCATGGAATTAATGGCGCTATATAAATAAATAATAATAATAATACCCGCACAGCCCAGCACAGTCCTGCACAATCTCCGCACAGTACTTGCACAGCCCAGCACAGTCCGGCACAGTCCCCGCACAGTACCTGCACAGCCCATCACAGTCCTGCACAGGCTGGCACAGTCCCACACAGCCCAGCACAGTCTTCGCACAGTCCCCAGCCCAGCACACACACACAGCCAATTACTCGCATTTCCCATAGACTTACATTGGATTTGCTACTCGTTACGAGTTCCCAAGTATTCGGAGGTACTCGTAACCTCCTCTTAAATAAAAACAGCATTCTCTCACCAGCATACCTGTGTCTTCTCTCACTGCGCCATCAGGGATACCTCTGTGGTGCTGAAGCCTTTCTGCAATTGGTTTCACAAGAATTGGGACACATTCCGGTTCAAATGCAACAAGTGAAACTTTACTTGAATAACTTAGCGGCACATTCTTGTTAGTTACAACATCAACAGCAAGTTCCATGCAATTCTCATTCTGTTCTTTCCCTGTTCTCAGTTCCACATCCTCCAGTACATTACGGGGTAATAGCACCTTAGGTGATACTGCAGAATTATCCCTGTCCAGACTTCCTGTGCTTGGGGATTCTCTGGCCCATTTAGCCCTGCTCCTGAGAGCATTGGCCCATGCAACTATCTGCCACATGTCGAACAATCTGCGCCCTGAACTTTTTCGGACAGCTTCTTTTCTCCAGCTATGAACTGCTGCAATTTTGCTGCTTGATACCATACTTCTGTCCTTTAGACTCAGAATGGCTAAGCTTCTCTTCTTTAACATTACATGGCTGCTGTGGTATCCTGGGCCTAGAACCTATGTGGACCATTCAGGTGCCCAGGCCCTTCTGACTACCTAAGGAAACATTTCTAGCTTACCACACAACAGCCCCTCCTACAGTTTAACTATTCACATCCTGTTTTCCTATTCATGCTATAATATACACTAGCTGAGAGCTCTGTACACTACACCGATCACAAGAATTTGATTTACCTTGAATCAGACAAGTGCTTGAATCCTAGACAGGCTAGGTGGGCCTTGTTTTTCATGCGTTTTAATTTTGTGGTCTCCTTTCTTCCGGGCACTAAGAATGTTAAGGCGGACGCCATTTCTAGGAGTTTCTTTGCGGATTCTCTTGACATGACCGAGCCTACTACCATTCTTAATGAGGGTGTAGTTCCTTCTGCCAACTCTCCAGATTTGAGACGTGCCCTGGAGGAATTTCAGGAGGATAAACCTGAACAATGCCCTATGGGAAAATTGTATGTCACTGACCAGTGGAGGAAAAGAGTAATGTCTGAAATACATTGCTCCGCGTTGTCTGGTCATCCAGGTATTTTTGGTACCAGAGATTTGGTGAGTCGGTCTTTTTGGTGGCCTGCCTTATCTCATGATGTCAGGAATTTTGTGCAGTCCTGGGGGACTTGTTCTCGGTCTAAGCACTGTTCTCGTGCTAGCGGTTTGTTGATGCCCCTGCCGGTGACTAGGAGGCCATGGACCCATATCTCAATGTTTTTTTATCTCTGATCTCCCTGTCTCTCAGAGAATGACTGTTTAGAGTGATCTGGGTGATCTGTGATAGATTTTCTAAGATGGTCCATCTTGTACCACTCCCAAAGTTGCCACCTTCTTCTGAGTTGCTGCCCTTGTTTTTACAACAAGTGGTTCGTTTGCACGGGATTACTGAGAACATTGTGTCGGACAGAGGGGTCCAGTTTGTTTCCAGATTTTGGAAAGCTTTTTGTTCCAAACTGGGAATTCAGTTGTCTTTCTCCTCTACATTTTATCCTCAGACCAATAGGCAGACTGAGAGAACAAACCAGACGTTGAAGTCCTATTTGAGATGTATCATATCTTCTGATCAGGATGATTGGGTCTCATTTTTGCCCTTGGCTGAATTCACGCTAAACAATAGGGCTAGATCTGCCACTTTGATGTCTCCTTTCTTTTGTAACTTTGGGTTCCATCCTCGATTTTCTTCGGGGCAGGTGGAAGCTTCTGCCTGCCCAGGTGTGGATTCTGTGGTAGAAAGAATGCAGCAGATTTGGGACCAAGCAGTGGATAAATTGTCCCACTCTCAGGAAAAGGCCCAACGGTTTTCCAACCGGCATAGGACCATTGGTCCCCGGTTTAAAGTGGGTGATATGGTTTGGTTGTCCTGAAAAAATATTCCCATGAAGGCTGCATCTCCAAAATTCAAGTCAAGGTTTATTGGACCTTATAAGATTTTGGAAATCCTTAACCCCGCTTCTTTCCGCTTGGCTCTTCCAGTTACGTTTAAGATTCATAACTAGTGTTGAGCGATACTTTCCGATATTGAGAAATATCGGATCGGATCGGATTGGATCGGACCGATACCCAAAAAGTATCGGGTATCGCCGATTCCGATACCGGAAACCCCATGCAAGTCAATGGGGCACAAATATCGGAATTAAAAAAACCCCTTTCTTTACTTGCACATCCAGTTCGGGAGGGGGGAAGAGTGTCGGCGGTGCGTGCGCGGACACTGTGCGTGTCTGTGTGTGCGTGCAGGGTCTGTACGGGCCTCTCGGGGGTCTGTGCGGGCCTGCCGGGGGTCTGTGCATTGTATGAATGTAGTATAAATGTAGTATGTATGTATGTATGTTGTATGAATGTAGTATGTATGTAGTATGTATGTAGTATGTATGTATGTTGTATGAATGTAGTATATATGAAGTATGTATGTAGTATGTATGTATGTTGTATGAATGTAGTATATATGTAGTATGTATGTTGCATGAATGTAGTATATATGTATGTAGTATGTATGTATGTTGTATGAATGTAGTATATATGAAGTATGTATGTAGTATGTATGTATGTTGTATGAATGTTGTATATATGTAGAATGTATGTATGGTTTTTTTTTACATTCAACACATTAGCCGGATGATGGGACTACTACTGTCCCATCATTGGCTAATGTGTCAATCACTCTCATTGTAGCAGGCATAGCCCGATGGGACTTGTAGTCCCACCAGACGATGCCTGCACACACACAACCACCGGCGGGCCCACACAGACCCCCGGCAGGCCCGCACAGACCCCCGGCAGGCCCACACAGACCCCCGGCAGGCCCACACAGACCCCCGGCAGCCCGCACAGACCCCCGGCAGGCCCGCACAGACCCCCGGCAGGCCCGCACAGACCGCGCATCATGATGACATCATTTCAGCAGCCAATCACAGCCACAACACTGGCTCATTGCATTATGGGAACTTCCGATTCCGGTATTCAATATTGTAAGTCAATATCCAGCTCTTTACAAGTTTACAGATATGACAAGGGAAATACCAAGGCCAGGTATCCATCCACAGACAGCTGTTTCGGGGTGTTGCCCCTCATCAGTGTGGAGTAGGATCTGGCTAGTCCCATGTTTGTGACTCTTAAATGAGGCTCCACGGACTTTATTTGCATATTTTTATTTCCCAGGGAGCAGTGCACCTAGGATTTCACTGATTGAACACCTTTGCCGGCTGCCGCAGTGTTTTCTTTGACTGGTCTCCCTGAGATCAGTGATTCTTTCGTGATGTTGGTCTACTAGGCATTGCTCCCACCTAGCCAGAATCGTACTCCACACTGATGAGGGGCAACACCCCGAAACAGCTGTCTGTGGATGGATACCTGGCCTTGGTATTTCCCTTGTCATATCTGTAAACTCGTAAAGAGCTGGATATTGACTTAAAGGGCCACTTAATATGGTGGTAATGGTGGTTTCCGAAATGAGCCATTACTTGGCTAGGTCCTTCCCTGGAGGAAAATCTGGCTAGTCCCGTGTTTGAGACTCTTAAATGAGGCTCCATGGACTTTATTTACAAACCTGAATTCACATTGTATTTTAATATATTGTGCATAGATTGATAAGGAAAAAGAGAAATATTGGTCATTTTAGAATGAGTCTACACAAAATGTGTAAATAGTGAGATCTAAAGACTTTCTGAACGCATAATTGGCTTTCGTAGAGGTAAATTTCCATCTTTCTCCCAACTGTGAAAAATATTTGTCATCCTATCATGTCACTGTATACTTGCAAAGCTTAAAAGAAATAGAAGTAGCAGTTGAGATCTGCTATTTGATATAGTTCAGCCATTCAAAGTATCATGTATACAAGCAAATAAATAACATGAAGCTGAAGGAACGTTTCTAAACCTGCTTAGATGCCAAAGGGGAGAGATGGCCCTCTTATATATCACTGGTGTAGCTCTAATAATGTCATTTCCAGGAAATATATTTATCATTACGGTGAATATTCTAGATTTCTTCAAGAACAGAAGACTTCTATTGAGTGATCAGCTCTTACTTGGCTTCAATGTTTTCTGCCTTCTAAATGGACTTCATGAAGGCTATATACTGTGTACAGACATTTTTCCAAGGATTAAAAGTGAGTATATTACAAAAGAAGCACATGTCTTAATGTACTTTAGCTTGAGCACCTTGTGGTTTTCTGCTCTCCTCAGTGTACATTTCTGTCTGAAGATTGTCAATATAAACTACAGTTTCTACATTTCTCTTCAGAGGAGATTTCCAAAGTTATTTCCTTGGATTATTATAGCTTTTATTCTAGAATACTCCTTCTTGAGTTTTTATTCTGCACTGGAAACAAATCAGAAATGTCTACAAAATACAACATCTAATCTTGTATTCTTGAAGAAGTCCTTAAAATGTTCCTGGTTAATATGGATTTTTATGATAGCATCTGGCTTATGCACTTTCATCTGCTCAGTATCGGCATTGACCATTCTCATTTCTTTGATTAAACACATGAAAAGAATCCAAGAAAATTCTGAGGGATCCAATTCTCCAAACATGGATGCTCATATTCGTGCAGTGAAAACAATCACTACGTTACTGGTTGCAAATTTTTTAATATGTACCTCTGTGACCTTAATGACTTCATTGCACAAATCTTGGGGTTATGTTTTTGATTTTCTAATTGCTATATGCCATATATTCAGTTCCTACTTTTTAATTAAAGGTACAAAAAAAATGGATCAGACATTGGTGTTGATATTCAACCAGTGTTTTCGCATTAGTGGCTACAATTATTAAAGGAAATACATGGTCTGGTCATAGTTTTGTTTTTGTGCAATATTGTTATGTTTGTTCCAGAAAGAGTAACAAATTTCATTGTGTATGAATTCACAAAAAATAGTAGAATCTTTAATGGTATTGCGTACACCAGGAATGGCTCATTGGAGTAGTATGTGCCAAATCAAATTCTTCTCAGTGGCATATGCTTTCATGTTACTCACCAGAAATGCTACTACATTAACAGATTGGAGCAACATTTCTGGTCTAAGAAATGTTTGCACTTGAAATGAGCGTATTGGACTGAGGAGTATCGAGGTTAAAGCGAACCTGTCACCAGTTGTGGCCAATATGAGGTAAGGCCACCACCTTTTGGGTTTACATACAGTATTCTATAATGCAGTATATAAGCCCCCAACCCAACCTGTAAGAGAAGAAAAATAACTTTTATTATTCTCACCTGCGGGGCGTTCCTGTCCGAGTCACTCTTCTTGGTCTTCTTGGTCCGGCGCCTCCCATCTTCTTGTGATGCCATCCTCCTCCTTGGTTTGTATGAATAACGAGTCCCTGCATAATCCCCAGAAGTCTCCTCGGCACCATGCTCTTGCGTAGGTGTACTTCTATGCTCTGTTGGGTTAGGAGGGATAGCTAGGAGGGATAGCTAAAACTAGAGAAGAGAGAGAGAGGATTCAAAAAGATATAAATAAACTGGAGCAGTGGGCAGCAACTAAAAGAATGGTTTTTAACAGGGAAAAATGCAAAGTACTACATCTGGGCAATAAAAATGAAAAAATCATATACAGAATGGGAGGAATAGGGCTAAGCAGCAGCACATGTGAAAAAGACTTGGGTATACTAATAGATCACAGACTGAATATGAGTCAACAGTGTGATGCAGCAGCAAAAAAGGCAAATGCAATTTTAGGATGTGTTAACAGAAGCATACAGTTTAGATCACGTGAAGTCATTATTGCCCTCTACTCTCTTTGGTCAGACCTCATCTGGAATACTGTGTCCAGTTTTGGGCACCACATTTTAAAAAAGGCAACAACAAACTGGAGCAAGTTCAGAAAAGAGCGACCAGAATGGTGACCAGTCTGCAAACCCTGTTTTATGAGGAAATCTTGCATGGTTTGGGAATGTTTAGCTTGCAAAAGAGAAGACTGAGAGGAGACTTAATAGCTGTCTACAAATATCTCAAGGGCTGTCACATTGTAGAAGGATCATCTTTATTCTCATTTGCACAAGGAAAGACTAGAAGCAATGGGATGAAACTGAATGGGAGGAGACAGATTAGATATTAGAAAAAACTTTTTGACAGAATGATCAAAGAGTGGAACAGGCTGCCATGAGAAGTTGTGAGTTCT
Source organism: Dendrobates tinctorius (assembly GCF_039654945.1). Classification (NCBI taxonomy): domain Eukaryota; kingdom Metazoa; phylum Chordata; class Amphibia; order Anura; family Dendrobatidae; genus Dendrobates; species Dendrobates tinctorius. Next base: position 92,281,735 of record NW_027361687.1, on the reverse strand, counting down.
CCGTCAATGGAAGTCTTCAAACAGAGGCTGCAAAACACAAGCCACGGAGACACCATCACATGTTTCTCAACGCAAGCAATGACTAGCCAGGTCTTTCCCTGGGAAGGAACAACCACGGGAAGGCCAGTCTCCAATGAAGGAAACCACCTATGCCAAAACACGGTATTCATCCACAGACAGCTGTTTCAGGGTATTGCCCCTCATCAGTGTGGAGTAGGAAACTGGCCAGTAGGAGCAATGCCTAGTAGAAGACTGTGAAAAATGAGGATGAATGAACTCATGGAGATCAACATCCAACACTGCGGAGACACCATCACATGTTTCTCAACGCAGTGATTCTAGAGCAATGCCCCCATCCCTTATGGGAAATATGTAAAAATATGCAAAGTCTTCAAACAGAGGCTGGACAGACATCTGTCTGGGATGATTTAGCGAATCCTGCTTTGAGCAGGGGGTTGGACCAGATGGCCCAGGAGGTCCCTTCCAACTCTATGATTCTATGATTCTACTGCAGGTCGCAGGCGCTGAGAAAGGGCAAAGAGCCATGGTGCCTGTGTACTGCAATACTTTGCTCTCAACTCAACAGGGCAGAGAAGTACACCAAGTACATTATAGAATGCTGTAAATGATCCCTGAAAGGTGGTGGTCTTACCTCAAATCAGCCAGAACTGGTGACATGTTCCCCTTAAGTCAGTTTTCCTGAAATTCATAGTTTCATGCAAACTTACACGCTTTGATTTTCAAATCATTGATTGCAAAAAAATATGAATAAATAAAACTTGAATTACCCACACTGTAGGATTATGACTAGGACTGGCGATAAGGAGATATTATCAGAGGGCTGGCATGAGAGGAACTGCTCTCCACTGCCCACCTTTCTGTCAGTGACATTACAGCAGTGTACAGCTCCATGCTGTTACTGCCAGTTAGTCTCCTGATAATAAGTGTTTCTCTGTAGAGAACAGGGGTTGAGACCATGTCCTTTCTTTTCAGCTACACACTGCTGTGTGACATAAGGTCCCAGACAGGAGGGGGAGCAGTGAGGAGCAACTTCCGTCACAATTATTTGCAAGTGTTATAAAGATAATAGAACTGCATTGGATATCTCATCTTTACAGTTTATGAGGGTAGACACAGGAAAACAATGTTTATCTCCCCAGAGTATGTCTTTAAGAATGCATTGTAGTCCAAGTGATTTCCATATGGAAAACCAGACTTCACATGGATATCACATAAGCCCATTTTAATGATTGAGTGCGTGCAGTTCTGTCCTCACTAAAGCAGAATTCATGTGGCTTATGCAGGCAGCTAAACCGCTATACAGGGGTCCAATAAGGAGACTCTAGGTTGAATCTGTGCTTTATTTAACGTGATGGTATATTGGCACGGTGAAAGTACAATACAAACACATATACACTCAGTCAGTAAGGGGTACATTGGAATACATATATACATTATAAATCAACATCTGCACTACTAGCTGAGCAGCGGAAACTAACTAAGCAGGCTAATATAGGACAGAAATTAGATACAGGAAGCATGATTACATACCAGTGATGCTGTCACAATGGGAGAAGAGTAATTAGATGCTTCCAGGATGCAAGGCTGAGGGAAAATGGAAAACTGGAGGGAAAATGGGGGCTGCACTAACCCTAATCCTTTGCAAAGCTTACCAGAATGCATTGCGATGGAGGGAAAAAGAGATTCAGGAAGTGAAAGTAAAATAACACAATAACACGGCGGGTATGACTCTGGTCACTAGAGGGAGCCAGAAACAATGAAAACAATAGAATCTATAGAAAAAACTGAACATTCTGCATATTCACTAGTAGAGTTGAGCGACTTTTGATTTTTTAGGGTCGCGTTTCGTTTCGTGAAACCCGACTTTTCCAAAAGTCGGGTCGAGCAAGATCGTCCGATTATAGGGAAAAGTCGGGGTCGTCCCGAAACACGAAACCCAATGTAAGTCAATGGGGAATAAAAGTCGGCAGTGAGAGGAGGACAGGAAACACACCTACAGTGCCCATTTGAATGCCAAAAGCATCAATTCTTCTTACTTAAGCTTGTCAACCTTAATTAACTTCATAATACAAGTTACGCACTGAAAAATGGGGGTTATTTGGCTAAAGTTGTGGGGGGGTAGGGCTGGCTCCAGGTTTTCATGTGCCCTGGGCGAAAGAGCGCCCCTTTAACACATAATACCACAACTCATCATGCTCCGATACGGCAGAGAAATAGCGGTATAGTACAATGAAAAATACTTCACTTTTTACATCTCATGACGAGGCCCATCTATTTCTCCATACAGAATCATTGGTCCCATATAATGTTTGAAACAGTATATGATGAGCTCCACATAATGCTACAGTATATGTTGGTCCCCATGGATGAAGCTCCACTGTCTTATGGGCCCAAATAATGCTCCAAACATAATGGGCCCCATTTCTAATGCTCTAGTGTATAATGGGCCCTGTAAATGCTGCTCCAGTGTCTGATGTCCACCTTTGGAATGTTCCAGTGTATGGTGGGCACCATCTATCATTCTCCAGAGTATAGTGCTCCCCAAAAATTGATGTCCCAACATTGAAAACAATCAAATAAGTCTCCTCGCTAGGGAATCCCTGTACTTGTCTGGACTCCTCGTCGTCCCCATCTTTCATCTCACTGCACAGTATTTCAACTTTGCAAGTGCTGTGATCCTGAGCAAGCAGGGCGGGGCCCACTCGTTGGCGACGGCACTGGCACAGGGCCCCTGATAGTACGGTGGTGTGTCTGATGGCGGGTGGGCAGAACCTGCACTTTCATCTGCAGCTTCCTCTTTGTCACCGTGTAAGATGGAACTGTATATGGGAAGGGTAACCTGAGTTTCATCAGGGTCAGATTCAGGCCGTGTAGCGTGCGAGGGGATTGTAGTGGTCTGGTGCACCACGCTTGCAAGTGCATGCTGGTTAAATGTCTAAGCATGCAACTGGTATTCAAATTTTTCAGATTTTTCCCTCGGCTAAAGGTCTTTGCGCACTTCTTACAGATAACCTTGGCCTGATCATGAGGATTTTGGTAAAAAAAGTGCCACACTGCACTCTTCCTACTTTGGCAGACATTTTGCGGCCTAGCACGCTGTGATCTTTTGACCCTCTGGACAAGCTGTCCAGCAACTCTTTTGATGTTTGGAACCTGTCTTTGGAGTGCTCCGGGCCTGCCAGATAACAGCTGTTGCGATGTCGATGTCTGCTGTGGATGCTCCTCATCTGAGCTATTGGAAGCAGCACCCTCTTCCCCCAATGGATGCCAATCTGGGTCAACACCTGGGTCATCCATCACCTCCTCTTCTATGTCATGTGCAAATTCCTCTGTGTCACCGTGTATGGTGGTATAGTGTGCGGGAAGGGGCACCTGAGTCTCATCAGGGTCAGAATCTGGCTCTGTACAATGCGAGGACAATGTAGTGCTCTGAGTGAATGTACCAGCAGAATCATCCATCAGCGGCTGTGCATCAGTGCACTCCATGTCAGATTCATCTTGGCCTGGGTAATTCACCATTTGACTTGATAATCCAGGCATGGTATGTGAAAACAGCTCCATGGAGTAATCAGTAGTATGGCCTGCGTCATCCTTCAATCTTGGTTGGGGTGAAGGACACAAGGAAAGGTGTGGCTCATGAACATGAGACTCCAATGACGACTCAGTGCTTTTACTTTTTACAACTGAAGAAGAGGAGGCGATAGAGCTGGAGGCTGAGTCAGCAATGTAAGACAAAACTTTTTCCTGATGCTCTGGCTTTAAAAGCGGTTTGCCAACTCCTAGAAAACTAAGCGTTCGAGGCCTTATTTAGCTAGACGATGACGCAGGCTCAACACCTCCTGCATTCGGTCCTATTTTGCTCTTGCCACTACCATCAGATCCACCACCAACACCATCATTACCAGCTGCCAACCCCCGCCCAATTCCACGGCCTCTTCCACCAGCCTTCCTCATTTTTGGTAGAAATGTAGACAAAATCCAACAAACTATATAGTAATGTAAAACAAGGTACAAGGTGTCTATAGGACAGGGGAGATTTTGAATTTCTGCAGACACTTGTGGACACTGGACACTTTTGGATTGTGTGAGGCCCAATGAATATCTGAGCACTATGTGACAGGCTCGATGGCACAGCTGTGACCAAAGTGACTAGAGGATAAGGGAGATTTTGAATTTCTGCAGACACTTGTGGACACTGGACACTTTTGGATTGTGTGACGGCCACTGATATCTGAGCGCTATGTCACAGGCTCGATGGCACAGCTGTGACAAAAGTGACGAGAGGATAAGGGAGATTTTGAATTTCTGCAGACACTTGTGGACACTGGACACTTTTGGATTGTGTGAGGCCCACTGATATCTGAGCGCTATGTCACAGGCTCGATGGCACAGCTGTGACAAAAGTGACGAGAGGATAAGGGAGATTTTGAATTTCTGCAGACACTTGTGGACACTGGACACTTTTGGATTGTGTGAGGGCCACTGATATCTGAGCTCTATGTCACAGGCTCGATGGCACAGCTGTGACAAAAGTGACGAGAGGATAAGGGAGATTTTGAATTTCTGCAGACACTTGTGGACACTGGACACTTTTGGATTGTGTGAGGCCCACTGATATCTGAGCGCTATGTGACAGGCTCGATGGCACAGCTGTGACAAAAGTGACGAGAGGATAAGGGAGATTTTGAATTTCTGCAGACACTTGTGGACACTGGACACTTTTGGATTGTGTGAGGCCCACTGATATCTGAGCGCTATGTCACAGGCTCGATGGCACAGCTGTGACAAAAGTGATGAGAGGATAAGGGAGATTTTGAATTTCTGCAGACACTTGTGGACACTGGACACTTTTGGATTGTGTGAGGCCCAATGAATATCTGAGCGCTATGTGACAGGCTCGATGGCACAGCTGTGACAAAAGTGACGAGAGGATAAGGGAGATTTTGAATTTCTGCAGACACTTGTGGACACTGGACACTTTTGGATTGTGTGAGGGCCACTGATATCTGAGCGCTATGTCACAGGCTCGATGGCACAGCTGTGACAAAAGTGACGAGAGGATAAGGGAGATTTTGAATTTCTGCACACACTTGTGGACACTGGACACTTTTGGTTTGTGTGAGGCCCACTGATATCTGAGCGCTATGTGACAGGCTCGATGGCACAGCTGTGACAAAAGTGACGAGAGGATAAGGGAGATTTTGAATTTCTGCAGACACATGTGGACACTGGACACTTTTGGATTGTGTGAGGCCCACTGATATCTGAGCGCTATGTCACAGGCTCGATGGCACAGCTGTGACAAAAGTGACGAGAGGATAAGGGAGATTTTGAATTTCTGCAGACACTTGTGGACACTGGACACTTTTGGATTGTGTGAGGCCCAATGAATATCTGAGCGCTATGTGACAGGCTCGATGGCACAGCTGTGACAAAAGTGACGAGAGGATAAGGGAGATTTTGAATTTCTGCAGACACTTGTGGACACTGGACACTTTTGGATTGTGTGAGGGCCACTGATATCTGAGCGCTATGTCACAGGCTCGATGGCACAGCTGTGACAAAAGTGACGAGAGGATAAGGGAGATTTTGAATTTCTGCACACACTTGTGGACACTGGACACTTTTGGATTGTGTGAGGCCCACTGATATCTGAGCGCTATGTGACAGGCTCGATGGCACAGCTGTGACAAAAGTGACGAGAGGATAAGGGAGATTTTGAATTTCTGCAGACACTTGTGGACACTAGACACTTTTGGATTGTGTGAGGCCCACTGATATCTGAGCGCTATGTCACAGGCTCGATGGCACAGCTGTGACAAAAGTGACTAGAGGATAAGGGAGATTTTGAATTTCTGCAGACACTTGTGGACACTGGACACTTTTGGATTGTGTGAGGCCCAATGAATATCTGAGCGCTATGTGACAGGCTCGATGGCACAGCTGTGACCAAAGTGACTAGAGGATAAGGGAGATTTTGAATTTCTGCACACACTTGTGGACACTGGACACTTTTGGATTGTGTGAGGCCCAATGAATATCTGAGCGCTATGTGACAGGCTCGATGGCACAGCTGTGACCAAAGTGACTAGAGGATAAGGGAGATTTTGAATTTCTGCAGACACTTGTGGACACTGGACACTTTTGGATTGTGTGAGGCCCACTGATATCTGAGCGCTATGTGACAGGCTCAATGGCACAGCTGTGACCAAAGTGACTAGAGGATAAGGGAGATTTTGAATTTCTGCAGACACTTGTGGACACTGGACACTTTTGGATTGTGTGAGGGCCAAAGATATCTGAGTGCTATGTCACAGGCTCGATGGCACAGCTGTGACAAAAGTGACGAGAGGATAAGGGAGATTTTGAATTTCTGCACACACTTGTGGACACTGGACACTTTTGGATTGTGTGAGGCCCAATGAATATCTGAGCGCTATGTGACAGGCTCGATGGCACAGCTGTGACCAAAGTGACGAGAGGATAAGGGAGATTTTGAATTTCTGCAGACACTTGTGGACACTGGACACTTTTGGATTGTGTGAGGGCCACTGATATCTGAGCGCTATGTCACAGGCTTGATGGCACAGCTGTGACAAAAGTGACGAGAGGATAAGGGAGATTTTGAATTTCTGCACACACTTGTGGACACTGGACACTTTTGGATTGCGTGAGGGCCACTGATATCTGAGCGCTGTGTCACAGGCTCGATGGCACAGCTGTGACAAAAGTGACGAGAGGATAAGGGAGATTTTGAATTTCTGCACACACTTGTGGACACTGGACACTTTTGGATTGTGTGAGGCCCAATGAATATCTGAGCGCTATGTGACAGGCTCGATGGCACAGCTGTGACCAAAGTGACGAGAGGATAAGGGAGATTTTGAATTTCTGCACACACTTGTGGACACTGGACACTTTTGGATTGTGTGAGGCCCACTGATATCTGAGCGCTATGTGACAGGCTCGATGGCACAGCTGTGACAAAAGTGACGAGAGGATAAGGGAGATTTTGAATTTCTGCAGACACTTGTGGACACTGGACACTTTTGGATTGTGTGAGGGCCACTGATATCTGAGCGCTATGTCACAGGCTCAATGGCACAGCTGTGACAAAAGTGACGAGAGGATAAGGGAGATTTTGAATTTCTGCAGACACTTGTGGACACTGGACACTTTTGGATTGTGTGAGGCCCACTGATATCTGAGCGCTATGTGACAGGCTCGATGGCACAGCTGTGACAAAAGTGACGAGAGGATAAGGGAGATTTTGAATTTCTGCAGACACTTTTGGACACTGGACACTTTTGGATTGTGTGAGGCCCACTGATATCTGAGCGCTATGTCACAGGCTCGATGGCACAGCTATGACAAAAGTGACGAGAGGATAAGGGAGATTTTGAATTTCTGCACACACTTGTGGACACTGGACACTTTTGGATTGTGTGAGGCCCAATGAATATCTGAGCAAAATTTGACAGGCTCGATGGCACAGCTGTGACCAAAGTGACTAGAGGATAAGGGAGATTTTGAATTTCTGCAGAGACTTGTGGACACTGGACACTTTTGGATTGTGTGAGGCCCAATGAATATCTGAGCGCTATGTGACAGACTCGATGGCACAGCTGTGACCAAAGTGACTAGAGGATAAGGGAGATTTTGAATTTCTGCACACACTTGTGGACACTGGACACTTTTGGATTGTGTGAGGCCCAATGAATATCTGAGCGCTATGTGACAGGCTCGATGGCACAGCTGTGACCAAAGTGACGAGAGGATAAGGGAGATTTTGAATTTCTGCAGACACTTGTGGACACTGGACACTTTTGGATTGTGTGAGGGCCACTGATATCTGAGCGCTATGTCACAGGCTCGATGGCACAGCTGTGACAAAAGTGACGAGAGGATAAGGGAGATTTTGAATTTCTGCACACACTTGTGGACACTGGACACTTTTGGATTGCGTGAGGGCCACTGATATCTGAGCGCTGTGTCACAGGCTCGATGGCACAGCTGTGACAAAAGTGACGAGAGGATAAGGGAGATTTTGAATTTCTGCACACACTTGTGGACACTGGACACTTTTGGATTGTGTGAGGCCCAATGAATATCTGAGCGCTATGTGACAGGCTCGATGGCACAGCTGTGACCAAAGTGACGAGAGGATAAGGGAGATTTTGAATTTCTGCACACACTTGTGGACACTGGACACTTTTGGATTGTGTGAGGCCCACTGATATCTGAGCGCTATGTGACAGGCTCGATGGCACAGCTGTGACAAAAGTGACGAGAGGATAAGGGAGATTTTGAATTTCTGCAGATACTTGTGGACACTGGACACTTTTGGATTGTGTGAGGGCCACTGATATCTGAGCGCTATGTCACAGGCTCGATGGCACAGCTGTGACAAAAGTGACGAGAGGATAAGGGAGATTTTGAATTTCTGCAGACACTTGTGGACACTGGACACTTTTGGATTGTGTGAGGCCCACTGATATCTGAGCGCTATGTGACAGGCTCGATGGCACAGCTGTGACCAAAGTGACTAGAGGATAAGGGAGATTTTGAATTTCTGCACACACTTGTGGACACTGGACACTTTTGGATTGTGTGAGGCCCAATGAATATCTGAGCGCTATGTGACAGGCTCGATGGCACAGCTGTGACCAAAGTGACTAGAGGATAAGGGAGATGTTGAATTTCTGCAGACACTTGTGGACACTGGACACTTTTGGATTGTGTGAGGGCCACTGATATCTGAGCGCTATGTCACAGGCTCGATGGCACAGCTGTGACAAAAGTGACGAGAGGATAAGGGAGATTTTGAATTTCTGCAGACACTTGTGGACACTGGACACTTTTGGATTGTGTGAGGCCCACTGATATCTGAGCGCTATGTCACAGGCTCGATGGCACAGCTGTGACAAAAGTGACTAGAGGATAAGGGAGATTGGATTGCTTTTAAAAAAGTAGTTTGCGGAGCAGTGGGTAAACAGCAAAGCCAGCCTGTCAGGAAGCCTTAAAAGGCAGCCCAACAACCAACACCACTGATACACTACAATATAGCCTCCCCTTGCACTGCACACACAGTGACTGGTGTGTTGTGCAGGCCAAATCGCTAGCAGCAGAAGCAGTTTTTTTTTCTTCTCAGCAGGACAAAAAAAAAAAATTGGGATTGCTTTTAAAAAAGCAGTTTGCGGAGCAGTGGGTAAACAGCAATGCAGGAATGTCAGGAAGCCTTAGAAGGCAGCCCAACAACCAACACCACTGATACACCACTATATAGCCTCCCCTTGCACTGCACACACAGTGACTGGTGTGTTGTGCAGGCCAAATCGCTGGCAGCAGAAGCAGTTTTTTTGTCTTCTTCCCTGCCTAACGCTCTCCCTACAGAATCAGCAGCAACCTCTCCCTATACTGAGATCGGCAGAAGTAAGATGGCGGTCGGCGTGCACGCCCTTTTATACCCCCTGTGGCGCCCACCAAAGCAAGCCAATCACTTGCATGCCCTTCTGAAAGATGGTGGTGACCCGTGCCTATGTCATCACGTTGCCCACAGTGTCCGTGGATCCTGATTGGCTGAAAAAGAGCGCAAAACAAACTTTTGAAACGCAACTTTGGCGCGTAAGTCACCGACCTCGTGGCCGACCTCATCCTAGGGTCGGGTTTCGTTTCATGAAACCCGACTTTGCCAAAAGTCGGTGACTTTTGAAATTTTTCGACCCGTTTCGCTCAACTCTATTCACTAGTAATCACTGTACATATTATCAGACAGACAATCAAAGATTATGAATTAAATGTCAGAGACAGAACACATACATATGAACTATTTCATACTTGGTTAGCTTATGTGTTTGAAAAAAGTCACAGCATGAGCATCTCTGATCTGTGTTTAGCATAAGAACTGCCTGCATATTATAATTTGTGTGCAAAAAAAATAAAAGCGATGCCACATGGACTCCATTGACATCATATCAAATTTAACAGATCCAATACAATTATTAACTTTGGAAACTGTTCTTGACCTTTTTTCTACTTATTCATTTATAAATAAGATGACATAAAGATGCCATTCGGATGTAAAAATGGACATGCCGTTTGCAAGTGAATTGCATGGGAATAACAATACATACAAAATGGTCCATTTTTCTGGATGATAATAGGAAGATTATTAAAACTTTTGTGGGAACTTAACTCAACTTGGAAGGAAGTAAAGCATCCAATCTGTGAGCTATTTGCAACGTATAAACAAATTTGCATTATATAAATAAATAACTAAGATGAACTAATTAATATTTTATTGGAAAAACACAATATAGGTACTGATATGTCATTCCTTGCCTTTCCTCTTGGCTGTACATATCTCAAACTAAATAAAGTGAAATTATCAATTTTGAATGTTATTGTTGTAAAGTTATTTATGAAGGATTTGGTTGACTGATGGTTTCGATGTGGATTTTAGTTGGCCCATAGTTTTTTTGGATGTTGCAATGCAGTGAATTTGTGTTGCGAAAATAGGAGATTTACTCGAAACAAGCAATTCTAAATGCTGGTACAAGGATTTGGAAGTGCCTGATGATGGCACTTCAGAATGTGCAAGGACAGGTGCATGGCAGGAGGCATCTGTGCCAGTGTCATGGACGGGATTGGCAAGCACCAGCACAGGGAAAGAGGCAGTGGTGTCACTCGTTAGCACCAATCATGGACTCAGATGTTCGGCCCACCAAGTTGGGTGCTTAGATGACATGTGCCTGATCATGAGGGTGGTGTCAGGAACACCACACTACACTCGCTCACTGAGCCAGTGCGCATGTCCTGAGTACAAAAAACCATGCTCAAAGATACCTGTGGAGCAGGGTAGCAACGATGACAATGCGTGCTTCAAACTATCAGGACCTGAAGCATGTGACTGCTGGGGGCATGGCCTAAGCTCCACAGAGCTAGGAGCTGCAGGGAAACTCCTAGAAAGGTAACTATGGGACAAGTTACCAAGGGGCATAGACAGGGGCGGAAACCAGATCAAGCCAGAGTCAATGCACGAGATAGCAGGACAGTACCAAAGGGTTAGACAGAGCGGACAGTCAGGTCGTAGCAATAGATCATAAAACCAGAGCGGGCAATAGACGGTACAATAGGGGCAAATGGTAGCGGAGTAACAATAGCCAAGCCAGGAGGTCAGAACCAGAGAAGACAATAGTACCTAAAATGTGAGACGGAGTTCAGAGAGACGGGACAGGCCGGATCATACACGGGAATCAAATAAGCAATGCAGTACATGCACACCAGGGGGTAGGTCAGACACACAGCCAGAATAACAGTATAGCTGACAGAGAATGCTAGTGGGTCGTCCTCCCAGGGCCGTGGGGTACTCTGTACCGGGCCGGTATCAGTGGGATGTGTCACAGCAGCAGTGACCCGGACCGTGGCCCTGGGAGCCCAAGTAATGGGGAAATGTGAATGGTGGAATGTAGTTAGATGGAATAGTTTGTGACGCCACCTGTAGTGTTCGGCAAGTGAGATGTTAGGCTGACGCTGCTTGCAGATCCTCCGGGGCTGGTGATGTGTTGCAACCAAGATGGTGAAGCTCCCCACAGGTGAAGCTGTAGCCCCAGAGCAGTGTAGATGTAGGGAAAGAGGAGAGGCGCAAGCGGTGTAGAAGCTAGTACCCAGATGTAGTAGTGCTGGGTGTGTTGGCGCAAGAATCAATGGAGGACACCAGGGCTTGTAGTTCCAAAGCGTTAGGCTAAGTTCACACGTACCGGAACTATCGCAGAAATTACCGCGAGAATTCTGGAATTCCATTCCACGGGAAAATCGCATTTTAAATTCCTGCGATTTTCCCGCGGAAAAGCTAGCATTTTGCAAGCGTAATTAGCTTGCAGAATTGCTAGCACTTTCCAAGAGATCTGGAGCATCGCTTTGAGAACTGATTGACAGGTTGGTCACACTCGTCAAACATAGTGTTTGATGAGTGTGACCAACTTTTTACTATTGAGGCCGCCTATGCGGCCTCAATAGTAAAAGATAGCATGTAAACAATAATAAAAAAAAAATATTGTTATTCTCACCTTCTGACGTCCCGCGCTGCCCTTCCTGCCTCTCTCCACGCTCCCGGTCCCAGTAGTCCTTTGCGCGAATTACCGCGATGACATCCGTTCTTGCGGGATCTTGACGTCTCGCGGTCATTCGCGATGACGTCGCACGAATGACCGCAAGACTTCGCGATCCCGTGAGAGCGGACGTCATCGCGGTAATTCGCGCAAAGGACTACCGGGACGAGGAGCGTGGAGAGAGGCGGGAAGGCTGCGCAGGACGTCGGAAGGTGAGAATAACATTATTTTTTATGTTAAATTCTATTTTTTATAGGGATATGGTACCCAAAGCCCGGAGGACAGTCTCCTCTCCTCCGGGCCGTGGGTACCATCCGCAAATGTTCTGCTTCTCGCATGGTGTGCACAGCCACATGCGGAAAGTAAGCAGAACAATGCATTCCTATGGGTGCGGGATCGCCGCGATTGCGCGAAATTAATGAGCATGCTGCGGTTTTTACCGCAAAGCGATTACGCCGCGGTAAAAACAGCAGCATTAGCACAGCATTGCGGAATCCCATAGGAATGCATGGGATGCCTATTTTTCGCGTTTTCGTGGCAAAATCGCGTGGTTAAAACTGCCGCGGAAACGCGAAAAAAACGCCACGTGTGAACTCAACCTTACTCACAGTCTGTAGTACACACAGGTGCCGGCCTCCGTGCCATGTCCTCCGGGTAAGGGACTCAGCCAACCTCCAGGCAAGATGGAATACTCCCTTCCAACGCTCTGCCAACATGTGCCTTTCTGAACGTCTCCTCTTATAGCGCCTTTTAGTGTGAAGATCTCCTAGTACTCAGTTACACTGGAGTTCCTCCTAACAGATGTTCCCAAGAACTCTACTTGTATGGCAGACAGCTGTAGCCTGCTTCGGGGACTCCTTACTCCTGAGTCCCGGCTCTCTATCCGTGTTGATGTTGTGCCCTCAAGTCTTAGATGGGAGTAGTGTATTTACAGCCCACTACTCCACCGGTGTCTCTTGCAGATCCATAAGTGTCCATACAACCTCGGGGACCGGGCCCCGACCTTGCGCTTAGAACTTCTAGGCAGGGTTCTTCCTCTAACCCATGACCTCTGTGTTCTCTTATTCTCCTACTTTCCGTACTTGTCTTTCTTTCCTATGGAAGCTCAGGCTTCAGTTTAATGTCTTTCTCCTTCTTTCCTTTCCCGTGCCAGCAGACCCGGGTCACTCAGGTCTGCTGCAGCACTCCTTCCTCCTTCCCTCTCTCAGGGATCTTCTTTCCTCACTCCTCTCTGAGTGACTGCTCACTGACTGACTGACTGACCTAAATCCTAAACCTTCCCACTCTTTTATGTATTCTCAACTCCACCCACCTCCCAGCACGTTTTGTGTTCCAAGCAGGGAGCCACCAAAGGTGCTCTGCTACACTCTAAGCAAGGAGCTGCAATGTGGCTTTGCTGAACTACCCTGGTATGTGGGGTGCGAGTGTTGGAGCGTGGAAAGGAGTTCCCACCTTACCTGGATGGTGGGGCACCACACCTTAGGAGAAGGTGCAGTACCTCTGTGGCGACTGAGCCTCAGGGGCACCACACTAGTCTGGAGTGAGTATAAATACCCCTCCCAGATCCAAAGAGAGGCCGGCAAAAGTTAACCCTGTGAGAACAGGACATTAAGCATGTCCTAACCATGACAGTACCCCCCTCTTAATGGGGTGCCACTGGACCCCCATGTTTCTCAGGGTATCTGGCATGAAAAGCCCGCACCAGTCGATCAGCGTGCACCGAACTGGCCGGAACCCACGACCGATCCTCAACGGAATATCCCTTCCAATGGATAAGGTACTGAAGTCTCCGGCGCACCCACCGCGAATCAACGATGCGCCCTACCTCGTACTCCAGTTGACCCACTACCAACACTGGTGGAGCCACAGATGAGGGATCTTCTCTAACTGTCCCCACAGGATTTAATAGGGACCTGTGGAAGATGTTAGAGATTTTGAAGGAGGTGGGCAACTGTAATCTGTATGCCACCTGGTTGATCACGTCTACAATCTTGTATGGGCCAATAAATTTGGAGCCCAACTTCATAGAGGGTATTTTAAGTTTGATGTTACGGGTGGACAACCAGACTTTTTCCCCCACTGTCAACGCAGGAACCACCCCCCTCCTCCTGTCTGCAAAATGTTTGAACTTCTTCTGGGCTTTGGAAAAGTTTCCCTTGCACCTCCTTCCTGAGGGTTTTTAACTGTTGTACCATCCCCTTGGCACCAGGGCAATTCGAATCCATACGGGAAAATTCCCCAAACTGTGGAACAAACCCATAATTGACCTGAAAGGGAGACTTTCCGGCAGACTGATTAATCCGACAGTTGAATGAAAATTCTGCCATGGGTAATACCTCACACCAGTCTTCCTGTCTGGAGGAGGCTAGGCATCTCAGAATCTGCTCCAATGACTGGTTTGTGCGTTCAGTTTGTCCGTTGGATTCCGGGTGATAGGCAGAGGAGAATGACAACGTGACCCCCAACTTCATACAAAACGCTCTCCAAAACCTGGCCACAAATTGCACACCCCTGTCCGACACCATGTTCACAGGCACTCCATGCAGTCGAACAATGTGTTGTATAAACAAGCGGGCCAAGGTTTCAGCAGATGGTAATGCAGCTAATGGCACAAAGTGAGCTTGCTTAGAAAATCTATCAACCACTACCCATGCCACTGAGTTGACCTTGGAAGGTGGAAGATTAGTGATAAAGTTCATGGACAGGTGTGTCCATAGTTTATCCGGAATTGGCAAAGGCACCAATTCCCCGGCTGGCCGGACCTGAGAGCTTTTAGAGCGCTCGCACACCCCACAAGTATTCACAAACCTTTTTATATCAGTACCCAAAAACCCCTAGCTACTGCCCCCCAGGTAGCTGCAATACCAGGGTGTGCACTTAACACAGAATCATGAAGTTCTTGAAGGAGTGTGGGACGTAATTGTTTGGGTACAAACAATTTACCTTGTTGTTTATTCCTGGGAGCTTGTGCTTGTGCTTCCAGAATCTCTCTCTGTAACTCAGAGGAGATTTCAGCTACAACCACTCCCGGTTGAAGAATGGAGGAAGGAGGTTCTGGAGGGGACACAGAATCAAAACTTTGGGATAAGGCATCCGCCTTTACATTTTTAGACCCTGGTCGGAACGTGATGGTAAAATGAAATCGAGAAAAAAAAAGTGGCCACCGAGCCTGTCTGGGGGTCAATCTCTTAGCAGACTCGATATAGGCCAGGTTTTTATGATCAGTATTGACCGTAATGGGATGAGCAGCCCCCTCCAAAAAATGCCTCCATTCTTCGAAGGCTAATTTAATTGCTAACAATTCCCTGTTACCGACATCATAGTTTCTCTCGGCCGAAGAGAACTTCTTAGAGAAAAAGGCACAGGGTTTGAGGTTAGTCAGGGTAGAGGGGCCCTGTGACAATACTGCCCCCACCTCCGAAGCATCGACCTCGACGATAAAATGTCTTGACGAATCGGGTTGTACAAACACAGGGGCTGTAGTAAAACACTTCTTTATTGCCAGGAAGGAATTTTTTTCGGCCACGGACCAATTTTTTACATCTGCCCCTTTAAGAGTGAGGTCCGTCAAGGGTTTCACCACCTGCGAGAACCCTTTAATGTACTTCCTATAATAATTAGCGAAGCCCAGAAATCGCTGCAACCCCTTCAGGTCATGAGGCTGCACCCAATCTGTAATGGCCTGAACCTTCCCTGGATCCATGCGGAATCCCTCCCCGGATACAATTACACCCAGAAAAGATAGTTCTTGCACAAAAAATGAGCACTTCTCCAGTGTAGCATAAAAATGGTTCTCCCGGAGTCTCATAAGAACCGTACGCAGATGGTGCAAGTATGACTGACTGTCCTCAGAGTAAATCAAGATGTCATCCAGGTAAATGACTACATAACGTCCAACCAAGTCAGAAAAAACCACATTAATAAAGTTCTGAAAAACAGCAGGAGCGTTAGTGAGGCCAAAGGGCATAACCAGGTTTTCACACAGCCCCTCAGTTGTCAGGAACGCTGTTTACCATTTGTCCCCCTCCAGGATCCTTATAAGGTTATAAACCCCTCGCAGATCGAGCTTAGAAAACCATTTGGCCCCCGTGAGTTGATTGCATAGATCAGGAATCAATGGGAGAGGGTACGTGTTCTTAACAGTAATTTTGTTCAGTTCTCGAAAGTTGAGGCACGGTCGCAACCCACCATCTTTTTTCTTTACAAAGAAAAACCCAGCTGCCACGGGTGAGACCGAGGGCCAAATATGCCCCTTATGAAGGCTTTCTTTAATGTACTCTTTCATAGCTTGGCGCTCAGGCCCGGACAAATTAAACAAATAAGCCTTGGGTAATTTGGCTCCAGGTACTAAATCGATAGCACAATCATATGGTCTATGTGGTGGGAGTGCCTCAGAGTCGCTTTCGGAAAACACATCTTTAAAGTCTCTCAGGTACTCCGGAATACCCTCCTGACCGACAGATGACACAGGTACAGATTTTATCGGATTGACAAAAGGAACCGGGTTACAACACAGACCAATATCATTATGTGGCGCCCCTGAGGCTCAGTCGCCACAGAGGTACTGCACCTTCTCCTAAGGTGTAGTGCCCTACCTTCCTGGTAAGTTGGGAGCTCCTTTCCTTTCCGCACTCCAACACCTGCATCCCACACACAGGATAGTTCAGCACTGATCACATTGCGGCTCATGCTTAGAGGGTAGCAGAGCACCTCTGGTGATTCCTTGCTTCGTAACACGAGATGTGCTGGGAGGTGGGTGGAGTTGAGATTCATATAAAAGAGTGGGAAAGTTTGAAAGTTTAGAGTTCAGGGTAGTCTGACAGAAGGTCGGCGGAGTAGGAAGCCACTCAGTGAGCAGTGGGGGATCCCTGGAAGAAGGGATGGAGGAAGGAGTGCTGCAGCTGCCTCAGTGACCTGAGCCAGCTGGTACGGGAAAGTAAGAAAGGTGGAGAGACGTAGGACTGCAACCTAAGCTTCCATAAGAGAGAGAAGGAACAGCGCGGAATGAATGAGTAGGAGTACAGAGAGGAGGAGTGGGTTGAATAGGAACCCTGCCTATAGGTTCTCAGCGCAAGGCCGGGGCCCGGTCCCCGAGGTTGTATGGACACTTATGGTTCTGCAGCAGACACCGATGGAGTAGTTGGCTGTAAATGCACTACTCCCAACCAAGACTTGGGACACAACAGCAACACGGATAGAGAGCCGGGATCCAGGAGGTCCCTGATCAGGCTACAGCTGTCTGTCATACAAGTAGAGTTGTTAGGAACATCTGACAGGAGGAACTTCAGGGAACCACGGAACTGGAGTTCTTCATGCTAAAAGGCGCAATAGAGGAGTCGTTCAGGAAAGGCACATGTTGGCGGACTGTTGGAGAGGAGAGCCCTGACTTGCCCGGGAGGCTGATTGAGTCTCTACCCCGGAGGACATGGCACAGAGGCAGGCACCAGTGTGTACCACAAACTGTGAGTAAAGCTTTGAAACTGCAAGCTCTGGTGTCCTCCATTCATTCGTCACTAACACCTTCGGCACCGCTACATCTGGGTACCAGCATCTATACCCTTCTGCTCCTCTCCTCATCCATTGCACCTACACTGCCCTGGGACTACAGCTCCCCCTGTGGGGAGCTACACCATCTTTGCTGCATCACACCATCAGTCCCAGTGGATCTGCAAGCAGCATTGGCTTAACATCTTACTTGCCAAACACCACGGGTGACATCACGAACTTTCCATATAAACTACATTACAAACATCACCGCCATTGAAATTGGGCGCCCAGGGCCACGGACCGGGTCACCGCTGCTGTGACACATCTCCCCCTGACACCGGCCCGGTACCGAGTACCCCACAGCCCTGGGTGAAGCCTGGGAGGGCGACCCAATTTCATCCCCATTGGGTGATCTCCCCCTTCACCCAATCAATAAGAGGATTGTGGCGTTGCAACCAGGGCATTCCCAATACCAGTCCTGCAGGCAGATTATTCGTAATGAAACAGCTTAAATTTTCCACATGAGTGGAACCCACTTTCATAGAAAAAACTTCAGACATAAAACAAATTCCATCCCGGGTAAGAGGGGATGAATCCACAGCCACAATTTTAACAGGGTCTTTTAACCTGACTGTCCCTATCTTATTAAGAGTCATAACTTGGGCATCAATCAGATTAATGGAGGAACCACAGTCGACAAAGGCGGTGGTCATAACAGGACCGCCAGCAAGTTCCAATTCAACCTGGAGCACCATTTTTATACGTGAGAAAAAATGTACCTGGGAGTCTGGACAACCTCCTCGATTGTTGCCCAGACACAGTCGTTTCTCTGATGGTTTCTCTGAAGAAGGGCAGGAGGGGCAATTCCTTTTCCAATGTCCAGAGGCTCCACAGTAAAAGCATAGTAGGTTGTCTCTACGGTGCCTTCTCTCTTTCTCGTTAACCGAGACTGACCCAACCTCCATGGGCTCAGATACAGGTCCAGTGTCACACAATTTGGGGTACAAGGGAGGCTCTTGTTGCATTATTCCTCTAGCACGGAGTCTCCGGTCCATACGGACCGCCTGCATCATGGCGTCCTCCAGGGTATCAGTAGGCGGATGTAATGCCAGAGCGTCCTGCAGATGGTCAGACAGACCCCTGCGAAACAACCCTCTCAGGGCGGCATTGTTCCAGGATACTTCGGATGTCCAACGTCTAAACTCTGAGCAGAACCATTCAGCAGAGTGCCTCCCCTGTGTCACACTCATCACCATATCCTCTGCCAGACGCACTCTATCATGCTCATCATAAATGTGCCCCAGAGCCTCAAAGAACAAATTCACAGACATACGTTCAGGAGCAGAGGAAGAGAGAGAGAAAGCCCATGCCTGTGGAGCCCCCCAAAGTAGGGAAATAATGACCTCCACCCTCTGGAACTCATCCCCGGAGGAGCGGGGCCTTAGAGAAAAAAAAAAGCTTGCATCCTTCTCTGAAAGACCTGAACTCCTTTTTATCCCCTGAGAAAGGGTCTGGCAATTTGACCGGAGATTCAGGGGACACTAATGACACATCTCTACCCCCAGAACTAGAAGCCCCTGCATCGACAGCCCCCTGCACAGCAACTGTTGCTGGGTATGGGCCATCGTGCGCTGTTCCACATTGAGTTTATGGAACATTTGGGCCAGGGGCTTGACCTGATCAGCCAAAGCTTGTATGGGATCTATGAGGATAACACACTTCAGAGAAAAAAAAAGAACTGAAACGGTCAGCTATAATGTCAGGAACACCGCACTACACTCGCTCACTGAGCCAGTGCGCATGTCCTGAGTACAAAAAAAGTGCTCAAAGATACCTGTGGAGCAGGGCAGCAATGATGACAATGCGTGCTTCAAACAATCAGGACCTGAAGCATGTGACTGCTGAGGGCGTGGCCTAAGCTCCACAGAGCTAGGAGCTGCAGGGAAACTCCTAGAAAGGTAACTATGGGACAAGTTACCAAGGGGCATAGACAGGGGCGAAAACCAGATCAAGCCGGAGTCAATGCACGAGATAGCAGGACAGTACCAAAGGGTTAGACAGAGTGGATAGTCAGGACGTAGCAATAGATCATAAAACCAGAACGTGCAATAGACGGTACAATAGGGACAAACGGTAGAGGAGTAACAGTAGCCAAGCTAGGAGGTCAGAACCAGAGAAGACAATAGTACCTAAAACGTGAGACGGAGTTCAGAGTGAGGGGACAGGCCAGGTCATACACGGGAATCAAGCAAGCAATGCAGTACACGCACACCAGGGGGTAGGTCAGACACACAGCCAGAATAACAGTATAGATGACAGAGAATACTAGTCTGGAGTGAGTATAAATACCCATCCCAGATCCAAAGAGAGGACGGCAAAAGTTAACCCTGTAAGAACAGGACATTATCCATGTCCTAACCATGACAGGTGGTAGTTAAGTTCTTAGTAGTCAGGTCCCTGCTGATTTTGGCATGGTACAGATTGCAACTGACCATTTTTTTGTCTCAAAACTCTCTTTAAAAAATAGTCTGACTGGGGAACACCTAACTCTTTGACAGAGAAATTCATGAGAGTCAGTGCTCTGCGGAACTGTTGCCAGCCTTCTCCCTCTGGTCAAGTTACTGCCTCTTTCTGCCCATTTCAGTGCTACAGATCCTTCTATCTCAGTGCTGCTGGTTTCACTCTGCATACTTAATAGGTTGGGTCACTGGCTTTGTAGTCCACTGCCTGGTCTTCCACTGCCGCACCCTGGTTTCCTGACTTGGTGACTTAACAACAATCAGACTGTGTCTCGTCATCATCTACCTCCTTAGACAAATTTTGCCATTCCCCACAGTCACTTTTTTGTGGCAGTGGCTGCTCTAAGTTTTGTGCATCACTAAACAGTATCTCCTCCTATCCTTCTTGGAACATGGTAGAAAATAAAACACATAATGGGAATATGGAACAAATATCAGGATTACCATTTAACAAGTAAATGTATACTATATTGACTCTCACCTATCGCCCAAAAATTGGACATGTACAGGACAAACTGCAAATTCAATGAGAAAAACAGCCACAAAAATATAAGCCATCCAAAAGGATAACAAATTAGAAAAATATTTATTTAAATAACAAAAAGTCAATGACATAGCAGGGTTAAAAAAGGTGCCAACCAAAAATAGCATCGACACTAAGGGCTGATAAAACCATAGCAGGATTCAAGGGTACAAGGATTATTGTGTCCTTGTACCCTTGAATCCTGCTGGCTGGCACCTTTCTTAACCCTGCTATGTCATTGACATTTTGTTATTTAAATAATGATTTTTCTATTTTGTTATCCTTTTGGACTATATGACTGCTTCTATTTTTGTGGCTGTTTTCCTTCTTGGAACATGCAGGGTGAAAGGCCACGATTAAGAAATTATGTTGTAAAGAGCTACTCTGAGTGTCCTAGTGTGGGATTATTAGTCTCCTGTGACTCAGCATGGTGGGAGGAAGGAGGATAAGGGTGAGGTTTAAGTGATCCAGATTGTTGGCTGGTGAGTCTGCACTGTGTGGAAGACTTGATGTTGCTGTCAATCATGCTGGAAGCATTATTTGCTATCTAACTGATCACCTATTGGCATTGGTGTGGCTTCAGAAGTGGTGTACCGTGCCTCCCTCTACAAAGTGGGACAGAAAGCTATGAGTTGTGGATGGGCATGTTTCTTGTGCTCTAGCAAAAGGCAAAAGAAAGTAGATATGGTATCAAGCAGAACTAAAGAAACAACCAAACATATAATAAATAATCTTTATTTTTTATATAGCACTAACATATTCCGCAGCGCTTTACAGTTTGCACACATTAGAATCACTGTCCCCAGTGGGGCTCACAATCTAAATTCCTTATCAGTATGTCCTTGGAATGTGGGAGGAAACCGGAGTACCCGGAGGAAACCCACGCAAACACGGGGAGAACATACAAACTCCTTGCAGTTGTTGTCCTTGGTGGGATTTGAACCCAGGACCCCAGCGCGCTAACCACTGAGCCACCGTGCCACCCATATCTCCTGGAGCAAGAGTTAAAAGGGAATAAGAAAGATGGAGAAAGTCATGGCTCACCCAGTATTTCCAAACCCCCTAAATGGAGTCGGGGTGGTGAAATCCAAAGACAATTGTTATGAGGCACACAGGGCAGAGATGGCTTACCTGCAGAGCCACATAATCGTGTCTCTGCATAGGTCCACAGACATTTGCAGTGACCCTATTATGTGTTACTGCAGGTAAAAGTAAAGCTCAGATGCTATATGCACATATACTAAGCCATTATCAAGAATGGCACTAAGTCTTAAGACCTGGTATTAGTGTCATACAAGTGTACATGTTGCATACCTGTAAGACAGCAAAACACTTGCTAGCATCACTACCAAGGATAATCAATAAACATGATGGGTATGGACCCTAAGAAAGACAAAGGGTTACATAGATAGATTGCCGTTATCAAAATGGGTTAATGATCCTTTACACGTATATTTTCATAGCGAATCCATGCCAACAAAAAATAAAGACATTCTCTCATTAGATCACCCACGGAGGGGTAAGTAGAGAAATGGAATAAACAGAGAAAAGGAAAGAAAAAGTACTTGGCCAAGAAGAACTGTAAGGACTAGAGATGAGGGACATTGCCCAGGAGTACAGTCGCCACAGTGGCATTACCTTCCTCCTAGGCAGTGTGATGTAATGCTTGGGAGCAACGAAGGATCTCTCTAGCAGTTAAACCAACACACAACAGAGTTCCCACTCTAGGCCAGCAGGGAGAGCTCTGAACCTGACTGCTGAGGAGCTGCTCTCTGTGGTCGGGAGGAGGAAAGTTAGGGCAGTCTGTGAAGGGAAGGGGAAGTGTGTGGATGTGAGAAGGGGAGCTGGAGGATGAGCAGAGTTAAGGCTCACTCCTAGCTGGAGCGCATGGTCCGGATTCCTGTCTCCGAGTTTGTAGGGATACTGACGGTCCTGCAGCAGAAACCGGAGGAAGTAGCAGCTGTAAATGCTCTGTTCCCAACTAAGGCTCGGAGGCCCCAGCAGCGACGTGTGTGAGCCAGAAGGAAAAGGCTACGGCTGTCTGCCATACGAGAAAGTTCCAAAAGAGAGTCAACAGGGGGAACTTCAGTGAACTCAGTACTGCGAGTACCTCAGATAAGCGCTAGAACGGAGGCCACACTACCTATCTGCAGAGAGAGAATTCCTAATTTGCATCCAGGCTGACCAACTCCTTCTCCATCTGTACTATGGGTCCTGGACGGCACTTACCAAGTACAGGTAAAGGAACTGCACGACTGTGTCTGTCATCTTTCTCCTGAGCCTGGTGCACGGCTCTGCTACATCCTGCACTGCACACCATCTACCAACTCTTTCATCTGCCCTGTGACTACGGCCCTACCTATGCAGGGCTTCTACATCTTAGCTGCACCACAACATCTGTCCCAGAGAAGCGACACTGCAGCACTGGTCAATCTGATCAGAAACCACAGGTGGCGTCACGTATCATTCACCTATAAGCGTTATTCACCTCTTTGCATGGACACCCAGGGCCACGGAATGGGTCACTACCACCGTGACACATCCCTCTGAGACACCAGCCCAGTACCGATTAACCCCACTGCCCTGGCTGGCGACCCACATTCCTTGCCAGATTCATCTTGGACTGAGGAATTTACGATTTGACTTGATAACCTAGGTGTTATGATTGAGTCACCGTAGGAGGCAAAAACAGAAATGCTAGCTAAGTCCAGAAAACCAGAGAGGTTGGCAGCTATCGGATTGCAGACCCCTGATCCTATCCACAAAAACTAACAGTAGCCGTGGGGGGTTCCTACGATGCCCTAGACCCCTCGATCACAGCCGGAGAATTAAATAGGCCTAAAGAAAGAAAGGGGAAATCTAAACTGCCCCAGAGCAGACCCCAAAGCAATAGGCAGCCCCCAACATATAATGACGGTGAAGCAAGATGAAAACACTAACACAGACAGAAAGATAGACTGAGCAAAGACGGGGCCCAAGCTAACTAGATAGGAAAGGACAGGAAGGCTGCTGTCTGCAATCCGTGAAAAACCCTATGAAAATAAGAGCCAACAGACTGACAGTAAAAAAGGCCCTGAAGACGCTAGGCTTCAAAAAAGCTATGTCAATACTCAGGAATATTCTGAGTTCCAGAGCTACAGGCAAAAGGTGATTCAGCTCACCCCAGCAGGGAATGGCAGAATCCAGAAAAGCAAGGAAAACAAAAACAAAACACAAATGCTAACAGGCAAAGCAGAAAACTTAGCTTTAGAGGAGCAGGAATCAGACTGGTGTCCTAGAAGTCCACAGAGAAATCACCCGCAGGGCAGAAGGGCATCGGCAGCCTTATATCCAGTCCGTGACTCCACTCAGCCAGTCATCCTCATTAGGCTCAGGTGCCTGATAATCAGGCTCATTACCTTCCTTTACCAGAATAGGGAGTTCACCAGACCTCAGTGACGAAGGGGAAAATGAACTCACAACAGTACCTCCCCCTTGAGGAGGGGTCACCGAACCCTCAACCACGCCACCAGGGCGATCAGGGTGAGCCCGATGAAAGGCACGCACCAATCTTTTGGCATGAATATCAGAGGCAGAGACCAAGGAATTATCCTCCTGACCATAACCCTTCCACTTAACCAAATACTGGAGTCTCCGTCTAGCCAGACGGGAATCCAGTATTTTCTCTACCTCATATTCCATGTTACCTTCAACCAATACAGGGTCTGGAGGTGCCACCCCAGGAACAACTGGTTCAACAAACCTCTTCAACAAGGACTTATGGAACACATTATGGATTTTAAATGTGACAGGAAGAGCCAAATGAAAAGAGACCGGATTAATAATCTCCAAAATCTTGTAAGGTCCAATAAATGTAGGCTTAAACTTAGGAGAAGCCACCTTCATAGCAATATTTTTTGATGATAACCACACCATATCACCAATCTTAAACTGGGGACCAATGGTCCTATGTCGATTGGAAAACTGCTGGGCCTTTTCCTGGGAGAGAGATAACTTATCCACCACTTGGTCCCAGATCTGGTGCATTCTCTCCACCACAGTGTCAACACCTGGGCAGGCAGAAGGCTCCACCTGCCCTGAAGAAAATCGAGGATGAAACCCAAAGTTACAAAAAAAAGGTGACATCAAAGTGGCAGAACTAGCTCTATTATTTAAAGCAAATTCGGCCAAGGGCAAAAATGAAACCCAATCATCCTGATCAGCGGAAATAAAACATCTCAAATACGACTCCAAGGTCTTGTTTGTTCTCTCTGTCTGCCCATTGGTATGAGGGTGAAAAGCAGAGGAGAAGGACAACTGAATTCCCAGCTTGGAACAGAAAGTCCTCCAAAATCTAGACACAAACTGAACTCCTCTGTCAGATACAATGTTCTCAGGAATCCCGTGTAAGCAAACCACCTGTTGCAAAAACAGGGGCACCAACTCAGAGGAAGATGGCAACTTAGGGAGTGGTACAAGATGAACCATCTTAGAGAACCTATCACAAATCACCCAAATAACAGTCATTCTTTGAGAGACCGGCATATCAGAGATGAAATCCATTGAAATATGGGTCCATGGCCTCCTGGGGACCGGCAAAGGCATCAACAACCCGCTAGAGCGAGAACAAGATTTAGACCGGGAGCAAGTCTCACAGGACTGCACAAAATTCCTGACATCATGAGACAAGGTGGGCCACCAAAAAGAGCGACTCAACAGATCTCTAGTACCAAAAATACCTGGATGACCAGCCAATGCAGAGCAATGAACTTCAGACATCACTCTCTTCTTCCACTGGTCAGGAACATACAACTTTCCACTGGGACAACACTCAGGTTTGTCCTCCTGGAACTCTTGCAGAGCAAGTCTCAAATCGGGCGTGATGGCAGAAAGAACTACCCCTTCGCCTAAGATGGTAGCAGGCTTGGTCACCACAGGAGAATCAGCAAAGAAACTCCTAGAGAGGGCGTCTGCCTTGACATTCTTAGTTCCAGGAAGAAAAGAGACCACAAAATCAAAATGTGTAAAAAACAAGGCCCACCTAGCCTGTCTAGGGTTCAAGCGTTTAGCTGACTCTAGGTAAATCAAATTCTTGTGGTCAGTGAGGACCACAACTTGATGTTTAGCTCCCTCCAACCAATGTCTCCACTCCTCAAATGCCCATTTCATGGCCAACAGTTCCCGATTCCCCACATCATAGTTACGTTCAGATGGAGAGAACTTTCGGGAAAAGAAAGCACAGGGATTCATTTTAGATGTTACAGGATCCTTTTGGGACAAAACAGCTCCTGCACCAATCTCAGAAGCATCCACCTCTACCTGGAACGGGAGTCAGACATCAGGTTGCCGCAAAACCGGGGAGGAGGTAAATCTTCGCTTCAGCTCCTGAAAGGAAGCAACAGCCTCCGGAGACCAATTCAACACATCAGCACCCTTCTTAGTCAGATCAGTCAATGGCTTGGCAATACTAGAAAATTTTGCTATAAATTTCCGATAAAAATTAGCAAAACCCAAAAACTTCTGGAGAGCCTTCAAAGAAGTGGGCTGAACCCAATCATAAATGGCCTGTACCTTGGCCGGGTCCATTTCAATAGTTGACAGAGACAAAATAAATCCCAAAAATGAAATCCTCTGTACTCCAAAAAGGCATTTCGATCCTTTGACATACAGGGAATTCTCCCTCAAGATCCGGAACACAGTCCGAATATGTTCCACATGAGAATCCCAATCCTTGGAGAAGATCAAAATATCATCCAGATAGATAATCAAAAATTTATCGACAAAGTCTCGGAAAATATCGTTCATGAAGCACTGGAAGACAGAAGGGGCATTAGTGAGCCCAAAAGGCATCACCAGGTACTCAAAATGTCCCTCCGGAGTATTAAACGCCGTCTTCCATTCATCCCCCTGCTTAATGCGGATAAGATTATACGCCCCCGTGAGGTCAAGCTTGGTAAACCAGCAAGCACCTCTAACTCTAGAGAATAGATCCGAAATCAGGGGTAACGGATACTGATATTTAATAGTAATGTTATTGAGGGCACGATAATCAATACAAGGCCTTAAAGAACCATCCTTTTTGGCCACAAAAAAAAAACGGCACCTAAGGGTGAAGAGGATGGTCTAATATGACCCTTCTCCAACGCCTCCTTAATATAGGACCACATAGCCTCGTGCTCATAACTCCTATGAGGAGGCAAGGACGCAGACTCATTCTCACTAAATACATCATAAAAGTCCGCCAAATAGTCAGGAACATCATGCGACTGAGGAGAGGTGGAAAAAACCGGAGCCTCACTAAAGGCACACCGACAACCCCAACTCACCACAGACACAGATTTCCAATCCAAAACTGGATTATGAATTTGCAACCAGGGAAACCTCAGAACAACGGCATCATGCAGACCATGCAACACCAAAAATCTGCAATTTTCTTGATGGTCTGGGGCGACCCGCATGACCACCTGGGTCCAAAACTGAGGTTTATTTTTAGCCAAAGGAGTAGCATCAATCCCCCTCAAAGGGATAGGCGTCTGCAGAGGTGTCATCGGAAATCCACATCTTTTAGCAAAATCCAAGTCCATTAGGTTTAGCGCTGCTCCCGAATCCACAAAAGCCTTGGCGGAAAATGTGGACAGGGAGCAGATCAGAGTAATTGCCAGAAGAAACTTAGGTTGAACACCACCAACATAAAACGTGTGTGCAAAGCGTTTCTCTCGTTTAGGACAAACAGAAATAATATGCGAGGCATCTCCACAGAAAAAACACAGCTTATTACGCCTTCTGAACTCCTGACGTTGCGCCTTAGACAAAACTCTATCACATTGCATAGGTTCAGACATCTGTTCAACTGGTGGCAACACCTCTCGTGCAATCCTACGTTCACGTAAACGCCGATCAACCTGAATGGCTAATGACATAGAATCGTCCAGACCAGAGGGAACAGGAAATCCCACCATAGTATCTTTTACGGCTTCTGACAAACCCTTTCGAAAGAGAGCAGCCAAGGCATTATCATTCCAGGTAGTAAGGACCGCCCACTTTCGGAACTTTTGACAGTACAACTCTGCAGAATCTCGACCCTGGTTCAATGCCAACAGGGTCTTTTCAGCCTGATCAATAGCATTAGGTTCGTCATACAACAACCCCAAAGCTTGAAAGAATGCGTTCACATTAGTCAGAATAGGATCATCTGGTTTCAAAGAAAACGCCCAATCCTGGGGATCGCCACGCAGAAAAGAGATGACAATTTTAACCTGCTGCGTGGAGCTCCCTGACGAGTTAGGCTTCAAGGCAAAAAATAATTTCCAATTATTTTTGAAACTCAAAAATTTAGATCGATCCCCAAAAAATACATCAGGTGTAGGGATCTTTGGTTCAACAGCATGCGAACGAGCAAGGTAGGCGGAAATTCCCCGCACTTCCGCAGCGAGCTGCTCCACACGATCAGACAATTGCTTTATCTACATTGAGAGAAAAAAAAATTCCCCCTACGGCCTCAGAGATATAGAGGAAGGAATATACACTCACCTTTTTTTTTTTTTTTTTAAACACAATTCTTTCCTGCTATTGAGTACCCTAGGATCTGCGGTATGGCGGGTGATTCTGTTATGATTGAGTCACCGTAGGAGGCAAAAACAGAAATGCTAGCTAAGTCCAGAAAACCAGAGAGGTTGGCAGCTATCGGATTGCAGACCCCTGATCCTATCCACAACAACTAACAGTAGCCGTGGGGGGTTCCTACGATGCCCTAGACCCCTCGATCACAGCCGGAGAATTAAATAGGCCTAAAGAAAGAAAGGGGAAATCTAAACTGCCCCAGAGCAGACCCCAAAGTAATAGGCAGCCCCCAACATATAATGACGGTGAAGCAAGATGAAAACACTAACACAGACAGAAAGATAGACTGAGCAAAGACGGGGCCCAAGCTAACTAGATAGGAAAGGACAGGAAGGCTGTTGCATGCAATCCGTGAAAAACCCTATGAAAATAAGAGCCAACAGACTGACAGTAAAAAAGGCCCTGAAGACGCTAGGCTTCAAAAAAGCTATGTCAGTACTCAGGAATATTCTGAAGACAGAGCTACAGGCAAAAGGAGATTCAGCTCACCCCAGCAGGGAATGGCAGAATCCAGAAAAGCAAGGAAAACAAAAACAAAACACAAATGCTAACAGGCAAAGCAGAAAACTTAGCTTTAGAGGAGCAGGAATCAGACTGGTGTCCTAGAAGTCCACAGAACCCGCAGGGCAGAAGGGCGTCGGCAGCCTTATATCCAGTCCGTGACTCCACTCAGCCAGTCATCCTCATTAGGCTCAGGTGCCTGATAATCAGGCTCATTACCTTCCTTTACCAGAATAGGGAGTTCACCAGACCTCAGTGACGAAGGGGAAAATGAACTCACAACACCCAGGCATGGTATGTGAGAAAGAGCTACATGGACTAATGTGAAGTGTGGCCTGCTGCATCATTCACTTTTGGTGGGGGTGAAGGACACAAGGAAAAGGGTTCTTCCTGACCAGGAGCCAGCACTTGACGACTCAGTGCTTGCATTTTTTGCAACTTCAGGAGAGGAAGTCATATTAGCTGGAGTCTGTTTCGGCAATGTAGGCCAAAACCAGTACCTGATTCTCCGGCTTTAAAAGCGGTTAACCTGCTCCCAGAAAAGGTAGCTTTCCAGGCCTTCCGGAGCCAGACCATGATGCAGGCTCAACACCACCTGCCTTAGCTGCTATTGTGCTTTTGCCACTACCAGCAGATAAACCACCACCACCATCAGTACCAGCTGGCCCCCCCACGCCCACGTCCGCGGCCTCTCCCACCATACCTCCAACTTTTGGAGAAAATGTACCCAAAATAACATCAGATATATGGTACTGTATCAGAAGCATACAGCTGTATACAGTCAAAGGATAATTGTAAATCTCCGTATATATTTCATGAGTCACACAGAGACGCTCTCAGGCTCAGTATGGATTAGACAAGAATATAAAAAGTAGAAAAAGGGTACAGTATCATCAGATAGCAGGTATATATAGTATAGTTTAAACATTCTAAATCTCCGTATATATTTCAGGAGGCAGACACAGACGCTCTCAGGCTCAGTATGGATTACAACACAATATAAAAAACCGTAAAACGGTAATGGATCTGAAGCTGTATACAGTGTAAGGGTCATTGTCAATCTCAGTATTTATTTCCAGAGTCAGAAACAGACTCTCACTTGGTCAGTTTGGATTAGACCAGAATATAAAAACCAGTAATTGGATAATATATCACAAGCGTAGAGCTGTATACAGTGTTGGGGTAATTTTTAAATCTGCATATAATTTGCAGGAGTAACCCACAGACTCTCACACGCTCAGGATGGATCACACCGCAATATAAAAAGAAGATCCGCAAGAAATAATCACACTTGTGGGCCAATGTTCCAGGTGTCAATGATACACTTAGAGTGGTGGGTGGAGGAGGACTTTCTGGCAGAAAGGGTACAGTACTACCAGATACCAGGTATATATAGGATAGTTGAAACATTAAAAATGTACGTCTATAGATCAGGAGTAGTGTTGGGACACCCCGCTATTGTTCGAGTTCGGTTCGTCGAACAGGAGGCAAGTTCGTCGAATGTTCGTCGAACGTTCGACGAACACCGTCGAACCCCATTGAAAACAATGGTTGGCAAACACAAACACATACAAACATATAGAAAACACATACAAAACACCTTAAAAGTAGAGTTGAGCGATACCAGCCGATACTTGAAAATATCGGATCGGAATGGATCGGCCGATCTTAAAAAAAAGTATCGGTATCGCCGATTCCGATACCGGGAACCAATGCAAGTCAATGGGGCCAAAATATCGGAATTAAAAAAAACCCTTTCTTTCCTTGTAGGTTAATTCTACATGAAGAAAAACAACTAAGAATAATGTAGAATGTATTGTGGGAGGTGGAGGAGACATTAAAGCCATAGAGGTTTAGCCCAATCAAATGGAATAGCAGGAATTAAACTTTTTTTTTAAAGACGTTAGGAGTTACAAAGATATTGACTATGTTAGCCTCATTTATATTTTGCCAGACATGTATGTCTTCTTCTTCTTTCTTCTTTCTTCTTCTTTCTTATTCTTCTTCCTTTTTTTACCTTCTTCTTCTTCTTCTTATTCCTTTTTTTACATTCTTCTTCTTCTTCTTCCTTTTTTACATTCTTCTACTTCCTTTTTTTACATTCTTCTTCTTATTCCTTTTTTTTACATTCTTCTTCTTCTTCCTTTTTTTAAATTCTTCTACTTCCTTTTTTTACATTCTTCTTCTTCCTTTTCTTACATTCTTCATATTCTTCTTATTCAACAATTATTATTCTACATATTCAACTTCTTCATCTTCTTCCTATTCTTCTTCATCATATTCTTGTTTGTGTCAGGCATTCCTGTAGTTGTTATCTAGAAAAGTTAGAAGTTTACACCTTCCGTTCTGCCTGTCACAAAAGATTTACAACAGGATTTGTCCGCGTTCAGTTTGGCCTGCAGAAGCAGGCCTTTTCCAGGGGCACCACGAGGAGGAACGGACTCACCCCCATACACTGCTTAGTCTTCTTCTGCTTATAAATATGATAATATCATTTGCTCAGAGTATTAGTCTTATGCTTAATGTTCTTCTGCTTTGTTTTTTTATGCTTCTTTGTCTTCTCTCTCTTGTTGTTCTGCATCTTGGTGGTTGTCTTCCTGTTCTTTGTCCTCTTGAACCAGCTGACGGTACTGGCACCCGGAGGGGCAGCAGAAGGAACAAGAGCCAATGGCACAACCGAGGACCAGCTGACGGTGCTGGAACCCGGTTACTAAGCAGGAGGTACCTGTGCTACAAAGCACTACCAAGGACCAGCAGACGTTGCCGGAACTCGGATACCGAGATGGAGGCACCTAGGCCAAAGGCTCTGACGAGAACCAGCTGACGGTGCTGGAACCCGGAGGGGTAGCATAAGCTGCAAGAGCAAATGGAAATAGCGAGGACCAGCTGACAGTGCTGGCACCTGGAGGGGCAGCAGAAGGAATAAGAGCCAATGGCACAACCGAGGACCAGCTGACGGTGCTGGAACCCAGTTACTAAGCAGGAGGTACCTGTGCTACAAAGCACTACCAAGGACCAGCAGACGTTGCCGGAACTCGGATATCGAGATGGAGGCACCTAGGCCAAAGGCTCTGACGAGAACCAGCTGACGGTGCTGGAACCCGGAGGGGTAGCAGAAGTTACCCCTGAAAAGCAAAGTTGGCATGCCGCAAGCTGGCCGCAGTTACCGAATCACACAGTCCTACAGGGGGTGCTTGTCCTACTGGCACTACGGAACAAGCCTTTCTTACCAGAACCCGCAGTCCACATAGGAAGCACCTAAACTGCTGGCACCCTAGCCTCGGCTAACCCAACCGCAACACGACATGGCAACTTGGGGTGGCAAACTGATATTGACACTTCCCGGAAACAGCAGGCAGGGCTGGAACCAAGCTGGGCAGGAGGGAGTACCCGTGCCAAAGTCAGTTATGAGCAGCAACTGGCGATGTTGGAGCCCAGGGACAAGCACTTAGCAGGCTGAGGCCTGATGTGCTGTCAATTGGGAGGCAGCAGGACAGATTGCCATCAAAACAGCAGGGGAACAGCTGACGTTACTGAACCCCACAAACACAGGAGCTAGTGTTTTACTCTGTGAAGACGGCACTTCCGAGCAACAACTGGCTGTGTTGAAGCCCAGGGACAAGCACGGAGCAGGCTGAGGCTGCATTGAAGAAATTTTAAGATCGGTTGTAGACTTCTACTAATTTTAACCAAGCTCCACTGAGGCCTGTGGCTTCACTGATTTTCGTATTTCCCCTGTCCTCCAACCCCGCCAGTTACAGCTCCGAAGTGGCGTCTGCACAATCCA
The DNA here is from genome assembly GCF_039654945.1 of Dendrobates tinctorius. NCBI lineage: Eukaryota > Metazoa > Chordata > Amphibia > Anura > Dendrobatidae > Dendrobates > Dendrobates tinctorius. Next base: position 92,249,188 of record NW_027361687.1, on the reverse strand, counting down.
CACTTGTTCCTGTGTTACAGGTGTTCAGTCTGGTCAGTTAATCCCCTGATGTGTGTCCGGCAATGTCACCTGCTCTGTCCACATTCCCATAACTAGTGGACAGAGCAGGCGACATTGCCGGACACACATCAGGGGATTAACTGACCGGACTGAACACCTGTAACACAGGAACAAGTGTGGATTGTGCAGACGCCACTTCGGAGCTGTAACTGGCGGGGTTGGAGGACAGGGGAAATACAAATATCAGTGATACTCGTATTTCCCCTGTCCTCCAACCCTGCCAGTTACAGCTCCGAAGTGGCGTCTGCACAATCCACACTTGTTCCTGTGTTACAGGTGTTCAGTCGGGTCAGTTAATCCCCTGATGTGTGTCCGGCAATGTCGCCTGCTCTGTCCACATTCCCATAACTAGTTATGGGAATGTGGACAGAGCAGGCGACATTGCCGGACACACATCATGGGATTAACTGACCCGACTGAACACCTGTTGGGAATGTGGACAGAGCAGGCGACATTGCCGGACACACATCAGGGGATTAACTGACCCGACTGAACACCTGTAACACAGGAACAAGTGTGGATTGTGCAGACGCCACTTCGGAGCTGTAGCTGGCAGGGTTGGAGGACAGGGGAAATACGAGAGACAGTGGAGCCACAGGCCTAATTGGAGCATGGCTAAAAATCAGTAGTGGTACGACTGTGTAGGCAGCAGGAGACTTTGCCATCCACACAGCAGGGGATCAGCTGACGTTTCTGAACCCCACTGAGACACGGGAGCAAGTATCTCTTTCCGTGTGGACGGCACTTCCGAGCTACAACTGGCTGTGTTGAAGCCCAGGAAATAGGAGGGTGTAGGCAGAGGCCTACTGTCTTTGGAATGTGGAGACAGCAGGAGAGACTGCCATCCACACAGCAGGGGATCAGCTGACGTTACTGAACCCCACTGAGACACGGGAGCAAGTGTCTCTTTCCGTGTGGAGGGCACTTCCGAGCTACAACTGGCTGTGTTGAAGACCAGGAAATAGGAGTGTGTAGGCAGAGGCCTACTGTCTTTGGAATGTGGAGACAGCAGGAGAGACTGCCATCCACACAGCAGGGGATCAGCTGACGTTACTGAACCCCACTGAGACACGGGAGCAAGTATCTCTTTCCGTGTGGAGGGCACTTCCGAGCTACAACTGGCTCTGTTGAAGCCCAGGAAATAGGAGGGTGTAGGCAGAGGCCTACTGTCTTTGGAATGTGGAGACAGCAGGAGAGACTGCCATCCACACAGCAGGGGATCAGCTGACGTTACTGAACCCCACTGAGACACGGGAGCAAGTGTCTCTTTCCGTGTGGAGGGCACTTCCGAGCTACAACTGGCTGTGTTGAAGCCCAGGAAATAGGAGTGTGTAGGCAGAGGCCTACTGTCTTTGGAATGTGGAGACAGCAGGAGAGACTGCAATCCACACAGCAGGGGATCAGCTGACATTACTGAACCCCACTGAGACACGGGAGCAAGTATCTCTTTCCGTGTGGACGGCACTTCCGAGCTACAACTGGCTGTGTTGAAGCCCAGGAAATAGGAGGGTGTAGGCAGAGGCCTACTGTCTTTGGAATGTGGAGACAGCAGGAGAGACTGCCATCCACACAGCAGGGGATCAGCTGACGTTACTGAACCCCACTGAGACACGGGAGCAAGTGTCTCTTTCCATGTGGAGGGCACTTCCGAGCTACAACTGGCTGTGTTGAAGCCCAGGAAATAGGAGGGTGTAGGCAGAGGCCTACTGTCTTTGGAATGTGGAGACAGCAGGAGAGACTGCCATCCACACAGCAGGGGATCAGCTGACGTTACTGAACCCCACTGAGACACGGGACCAAGTGTCTCTTTCCGTGTGGAGGGCTCTTCCGAGCTACAACTGGCTGTGTTGAAGCCCAGGAAATAGGAGGGTGTAGGCAGAGGCCTACTGTCTTTGGAATGTGGAGACAGCAGGAGAGACTGCCATCCACACAGCAGGGGATCAGCTGACGTTACTGAACCCCACTGAGACACGGGAGCAAGTATCTCTTTCCGTGTGGAGGGCACTTCCGAACTACAACTGGCTGTGTTGAAGCCCAGGAAATAGGAGGGTGTAGGCAGAGGCCTACTGTCTTTGGAATGTGGAGACAGCAGGAGAGACTGCCATCCACACAGCAGGGGATCAGCTGACGTTACTTAACCCCACTGAGACACGGGAGCAAGTGTCTCTTTCCGTGTGGAGGGCACTTCCGAGCTACAACTGGCTGTGTTGAAGCCCAGGAAATAGGAGTGTGTAGGCAGAGGCCTACTGTCTTTGGAATGTGGAGACAGCAGGAGAGACTGCAATCCACACAGCAGGGGATCAGCTGACATTACTGAACCCCACTGAGACACGGGAGCAAGTATCTCTTTCCGTGTGGACGGCACTTCCGAGCTACAACTGGCTGTGTTGAAGCCCAGGAAATAGGAGGGTGTAGGCAGAGGCCTACTGTCTTTGGAATGTGGAGACAGCAGGAGAGACTGCCATCCACACAGCAGGGGATCAGCTGACGTTACTGAACCCCACTGAGACACGGGAGCAAGTGCCTCTTTCCGTGTGGAGGGCACTTCCGAGCTACAACTGGCTGTGTTGAAGCCCAGGAAATAGGAGGGTGTAGGCAGAGGCCTACTGTCTTTGGAATGTGGAGACAGCAGGAGAGACTGCCATCCACACAGCAGGGGATCAGCTGACGTTACTGAACCCCACTGAGACACGGGAGCAAGTATCTCTTTCCGTGTGGAGGGCACTTCCGAGCTACAACTGGCTGTGTTGAAGCCCAGGAAATAGGAGGGTGTAGGCAGAGGCCTACTGTCTTTGGAATGTGGAGACAGCAGGAGAGACTGCCATCCACACAGCAAGGGATCAGCTGACGTTACTGAACCCCACTGAGACACGGGAGCAAGTGTCTCTTTCCGTGTGGAGGGCACTTCCGAGCTACAACTGGCTGTGTTGAAGCCCAGGAAATAGGAGGGTGTAGGCAGAGGCCTACTGTCTTTGGAATGTGGAGACAGCAGGAGAGACTGCCATCCACACAGCAGGGGATCAGCTGACGTTACTGAACCCCACTGAGACACGGGACCAAGTGTCTCTTTCCGTGTGGAGGGCTCTTCCGAGCTACAACTGGCTGTGTTGAAGCCCAGGAAAAAGGAGGGTGTAGGCAGAGGCCTACTGTCTTTGGAATGTGGAGACAGCAGGAGAGACTGCCATCCACACAGCAGGGGATCAGCTGACGTTACTGAACCCCACTGAGACACGGGAGCAAGTATCTCTTTCCGTGTGGAGGGCACTTCCGAACTACAACTGGCTGTGTTGAAGCCCAGGAAATAGGAGGGTGTAGGCAGAGGCCTACTGTCTTTGGAATGTGGAGACAGCAGGAGAGACTGCCATCCACACAGCAGGGGATCAGCTGACGTTACTGAACCCCACTGAGACACGGGAGCAAGTGTCTCTTTCCGTGTGGAGGGCACTTCCGAGCTACAACTGGCTGTGTTGAAGCCCAGGAAATAGGAGTGTGTAGGCAGAGGCCTACTGTCTTTGGAATGTGGAGACAGCAGGAGAGACTGCAATCCACACAGCAGGGGATCAGCTGACGTTACTGAACCCCACTGAGACACGGGAGCAAGTATCTCTTTCCGTGTGGACGGCACTTCCGAGCTACAACTGGCTGTGTTGAAGCCCAGGAAATAGGAGGGTGTAGGCAGAGGCCTACTGTCTTTGGAATGTGGAGACAGCAGGAGAGACTGCCATCCACACAGCAGGGGATCAGCTGACGTTACTGAACCCCACTGAGACACGGGAGCAAGTGCCTCTTTCCGTGTGGAGGGCACTTCCGAGCTACAACTGGCTGTGTTGAAGCCCAGGAAATAGGAGGGTGTAGGCAGAGGCCTACTGTCTTTGGAATGTGGAGACAGCAGGAGAGACTGCCATCCACACAGCAGGGGATCAGCTGACGTTACTGAACCCCACTGAGACACGGGAGCAAGTATCTCTTTCCGTGTGGAGGGCACTTCCGAGCTACAACTGGCTGTGTTGAAGCCCAGGAAATAGGAGGGTGTAGGCAGAGGCCTACTGTCTTTGGAATGTGGAGACAGCAGGAGAGACTGCCATCCACACAGCAAGGGATCAGCTGACGTTACTGAACCCCACTGAGACACGGGAGCAAGTGTCTCTTTCCGTGTGGACGGCACTTCCGAGCTACAACTGGCTGTGTTGAAGCCCAGGAAATAGGAGGGTGTAGAGGCCTACTGTCTTTGGAATGTGGAGACAGCAGAAAAGACTGCCATCCACACAGCAGGGGATCAGCTGATGTTACTGAACCCCACTGAGACACGGGAGCAAGTATCTCTTTCCGTGTGGACGGCACTTCCGAGCTACAACTGGCTGTGTTGAAGCCCAGGAAATAGGAGGGTGTAGGCAGAGGCCTACTGTCTTTGGAATGTGTAGACAGCAGGAGAGACTGCCATCCACACAGCAGGGGATCAGCTGACGTTACTGAACCCCACTGAGACACGGGAGCAAGTGTCTCTTTCCGTGTGGAGGGCACTTCCGAGCTACAACTGGCTGTGTTGAAGCCCAGGAAATAGGAGGGTGTAGGCAGAGGCCTACTGTCTTTGGAATGTGGAGACAGCAGGAGAGACTGCCATCCACACAGCAGGGGATCAGCTGACGTTACTGAACCCCACTGAGACACGGGAGCAAGTATCTCTTTCCGTGTGGAGGGCACTTCCGAGCTACAACTGGCTGTGTTGAAGCCCAGGAAATAGGAGGGTGTAGGCAGAGGCCTAATGTCTTTGGAATGTGGAGACAGAAGAGAGAGACTGCCATCCACACAGCAGGGGAACATCTGACGTTACTGAACCCCACAAACACAGGAGCTAGTGTTTTACTCTGTGAAGACGGCACTTCCGAGCAACAACTGGCTGTGTTGAAGCCCAGGGACAAGCACGGAGCAGGCTGAGGCTGCATTGAAGAAATTTTAAGATCGGTTGTAGACTTCTACTAATTTTAACCAAGCTCCACTTAGGCCTGTGGCTTCACTGATTTTCGTATTTCCCCTGTCCTCCAACCCCGCCAGTTACAGCTCCGAAGTGGCGTCTGCACAATCCACACTTGTTCCTGTGTTACAGGTGTTCAGTCTGGTCAGTTAATCCCCTGATGTGTGTCCGGCAATGTCGCCTGCTCTGTCCACATTCCCATAACTAGTGGACAGAGCAGGCGACATTGCCGGACACACATCAGGGGATTAACTGACCGGACTGAACACCTGTAACACAGGAACAAGTGTGGATTGTGCAGACGCCACTTCGGAGCTGTAACTGGCGGGGTTGGAGGACAGGGGAAATACAAATATCAGTGATACTCGTATTTCCCCTGTCCTCCAACCCTGCCAGTTACAGCTCCGAAGTGGCGTCTGCACAATCCACACTTGTTCCTGTGTTACAGGTGTTCAGTCCGGTCAGTTAATCCCCTGATGTGTGTCCGGCAATGTCGCCTGCTCTGTCCACATTATGTGGACAGAGCAGGCGACATTGCCGGACACACATCAGGGGATTAACTGACCCGACTGAACACCTGTAACACAGGAACAAGTGTGGATTGTGCAGACGCCACTTCGGAGCTGTAACTGGCAGGGTTGGAGGACAGGGGAAATACGAGAGACAGTGGAGCCACAGGCCTAATTGGAGCACGGTTAAAAATCAGTAGTGGTACGACTGTGTAGGCAGCAGGAGACTTTGCCATCCACACAGCAGGGGATCAGCTGACGTTACTGAACCCCACTGAGACACGGGAGCAAGTATCTCTTTCCGTGTGGACGGCACTTCCGAGCTACAACTGGCTGTGTTGAAGCCCAGGAAATAGGAGGGTGTAGGCAGAGGCCTACTGTCTTTGGAATGTGGAGACAGCAGGAGAGACTGCCATTAACACAGCAGGGGATCAGCTGACGTTACTGAACCCCACTGAGACACGGGAGCAAGTATCTCTTTCCGTGTGGAGGGCACTTCCGAGCTACAACTGGCTGTGTTGAAGCCCAGGAAATAGGAGGGTGTAGGCAGAGGCCTACTGTCTTTGGAATGTGGAGACAGCAGGAGAGACTGCCATCCACACAGCAGGGGATCAGCTGACGTTACTGAACCCCACTGAGACACGGGAGCAAGTGTCTCTTTCCGTGTGGACGGCACTTCCGAGCTGCAACTGGCTGTGTTGAAGCCCAGGAAATAGGAGGGTGTAGGCAGAGGCCTACTGTCTTTGGAATGTGGAGACAGCAGGAGAGACTGCCATCCACACAGCAGGGGATCAGCTGACGTTACTGAACCCCACTGAGACACGGGAGCAAGTGTCTCTTTCCGTGTGGAGGGCACTTCCGAGCTACAACTGGCTGTGTTGAAGCCCAGGAAATAGGAGGGTGTAGGCAGAGGCCTACTGTCTTTGGAATGTGGAGACAGCAGGAGAGACTGCCATCCACACAGCAGGGGATCAGCTGACGTTACTGAACCCCACTGAGACACGGGAGCAAGTGTCTCTTTCCGTGTGGAGGGCACTTCCGAGCTACAACTGGCTGTGTTGAAGCCCAGGAAATAGGAGGGTGTAGGCAGAGGCCTACTGTCTTTGGAATGTGGAGACAGCAGGAGAGACTGCCATCCACACAGCAGGGGATCAGCTGACGTTACTGAACCCCACTGAGACACGGGAGCAAGTATCTCTTTCATTGTGGACGGCACTTCCGAGCTACAACTGGCTGTGTTGAAGCCCAGGAAATAGGAGGGTGTAGGCAGAGGCCTACTGTCTTTGGAATGTGGAGACAGCAGGAGAGACTGACATCCACACAGCAGGGGATCAGCTGACGTTACTGAACCCCACTGAGACACGGGAGCAAGTGTCTCTTTCCGTGTGGAGGGCACTTCCGAGCTACAACTGGCTGTGTTGAAGCCCAGGAAATAGGAGGGTGTAGGCAGAGGCCTACTGTCTTTGGAATGTGGAGACAGCAGGAGAGACTGCCATCCACACAGCAGGGGATCAGCTGACGTTACTGAACCCCACTGAGACACGGGAGCAAGTATCTCTTTCCGTGTGGAGGGCACTTCCGAGCTACAACTGGCTGTGTTGAAGCCCAGGAAATAGGAGGGTGTAGGCAGAGGTCTACTATCTTTGGAATGTGGAGACAGCAGGAGAGACTGCCATCCACACAGCAGGGGATCAGCTGACGTTACTGAACCCCACTTAGACACGGGAGCAAGTGTCTCTTTCCATGTGGACGGCACTTCCGAGCTACAACTGGCTGTGTTGAAGCCCAGGAAATAGGAGGGTGTAGAGGCCTACTGTCTTTGGAATGTGGAGACAGCAGGAGAGACTGCCATCCACACAGCAGGGGATCAGCTGACGTTACTGAACCAAACTGAGACACGGGAGCAAGTGTCTCTTTCCGTGTGGAGGGCACTTCCGAGCTACAACTGGCTGTGTTGAAGCCCAGGAAATAGGAGGGTGTAGGCAGAGGCCTACTGTCTTTGGAATGTGGAGACAGCAGGAGAGACTGCCATCCACACAGCAGGGGATCAGCTGACGTTACTGAACCCCACTGAGACACGGGAGCAAGTATCTCTTTCCGTGTGGACGGCACTTGCGAGCTACAACTGGCTGTGTTGAAGCCCAGGAAATAGGAGGGTGTAGGCAGAGACCTACTGTCTTTGGAATGTGGAGACAGCAGGAGAGACTGCCATCCACACAGCAGGGGATCAGCTGACGTTACTGAACCACACTGAGACACGGGAGCAAGTGTCTCTTTCTGTGTGGAGGGCACTTCCTAGCTACAACTGGCTGTGTTGAAGCCCAGGAAATAGGAGGGTGTAGGCAGAGGCCTACTGTCTTTGGAATGTGGAGACAGCAGGAGAGACTGCCATCCACACAGCAGGGGATCAGCTGACGTTACTGAACCCCACTGAGACACGGGAGCAAGTGTCTCTTTCCGTGTGGACGGCACTTCCGAGCTACAACTGGCTGTGTTGAAGCCCAGGAAATAGGAGGGTGTAGGCAGAGGCCTACTGTCTTTGGAATGTGGAGACAGCAGTAGAGACTGCCATCCACACAGCAGGGGATCAGCTGACGTTACTGAACCCCACTGAGACACGGGAGCAAGTGTCTCTTTCCGTGTGGACGGCACTTCCGAGCTACAACTGGCTGTGTTGAAGCCCAGGAAGTAGGAGGGTGTAGAGGCCTACTGTCTTTGGAATGTGGAGACAGCAGGAGAGACTGCCATCCACACAGCAGGGGATCAGCTGACGTTACTGAACCAAACTGAGACACGGGAGCAAATGTCTATTTCCGTGTGGAGGGCACTTCCGAGCTACAACTGGCTGTGTTGAAGCCCACGAAATAGGAGGGTGTAGGCAGAGGCCTACTGTCTTTGGAATGTGGAGACAGCAGGAGAGACTGCCATCCACACAGCAGGGGATCAGCTGACGTTACTGAACCCCACTGAGACACGGGAGCAAGTATCTCTTTCCGTGTGGACGGCACTTGCGAGCTACAACTGGCTGTGTTGAAGCCCAGGAAATAGGAGGGTGTAGGCAGAGACCTACTGTCTTTGGAATGTGGAGACAGCAGGAGAGACTGCCATCCACACAGCAGGGGATCAGCTGACGTTACTGAACCCCACTGAGACACGGGAGCAAGTGTCTCTTTCCGTGTGGAGGGCACTTCCAAGCTACAACTGGCTGTGTTGAAGCCAAGGAAATAGGAGGGTGTAGGCAGAGGCCTACTGTCTTTGGAATGTGGAGACAGCAGGAGAGACTGCCATCCACACAGCAGGGGATCAGCTGACATTACTGAACCCCACTGAGACACGGGAGCAAGTGCCTCTTTCCGTGTGGACGGCACTTCCGAGCTACAACTGGCTGTGTTGAAGCCCAGAAAATAGGAGGGTGTAGGCAGAGGCCTACTGTCTTTGGAATGTGGAGACAGCAGGAGAGACTGCCATCCACACAGCAGGGGATCAGCTGACGTTACTGAACCCCACTGAGACACGGGAGCAAGTGTCTCTTTCCGTGTGGAGGGCAATTCCGAGCTACAACTGGCTGTGTTGAAGCCCAGGAAATAGGAGTGTGTAGGCAGAGGCCTACTGTCTTTGGAATGTGGAGACAGCAGGAGAGACTGCCATCCACACAGCAGGGGATCAGCTGACATTACTGAACCCTACTGAGACACGGGAGCAAGTATCTCTTTCCGTATGGACGGCACTTCCGAGCTACAACTGGCTGTGTTGAAGCCCAGGAAATAGGAGGGTGTAGGCAGAGGCCTACTGTCTTTGGAATGTGGAGACAGCAGGAGAGACTGCCATCCACACAGCAGGGGATCAGCTGACGTTACTGAACCCCACTGAGACACGGGAGCAAGTGTCTCTTTCCGTGTGGAGGGCACTTCCGAGCTACAACTGGCTGTGTTGAAGCCCAGGAAATAGGAGGGTGTAGGCAGAGGCCTACTGTCTTTGGAATGTGGAGACAGCAGGAGAGACTGCCATCCACACAGCAGGGGATCAGCTGACGTTACTGAACCCCACTGAGACACGGGAGCAAGTATCTCTTTCCGTGTGGACGGCACTTCCGAGCTACAACTGGCTGTGTTGAAGCCCAGGAAATAGGAGGGTGTAGGCAGAGGCCTACTGTCTTTGGAATGTGGAGACAGCAGGAGAGACTGCCATCCACACAGCAGGGGATCAGCTGACGTTACTGAACCCCACTGAGACACGGGAGCAAGTGTCTCTTTCCGTGTGGAGGGCACTTCCGAGCTACAACTGGCTGTGTTGAAGCCCAGGAAATAGGAGGGTGTAGGCAGAGGCCTACTGTCTTTGGAACGTGGAGACAGCAGGAGAGACTGCCATCCACACAGCAGGGGATCAGCTGACGTTACTGAACCCCACTGAGACACGGGAGCAAGTATCTCTTTCCGTGTGGAGGGCACTTCCGAGCTACAACTGGCTGTGTTGAAGCCCAGGAAATAGGAGGGTGTAGGCAGCGGCCTACTGTCTTTGGAATGTGGAGACAGCAGGAGAGACTGCCATCCACACAGCAGGGGATCAGCTGACGTTACTGAACCCCACTGAGACACGGGAGCAAGTGTCTCTTTCCGTGTGGACGGCACTTCCGAGCTACAACTGGCTGTGTTGAAGCCCAGGAAATAGGAGGGTGTAGGCAGAGGCCTACTGTCTTTGGAATGTGGAGACAGCAGGAGTGTAAAATAATGCATATCCTGTAAAATACTCAGGACTAGTTACCAGATAAAAATATAGTGGTTTATTTGGTTTCTTCCATCAAAGAAAGGTTATTACAGAAAAACAGGTGAATAAAAATAAGTGAAAGAGATATTGTCCATTAGATCATGCTCCGAGATCCCACATGGCAAAAGCAACATGTATTCTTCTCTCCGAGATCCTGAATAGCAAATGGCTGCTGTGTCTCAGTTCGGCTTCTCACATCGCTGTCAAGTAATATACCAGCTGTTATGTCATGTCATCTTGCGTCTGTCTCTCATGATGGTGAGGGAAGAAGAGGAGCGACCTCTACAGTTAGCCATGAATTATATACGTCTCCTAAAGCACGTGGTCTCTACATATATGGAGCTGTCTTTCTACCATGAGCCAAGCTTAAAAATAGCCTATGTCATGTAAGCTAAAGTATTCTACAGAACTGGGTCTTATAAGAAATTAACGGATTATTAATATTTAACAATTCCCCCTTTTGAGGGAGACAGACATTAATTGGAACCCTCAAATATAACGATCTTTTTTCTTCTTTTCTTCTTCTTTGACAAAATAATTTAATATCAATAATAATAATAATAATAATAATAATAATAATATTAGATTACCGTTATAAGTACTCAATGACATAATTGATGTGAATTCATGTTATGGTAAGCCGTGAACAATATTCATATAAAATATGTATAATTATACTTCCCTAAGTCTAAATTGAAGCATCTCAGGTCCAGTCATCATCATCTGATGTCATCTGGTCTTCATTTTGATGTCTTCTGTCTTCTTCTTGGTTCTTTTAAAAATACAGTTTTCTTATAGCATATAGATGTTGTAGGAATTGTGTGGTGTATCAAATCAAAGTCCATAAATTCAAATGTTGATAAGAAACAAAGTCTATAGATGAAATGCAGCTTTAATATCTGTGCAGTGTCATCTTTAAAAACCTGGGCTTACATTGGCTCGCCTTGGATATTCTGGAATCCTCCATCGGTACTGGTCTTTGAACAGGTGTGACGTCTTTGGTCAGCAAAGCAAGGGTTAAAATGACTCTTCCTTGCTAAACATAGCACCATAACCAGTCCTTGTCCTAATGCACAGGACATATGTCAGGGTTGTAGCTTCCTGACAATTACCTTATTGTTCACCAGCTTTCATCGAAGCTTTTCAGGTGATTGAAAACCTCTGGAACTTGATAAGAACGTGATAACACCGTTCATCTCAGCATCATAGGATCATCGTCCTCTGGTTGTCAGGTTAGACACTTTAATTGTGACTGTCGGTGGTGGATACTGCACTTGTGACTGTCAGTGGTGGATACTGCACTTGTGACTGTCAGTGGTGGATACTGCATTTGTAATTAACACAGTCTATTACTCAGTAATCATAGCTTTGTTACCTTCTGGGATTTCTGGATCGCGGCATTCTTCTTCTTGCAACTGATAAAAATCAATGAAGTTTAGAAATGTGAAAAGTCTTTATTAACATAATTTCAGTATCTTGCTTGAAGTCTTCATTCCCTATTCTATACCAAATCTGGTAATTTCCCTATCCCATAATATCACAGCGTACCATAGCAATCAGTAATATCCATATAATTATTATCAGAATTTGTACTGTATATGGATTTCAATATTTGAAATAATAAACCAATAATAAGTGATAATACATTATTATCCATTTTTTTCATGTGATAGAACATTTTTATGTCATAGGTGTAATTACCTTTTTCAACCCATAGGTGTCACTGTGTTTTATGTAACCAGTGTTTTCATCTTTATTAATAAGGAATATATTTATTATACTAATAATATGTAGGAATGTATAGCCATGAACCAAAATAAGAATATATGAGTGAGCGAATGAATGAATAAAAGAATTGTTGCATATAACTCAGAAGTGAAACATTTTCTTAGTAATAGAACCATATAATTGCTATATTTAATGAAGCAATATTCTCAGTAGATATTACTTTACCAAATATTGATGAAAGAATTAAAAATAATGAAAAATAAGAATAAAAATAAGAATAAGGCCTTTATGTTGATGCAGAGTAGTTATGTCTTCAGTAACATATACCCTTAATATTTCCATGATCTGGATTATTTCATAATTGTCATAAACTTGTGTTACCAAAATATTCAAATTATGCAACTTTGCATGTAATTCCTCTTAGTGTAAAGAAATGACTCTTTATAATACTTGTTATTATACCCAATACTTATACCATTGTACCTTATTAATATTTTTTCCTATTAAAATGTGTGAAGAAGAGGTATTAATCAAATGTGATTATGTAGTCAGGATAAAAAACATATTTCCCCCTTAATACCAAAAAATATTGTTTCATGAAATAATTCATTTATCAAAACCAAAATTAAAAATAATTAATGTATAAATTATGTGAATTTATACTTGCTTATACCATTATTTGTCTGAAGATGTGTAACCATCAAAATTAATTTGAATATCATAAAATTATCCTTTGGAAAAATTAATTTAAATGTAGTTTAAGATTAACACACTTGGACAGAGGAGGAAGGTCCACTATTCCCAGATGCAGCTGGTGAATACCAGGCTCTGTGCTGGTGCCTGTTTAAAAGAGCTAAAGCTGATAAGGAAAGAATAGATTTTCTTCCTAAACTATTTTCTATTTTGTTGTGCGATTGCACTTATCCACAATTAACTAAATCAAGAAATAATTACTATAGAAATACAGAAATATATGTTGTATAGATAATATTTCATTATATATCCTAATATTCTAATAATTTAACTGATCTGCATATTTCCTCCTAAAGATAAAAGCTTTTGGGGTTTTTTTTTTTTTTTTCTCTCTTATAGAATCCTGAGGTCTCACAAACATATCACATTACTCGCTCAGCAGCTGCTCATACACTCAGTCACTGTCACTCAGACTGTGTCACATATTAAGTTTAAACCAAATACCTCACATATGAAAGTGTGATGAATACACGTATTTTAACCCAAATTATCCTAATTATCAATGCATTGTAAACTATTTCAATTTAGTCTCTTAATATTTCTTTGAATATTCCCCAAATACACATGACATAAATATATATGTATAGCTATACTTGACATTTAGGCCTGGAAAAAAAATTCCATTGCTTTGCAAAAGTTGAGACCCCCTTTAAAATTCTTTTCCTAAGGAACAGGGACATAGTATACTGGTATACTTGTATTATTAGAACAAGGTTCAAATTCCCCTGCTGTGGTTGTCATTCAAACCATGCAGTAAAAAAGCACACACCCAGAACATTTTAAAAAGCAATTGGTTATTTCCTTTTAAGGGTTAGATATATAAAATCATGCAATTATTGCAACATCCTGTGTAAATAAAGGCATAAATCCTTGGAAGAGAATTTTTCTCGATTAAGTCCTGCTTTGAAATGAAAATTCTAAGGAAACATAAAAAATAAGGTTAATATCATATAATTCTAAATATTATTACTGATGTAGATTTTAATTTTCATTAAAAAATACAGTTCTACTATTTCTACTTCTACAAACACTCTATATATATACTGTATGACTATGTATATATCCACAAACCATAAAACTACAGGATTATACTCTATAACTCACTAATTGTATAACACTGTTACACAATATATATTACTTTTTTCCTAGCCAATTCCTACACCCATACTTATTTCTCTGCAAAAAATATCCTGAAAGGTTCTTGCCATTTTAAAGCTGATAGATTCTTGGAGCAGAGTATTCAGTTTACAGGCCATGATGTCACTCACCACCTGTTTCTGTCTGTTAAATTCGGCCATCTTTGTTACAGAAAGAAAATCAGAACTCATCATTTTTCTTAATTCAATTTGTGTCTTTTCGGTGTTCTTTTGCATCATTCCATATGGCTTATAACAAACATGTGATTTTCTTTTTCTTTCTTCGTAGATTTGATTTTGGGGAAAACTCATTTTAGAAGGTTTTGCTAATACCGGCTTCTGATAAGATTTTACTCTGCCTGTCTTTACAAAATTAGCACAATTTACTTTCCTCTCACGATTCTCGTGTTTTCTGGCAAAATCAAGGGATTGCGCACATTCAAACAAAGAATCTTTTTGTGACGCAATAACACGAGATGCAGGATTTAGAAACCAAAATTTGCTTACAAAACTCCTTATGAGGGACGGTGTTTTGACATTCTCACTCAGCATTCTATACAAACGTTCATATATGGACATGAACGTAAAAATACATTCCTTCCGACCAATCCTTAATTTTTGAAGAATATCAATATCTGGATGATTTTCATTTGATGAACAAAAAATGAGAATTTTTAATCTCTCCTTATCAGTTAAATTCTCATGTGTCTCACCAGATAACTTTAAAGACAATCTCCTAGCAAAATTTACAGGGATCCACATTTTGAACAACTGATTCTTCTCCTCGTTAGATAAATCAAAGTTATCAGAACAACTTTCAAAGATCTCAGAGTTTCTACAAACATCTATTTTGTTGTCATAAGCAGGAATTATTTGGCATATTTTTATCAAATTCTTCCTCACGCTACTTCGGATTTGGGCCTGTGAGTCTTCTATTTTTAGTGGTACGTCTTTCCCTTGTACGTCCTCTACGTCAGTTCTGAAGTCTCCTCCTACTTCTCCATCTTGTTCCACGTCTGCAAGGTCACCTTCAATAGCTGCTACTACTTGTAACTGTTTCTCCACATTACAGTGAATCTCGGGAATATCACTATCCTCTACACAATCATTTTTAGATTTCTCTGACACAGATCTATGAAATATATCTACCATCTGTAGAATATTTTTTAATCTCTCTCTTTCTCTATTGAAAAACTTAGAATCTAACCTCTGATTCTCGAGTTCACACTCGGCATATAAACTTAACCATAAAACTTCTGAATTAGAATTGTCTACAGACTTAAATTTCAATTTACTCTGCTTAGCAAGACAATTAATGACATCCATTTCTCTTACCTTGAAATGTCTCAGCTTGTTCCCTTTGATGGACAACGCTGGGTTCCTGTCTTTACACGTCTGGCTTACGTCTGGTACTTTTGGCACTTGTAGTACTTCTCAATCTATCTGGTACTTCTTACTTCTAGGTTCTATGTGATTCTTGTAAGTAGTGGAATTCCCGATAACTTGCACATATGATTTGACGTTAGCAAAGTCCAATCCCCCGTGTGTGCAAGTTGAGGGAAATCCTCAAAAAAGTACAAAAATTCAGATCTGGCTGGCTCTCCAATGTAAAATAATGCATATCCTGTAAAATACTCAGGACTAGTTACCAGATAAAAATATAGTGGTTTATTTGGTTTCTTCCATCAAAGAAAGGTTATTACAGAAAAACAGGTGAATAAAAATAAGTGAAAGAGATATTGTCCATTAGATCATGCTCCGAGATCCCACATGGCAAAAGCAACATGTATTCTTCTTCTCTCCGAGATCCTGAATAGCAAATGGCTGCTGTGTCTCAGTTCGGCTTCTCACATCGCCGTCAAGTAATATACCAGCTGTTATGTCATGTCATCTTGCGTCTGTCTCTCATGATGGTGAGGGAAGAAGAGGAGCGACCTCTACAGTTAGCCATGAATTATATACGTCTCCTAAAGCACGTGGTCTCTACATATATGGAGCTGTCTTTCTACCATGAGCCAAGCTTAAAAATAGCCTATGTCATGTAAGCTAAAGTATTCTACAGAACTGGGTCTTATAAGAAATTAACGGATTATTAATATTTAACAAGGAGAGACTGCCATCCACACAGCAGGGGATCAGCTGACGTTACTGAACCCCACTGAGACACGGGAGCAAGTGTCTCTTTCCGTGTGGAGGGCACTTCCGAGCTACAACTGGCTGTGTTGAAGCCCAGGAAATAGGAGGGTGTAGGCAGAGGCCTACTGTCTTTGGAATGTGGAGACAGCAGGAGAGACTGCCATCCACACAGCAGGGGATCAGCTGACGTTACTTAACCCCACTGAGACACGGGAGCAAGTGTCTCTTTCTGTGTGGAGGGCACTTCCGAGCTACTACTGGCTGTGTTGAAGCCCAGGAAATAGGAGAGTGTAGGCAGAGGCCTATTATCTTTGGAATGTGGAGACAGCAGGAGAGACTGCCATCCACACAGCAGGGGATCAGCTGACGTTACTGAACCCCACTGAGACACGGGAGCAAGTATCTCTTTCCGTGTGGACGGCACTTCCGAGCTACAACTGACTGTGTTGAAGCCCAGGAAATAGGAGGGTGTAGGCAGAGGCCTACTGTCTTTGGAATGTGGAGACAGCAGGAGAGACTGCCATCTCCACAGCAGGGGAACAGCTGGCAGTGCTGAACCCCACTAACACTTGAACGAATGTGTTTGGCTCTGTGGAGACGACACTTCTGAACACTAACTGATGCTGTTGGAGCCCAGGATTAGGCGCGGAGCAGGCTGGGGCCTACTGGATTTTGGCAGGTGAAGGCAGCAGGAGACTTGCCATCTCCACAGCAGGGGAACAGCTGGCAGTGCTGAACCCCACTAACACTCGAACAAATGTGTTTGGCCCTGTGGAGACGACACTTCTGAACACCAACTGACGCTGTTGGAGCCCAGGATTAGGCGAGGAGCAGGCTGGGGCCTGTTGCTTTTGGCAGGTGAAGGCAGCAGGAGACTTGCCATCTCCACAGCAGGGGAACAGCTTGCAGTGCTGAACCCCACTAACACTTGAACGAATGTGTTTGGCTCTGTGGAGACGACACTTCTGAACACCAACTGACACTGTTGGAGCCCAGGATTACGCATGCCGCATGTAGAGGCCAATGGGCAGCGGTTTTTATGGAGGTTGTTGACTACTACTGATTCTAACCTTGCTCCACTTAGGCCTCTGGCTCCACTGTCTCTACTATTTACCCTGGCCTCCAACCCCGCCAGCTATGTCTCTGAAGCACTTGTTCCTGTGTTACTGGTGCTCAGTCCCATCAGTTGATCCCCTGATGTTTGTCCGGCAAGTTCGCCAGCTCTGTCCTCATTCCCACTACTGGTTATGGGAATGTGGACAGAGCAGGAGACCTTGCCGGACACACATCAGGGGATAAACTGATGGGACTGAGCCACAGGAACACAGGAACAAGTGTAGATTGTGCTGACGCCACTTCAGAGATGTAGATGGCGGGGTTGGAGGTCAGGGGAAATAGTAGAGACAGTGGAGCCAGAGACCTAAGTTGGGCACGGTTAAAAATCAGTAGTGGTTTGAATGTTGATGGAGCTGGTGACTTTGCCGTCCACACAGCAGGGGATCAGCTGGCGTTACTGAACCCCACTAACACAGGAGCTAGTGTGTTTCTCTGTGCAGACGACACATCTGAGCGACAACTGGCTGTGTTGAAGCACAGGGATTATAGTTCAGGTGGTAGAAAAATGAACACGCCAGCAGACCTGGATACAGTTGCCAACCACTAATTTAGTCTGTAAGAGGAATGGCAAAGTCTTTGGAGATCCAGGCCTTGTTCATTTTCAGAAAAGTCAGCCGGTCAACATTATCGGAAGATAGTCGCGTGCGACGGTCTGTTAGTACACCACCTGCGGCACTAAAGACACGTTCCGATAATACACTGGCAGCAGGGCAAGCCAGCACCTCCAATGCATACTGGCTAAGCTCTGGCCATGTATCCAGCTTAGAGACCCAAAACTTGAAGGGGGAAGAGCTGTCTGGGAGTACAGTGACAGGGCAAGACATGTAGTCTGACACCATCTGACGGAAGCGTTGCCTCCTGCTGACTCGAGGCGTCGCTGATGGTGTAGACAATTGTGGTGGACACACAAAACTTTGCCACATTTGGGCCATAGTGGTCTTGCCTTGTGCTGCGGCGCTGCCTCTGCTCCCTCTTTGTGCAGAGTTTCCTCCACTGCCTCGACGCACAGAGCTGCTTTGTAAAGCACTAGCAACAATGCTGTCGGGTGGAATGGAAAACATTATGGACTGCACCAGTGACTCTTCGTACTCCCGCAGTTTACGCTCCCGGTTCAACGTTGGTATGAGCCTTTGTACGCTGTCCCGGTAGCGAGGATCTAGGAGGGTGTACACCCAATAATCAGCCGAGACGAGAATGTGGGCGATACGGCGGTCGTTTCTCAGGCACTGCAGCATGAAATCAACCATGTGCTGCAGACTCCCAACTGCCAAAGAACCGCTGTCCCCTGTTTGAGGCGTGACCTCGGCCTGCTCTGCATCACCCCACCCTCGCTGTACATACTGAGTAGAGGTTTGTGTACCTCCCTCCTCTGGAGAGATGTCTTCCTCCTCCATCGACTCCTCCTCATCCTCCTCACAAAGTGTCCCCTGCCTAGGACTTTGTGAGGAAACACGTAGCGCAGACTGTCCAGAAGCAGATGGCATTTGGGACTCCTCATCCTCCACCTCTTCCGAAACCTCATCCCTTAGTGCTTGCAGTGTTTGTTGAAGCAGGCAGATAAGGGGGACAGTCATGCTGACTAGTGCATCATCTGCACTCGCCATCCGCGTGGATTCATCGAAGGCACGCAAAACGAGGCAGATGTCCTTCATAGAGGCCCACTCAATGGTGCTGAAGTGTGAACGGCGCACAGTGCGACTTGTTTGCGCCTGATGCAGCTGGTACTCCATGACTGCTGCCTGCTGCTCACACAACCGCTCCAACATGTGTAACGTTGAATTCCACCAGGTGGGTAGGTCACATATGATGCGATGTTCCGGAAGGCCAAATCGTCGCTGCAGAGCAGCGAGGCGCGATCTTGCCGTGCTGGAACGCCGCAAGTGAGCGCACTCTATGCGGACCTTGTGCAACAGTGCATCAAGGTCCGGATAGTCCCTCAGAAAGCTCTGCACGACCAAGTTAAGCACATGTGCCAGACATGGGATGTGTGTGAAGTTGCCTAGGCCAAGAGCTGCCACCAGATTTCGGCCATTGTCACACACTACCAAGCCTGGCTGGAGATTCGCTGGCCCAAACCACACATCGCTCTCCAGCTTGATAGCATTCCAGAGCTCCTGCGCTGTGTGGCTTCGATTCCCCAAAGAAATTAATTTGAGTACAGCCTGTTGACGTTTGGCCACGGCTGTGCTCATATCGGTCGTAACAGGCTCCTGCTCTGCTGTTTCTGAGGAACTTGAGTAGGAGGAGGAGTCTATGTGTACAGACTGGAGTCCTGCAATCCGTGGCGTTGGAAGAACACGTACAGCGCCACTCTCCAGATCTGTACCCGGCTCCACAACATTGACCCAGTGGGCAGTGAGGGAAAGGTATCGTCCCTGTCCATGGTTACTGGTCCACGCATCGGTGGTCAGGTGGACCTTGCTACTAACGGCGTTTAGTAGCGCATGTTTTATTTGGCCCTCAACATGTTTCTGCAGGGCAGGGACGGCTCGCCTGCTGAAATAAAAGCGGCTGGGCACGTTGTATTGGGGGACTGCCAATGCCATTAAGTCCCGGAAGGTGTCAGTGTCCACCAGCCTGAATGACAGCATTTCAACTGCCAAAAGTCTGGCAATGCCAGCATTCAGAGACTGTGCTCGGGGATGGTTTGCCGAGTAAGGGCGCCTTTTATCCCATGCCTGTGCTACCGATGGCTGTGATGGATGGGAACGTGCTGCTATGGGTGGAATCTGACAGGGTCTCCGGACAACAGTGGCAGAGGTTCTTCCTTGGCGATCCTGAGAGGAAGCCGAACCAGCAGTGTGTGAGCTGGAGGAAGAGGCCCCAACAGGAACTGAAGAGGTGGTAGGTGGTGCTGTACGTTGGCCTACGTCTTCAGGGTGTCTCTGCAACTCCAACTCGTGCTTGGTGCGCACATGTTTCCACATATTTGTGGTATTGAGGTTGCTGACATTTCTCCCTCTTTTGACTATCTGATGACACAGCTTGCATTTGACAAAGCAAATGTCATCTGCAACTGTGTCAAAAAAGGACCACGCACTGCAACTCTTGGGAGCGCCCGTTTTGCCTTTGGAATGAGGAATGCTCCTAACGGGTGCCGAAGTGGAGGGTACAGGCAACCAAGTCTTCCCCCTCCCTCTGCCTCCTGTTTTGGCCGGTAGGGGAATCTCTTCCTCCGAGCTGCTCCCACCACCTTCCTGTTCCTCACGCCATGATGGGTCAAGGACCTCATCATCTTCCCTCCCCTCTTCAAACAGCTGCTTCTCCGGGGTTGTCTCGCCAGCACCGTACGCACCAGAAAGTGGCAACTGAGTCTCGTCATCATCTGATGCGTACTGAGGTGTGCTGACCATAGGCACTGGCCCACTCGCCTCTTCAGATTCAGAGGGACAAAGAAGTTGCGCATCACTGCATACTCCCTCTTCTTCACATTCAGGAATGCTGCTTGGCTGGCCCCCTCTTTCCAAGCCAACAGATTCCGAGAACAGAAGTAGAGACTGTGATGGCTCCTGTCCATGTCTCTCTGACGGCCTGGGCACTTTGGCAGGTGGTGAAGAGACAGATGGTTGCTCTTCGGTGCTCTGGTCCTGAGAGGTTGTGGAAGTAATTGAAGTCGATGCTTTAGCTGCCATCCATCCGACAACGGCTTCAATTTGTTCCTCCCGCAGCAGTGGGGTACATTGAGGTCCTACAAAGCTGCGCATAAAGGACTGTTGCCTGCTAAAACTGGGGGATGCTGATCCACTGGTGCCCGCAGCAGGCCCAGAATCCCCACGTCCTCTACCTGCAGAATCCCCACATCCTCTCCCTGCAGAATCCCCACGTCCTCTCCCTGCTGAAACTCCACGCCCACGCCCACGCCCACGCGCCTTACTCCCTGCCTTCTTCATCTTGCAAGACTGCTTAAGATAGGCAGAAAAGTACAAAGGGGGGCCTCAGTGTGCTTATTCCTGAACAGCTGGTTACAGGTACAAGAAACACTAATTTTATGAAGTGTGTTTGTGTGGACTACACTTTAATAGGAGCTGATGTGGCCTACACAAGTTCCAAATGTAGTGTTTGGTGAACTTTTTTTGTGGTTTCTTTGTTGGAAACAAACTCAAAGTATGTGAACAAAGAATTGAAACTGATAGTATCACCAACTTTTTGGAGCTATTACAATGCAGGCAGGTAACCTACAATGCAAAAGATGAGGCTCCAAAAAAATTGGGTAATACTAATCTGGCTGCGCCGGCAGGGCACAAGCCAGAAAAAAAGGCTCCTCTATCTACTCCTATATAGTGTTTGCAACCACCGTAGATGGAGACGGATGGATGCACACTAATAGAAGAAAAAATGAGCTGCAGTCAAATACAAATATGTGTGAGGCACTGACGCACGCTGAGCGTCCTACAGCCAGACGTAGCTGCAGGACACACTACTCAGCGTGAGCTGCACTCACACACAGTCAGAGACCTCTCAGACAGCCATGAACAGTGCAGCTAAGTGGGCACTAGCACTGACAGGCTGCAGAAAGGCTCCGCTGTCTACTACTAGTGTTTGCAACCAACGTATATGGATACGGATGGAAGCACACTAGATTGAAATTATGTAAAAAATGCAGCTCAAAAATTAAAAGATGTATGAGGCAGCAGTGATCACACTGGGTGGCCTACAGCCTGACGTGGCTGCAGGACCCACTCCACAGCGTGAGCTGCACTCACACAGCCCTTGCAGACAGCTGTGAACTCTGCTGCTAGGGCAAAGAAGGCTACAGTGGTGGTTTATGTAGCCTGGGTAAAGCACTAGAAGTTTGGTGGAATCGCTATTTCTAACTGTCCCTCACAGTCTTCTACAGCAGCCTGTCCCTAACTGAATTCCCAGCAGAGTGAACCAGAAATGGCGGCTGCAGTGGCTTTTATAGTGCATCATGACATCATTTCAGCAGCCAATCACAGCCATGCCAATAGTTAACATGCCTACATGCCTAACAGGATGTGCCCACACTTCGGAGGATTCCCATTGGCTTAATCAAAGCAAGCAGGCTCATAGCATGATGGGAACTTCCGATTCCGATACCGGAATCCGATATGACAAAAGTATCGGAAGTCAGTATCGGAATTCCGATACCGCTAATATCGGCCGATACCCGATACTTGCGGTATCGGAATGCTCAACACTACTTAAAAGGTGTCCCAAAGCAGACAAAATGCTCAAAAGACACAAATAACATATGGAAAAGGGCAACTGCATATAGAAAAGAAGTGGAGGAGTAAAAGGAGGAGGAGGAGACACAGATATAGGCATGTCATGCCCTTATAAAGTCAAGAAAGGCTGGAATAAAAATCTAAAATACAAATAAAATTCTAAAATTCTAAAATCTAAGATGATCATATACCGTCGGATTTCCCACCATAAATTATGCCAACTGCCGATCGGGCAGCGTTATTCCCACGACCCTCCGAACAGCGTCCATGAAGGAAAAGTGTTTGGTTTACGGGGGCAGTATGGTTGCAAAGCTGAACCTTAAAGGATTGTCCAGAAGGGCACCATCACAAGGAGTGGAGTCTGCAGCTTAATTGGACTCCACATGGGCAACCTTAACCATGCCAGCCACGGAAAAGATGGACAAATTGCAAGCTTTCTCGATTCTGTGGGTGGTGGTGCATGGCCGTTTTTAGTTGTGCTAGCGATTTGTCAGCTTAATTCCATTAACGAACGAGACTCCGGCATGCCCCCGTGGTCCACGTCAAGCTTACTAGAGGGACACGCGAGACTCTGGCACGTGAGATCGAGCAATAACAGGTCTGTCATGCCCTTACATGTCCGGGGCTGCACGCGCGCTACACTGAAAGGACCAGCGTGTGTCACTTACAGGTGCGGATAACCCGCTGAACCCTGTTAGTGATGGGGATCTGGGATTCCAATTCTTCCCCGAGAACGAGGATCTCCCAGTAAGTGCAGGTCATCCTTCTGTTACTACCTGTTCTGATATTTGTGTGTGAGTGTGTGGGGGGCTGCTGCGGTCATGGACCCGATGCAGGCATTGTCGGAGCAAGTGAAGCAGCTCTCCCAAATGTTCCAGAAAATGAGTGTTGAACAGTGCAGTATAGCTCATACCCAGCAGCAGCTGGTTAATACTGTGCAAGGGGCTATGTCCTCCGAGAGTAGGGACATATCCCTTACGTCCCCTGAATCCCCGATTAAACTGCCTGACTCCTTTTCTGGAGACAAAAAGGAGTTCAGAGCGTTCCGGGAGGGGTGCAAATTGTTTTTCTCCCTGAGACCTCGCTCGTCCGGGGGAGAATTTCAAAGGGTGTGGGTAGTTATCTCCCTGTTGCGAGGAGCCCCACAAGCCTGGGCATTTTCGTTAGCACCCACAGCACCAGAACGTATGACTGTGGATGCGTTTTTTGAGGCCTTGGGCCGTATCTATGATGAGCCTGATCGAGTACGCCTGGCGGAGGACATGGTGATGAGCGCACGTCAGGGTTGGCACTCTGCAGAGTGGTATTTTTCTGAGTTTTGGCGGTAGGCAGCGGAAGTCACTTGGGACGATGCGGCCCTCCGTGGTCTGTTCTGTAGGCGTTTAGCAGAACGCCTTCAGGATGCAGTAGCCCTACATCTGCCTCCTGATACCCTGGAAGATGCCATGACACAGGCAGTTCGGATGGATCGACGGTTAAGGGCAAGAGGGGTGATGCACTCCAAATCACCTCTGTTCGCTGGGAGCAAGGAGGTGGGGGCCAGTGCTATACCCATGGAGATTGGTGCCACACCCATCAAAGAGAAAGAGAGGAGACGCCGGCAGGATAAACAGCTGTGCTTTTATTGTGGAGAAGCAGGACATTGGAGGAGAGACTGTCCGTCCTGTCCCTCGTCCTCCCAGCTGTCGGGAAACTACTAGGTCTGGGTAGTGATCGAGGAGGCTGCCCAGACCCGCAGGTACCTTTTTCCTCATGCCCCAAGCTGTTACTTGATGTTGAACTGCTGGTAAACAAATGTTGTTTTTTTCCACAGCTTTGGTGGACTGCGGTTCCTCACTTAACCTGGTCAGTGCCAGCACCGTCTCCAGGGTCAAGGTAGGGACAGTCAGGTTAGAGACCCCGTTGAAAATCGTGGCAATTGACTCCTCCCCTCTCACCCGTTCAGGGATTCGTTAAGCCACCAATACCTTTGTGTTACAGGTTGGCTCCTCCCATGTGGAGGAGATAAGATGTTTCATTATGGATAATCTACAGGAAGGGCTGGTGTTGGGTATGCCGTGGTTTCAGCGGCACAACCCGGTAATTGACTGGGAAAGGAGGGTTATTGTTAAATGGGGTCTGAAATGTGAGGACTGTTCCTATAAAGCTGTGTGTTGTGTTTCCCCTGCAAAACCTGTCTTGGAGTCTTCTGTGTGTCTGGAGGGCATTCCGGAGTGCCTGAAAGACTTCGAGGATGTGTTCTCCGAAAGCGAGGCTGAGGCATTACCCCCACATAGGCTTTTTGACTGCAACATTGATTTAGTCCCAGGGGCCAAATTACCCAAAGCTCGTCTGTTTAATTTATCAGGGCCTGAACGTTTGGCCATGAAAGAATATATAAAGGAAAGTCTCCGTAAAGGTCATATCAGACCTTCGGTCTCCCCAATAGCAGCGGGGTTCTTCTTTGTTAAAAAGAAAGATGGTGGCCTGCGTCCCTGCCTCGACTTTCGGGAACTTAATAAAATCACTGTTAAAAACGCATATCCCTTACCGCTGATTCCCGATCTGTGCAATCAACTCTCGGGAGCAAAATGGTTCTCCAAACTGGACCTTAGGGGGGCTTATAATCTTATTAGGATTAAAGAGGGGGATGAATGGAAAACGGTGTTTCTTACTACTGAAGGGTTGTTTGAGAATCTTGTGATGCCATTCAGTCTCGCCAACGCACCAGCAGTTTTTCAGAATTTTATTAATGTGATTTTTGCGAACCTGATTGGCCGCTTTGTTGTCATTTATTTAGATGATATCTTGGTTTTCTCCACAGACGAACTGTCTCACCTATCTCATGTTAAGATTGTTCTCCAGAGACTCAGGGAGAGCCAATTGTTTGTTAAATTAGAAAAGTGTACCTTTTTTGTGCAGGAGCTAACTTTTCTAGGGCTAATTATTTCTCCACTGGGGTTTCGTATGGATCCCAAGAAGGTGCAGGCCATTGCAGATTGGGTCCAGCCACAGGACCTGAAGGGTCTACAGCGTTTTCTGGGGTTTGCAAATTATTATCGGAGGTTTATCAAGGGTTTTTCTCAGATAGTGAAACCGCTTACCGATCTCACATGTAAGGGGGCCGATATAAAGAATTGGTCCCTTCTGGCCAAACAAGCTTTTGTGAGTCTGAAGAATTGCTTTATGTCTGCACCAGTTCAGGTGCAGCCTAATCCACCACAGCCATTTGTGGTAGAGGTGGATGCGTCCGAGGTGGGGGTGGGGGCTGTTTTGTCTCAAGGATCATCTACATTAACTAATCTCAGACCCTGTGCTTTTTTTTTCCAAGAAATTCTCTCCGGCAGAGAGAAATTATGATGTGGGGAATAGAGAGCTCTTGGCTATAAAACTGGCTTTGAAGAATGGAGGCATTTTTTGGAAGGGGCAGAACATCCAATTACGGTTATCACTGACCATAAAAATTTGGAGCACATCAAAATGGCAAAAAGGTTGACTCCCAGGCAGGCTCGGTGGTCACTTTTTTTTTTCCCGGTTCCAGTTCCCCATAACTTTCCGTCCTGGTTCTAAGAACGTGAAAGCGGACGCATTGTCACAGAGTTTTGAACCTCTTTATGCACGCGATCCTCCCTCATCCATTCTTCAACCCGGGGTGGTGATAGCCGAGCTTTCGTCAAAGTTGGAGCGAGAGATTGTGGGGGCTCAATCTTTAGCTCCAAGGGCCAAACCGCCTAATAAATTGTTTGTACCACAGGTCTTATGGTCCAAGCTCTTACGGGAGTTTCACGATTCTAAGTTGGGGGCCCACCCAGGTATTGCGGCCACTTATGAGGCGGTAAAGAGAATGTTTTGGTGGCCATCAATGTGTACAGAAATTAAGGGGTATGTCATGGCCTGTGGGGTGTGCGCCCGTTCTAAGAGCTCTCATTGCCGGCCGGGGAATTGGTACCAATGCCAATTTCAGAAAGACCATGGACTCATTTGTCCATGGATTTCATTACCAACCTCCCCCCTCCAAGGGTAATACCGTCATTTGGGTAGTGGTGGATAGGTTTTCGAAAATGGCACATTTCGAACCCATGTCTAAACTACCATCTGCCGATGTCCTTTCTAAACACTTCCTTTCCCAAATCATTCGTCTCCATGGGGTACCGACCAATATTGTTTCTGATAGGGGGACACAATTTATTGCAAAGTTTTGGCAGGCTTTTTGTAGGAAGTTGGGGATATCTTTGTCTTTTTCCTCAGCCTATCACCCGGAGAGTAACGGGCAAACGGGAAGCACACCAACCAGTCTTTTGAACAAATCCTTCGATGTTTGATTGCTACACTGCAAGACGACTGGTGTGATGCATTACCACTGGCGGAGCTCGCCTTTAATAACCGAATTAACCAGTCCACTGGTAGGTAACCTTTTTTTATTAACCTTGGATTAAATCCTCATTTTGGTGAGTTTTCGCGGTTGGATTCAAATTGTCCAGGGGTAGAAGATTCGGTTAGGCAGATCAGTGGTTTATGGTCAAGGGTTCGCGCAAGTATTGAAAAGGCTCAGGCAAGGTACAAACGTTTTGCTGATAGGAAGAGGGGTCCAGGTCAGGACTTGCATTGTGGGGACAAGGTTTGGCTCTCAACACGGAATATAACGTTAAAACTGCCATCAGCAAAGTTGGGTCCCAAATTTATTGGTCCCTATGTAATAACGGAGGTGATTAATCCGGTGGCTTATCGGCTACGCCTCCCATCCTCCTTGAAGGTGCACAATGTTTTTCATAGATCCTTGCTTAAGCCGGTAGGTTCTGTAAGAGAGGAACGTACTCCTCTACCACCGCCTATATCAGTGGACAGTCACATGGAGTTCGAGGTGTAAAAAATTGTGCAATCTCGATGGGTTCGTGGTTCTTTGCAGTACCTCGTCCATTGGAAAGGGTATTGCCCGGAGGATCGATCCTGGGTGCCGGCCAGGTCAGTACACGCAGATCGCCTGGTCAGGGCATATCAAGCTCGATACCCAGGAAGACCTGGGGGTCTGGAGGCCCCCCATTGAGGGAGGGGTACTGTCATGGCATCTGGAATTTTGGTCTGACAAGCGAAGGGTTAATGGTTTGAGCCTCTCTTTGACCTCAGGGAGGGTATTTATGGCCACAGGCGAGCAACCTTCCCTGTCGTTTATACTTCATACTTGAGTGTGTCCGACCCTGTCTTTGCTAAGTGCCTCTCGCCTGTTCCCGTGTCTATGGTGTGCATGATTTGGTCTGGTTTCTGGTTTTGTCTCTTGGCTTTCTGATTTGGTACCGTCCTGCTCAACCCGTGTTCTGACCTTTGGCTTCCCTCGACTACCCTCTCGCCTTCTGATTTTGTACCGTGCAGCCCGACCCGTGCCTGACCTCCCGCTTGCCTGACCATTCTTGTTCTGTCTGATTCTGTACCGCATTGCTCCTCCTGTGTATGACTTCTGGATTGTCTGACCATTGCTACTGTATAAACCCCTGGCTCTCTGAGCCCCCTGCCCGTCACCTCAGCATCCCTGCGATAAGTTCCGCCCCCTCTGACGTCACAGGTCACGTGGGGCTAGGTCCTGCAGCCTCTGAGCGCTTCTACCAGCATTCCGCCCCTTCCACAGGTCCTGCGACCTCTCAAACTGTGTTCCTACACAGGCCCCTCTGACAGCCCCACGGTCTGAGTTGCTACGCTGACACAGGGACCGCTGACCGGTCAAGCTACCCTCCTGCAGATAAGGGTAAGCGTGATAGATGTTTTGGAATTTGCCTTTATAGCGTGGATCCAAGATGCTGGCCAACCAGTAGTCGTCATCGTTCATCATTTTGGCAATGCGGGGGTCCCTTTTTAGGATCTGCAAGGCATAATCAGACATGTGAGCCAATGCTCCAGGTGTCAATGATGCACTGCAAGTGCTGGGTGGAGGAGCACTTTCTGGCAAATCCACATCCCTCCAGTCACGCACAAACCCTGTACCTGACCTTGCCACGCCAACATTTTCTCTTGCCCCCGGAGAAGCATCCTCCTCCCCTAAATAATCATCCCCATCATCCTCCTCCTCCTCTTCCTTTTCTTCCTCCACCTCGTCCACAAGACTTCCCTGAGAAGACAATGGCTGACTGTCATCAAGGCTTCTCTCCTCCTCTTCCTCCTCGGCTGCAGACGCTTGCTCCTTAATGTGCGTCAAAGTTTGCATGAGCAGACGCATAAGTGGGATGCTCATGCTTATGATGGCGCGTCTGCGCTTACCAGCTGCGTGCATTCCTCAAAACATTGAAGGACTTTACAGAGGTCTTTCAGCTTCGACCACTGAACACCAGACAACTCCATGTCTGCCCTCACACTGCCTGCCCGTGTATCCTCCCACAAATGCATTACAGCCTGCCTCTGTTCACACAGCCTCTCAACCATGTGCAGGGTGGAGTTCCACCTTGTTGCAACGTCGATAATTAGGCGGTGCTTGGGACGGTGGAGCAATCGCTGCAGCTTCTGCATACGACTGGAGTGTACGGGCGACTGGCGGATGTGCGAGCACAGTCTTCGCACCTTATGGAGCAGGGCTGTTAACTCCAGATAATTATTGAGGAAGCACTGCACCACCAGGTTCAAGGTGTGAGCCAGGCAAGGTATGTGTCTAAGTTTTGAAAAGGCTATGGCGGCCACAAAATTCCGGCCATTATCACTAACTACCTTGCCTGCCTCAAGATTCAAACTGCCCAGCCATGACTCAGTTTGTCGCTGCAAGTAGTCAGCCAGTACCTCCGCGGTGTGTCTGTTGTCGCCCAAACACATCATCTTCAACACAGCCTGCTGACGCTTTCCACTACCTGTTCGATAGTGGGACACCTCGTGTGCAACACTGGCATCTGCGGATGGAGTGCTCAAGCGACTGCGCTCTGTGGAAGAGCTTTCGCTTCTGGAGGAAGAGGAGGGTCAAACGCCTACAGCCAACTGTTTCCTATACCATGGGCTAGGCAGCACTGTCCCACCACCGCTGTCCCCTGTGGTCCCTGCATCCACCACATTAACCCAGTGCGCAGAGATGGACACGTAACGGCCCTGGCCATGCCTACTGGACCATGCATCTGTTGTGAGGTGCAGCTTTCCACTCACTGATTGCTTGAGTGCATGGACAATGCGGTCTTTCACATACAGGTGGAGGGCTGGGATGGCTTTTCGAGAAAAGAAGTGCCAACTGGGTAGGTCATAGCATGGTACTGCGTAGGCCATGAGCTCGCGGAAAGCTTTGCTTTCAACCAACCGATAGGGCATCATCTCTAACGAGATTAGTTTGGCAATGTGGGCGTTCAAACACAGTGTACGCGGATGAGAGGATGAGTACTTTCTTGTCCTACTCATAGTCTCTGGTAGGGTGAGCTGGACTTGAGAGCTGCATATGGTGGAACTAGCGGTGGACATGGTGGACTGAGAGAGGGTTTGTGATGTGATGGTGTTGGTGGTCTTGCTGATGGCCTAGATTCAGTCTTTCGTAGCAATAACATTGTGATTCCCTGACTGCTTTTGCCTTGCGACGACACCTCAACATTTGCTGCTGGTGGTGTGCTAACCAGTGGGCTTACAGTGGGGGAGGCGATGTAGCGTTGCTGACTACCTTCATTCGGAGCAGGTGCACATGTGGTGCGTGAGGTTTCGTAGTCCGTCCACGCTTGCAAGGGCATGGTGGTTAAATGTCTAAGCATGCAACTGGTATTCAAATTTCACAGATTTTTCTCTCGGCTAAAGGTCTTTGCGCACTTCTTAGGCCTCTTTCACACTTCCGTTTTTGACCATCAGTCAAAATCCGCCAGGTTTTGAAAAAAACGGATCCGCCATTTTTTTTTGCGGATCCGTTTTTTTCCCCATTGAGTTGCATTACCGGCGGATCTTGACGGATGGCCATCAGTTGGATCCGTTTTAGTGAGGATCCGTCAAATTTTTTGCGTCCGCCGGCATGCCTGGACGGACCTTGCAACGTTTTTTTTGTTGTTGGATCCGCATTTTCCATTGCGCATGCCCGGAGAAAGGAACTCAGGGAGAAAACTAACCCTGAAATCCTTTCTGGCAGACAAAAAAATTCTCTCTCTCTCTCTGCTTTTCCACCTTTTTGGCGGATTTTAACTGACACATAAAACTGAACTGTGAAAGAGGCCTTACAGATAACCTTTGCCTGATCATTAGGATTTTGTTCAAAAAAGTGCCACACTGCACTCTTCCTACTATGGAAGACATTTTGAGGCCTTGCACGCTGTGCTAATTTGACCGTCTGGCCAAGCTGACCTGCAACTCTTTTGGTTTTTGTAACCCGTTTTTGGACTGCTACGGGCCTGCCAGCTAACAACTTTTGCGATGTCGATGCCTGCTGCGGATCCTCCTCCTCCTCTTCTGAGCTATTGGCAGCGGCACCCTCTTCCCTCAATGGATGCCAATCTGGGTCAATAACTGGGTCATCCATCACCTCCTCTTTAATTTCATGTGCAGCTTCCTCTGTGTCACCGTGTAAGGTGGTATAGTATGCGGGAAGGGCCACCTGAGTTTCATCAGGGTCAGATTCTGGCTCAGTACACTGCGAGGACAATGTAGTGCTCTGAGTGAATGTAGCAGCAGAAAAATCTAGCAGTGGCTGTGCATCAGTGCACTCCATGTCAGATTCATCTTGGACTGGGGAATTCACGATATGACTTGATAACCCAGGCATGGTATGTGATAAAGAGCTACATGGACTAATGTGAAGTGTGGCCTGCTGCATCATTCACTTTTGGTGGGGGTGAAGGACACAAGGAAAGGGGTTCTTCCTGACCAGGAGCCAGCACTTGACGACTCAGTGCTTGCATTTTTTGCAACTTCAGGAGAGGAGGTCATATTAGCTGGAGGCTGTGTCAGCAATGTAAGCCAAAACTTGTTCCCGAAGCTCCGGCTTTAAAAGCGGTTTACCTACTCCCAGAAAAGGGAGCCTTCGAGGCCTTGTGGAGCAAGACGATGATGCAGGCTCAACACCTCCTGCCTTAGGTGCTATTGTGCTTTTGCCACTACCAGCAGATGCACCACCACCACGACCATCAGCACCAGCTAGCAACCCCCGCCCTCGTTCACGACCTCTTCCACGATACTTCCTCATTTTTGGGAAAATGTACCCAAAATGCCACCTGCTATATGGTACTGTAAAACAAGGTACAAGGTGAATATAGTATTGGGGAGAATTGGAAGCTCCCTGGAGATTTTAGGAGGCTGAATTATCTCGGGCCCACGATAGATTACACCTCAATTTAACAGGCTGAAATTGGCTGGTGTATGACAAATAACAAGGTGTATATAGTATTGGGGAGAATTAGAATCTCCCTATAGATTTTAGGAGGCTGAATTATCTCAGGCCCACTATAGATTACACCTCAATTTAACAGGCTGAAAGTGGCTGGTGTATGACAAAGTAGAAGGTGTATATAGTATTGGGGGTAATTAGAATCTCCCTAGAGATTTTAGGAGGCAGAACTATTATCTCAGGCCCATTATAGATTACACCTGAATTTAACAGGCTGAAATTGGCTGGTGTATGACAAAGTACAAGGTGTATATAGTATTGGGGAGAATTTGAATCTCCCTAGAGATTTTAGGAGGCAGAACTATTATCTCAGGCCCACTATAGATTGCACCTCAATGTAACAGGTATATAGTATTGTAACATAGTTATTAAGTTTGAAGGGAGACTTTAAGTCCATTTAGTTCAACCTATATCCTGTCCTAACCTGCCCTAACATGTTGATCCAGAGGAAGGCAAAAAAAAACCCATGCGGCAAACAGTAAGCTTCATAATGGGGAAAAAAAAATCCTTCCCGACTCCACATACGGCAATCAGACTAGCTCCCTGGATCAATGCAATATTAAGGAAACTAGTGTATATACCCTGTAATATTATACTTTTCAAGAAAGGCATCCAGTCCCCTCTTAAATTTTAGTAGGGAATCACTCATTACAACATCATATGGCAGAGAGTTCCATAGTCTTACTGCTCTTACAGTAAAGAATCCGCGTCTGTGAGTATGCTTAAACCTTCTTTCCTCCAGACGTAGAGGATGCCCCCTTGTCCCCGTCACAGGTCTAACAGAAAAAGATCATTAGAAAGGTCTTTGTACTGTCCGCGCATATATTTATATGTGGAGAATTTGAATCTCCCTAGAGATTTTAGGAGGCTGAACTATTATCTCAGGCCCACTATAGATTACACCTCAATGTAACAGGCTGAAATTGGCTGGTGTATGACAAAGTACAAGGTGTGTATATAGTATTGGGGAGAATATGAATCTCCCTAGAGATTTTAGGAAGCTGACAATGATGCTCTCAGTCCAAGTATGGCAGCAGGCAGCCTAACAAGCAGGACTGCTGCACACACAAAAGGGTGGAAAAATGAACGCTTGGTAACTGTGCAGAAAAGAGGAAGAAAAGTATTTTTGCTTTTAAAAAAGCAGTTTGCACACCAGTGTGCAAACAGCAATGCAGCTATCAGGGAGCCTTATAAGGCAGCCTAATAACCAACAGAGCTGCTGCACACAAATATATCCTCCCCTGTCACTGCACACAAACTGTTGTGTTGTACAGTGGAAATCGCTACCAGCAGAAGCAGTTTTTTGTATCTTCTTCCCTGCCTAACGCTCTCCCTACAGAATCAGCAGCAGCAACCTCTCCCTATGCTAAGATCGGCAGAAGTAAGATGGCGGTCAGCGTACACGCCCTTTTATAGCCCCTGTGATGCCACACAAAGCAAGCCAATCACTTGCATGCCCTTCTCAAAGATGGTGGTGACTGATGCCTATGTCATCGCGTTGCCCACAGTGTGCGTCCTCCATCATTGGCTGAAAAAGGGCGCTGGAAGCATAATTTGAAACACGACTTTGGCGCTCTGGTCGCCGACCTCGTGGCCGACCTCACTCTATGGTCGGGTTTCGTTTCATGAAACCCGACTTTAGCGAAAGTCGGCGACTTATGAATTTGACAGACCCGTTTCGCTCAACTCTAGTAAGGACAAAATGCTACAAGAGACCAGACTAGTGTCACAGAGATTGTGAAAAATATTCTAGTCCACGACCAGGAATATATTCAAAGTCCACAAAGTAGATAGAGGCCACAGTCTGTACAGAGTGGCTAGGAAACGACAACATGAGAAAATTGAACGTTGGAGGCAATCAAGTAATCTGTCACGTTTCCATTTTGGTGAAGACACAGAACTGTATCACACACATATCAAAAGAAAGCAAAAAAATGATAAGTCCAATTATAATTGTTTATAAAATACTGTGAATAGAAGTTCCTCGTTTAACCCTTTTGGAGATAGGCTTTGTAGTTCATAAATCCACTTGGATTCACATTGTAACAATAGGTTACTAAAAGTGATGAGCTAACATGCTTGCCGCTACTCATTTCTCGCCCGAGTATCACGGTACTCGGTGAACTCGGCGAGCACTGAGCATTTCTGGGATTACTCAGGTCTCCACTCAGCTTTTTTGGTGGTCTTTAGAGACCCAATCACGATGCAGGGATTGTCTGCTAGGCAATGAAATGCTGTAGCCATCTTTGTTGTGGTCATGTAGTGATTGGCCGCCGCCCGACTCGGTGCATACAGCTCCTGATTTAGATAGTGTGAGAGCTGCTGCCTAGATAGGATCAGAACAGGGGATTTATTCATCAGTGTGGGGTCTACCTTCCTAAAGAACTCAAATCCAGCAAAACCAATAGTCCTTCTAAGGACTAATTCCGGAGTATATAGGTTGCAGTGTTAGGTAGGCAGGGGATTGTATGTCGCTCTATACATATCAGTACAAGGCCTGCAGGCACTATATGTGTGTATATAGATCATTGCATACATCAAGAGGGTCCATTCCCTTCCTGTGTGCTGGTGCTGCTGCTGCTACATATAGGATATATTGACCGTATATACCTAGCCCCAGGTGTAATTGGCTTGGAAAAATTTTTTGCCAGGTTAATAGAGCTTATTTTATTGCAAAGCAATCCAGAGCCCTTTTTTTTCCCTCCATTTGCTTTTTGACACTGCACAATACAGCCAGATAATTTTCCTAGCACAGCATGAAAATCCAGCAATTTTAAAGGGGTCCCAAAACTAACTTTTGAGTGCGGAGAGAAATCTTTAATTTTTATGTGGTATGGTAGAGTAGAATTTTTTTTTGAGTGTCTCACACAATTTCTTGACACTATTTTGCTGAACCCCTCAAAAAATACATACAGGCCACATATTTTACATTGTGGTATATCTGTGACATGCCTCATCCATCTGTCTGCTAAAAATTTTGGTCATTTTAGCCCTAAATTCTATTTTTTTTTGCTGTCTGTCACTCTAGTTATATACACCACTATTTTGTTTTTTTAAAAAAAAAACCAAGCCAGATATTTTACAGTTTGGTACGCCTCATATATCTGTGTGCTCCAAATTGGTGTATTTTAGGCTGGTAGTCCTGTGCTTTCCTATCTGTTACTCAAGTTATATACAGCACTATGTTGCTTTATTAAATAAAACAGCCCATATATTTTACAGTGTGGTATATCTGCGACACGCATCATACATCCTTGTGCTACAAATTTGGGCATTTTAGTCCTACCTATTCTAGTGTTTTTGGTTTTTGTTGTCTGTTATGGTACTTACTGGCACCAATTAGCTAATCAAAAAAATTTGTAACTACAGTCCATATATTTTAAAGTGTGGTTTTCCCGCACACTTATCACATACAAGTTCACTCCCAATTCAGCCATTTGTAGTGAACGTGTATAATATTCTAGTCCATTTACAATGGCAAGGCACGTGGCAAGGGATGGGGAAATTGCCGTGATGTTCATGGTGCATGCAGAGGCAGAGGCTGCGGGCAAGCTGAAATTGAGCCAACAAAAACACCCACATCTTATCGCTGGACCTTAGTTTCCGAAGTCCTAGGGAACCACAGCAAGACAGCACTATTGAAGCCAGAGCAGTGTGAAAAGGTTGTTGGTTGGATAGCGGATAATAATTCCAGTTACATTGTCACCACCACCAGCACCCTGTCTTACACACGGTCAAGTCTGAGTAGCCATGAATCTGTAACAAAAGACAGCAACTAAAAGAGGACTAAAATCCTCCAAAAATTAAAAAGACAGCAAAGTTTTTACCTGCCTAGGCCTCCAGCCAAATGCACTTCAGGGTGCAGCAGGCCCATGTGGTTAAGATGACAGTAACACAGGTGCAAGGTTTCTGATGAGACAGCCACTCACTACCTACCAATCCATGGAGGGGGTGGATGTTTAGTATATGATTGCACAATGAGGACTTGTATGTAGCACTGTTCACACAGTGGTAATGCACAGCTTCCAGGTTACCAGCCTGTTAGGCTTCAGGTTCCTGCCTCTGCAAAGGAGGAATCCCAACCCTTGCCTGCTGCGGTCTCCCATTCAGTCCTGGCCGCAGAGGAACCTGCTCAGCCAAGACCTCATTCCCGACGCCTTGCTCAAGCTAGTGCTGTCAGGTTGGTTGCTGCTGCCATCCCTGGTTCAGCTATAGCAGCCTGCACTAGCCAGCGTCGAGCAGCTCCTGGGACTAAGTCCCTTTTTCGCTCCACTGAGCATGCCCGTGGTTCAGCCTCCCATTGGAGCTCTGGGGTCACATGCTCAGGGCCCGTGCCTGTTCCGATTGGACCATCAGGAAGGTCCCGGAAGGATGCTGCTATTAAAGGACGGATGCTGGCCTCTGAGTTGGAGTGGCCAGATAAGGTCCTCATTCTGGCTTTCTGGAGAGGCTTGGCTGACCATGTTAAGGATGCTCTGGCAACCAGGGAGGTTCCTGCCACACTGGAGGAGCTTATCACCGTTTCCGGGGAGAAGAACGTCTGGGCCGATGCTCTCTCCCGCTCCGTGGTGTCATTGGAGGAGGAGCCTCGGCTGATCATTCCATCTGAGAGCCTGAGGACCGTGGCTCTGGTCACCCTTGAGTCAGTACCTCCGGGCAAGACATTTGTCCCTGCCCGTCTGCGACTGGAGGTCCTCTCTTGGGCTCACTCGTCCAGGGTGGGTGATCATTTTGGGACAAAACAGACCTCTGAGCTTCTGGCGAGGGTGTACTGGTGGCCACATATGGTCCGTGACATGAGGGACTATATTCGACGTGCGTCTCTTGCACCCAAAATAGGTCCCCTCGGCATCGGCCCACTGAGCTGCTTTACCCCCTGCTGGTTGATGATAGGCCCTGGGAGATGGTCGGTATGGACTTTGTGGTGGGACTGCCCAAGTCCAGTGGCAGCATGGTCATTTGGGTTGTCACCGACCATTTCTCCAAGATGGTGCACCTGGTACCTCTCTCCCGGTTACCTTCTGCACGGGGTCTAGCAGTGTTGTTTATTAAGCACGTTTTCCGCTTGCACGGCATGCTGGACAAGATTGTCAGCAACCGGGGCCCCCAGTTTGCATCTTGGTTCTGGAGAGAGCGCTTTAGGCCTCTTTCACACATCAGGTTTTCAGCTTCAGGCGCGATCCGGCGCTTTTGACTAAAACCGGATCCGTCGAAATGCAATGCCGGATCCGGTTTCCCCCCCATTGACTTGCATTAGAGCCGGATCGAGCCGGATGGCCATGCGTTTCATCCGATTTTCGCCGGATCCGGCAATGTGACGCGATCCGGCGTCTGGAAAAAACGGTGACTGTAACGTTTTTTGTATCCGTCGAAAAAGCCGGACACGCCGGATCCGGCGTGTCCGGCTTTTTCATACAATGAAAGCCTATGAGCGCCGCAATGCGCCGGATCCGGCGACAGCCGGATCCGGCGGCCGGATCCGGTTTCTTTGGTCTGAGCATGCTCAGTAGCTCTGCCCACAGGACATATATAAAAGCAAGACAATGGGACCCTCAGCCACACCCAACATGCCACCCAAGCCAAGAACCAGGAGCAGGAGAAGGCAGCAGACATCTGCAGCAGCAGCACCATCAGCACCACCCCAAATGGAGCAGCATGCTGAACAACGGGGAGGGGAGTCCAGCAGAACATGAGAGACGGTAATTATCAAATCCCCCATTCCTCCAAACTAGGGCTATGGAATATCAAGATATTCATTGGCCCTTTGTTTCTCTTTATTCAACAGCCGCCCAATAGATGCAGCAGCAGCAGCAGCAGCAATGGCAGCAGCAGAAACACCACCCACAGCCATGGAGTCTGGCCATGAGGAAGACAGCACATCTTCTGGGAGCCCTCCCTCGCATCGTCAGCGTTTGACGGTAAGTTTTTATTTCCAAAATCCATCATCTCTGTAATATATGTGTATTCATTGCCTTTTATTTCAAAACAGGAATCACAAGATGAAGAGGAGCTCCCAGAAGAAGAAGGAAGGGGTGGACAGACACCTGGAGTGGGCTCACAATTGGTAAGTTTTTTGCATCAAACGCAGAAACACAACATCACACTACACACAACACATAGAAAACAATGTTCTGCAGACCACACACAGCAAACAAATGCCTACATCCAAAGACATAACATTTTTTGTTTTCTTCTCTAGTCTTCCCAATCTGGTGCTCGGACAAGAGGTCCTCGCAGTGCCTCCCAGGGTCGTCGGCGACAGCAACGCGGCGGTCACCAGCGTGTAAGTATAAATATATATATTTTTTTTTTTTTGCACTTTTTATTTCATTTCTTTTGTGGAGGCTAATTATGTTATTTTTGTCTTTTTCTTTAACAGCCTTCACAGCGTGCTCCCGACTCTGACGGTGAGGATGGAGGGATTGATGTGGACCGCCTCATCGATCTCGTCAGAGAAAGGGAGCCGCTCTGGAATATGGCTGACCGACGCCACGCTGACCTGATCGTTACCCGACTACTCTGGGAGGAAATCTGTTCGCTCCTTGTGGACCGCTGGGAGGACCTCGAAGCTCGGGCCCAGATTAAAGAGCGTAAGTATATACAGTACCGGTTGCTTGATTTAAACCAGTGTTTCCCGAACTCCAGTCCTCGTGGTCCCCACGGATCATGTGTTCAGGATTTCTATTTACTTTGGAAATCCTGAAAACATGACCCCTGGGGACCATGAGGACTGGAGTTTGGGAAACACTGATGTTGTATACTAACCACTTTGTCCTTTCTCGTTTCAGGGGAGAGAATTGTGAAGCGGTGGCGGTCTGTGAGGGATCGTTTCAAGAAGGAGTTCAATAAAGAGATGCGGGCCACGAGTGGATCTGGAGGACGCAGGAGCAAGTACAAGTACGCACGAGCCCTGTCGTTCCTCCGGGAGACAATGCTCACCAGAAGGTAAATATTACACACCACATGTGACAAAAAAATGTTTAGATGTAACTTTCTTTTTTTCAGCCAGGGCCATACCATGTCACTATTTTAATTGTTTTTT
The DNA here is from genome assembly GCF_039654945.1 of Dendrobates tinctorius. Taxonomy (NCBI): domain Eukaryota; kingdom Metazoa; phylum Chordata; class Amphibia; order Anura; family Dendrobatidae; genus Dendrobates; species Dendrobates tinctorius. The sequence continues at coordinate 92,210,494 of NW_027361687.1, read as the reverse complement.
TCTCTTTATTCCACAGCACGGTGAGCAGCACTCGGGAGCCTGCACGATTGGACCCTTCTGAGGCGATCCCTGAGGAGACCGGCACCGAGGGACACTTCGACCGCCCCGGTACATCTGCACCTTCCCAGCCTTCCCACACATTCGACCCATCTGTCCCATCCACCAGCACAGGAGCATCGTGGCCGCCTACATTACATGAAGCTGCTGGTGAGGAGATCGCTTTCCCTTTACCCCACCCTTCTGCCCCTGCCACCTCTAGTACACCTGCGGGTACTGGGCGGCAGCGGCAGAGGGGTCAGGAAAAGACTTATGCGCCAGAGTTCTTGCATCTGAATGCATCTTTCCAGAACTGTCTAAAAGTCTTGTCAGAGCAAATCTCCGCAGGCTATCAGCAGATCAACTCCAGCATTCTGGAGGTGAAGACACTTCTGCAAACCATGCATTCAGAAGCAAGATCTTCGCCAAACCACACCTTTTTCAGGTCTGTTGTGGAGCGCATGGAAACGCTCTCTCCTGCCCAGCAGATGCATGTAATGCATTCATGCCACGCTGCTCTCCAGCAAGTTACCTCCCAACCTCCTCCTCCCACCACAGTAGTTCCTCCACCTGCACCCCCTCCTGCCACTTTCCATCCTCCCCCTCCTATTACATCTACACCCCCTCCAGCCACTTTCCATCCTCCCCCTCCTATTACATACCATCCACCTCCCCAGCACCATCCACCTCCCCAGCACCAGCAACCTCCCCAGCACCAGCAACCTCCCCAGTACCAGCAACCTCCCCAGTACCAGCAACCTCACCAGTACCAGCAACCTCACCAGTACCTGCAAACTCCCCAGTACCAGCAACCTCCCCAGTACCAGACATCTCCCCACTTCCAGCAACCTGCCCCATACCAGACATCTCCCCACTTCCAGCAACCTGCCCCGTACCAGACATCTCCCCACTTCCAGCAACCTGCCCCGTACCAGACATCTCCCCACTTCCAGCAACCTGCCCCGTACCAAACTCCTTCCCCATACAACTTGCCATCAACATCATCTGCTCCTACAGTCCCTGCCCAACCCTCCACTCCACCACCCACCACCTCTTCTGCTTCCCACATGTCCACCCATTCTGTAGTTTTTTCCACACCTTCACCTCTAACTGTTCCTTCCCCACCACGATCCCAGTCCTCTCTCCACACTCCCAGTGTCGAAGTGTCCCGCAGCCCCTACAGCAGTATTTCCACCACACACTACACAGATTTATAATGTGTGTATTTAAATAAAAATGACCAGTTTTATGGTTTCAAAGCTTTATTAAACAAGTTTATTAAAATTTTAAAAAAGTTTACTAAAAAAAACATTTTTCAATAAAAGTTAAATTATTTTACACTGGTTGTCTGTCATTTCTTTCTGCGGCGAAAAAGGTTAAATACAGGGTATTTAAAAGGTGAAATGGTATTCAAAACTAGGTATATAACTGTGGGTAAATTTTAGCTTTTTGCCACAGTTGTGTTCCTGGTTGTGTTTGAAGCAAAGTATTTCACCTAAAAAGTTGTGTTTATTGTTGGTGATTTCATAACAATGTACACAACTTTTGTTAAAAGGTGAAATACTTTGCATAAAACACAACCAGGTACACACCTGTGGCCTAAAGCTAAAAATAGAGACCATGACAAGATAGCCAACTTTGGTTGGCAAAGGTATATACTGTTGGTACAGAAGGTACACAAGTTTGGTTGGGCACAAATCTTTCACACTCTGTCATCCTGCCAGTGTACTCTGCCTTGAGGTGACATAAAGTATAGTGCAAAATTGTCCCTCATTACTGAAACCGTCACAGAACTTCTAGTGGTAATGTCATGGTAATCTTGCAAGGTGGTTTCTTCAGAGGTGTCCCCAATGGAATTGGGTTCCTTGCAGATAACAAAATTGTGGAGTACCACGCACGCTTTGATCACCTCGTCCACAGTTTCTGTCTTGAGGTTGATCGCAGTCAATAGGACCCGCCATTTGGCTGTCAGAATACCAAAGGTACATTCAACCATTCTTCTTGCTCTTGTGAGGCGGTAATTAAAAATGCGTTTTGGTCTTGTCAATCCTCTGCTAGAGTACGGTTTCAAAAGGTGTTCTGACAGCTGGAAGGCTTCATCCCCTACACAGACAAATGGCATAGGTGGACCAGATGTTTGCGGCAGCGGTCTAGGTGGTGGGAACTGGAAGGTGTTTCCATACAGTTTACTCCCCATGGCAGACAGTTTGAAAACTTGAGAGTCATTGGAGCGGCCATAGGCCCCAATATCAACCGCAATAAATTTGTATTCCGCGTCAGCGATGGCCATGAGGACAATTGAAAAATATTTCTTGTAATTGAAATATTCCGATCCCGATCCAGCTGGCTTTACAATGCGGATATGTTTCCCGTCCACAGCGCCCAAGCAGTTGGGAAACTGACATATCTGTTGAAACTTGTCAGCAATTTCAATCCACCTCTCTGTTGTGGGCTCTGGTAAAAACTCTTCAGCTAAGGAGTCCCACAGTGCACGGCATGTGTACTTCACAATTCCAGATATGGTGGAAATCCCGAGTCTGTACTGGAAATGCAGTGACGAAAGGGATTCTCCAGTTGCAAGAAATCTGTGGGGAATTAAAAAACAATAAATTAGTTTTAAATCACAGCATTACATACCAAAACTGAGCTATAACACTTGGAGATACAAACTACCACCAACAAGATTGCAGTGAAAGTGTGCTCTGATGCGATCACATCCAATAAATGTGGCTTACCTTAAAGTCACCATCAGACGCTCTGCGGGTGAAACAGAGAAGCGGCAATAGGTGTCCGCTTTTCTTATGAGGTGTGCAATGCGCTCCACCAAGTAATCAAAATTCTCCATTTTCATCCTAACATATCCAAAAAATTTATCCGGGTTTCGTCGAAGGTCCATGCAGAGTGTAGAATAGACCCCACGCGTCATTCTCTTGGCTGTGATGGGGTGGATCCACAAACGTCGTCTACGATGCCTGATGCGCTGCTGTCTCGCTCTCTCCTTCTCCAGAACAATCACCCTCAAACGATTCGCCTCCGCTATAAAATCCGCCAAATTCTTCAAAATATTTCCAATGACAACATCCATCTTCGCCAGTAACTTGCTCTTCTCTCCAACCTGCACTTTCTCCTCTACAACCTGTCAAAGAATGGCTGTAGGAACATGCTATATATAGTTTTCCAGTAGCCAATCCCGTTCGGAAGGCCACAAGGGTCAATTTTAAAAACCGGATCCGGCGTAATCCATCGAAAAACGGATAGAAAAACGGATGAACTGGATGAGACGGATCCGGTTTTGTCTGTCAAGAAAAAGACGGATCCGGCAGAAAACCGGATCCGTCACATCCGGTTTTACTAAACATTTGCCGGATCCGGCGTTCCGGCACGACGCCGGATCGCGCCTGACGCCGAAAACCTGAAGTGTGAAAGTAGCCTTAGTCTGCTCAGCACTGAGATAAATCTTTCCTCGGCTAATCATCCGGAGACAAACGGGTTAGTAGAGAGAGCCAACCAGACACTGGTCACATATTTACGACATTTTCTCTCAGTCAGGTAGGAACCTTGCTGCCGTGGGTGGAGTTTGCTTTGTACAACGCTGTGGCCGACTTCACCGGTCAGCCCCCCTTCCTCCCTAATTACAGCCAGCATCCGCTCGTTCCTGTCCCTATGACCGTGTCGTCCATCGACTCTAGGGTGGCAGACTGGGTGGTGGAAGCACGTGACATTTAGGACCACACTCAGGATGCCATCCGGGCCTCCAAAGAGAGAATGAGGTCCTCCACTGATGCTCACCGGCTCCCCACTCCCACCTTTGCTCCCGGCGACTTGGTGTGGCTCTCCACTCGTAGCATCAGGCTGCGGGTTGAGTTCACTAAGTTTGAGCCTCGCTTCATAGGTCCCTTCAAGGTCCTTGAGCTGAGTAACCATGTGGTCTACCATCTGGTCCTTCCTCCACACCTTGGTATCACCGACACCTTCCATGTGTCCCTCCTTAAGCCCGTTCACATGTCCCGGTTTTCCGAGTCATCTCCTGGGACATCAGGCTTGTCCTCGGACTAGTATGAGGTGGACGCCATCGTGGCGTGTAGAGTGGTGCATGGCATAAGGTATTACCTGGTGGATTGGAAAGGTTATGGCCCAGATGATAGGACCTGGGAACCTGTGGAAAATATTCGTGCTCCACTGCTCATTGCGGCCTTTAAGGGTAGCGAGGTGCAGGAGGGAGGGGGCCCTAGGAGGGGGGTAATGTTAGGCATCGGGTTCCTGCCTCTGCACAGGAGTAATCCCGACCCTTGACTGCTGCGGTCTCCACATTCAGTCCCGGCCGCAGAGGAGCCTGCTCAGCAAAGACGTCGCTCCCAATGACTTGCTCAAGCTAGTGCTGTCAGGTTGGTTGCTGCTGCCATCCCTGGTTCAGCTATAGCAGCCTGCACTAGCTAATGGCGAGCAGCTCCTAGGACTAAGTCCCTTTTTTGCTCCACTGAGCATGCCAGTGGCTCAGCCTCCTATTGGAGCTCTGGGGTCACATGCTCAGGTCCCATGCCTGTTCCGTTTGGACCATCAGGAAAGTCCCGGAAGGACGCTGCTATAAAAGGTTCGCATGGCGGCTCGGCAAGGATACTGATGAGACAGCCACTCACTACCTACCAATCCATGGAGGGGTTGGCTGCTTAGTATATGATTGCACAATGAGGACTTGTATGTAGCGCTGTTCACACAGTGGTAATGCACAGCATCCAGGTTACCAGCCTATTAGTGACGCCCTTCTATTAGATCAGGTCGGGCTGCCCAGCGCTATCAAGATGCATCCCACGTGAACAGGCACCACAGTTTACAAGACAAAATGGGCCTAGTTGCACCCTGGGTTGCGGGTTTGTACACTTTGGCCAAAATATCGACTAATACCTCACATATTTTATATGTATTTTTTTTTGCACTTTAATATCAGGGTGCAGCTAGGCCCATACAAATCCTCATTGTGCAATCATATACTAAGCAGCCACCCCCTCCATGGATTGGTAGGTAGTGAGTGGCTGTCTTATCAGTATCCTTGCACCTGTGTTACTGCCATCTTAACCACATGGGCCTGCTGTGCCCTGAAGTGCATTTGGCTGGAGGCCTAGGCAGGTAAAAACATTGCTGCCTTTTTTTCTGCTGTCTTTTGAATTTTTGGAGGATTTTAGTCCTCTTTTAGTTGCTGTCCTTTGTTACAGATTCATGGCTACTCAGACTTGACCGTGTGTAAGACAGGGTGCTGGTGGTGGTGGCCATGTAACTGGAATTATTATTTGCTATCCAACTGAGTGCCCTGAGACAACTGATCTCACACTTGGACACTCTGAAAGGCTGTTCACTTTTCCATTTATATTTTCGGGCCTCTAGCCCTGTCCACTTAAAGCGGGGCAAGATGAGATTCCATGTAGCGGTGCCCAAATATTTGAGCAGCCACAGTCTAAAGAATGGACTATGATGAGACACATTTGCCGGAAAGTCATTGGTAGGTCCAGGGTGTGGAAGTGGACGATGAAGTGGTGGATGATATAGCAACTGACCCAACCTGGCAGGAGGACATGCCGAGCAAGGACAGAAGCACACTGGGGAGGGTGTTGTGAGTTCATTTTTCCCTTCACCATTGAGGTCTGATGAACTCTCTCCTCTGGTGAAGGAAGGTAGTGAGGCTGATTACCAAACACCTGGGCAGCTAGATGATGACTGGGTGGCTGGAATTGAGGACTGGATATAAGGCTGCCGACGCCCTTCTTCCTGGCTGGTGATTTTCCTGCTGGATTCTTGGAGACCAGTCTGATTCCTGCATCTCAAAGCTAAGTTTTTCTGCTCTGCTTTGTACTCTTCAGTTTTGTTTTTGTTTTGCCTTGTTTTTTGGGAGTTCTGCCATCCCTGGCCGGGGGTGAGCTGAATTCCATTTTTGTCTCTGATCTGTTGATCTTTTGCTCTGTCTTCAGAATATACCTGAGTGCTGATATAGTCTTTTGAAGCCTAGCGACTTCAGGGCCTGTTTTTCCTATCAGTCGGTTGGCTCATTTTGATAGGGTTTTTGCGGATGGCAGACAGCAGCTTTCCTATCCTGTCCTATGTAGTTAGCTTGGGCTCCATCATTTGCTCAACCTATCTTTCTATCTGTGTTAGTGTTTTCATCTTGCTTCACCATCATTATATGTTGGGGGCTGCCTATTGCTTTGGGGTCTGCTCTGGGGCAGTTTAGTTTTCCCCTTTCTGTCTTTAGGCTATGTAGTTCTCCGGCTGTGATCGAGGGGTCTGGGGCACTGTAGGAACCCCCCACGGCTACTGCTAGTTGTTGTGGATAGGTCCAGGGGTCTGCAATCCGATAGCTGCCAACCTCTCTGTTTTTTCTGGACTTAGCTGGTATTTTGTTTTTTCCTCCTTCGGTGACTCATCATAACAGAATCACCAGCCATACCGCAGATCCTAGGGTACTCAATAGCAGGAGAGTATTGTAAAAAAAAAAAAAAAAAAGGAGGAAAAAAAAAGGAAAAAAAAGTGTCAGAATTTTTTTTTTTTTGTGTGCATATTTTGTCCTCTATATCTCTGAGGCAGTAGGGGGAATTTTTCTCTCAATGGAGATGAAGCAATTGTCTGATCGTGTGGATCAGCTCGCTGCTGAAGTGTGGGGAATTTCCGCCTATCTTGCTCATTCACATGCTGCTGAACCAAAGATTCCCACTCCTGATGTGTTTTTTGGGGATCGGTCTAAATTCTTGAATTTCAAGAATAATTGAAAATTATTTTTTGCCTTGAAGAATAACTCGTCGGGGAACTCCGCGCAGCAGGTTAAAATTGTCATCTCCTTGCTGCACGACGATCCCCAGGATTGGGCGTTTTCTTTGAAACCTGATGATCCTATTCTGAATAATGTGAACGCATTTTTTCAAGCCTTGGGGTTGTTGTATGATGAACCTAATGCTATTGATCAGGCTGAAAAGACCCTGTTGGCATTAAGCCAGGGTCGGGATTCGGCAGAGTTGTACTGTCAAAAAATCCGAAAGTGGGCGGTCCTTACTACCTGGAATGATGGTACCTTGGCAGCCCTCTTTCGGAAGGGTTTGTCAGAAAATGTAAAAGATACTATGGTGGAATTTCCTGTTCCCTCTGGTCTTGACGATTCTATGTCATTAGCCATTCAGGTGGATCGGCGTTTACGTGAACGCAAAATTACACGAGAGATGTTGCCACCTGTTGAACAAATGTCTGAACTTATGCAATGTGATAGAGTTTTGTCTAGGGAGCAACGTCAGGAGTTCAGAAGGCGTAATAAGCTGTGTTTTTTTTGTGGAGATGCCTCGCATATTATTTCTGTCTGCCCTAAACGAGAGAAACATTGTGCACACACGTTTTCTGTGGGTAGTGTTCAACCTAAGCTTCTTCTGGCAATTACTCTGATCTGCTCCCTGTCCACATTTTCCGCCAAGGCTTTTGTGGATTCAGGAGCAGCTCTTAACCTGATGGACTTGGATTTTGCTAAATGTTGTGGATTTCCTATGACACCTCTGCAGACGCGTATCCCTTTGAGGGGTATTGATGCTACTCCTTTAGCGAAGAATAAACCTCAGTTTTGGACCCAGGTGGTAATGCGGGTCGCCCCAGACCATCAAGAAAATTGCAGATTTTTGGTGTTGCATAATTTGCATGATACCATTGTTCTGGGGTTTCCCTGGTTGCAAATCCATAATCCAGTTCTGGATTGGAAATCTTTGTCTGTGGTGACTTGGGGTTGTCGGTGTGCCCTTAGTGATGCTCCTGTTTTCTCCACCTCTCCCCAGTCGCATGATGTTCTTGACTATTTGGCTGACTTTTATGATGTATTTAGTGAGAATGAGTCTGCGTCCTTGCCTCCTCATAGGAGTTATGACTGTGCAATTGAGCTGAACCCGGGGTGTAAATTCCCCAAGGGTCGGCTCTTCAATTTATCTGTACCCGAGCACGAGGCTATGCGGTCCTATATTAAGGAGGCGTTGGAGAAGGGTCCTATTAGACCATCCTCTTCACCCTTAGGTGCCGTTTTTTTTTCGTGGCTAAAAAGGATGGTTCATTAAGGCCTTGTATTGACAATCGTGCCCACAACAAAATTACTGTTAAATATCAGTATCCGTTACCCATGATTTCTGATCTATTCTCCAGAGTTAAAGGTGCTTGCTGGTTTACCAAGCTTGACCTCAGGGGGGCGTATAATCTTATTCGCATTAAGCATGGGGATGAATGAAAGGCGGTGTTTAATACTCCGGAGGGACATTTTGAGTACCTGGTGATGCCATTTGGGCTCACTAATGCCCCTTCTGTCTTCCAGTGCTTCATGAACGATATATTCCGAGACTTTGTGGATAAATTTTTGATTATCTATCTGGATGATATTTTGATCTTCTCCAAGATTTGGGACTCTCATGTGGAACATGTTCGGACTGTGTTCCGGATTTTGAGGGAGAATTCCCTGTATGTCAAGGGATCGAAATGCCTTTTTGGGGTACAGAGGATTTCATTTTTGGGATTTATTTTGTCTCCGTCAACTATTGAAATGGACCCGACCAAGGTACAGGCCATTTATGATTGGGTTCAGCCCACTTCTTTGAAGGCCCTCCAGAAGTTTTTGGGTTTTGCTAATTTTTATCGGAAATTTATAGCTAATTTTTCTGGTATTGCCAAGCCATTGACGGATTTGACTAGGAAGGGTGCTGATGTGCTGAATTGGTCTCCGGAGGCTGTTTCTTCCTTTCAGGAGCTGAAGCGAAGATTCACTTCTGCTCCGGTTTTGCGTCAACCTGATGTCTCACTCCCGTTTCAGGTGGAGGTGGACGCTTCTGAGATTGGTGCAGGAGCGGTGTTGTCCCAAAAAGATCCTGTGACATCTAAAATGAATCCTTGTGCTTTCTTTTCCCGAAAGTTCTCCCCATCCGAACGTAACTATGATGTGGGGAATCGGGAACTGTTGGCCATGAAATGGGCATTTGAGGAGTGGAGACATTGGTTGGAGGGAGCCAAACACCAAGTTGTGGTCCTTACTGACCACAAGAATTTGATTTACCTGGAGTCGGCCAAGCGCTTGAATCCTAGACAGGCTAGGTGGGCCTTGTTTTTCACACGTTTTGATTTTGTGGTCTCTTTTCTTCCGGGCACTAAGAATGTCAAGGCAGACGCCCTCTCTAGGAGTTTCCTTGCTGATTCTCTTGTTGTGACTAAGCCTGCTACCATCTTAGGCGAGGGGGTAGTTCTTTCTGCCATCTCGCCCGATTTGAGACGTGCTCTGGAAGAGTTTCAGGAGGACAAACCTGAGCGTTGTCCCAGTGGAAAGTTGTATGTTCCTGACCAGTGGAGGAAGAGAGTGATGTCTGAAGTTCATTGCTCTGCATTGGCTGGTCATCCAGGTATGTTTGGTACTAGAGAACTGGTGAGTCGGTCTTTTTGGTGGCCCACCTTGTCTCATGATGTCAGGAATTTTGTGCAGTCCTGTGGGCCTTGCTCCCGGTCTAAACCTTATTCTCACTCTAGTGGCTTGTTGATGCCTTTGCCGGTGCCCAGGAGGCCATGGACCCATATTTCAATGAATTTTATCTCTGATATGCCTGTCTCTCAGAGAATGACTGTTATTTGGGTGATTTGTGATAGATTCTCTAAGATGGTCCATCTTGTACCACTCCCTAAGTTGCCATCTTCCTCTGAGTTGGTGCCCTTGTTTTTGCAACAGGTGGTTCGCTTGCACGGGATTCCTGAGAACATTGTATCTGACAGAGGAGTTCAGTTTGTGTCTAGATTTTGGAGGACTTTCTGTTCCAAGCTGGGAATTTAGTTATCCTTCTCCTCTGCTTTTCACCCTCAGACCAATGGGCAGACGGAGAGAACAAACCAGACTTTGGAGTCGTATTTGAGATGTTTTATTTCTGCCGATCAGGATGATTGGGTTTCATTTTTGCCCTTGGCCGAATTTGCTTTAAATAATAGAGCTAGTTCTGCCACTTTGATGTCACCTTTTTTTTGTAACTTTGGTTTTCACCCTCGATTTTCTTCAGGGCAGGTGGAGCCTTCTGCCTGACCAGGTGTTGACACTGTGGTGGAGAGATTGCACCAGATCTGGGACCAAGTAGTGGATAAGTTGTCTATCTCCCAGGAAAAGGCCCAGCGGTTTTCCAACCGGCGTAGGACCGTTGGTCCCCAGTTTAAGGTGGGTGATATGGTTTGGTTGTCATCAAAAAATATCGCTATGAAGGTGGCTTCTCCTAAGTTTAAGCCTAGATTTATTGGACCTTACAAGATTATGGAGATTATTAATCCGGTCTCTTTTCGGTTGGCTCTTGCTGTCACATTTAAAATTCATAATGTGTTTCATAAGTCCTTGTTGAAGAGGTTTGTTGAACCAGTAGTTCCTGTGGTGGCACCTCCTGACCCTATATTGGTTGAAGGTAACATGGAATATGAGGTAGAGAAGATACTGGATTCCCGTCTGGCTAGACGGAGACTCCAGTATTTGGTTAAGTGGAAGGGTTATGGTCAGGAGGATAATTCCTGGGTCTCTGCCTCTGATATTCATGCCGAAAGATTGGTGTGTGCCTTTCATCGGGCTCACCCGGATCGCCCTGGTGGCATGGATGAGGGTTCGGTGACCCCTCCTCAAGGGGGAGGTACTGTTGTGAGTTCATTTTTCCCTTCACCATTGAGATCTGATGAACTCTCTCCTCTGGTGAAGGAAGGTAGTGAGGCTGATTACCAAACACCTGGGCAGCTAGATGATGACTGGGTGGCTGGAATTGAGGACTGGATATAAGGCTGCCGACGCCCTTCTTCCTGGCTGGTGATTTTCCTGCTGGATTCTTGGAGACCAGTCTGATTCCTGCATCTCAAAGCTAAGTTTTTCTGCTCTGCTTTGTACTCTTCAGTTTTGTTTTTGTTTTGCCTTGTTTTTTGGGAGTTCTGCCATCCCTGGCCGGGGGTGAGCTGAATTCCATTTTTGTCTCTGATCTGTTGATCTTTTGCTCTGTCTTCAGAATATACCTGAGTGCTGATATAGTCTTTTGAAGCCTAGCGACTTCAGGGCCTGTTTTTCCTATCAGTCGGTTGGCTCATTTTGATAGGGTTTTTGCAGATGGCAGACAGCAGCTTTCCTATCCTGTCCTATGTAGTTAGCTTGGGCCCCATCATTTGCTCAACCTATCTTTCTATCTGTGTTAGTGTTTTCATCTTGCTTCACCGTCATTATATGTTGGGGGCTGACTATTGCTTTGGGGTCTGCTCTGGGGCAGTTTTGTTTTTCCCCTTTCTGTCTTTAGGCTATGTAGTTCTCCGGCTGTGATCGAGGGGTCTAGGGCACCGTAGGAACCCCCCACGGCTACTGCTAGTTGTTGTGGATAGGTCCAGGGGTCTGCAATCCGATAGCTGCCAACCTCTCTGTTTTTTCTGGACTTAGCTGGTATTTTGTTTTTTCCTCCTTCGGTGACTCATCATAACAGGAGGGAGGCGTAGCACCCCTTCAGGCAGGAATAAGCTGTGTGGTGGTTGCAGACAGAAGGCGGGCAACGTTCCCCGTAACACCAACACGATAGAAGTTGCCAGTCCAATTGTTAGGTCTTCCGGAGTCTGTTTTTTTAAAGACTTTTTTAAAATTAAAAAATTCAGGCCACATATTGAACAGTCTGATATCGCTGTGAGACGTCTGATAAATTTGTGGACCCTAAATTGTGGCATTTCAGGCCTACATTCCACTGTATTTGCAGCCTGTTACCCTAGTTCTCTACACTATATTTGGGTAAAAATACTGGCCACATATTGCACAGTGTGGTATCTCGGTAAAAATACTTCTGTTTCAAGTTGTTATGGCTGCTTCATGACTGGACATAAATGCTCCAACTACTACTACCATCATCATCTTCTGCCTAGAGTCTGTCACTGCGCAGATAGAAAGTCTGAGGGTGAACGCTTGGGCGGTATTGTACTGGATTACGAAGGCTAAATGTTCTAGGTGAAATCATGAATGGAAGAGCCAGAGGAAGAGCACCTGGAAGAGCACGAGGCCAGAACTCACAACTACTGAACCCTGTTGTTCCTGGGCCGGATTCTGACAAGCCATCACTGTTATAATTGGGTCACCGAGGAGGAAAGCAAGACCAAGCTAAGCCACAGAAAACCAGAGAGGCTGGTAACTAAGCGGATTGCAGACCCCTGATCCTATCCACACAACTATCAGAAGCCGTGGAGCGTACCTACAATGATTCTAGACGGCTCGACACAGCCGGAGAACTAAATAAGCCTAAAGCAAGATAGGGGAAATCTAAACTGCCCCAGAGCAGACCCCAAAGGAATAGATAGCCCCCAAACATATATTGTCAGTGAGACAAGACGAAGACACAAACGCAGGTAGGAAAATAGGCTGACCAAACGATGGGGCACACACTAACTAGACAGGACAGGAAAGGAAAGACACTGTCTGCAATCACGCAAAAAAAACAGCAAAAAATGTCCAACACGTCTGATAGAAAAATACTGAAGTCACACAACTTCGCCCACTATATCAGCACTCTGGCATATTCTGAAAGCAGAGCAAAAAGAGGCTATTCTAATAAGGGACAAAAAAAGCAAACTGGCACAAGCAGTAACATAAGGATGGAAATTCAGCACAGCCCCAGCCGGGGCTGGCTGACCACACAAAACTGAACAGACAAAACTGAACAGACAAAACCAAATCAAATGTGAACAATAGCAAAAGAACACTTAGCTTGAGCATGCAGGGACTGAGCTGGAAACTAAGACCTCAGGAGGCAGGAAAAGATCACCAGCAGGGATAGAGGGAGTCAGCTGTCTTAAATCCAGTCAGCGACTCCAGATGTCCAATCGTCCCCCTCATTATCAAGTGGCAGGCCTCTGTTAATTAGATCAGCTCCATTACCTCCTGTAACCACCAGAGGGAGCCCGGAAAGAGAACTCGCAACTCCTCTGTCAATGTAACCAGCTCCACTACCTTCACTAGTAACCAGAGGTAAGCCAGAAAGGGAATTCACAACAGTACCCCCCCTTGAGGAGGGGTCATCGAACCCTCATCCATGCCACCAGGCCGATCAGGATGGGCCCGGTGAAAAGCACGAAAAAAATCTATCGGCATGAATGTCAGAAGCAGAGACTCAAGAATTATCCTCCTGGCCATAACCCTTCCATTTGACCAAGTACTGGAGTCTCCGTCTAGCAAATCGAGAATCCAATATTTTCTCTACCTCATATTCCACATTACCTTTAACCAATACAGGGTCAGGAGGTGCCGCCATAGGAACTACTGGCTCCACAAACCTCTTCAACAGAGATTTATGAAACACATTATGGATCTTAAACATAACTGGAAGAGCCAATCGAAAAGAAACAGGATTAAGAATCTCCAAAATCTTATAAGGTCCAATGAATCTTGGCTTGAACTTTGGAGATGCAGCCTTCATAGGAATATTCTTTGACGACAACCAAACCATATCACCCACTTTAAACCGGGGCCCAATGGTCCTATGCTGGTTGGAAAACCGTTGGGCTTTTTCCTGAGAGAGGGACAACTTATCCACCACTTGGTCCCAAATCTGCTGCATTCTCTCTACCACAGTGTCCACACTTGGGCCGGTCGAAGATTCCACTTGCCCTGAAGAAAATCGGGGATGAAACCCAAAGTTACAGAAAAAGGGCGACATCAAAGTGGCAGAACTAGCTCTATTGTTTAGCGTGAATTCGGCTAAGGGCAAAAATGAGACCGAGTCGTCCTGATCAGCAGATATAAAACATCTCAAATAGGACTCCAAAGTCTGGTTTGTTCTCTCAGTCTGCCCATTAGTCTGAGGATGAAACGCAGAGGAGAAAGATAACTGAATTCCCAGATTGGAACAAAAAGTTCTCTAAAATCTGGAAACAAACTGGACTCCTCTGTCAGACACAATGTTGTCAGGAATCCCATGCAACTGAACCACCTGTTGTAAAAACAAGGGCACCAACTCTGAAGAAGATGGCAACTTTGGGAGTGGTACAAGATGGATCATCTTAGAAAATCTATCACAAATCACCCAGATAACAGTCATTCTCTGAGAGACAGGAAGATCAGAAATAAAATCCATTGAGATATGGGTCCATGGCCTCTTGGGCACTGGCAGGGGCATCAACAACCCACTAGAACGAGAACAGGGTTTAGACTGAGAACAAGTCCCACAGGGCTGCACAAAATTTCTGACATCACGAGGTAAGGCAGGCCACCAAAAAGACCGACTCACCAAATCTCTGGTACCAAAAATACTTGGATGACCAGCCAACGCGGAGCAATGAATTTCAGACATCACTCTCTTCCTCCACTGGTCAGGAACATACAATTTTCCCATAGGGCAACGCTCAGGTTTGTCCTCCTGAAATTCCTCCAGGGCATGTCTCAAATTGGGAGAGATGGTGGATAGAACTACCCTCTCACCTAGAATGGCAGTAGGCTCAGTCACAATAAGAGAATCCGCAAAGAAACTCCTAGAAAGGGCGTCCGCCTTAACATTCTTAGTGCGCGGAAGAAAAGAGACCACAAAATTAAAACGCGTGAAAAACAAGGCCCACCTAGCCTGTCTAGGATTCAAGCGTTTGGCTGATTCAAGATAAATCAAATTCTTATGGTCGGTGAGGACCACAACTTGATGTCTAGCTCCCTCCAACCAATGTCTCCACTCTTCAAATGTCCATTTCATGGCCAACAATTCCCGATTCCCCACGTCATAGTTGCGTTCAGATGGGGAGAATTTTCTTTTCAAATAATTTTATTGGCTTTCAGTAATTAAACAGGGTAAGGGAAGGAAGGTAGGAAGGGAGGAAAGGGAATGGGAAGTAAAGAACCTTGTACAGGTACGGAAAAAATTTAAAACTAGAGAACCCACAAATAGGCATTAAATAGCATATAGCAAATAACAGCTGTGAGAATCATGTGGGAATAGTGGATGAGGGCAGGTATATCTCGCCCAGATTCCTTTCCTATGTGGCCTAGTCTGGTCAGTATCGCACCGGCTTGCTAATGAATAATGGGAGATGGATATAAAAGGATGCAAGGTGGTTGTGTGAGGGTCTCAGCCTGGGAACACAAAGAGCTTGTCTGTGTGAGAGACACACACGTGAGAGAAAGCAGTGCCCACTGCAACTGTGGTTTGGCTGGACGGGAGAAGCCCGCCAGTTGGTAGTTAGGTTGTCCATTGTTTAGTTAGTGCCGGACAGGCAAGGATTTGTTTTATGTTTTATTTCCTTTTGCATTGCTTTCACCGTTAATAAACCTGACCCAGGGTCAGTTACACCCGAATCCCAGCTCTGCGCCTGAGTTTCATGCGGAACGCACGTGACCTTTGACCCCAGCAAAGCCGATCCCGGAGTGTTTTATCACATTGTGGTGGAGAACGCGGGCATCACGTTGCAAGCATGAGCATGGAGGACGTGGTGAAAGCGCTGGTACAGTCCACCGCTGTCCAGCAAGAAGCTAATCGGGTGATGATGGCCCAGCTGAAGGAGTTGGTGGACATGACAGTTACCGATCGTTCGCTTCTCCAGCAGGTGGCGCAGCGCTTGGCAAGCTTACCTGAGCTTAACCTGGAAGCCGAGTCGAGAGTGATTCACGTGAGTCGGTACTGGCAGAAAATGACGACCGAAGATGATGTCGAGGCATACCTGACCACGTTTGAACGGACGGCGGTGCGAGAAAAATGGCCGAAGGCACGATGGGCCGGCCTGATTGCCCCGTTTCTTTCCGGTGAGGCCCAAAAGGCTTATTATGACTTAGAGCCTGAAGCCGCGCAGGACTTTGACAAACTGAAAGCTGAGATCTTGGCCCGGCTGGGAGTGACGACCGCTGTCCGTGCACAGAGAGTACATCAATGGACTTATCAGCCGGATAAACCACCGCGGTCCCAGATGTTCGACCTGATCCACGTGACGAAGAAGTGGCTACAACCCGAGGTGCTGACAGCGCCAGAGATAATCCAGAGAGTCGTCATGGACAAGTACCTGAGAGCTCTACCCCAGCCCTGAGGAAGTGGGTAAGCCATGGAAATCCTACGACGGCAGATCAACTGGTGGATCTGGTTGAACGTTACTCCGTGGCGGAAGGACTCCGAGACGACGCTACCCCACCTCGTTCTTCATCATCTCCACGTGGAACCGGTAAGACTGTTCCAGGGAGTAGGGGAGATGGAAAAATCCCTAAGACAGTGGGGGAGGAAAACGGGACTGCCCGCATTGCAAGGCCGAGAGTAACGAACTATGGTCTAAGCAAGGGGCCCGTTAGGTGTTTCCGCTGCCAAGAGATGGGACATATTGCTGCGAACTGTCCAGTCACTACTGAACCCATGCAGTGCGACGTCACAGACTCTAAAAACCGCATGTCTATGGTTGCACGGGTGGTGAGTGTGAATGCCGGTCAAAAGGATGTGGAAAAACACTTGTGTGATTTAACTGTTGATGGCAAAAATGTGGTGGCATTGTTAGACTCGGGAAGTGTGGTGACTCTGGTGAAGGCCAGTCTGGTGTCAGCCCCGACTGGACCATCAGACAAATTTTCTGTAACATGTGTGCATGGAGACACCTGTTCGTACCTCACCACGGTCATATGCATTACTACTTCCTATGGGTCTGTGCAACATAAAGTGGGACTCGTCCCGGCGTTATTGCATGATGTTATCCTGGGCCGGGATTTTCCCCACTTCTGGCAATTGTGGGAGAATCAGTTGATACCCCAGGGTAATAGTGTACATGATTCTTCTCCCAGGCCGCTTGTGGGTCTCGAACCCCTGAAAGAGGTCTCCCCGGAAGACTCTGGGGAAGAGTCTGCGGGAAATGACCTGCAGTTCCCGTTTTCAGTCATGGCGGGTGATACGGAGGAGACCGGGGAAGAGGAGGAGGCCGACAGCCGTCCACCTCCCCGTTTGCCGGATTTAGAAGTTCAGAAGGATGACTTCCACAGCGAGCAAATAAAGGATCCTACCCTTTCTCAGGCTAGGACAAATGTAAAAGTGATAAATGGGGTACCCGTAGAACCTGGCTCTAGGCTGGCATATCCTTACATGGTTCTGGAGAATGATTTACTCTATCAGATAGAGAAAAAGGGGGAAGATACGGTGCAACTATTAGTCGTGCCAAAACTCTACCGGCGGCAGGTGCTGGACCTGGCCCACGGACATGTGATGGGAGGTCACCTGGAAGTCCAGAAAACCACCGAAAGGATATTACACTGTTTTGTTTGGCCAGGCATGCATCACGATATTCGTGTATATTGTGAGTCTTGCCCTGACTGCCAAGCCTCTGCACCTAAGCCCCGGTTCTGTAGCCCTTTGGTACCCCTACCTATTATTGAAGTCCCGTTTGAGAGGATTGGGATGGATTTAGTTGGGCCCCTTCCACGGTCTGCACGTGGACACCAACATATCCTGGTCATCTTGGATTATGCCACTCGTTACCCGGAGGCCATCCGTTTGCGTAACACGGCCACCAAGACGATTGCCAAGGAACTGGTGCATGTGTTTAGTCGGGTCGGTATACCAAAACAGATACTCACCGACCAGGGGACCCCCTTTATGTCCAGGATAATGAAGGAGCTCTGCCGATTGTTACAAATCGAACCGTTACGCACATCCGTGTATCACCCTCAAACAGACGGGTTGGTTGAACGGTTCAATAAAACTCTGAAGCAGATGCTGAGAAAGGTGATAGACAAGGATGGGAAGAACTAGGACTATTTACTTCCGTATTTGCTTTTTGCCATCAGGGAAGTACCCCAGTCTTCCACGGGATTCTCGCCTTTCGAGTTATTGTACGCCCGACGTCCTCGCAGACTGTTAGACGTTGCAAAAGAAACCTGGGAGGGTCAGGTCACTCCATTTAAAACAGTGATAGATCACGTCACACAAATGCAGGACCGCAATGCGGCTGTTATGCCTATCGTCAAAGAACACATGATACAGGCTCAAGGAGCCCAAAAAAGAATCTATGATAGGGGCGCCAAGATCCGTACGTTTGCACCCGGAGATAGGGTGTTGATCCTGGTCCCCACGGTGGACAGTAAGTTCCTGGCAAAGTGGCAGGGCCCCTTTGAGATCAAGGAAAGAGTTAGTGAAGTAAACTACAAAGTATACCAGGCAGGTAAACGGAAACCTGAACAGATTTATCATGTAAATCTGATAAAGCCCTGGAAGGATCGGTCTGCCTTGTCAGCGGAGCTGGCCCGTCCTGTCTGCTCGCATACCGTACCGGAGGTACGGGTTGCAGAGGCTCTCTTGGAGCGGCAAAAGACTGAGGTCAGGCAGTTTCTACTTCACAGCCAAAAGTTTTTCTCAGAAAAACCCGGGCAGACTATGCTAATGAAACATGACATCGTAACGGAACCTGGTGTCACAGTTCACGTAAAGCCCTACCGAATCCCGGAAGCGCGCCGTGAAGCCATTTCCCGAGAAGTGAAGGCAATGTTAGAGTTAGGAGTCATTGAGGAATCGCACAGTGCGTGGCCCAGCCCGATTGTGCTAATTCCTAAACCGGACGGCACCATCCGGTTCTGCAATGACTTCAGGAAACTGAATGCGGTCTCAAAATTTGATGCCTATCCTATGCCCCGGGTCGACGAGTTAATAGATCGGTTAGGAAAAGCCCGGTATATTATGACCCTAGATCTAACAAAGGGGTATTGGCAGATCCCTCTGGCTGAGGATGCCAGAGAAAAGACTGCATTTGCTACGCCGGAAGGTTTATTTCAGTATGTGTATATGCCGTTTGGACTGCACGGGGCACCGGCGACCTTCCAGAGACTGATGGATCGAGTCTTGAGGCCACATAGGCGGTACGCTTCGGCCTATTTGGATGACATTGTCATTTACAGCTTGGACTGGGAGACTCATCTCCAGAAAGTACAAGCTGTGATTGACGACCTGTGGGAGGCAGGTCTAACCGCGAACCCCAAGAAATGTCACATCGGGCTAGAAGAAGCCCGGTATTTGGGGTATGTAATTGGGAGGGGTGTTGTTAAACCCCAGGTTGATAAGATTCAGGCGGTTCAGGACTGGCCACAACCTGTCAACAAGAAGCAGGTGCAAGCCTTCCTGGGGATCGCCGGCTATTATCTCCGGTTCATACCCAATTTTGCAGCCATCGCTACCCCCCTGACGGATCTTACAAAAGGGAAAGACTCCGTCATGATTAAATGGAGTTTAGCGGCTGAAGAAGCCTTCCATAGCCTAAAACGGGCACTTTGCTCTCAGCCCGTACTGGTGACTCCGGACTTCCGCAGCGAGTTTGTGGTACAAACGGATGCCTCTGATACCGGTATCGGGGCCGTACTCTCACAAGTGAGGGACGGAGTGGAACACCCAGTCCTCTATCTCAGCAGGAAGCTGAATAAACACGAGCAAAGGTATGCAGTCGTAGAAAAAGAGTGCCTCGCCATTAAGTGGGCTCTAGAGGCCCTCAAATATTACCTGGTAGGCCGAAAGTTCAGGCTGATCACTGACCATGCCCCTCTCAAGTGGATGCACTTGAACAAGGAATGGAATAGCCGGGTGACCCGGTGGTTCCTTGCCCTGCAGGCCTACACTTTTACGGTGGAGCACCGCCCAGGGGTACAGATGGGGAATGCAGATGCCCTGTCCCGAGTGCACTGTTTGGCGGGTGTCATTGCTCGACCAGAGTGGTCTGAGCAGAGGGGGGGATATGTGAGAATCATGTGGGAATAGTGGATGAGGGCAGGTATATCTCGCCCAGATTCCTTTCCTATGTGGCCTAGTCTGGTCAGTATCGCACCGGCTTGCTAATGAATAATGGGAGGTGGATATAAAAGGATGCAAGGTGGTTGTGTGAGGGTCTCAGCCTGGGAACACAGAGAACTTGTCTGTGTGAAAGACACACACGTGAGAGAAAGCAGTGCCCACTGCAACTGTGGTTTGGCTGGACGGGAGAAGCCCGCCAGTTGGTAGTTAGGTTGTCCATTGTTTAGTTAGTGCCGGACAGGCAAGGATTTGTTTTATGTTTTATTTCCTTTTGCATTGCTTTCACCGTTAATAAACCTGACCCAGGGTCAGTTACACCCGAATCCCAGCTCTGCGCCTGAGTTTCATGCGGAACGCACGTGACCTTTGACCCCAGCAAAGCCGATCCCGGAGTGTTTTATCACACAGCAAAAAAGGAAAAGAAAATCGCCAATCCTTATTATGGGGTAACATTCTTGGAACGAGATACAACATCCCGGTACTACAATGGCCATGTTTGGACCTCAAAATATAATACCTCTTAATAGGTCTATTTGATATGGAATTTGTTGTTCCAAGTCATCCTTTTTTTGTATATTTGTGGATGTGATTGTCGTTAATCGCAAATCTGAGTTCTAAATCACTATGTGGGTCTATTAGGCACATGGATTCAATTTAAGAAGTCACAGAATCTTTTTGGGACAAAACAGCTCTAGCACCAATCTCAGAAGCATCTACCTCCACCTGAAATGGAAGTGAGACATCAGGTTGCCGTAGAACCGGAGTAGAAGTGAATCTCCACTTAAGCTCCAGAAATGCCGAGACTGCCTCTGGAGACCAATTCACCACATCAGCGCCCTTTTTGGTCAGATCAGTCAGTGGTTTGACAATACCAGAAAAATTACCTATAAATTTAGGATAGAAATTAGCAAAACTCAAAAACTTCTGGAGAGCCTTCAAAGAAGTGGGCTGAACCCAATCATAAATGGTCTGTACCTTGGCCGGGTCGATTTCTATAGCCGACGGAGACAAAATTAATCCCAAAAATGAAATCCTCTGTACACCAAAGAGGCATTTCGATCCCTTGACATACAGGGAAATTTCCCTCAAAATCCTGAACACAGTCCGGACATGTTATACATAAGAATCCGAATCACTGGAAAAGATCAAAATATCATCCAGATAAATGATCAAAAACTTACCCACAAAGTCCCGGAAAATATCATTCATAAAGGATTGGAAGACAGAAGGGGCATTAATGAGGCCAAAAGGCATCACCCGGTACTCAAAATGTCCCTCCGGAGTATTAAACGCCGTCTTCCATTCATCCCCATGCTTGATGCGAATAAGATTATACGCCCCCCTGAGGTCAGCAGGCACTTTTAACTCTGGAAAATAAATCAGAAATCAGGGGTAACGGGTACTGATATTTAACAGTGATTTTGTTAAGGGAACGATAGTCAATACAAGGCCTTAATGAACCATCTTTCTTGGTCACAAAAAAAACAGCACCCAAGGGTGAAGAGGATGGTCTAATATGACCCTTCTCCAATGACTACTTGATATAAGATTGCATAGCATCATGTTCGGGTACCGAAGTTGAAAAGCTGACCCTTGGGAAATTTACACCCGGGCATTAACTCAATTGCACAGTGATAACTCCTATGAGGAGGTAAAGACTCAGACTTACTCTCACTAAATACATCAGAAAAATCAGCCAAATGATCAGGAATATCATGAGACTGGGGAGAGGTGGAGAAAACAGGAGTGTCACTAAGAACACACTGACAACCCCAACTCACCACAGACACAGATTTCCAATCAAAACAGGATTATGAGTTTGCAACCAGGGAAAACCCAGACAAAACCAAATCAAATGTGAACAATAGCAAAAGAACGCTTAGCTTGAGCATGCAGGGACTGAGGTGGAAACTAAGACCTCAGGAGGCAGGAAAAAATCACCAGCAGGGATAGAGGGAGTCGGCTGTCTTAAATCCAGTCAGAGACTCCAGATGTCCAATCGTCCTCCTCATTATCAAGTGGCAGGCCTCTGTTAATTAGATCAGCTCCATTACCTCCTGTAACCACCAGAGGGAGCCCAGAAAGAGAACTCGCGACCCCTCTGTCAATATAACCAGCTCCACTACCTTCACTAGTAACCAGAGGTAAGCCAGAAAGTGAATTCACTACACATCACCTACTAATACTGAACTTGTTGGAAGATGACGTCAAAAAGGAGCCCCTGCATTTTCTATAACAGAAGCTAGAGATTGTGACATTTTGG
The DNA here is from genome assembly GCF_039654945.1 of Dendrobates tinctorius. Taxonomy (NCBI): domain Eukaryota; kingdom Metazoa; phylum Chordata; class Amphibia; order Anura; family Dendrobatidae; genus Dendrobates; species Dendrobates tinctorius. The sequence goes on along the minus strand of NW_027361687.1, from coordinate 92,188,453 downwards.
CTGCATTTCAAGAGGTGTCAATTCGAGAGCGTAGTGGTCGTAGATGTGACTTCTACACCAACACATGAGCTGCCGCCTCTCCATCAACCGAGGTGCAGCACACCCGAACTTCTGTCTCTTCCCCATTATCCAGCAGAATGTATGTCCGCAAGGACAAGGTCCTCTCCCCTCTGTACCAGTCTGTCATTTTAAATTTGTTAACTGTAAACAATATCTATAACTTTCTATGTAACACCTTCTCATGTACAGCACCATAATAAATGGTGCTATATAGCTAAATTATAAATATAATAGTAATATATGGGTGTTTCCACTTGAAAATCCATCCAACATGTTCTTGAAGCAAAATCTTGTTTTTCTGACAACTCTGTTCTGCAGTGCACAAACTATGTCAAATTGTTAGCTAAACCCTAGTGGGTCTTGGCACAGTGTCATGTTGACCACAGTCCCTAGATGTTATCTAGAACCCTAATCTCACCTCTACTTTACCAGCATGATGAATTAATTGGAAAAGCACATGGTATTGATGGAGCTGTTGGTTTCTTGCCAAAGAAAATCAATAAGATCAATGAGGTGGATTAGCCGCACACGGAATGGAGAAATAGTATAGATGACAATTATTTTCACATTTGAGTTTAAACACACATCATCAACTTGTTTTCACTTTTACAACATATTTGGAAACATTAAAGAAAAAGATGAATATATTGTGAAGCAAATAGGTATGAATAATTATTATCACCCAAATGATGTCACATAAATCAGAACATACACAACCTATAACTGGGGAAATGATTTTCCACAGAAAATTAGAAGTATGAGACTATTGGTGTCATCTTGTGGATTGATATGAGCCACAAAGTCCTTCAAAGTGACACTGTTCTGGATGTAATGTACAATTGTATCTTTAAAATTGGAAGAACATGCCTTCTATGATGCTTGCATTAAACATCTGATTGGACAGATATGTACAGATTCAGGATGACCGGGCTGCTAGTACCTGTGCTGCTCCTGGTCCGGAACTGTCAAGGCTGTGTCCCCTGTTTCCCGGGGGAAAGAATAGGGGAACGAACAGGTCCCATTACCCATGAAGAGGGAGCGTGTTTAAACACGGAACCTGTGCAGAAGGTGTGGGAAAAAAATGAAAAACATAAGTGAGTCCCCGGCTGTGAGCATGTGAGCATGAAGGGCAGTGCACTAGGCACCCAAAGCGCCAATGCTGCGGCGAACTGCAGCAGACAGACAGACCTGGTGAACTACAGGCAAGTGGCCAGCTTAACACAAAGCGGGCACGACAGCATAGATTTTTGGCGTGGACAAGCAGCGCATGGGAGGCTGAGCAGCGTGCTCCATCCTGTAGGGATTGTACTCGCTCAGGTGCAAAGGGTGGCAATCAGGGGGCATGTTCCTTTCAAAGTTCATGGGGTTTATTGCTTCACAAGCCCACAAACAAAAGAGAACAAAAGCAATAGCCTTTAGCTAAGGCAAAACAAAGTACAAATGTCCAGTACTTCAGGCTACCCTGTCTACCTAACACTGAAACCTATATACTCCGGAAATAGTCCTTAGAAGGACTGTTGGTTTAGCTGGATTTGAGTAGTTTATGATGGTAGAACCCACACTGACTAATAAATCCCCAAATCTGACCCTATCTCAGCAGCAGCTCTCTCTACAGTATCTAAATCCAGAGCTGAATGCGCCATGCAGGACAGCCTCCGGTCTCTTATACCCCTGATGATGCTATGCAGCCAGCTAATCACTGCATGACCACAGCAAAGATGGCTGAGGCGTTTCAGTGCCTGGCAGACAATCCCTGCATCGTGAGTGGGTCTCTAAAGTCCACCAAAAAGCTGGGTGGAGACCCGACTTCCCTCTGAGTAATCCTGGAAATTCTTGGTGCTCACCAAGTACACTGCGTAGCATGATACTCAGGCAAGTAACGAGTAGTGGTGAGCACGTTCACTCATAACTACTCCTAACATTTTCTAAGTGGAAATCTAGTCTTCTGATTTGCCACTGAAATACAGAATTAGCACAAATGATATGGAGTAGCAAATGGAGCTTCTGGAGATGGTCACACAGTTTTTGCACAATCTACTTCCATGCTGGAAGATTGATTTCATGCAGGACAAGTTCACTTTCAGCAACAGCACTAGCGCAGGAGCGACCTCTCTGCACTGTGACACTGAGCCAATGGCACCAGCAAAACAAGATGTCCGCTTTTAATATGGCCAGTGACATGTGACAATGACAACCAATCACAGAAGACCTTGTGTCATGACATTGTGGATGGTTTCTGCCCCATAATTGGTTGCCGGAATCAACCCATATAAAGTTACACCCCCTCCCTCTTATCAAACACGTCCGCCATCCCTTTCGCTCATCATACAGCAGCACTATCGTAGCCAAAGTAATAAAAAAGCAGTCGAAACGCGATGATTTACCGAACTGATACCGACTTTTCACGACTTTGAGAAAAAATGATTGTGAAAGCGAATACAGATCCGAAAGTGCTACGTTCAAGCTGAATTTGAGATTGGCGAAAGTTTACTGAACACGTTTGCTCATCTCTAGTGGAGAGATCCACAGCACTATATAAGAAGAAGGACGGGACCGGGAATACCTCTCTTGCGCCGGATCCGGAACTGCTGGTGCTGTCACCTTTGTTGTTCGTGGGAAAGCTTAGAAACCCGGACAGACCTTTGCACTCAACAGACGGGGGGTGTGGCTAAGCTAAAAAGGTCAGAGCATGCAAAAAAGTGGGGAGACTTGGCAGGAACATGCAGCGTGCAGCAGGGGAAGTTTGGTGCTCCGTCTTCTGAGCACCGTGACAGAGCAGGTCCACACTATAGAGTTCCTGCGTCTGCATACAGAGATTGTGACCAGAGACTGTCTTGACTCTGGACAGGATGGTTCCGCCTCCATACTGGTCAGGTCATGGTTCATTTTAGTTTGCCTCTTTTTGGTTCTGGGACAGCTATTTAATGTTGGCAGTTCCTGGATTTGGTGTCAGTGATACTTCCGTATACTCGGTTTGTGGTTGCTGAACCAGGTTTACTCGTCTGTAAATGTTGTGACTTTGTGCTTGTGTGCTTTGCTGTGTATGACCCGGTTTGCCCCCTAACCTTTGCTTCTCCATCCTGCTTTGCACAGCCCTGTCCCTCTTCATTATCTGACCTCTTGGCTTGCCCCCATTTACTCTTTGTCTTATCCCTAGGTACTACGCTCTCATCTGGCTTCTGACCCACGACTCTCCTTGACAATGTTTACTGTCTGTGCCCTGCACTCTGCATGCTCAGTTTCTTTCCCTGTACTCACGAGCGGTGACTCTGCCCCCTGGTCACATGACTGCTTAGTGCCAGGTCCTGTGCTCCCTGCTTAGTCTCAGGTCCTTGCGCACTGCGTGCCTTGTTTCTACACTCCCTGTGCTCGTTTACGTGCTCCCTTAGAGCGCACCCTAGGCAGTGCCAGTGACACCATTGGTGTCATCACAGAGATGTTCCCAGTGCACGTTGGTTCCCACAACTGAAGGTGCCAAATGCTCCGGGCCAGTAAGTGCCGCGCACGTGCCGCTTAAGAAGGACGGGGTGAATCACTGTGAACTGTGCCCTTTCTCACCCGCATACATCTGTCGAGCTATGTTAAGCTCTGGCAGTGTTGAAGACGGTATTCCACTCTACACAACGAATCCTGGACCCAGGACCCCATACAAGTCGTTAATGAATCACCGTCACCGTTGGGAACCAGATCATTAACGCATCAAGGACGACACCGGACTCATCATATGCTAACTGCGTTGGTGTCACCATTTGAACCTAAGACTCTGCAGTCAGGAAGCAGTTGGACTGATAAGTTAACCCTTAATGAACAGTTGCTTCACTTATTACAATTGTTATCTCACCCTGCACACCTCATCTGCTATACCCTTTTTATCCTTTCTCCTCCCTGCGTGGAGTATCCCCCTGTTCAAGTAAACTTAACGTTAACCCTTGCTCTGCCTCCTGTCCAGCACTGCATCCGGCAACCTGCTCACACTTGACGTAGTCAACAGGATGCAGTCCAACAGCACGGAGGCAGCAAACCAAGCAGTTAAGGGGGCCCAAGAACCAGCATATCCCTGGGGGTGATGTTGAGCAACCTCCTGAACTTTACTGGGAACAATACTATGCTATGGAGCTGGACTGAGTGGATAAGGGGAATGATGAGGATGCACCCCATGACCCCTGCCTTAGAGGCAGAGGTTGCCATGATGGCTTTAGGTGGAGAGGTGAGGGATTTCGTCATGCTACGACCCCCTCGAAAAAGAGAGACATTTGACAAGGTGTTACACATATTGGAGGAAACACACAGAGACCCCACAGATGTAGGGAGCTACGCATGCGTTTATTTTGCCGGGTTCAAAGGGAGGGAGAGACAGTGACCCAGTACATGAATGTGCTACAGGAGATGCACGCTGCCATTACTAGAAAAGACGGCATAGGCGTAGGGTCTTCTGACATAGTACTGCGGGATCAATTGGCGAAAGGCTTGAGAGATGCACTGCTGAAACAGGCCTTGCAAGTGTGCTTGTGGGTAAATCCACGCATGACCTTTTCAGAAGTCAGGAGCGAAGTGCGCTCATGAGCAGGAGCAAGAGGTGACAGTCCTGGCAGGGAAGGTTCAGAGTGGAGAGATATCTGTGACCATGGCCACTGAACGGAGATGGGTGGAAGAGCTGCAGAAAGAAATCCTGGATATACAGGAAGAGTTGTCTGATTCAAAGAAAAAACTAGCAGCGTCCTCAAACCCGCCCAGGGGTAGAACTGGCCCTGAACCTTGTCGCAAAGTGAGAATGTCCCACAGAGTAGAACTCCCTACATGCTACAACTGCGGTGAGATTGGACATTTGGCTCGGGGTTGTGCACATGGAGGGTGGCCGCTTCAGCGCCGTCCGAAAAACTAAAAGGCTTCGAGGCTGGAGGACGCTACCCGGAGCCTGAGCAGTCAAGAAGGAGAATCAGAAGTCCCACAAGTTTAATTTCCATGTGTCCTCTTCTCTGGGCCGAAATGGATGAATGGGCTGTCCACACTTTGGTTGACACTGGCTCACAGGTGACTACGATGCCTGAAACATACTTCAGACGAAATTTCCCCAAAGCAGGGGTGGTCTGGATCTATATCACCATCTATGTCAAGGACCTGGGTGGGAAAAAAGTGGTTTTGACCGCCGGAGATGCAGGAAACGAGCATGCGGTCACTCTAGGGATGAACGCGCTGAAGGAATTGGGAAGCATCCTCATCAACGAGTCCCCAGATCTGTTCGTGAAATAGTGGAGCCCTCGCACTCCTCCCAAAGGAGAGTGTTCCAGGAGTTAGTTCGTAAGGCCCAAGCCCAAGAAACCTCTAATGGTGGGAAGATGCTGGGAAAACTGATCAACCCAGCCACAGTCAACCTTGTTCTGCCCCCGGGTCAAACCATGCTCACTCTGCCTGTCCGGGCTTGCACCCCTCTGGGGGGAGTCAAGATACAGATAGAACCAGCTTTTATGGAGCACGGATGGTGAAGTATTGATATAAAATCACCTACAAGAGGAGAGCTGAGAATACTCACACAGATGCCCTATCCAGGGTGACACATGGGAAACCTGGGCCCAACCGGGACAAAGAACTGAAGGCTGAAGAGGTCCCTGAATTCCGTGATTCTTCCAGGACGTTGGCAGTTACATAGAAACAAGTACAGGCAATGTCCTAGAAATGCAGACTGGGGCAGTCCCTTGACGAGTTGGTCCAATTGCAACAGGAAGATGAGGAACTTGCTTAAATGAGACAGTGGGTAGCTCTAAAACAACATCCCAGTCAGAGAGGGAGAGAGAGAGACGTTCTGTTCCCGGGGACTCTAGAGATCCTTCGGCAGTGGGAAAGGCTCCAGCTGAAGAATGGGCTGTTGTACCGAAAGATCTAGTTACAACGGGAACTGGCTGTCACCTGATAGGTGGTGATCCCCGAGACTCTGCTACGTAAAGTGGCCACGGAGATACACGAAAGAGGAGCTCAATTCGGTCAAGAGAACACCTTTCAGTGGTTGCAAAAGCTAATTTTTCATCCTCGACTGAGAGCCATGGAGGAAGATGCCTGTCAGCAATGTATAAACTGCAAATTAGCTAAACCTCTGGAGCAGAGAGCTCCCACACAGATCATCGTGACTTCCTCCCCTCTAGAAGTGTTGATGATAGATTACCTGATGATAGGTCCAGCTCACCACGGATATGAGCATTATCTGGTGATGACAGACCACTTCACTAAGTTTGTCATCGTGACTTTGACACGTGATCAAACTGCCGAATCAGCAGCACATGCCATTTGCTAGAATTTCATTCAAGTGTATGGCTGCCCGAAGAGAATCCACTCTGATCAAGGCATCTGTTTCATAGGGCGAATGAATGAAGAATTGCATTGCCTGTACCAGATCGAAAAATCTTGGACAACACCTTCTCATACTCAGGGAAATGGAGACTGTGAACAGTTCAGTCGAACTCTAAACCACATATTAAGGTTGCTAAAAGAAGACCGAAAAGCTTGGTGGTCTGAATTCATAGCTGAGTTAGTGTGGGTGGACTATAACCGAGTACATCGCACCACCGGTTACACTCCATATATCCTGCTGTTCGGCCAGTTCGGGAGAGTGATTACTGAGCTAGAGTTGCATCCAGGGGAGGACTACCCATGGACAGGGGTGTCCACCTTGGTCCAAGAACATCATCTTCTTCTGCAAACACTACATCGCCTGGTGCAGACTAAGTTTCAGGAACTTGAGCATCCAGAGACAGCTCCTCTGCAAGGGAGAGCTCTCCAAGCCTGGGACCCTGTGTTGGTCTGAGAAAAGCATCCTCAGGACAAACAGGAGTACCAGTGGGAATAAAACCCATATCGGGTGAAGTGGAAAATCAACTCCAAAGGGCCCATTTATGAAGTCCAACCTGAAGGGGAAGAAAAGGCCCCTACTCGATGTTAGGATTATGGATCGCACTAAATATAAAATATAAAAAGTGCGATTGCAACCCCGGGGTCCATCGTGCAGAAATGGTAACCTGCTGCTCGGTAATGGCAGAGTACTAACTGAACACCGGCGGGTTAACCACTGACCTGGTATGCACAGGGGCGAACTCTGGAGCCTGTTGACTTCACAGGACTCGGCAAAGGGAGTGCTAGTGTAGAGTCTTAGGACTCTGCCCCAAGGACACAGGGTTAGAGTCCCTCTTGACTCACTAGCGTGCGGCAACACAACTGCGATGCCAGGATAACAGAACTAAAGTCAACCGCTACTGGAGCATGCAGCGCCACACTGGCGGACATCACTAACCAGCCTAGCTTAGAGCTGGAAAGCGCACTATCTGTGCATGGCGCCACTCTGACAAACGCCAGAGTATATGTGGTAACGTGGTGCCTTGTGCTGACTGGCACACTCTGGCGCTAGCATGTGTGAGGAGCTGGGAGCACTGCGGTGATAGGCAGTGGCACAAATCGGTGCTGACTCTGACTCTACAAACCCTGTCTCATGCACAACCAAGGGAGGGAGTCATAATGAGGCAGTCACCTGTCACAAGCATCCATTATCTTACATACACTTAGCCATTAGAGTCTATACTAGCACATGGCCGCTCGGCCATGCGAGTCTTTTATAGCAGTGTCTTTCTGGGACCTTCCTGATGGTCCAATCTAAGCTGCTTGAGGACCTGAGCATCTAACCTCCGACCTCCAATGAGAGATCGTCCCACAGGCATGCTCAGTAGGCTAATGGACTAAGCCTCTGGAGTGGCTCGCTGCCGATCTTAGCATAGGGAGAGGTTGCTGCTGATCGTTCTCAATAGGGAGAGTGTTTAGGCAGGGAAAAAGTCAAAAAAATTGCTTGTGCTGATAGTGGATGTCACTGTAAAACACAACTGTACAGTGTGCAGTGACAGGGGAGGATATACTTGTGTGCCGCAGCTCTGTTGGTTGTTAGGCTGCCTTATAAGGCTACCTGATAGCTGCATTGCTGTTTGCACACTGCTGTGCAGAGTGATTTTTTAAAAGCAAAAATATTTTTATTCCTTTTTTCTGCACAGTTACCAATCCTTCATTTTTTCACACTTTTTTGTGCAGCAGATCTGTTGGTGATTAGGCTGCCTTATAGGTTCCCTGATAGCTGCATTGCTGTTTGCACACTGCTGTGCAGATTGCTTTTTTAGAAGCAAAAATCCTTTTATTCCTTTTTTTCTGCACAGTAGATACTGAGCATACATTTTTTCACACACCGTATAGAGGTGTACGCTCCTCACACACTACCATTTACCGGCTGGTATCATGGACAAATACATGCTATATGTGTGTGACTCCGTAAAAAAAAACCATGGAGATTAACATTTTTCAATACATACACCATATATAGGTGTCCGATTATCAAACAGTATCGGATATCTGGTGTTCTTATTACTGTCACATCTACACAGAGTCAGCGTGTGTGTGTGACACTCCATAAATACATATACGGGCATTTCCATTTCTTTATACACCGTATTGAGCAGTCCGATTGTCAAACAGCATTGGATATCTGGTGTTCTTATTACTGTCACATCTACTCAGAGTTAGTGTGTGTGTGACACTCCATAAATACATATACGGACATTTCCATTTCTTTATACACCGTATTGAGCAGTCCGATTGTCAAACAGTATTGGATATCTGGTGTTCTTATTACGGTCACATCTACACAAAATCAGCGTGTGTGTGTGAGACACTCCATAAATACATATACGGACATTTCCATTTGTTTATACACCGTATTGAGCAGTCTGATTGTCAAACAGTGTTGGATATCTGGTGTTCTTATTACTGTCACATCTACACATCTACACAGAGTCAGCGTGTGTGTGTGACACTCCATAAATACATATATGGACATTTCCATTTCTTTATACACCATATTGAGCAGTCCGATTGTCAAACAGTATCGGATATCTGGTGTTCTTATTACTGTCACATCTACACAGAGTCAGCGTGTGTGTGTGACATTCCGCAAATACATATACGGAGATTGACAGTTTCACCAACAGCGTATACAGCTGGGTACACCTCTGATGCAGTACCGTATATCTGCTTGTTGGATTACGGTGAAATATATACTGGGTGAGCGTCTGTGACTCACAAAGTATATACGGAGATTTCACTACTTACATACACCTTATACAGCTGTACGCTACTCATAAAGTACCATTTCTCTGCTGGTATTTTTGGTACATTTTCACAAACATGAGGAAGTCTGGTGGAAGAGGCCATGGACGTGGGCGAGGGGCGCAGCTGGTACTGATGGTGGTGGTGCTGCATCCGCTGGTTTTGGCAAAAGCACAATAGCAGCTAAGGCAGGAGGTGATGAGCCTGCGTCATCATCTGGCACAAGAAGGCCTTTAAGGTTCCCTTTTCTGGGAGTAGGTAAACCGCTTTTAAAGCCGGAGTATCAGGAACAGGTTTTGGCTTACATTACCGAAACAGTCTCCAACTCTATTGCCTCCTCTTATGAAGTTCCAAAAACTGCAAGCACAGAGTTGTCAGTGCAGGCCTCTGGTCAGGAACAACACCTTTCGCTGTGTCCTTCACCCACACCAAAAGTGAAGGATTCTGCAGCACACACTTCAGATTACTCCATGGAGCGCTTTTCACATACCATTCCTGGGTTATCAAGTCAAATCCTGAATTCCCCAGTCCAAGATGAATCTGACATGGAGTGCACTGATGCACAGCCACTGCTAGACGAATCTGCTGGTACATTCACCCACAGCACTACATTGCCCTCGCAGTCTACTGAGCCCGAATCAGACTCTGATGAAACTCAGGTGCCCCTTCCTGCATGCTATACCACCTTACACGGTGACACAGAGGAAGGTACAGAGGAATGTGCAGATGACATTGAAGACGAGGTCATGGATGACCCAGTTGTTGACCCGGATTGGCATCCATTGGGGGAAGAGGGTGATGGTGACAATAGGTCAGAACAGGAGAAGGATCCGCAGCAGGCATCGTCATCACAGCAGCGGTTATCCAGCAGGCCTGTAGCTGTCAAAAAACTTGGCAAGAAAACTAAAAGAGTTGCAGAACAGCTTGGCTAGACGGTAAAATTAGCACAGCATGCAAGCCCTGAAAATTTGTACCATAGTAGAAAGAGTGCAGTGTGGCACTTTTATGAACAAAATCCTACTGATGACGCAAAGATTATCTGTAAGAAGGCACGAAGGACCTTTAGCATATGGAAAAATCTAAGAAATTTGAATACCAGTTGCATGCTTAGACATTTAACCAACATGCACTTGCAAGCGTGGACGGGCTACAAAAGTTCAGGTAGCACATGTGCACCTGCTCCGACTGAAGTTAGCCAGCAACGCTCCATCGCTTCCCCCACTGTAAGGCCACCGCTAAGCACACCACCATCAAGAAATGTTGAGGTGTCGTCGCTAGGCCAAACCAGTCACGCAAACACAATATTTTTGCGAGGAAACACTGAATCTAGGCCATCAACACCCTCACCATCACCAACCCTTTCTCAGTCCATCATGTCCAATACTAGTTTCCCCATATGCAGCTCTCAAGTCCAGCTCACCCTACCAGAGACTCTGAGTAGGACAAGAAAGTACTCATCCTCTCATCCGCGTACACTGGTTTTGAACACGTACATTGTCAAACTGATCTCATTAGAGATGATGCCCTTCCGTTTGGTAGAAAGCAAAGCTTTCTGAGAGCTCATGGCCTATGCTGTCCCACACTATGACCTACCCAGTCGGCACTTCTGTTCTCGAAAAGCCATCCCTGCCCTCCACCGGCATGTGAAAGACCACATTGTCCATGCACTAAAACAATCAGTGAGTGGAAAGGTGCACCTCACATCAGATGCATGGACCAGTAGACATGGCCAGGGCCGTTACGTGTCCATCACTACACACTGGGTTAATGTGGTGGATGCAGGCTCCACAGGGGACAGTGGCGGTGGAACAGTGCTGCCTAGCCCATGGTATAGGAAACAGTTGGGTGTAGGCGTTCGACCCTCCTCTTCCTCCTCCTCCAGAAGCGAAAGCTCGTCCACAGAGCGAAGTCACACGAGCACTCCATCCACATCTGTCTGTGTTGCCCACAAGGTGTCCCACTATAAAACAGCTAGTGGTAAGCAGCAGCAGGCTGTTTTAAAAATTATGTGTTTGGGTAACAGTAGACACACCGCGGAGGTACTGTCCGAGTACTTGCATTGACAAACTGAGTCATGGCTGGGTAGTGAACATCTTGAGCCAGGCAAGGTAGTCAGTGTTAATGGGTGGAATTTTGTGGCAGCCATAGCCCTTTCAAAACTCAGACACATACCTTGCCTGGCTCACACCTTGAACCTGGTGGTGCAGTACCTCCTAAATAATTATCTGGAGTTAACAGCCCTGCTCCATAAGGTGCGAAGACTGTGCTCGCACATCCATCACTCAAACGTCCACTCCAGTCATATGCAGAAGCTGCAGCCATCACTCAACCTCCCCAAGCACCAACTAATCATAGACGTTGCTACAAGATGGAACTCCACCATGCACATGATTGAGAGTGTGTGCGAACAGAGGCAGGCTGTAATGCATTTGTGGGGGGATACATGGGCAGGCAGTTTGAGGGCAGACATGGAATTGTTGGGTGTGCAGTGGTCAAAGCTGATAGACCTCTGTAAAGTCCTTCAGTGTTTTGAGGAATGCACACGGCTGGTAAGCGCAGACGACGCCATCATAAGCATGAGCATCCCATTATGCGTCTGCTCATGCAAACTTTGACACACAGGCATCTGCAGCTGAGGAGCAACAGGAGGAGGAGGAGGGAAGCCTTGGTGACAGTCAGCCATTGTCTGGTCAGGGAACTGTCGTGGAGGAAGAGAGGAAGATGAGGAGGAGGATGAGGGGGAAGATTATTTTGGGGAGGAGGATGATTCACAGGGGGCAAGAGAACATGTGGGCATGCCAAGGTCAGGTACAGGGTTTGTGCGTGACTGGAGGGATGTGGATTTGCCAGAAAGTGCTCCTCCACCCACCACTGGCAGTGCAGCATTGACACCTGGAACATTGGCCACATGTGTGTCCTAAAAAGGGACCCCCGCATTGCCAAAATGATGAGGGAAGATGACTACTGGTTGGACAGCATCCTCGATCCATGCTATAAAGGCAAATTACACATCATACCACAGGAGAACCTAGAGCTAATATTAGCTAACAAACAAGCAACTCTGGTAAACAGGTTGTTTGAGGTATTCCCAGCACACAGCAGTGGAGCTGGTTCTCCCACGAGCCATATTGGGCCAAATGGAAGAGGTATTCGTGGTGCACACAGCCGAACTGGCGTTGGAGACAGGGGTTTCCTGACCATGTTGTGGTCTGATTTCTCAAGTCCCGCGCACACGACAGCTAATACAGAATCGATTGCAAGTGACAGGAGACAGAAGTTGTCAACTATGGTTACAAACTACTTCTCCTCCCATATCGAGGTTCTCCTTCACAGGTCATTCCCCTTTGATTATTGGGCCTCAAAACTGGACACATGGCCTGAATTGGCACAATATGCCTTAAAGGAGCTCGCTTGCCCTGCTGGCAGTGTGCTATCTGAAAGAGTCTTCAGTGCTGCTGGATCAATCCTGACAGAAAAAAGGACCAGTCTGTCAACCCAAAATGTTGATGATCTAACCTTCATTAAAATGAGCCATGCATGGGTTTCCAAGGATTTTGTCCCACCTTCCCCGGATTACACATAGGTTGGCAGAAAAAAGGCTCGCTTTTATCATCCTCTTCCTCTGACTTCTCCAATTCCTCCATTTGCAGCAGCTGAAAGTCCAGCGCACACATCAACATATGCCATTTTTTAAACCACCCGAAATGGGCTGCCCCCCCATCCCAGGCCCGGGGTCAACACCTGCCGCACCCGGGCAAGTGCTGTTGCCCTGAACAGGTGTGTGGCCCAATCCTTGGGTGACGGCTCTGGCACAGGGCCTCTCATAGTACAATAAAGTGTCTCTGACGGTGGGGGGGGCCCACTCGCCATCAGACACACTGGCGTACTATGAGGGGCCCTGTGCCAGTACCGGCGCCCATGAGTGGTCCCCCCTGCTTGCTCAGGGACACAGCACTTGCAATACTTACCTCTCCCTGCTCCACCGTTGTGAAGTCTGGCCAGGGACGGCCACTACAAATTTGGTGTAATAATCGATGATGGTTAAGATGTAGCTATGTCCTGTCCTGTTGGCCTCTACCTTCAGATTACCAATGGCTTCCATTTGTAATGGACGTCAACTCCCAATCGGATGCAATGGTGCTGTATGATCACCTTTCACATTTTTCATAGTCACAGATGTGTGACATTCCTGCCACCATTTTTCAAAGTGTCCTGTCATGGCAATCCAATAGAATCCCCTATGGCCTGTGGCTTGTGTGTTTTGCACTCCAAAGTGACCAGACAGATCATGATAAGCAGTGAGGACCATGACTACAGCTCTCCCTGTGATCACAATTTGATGGAGACGAGTTACGGTGATGGGATCGATGCAACTGTGATACAGCACCCCTTTCTTCACTAATTTGCATTTTAGCTGTATCCACAGTTAAAGTTATTGAGGGTCAGCAGCGCCTCTGCGAATTCTCCCGGGAGGTTTTCCCGTGATTACAAATTCAAAAACATCTAAAATCACTCGACTTTACGTCTGTACTTTTATCCATCTACCTTCCTCTAGCGGAGAGTCTGGACTGGCAGACTGACACTGAAAAATAAACGAAGATTTCAAAGTACTCCAACACTGTACACTGGTGTACGTTTCCAATACATTTCCCTTTTTCTCATTTTTATATTTGGGTGTAATCCATACTGAGCCTGTGAGAGTTTGTGTCTTACTCTGGTAAAATATAAGGAGATTTAAAATGACACCAACACTGTGTGCAGCTGACCGATTGTAAAACATTACCCTTTTTCAAGTTTTTACATTCTTGTGTAATCCATAATGAGCATGTGAACGTCTGTCTGTAACTCCAGAAATATATTTGTAGATTTAAGATTAACCCAACACTGTATACAGCTGTACGCTTGTGATACCTTACCCATTTACTGCTTTTCATATAGTGGTCTAATCCATACTGAGCCAGTGAGAGTCTGTTTCTGACTCTGGAAATATCTGCTGAGATTTACAATTACCCCAACCCTGTATGCAGCTGTACGCTTCTGATCCATTACCCTTTTACTGCTTTTTATATTTTTATATTGTGTAATCCATACTGACACTGAGAGCGTCTGTGTCTGCCTCCTGAAAAAAATAAGGAGATTTATAATGTTTAAACAATACTATATGTACCTTGTATCTGGTGATACAGTAACCTTTTTATATTCTTGGCTAACGTATACTGGGACTGAGAGCGTCTGTGTCTGCCTCATGAAATGTCTATGGTGATTTTGAATGTTTAAACTATACTATATATACCTTGTATCTGGTCATACTATACCCTTTATCAACTTGTTACATTATTGTCAAATCCATACTGAGCGTGTGAGCATATGTGTCTGCTTCCTGAAATACATACGGAAATTTTTTTGTATTTTAATTAGACTAAAAATACCTTGTATCTGTTGATCCAGTACCCTTTGTGCCCGAAATTCATCCTCCACCCTCCACTCAAAGTTCATCATTGACACCTGGAACATTGGCACACGTCTGATTATTTCTTGCGGATCTTCTTTTTATATTATGGTGTGATCCATACTGAGACTGTGAGAGACTGTGTGTTACTCTTGAAATATATATGTAGATCGCCAAATGACCCCAACACTGTATACAGCAGTATGTTTGGGATCCATTCCCCTTTTACTGCTTTTTATATTGTTGTGTAATCCATACTGGGCCTCAGAGCGTCTGTGTCTGCCTCCTGAAATAAATATAGAGATTTTGAATGTTGAAACTATACTATATATACCTTTGATCTGGTGATACTGTACCCTTTTTCTACTTTTTAGTTTGTTGTCGAATCCATACTGGCCCTGACAGCGTCTGTGTCTGCCTCCTCAAATATATACGTAGATTTATAATGTTGAAACTATACAATATATCCCTGTTATCTGGTGTTAAAATGAAACGCCACACAGGGCCGGGGGTTACTCAGTACTGGGCCTTTCAGGCTCTTTTAAGGGGGAAGTATGTCATGGTGGTGATTGGGACCCGGTCCGTGGCCCTGGGTGTCCAATAAAGATGAAGGGGAAGATGGTATGATAATTAATTTGGAAAAGCGGTATCTTGACGCCACCCGTGGTACTCGGCTAGGGTAGCCGACGCTGCAATGCAGATCCTCTGTGCCGGTGTTAAAGCAGACAAGATGATGAAGTTCTCCACGGGCAGAGCTGTGTCCCAGGGCAGTTGAGATGGTGTTTGTGAACCGTTGACGGTGATGGTGAGTGTAGCGTGTGTAGCAGGCGAGTTGTAAAAGCCATCAAGGATGCAGTTGGGTGCAGTTTCTGAGTTTTTCCTCAAAAGTTTTGTGCACAAGATGACCCGATTGGTTCTGTGTCATCCAAGGGAGGGGTCTGGCAAACTCAAAGGTAGGTCAGGAACACCTGTTCAAGACTCCTCCTTGTGTATCCTTTCTAGGCTGTGTCTCTGTGCTGATCTCTCCCTTCGTTCCTGCTTTGGGCCTTCACAAACAGTGTCCCAAGCCGGCAGCCACGGATCACATCGGGCGACGTGGATCATGCTCCGGGGTCCTTTATTCCAACTGCTGCCTTTTTGAGTATTGAATGCGGCTGCAACTGAGGCACTTAAAGTTACCTCAGCCTCCGTCTTTCTAGCTGAGCTCTGTATTTCTCCACTACCTTCAGGAGCCACCTTCCTCAACGAGGCCTGGTCCTTCCTTCTCCAGAAATGGGCTTCACAGGTGGCTTATTGCACTTCCTGTGCCCCAAGGACCCCTTCCATCCAGTTTAGGAGCTTGGACAAGATTTTTCTCTATTCTCTGACCCTCAGCCCTCTCACAGCAATCCTGCTCTTACTCTGTCCTGTCACCGACTGACAACTCTCTAGAAAGATCCATTTACCTCAGACTAGCTCCACCCATCAACTATCAGCTTGCTCTCTCTGATTGGATGCCCACAATCACTCCAGTACCTAAGCTCCTCCCACCGTACCTACCTTCCACACTAACCCCCAACACCCTTTCATAGTCAGTCTGGGATGAGGCCATCCTCCTGCCGGGTACACCCAGAAAGCACTGACTAACATGTGTGTGTGTTGAGTGCAGGGTTAGAAGTCCGGAGTAGTGATCCCTCATTACCTGAGGGTGGGATACCACACCTTTGGATGAGGTGCGATACCTCTGTGGCGACCGTACCCTCAGGGGCGCCATAGTACCCTTTCTCAACTTTCTATATTGTTGTCGGATCCATAATGGGCCTGAGAGCATCTGTGTTTGCCTCCTGAAATGTATACGGAGATTCAGTATGTTTAAACCATACTATAAAAACCTTGTATGTAGTGATACTGTACCCTTTTGCAAATGTTTATATTATTGTCTAATCCATACTGAGCCTGTGACCATCTGTGTCTGACTCATGAAATATATACGGAGATTTACAATTATCCCTAGACTGTATAGAGCTGTCCGCTTCTGAAACAGTACCATATATCTGCTGGTATTTTGAGTCCAAAAATTATTACGTATGGTGGAAGAGGCCACAGTCATGGGTGTGGGGGTCCAGCTGGTACTGATGGTGGTGGTGGTACATCTGCTGGTATTGCCAAAAGCACAGTAGCAGCTAAGGCAGGAGGTGTTGAGCCTGCATTATCAGCAGGTACAAGAAGGCCTTTAAGGCTCCCTTTTCTGGAAGTAGGTAAACTGTTTTTAAAGCCGGAGCATCAGGATCTGGTTTTGCCTTACATTGCCGAAAAAGCCTCCAGCTCTATCGCCTCCTCTTCTGAAGTTTAAAAAAATGCAAGCACTGAGTCGTCAGTGCAGGCTTCTGATCAGGAACCACCCCTTTCCTTGTCTCCTTCACCCCCACTAAAAGTGAAGTATGCGGCAGCCCACACTTCAGATTACTCCGTGGAGCTCTTTTCACAGGCTATGCCTGTGTTATCAAGTGAAAATCTGAATTCGCCAGTCCAACATGAATTGGAGATGGAGTGCACTGATGCACAGCCACTGCTAGATGATTTTGCTGGTACATTGATCCACAGCACTACATTCCCCTCGCACTCTACAGAGCCAGAATGTGACACTGATGAAACTCAGGTGCCCCTTCCCGCATACTATACCACCTTACACGGTGACACAGAGGAAGATACAGATGAAAGTGCCGGTTCCCTGAGCAGGTGGGAGGGTCCTACTCGTGGGCAATGGCAGTAGCACAGGCCCCTCATAGTATGCAAAAGCATCTCTGCTGGTGGGAGGGTCCACTCGCCATCAGACATACCATCGTACTATGAGGGGCCCTGTGCCAGTGCCGTCGCCCACGAGTGGGCCCCCTATGCTTGCTCAGGGCCACAGCACTTACAATACTTACCTCTCCCTGCTCCACCGCCGTGACGTCTTCCGCCTGTCCTGACAGTGAAATTCAGGTTACAGAGCGCGATGACATCACGTCTGTATGCCCTCTACCGAAACTGTACAAGTGAAGTGAGATTTAAAATGGAAATGCTGAGGAGTCCAGAGTATAGCAGTGCCCATCGAGGAGAGGTATTTAATTTTTTTAAATGTTGGGACCATTTTTTGGGGAGCAATATACACTGGAGAATGATATATGGGGCACATCGTACACTGGAGCATCATCCATTTGACCCATCATATACTGGAGCATTCCAAATGGGGGGCATCAGACACTGGAGCAGCATTTACGGGGCCCATTATACACTGGAGCATTAGAAATGGGGCCCATTATATATGGAGCATTATTTGGGCCCATAACACACAAGAACATCGTCCATGGGGACCATTGTCTTTTCCGGAATAAATATTAACATAACAAACCACAAAAATACTCACCCACGATCCGAAGCAGTCCACGAGTGTGTCCCACGACGATCTTGGGTAGAGAACTGCAGCATCAGATGAAATTCCCACACAGCAATGGCATAAAGTGAGACTAGGGACTTTTTTTTTTTTTTTAAGTGGCGGAGGAATACAGTGCGGAAGGATACCTACCTTCCGTCATTGGATTCCTGCAGCCCGTAGAGAACGGCAGCATCATCTGATGCTGCAGTTCTCTACCCAAGATCGTCGTGGGACACACTCGTGGACTGCTTCGGATCGTGGGTGAGTATTTTTGTGGTTTGTTATGTTAATATTTATTCCGGAAAAGACAATGGCTTCGGGGAACAATGTGACAAGTATTGGTAAGTATGTTACTCTGTTATATGTACTGTATGTCTATGTATGTATTGTATGAATGTATTGTATGTATGTAGTATATATGTGGTATGTATGTAGCATGTAGTATGTATGTAGTATGTATGTGGTATGTATGTGGCATGTAGTATGTATGTAGCATGCATGTAGTATGTATGTAGCATGCATGTAGTATGTATGTAGTATGTATGTAGTATGTAGCATGTATGTAGCATGTATGTGGTATGTATGTGGTATGTATGTAGTATGCATGTAGTATATATGTAGTATGTAGCATGCATGTAGCATGCATGTAGTATGTATGTAGCATGCATGTAGTATGTATGTAGCATGCATGTAGTATGTATGTAGTATGTATGTAGTATGTATGTAGCATGCATGTAGTATGTATGTAGCATGCATGTAGTATGTATGTAGTATGTATGTGGTATGTATGTGGCATGTAGTATGTATGTAGCATGCATGTAGTATGTATGTAGCATGTATGTAGTATGTATGTAGTATGTAGCATGTATGTAGCATGTATGTGGTATGTATGTGGTATGTATGTAGTATGCATGTAGTATATATGTAGTATGTAGCATGCATGTAGCATGCATGTAGTATGTATGTAGCATGCATGTAGTATGTATGTAGCATGCATGTAGTATGTATGTAGCATGCATGTAGTATGTATGTAGTATGTATGTAGTATGTATGTAGCATGCATGTAGTATGTATGTAGTATGTATGTAGCATGCAGTATGTATGTAGCATGTATGTAGTATATATGTAGTATGTATGTAGCATGTAGTATGTATGTAGCATGCATGTAGTATGTATGTAGTATATATGTAGTATGTATGTAGCATGTAGTATGTATGTAGCATGCATGTAGTATGTATGTAGTATTTTTTTTTTTTTTTTTTAACATTTAACACATTAGCCGGATGATGCGACTACTACTGTCCCATCATTGGCTAATGTGTCAATCACTGTCATGGTAGCAGGCATCGCCCGATGGGACTTGTAGTCCCATCGGACGATGCTTGCACAGACCCCCGGACATCAGCACAGCCCCCCGGCAGGCCGGCACAGACCCCCGGCAGGCCGGTACAGACCCCCACAGGGTGCACAGACCACCGGCAGGCCGGCACAGCCCCCCGGCAGGCCGGTACAGACCCCCACAGGGTGCACAGACCACCGGCAGGCCGGCACAGCCCCCTGGCAGGCCGGTACAGACCCCGGGCAGTCCACACAGCCCCCCGGCAGGCCGGCACAGCCCCCCGGCAGGCCGGCAGAGACCCCCGGAAGGCCCGAAATGACGGCGCATCATGATGCGCACACACCGCGCATCATGATGACGTCAGTCTGTCAATCAACTTGGAACTTCCGATTCCGATGCCGAATTCCGATATTGAAAAAATATCGGAAGTCGGTATCGGAATTCCGATACAGCAAGTATCGGCCGATACCCGATACTTGCGGTATCGGAATGCTCAACACTAGTCATTTTACTATACTTATATTTCTGTGCCGCATCGGAGCATTATGAATTGTGGTATGTGTTGAAAGGGCGCACTGATACTCTTTGGCCCAGGACACACGAAAACTTGGCGCCAGCCCTACCCCTCCACAACTTTAGCCAAATAACCCCCAGTTTTCAATGCCTAACTAATATTATGAAGTAAATTAAGGTTGCCAAGCTTAAGTAGTAAGAATTGATGTCGTTGGCATTGAAATGGGCACTGTAGGTGTGTTTCCTGTCCTCCACTCCCTGCCGACTTTGCTTCCCCATTGACTTGCATTGGGTT
Organism: Dendrobates tinctorius; assembly: GCF_039654945.1. Lineage (NCBI taxonomy): Eukaryota > Metazoa > Chordata > Amphibia > Anura > Dendrobatidae > Dendrobates > Dendrobates tinctorius. The sequence continues at coordinate 92,168,271 of NW_027361687.1, read as the reverse complement.
TCGTGTTTCAGTCGGCCTTCGACTTTTCACGATAATCGGCCGATTTCGTTCGACCCGACTTTTTAGAAAGTCAGTTTTCATGAAACCAGACTCAACCCGAAAAAAGGAAAAGTCGCTCATCTCTAGTTAAGATCTCTCTGAAATTTTTTTGCCTTTGTATCCTTAGCCTCCTTTTCCCATAGATTGAGTTGTGTATCCATTTCTTTGTTGAAAATCTCAACTTCTGATGCAGACATTTTTTCTAATAATTTCATCTTTGTTTGTTCAATATCAGAGTCTAGCTTATCTAAGCTTTTCTTGTTGTTCCCAATTAACAATTCAATAAGAGATCTTGAACATACATTACAAGCATCTTCCCATCTGGTTTTAAACGTCGAGTCCTCTACAGGATAAGAAGGCATGATTCTAATCCTAAGTCCTCTAGGAATGAGGCTTTTGGCTAAATAGCTTTCTAAGGAGGCTTTAGTCCACCACATCCTCGTTCTTTTCTTCAATAACATTTTCATATTATTCTTGAGGTCTGATTTTTGCCCACCTTCCTCACCACCAATGGACACAGTATGTCCATTAAAAACACTATCCATGCTAGTGAGCCAGCTCTGATCTCTGGCTTTAATATCCATATTGGCCACAAACTTCTGTAACAAAGTACAGGAAAAAAATCAGAACATATCCAAAAGAGGTGGGCCTAAGTTAATGGCACTTCAATACAACAATATATCCAACAAGACAAACGCAGTTATGCCATATATAAAAGTAGCCTTTATTAATGCATTGTGCCAAAAAAACATAAAAACCACTTACCGGTAAAAGGAGATACATTTCCATTAGGCCTTACAAGGAAATACATATATTAACTGTCACATGGCAGACAAACTCAAGAAAGAGCATACAGTATATAGATATAAGTTCTTGATGTATAGTTGCAGATATACTGTTAGTGGGTATTATCTTCTTTGCCTTTATAATGTGTATAAAAAGCCAGCTATGTAATGATATACATTGTATAGGGCAGTTTACATTTGGTAATACTGTTTTAGTATGCATATACATACATATTTTCTTTCCATGCAGTACTATACTTTGTGTCTGTTATGGTGTCCGGTAAATAATTGTGGATTTGGCAGTACACTTTTTATATATAGTTTTTCAATATATGTGCACTTATGTGTACATTTTTTATTTCATTTTCTTTTGCATATATAGTATTGTACTGTATCAATATGCCTGGAGTTTCGCTATACATTATTTATTATATTCGGTATCACATTCTTTCACGATATTGTGTCTTTATATTTAGTGCAGTACACACTGGTGTGCGACTTTCAGGCCACTGCTGTGGGGTAGCGTCTGTCCGGTTTGCTTTGGCGACTCCTCTGTCCTGACACGTCGGATGGGTGTGTGGCTAGGTGACCGGCAGCGTGATCACGCAGTGAGGTGCGCTGCTATGGGGACGCTGCGCCCTGGGTGGTTACCTGCTCCTTTCCTGACATGTCAGATGGGGGAGTCGCAGAGCAGTGGGCAGGCGCGCTCTATGGCGGCGTCACACGCCGGACACTGCACACTTGTGAGGTAACTATTCATGATTTTTGGGGTATTTAAGGACACATATGAATTACTGCCACATTACTCACCTCCCTGGGACGAAGCTAGAGCGAAACGCGCATCAGGGACCTGCGCCTTAGAAGGTTGTATGTGTGTTTTTTATGCACTCTGCACTTTATGGTCAGTGGATATTGTCTGGTCATAGTCTGGTAGTGTATACTATTACACCAGAGTCAGCTGGTAGTCTCTCTCATATGCAGTCTTACTTTCTATCATAGACTTTATTTGGGACCTCTGCTTGCGCACTATTGCACTTTGCAAGACATATACATATATGTTTACTTTTCTGTGCGCTGGTTTCCTGTTTTGGGGGACTGTGTGTTATTGACAAATATGCATGCTGTACTTTCTAGCATTATAAGCCACCCCTGACTATTTTCTGACAGATAAGATATCATAATATAACTGGGTCATTGTTAACCATATGGGACACTATATATAATTTGTAACACCAGTATATAATTTACTGGCAATTATATTTGTCCTATATAGGATATTCCCTTGATATCATATGTCTAGGTTACAGTACATCTTCACAGACGTATTCTGGCTCTTTTTTTATGCTTGCAGAGTGGTTTTTGGATAAACACAATTTGGAGCAATTTACATATACTTTTTTCAGTCACGGTACTGTTATATGAGCTTATATCTATATACTGTATGCTCTTTCTTGAGTTTGTCTGCCACTTAATATATGTATTGGAATATATGGAAATGTATTTCCTTTTAAGTGGTTTTTATATGTTTTTTGGCACAATGCATTAATAAAGGCTATTTTTATATATGGCATAACTTCGTTTGTCTTGTTGGATATGTATGTAAGAGGTAGTGGTGGGAGAATTTATTCACCTGGAGCAGGAATTATCACTTCAGAACTCTCAAGTGCTTTGCTTCATTCAATTTCTGGGTGCTTCTTGAAGTATGTTTTGTGTCATTGTCCTGCTGGAAGACCCATGACCTAGGATTTAAACCCAGCTTTCTGACACTGGGCACTACATTGCAACCATAAATCCTTTGGGAATCTTCTCATTTCATGATGTCTTGCACACAGTCAAGGCACCCACTGCCAGGGGCAGCAAAACAACCCCAAAATATCTTTGATTGTAACTAATGTGTTTGTTTATATATAAAGGCCCATTACATTTACAGTAGATTGATGTGCTTTACAAAAAAGTCTATTTTGGTTCTGTCTGTCCACAAAATGCCTGCTGGCCCTCTTAAATAGTGGGGGCCGCCTACTGGTCCTCTATAAATTGTGAGGGACGCTTGCTGGACATCCAAGTTTCAAACTTTATCGTATTAATGCGAAAAAGAATATTTGCCCACCTCAGATGGATAAATTTTATTGCAGTAGTAATATGTAAAGCATAGCCGGCTGCTGGCCCTCCAAAAATGCTTATTAAGGCTGACTGCTGGTTCTCTAAAACTGTTGAGTGTGGGCCGCCTGATGACTCTCTGACAATAAAGAGGACTGACTGCTGAACCTCTAACAATAGTGAAGGGCTGCCTGATGGCTCTCTACAAATACTAAGGACCATCTGATGGCCCAGAAATAAACAAACTTTGTGACGTTCAGAGTCCCTCCTTCATAAATTGGACAGGACAGACAAATATGATGAGACTTAAATTAATCAAATCGCTTGAGTTTTGCAGGGAAATTTGATTTGTATTGAAGATATTAGATGCAAATTGAATATTCCTAATTATTAGATTGCTCGCATAAATTTCCTTACGCTTTTAGATTGACTCCGCTATCAAAACGTCACACCCGGCCGGTGAGCCAAATGCTGCACTGGGGAACCTGGAAGATCAGGAATTTCACACAGCTCCTTTCTCCTGCAGAGAGCATTGAGCTGGACAGTGGATCTGGTTTTTTGCCACAAGATCTCCTTAAGACTGGGGTTGTGCATGCCAGTCTTATTGACCAGGACCACTGTTGTGACATGCACCTAATTCAGTTAGAGGTGCACTACACACCACATAGTGACTTATACATATCTTACCATTAGCACCACTGCTAAAACTGTTACTCCAGTTGAGAACAGGTGTACACTTCTGGCAAAATTTACAACATTAAATTGGGGTAAAAATTTTATAAATTAGATGGGTATGCATGACAATAATCTTTTGTGGGTTTATGCGATACACAAATGACTTTCCATTTGTACCTTATAAAAAGTTCTGTACTTTCAGTATTTTAATGAGTCAAACCATATTTCTTCATTTACAGGTAATCATCCATTTTTATCTTGTGATTTTTGGCAGCAGAGAAAGGAAGTATCATCTTTTACATATGCAAACAAATCTTATTAAATGCTTTTTGCAAATTTAGGCTACCAGGCTAACTAATCTCACAGTAATTTGCCTGCACTTCACCGGGTATCAGATTCTCACTATGAATTCAATAAGGCAGGTGTTTACAGACATTAACTATCTACCAACATGAAAACCAATATCATCCAGGTTGTGATGTCCAAATGATTGGAATGTTTGCATGATGAATGATTTTTAGCAAAGCATAATGTTTGGCTATAACTTTAAGTTACATGGACTATTTCAAAGGATATGTACAGTGGGTATGGAAATAATTCAGAGCCCTTTAAATTTTTCACTCTTTGTTTCATTGCAGCCATTTGATAAATTCAAAAAAGTTCATTTTTTTCTCATTAATGTACACTCTGCACCCCATCTTGACTGAAAAAAAATAGAAATGTAGAAATTTTTGCAAATTTATTAAAAAAGAATAACAGAAATATCACATGATCATAAGTATTCAGACCCTATGTTCAGGATTGAGTAAAAGAACCCTTTTGAGCTAGTACAGCCATGAGTCTTCTTGGGAATGATGCAACAAGTTTTCCACACCTGGATTTGGGGATCCTCTGCCATTCTTCCTTGCAGATCCTCTCCAGTTCTGTCAGGTTGGATGGTGAAAGCTGGTGGACAGCAATTTTCAGGTCTCTGCAGAGATACTCAATTGGGTTAAGGTCAGGACTCTGGCTGGGCCAGTCAAGAATGGTCACAGAGTTGTTCTGAAGCAACTCCTTTGTTATTTTAGCTGTGTGCTTAGGGTCATTGTCTTGTTGGAAGGTGAACGGTGGGCCAAATTTGAGGTCCAGAGCACGTTGGAAGAGGTTTTCATCCAGGATATCTCTGTACTTGGCCGCATTCATATTTCCTTCAATTGCAACCAGTCGTCCTGTCCCTGCAGCTGAAGATCACCCCCATAGCATGATGCTGCCACCATCATGTTTCACTGTTGGGATTGTATTAGGCAGGTGATTAGCAGTGCCTGGTTATCTCCACACATACCGCTTAAAATTATTGCCAAAAAGTTCTATCTTCATCTCATCAGATCAGAGAATCTTATTTCTCTTTTTTTGGATTTTGACATGCTTCTTGTAACAGCTGATGTAGAATCATTATACACGAGCATTAGTCATGATGATAGACTCGAGGCTGCTGGCTTCTTTTTGGAAGCTAGCAATAAGGATACGGATGTGAGGGAGCTGGTGTTGGATCTGTTGCGGTTCGTACCGACACACAACTTCTTCACGTTTAAGGACCGATACTACCTCCAGAGACGTGGTACAGCTATGGGGGCGGCGTGTGCGCCATCTTATGCTAATTTATTTCTTGGATTCTGGGAGAGGGATATCTTCCCTGATGACACACACGCTTCCTCCCAAATCCTGGGGTGGTATATCCTGTTTATTTGGCAGGGTACTGTGGATGAGTTGAATACATTCATGTCAGTTCTGAACCGCAACAGACACAACATCAAGCTCACCTACACGTATAGTAGGGAAGTTATTTCCTTTTTGGATATCGAAATCAAGGTGCAGGCTGATGGTCAGCTGCATACAGATGTATATCGCAAGCAGACATCAGTTAATGCACTCTTGCATGCCTCCTCCGCTCATTTAAACTCGACCATCAAGGCCATCCCTAGGGGACAATTTCTCCGTGCTAGACAGATTTGCACCACTAATGATCTTTATGAAAAACAAGCCGTGGACCTTGGCCGGAGGTTCAGGGATAGGGGTTACAGTGAAAGAAGCATCAAAAAGGGCTATATGATGGCAAAAAAATATCTGCAAGAAAGGACCTTTTGATCTATCGAGAAAAACCACAAAAAGAGGTGGGGATACGCTATATATCTATATTTAATAGACAGTGGGATGTAATGTGGACCATTATGAGACGATATTGGTCCATACTCCTGACTGATCCCATTTTATCTAAGCATCTGTCTAAAGGTCCACTTATGACATGACTGCTCCTCGCAGTAAAAATCTTAAGGATATTCTTTGCAGGAGCCACTGTGTGGGAAATATGAAGCCTATGTTATCTTTTGGAGGGCAAAGGATGGGCTTTTTCCCATGTGGTGACTGCCTGGCCTGCAAAAATCATGTGAGGGCAAGCAGCTTTTTGTCATCTAATGGTCAGAAGGAATTTCAAATTAGGCAGCATAACACGTGCAGGATGACAAATGTGATTTATTATGCCCGATGTACCTGTAAACTTATTTATATAGGTCTTACCTCAAGGGAACTACGTGTAAGAACGAGAGAACACGTGAGGGATATTTTGGCAGGACATGAAGTAGATGATGTGAGCAGTTTAAAAACTATCCCACGCCACTTTAGGGTAAAGCATAATTGTAACCCAAAGGATTTGAGGATTTGTGGGATAGATCGTATTCATCTAGGAACTCGAGGTGGTGATGTTAAGCGGGCATTGGCACGTAGGGAATGCCAATGGATCTCAACCCTTGATACAATGACGCCAGTTGGTTTGAATGAGCAACTTAGTTTTTTTCCTTTTCTGTGAACCTCTGGCGTTGTCTTTTGGTTTTAAATTTATTTTAATTTTCTGTGTGTCTTATTTTATTATAATATTTTTTCTTTTTCTTTTTAGTATTTTTCTGCTTTTTAGATATTACACATTAAGATTTCTGCTGGAATCATCTTATGATTGAACTGAAGGACTGAACAGTGGACCTTGTCTCAAGTCACAATTATATTATTATCAATCTGTTGCCACTTTATATAATAAATTGTATCTATCACTATTTAGGTGTTTTTTTCACTTAATCTATTACTTTTTTATATATATTTCACACCTTACTATTGTGCTACTATTTGCACTATATTGTATGCTATATATATATTTTCATAGTGCACATATATTTTTACACTATATATCATGGTCCGCTTTATCTATGTCCTTCTTGTTTTGCATCTCGGTTGCACAAATTTTATATTATTGGCGTCTTCTCCCATATCCAAAATGGCGGTCCGGTTATATCCGGTACCGAAAGTGACGAGTGCGCATGTCTTTGTTGCCGTGGCGCCGGAGCATCGCATTGGGCGCTCCTCTAATGATGTATGCGGGCCTCTGACATCAGCGGGGAGTTTTCCCCTGACCTGCCTCATCATGGAGTGCCGGGCGCGTCACAACTTCAGGGTCGCGGCAGCATGACATGCGCCGTTAATTGAGTCACAGGTGGACGTCTTATCATATAATGTATTTAAAGCAGTATGGACACACATTGGACACAGCCCCCTGAGGAAGCCAACGCGAAACGCTCGTTGGGGCTGCGTGTCCTGGGATTCTGAGTAGAGGTACTATGGGTAAGAGTGGCAATACTTATATTTTGTGGCTATTCTTTGTTATTCACTGGGAGATTATTTTTTCCTATTGGCCTTTTTAGCCATAAGGTTTTCCTATACTAATTTTTTAGTATTGGTCTCTTGTGACCTTACTCTCCACTTGTCATTTTGATTCAACACAAATTTTGGCCTCATTTAATATGTGACTTTTTTGTAACTTATGTGTAGTAGTTGCCGCTCTCCCACCTTTTTGTACATTCATTCAGACCTGGTGTGACATATCCTTTTGCTTACCCTTCCCTCGTATCATGTAATTAATCATGTTTGTGATATTGTATTACATTTTCTAATAAAGTATTGTATTTTAATATATATGGGATTTACACCTTGTTTTTTGGTCTTCTAATATCTATGGGTGTCCCGAGTGTTAGCTTTGGTCCTGTCTCGTCCCAGTACACTTGATTCTGGGATTGGGAATATGTTTATATTATGGAGTTTGTTCTAATTTGTTTTTGCAATCTTATTTCTCATAGTCTGGGAGTCCTTCATGCATTATTTAGCAAACTCTATGTGGGCTTTCATATGTCTGGCACTGAGGAGAGGCTTCCATAGGGCCACTCTGCCATAAAGGCCAATCCGGTGGAGGGCTACAGTGATCGTTGACTTTGTGGAACTTTCTCCCATCTCCCTACCGCATCTGTGGAGCTCAGCCACAGTGATCTTGGGGTTCTACTTTACATCTCTCACCAAGGCTCTTCTCCCACGATTGCTCAGTTTGGCTGGACAGCCAGGTCTAGGAAGACTTCTGGTGGTCCCAAACATCTTCGATTTAAAGATTATGGAGGTCACTGTGCTCTTAGTAACCTTGAGTACTGCAGAAATTCTTTTGTAATCTTGGCCAGATCTATGCCTTGCAACAATTCTGTCTCTGAGCTCCTTGGCCAGTTCCTTTGACCTCATGATTCTCATTTGGTCTGACATGCATTGTGAGCTGTGAGGTCTTATATAGACAGGTGTGTGTCTTTACAAATCAAGCCCTATCAGTTTAATTAAACACAGCTAGACTTCAATGAAGGCATAGAACCATCTCAAGGAGGATCACAAAAAATGTACAGCATGTAACTTAATATGAGTGTCTGAGCAAAGGGCCTGAATCTTATGACCATGTGATATTTCAGTTTTTCTTTATTAATAAATTTGCAAAAATTACTACATTTCTGTTGTTTTTTTTCAGTCAAGATGGGTTGCAGAGTCTACATTAATGAGAAAAAAATGAACTTTTTTGAATTTACCAAATGGCTGCAATGAAACAAAGAGTGAAAAATTTAAAGGGGTCTGAATACTTTCCGTACCCACTGTAAATAATTCTGTTGGACCATCATTCAATAAGTTGAGTCAAACAAGTCCAAATGATCATGAAGACCCTTGATGCATGTTTTACTGATAAAACAGCTTTGCCAGGTGCTGCCACAGTTAAAAACCCAGGATGTAAATATTGCCCTTAATATCCAAACTTGGATATCACATGTCACTTGCATGCAGTGTGATGTGCTTTTTGATAACGGCAGAGCTCAGGACCTTAACTCAATTCAGATACATAATATAACTTATTAATTTGTGAGGTTCCAATCTTTCGTACCCAGCTGGGATCTTCTCCGATTTGCAGTTTAAGGCCGGGATCACACTATTGTGTGTGATGCGAGAAATACATGCAGCTGCAGCTCCGGTCCTGAGTGCTGGCGGCAGCACTGGGTGTTTATGCGAGAGACTGGTGCGAGTTTCACGCATCACATAGAGTAGTGTGATCCCGGCCTAAGTCACTTTTATTCCTGTTAGAATGGAGTAGCAGTTCACATGCTTGACTTCCACTCCATTCAGGGGTGGACACTGACAGCTTGGGGCTAGAGATGAGCGACTTTGCCTTTTTTCGGGTCAAGTCGGGTTTCATGAAACCCGACTTTCTCAAAAGTCGGATCGAACGCAATCGGCCAATTATCGTGAAAAGTTGAAGGCCGACTGAAACACGAAACCCAATGCAAGTCAATGGGGAACCAAGGTCGGCAGTGAGTGGAGGACAGGAAACACACCTACAGTGCCGATTTTAATGCCAAAAACATCAATTCTTATTACTTAAGCTGGTCAACCTTAATCTACTTTATAATAATAGTTAGGCATTGAAAACTGGGGGTTATTTGGCTAAAGTAGTGGGGGGGTAGGGCTGGTGCCAGATTTTTGTGGGCATTGGGCCAAAGAGTGTCACTGGGCTCCATTAACACATGCCACAATTCATGATCTTCTGATACGGCAGAGAAATAGCGGTATAGTACAATGAAAAATACTACACTTCTTACATCTCATGACTGATATCCATTTTAAATTCTCAAATTGCTCCAAAAACGGACAGTATATTACTCCATACAGTATTATGGCCACCGCATAGTGCGCTATACAGAGTAATGAGGCCCATATATTTCTCCATACAGAATCATTGGTCCCATATAAAGTTCCATACAGTATATGATGAGCTCCACATAATGCTCCAGTATATGTTGGTCCCCATGGATGAAGCTCCACTGTGATATGGGCCCAAATAATGCTCCATATATAATGGGATCCATTTCTAATTCTCCAATGCATAATGGGCCCTGTAAATGCTGCTCCAGTGTCTGATGTCCACCTTTGGAATGCTCCAGTGTATGGTGGGCCTCATATATCATTCTCCAGAGTATAGTGCTCCCCAAAAATTGCTGTCCCAACATTGAAAACAATTAAATAAGTCTCCTTGCTATGGAATCCCTGTACTAGTCTGGACTCCTCGTCGTCCCCATCTTCCATCTCACTGCACTTGGACTGTTTAAACAGAGGGCGTACAGACGTGATGTCATCGCGTTCTCTGACCAGAATGTCACTGTCAGGAAACGCGGAAGACGTCACGGCGGTGGAGCAGGGAGAGGTAAGTATTTCAACTTTGCAAGTGCTGTGATCCTGAGCAAGCAGGGGGGGCCCACTCGTTGGCGACGGCACTGGCACAGGGCCCCTCATAGTACGGCGGTGTGTCTGACGGCGGGTGGAGGGCCCTCCCATCGGCAGAGACACTTTTGCGTACTATGAGGGCCCCGTGCCAGTGCCGTTGCCCATGAGTATGCCCCCCCACCTTCTCAGGGAACCTGCACTTTCATCTGCATCTTCCTCTTTGTCACCGTGTAAGGTGGTATAGTATGCGGGAAGGGGAACCTGAGTTTCATCAGGGTCAGATTCTGGCTGTGTAGAGTGCAAGGGGAATGTAGTGGTCTGGGTCAATGTACCAGCAGAATCATCTAGCAGTGGCTGGGCATCATTGCACTTGTGGCCCCCCCAGGAGTACGGTCGCCACACCTTCCTCCTAGGGAGTGTGATGTCATGCTTGGGAGCAACGAAGGATCTCTCTAGCAGTTAAACCAACACACAACACAGTTCCCACTCTAGGCCAGCAGGGAGACCTCTGAACCTGACTCCTGAGGAGCTGCTCTCTGTGGTCGGGAGGAGGTAAGTTAGGGCAGTCTGTGAAGGGAAGGGGAAGTGTGTGGACATGAGAAGTGGAGCTGGAGGATGAGCAGAGTTAAGGCTCACTTCTAGCTGGAGCACATGGTCGGGATTCCGGTCTCCGAGTTTGTAGGGACACTGACGGTCCTGCAGCAGAAACCAGAGGAAGTAGCAGCTGTCAATGCTCTGTTCCCAACTAAGGCTCGGAGGCCCCAGCAGTGATGTGTATGAGCCAGAAAGAAAAGGCTATGGCTGCCTGCTATACGAGAAAGTTCCAAAAGAGAGTCAACAGGGGGAACTTCAGTGAACTCAGTACTGCGAGTACCTCAGATAAGCGCTAGAACGGAGGCCACACTACCTATCTGCAGAGAGAGAATTCCAAATTTGCTTCCAGCCTGATCAAGTCCTTCTCCATCTGTACTCTGGGTCCTGGACGGCACTTACCAAGAACAGGTAAAGGAACTGCATGAATGTGTCTGTCATCTTTCTCCTGCACCTGACACACAGCTCTGCTACATCCTGCACTGCACACCATCTACCAACTCTTTCATCTGCCCTGTGACTACGGCCCTACCTGTGCAGGGCTTCTACATCTTAGCTGCACCACAACATCTGTCCTAGAGAAGCGACCCTGCAGCGCAGGTCAATCTGATCAGAAACCACAGGTGGCGTCACATATCATTCACCTATAAACGTTATTCACCCCTTTGCATGGACGCCCAGGGCCACGGAACGGGTCATCACCACCAACGTGACACATCCCTCTGAGACACTGGCCCGATACCGATTAACCCCACTGCCCTGGCTGGCCACCCACACTCCATGCCAGATTCATCTTGGACTAGGGAATTTGCGATTTGACTTGATAACCCAGGCATGGTTTGATAGAAAGAGTTACATGGACTTATGTGAAGAGTGGCCTGCTGCATCATTCACTTTTGGTGGGGGTGAAGGACACAAGGAAAGGGGTTCTTCCTGATCAGGAGCCAGCACTTGACGACTCAGTGCTTGCATTTTTTGAAACTTCAGAAGAGGGCATATTTGCTGGAGTCTGTTTCGGCAATGTAAGCCAAAACCAGTTCCTGATCCTCCGGCTTTAAAAGTGGTTAACCTACTCCCAGAAAAGGTAGCCTTCCAGGCGTTCCAGAGCCAGACCATGACGCAGGCTCAACACCTCCTGCTTTAGCTGCTATTGTGCTTTTGCCACCACCAGAAGATGCACCGCCACCATAAGCACCACCTGCCCCCCCACGTCCACATCTGCGGCCTCTTCCACCATACTTCAAAATTTTGGAGAAAATGTACCCAAAATAACATCACATATATGGTACTGTATCAGAAGCGTACAGCTCTATACAGTCAAAGGATAATTGTCAATCTCCCTATATATTCCATCAGTCACACAGAAATGCTCACAGGCTCTGTATGGATTAGACAAGAATATAAAAAGTAGAAAAAGTGTACAAAATCATCAGATAGCAGGTAAATATAGTATAGTTTAAACATTCTAAATCTCCTTAGATATTTCAGGAGGCAGACACAGACGCTTTCAGGCTCAGTATGGATTACAACACAATATAAAAAGCCATAAAACGGTAATGGATCTGAAGAGTACAGCTGTACACAGTGTAGGGGTCATTGCTGTCAATCTCAGTATTTATTTCCACAGTCAGAAAATAACTCTCACTTGGTCAGTTTGGATTAGACCAGAATATAAAAAGCAGGAAATGGGTAATGTATCACAAGCATAGAACTGTATACACTAGTGTTGGGGTAATTTTTAAATGTACATCTAAATTGCAGGACTAACCCACAGACTGTCACACGCTCAGGATGGATCACAGTACAGTATAACAAGAAATGCAAGAAATAATCACACATGTGGGACAATGCTCCAGGTGTCAATGATACACTTAGAGTGGTGGCTGGATGAGGACTTCCTGGCAGAAAGGGTACAGTATCACCAGATACCAGGTATATATAGCATAGTTTAAACATTAAAAATGTACGTCTATATATCAGGAGTAGTGTTGAGCCACCCCGCTAGTGTTCCAGTTCGTTTTGGTTCGTCAAACAGGAGGCAAGTTCTTCGAATGTTCGTCAAACGTTCGACGAACACCGTCGAACACCATTGAAAACAATGGCAGTCAAACACAAACACATACTAACACATAGAAAACAATTACAAAACACCTTAAAAGGTGTCCCAAAGCAGACAAAATGCTCAGAATACAAAAATAACATATGGAAAACGGCAACTACATATAGAAAAGAGGTGGAGGAGTAAAAGGAGGAGGAGGAGACACAGATATAGCTATGCATGTCATGCCCTTATGAAGTCAAGAAAGGCTGGAATAAAAATGTAAAATACAAAAAAAAAATAAAAATCTGAAATCGAAGACGATCATATACCGTCAGACTTCCCACGATAAATTATGCCAACTGCTGATCGTGCGGCGTTATTCCCACGAACCTCCAAACAGTGTCCATGAAGGCAAAGTGTTTGGATTCCGGGGCATTATGGTTGCAAAGCTGAACCTTAAAGGAATGTCAAGAAGGGCACCACCAGGAGTGGAGCCTGCGGCTTAATTCGACTACACCCGGGAAACCTCAACCATGCCAGCTACAGAAAAGATGGACAGATTGCAAGCTTTGTCGATTCTGTGAGTGGTGTTGGATGTCCGTTTTTAGTTGTGCTAGCAATTTGTCAGCTTAATTCCGTTAACGATCAAGACTCCGGCATGCCCCCGCGGTACGCGTCAAGCTTTCAGTATACCACTCTACCCGCGCCCTTCGTTCTGCTGATGACCTGAGGTTAGCATCCTCAATAGTCAGAACCTCCCACTCCCGCCTCCAAGACTTTACACGTGCTGCGCCAATTCTTTGGAATGCACTTCCCAGGTTAAAACGATTAGTCCCCAATCCCCACAATTTTAAGGGTGTCCTGAAAACGCATTTATTCAGACTGGCCTATCGCCTCAACACATTAACCTAATCTATCCCTGTGTGGCACAGCCAAAAGTTTTACCATAACCAGATTCCCCGCATCATGTTCCCACATGCTTTATGCATCCATTAGCCCTCTGTTTGTACTGTTACACACTTAACATTATGGCTGGTCCATACAATCAGGGCAACTGTTACCACCCACCTTTCGTGTCTACCTTTTCCTCATAGACTGTAAGCTTACGAGCAGGGCCCTCTTTCCTCTTGGTATTTGTTATAATTTATGTGATTATTTTTATGCCGTAATGTCTATTGTCTGTACAAATCCCCTCTGAAATGTAAAGTGCTGCGGAATATGTCGGCGCTATAGAAATAAAATTTATTATTATATTATTATTACTAGAGGGACACGCGAGGCTCTGGCACGCGAGATCGAGCAATAACAGGTCTGTCATGCCCTTACATGTCCGGGGCTGCATGCGCGCTACACTGAAAGGACCAGCGTGTGTCGCTTACAGGTGCAGATAACCCACTGAACACCGTTAGTGATGGGGGTCTGGGATTCCAATTGTTCCCCGCGAACGAGGATTTCCCAGTAAGTGCAAGTCAACCGGAATTCCGGAATTAGGCCTAACCGGCATTCAGAAAGAATGGAAAAATTAAGTGTCCAAACCACAGGTGCTGTAGCTTGCTTAACAGCTGGGCTCCTATGCTGAGTAGCACGCAGTTCTTACATAAACAGATGGCATAGCTTGGTTCACGGGTGGGCAACTCTGCTGAGTAGCAGACAGAGCTTACATAAACAGGCGGCATAGCTAGGTTCACAGGTGGGCTCCTCTGCTGAGCAGTAGACACCGGTACTAGTCCCAAAGTATTCACTGGGCTAAGTGGAGTTAAAAATGGTTCTTACATAAACAGGCGGCACAGCTTGGTTCACGGGTGGGCTCCTCTGATGAGTAGCAGACACAGTTACTAGGCCCAAAGTATTAACTGTGCTAAATGCAGTCAAAAACTGGTTCTTTCATAAGCAGATGGCATAGCTAGGTTCACTGGTGGGCTCCTCTGCTGAGAAACAGACAGTGCTACAAGGCCCTAAAGGATTTTCTGGACAAGATGCGTTAAAAAATTATTGTAAACACACACGGTGTAGCTCCTTGACAGGTGCACTACACCGCTTGCTACCACACACCGCTACTATGCCATGAAACAGTCTATTAACATTGAAAACCATTATTGATGTGAAAATGAAGTTACGCTTTTGGTGAACGAACCGTTCTCGAACGGAACCTCGAACAGTCGAATTTTAAGGTAAGTGTTCGAGTTCGACCAACGGCTCAAACACCGCCCAAAACAGCTGGAATTTTAACTTGGCGAACAGTTCGACTCGAACACCGCTCATCTCTAATCAGGAGGCAGACTCAGACAGTCTCAGGCCCAGTATGGATCCGACAAGATTGTAGAAAGTTGTATCACTGGATAGCAGGTATATATAGCATAGTTTAAACATTAAAAATCTGCATGTATATTTCCGGAATCCGACAAAGACACTCACAACCTCAGTATGGATTAGACAAGAATCTAAAAAGTAGAAAAAGGGTTATGTATTCGAAGCGTACACCAGTATACACTGTTGGGGTATTTTTCAATCTTCATATATATTTCAGTCTCAGTAAGACAGTCCAGACTCTCTGCAAGAGGAAACAAGATGGATACAAGTACAGACGGAGAGTCGACTGATTGCAGAAATTTTGGAATTACTAATCACGGGAAAAACTCCCAGGAGAATTCTCAGAGGCGATGCTGACCCTCAATTACTTTGTCTGTGGAGACAGCGAAAACAGTTCTTGTGAAGAAAAGTTTGCTGTATCGCATTACCGTGGAACCCATCACCGTTACTCATCTCCATCAAATTGTGATCACAAGGAGAGATGTAGACATTGTCCTTACTGCCTATCATGATCTGTCAGGTAACTTTGGAGTGCAAAAGACAGAAGCCACAGGCCGTAGGCAATTCTATTGGATTGGCATAATAGGACACATTTAAAAATGTGTGCAGGAATGTCACACGTCTCTGAGTCGGAAAACTGTGAAAGCTGATGATAAACAACCACTGCATCTCATTCTGAGTCGATGTCCATAACAAATGGAAGCCATTGATCATCTGAAGATAGAGCCCAGCAGGACAGGGCATAGCTACGTCTTAACCATCATCTATCATTTCACCAAATTTGTATTGGCAGTCCCAGTGAAGTATTTAACAGGCCAGATCACGCAGTGGTGGAGCAGGGAGAGGTAAGTATTGCAAGTGCTGGTGCCCTGAGCAAGCAGGGGGGCCCACTCGTGGGTGGCGGTACTGGCACAGGGCCCCTCATAGTACGCCGGTGTGTCTGACGGCAGGTGTGCACACTTGATTCTATTATGAGGGACCTTGTGCCAGTGCCGTTGCCAAAGAGTGTGCCCACCTACCTGTCCAGGGCAACGGCACTCGCATGGTTGCATGCACCAGGTGGTGACCCCGGCCCTGTGGGGGGAGGCAGCCCAGTTAGGGAGGTGGAAAAAATGGCATATGTTGATGTTGGACATTCAGCAGCTGCAAATGGAGTAATTGGAGATGTCCGCGGAAGAGGAGGACAAAAGCAAGCCTTTTTCTGGCAACCTACGTGTCAGCAGGGGAGGGTGGGAAAAATCCTTTGAAACCCATGCATGGTTCATTTTAATGAAGGTTAGATCATCAACATTTAGGGTCAACAGATGGGTCCTTTTTTCTGTCAGGATTAATCCAGCAGCACTGAAGACTCGTTCAGATAACACACTAGCAGCAGGGCAAGCGAGCTCCTGTAAGGCATATTGTGCCAATTCAGGCCAGGTGTCAAGTTTACTGGCCCAATAGTCAAAGGGGAATGACCGGTGAGGGAGAACATCGATATGGGAGGAGAAGTAGTTTGTTACCATAGTTGACAACTGCTGTCTCCTGTCACTTTCGATCGATGCAGTATTACCTGTTGTGAACTCATTTTCTGATTTACCTCTGGCTTCTGGTGAGGGTGCTGGAGCTGGCTGTATTGACAAAGGAGTCGTGAGTTCTTCATCCAGGCTCCCTCTAGTGGTGATAGTAGGTAATGAAGCTGATCTAAATGGCAGAGACATGTCACCTGAGGAGGAGGACTATGAGTGGATATCAGGAGTCACATCTGGATTTAAGACAGCCGACTCCCTATTTTTGTTCCGTATAAGATTTTGGAAATTCTTAATCCTGTTTCGTTTCGATTGGCTCTTCCAGTTACGTTCAAGATCCATAACGTATTTCACAAATCTCTGTTGAAGAGGTTTGTTGAGCCAGTGGTTCCTATGGCAGCACCTCCTGACCCTGTGTTGGTTGAAGGCAATGTGGAATATGAGGTAGAGAAAATATTGGATTCTCGTTTGGTTAGACGGAGACTCCAGTATTTGGTCAAATGGAAAGGTTATGGTCAGGAGGATAATTCTTGGGTCTCTGCCTCCGATATTCATAACAATAAATTGGATCGTGCTTTCCACCGGGCCCATCCTGATCGGCCTGGTGGCGTGGATGAGGGTTCGGTGACCCCTCCTCAAGGGGGGGTACTGTTATGAGTTTGTTCTCTGGTTCACCAGTTGTGAGTTCCCCTTCTGGACTCCCTCTGGTGGTGATGGGAGGTGGTGCGGCTGGTTTGATTGGTGGAGATCTGCCACCTGAGAATGAGGATGACGATTGGATCTCAGGTTTCTCAGATTGGATTTAAGACAGCCGACGCCCTATTCAGTTGCTGGTGATTCCTTCTGGCTTGTCAGCTCTTAGTTTTCAGCTCTGTTCCAGACATCTAAAGCTAAGTTTTTCTGCTAATGTTCACACTTGATTTTGTTGGTCTATTCAGTTTTTTGTGTGGTCTGCCAGCCCCGGCTGGGGGCTGAGCTGAATTTCCACTCTTATTTATCCGTATTTTGCCAATTGGCATTTTGTCCCTTACTGGTTCGGTCTCTTTTTGCTCTGTCTCAGAATATTTCAGAGTGCTGATATAGTGGGAGAAGTCTAGTGACTTCAGGGTTAATTTTGCTATCAGAAGTGTTGGACATTATTTTTGTAGGGTTTTTTGCAGGTTGCAGAGAGTGTCTTTCCTTTCCTTTCCTTTCTAGTTAGTTTGGGCCCCATCATTTGCTCAGCCTATTTTCCTGCCTGTGTTTGTGCCTTCATCTTGTTTCACCGTCAGTACATGTGTGGGGGCTATCTATTCCTTTGGGGTCTGCTCTGGGGCAGTTAGTTTTTCCTTTTCTTGCTTTAGGCTTATGTAGTCCTCCGGCCGTGATGAGGCGTCTAGGTTCATCGTAGGCACGCTCCACGGCTACTGCTAGTTGTGTGGTAAGATCAGGGATCTGCAATCTGCATAGTTACCAACCACTCTGGTTTTCTGTGGCTTAGCTTGTTTTGCTTTTTTCTCCTCAGTGACCCATTCATAACAGATACCCCTTGTTGATGAGGCCCAGAAAGAGCATGAGCTCGAATCGATGGTAAGCTCAGCTTCAAGTGACCTCTCCTTCTCTCCTCCTCTACCTCAACATGGGCCAGTGCAGTACCGACATGGCACATATAATGTTTACAGAGTGGGTACAGATTAAGAACCTCTGCACCCTTCTGCACAGCTTCAAAATTGCTACTAAGATGGCTAGTGCTGATGATGCCATCATCAGCAGCATCACTATTCCAGCCATCTATATGCTGGAGCAGACTTTGAATAGCCTGTGGGAGGAGGTGTTGGTTCCATAGGAAGAGGAGGAAGCAGAGAAGGGACAGCTCAAGGCTGCTGTCACACAGGCGGGTGCCAAGGAAGGGTGCAGTACTGCGATCATGGGAGGCTGGTGATAACATACAAACTGTTATGGAAGGTGCAGGATCTGAGGAAAAAATGGAGGAGGAAGAGGTGATGGGCGAGCAACTGTCGGATGAAGAGGATAATACTCCCCTCTCTGTTGTTCAGGGTTGGCAGGAAAGGGGTCGTTGGAAATGAGCCTCATTGTTACCCACCCATCAGCAGAGCATGGTCTTGGACCTCATGGTAGAGCCCGACATATGAGTGCCTTCTTGCTGCACTATCTGCAACATGATCCCCTTATAGCTGTGATTCAAAGTTATGCTGACTACTGGGTTGCCACTCTGTTAGATACATGTTATAAGACAAAATTATGCCAGATGCTTCCCGCTCTGGAAAGGGACCCACAAATGCTGGAGAAGCAAAACATGCTTTTACACAACCTTAAGAGAGGTTTTCCCCAAGACAGCAGTGAGGCACACAGTGTGCATCGCAGCTTTAGACTTCCAACCTTCGGCATGTCAATTTGTCAATGCCAAAACATTAGCCACAGCAGCACCACCAGTTGTGTAAGGTGCAGAAACAACTTCTGTGAGTCCTTTGACACATTTTTTAGACCAGATCATGCAGCAGCACAACAGAAATCAAGTTTGACACGTGGTGAATGAATGGACAGGATGGTGCAGGTGTATCTAGAGTTGAATATCAATACCATTAGGAATGGTTTCACCCTCTCATGCCTTTGAGGTTTTTATCATGCCTGGCAGCCAGCGTTTTCGCAGAACGTGTCTTCAGCGCTGCTGGTGATGTCCTAATTCATTCATCTTGCGTAATTACACTCTATGATATCTTTAGTGTAGCTTCTGTGCCTGCTGTTGCTGCTGCTGCTGCAGATGTTAACACAAATTTGAGGTTGGTCTCCATCTGCTGGATTGGCTGTAGTGGACGACACGTCCGTTCCTTTTATGCTATTTCTACTCCTGTGAAGTTGATGCCATTTCGGTGGTGCCAGGCCCTCATTTTTTGAATTGTGAAGACTCCTGCTTGGGTGTGCATCTGCTGTGTTGGCTGTAGTGGATGATGTGCTGGTCCCTATTATACTATTTCTACTGTAGTGAAATTGATGTCTCTTTGTTGCTGTCTTCCACTAATTTTTGTAAATGTGTGGACTCCTGGTTGGGTCTCCTTCATGTTTGTTGCCTGTAGCAGTAGGACTTTGAGGTGTGGACTGGTGTAGTGTGCCTCTTCCTGGGGTAGTGCGCATTTTCCTGAGATAGTGTGGCTCATCCTGAGCCTCTTTCTGGGTTACTGTCTCCTGTTTGGCAACACATTAAAAAGACAGATTCTACTCACCTTCCTCCGGTGCTTATCCTACGCAGTGTCCTCTTCTTTCCTGGGTACAAGAGCCAGCAGCTGATATTGGCATGTGTGTCATGGCGAATGACGTCACTGCCCTGTGCCACAGTCACGTGTATGCCATCAGCTGCAGGCCTCTGTTTGGCCAGTGACATATATTGCAACGTACGGAGCTGTAAGTTTCCCTGCACCGCAATACATTTAATTTCAGCTGAATGCATGTTCAAGGATTCAAATCCAGCTGAAATAGTCTAGTGCTAGCGAGCTCCCTTCATCTCTGAGCCCATTGCAGTTACATCGGCTGCCCCAGTTGATATGTCGCCCCTGCATAGTAGTCGACTTTGTGAATTTTTAATTATTGTTCTCATTATAATATCATAATTTCAATAATTTCAAGTGAATAGGTATGAACTCAAACACAGGTCTTTGGCTTCAAAAATCTGGCAGTGACTATGTCATAGAGAACAGAGGAATGCTCTCCCAAGTCAAGCGTTCCTTTGTATCAAGGAGTTGGGAGAAATAGTTGTCAGTCAAATAATTAGTGACAATTTTTTAACGTGTGTGGAGGCATTAAAGTGGTTGTCCAGTGAATAAACTACATTTTAATTAAGATTGTGGAATAATAAAAAGTTTTACTACTGGATGTGTTAAAAAAATTATTATGCTGAGTTAATCTTATACATGTGCCCCTGCAATGTACTGTTATTTGTTGTGTATGACCATACTGAGCTGCTCCTGTTCATAGTCAGAACATATTATTATCATTTATTATTATAGCGCCATTTATTCCATGGTGCTTTACATGTGAGGAGGGGTATACATAATAAAAATAAGTACAGTATTATTAAACAGTACAAGTCACAATTGGTACAGGGTGAGAGAGGATCCTGCCCGTGAGTGCTCACTAGGGTGACCGCAAAAAATCGATGTCGGAATTTTGTCCGTCTGGACCCCACAAAACGATTCCCCTTTCCAGATATTGAGATAGCCAAAATTTGAGCTCGATCAAACGACGTTAACCCGTGCCGCTCGTCGCTCAAAGTTTGAAAAAATCCAAATTGAGGTATTTTAAGATTTAGGTATTTTGCATAGTCTGTTAGACTATAAAGAATGTGACAACAACATTGCAGAAATAGCCCTGACCAAATTTTCGAACCATTTGTGGTATTTGAATGCAGAGTTGGTGGGATTATCGTTTTTTGATCCCACCATTACAGACAATGAAAAGTTGTTAATGGCTAATAAATTGCTCAGTAGCACAGATGAACCATCAGAGCACGCTAACCTACATGAGTTGATAATTTTACATTGTTATCTAATCTATTCTAGAGCTTTTGTTAAAGTAGTTTTTGAAACGTCAGAATATAATGCTCGGCATTTGCTTACAACTTGCAGGACATATTGCTTTTGTTCTTCATCTTTTGTCAGAAGGTCGTTAAAGTCGGTTACTTCCTACCTATTTTAATTTTTCTTTCCTAACTTTTGGATTTACAACCCTAGCGTGCTCTGATGGTTCATCTGTGCTACTGAGCAAAATACCTAAATACCTAAATCTTAAAATACCTCAATTTGGATTTTTTCAAACTTTGAGCGACGAGCGGCACGGGTTAACGTCGTTTGATCGAGCTCAAATATCTGGAAAGGGGAATCGTTTTGTGGGGTCCAGACGAACAAGATTCCGACATTTTTTCCCCCCCATATGAGATCCGGTCACCCTAGTGCTCACAATCTACAAGGGATGGGTGAGGATACAGAAGGCGATTGTGTGAAGAGGCGATAAGAGGGGAGTAGAGAAGGAGATCTTGTGAGGATCGGAGGTTGCGTGCAGGTAAGTATCAGGAGATGAGGTCACAGATGTAAGGAGGACACAGGTTGTGGATGGCTTTGTATGTCATGATTAGAATCATAGAATCATAGAATCGTAGAGTTGGAAGGGACCTCCTGGGCCATCTGGTCCAACCCCCTGCTCAAAGCAGGATTCGCTAAATCATCCCAGTCAGATGTCTGTCCAGCCTCTGTTTGAAGACTTCCATTGAAGGAGAACTCACCACTTCTCGTGGCAGCCTGTTCCACTCATTGATCACTCTGTCAAAAAGTTTTTTCTAATATCTAATCTGTGTCTCCTCCCATTCAGTTTCATCCCATTGTTTCTAGTCTTTCCTTGTGCAAATGAGAATAAAGTTGATCCTTCTACAATGTGACAGCCCTTTAGATATTTGTAGACAGCTATTAATTCTCCTCTCAGTCTTCTCTTTTGCAAACTAAACATTCCCAAATCCTGCAACCTTTCCTCATAAGACAGGGTTTGCAGACCGGTCACCATTCTGGTCGCTCTTTTCTGAACTTGCTCCAGTTTGTTGATGTCTTTTTTAAAATGTGGTGCCCAAAACTGGACACAATATTCCAGATGAGGTCTGACCAAAGAGGAGTAGAGGGAAATAATGACTTCACGTGATCTAGACTGTATGCTTCTGTTAATACATCCTAGAATTGCATTTGCCTTTTTTGCTGCTGCATCACACTGTTGACTCATATTCAGTCTGTGATCTATTAGTATACCCAAGTCTTTTTCACATGTGCTGTCACTTAGCCCTATTCCTCCCATTCTATATATGCTTTTTTCATTTTTATTGCCCAGATGTAGTACTTTGCATTTCTCCCTGTTAAAAACCATTCTGTTAGTTGCTGCCCACTTCTCCAGTTTATTTAAATCTTTTTGAATCCTCTCTCTCTCTTCTCTAGTATTAGCTATCCCTCCTAGCTTTGTGTCATCAGCAAATTTAATCAGTTTACCCTCAATTCCTTCATCTAAATCGTTGATAAAGATGTTGAACAATACAGGGCCCAGGACAGAGCCCTGTGGTACCCCACTTGAGACATTCTTCCAACTGGATGTGCAGCCATTTACGACCACTCTTTGGGTCCGATCACTAAGCCAGTTATGAATCCACCTAACAGTTGCCTTGTCCATTCCATGCTTAGTCATTTTTTCAATAAGGATTGTATGAGATACTTTGTCAAATGCTTTGCTGAAGTCAAGATATACTATATCTACAGCATTTCCTTGATCCACCCAATCAGTGATACCGTCATAGAAGGAAATTAAGTTAGTCTGACATGACTTATTAGTTAGAAACCCATGCTGACTCTGTTTAATCACTTCATTCTTATCCAGGTATTGACATACATGTTGTTTAATAATTTGTTCAAAGATCTTTCCTGGTATAGAATTAGGGTTTTGAACTGGAGTCTTTTGTTAATGGGGAGCCAGTGCAGGGATTGACAGAGGGGAGAGGCCGGGGAATAGCGGAGGGACAGGTGGAATAGTTGGGCAGCAGACTTTCGATTAGATTGGAGGGATGTGAGAGTGTTAGAGGGGAGGCCACAGAGCAGGAGGTTACAGTAGTCACATTTCACATTTCCTGGCCAGAAAAGGAAGCAGAAGTCACCTATAATAAGTATAAAGACAAAACAGCAGGGGCTTACAGCTGGTTGTTTGTGTGAGGGAGCATATTTTCAATGCATGTGTTTTTTCACATAAGTGAGTGTCTGTGCCACATTACCAGTCCTGTGAGCTCATCATAAAACAAGTCAATGACATAGGAACTCAGGGACAGCTGGAGCTCCTATATATCTGACTTGATTTATGATAGACTGTGAGGGTTCATGACTTTGCAGAAATTCTCAGTCCTGTCATAAAACAGGCAGGGAAATGTGTTACATGTGAAGGTGGTAGCAGCAAACCCCTACTGTTTCATATGTCTTTATATTCATTATCAAAAGTGACTTGTGCTTAGTTCCCTGGCCATGAGCTGGGGTATGTGCCGACCATGAACCAGAGTAGCTGTGCATGGTCAGAAAAAGTAAATAACAGTATATATCATGGTCACAAAAAGTCATCTTAGATAAAATCTATTTATATACAGTTAGGTCCATATATATTTGGACAGAGACAACATTTTTCTAATTTTGGTTCTAGACATTACCACAATGAATTTTAAGCAAAACAATTCAGATGCAGTTGAAGTTCAGACTTTCAGCTTTCATTTGAGGGTATTCATAATAAAATTGGATGAAGGGTTTAGGAGTTTCAGCTCCTTAACATGTGCCACCCTACAGAATGTAGGTTTTTTTTGTAGTTCACTGCTTCCTCGGATATAATCAATCAATCCTAGAATATGACACAACAAATACAATATATAGCATAATTCCACACTGTATATTTGTGCTAACATTAAAAAGGTAATTAACATATAATAGAAGAGATTAAAAGTGAGTAAGAAGATAACTTTTTTTTTATTGTGGTGACATGTGCTTCAACAATCCCAGATCTAAATTCTCTGCTGCATGTGTATAACGTGTCTATGAAGAGATAAAATTATATTCAGAGCTGAAGTGAAAAACAGTAAAGTGCACAAAATGAAAGCACAATATAAGTAATGCAATAAATTAAAAGTTGCGAGATCGAATTATGGGGTTAGTAATGGGAGTCTGGTATAGATTCCTCTCTATTACTAACCTGTGGGCTTGATGTCAGCAGTCATAAAAAAGCTGTCATCAACCCCAAAACCATTACTCTCCCTTGCCACCGCACCAGGTCAAGTGGGAAAAGCCAGGAAAAGCACCAGAATTGCCAGAATTGGTGTGTCTAATAGATGCGTCTTTTCTGAGGTGACTGTGATCTGCTATTTTTAGGCTGGGCAGCCAATATCCATTGCCCCTTACCAGTCTGAGAAAGCCAGACCCCAGCTGTTTGCTTTAGCTTGGCTGATTGTCAAAAATTAGGGAGACCACACACTGTTTTCTTTAAACTATTTTTTTAAGTAATTGAAAAAAGCAGTGTGGGGATCCCTCTATTTTTGATAACTAATCCTGATAAAGCTGACAGCTGAGGGTTGCAGATCGCAGTTGTCCATTTTACCTGCCCAGGTTATCAAAAAATAGAAGAGACCCCAAGACATTTTTTTCAATTTATTTATTTATAGCACAGGGACTGCAGGCATAGGCTGATGGGAGTAGTACTCTCTCACCAGCCGATGACAGTGACAGGAGGTAAACTTTTTATTGCCGGTCACAGCTGCTACCTCACTCTGACATCTGACAGCGTGGGAACCGTAGCTCTCTGACCAGCGGTAATGTATTACCTCCGATCAGAGCTGCCAGTGTTTCTCACACTGTTATGCAAATGACAGCATGGGAAATTCCTGATGTTCAGGGTGCTGAAACCAAAGAGTATTTCCTGGAGTAGTCCATTTACAGGGTCTGTGCCTGAACACTAGGTGTTTAGTACAGATGCCAAACTTTACTGTTCGGGTTCACACATCACTAACCTTTAGGCTTCTTTGTAGTATTACCCTATGAGCCATACTCCCTTGATAAAGATTAAACAAAGCTCATATCTCTTGAACCATATGGCTAAAAACAGCAAAATTTAGAGGAGCAACAGAAATAAAGTAAGAACAAAATCTGGCTACTTCTGGTAACAGAATTTTCAGTTAATGTTTTGTCTAAAAAGTAGTCCAAATGCATTGTAGCTTTATCTGTAACTTTCTGCTTCGTCTTATTAATATTAGCACACCGAGAATATAACACAACAATAGAAGTAACATAAGGTAGAAACCCACAGTTGATAAACCTTTAATAATATAAAAAGGTCTGTACGCATAATAAAAGAGTTTGACAGAGTAAAGATATAACCAATTTCCTTTGCGTAAGATAAACCTTAACAATTTGACCTCTAAATTTCCCGGTGTTATTGAGAATGTTATTATGAACATGATATGTCTACGCAAAGATAAAATGATATTCAGAGCCAAACTGAAAAACAATAAAAACACATAAAATTAAATAAATTATCCTCAGCAGTTCCCACACTCCATCTCTTCTGACCCAGCAGTCTGGACTATAAATTAAAACCATCCTTAGGGGTGCACGCATGTGGGGGTGCACGCAAGCGTCCCAGAAGCAAAGCGTCACGAAGATAAGCGTCGTGATACAGCAGTTATTACATGGCAGTTAGTCAAGGCAGGAGTCAGGTAACCCACACTCTGCTCTCCCTTCTATCCATGTGCTTTATCCCTATCCTCCTATGTTCCCTTGCAATCCACATCCACCACCCAATCCCCCCTCCATCACGACTCATATACATCAGCTCCTCTCTCCTTCCCTCTCCCATGTACAGCTCCCATGCGCTTCTCACCTTCTGAAAAACCTCAGTCCATCTTGCCCAAACACACTGCACAAAAAAACTTCATACAATTCCAAAAACTACTTGTTCTTTATCTTCCTACTCCTACTGATTTCAGGGGACATCTCCCCCAACCCCGGTCCACCATCCACCAACCTCAACCCCTACCCTACCTCACATCGAAACCCTACTAACCTAATTAATATTAGTTGCACTCCTTCATCTCCTTTTAATTGTGCCCTTTGGAATCCACGGTCTGTATGCAACAAGCTTCCTTTCCTACACAATTACTTTCTGAAAAACTCTCTGAATCTGTTGGCCCTCACGGAAACCTGGATTCAGGATTCTGACACTGTCTCTCCTGCTGCCATTTCCCATGGTGGCTTACAATTCTCCCAACTCCGAGACCCACAAACAGACCCGGTGGTGGAGTCGGCATACTCCTGTCCCCACAATGCACTTTCCAGGTTATCCCTCCAGTTCCATCACTCTCATTCCCTTCTTTTGAAGTCCACACCATCAGGCTCTTTCATCCCCTCTCCCTCAGAGTAGAGGTCATATACCGGCCCCCAGGCTCACCCAACCACTTCCTGGACCATTTCTCTGCCTGGCTGCCGCACTTCATGTCCTCAGAACTACCAACCCTTATCCTGGGAGACTTCAACATCCCCATAAACAGCCCCACGTTCACATCTGCATCCCAGCTTCTATCACTAACCACTTCTCTAGGCCGCTCACAGCTCTCAACCTCTGAAACACACAAAGACGGTAACACCCTGGATCTGGTTTTCGCCCGGCTCTGCTCAGTCTCCCACCTAGATAACTCACCGCTTCCCCTCTCTGACCACAACATTCTCTCCTTCACACTCACAAATCCTCACTCACCCCAGCACCCTCCTACCTACCATTCTGTCAGAAAACTACAAGCCATTAACCCTCATACACTTTCAGACTCCCTACACTCATCATTGTCCCCAATCTCTTCTTTTTCCTGTCCTGATCTGGCTGTATATCACTTTAATGACACTCTTAGAAGCACCCTTGACCAAGTAGCTCCCCTCACCCTCAGAACCTCCAAGCACAGAGTTAAACAGCCCTGGCTCACATCGCAAACCCGATTTCTCCAGCGATGCTCAAGGTGTGCTGAACGCGTATGGAGGAAAACACGCACACCAGAAGACTTCATACACTTCAAATTTATGTTAAGGACCTATAACTCTGCCATTCACCTCACCAAACAGACCTACTTCACCACCCTGATCTCACTAGCCAACAACCCCAAGAAACTTTTTGACACCTTTCACTCCCTCCTCAGGCCAAAAGCACCAGCCTCTATCACAGACATTTGTGCTGATGACCTGGCCTCCCACTTTATAGAGAAAATAGACAATATCCATCAGGAAATCTGCTCCCAATCACCAAGCTCAGTGACTCCCATCCCTCCCTGCATTTCCCCTGACTCACTCTCCACATTCGATTCCATCACAGAAGAAGTTTCCAGGCTCCTCTCCTCTTCTCGTCCGACTACATGCACAACCGACCCCATTCCCTCACATCTCCTCCAGTCTCTCTCTCCAGTCGTCACAACTCACCTAACTACAATCTTTAATCTCTCCCACTCCTCTGGCATTTTCCCCTCCTCCTTCAAGCACTCTATCATTACTCCATTACTAAAGAAACCCACCCTTGACCCATCCTGCACAAACAACTACAGACCAGTCTCCAATCTCCCCTTCATCTCTAAACTCTTGGAGCGCCTGATATACTCCCGCCTTACCCGTTACCTCTCCACTCACTCCCTCCTAGACCCTTCACAGTCCAGTTTCCGCCCCCTACATTCAACAGAAACTGCACTCATCAAAGTGACCAATGACCTTCTGACAGCAAAATGTAACGTGACCACTCTCTGCTCATTCTTCTCGACCTTTCTGCAGCTTTCGACACTGTTGACCACCCTGTCCTACTCTCTAGGCTCCAGTCACTAGGCATTAAGGACACTGCTCTCTCCTGGTTCTCCTCCTATCTTTTGGACCGCTCCTTCAGTGTTCTGTTCTCTGGCTCCACTTCATCTCCTCTTCCTCTCACTGTCGGGGAACCTCAGGGCTCAGTCCTTGGCCCCCTTCTCTTCTCTCTCTACACAGCCCCAATTGGACAGACCATCAGCAGATTTGGCTTTCAGTACCATCTTTATGCTGATGACACACAACTATACACATCATCCCCTGACCTTACCCCCACTGTACTACAGAACGCCACCGACAGTCTGTCTGCAGTCTCCAACATCATGTCTGCTCTCTATCTGAAACTCAACCTCTCCAAAACTGAACTTCTTCTGCTCCCGCCATCTACTAACCTCCCTAAATCTGACATTTCCCTCTCCATGGGTGGCACCATAATAACACACCGACAGCAGGCGTGCTGTCTGGGTGTTATGTTTGACTCCGATCTCTCCTTCACCTCCCATATACAATCTCTTGCCCGCTCGTGCCGCTTACACCTAAAGAACATCTCTAGAATCCTCCCTTTTCTCACCATGGAAACAACAAAACCCTCACTGTCGCCCTGATCCACTCCCGCCTGGACTATTGTAACGCTCTATTAATTGGCCTCCCCCTCACTCGAGTCTCCCCTCTCCAGTCCATCCTTAATGCAGCAGCCAGGGTTGTCCATCGTTTCTCGGACGCATCCGCTCTTCGCCAGTCGCTACACTGGCTGCCCATTCATTACAGGATACAATTCAAAGTACTTGTTCTCACCCACAAAGCTATCCACAGTGCGGCACCCCCTTACATCTCCCTCATTTCTGTCTATTGGCCTAATCGACCGCTGCGCTTTGCAAATGACTTTCGTCTAACCTCTGCCCTAATCCGTACCTCCCACTCCCGACTCCAAGACTTATCCCATGCTGCGCCAATCCTCTAGAATGCTCTACCCCAAGATATTAGGACCATCCACAATTTGCATAGTTTTAGGCGCTCGCTCAAAACCCATTTGTTTAGAGCGGCCTATCACATTCAGTAATCAAAGTCATTTTATGCTTGTGTGTAGCCCATTCACTATCTCCATCTATCCCCCACCCCCTGAAGATGGCTGGACCATCATTGTAAATACAAACCTGTGCTTTGTATCTCCCCCACCTCATTGTAGATTGTAAGCTCCCACGAGCAGGGTCGTCTTATTTCGCTTTAATTATTGTATTGTTAACGCTGTTACTTATGACTGTTGTGTTTGAAACCGTTCAACTGTAAAGCGCTGCGGAATATGTTGGCGCTATATAAATAAAGATTATTATTATTATTATTATTAATAAAAAAAATAAGAATTGAAATAAAAGTTTTGAGTGTTAGTGATTTGGCTTCTGTACTGTATCTGTCAATATTGATAAAAGTTAATTACAGCAATATGTTGTATTAGCATTTCATCTGGAAGGAATGCTAATGTCCTAAGCACACATTTTGGAGAGTGAATATATTTGAAATGGAAAAATACAAAATATGGCAATTGGATCTTTGAAATGCAAATTTTTTATCATGTCAAATAATTTGACAGACTTTGTATTTTGAGTTCCATCAGTGTGCTACGTCAAGAAATGATGGCCATGATTAACTGGCGTTTTGGTGTAACTGTATTTCCTGTAGCAGCCTACACAGTGTTAACTTCATTTGGAAGTAAAATAAGCTGCAGATATAGGATTAATCTAAAAGGATAATAGCGTTATTAAAGCGGCTTTCCAGTTTCAGTCATGGATGTGGCGCAAACTCTGAGCTGTGTCTGTAACCGTGCATATCTGCAGGTTTATAGCATTTTTTTTCTGATGACAGGTTCCTTTTAAGGCCTGTTTCACACTTCCGTTTTTGACCATCAGTTAAAATCCGCCGTTTAAAAAAAAAAAACGGATCCGCCATTTTTTTGGCGGATCCGTTTTTTTCCCCATTGAGATGCATTATCGGCGGATCTTGACGGATGGTCATCCGCTGGATCCGTTTTTTTGCGGATCCGCCAAATTTTTTGCGTCCGTCGACATGCCCGGACGGACCATGCAACGTTTTTTTTCCTGCAGGATCCGCATTTTAGAGTGCGCATGCCCGGAGGAAGGAAGTCAGCCGGAAATTTAACCCTGAGATCATTTCTGGCAGACAGAAAAATTCATTCTCTCTCTCTCTCTCTCCTCCCCGGGCTACGGTTCCTTTAACCCCTTCACCCCCAAGGGTGGTTTGCACGTTCATGACCGGGCCAATTTTTACAATTCTGACCACTGTACCTTTATGAGGTCATAACTCTGGAATGCTTCCATGGATCCCGGTGATTCTGATATTGTTTTCTCGTGACATATTGTACTTCATGTTAGTGGTAAAATTTCATTCAAATAACTTGCGTTTATTTGTGAGAAAAACGGAAATTTGGCGAAAATTTTGAAAATTTCGCAATTTTCCAACTTTGAATTTTTATGCCCTTAAATCACAGAGATACGGCACACAAAAAACTTGATAACTAACATTTCCCACATGTTTACTTTACATCAGCACAATTTTGGAACCAAAATTTTTTTTTTGTTAGGAAGTTATAAGGGTTAAAAGTTGACCAGGGATTTCTCATTTTTACAACACCATTTTATTTTTACTATCACATCACATTTGAAGCCACTTTGAGGGGTCTATATGATAGAAAATACCCAAAAGTGACACCATTCTAAAAACTGCACCCCTTAAAGTGCTCAAAACCACATTCAAGAAGTTTATTAACCCTTTAGGTGCATCACAGGAATTTTTTGAATATTTAAAAAAAAATGAACATCTAACTTTTTTTCATAAAAAAAATACTTCAGGTTCAATTTTTTTTATTTTACCAAGGGTAACAGGAGAAATTGGACTGCAAAAGTTATTGTGCAATTTGTCCTGAGTACGCAGATACCTGATATGTGGGGGGGAACCACTGTTTTGGTGCATGGCAGAGCTCAGAATGGAAGGAGCGCCGTTTGACTTTTTCAATGCAAAATTGGCTGGAATTCAGATTGGACGCCATGTCACGTTTGGAGAGTCCCTGATGTACCTAAACAGTGGAAACCCCCTACAAGTGACCCCATTTTGGAAACTAGACCCCCCAAGGAACTTATCTAGATATGTGGTGAGAACTTTGAACCCACAAGGGCTTTACAGAAGTTTATAACGTACAGCGGTACAATTAAAAAATCATATTTTTTCCACAAAAATGATCTTTTCACCCCAATTTTTATTTTCCCAAGGGTAACAGGACGCTAAAAGTTATTGTGCAATTTGTCCTGAGTACGCTGATACCCCACATGTGGGGGTAAACCACTATTTGGGCGCATGGCAGAGCTCGGAAGGGAAGCAGCGCCATTTGACGTTTTTGGCTGGAATTGAGATCGGACACCATGTCGCGTTTGGAAAACCCCTGATGTACCAAAACAGTGGAAACCCCCCACAAATGACACCATTTTGGAAACTAGACCCCCCTAAGGAACTTATCTAGATGTGTGGTGAGAACTTTGAACCCCCATGGGCTTCACAGAAGTTTATAACATAAAGCCATACAATTAAAAAATCATATTTTTTCCACAAAAATGATCTTTTCACCCTCAATTCTTATTTTTCCAAGATTAACAGGACCCTAAAAGTTATTGTGCAATTTGTCCTGAGTACGCTGATACCCCACATGTGGGGGTAAACCACTATTTGGGTGCATGGCAGAGCTCGGAAGGGAAGCAGCGCCATTTGACGTTTTTGGCTGGAATTGAGATCGGACACCATGTCGCGTTTGGAAAACTCCTGATGTACCAAAACAGTGGAAACCTCCCACAAATGACACCATTTGGGAAACTAGACCCCCTAAGGAACTTATCTAGATGTGTGGTGAGCACTTTGACCCCCCCAGTGCTTCACAGAAGTTTATAATGCCCGGGCGTGAAAATAAAAAATTCGTATTTTTTCCACAAACATGATATTTTAGTCACCATTTTTTTATTTTCCCAAAGGTACCAGGAGAAATTGGACCCCAAACGTTGTTGTCCAATTTGTCCTGAGTATGCTGATACCCCATATGTGGGAGAAAACTACTGTATGGGCACACGTCGGGACTCGGAAAGGAAGTAGTGACGTTTTGGAATGCAGACTTTGATGGAATGGTCTGCGGGTGTCATGTTGCCTTTGGAGAGCCCCTAATGTACCTAAACAGTGGAAACCCCCCACAAATGACACCATTTTGTAAACTAGACCCCCCAAGGAACTTATCTAGATGTGTGGTGAGCACTTTGAACCCCCCAGTGCTTCACAGAAGTTTATAACGCCCGGGCGTGAAAATAAAAAATTCGTATTTTTTCCACAAACATGATCTTTTAGTCACCATTTTTTTATTTTCCCAAGGGTACCAGGAGAAATTGGACCCAAAGTTGTTGTCCAATTTGTCCTGAGTATGGTGATACCCCATATGTGGGAGAAAACTACTGTATGGGCACACGTCGGGGCTCGGAAGGGAAGTAGTGACGTTTTGGAATGCAGACTTTGATGGAATGGTCTGCGGGTGTCATGTTGCCTTTGGAGAGCCCCTAATGTACCTAAACAGTGGAAACCCCCCACAAATGACCCCATTTTGAAAACTAGACCCACTAAGGAACTTATCTAGATGTGAGGTGAGCACTTTGAACCCCCAAGGGCTTCACAGAAGTTTATAATGCCAGGGCATGAAAATAAAAAAATCGTATTTTTTCCAGAAACGTGATCAATTAGTCCCCAATTTTTTCATTTTCCCAAGGGTAACAGGAGAAATTGGACCCCCAAAAGTTGTTGTCCAATTTGGCCTGAGTACGCTGACACCCCATATGTGGGAGAAAACTACTGTATGGACACAAGTCGGGGCTCGGAAGGGAAGCAGTGACGTTTTGGAATGCAGACTTTGATGGAATGGTCTGCGGGTGTCATGTGCGTTTGGAGAGCCCCTGATGTACCTAAACTATTGAAACTCCCCACAAGTGACCCCATTTTGGACACTAGACCCCCCACGGAACTTATCTAGATGTGTGGTGAGCACTTTGAACCCCCAAGTGCTTCACAGAAGTTTATAACACTCGGACGTGAAAATAAAAAAATCATTGTTTTCCACAAAAATGATATTTTTGCCCCCAATTTTTTATTTTCCTAAGGGTAACAGGAGAAATTGGACCCCAAAAATTGTTTTGCAATTTGTCCTGAGTAGGCTGATACCCTACATGTGGGGGTAAAACACTGTTTGGGCGCATGGCAGAGCTTGGAAGGGAAGGAGCACCATTTGACTTTTTCAACTCAGAATTGGCTGGAATTGAGATCAGACGCCATGTTGCATTTGGAGAGCCCCTGATGTGCCCAAACAGTGGAAACCCCCCAATTATAACTCCAACCCTAACCCCAACACACCCCTAACCCTAATCTGAGCCCTAACCCTAGCCCTAACCCTAACCCTAACGGGAAAATGGAGATAAATACTTTTTTTTTAATTTTATTATTTTTCCCTAACTAAGGGAGTGATATCGGGGGGTTTGATTTACTATTTATGGCGGTTTTTATATTTGGCAGCTGTCGCACGCTAAAAGACGCTTTTTATTGTAAAAATAGTTTTTGCATCACCACATATTGAGAGCTATAATTTTTTCGTATTTTGACCCACCGAGTCATGTGAGGTCTTATTTTTTGCGGGACGAGTTGACGTTTTTAATGGTACCATTTTCGGGCACGTGACATTTTTTGATCGCTTTTTATTCCTATTTTTGGGACGCAGAATGAACAAAAACCAGCGTTTCATGAATTTCTTTTGGGGGGGTGCGTTTACACCGTTCCGCGTGCGGTAAAATCGATAAAGCGGTTTTATTCTTCGGGTCAGTACGGTTACAGCGATACCTCATTTAGGTCGTTTTTTTATGTTTTTGTCGGTTTTATGCAATGAAAACTATTTTATATAAAAAATAATTATTTTTGCATCGCTTTATTCTGCGAGCTATAACTTTTTAATTTTTTTGCTGATGATGCTATGTGGCAGCTCGTTTTTTGCGGGACAAGATGACGTTTCCAGCGGTACCATGGATATTTATATGCGTCTTTTTGATCGCGCGTTATTACACTTTTTGTTTGGCGGTATGATAATAAATCATTATTTTTTGCTTCGTTTTTTAGATTTATTTTTTAAGGGGTTCGCTAAAGGGGTTAACTAATGGGACAGTTTTATAGGGCGGGTCATTACGGACGCAGCGATACCTAATATGTGTACATTTATTGTTTTTTTTTTTATTATTTCCAAAAAATGGATTTATTGGGGGAATATTTTTTTTTTTTTTCTAATTTATTTGGCGATTTTTTTTTAATTATTTTAACACTTTTTTTATTTTTTTTTTTACTTTATTAAATAGTCCCAGGTGGGACATCACTGTCCTGTGACAGATCGCTGATCTGTCACATCACAGATCACTGTGACAGATCAGCGATCTGACACAGGCACTGCAGAAGGCTTCCTCATGCCTGCGCTTTGCAGGCACTGAGGAAGCCAGCTTCCTCAGGCCCCGAAGGCCCCCGTCGCCATCTTGGATTCGGGGGCCTGGAGGAAAGGAGCCCCCCGCAGCAGCGCTGCACATTGCGCTGCCGTGGGGGGCTCAGGGAAGCACGGAGGGAGCCCCCTCCCTGCCGATGCTTCCCTTTAACCCCCGGTACACCGCGATCATGTTTGATCGCGGTGTGCAAGGGGTTAACGTGTCGGGGGCGGTCCGTGACCGCCCCTGACACATTGTGCCGGGTGTCAGCTGTGATAATCAGCTGACACCCGGCCGCGATCAGCGGCGCTCACCACGTGGGTGCCGCTGATCGCGCCGACGTACTATCCCGTCCATGGGCATAGGGGCCCAGGTCCCATGGACGGGATAGTACGTCGGATGGCAGAAAGGGGTTAAAATTCTTCATTCATCGGATCTGTCAAAAAACCGGTCCGGTGGCATCCGATCACATCAGTTTAGCAACGGATCCGCTTTCCGCCATTTTGGCGGATTTTGACTGACACAAAAAACTGAAGTGTGAAACAGGCCTAAGACTAATGCTGTACATGCAAGTCTTGATGAAGGAGCATTGTGAAATAAGATGCACCTAATTTATTTAGAGACCTTATGAATTAGGCACATCTTTCAAGTTCTTTGTGCCTCTTCCAAAGATGTGGCACACATTGGCAAATATTTTCATGAATTAGACGGAGAGGATTGTCTTGTCTTTGGTCATCTCTGCTGCTCACTGTCTCAGCTCAGATTATCATGCTAGGCTGGGACTTGCAGCCATGACTAGTCCTTGGATGTTGCTCCACATGTCCGGAACTAGAATGTTGGTCATAAGATTGCAGCACACTTCATGTATGGAGACGTCCCCGGCCTATTTGTGGCCAGAAGTCACAGCATGTTGTTTGTTGTGAAATCTTGATGTGCACTGCAGCCTTATGAATAGAGATGAGAGAATTTGTTCACATTAGAGCACATTAACCATTCGATTATGCTGCAGCGCGGGTGCCACGGCCGGCAGCCGCCTGCAGAAGCATTTTTTTTTTAATTCAGTATGTCATGGTATTCATTATGTAAACTAGGGGGCAGGTCACTGAGGGATCAGTGACCTGTCAGCCATCTGCATTATGAATATCTAATCGGAGCGCCACATACCCCAGCACGACAATCGCCTTAACACACAACTGAAAATAAAGATGAAGAAACAGCCACAAGACGGATTTCATCAACCAAGGTATCTTTTATTCAATATAACGGCGCCGACCTGACAGTGTGTGTAGGTTATTATGCATAATCCTGCTGCCAGGTTTCCTTTAAGGATAGTTGGCATTCAACTTATGATGAATTTTCTGGTTTTAATGCAGTCAAAGTGGATAACAAAGAAAACGTTTCGGCTCAATACTTGGCCTTCATCAGCTACTAAAATAGAGGTGGAAAATTATAATAAATAAATATAGAAAGCATAATGTAAAAAAACAGTACTTTGATATTTAGTAAAAAAAAATCAAACAAATAAATAAATAAAATAAGGTATATACAATAACAGGTAATATCAGGTCAATACATTTTTCAATAAGGAGATATGCAGAGGGTACAATAATTGCTCATAGTTAAATAAATAATACAGATAATAATGCTAGCAATCGCTAGAGATGTTAGGAATAGTGGTAGAATAAATGGAAAAACAGAGAACCTACCAGACTGCAGTGATGAAGAAATACGTGGTACAGGGTGATGAATTAGATAGTGACATCTATCTGTTCAGAAAAGTACAGAGGAAAGTGGTAGGATTAATATAAATACGTGCCCCATTCATTGTGGGTGCATAAGAAATTAGTGCCTACTTGCTTAAGATGTAATTAAGTTACAGCCGTGGTGGCCAGTATGGCTTCATAACCTGCATAAAGAGATGGACTTAATAAAGGTCCACATACTAAGTATCCAGGATGCAGGGGAGACAACATAAAAGAGCAGAGTGCTTACCCTTAGAAAGTGCTTGCGGTGTGAGCAGCAGCGATGCAGTGTCCACTGCTTGTCAGCTGTGCTGTAGTGTGTTTCTCTAGGGTTTTAAGCGGTGTGTGGGTGAGGTCAATTGATTACTAAGCCGCCTATTAGTGTAGTGTTAAGGTGGAAGTGAGGTGGCTAGAAGAAGATGGCCATGCTTTTCTTTTTTGAAACAAGGGAGAAAGGGTTTGTCAAATTCAGGGATATCCGGATGTGCTTCTTATAGTAGGTGCCAATGGCGGCGAATGGACTTGGGTAATATATAGGTGAAGGCATGACATCCGATCGCACCAATCAGTGAGCAAAATAATCGTCTGACAGACAAAGACCGCCCTGCATAGTGTCATTCCAGAAGTAGCAACAATACACGTAGTCAAAATTTCCAAGCCAAGGGTCAAAAAGCTAAACATGAGCGTGGGGTCCAAAAACGTGAGATGGAAGACGTGGTCGGGGTACAAGCCGGGGAATCAAAAGCCAGACAGAAAACGTAGCAGCAGAAATGAATACCAAGAGATGGGGTCAGAGATCAGTCAGGATCATATGCGTGGGTACAAGTCAAAGACAGGAGGAGCACCAAGGTACAAGGGTCAGAGGCTCTGAACTGGAAGCTAGAGCTATCACTAACACTGGTCAGCAGGCTGTGACAGACTGAAAAAGCCCAGCTACTCCAGAATGAGGCCGAGAAGATTAACCCCCGCATAACCAGTCCAGAGAGAGGACAGCAGAAAATAAACTCTGGACTGGACCATGACGAGCAGTTCCTGATCCGTTCCTGACCTGTTCCTGTCCATTTCTTTTTCCTAATCCACTCTAATCTCTCTTTTACCCTTTTCTCCACCTTCTCTCCCTAACCTTTTCCCCACACTCTGCCAACTGAGCACTGATCAGTGCTTTATCGCTGATCAGTACTTGATTGCTCATTTTTGGCAGTTATTTTGGGTATTCTGCAGCCACTGAGCACTAATCATTAATGCTCATCCATGATGAGCATCTGGGCTTGCTTTTGGCCAGGACTTTTTCTCCCTGTCCATTCTTTCTTTCCCCCCTTTTTGGACTGGGTATGTTCTGATCTCACTGAGCATCTGTGCTTGCTTTTAACCAGGACTTATTTTTCCTGTCCATTTTTTCTCCACCCTCTCCCTTTGCACTACTTCTGTAAGTGCATCCTGCAGCCATTGAGTTGCTGATCCATGACGCACATGAATGATGCTCACTTTTGGCCAGGACTTTTTTTTTCCTGTCCATTCCTCCTCTTTACACAATATCTGTGAGTGCATCCTACAGCCACTGAACACTGATCAGTGACACACATCGCTGAACAGCATTCATACACTCTTTTGGCCAGGACTTTATTTTTCTTTCCTTCTTTTTCCCCCTTTTGCACCACATCTGTGCGTGTGTCCTAGAGCACACTGTAGTAATTAGCATCTAGTACAGTATTTTTTACTGAATATAGTCAGTATTAGTGTCAGATAGTAATTTTTTTTATTGATGTCCGTTTAGTAAGTTTGTTTTTTATTACTCTTATTTTTATTTTCTTTCTAGACTCTTTTCTTCTATTTTTTTTTTTGCTTTCTTCTATTCTAATAATGAAAAAAGTTTACACCAAACTCACACTCACCCCTGAATAAAATTTGAATATTTTACACACAAACACCATGTCAAAAATGTCCCGTTTGTCCCAATCATGGTATTTAGCCAATGAGGCATATGCCTTCCTTGCCTCCAATGATGACAGTAAGTG
This sequence comes from Dendrobates tinctorius, assembly GCF_039654945.1. Taxonomy (NCBI): domain Eukaryota; kingdom Metazoa; phylum Chordata; class Amphibia; order Anura; family Dendrobatidae; genus Dendrobates; species Dendrobates tinctorius. The sequence continues at coordinate 92,129,951 of NW_027361687.1, read as the reverse complement.
AAAGGATGCCAATTTCCTTTATTTTTCCTAATCTTCCTTCTTTTCTTCAAATGATACTGAATCGCCATGCAGACTCCCCAAGACAGCAAATGAGCCAGCGCATACTGTCAGTGACCCCCTATAGACCTCACCTCTGGAATATGATGAGCCACATATTTCTGATTTTGTGGCACAATTAAGAATTCAATTTGAAACTACCTGCCTCACAGAAATGAACTTTTTCAAAGTCTTTTTCTCTGAGGATTTTGTAAACCTCATGGTGGCCTTGACAAATTTGAACGCCCAACAATTTTTGACCCCAAACCCCACTTCATCATTTTCTAACTGGACTCACATAGATGGAGTAGAAATGCTGAAGTTTTGGGGTCTTGTTCTTCATATGGGTATAGTGAAGAAGCCAGAACTTTGTAAATATTGGAGTGTTGATGTTTAACCCCTTTCTGACTGCTGATGGCATAGTACGTCAGCAGTCAGACTCCCCTGCTTTGAGATGGGCTCCGGCAATGAGCCCACCTCAAAGCCACGACATGTCAGCTGTTATGAACAGCTGACATGTGCCGCAATAGGCGCAGGCGGAATCACCATCCGCCCGCACCAGAAGAGAGCTCATTGCTGACCCCTGTCACGTGATCGGGTGTCGGCGATGCATTGCCTGGGCAAACAGAGGTCTCATAGAGACCTCAATAGTTGTCGCAGGCAGATCGTTTTGAGCGCCGCCCGGTGGCCGGCGCTCAAAGCACTGCAGCAAATCTGCTACATATGGGCGATCTGCTCATTGCCCATATGTAGCAGAGCCGATCGGGTTGTACATGCTTCAAACCTCCTATGGAGGCTACTGAAGCATGCCAAAAGTAAAAAAAAAGTTTAAAAAAAGTTAAAAAACCTAAAAGTTCAAATCACCCCTCTTTCGCCCCAATCAAAATAAAACTATTAAAAAAAAAATCACACATACACATATTAGGTATCACTGCGTTCAGAATCGCCCAATCTATCAATAAAAAAGCATTAACCTGATCGCTAAATGGCGTAGCAAGAAAAAAATTAAAAATGCCAGAATTACGCATTTTTGGTCGCCACGACTTTGCATTAAAATGCAATAAAGGGCGATCAAAAAAACATATCTGCACCAAAATGGTATCAATAAAAACTTCACCTCGGTCTGCAAAAAATAAGCCCCAATCGACCCCAGATCACGAAAAATGAAGACGCTACGGGTCTCGGAAAATAGCGCATTTTTTCTTTTTTTTAGCAAACTTTGGAATTTTTTTTCACCACTTAGGTAAAAGAGAACATAGACATGTTTGGTGTCTATGAACTCGTAATGACCTGGAGAATCATAATGGTAGGTCATTTTTGCATTTATTGAACCTAGCAAAAAAGCCAAGCAAAAAACACGTGTGGGATTGAACTTTTTTTGCAATTTCACCGTACTTTGAATAAAGTGATTTTATTCCTTGGAGCTGGATTCTCCTTTTTTCCTCTGAGACGGACTGAGCCCAATTATTGGACACACAGCTGAAGGTGACCACAAGAATAATGCCCAGCTCAAGAAAAAGGCAGGCAACACCTTTATATGCACATAATGCAGACAGACAGACAGACAGACAAACAGAGAGAAAATAACAAAAGTATGAACTGGGACATGAATTGGTGTTCATGCAGCGTGTAAGCGCAAGTTCACACTGGCCACTGAACAGAAAAAAACAAAGACAGAAACATAATAATTAAATACCCTGCTGTAAATAAATAAATAGCATAGTGCATGAAAATAATATACTGAAGCGCCCCAGGGGCCGTGGGTTACTTGGTACCGGGCCGGTTGTCTTAAAGTGATGTGTCAAAGTGGCAGTGACCAGGTCCGTGACTCCAGGTGTTCATGTAAAAAAATGAGGAAATTGAATAGGAATAAAGTTTGTATGTAAGTCGTGACGCCACCTATGGTATCTGGTTAGAGGTGACCAGCACTGCAGTGCAGATCCTGTGGGACAGATGATAAGATGCAGAAGAGTTGGTAAAGCTCTCCACAGGCAGAGCTGTAGTCCCAGGGCAGTAGGAATTTAGAGGTGATGAGTTGGTGACGCAGAAAGAAGGTAGATGACACAGTTGCATGCAGTTCCAATACTTTACTCACAGTTCTGTCTGCAGTACAGATGTCCGCTTCAGTGCTGTGTGCTCCAGGTGAGGGGTCCAGCCAACTTCCAGGTAAAGTGAAGTACACCCTTCCAGCACCTCCTGTCAGTATGTACCTTCCCTGGCCGCTCCACAATGCTGCTTTCCACTTTTCCTCCTTTCCAGCACTTCACAGTCAGTGTCCCATGCCAGCAGCTGCGAATCCTGTCCGACAACAGGTACAATCTGCTTCTTTGATCCTATATAGCTGCCTTTCTGGTGAGAGTAACTGTGGTAGTTTTCTGTGGCCCAAAAGTGACCACAACTGTCAGCTTACTAGTTGAGTTCGATGTACACTCCACTAGACTAGGGGCTGAGACCCTTTTGCAACCTGGTTCCTTCCTCCACCTGACATTGGTCAGCGTGGAACGAGGCTCAGGGGGAGCACGTTTTACCTGTTGCCTCTGGAAGAACCACTTTCCTTCAGGGAGTTCTCTGCCAAAAGCCAATCTGTCCAGCAGCTTCTAATAGCAGGAACTGCTCCAGACAAGTCCTTCTCCTTCCCTCCCACTGAGGAAACTCACTTCCCACACTACAATTCTCCCTCTCTCTTCCTGTGCTCCACCCACCTCCCAACACCCTTCTTGTTCCAAGCAGGGGCAATAAAGGGTGCTCTGCTATACTACGTGTGTGTGGGGTGTGTATTTAGTTAATGTGTTTTTTTATTAAAAAAAATGCAAAAGCCATCCTGCCTCGTCAAGGCAACCATAATTGAGACAGTCCTAATAAGAGATGATTAAACTAAAAAATATGTTAACCAAATACCACATCTAACATATAATTGCCAATTGGCTCTGTCAAAGCTTTCAGCGATTGTGTCGCTATCCCACGAACTGCACCTGTGACAAAAATGGCACCGCTATTCCTTCGGGAGATCAGCAGTGCTAGCCGCTGATCTCCCGACGGTAGCCGCGGCTCATCTCCTGCTGCAGGGAGGTCAGTGCTCATCTCCCGGCTGCTCGCATCGGAACTACGCCAACCGCCATATTGGAACACCCAAGTTATGGGTATTCTGATATCACGGCCTGGATTCATATCCCCCGCCGGCTGAGACAATGAGCGTTACCGTGCAGGATTTGAATCCCCCACCCCTGGCCTTAGCCAATGCCGCTTGGCTCCACTCATTGGCTGAGCCGCCCGCCGGCTGAGGCTGGCGGGGGGTTCAAATCCCGCGTGGCACCGCTCACTGGCTCAGCCGGCGGGGTGGGGATTATTTACTTACATACTTACATACTTACCTGACCGGGAGGAGCGTTGCCGCGGTGCTTCATTACACAGCACTCCCGATACAATAGCATTGGGCCTATTCCTAGTATATTATGACCCTAGACATGAGCTTCCTCCCTTCCTGCAGCCGACTTTTATAACGCTGTATTTTACAGGACCGCTGAGTGCCGCTACTGTTCATTTTGCAACAATATGTTGTTAAGTTAAACTAACAACTCTTTTCATGGCTTGTTCACATAGATTCTATTCTCTAATACAACTGCTGATGTATGAAAAAATTCAGGGTTCAGTGGTGTTGCAGAGATTATCGTAATAGAAATATTTCGGCAGGTTTGATTACTTTCCAGAGTTTGTTGCTGCCACGTATTAGAAATAAACCTTTTAGTGACAATTCAAGAAGATTATATACTCTAATACTACCACTCATATTTTTTAAAAATTGATGGTCTGGTGTACTGGAGATTATCATATGACACAAATTTTGGAAGGATTGATTGATGTTAGAGTTTGCTGCTGCCACGTTTAAATAATAGTCCTTTCACTGACAATTCAAATAGATTCTATTCTCTCCTAATGCCCCTCATTTCTGATAACAATTTTGGGTTCAGTGGCAGAGAAGGGGTTATCATATTACAGACATTTTTTCCAGTTTGATTGTATTACTGACTTTGTTGTTGCCACATACAAGAAAAAATTATTTCTGGGACAATTCAAATAGACTCTATTCTATGATAATACCTCTTTTAACTGCAAAGCGTGCGGTAAGTGATGGGGAAGAGGACATGCTGCTGATGCTGCACACAGAGGCCACATCGTTGGTCCAGCTGAAACTGGGTCTGCTGCCGGAGCCCAAGAAACACACTTCATACATGAGACCTAGTTTTCTGTCCCATTTTCAGTGGGTGCAGGACAACACTCTTAAAGCCAGACAGTGAAAGCAGGTTGTGGGTTGAATAGCAGATAATGCTTATAGTCTGTTTTCCAGCACCACCCTGTCTTCAACATGGCCCAGTCTCACTAGCAAAGAGTCTGGATGACATAATTCGACCCCTAATCTGCTTTTCTTCCTCCATACCGAGTCCCAGGAGACAAGCAACCCTATACTTGCACACTCCGATGAGCTTTTCATCTTTCCATTTATGGCTTTTTCTGGCCTGTCATCAGGCAAGTTTAACCTCTTCCCGACCGCCCACAGTAGATAAACGTTGGCGCTTGCTGGGCTTTGTGCAGCGCCGACGTTTATCTACTGTCGGCGGTTTTGTGCCCCCCGGGACCCCCATGTACCTTATAATGCAGGGATCCCGGCGCACAATGCATGCTGGGACCCCTGACCTCATCGAGACCTGATTGGTTCAGGTCCTGATGACGTCAGATCACAGCAGCCAATGAGAGAGCTCGCTGGGAAAAGTTTGTTGTAGCAACAAACTTTCCCAGCGATCTGCCTTGTAAAAATGCTGTTTCTCCTCAGATCTCCTGTCAGTGAGAGATTTGAGGAGAAACAGCATTACAAGTGCTGCTGGCAACAACTGTGCCAGGCAGCAATTGTGCTATAAAGTGAAAAAAACAATAAAAAACCCAGATAAGGCAGGTTAGGGCTAGTAACAGTTAGGGTTACTGTTAGGTTAAAGTTAGGGTTACGTCAGTCAGTCACGTGACGTCAGTCAGTCACGTGACGTCAGTCACATCACGTCAGTCACGACACGTCAGTCACGTCACGTCAGTCAGTCACGTCACGTCAGTCAGTCACGTCAGTCAGTCACGTCACGTCAGTCAGTCACGTCAGTCAGTCACGTCACGTCACGTCAGTCACGTCACGTCAGTCACGACACGTCAGTCACGACACGTCAGTCACGACACGTCAGTCAGTCACGTCACGTCAGTCACGACACGTCAGTCAGTCACATCACATCAGTCAGTCACGTCACGTCAGTCACGTCACGTCAGTCACGTCACGTCAGTCACGTCACGTCAGTCAGTCACGTCAGTCACGTCACGTCAGTCAGTCACGTCACATCAGTCAGTCACGTCAGTCAGTCACGTCAGTCACGTCACGTCAGTCAGTCACGACACGTCAGTCACGACTCGTCAGTCACGACACTTCAGTCACGTCACGTCAGTCAGTCACGTCACATCAGTCACGACACGTCAGTCAGTCACGTCACGTCAGTCAGTCACGTCACGTCAGTCACGTCACGTCAGTCACGTCAGTCACGTCAGTCACGTCACGTCAGTCACGTCAGTCAGTCACGTCAGTCACGTCACGTCAGTCAGTCACGTCACATCAGTCAGTCACGTCACCTCAGAGTTTTCTATTTCTGGAAAAAAAATAAAAACTAATAAAATGGCCCGTCCGTATTATAGTACAGAGGAAGCTTATGCACTGTTATGTTCTGACACTGAAGAAAGCGCAGTGTCAGATGGCGATGTGGATTTCGAGGGCTTTAGTAGCAGCGACAGTGATAGCTCAGAAATGAGCAGTGATTCTGGTCCATCTTCACACACAAGGACCAGTACAACAAGAAGGACAAATAGCGCTTCTGGAGAAACGTCTCCAACTCAGGGAACAATGCCCAGTACTAGCGCTGTCCCTAGTGCTCGTGAATTGGCGCACGTCAGTGTCCAAGGGGCTTTGCCTCTTGATGTAGCATTTCCCAGATGGGAGGCTTCGGATTCGGCTACTCCATTCATCCCTAATTTTAATGCCATTCCTGGTATAAATGTGGAGGTGGAAAATTTTGGACCAATTAATTTTTTTAATTTGTTTATGACAGATAGCTTGCTAGAGCATATTGTCCTACAAACAAATTTATATGCGTCCCAATTCATCAGCCAGAATCCACGATCCTATTATGCTAGGTCAAATTTATGGACACCAACTAATGTCTTAGAAATTAAAAAATTTTTAGGACTTACATTCGCTATGGGGCTTGTAAAAAAAACGAGCATTCGGTCCTATTGGTCCAACCGCCCTGTTCAAGCCACCCCTATGTTTTCTGCAGTTCTTCCTAGGACCCGTTATGAAATGCTCATGAGGTTTTGGCATTTTAACGACAATAGTCAATCCCTGCCCAGAGATGCCTCAGAACATGACAGACTATTCAAAATCAGACCCATCATCAAAGACTTAACAGAAAAGTTCTTGAGGCTCTACACCCCAACAGAAAACATTTCCATTGATGAGTCCCTTGTAAAATTCAAAGGAAGACTGCACCTCAAGCAATTTATTCCTTCTAAGAGAGCAAGGTTCGGAATAAAGCTCTATAAAATGTGCGAGAGTTCAACCGGATACACAGCTGCTTTTCGCATTTATGAGGGGAAAGATAGCCAACTAAACCCACCAGGATGCCCTACTTATCTGGGGACATCTGGAAAAATTGTTTGGGAGCTGATAACTCCATTTTTACAAAAAGGCTATAATCTGTATGTTGACAACTACTACACCAGCATACCCCTATTTAAAAGTCTGGTTGACCATAACATAGGGGCTTGTGGGACCATTCGCAAAAACCGTCAGGGGTTTCCACAATCGTTGGTCAACGAAAAGTTCCGAAAGGGGCAGTCAGGGGCTTTACGCAATGGAGAGCTGCTTGCCCTTAAGTATAAGGATAAAAAAAGATATTTTTATCCTGAGCTCGATCCACACAGATGCCACAAAGGCCATTGCAGACCATCAGGGATCCACTACTCCAAAACCTGTGTCTGTCATTGACTACAACAAATATATGGGGGGTGTTGACCTTGCAGATCAGATCAGGTTCTACAGCCATACCAGGTATCAAGAAAATCATATACCTGGTATAAGAAGTTAGTCATTTATTTGTTTCAGGTGGCCACATATAATTCCTTTGTGTTGTACAGAAAAGCCGGAAATACAGATACTTTCCTTGATTATCAGGAAAAGGTCATTGAACATCTTGTTTTTGAAAATTTTGTCCCCGCCAATCCTTTAGAATCTGAAGATGTTAGAAGACTCACTGAGCGACATTTTATTGCACTCATTCCAGCAACTGAAACAAGAAAGAACCCCCAGAGAAGATGTCGTGTATGTTCCAAGAGAGGAATGAGGCATGATACCCGCTATTATTGCCCACAATGCCCATCATTGCCAGCCTTATGCCTCCATGACTGCTTTAAAATCTTCCATACAGAACCACGTTTTTAAACTTTTTTGACATTCAATGCAGTCACTTTTGGGGGCTTATGCTGTTCTGGCACCTCAGGGGCTCTGACAATGTGACCTGACATCCTCAAAACATTCCAGCAAAATCTGAACTCCAATATGGCGCTCCTTCCCTTCCAAGCTCTGACATGCGCCCAAACAGTGGTTTATCCCCACATATGGGGTGTCATCATACTCATGACAAATTGCACAACAACTGTTGGGGTCTAATTTCTCTGGTTACCCTTTGGAAAAAAAATTGAGGGCGAAAAGGTAATTTTTTGTGGAAAAAATATGATTTTTTTTATTTTCACGGCTCTTCGTTATTAACTTCTGTGTAGCACTTGGGCATTCAAAGTGCCCACTACGCATCTAGATAAGTTCCATGGGGGGGTCTAGGTTCCAAAATGGGGTCACTTATTGGGGGTTTCCACTGTTTAGGCACGTCAAGGGCTCTGACAATGTGACAGGTCACCCACAAACAATTCCAGCAAAATCTGCTCTCCAATATGGCACTCCTCCCGTTCCAAGCTCTGCCGTGCGCCCAAACAGTAGTATTCTCCCACATATGGGGTATTGGCATGCTCAGGAGAAATTGCTCAACAAATTGTATGGAGCAATTTCTCATGTTACCCTTATGAAAATGCAAAATATGAAGCTAAAACAATTTATTTGTGAAAAATGTTGCTTTTTTTTATTTCCACGGCTCTATGTTATAAACTTCTGTGAAGCACCTGTGGGTTCAAGGTGCTCAATACACATCTAGATAAGTTCCCTAAGGGGTCTAGTTTCCAAAATGGGGTCACTTGTTGGGGGTTTCCACTATTTAGGCATGTCAGGGGCTCTCCAAACGCAACATGGTGTCCGCTATCGATTCCAGGTAATTTTGCATTCCAAAAGTCAAGTGGTGCTCCTTCCCTTTCAAGCCCTGCCATGCGCCCAAACAGTATTATTCTCCCACATATGGGGTATCGGCGTGCTCAGGAGAAATTGCTAAACAAATTGTATGGAGCAATTTCTCCTGTTACCCTTATGAAAATGCAAAATATGAAGCTAAAACAATTTATTTGTGAAAAATGTTGCTTTTTTTTATTTCCATGGCTCTATGTTATAAACTTCTGTGAAGCACCTGTGGGTTCAACGTGCTCAATACACATCTAGATAAGTTCCCTAAGGGGTCTAGTTTCCAAAATGGGGTCACTTGTTGGGGGTTTCCACTATTTAGGCATGTCAGGGGCTCTCCAAACGCAACATGGTGTCCGCTATTGATTCCAGGTAATTTTGCATTCCAAAAGTCAAGTGGTGCTCCTTCCCTTTCAAGCCCTGCCATGCGCCCAAACAGTATTATTCTCCCACATATGGGGTATCGGCGTGCTCAGGAGAAATTACTCAACAAATTGTATGGAGCAGTTTCTCCTGTTACCCTTATGAAAATGCAAAATATGAAGCTAAAACAATTTATTTGTGAAAAATGTTGCTTTTTTTTATTTCCATGGCTCTATGTTATAAACTTCTGTGAAGCACCTGTGGGTTCAAGGTGCTCAATACACATCTAGATAAGTTCCCTAAGGGGTCTAGTTTCCAAAATGGGGTCACTTGTTGGGGGTTTCCACTATTTAGGCATGTCAGGGGCTCTCCAAACGCAACATGGTGTCCGCTATCGATTCCAGGTAATTTTGCATTCCAAAAGTCAAGTGGTGCTCCTTCCCTTTCAAGCCCTGCCATGCGCCCAAACAGTATTATTCTCCCACATATGGGGTATCGGCGTGCTCAGGAGAAATTGCTAAACAAATTGTATGGAGCAATTTCTCCTGTTACCCTTATGAAAATGCAAAATATGAAGCTAAAACAATTTATTTGTGAAAAATGTTGCTTTTTTTTATTTCCATGGCTCTATGTTATAAACTTCTGTGAAGCACCTGTGGGTTCAACGTGCTCAATACACATCTAGATAAGTTCCCTAAGGGGTCTAGTTTCCAAAATGGGGTCACTTGTTGGGGGTTTCCACTATTTAGGCATGTCAGGGGCTCTCCAAACGCAACATGGTGTCCGCTATTGATTCCAGGTAATTTTGCATTCCAAAAGTCAAGTGGTGCTCCTTCCCTTTCAAGCCCTGCCATGCGCCCAAACAGTATTATTCTCCCACATATGGGGTATCGGCGTGCTCAGGAGAAATTACTCAACAAATTGTATGGAGCAGTTTCTCCTGTTACCCTTATGAAAATGCAAAATATGAAGCTAAAACAATTTATTTGTGAAAAATGTTGCTTTTTTTTATTTCCATGGCTCTATGTTATAAACTTCTGTGAAGCACCTGTGGGTTCAAGGTGCTCAATACACATCTAGATAAGTTCCCTAAGGGGTCTAGTTTCCAAAATGGGGTCACTTGTTGGGGGTTTCCACTATTTAGGCATGTCAGGGGCTCTCCAAACGCAACATGGTGTCCGCTATCGATTCCAGGTAATTTTGCATTCCAAAAGTCAAGTGGTGCTCCTTCCCTTTCAAGCCCTGCCATGCGCCCAAACAGTATTATTCTCCCACATATGGGGTATCGGCATGCTCAGGAGAAATTACTCAACAAATTGTATGGAGCAATTTCTCCTGTTACCCTTATGAAAATGCAAAATATGAAGCTAAAACAATTTATTTGTGAAAAATGTTGCTTTTTTTATTTCCACGGCTCTATGTTATAAACTTCTGTGAAGCACCTGTGGGTTCAAGGTGCTCAATACACATCTAGATAAGTTCCCTAAGGGGTCTAGTTTCCAAAATGGGGTCACTTATTGGGGGTTTCCACTGTTTAGGCATGTCAGGGGCTCTCCAAATGCAACATGGTGTCCGCTATAGATTCCAGCCAATTTTGCATTCCAAAAGTCAAGTGGTGCTCCTTCCCTTTTAATCTCTGCTGTGCGCCCAAACAGTATTATTCTCTCACATATGGGGTATCGGCATGCTCAGGAGAAATTGAAAAGCAAAATGTATAGACCATTTTCTTCTGTTACCCTTGCGAAAGTAAAGAAAAAAAAGTCTAAAGGAAAATTTTTGTGAAAGAAAAGGAAATGTTTATTTTTCCCTCCACATTCCATTCATTCCTGTGAAGCACCTGAAGGGTTAATAAACTTCTTGAATGTGGTTTTGAGTACCTTGAGGGGTGCAGTTTTTAGAATGGTGTCACTTTTGGGTATTTTCTGTCATATTGACCCCCCAAACTCACTTCAAGTGTGAGGTGGTCCCTAAAAAAAATGGTTTTGCAAATTTTGTTGTAAAAATGAGAAATCGCTGGTCAACTTTTAACTCTTATAACTTCCTAACAAAAAAAAATTTTGATTCCAAAATTGTGCAGATGTAAAGTAGACATGTGGGAAATATTATGTATTAACTATTTTGTGCGATATAACTCTCTGATCTAAGGGCATAAAAATTAAAAATTTGAAAATTGCAAAATTTTCAAAATTTTCACCAAATTTGCATATTTTTAACAAATAAACGCAAGTTATAGCAAAGAAATTTTACCACTGTCATGAAGTACAATATATCACGAGAAAACAATGTCAGAATCAGCAGGATCCGTTGAAGCGTTCTAGAGTTATGACCTCATAAAGTGACACTGGTCAGAATTGAAAAAATTGGCCCGGTCACGAAGGCAAAAACAGGCTCTGGTGCGAAGGGGTTAAAAAGGGTCATGAGGAGATTGTGTGCGTTGATGTTCAAATTTTTGAGCAGCCACGGTCAGAAAAATCCGATCATGGTGAAGTGGCAATATCAGTCTCAAGAGGTTGATAATGATAAGACAGAGTTGCAAAAAAGTCATGTTAAGAGAACAAGTCAGGAGGAGGGCCACAGAGAGGAAGTGGAAGACAGGATCATGAAGTCACTGAACCAACTTGGCAAGGTGGCATGTAATAATAATAATAATAATAATAATAATCTTTATTTATATAGCACCAACATATTCTGCAGAGCTTTACAGTTTAACAGTTTCAAAATACAAGTCTTAAGTAACAACGTTAACAATACAATCATTAAAGCAAAATAAGACAACCCTGCTCGTGAGAGCTTACAATCTACAATGAGGTGGGGGATACACAAAGTACAGGTGTGTATCTACAATGATGTATATACAATGATGATCCAGCCATCTTGAGGGATAGTTGGAGCTGGTGAATGGGCTACACATGCGCACTTACACATAAAATGACTTAGATTAGTGAATGTGATAGGCCGCTCTGAACAAATGTGTTTTGAGGGAGCGCCTAAAACTATGCAAATTGTGGATAGTCCTAATTTCTTGGGGTAGAGCAAAAATGCATTTTGAGGGAGCACCTAAAACTATGCAAATTATGGATAGTCCTAATTTCTTGGGTAGAGCATTCCAGAGGATTGGTGTAGCGCGGGAAAAGTCTTGGAGTCAGGAGTGGGAGATACAGATTAGTGCCGAGGTTAGTCGAAAGTCATTTGCAGAGCGCAGCGATCGATTAAACCAATAGACAGAAATGAGGGAGGAGTTGTAGGGGGTGCTGCACTATGGAGAGCTTTGTGGGTGAGAACAAGTACTTTGAATTGGATCCTATAATGAATGGGCAACCAATGTAAGGACTGGCGAAGAGCGGACGCGTCTGAGTACTGATTAGCCAGATGGATGACTGGCTGCTGCATTAAGTATGGACTGGAAAGGGGAAAGTTGAGTAATGGGGAGGCCAATTAATAGAGTGTTGCAGTAGTCCAGGCGGGAGTGGATCAGTGTGACAGTGAGGGTTTTTGTTGTTGCCATGGTGAGAAGAGGGCAGATTCTACAGATGTTCTTTAGGTGTAAGTGGCAAGAGTGGCCAAGAGATTGTATATGGGATGTGAATGAGACATTGTTGTCAAACATAACACCCAGACAGCGCACCTGCTGCCGGGGTGTTATTATGGTGTCACCCACAGAGAGGGAAATGTCAGATTTATGGAGGTTAGTAGACGGCGGGAGCAGATGAAATTCAGTTTTTGAGAGGTTGATTTTCAGATAGATAGCGGACATGATGTTGGAGACTGCGGACAGACAGTCACTGGCATTCTGTAGTGCAGTGAGGGTAAGGTCAGGGGATAACGTGTATAGTTGTGTGTCATCAGCATAAAGATGGTAATGAAAGCCAAATCTGCTGATGGTCTGTCCAATTGGGACCATGTAAAGAGAGAAGAGAAGGGGTCCAAGGACTGAGCCCTGAGGTACCACAGCAGTGAGAGGAAAAGGAGATGAAGTGGACCCAGCGAACAAAACACTGAAGAGTGGTCAGAAAGATAGGAAGAGAACCAGGAGAGAGCAGTGTCCTTAATGCCTAGTGACTGGAGCCTAGCGAGTAGGAGATGGTGGTCAACAGTGTTGAAAGCTGCAGAAAGGTCAAGAAGAATGAGCAGAGAGTGGTCACCGTTACATTTTGCTGTTACTTTGATGAGTGCAGTTTCTGTCGAATGTAGGTGGTGGAAGCCGGACTGTGAAGGGTCTAGGAGGGAGTCAGTGGAGAGGTACTGGGTAAGGCAGTAGTAGACCAAGCGCTCCAAGAGTTTAGAGATGAAGGGGAGATTGGAGACTGGTCTGTAGTTGTTTGTGCAGGACGAGTCAAGAGTGGGTTTCTTTAATAATGGAGTAACGATACAGTGTTTGAAGGAGGAGGGCAAAATGCCCAAAGAGAGGGAGAGATTAAAGATTGTAGATAGGAGAGTTGTGATGACTGGAGAGAGAGACTGGAGGAGATGTGAGTGAATGGGGTTGGTAGTGCATGTAGTTGGACGAGAAGAAGAGAGGAGTCTAGAGACTTCTTCTTCTGCGATGGGATCAAATGTGGAAAGTGAGCCAGGGGAAATGCAGGGAAGGATGGGAGTCACAGCACTTGGTGGTTGGGAGCTGATTTCCCGATGGATATTATCTATTTTCTCTATAATGTGGGAGGCCAGGTCATCAACACAAATGTCTGTGATAGGTGCTTGTGGTTTTGACCTGAGGAGGGAGTGAAAGGTGTCAAAAAGTTTCTTGGGGTTGTTGGCTAGTGAGGATATCAGGGTAGTGAGGAAGGTCTGCTTGTGAGGGGCAGAATTATAGGTTCTTAACATAAATTTGAAGTGGATGACGTCTTCTTGTCTGCGGGTTTTTCTCCATCGGAGTTCAGCATGTAGACCAAGCACAGCAGTGCAGAGCGGGACGGATACACATTGCCAAAACAGGTATGGAGAGGCAGTGAGACTGACAGAGGGAAGAGGCAGTCAACTGTTTCTGAGAGCATTCCCACGTGGCCAGATCCCAGGCCATTGTGTTCCTCAGGAGGTACTTTTTTACTGGAAGTGTAGAAGAGAAGAAAATGGTCATTTGCAACTTATGCTGTAACAAGATCAGCAGGGTCTTGACCACTAGAGTTGAGTGAATGTGTTCAGAAAACGTTCGCCAATCTCGAAATTGGCACGAAAGTAGCACATTCGGATTTATGTTCGTTTTCACAAGCATTTTTACTCAAAATCGGCAACATTCGGTCACAGTTTGGAAAATCATTGCTTTTCCACAAATGCTTTTATTATTACTTTGACTAAGATAGTAGTGTTGTATGATGATGGGGAGAAGGGGGTACGTGTTGGAGGGGAGTGGGTGTGGAGAGGATAGAGGAGTGTGTGAAGATATTACAGGAGCAGCGAGTGCTTTTTTTTCTTAACTTGATTACGGCAACCAAGCAGGGCATAGAAACCATCCACAACATCATGACACTAGGTTTTCTGTGATTGCTTGACAAAGTCACATGTCCCTGTTCATATAAAAAGCGGACATTTTGTTTCGCTGGCGCCATTTGTTCGGTGTCACAGGGCAGAGAGGTCGCTCTTGCGCTAGTGCTGAAAGTGAACTTAGTTAGTTAAATAGATAGGATCCTGTCCTTTGTTAAATCAATCTTACAGCATCAAAGCAGATTGTACAAAAACTGTGTGGCAGTCTCCAGAAGCCCCATTTGCTACTCCAAATCATTTTTGCTAAAACTTTGTTTCAGTGGCAAATCAGGAGGCCAGATTTCCATTTAAAAATCGTTAGGACTAAGATTGGTTGCAGCCACAAAGCCCAATTAGCTACTCCATTTTGAGCCAAAACTGTGTTTCAGTGGCTAATCAGAAGGCTAGATTTCCACAAAAATATCATTAGGCCTAATATTGTGGTGCAGCTATGATTCCCAATTAGCTACTTCCAATCATTTGTGCTAAAACTGTGTTTCAGTGGCAAATCAGAAGGCCAGATTTGTGCTTAAAAATCATTAGGTAGAACAGTGTTTTTCAGGCACACTAAAAAAATAAATAGTGATTGTTCATTTAGTGACAGGAGACTGACAGCGGTAGGTCTAAGTTTTTGAAACAGCAGGTTACAAGAAGGGAAGGCTACTTACAACTTGAATGGGAAAAAGCGAGGTCATAATGGAACAGGCAATTGGCTTGGTGAACAAATACCATCCTTTCCTATCCAAAGACCACTGTTACTGGATGGGCTACTCAACTCCCTTTCTTTGACAGCTATACAATGTTATGCCTTGTACATGAGGCTCAGAAAGAGCATGTGCTACAGTGGATGGCAAGCACTGCATCAAGTGGCCTTTCCTTCTCTTCTTCCACTTAAATAATAATAATCTTTATATAGCGCTAACATATTCCTCAGCGCTTTACAGTATCAGTATGTCTTTGGAATATGGGAGGAAACCGTAGTACCCGGAGGAAACCCACGCAAACACGGGGAGAACATACAAACTCCATGCAGATGTTGTCCTTGGTGGGATTCGAACCCAGGACTCCAGCGCTGCAGTGCTATCCACTGAGCCACTGTGCTGCCCATCATACACGGTACAATCCTCAGATTTTGCACCTCAATCACCCTTGTTTTCCCCCGAGCCAAAAATTTCCAAATGCCCAACTGACTGTGAGGAACCTCAGTCCTCAAAGCCTCAGATGGGACATTCTGAAGAGCTGTTCACACATTGTAGTCCATGGGCATCAGAGTTCTGCTCAGAAGAATCACAGAATCCATAGAAGAAAAGCATCTGCACCGATGCCAAAAATTGTTTTCATGTTAGTCTGAGCAGAATCCAGACCCTCATCACCAGATGTTAACCATGAAGGATGGAGGTGACCCTGATGAGACTCAGATATCTGAGGCTCACGCGGACTGTGCTGTGGTGTCAGGGAAGGAAGAGGAGGGTGACTCTCAGGGTGAGGAAAATAATAGCACAGAGGATGATGAGATTGTAGATTCCAGTTGGCATGAACCCAGAGTAGGTCATCTGAGGAGATGGAGAAGGAGGAAGTTACGTTGCACCATATAATCTTTTGTTTATATGGCATAGACCCGGAGTGATGCAGCCATGATGAGCACTGCATCCTCAGGCACAACTGTGGCTGTGGCCAGCAGCGTTCACAAGTCTGCAGCTCGCAGGGGTGGCAAGTGTTGTCAAGCCTGGTGTCACAAACTGTGGTTGTTTGGTTGCCCCCAGTTCTTCTTCAGCAGGGATTTATGTATATCCCACCGTCACCACCAATATGTCAGCCACCAGCCCCTTGAATCACGCTTAATTAATATTGGGTCAGGGGCCGACCCCAACAGTAGCATTAATTTAGCCCCAGGAGATGTGAAAGTATGTTATAGAGTAAGAAGAATTGAAGCTAGTAATTTTATATTTTACTCCAAAAAGTAGGCAGTGTTTACAAATATACAAAATATGTTACAAATTGAGACAATTATAATATGTGCAGAGAATCACAAAATAAAGAAGGATTAAAGATGAAAAGAACACTCACAGTATCTCAGAGACAATGGTTAGCCATGTGGAGGAGGAAGGGGGGAGGAACCACCCCAATTCACCAGGGTCCAATGCACAGCCTCACATAGCTGTATCCCCCAGGCAAAAGACATCACCTAACTGAGGTTTCCTGATTATAAACCCTGTGCTTATGACATCACTTGGGTGGGCGTGGCTATGTAATGCATTCCCCTTTTCACCAGGACTGAAAACTTTGCTACCACATTATTAATATCATACCTTGGGCTGGGAAACCCGTAGAAGGATGACAAAATTATCATTTTACTCAGCAAGAAATTGGCATTTATTTAAGTCCAAACACGAAGCTGTTGCATAACCCTGTTTAGGCCGAATCCATAACTTGGATTCGGCTGATACTGGAACCTAGAAAATTCACTGGGGTGTAGATCTATCAATGCACATTCCAAATATGTAGCCTTCATACTTATATCCATACTTGGGATCAAGTTATTTAATCTTGAATAGAGATGAGCGACTTTACCTTTTTTAGGGTCGAGTCGGGTTTCATGAAACCCGACTTTCTCAAAAATCGAGTCAAACTAAATCGGCCGACTATAGTGAAAAGTCTGGGGTCCGACTGAAACACGAAACCCAATGCAAGTCAATGGGAAAGCAAAGTCAGCAGGGAGTGGAGGAGAGTAAAAAGACCTACAGTGCCCATTTAAATGCCAACATCATCGATTCTTATTACTTAAGCTTGTCAACCTTAATTTACTTCATAATACTAGTTACGCACTGAAAAATGGGGGTTATTTGGCTACAGTTGTGGGAGGGAAGGGCTGGCTCCAGGTTTTCGTGGGCCCAGGGCCAAAGAGCACCCCTTTAACACATACTACAACTCATGATGCTCCGATACGGCAGAGAAATAGCAGTATAGTACAATGAAAAATACTTCACTTCTTACATCTCATGACTGATATCCATTTTAAATTCTCCAATACCTCCAAAAATGGACAGTATATAATTCCATACAGTATTATGGCCAGCTCTTAGTGCGCTATACAGAGTAATGAGGCCCATATATTTCTCCATATGGAATCATTGATCCCATATAATGTTTCAAACCGTATATGATGAGCTCCACATAATGCTATAGTATATGTTGGTCCCAATGGATGAAGCTCCACTGTCTTATGGGCCCAAATAATGCTCCATATATAATGGGCCCCATTTCTACTGCTCTAGTGTATAATGGGCCCTGTAAATGCTGCTCCAGTGTCTGATGTCCACCTTTGGAATGCTCCAGTGTATGGTGGGCCCCATATATCATTCACCAGAGTATAGTGCTCCCCAAAAATTGCTGTCCCAACATTGAAAACAATTACATAAGTCTCCTTGCTAGGAAATCCCTGCACTACTCTAAACTCCTTGTCATCCCCATCTTCCATCTCACTGCACTTGGCTGTTTAGGCCCTCCCACCGGCAGAGACACTTTTGCGTACTATGCGGTACCCTGTGCACCTTCCTCTTTGTCACCGTGTAAGGTGGTATAGTATGTGGGAAGGGGAACCTGAGTTTCCTCTGGGTCAGATTCTGGCAGTGTAGAGTGCGAGGGGAATGTAGTGGTCTGGGTCAATGTACCAGCAGCATCATCCAGCAGTGGCTGGGCCTCAGTGCACTTGTGGCGTCCCCAAGAGTACGGTCGCCACTGTGGCATTACCTTCCTCCTAGGGAGTGTGTTGTCAAGCTTGGGAGCAACGAAGGATCTCTCTAGCAGTGAAACCAACACACAACACATTTCCCACTCCAGGCTAGCAGGGAGACCTCTGAACCTGACTGCTGAGGAGCTGCTCTCTGTGGTCGGGAAGAGGTAAGTTAGGGCACTCTGTGCAGGGAAGGGGAAGTGTGTGGATGTGAGAAGGGGAGCTGGAGGATGAGCAGAGTTAAGGCTCACTCCTAGCTGGAGCGCATGGTCCCGATTCCGGTCTCCGAGTTTGTAGGGACACTGACGTTCCTGCAGCAGAATCCGGGGGAAGTAGCAGCTATAAATGCTCTATACCCAACTAAGGCTCGGAGGCTCCAGCATCGACGTGTGGGAGCCAGAAGGAAAAGGCTACAGCTGCCTGCCATACAAGTAAAGTCTGAGGAACATCTGTTAGACAGGAGGCACTTCAGTGAACCACGGTCCTGTGAGTGCTTCCCCCACAAGCGCTAGAAAGGAGACGTTCAGGAAGGTACATGTTGGTGGAGTGTTGTAAGGGAGCTTTCCATTTTGGTCCCGGAGGTTGGCTGAGGTCCTGACCCGGAGGACACAGCACGGAGGCAGGCATCTGTGTAACCTGCAGACTGTGAGTAAAGCTTTGGAACTGCACGCTCTGGTGTCCTACAGTTATTCCAGCACCGCTACATCTGGGTACCAGCACCTACACCGCTTGTGCCTTTCCCCCATCACTACATCTACACTGCCCTTGGACTCCAGCTCCACCTGTGGGGAGCTTCACCATCTTTGCTGCACAACACCATCAGTCCCAGAGGATCTGCATGCAGCATCGGCCTAACATTTATGTTGCCGAACACCACAGGTGGCGTCAAACTATCTATATAAACTCTTTACCATTATACCACGCCATTTACATGGGCGCCCAGGGCCACCGTCCAGGTCACCGCTGATGTGACACATCCCACTGACACCGGCCTTGTACCGAGTACCCCACAGCCCTGGGAGGGCGACCCATATGCCGACTGCTGATCGGGTGGCGTTATTCCCACGAACCTCCAAACAGCGTCCATGAAGGCAAAGTTTTTGGTTTCCGGGGGCAGTATGATTGCAAAGCTGAACCTTAAAGGAATGTCCTAAAGGGCACCACCAGGAGTGGATCCTGTGGCTTAATTGGACTCCACCCGGGAAACCACAACCATGCCACCTAAAGAAAAGATGCACACTTTGAAAGCTTTGTCGATTCTGTGTGTGGTGTGGTATGTGTGTTTATAGTTGTGCTAGCGATTTCTCAGCTTTATTCCGTTAACAACCGAGACTCCGGCATGCCCCCGCAGTACGCGTCAAGCTTACTAGAGGGATAAGCGAGGCTCTGGCACGTGAGATCGAGCAATAACAGGTCTAGCATTCCCGTACATGTCCAGGGCTGCATACACGCTACACTGAAAGGACCAGCTTTTGTCGCTTACAGGTGCAGATAACCTGCTGAACTCCGTTAGTGATGGGGATCTGGGATTCAGATTATTCCCCGCGAACGATGATTTCCCAGTAAGTTCAGGTCAACCGCAATTCCGGAGTTAGGCCTAACCGTCATTCCTGAAAAAATTACGTGTCCAAACCACAGGTGCTGTAGCTTGCTTAACAGCTCGGCAGCCGTTCTCAGGCCCAGTATGGATTCAACAACATTGTAGAAAGTTGGTAAAGGGTACAGTTTCACCGGATAACACGTATATATGTAGCCTAGTTTACACATTAAAAATATATGTCTATAGATCAAGAGGCAGACTCAGATGTTCTCAGGCCAAGTATGGATTTGACCAGATTGTACAAAGTTGAGAAAGGGTACTTTATCACTGGATAGCAGGTATATATAGCATAGTTTAAACATGTTAAATCTCCATGTTCTCAGTATGGATTACACAGCAATCTAAAAGTGGAAAAAAGGAAATGCATTTGAGGCGTACACAACTATATACTTTTGGTGTTATTTTTAAATCTTCATATATATTTCTGTCTCAGTAATACAGTCCAGCCTCTCCGCAATAGGAAATGAGATGCATGCAATTACTGACATAAAGGCTAGTGATTGCAGAAATCTAGGAATTACTATTCACGGGAAAAACTTCCGTCACAATTCTCATAGGCGATGCTGACCCTCAATTAATTTGTGTGTTGAGACAGTGAAAACATTTTTTTGTGAATAAAGTCTTGCTGTATCGTACTTCCGTTGATTCCATCACTGTTACTCATCTCAATCAAATTTTTATCACAGGGAGCGATGTAAACATGGTGCTCACTGGCTATCATGATCTGTCACGTAACTTTGGAGTGCAAAAGACAGAAGCCACAGGCCGTAGGCGATTCTATTTGATTGGCATGAGAGGGCACATTTTAAAATGTGCGCCGGAATGTCACACGTTTGTGAGTAGGAAAACTGTGAAAGCTGATGATAAACCACCACTGCATGTCATTGTGAGACGACGTCCATAAGAAATGGAAGCCATTGATCATCTGGAGCTAGAGCCCGGCCAGCAGGTAAGGGCATAGCTACATCTTAACCATCATCTTTCAGTTCAATCAATTTGTAGTGTCACTCCCAGTGAAGGAGTTGACAGCCTAGACTACACAGCGGAGGAGCAGGGAGAGGTAAACATTGCAAATGCTGGGGCCCTGCCCAAGCAAGGTGGGGCACACTCGTGGGCGTCGGTACTGGCACTGGGCCCCTCATAGTACGGCGATGTGTCTGACGGCGGGAGTGCACCACCACCGTCAGAGACACTTGATTGCACTATGAGTGACCCTGTGCCAGTACCCGCGCCCAAGAGTCAGCCTACCCACCTGTCCAGGGCAACGGCACTCACACGGTTTCGTGCGCTAGGTGGTGACCCCGGCCATGGGGGGCGCAGCCCAGTTAGGGCGGTATACAAAGTGGCATATGTTGATGTGGGACATTCAGCTGCTGCAAAAGGCGAAATAGGTCAAGTTCGCGGAATAGGAGGAGGACCAAAGCAAGCCATTTTTCTGGCAACCTATGTGTCATCAAGGGAAGGTGGGACAAAATCCATGGAAACCCATGCATGGTTCATTTTAATGAAGGTTAGATCATCCACATTTTGGGTTGACAGACGGGTCCTTTTTTCTGTCAGGATTGATCCAGCTGCACTGAAGACTCTTTCCGATAGCACACTTGCAGCTGGGCAAGCGAGCTCCTGTAAGGCACATTGTGCCAATTCAGGCCAGGTGTCCAGTTTAGCGGCCCAATAGTTAAAGGGGAATGACCTGTGTGGGAGAACATCGAT
Organism: Dendrobates tinctorius; assembly: GCF_039654945.1. Lineage (NCBI taxonomy): Eukaryota > Metazoa > Chordata > Amphibia > Anura > Dendrobatidae > Dendrobates > Dendrobates tinctorius. The sequence continues at coordinate 92,108,624 of NW_027361687.1, read as the reverse complement.
ATGGGAGGAAAAGTAGTTTGTAGCCATAGTTGACAACTGCTGCCTCCTGTCACTTTCCATCGATGCAGTATTACCAGTTGTGTGAGCGGTACTTGAAAAATCAGTCCACAATATTGTCATGAAACCCCTGTCTCCAACGCCACTTCTGCTGTGTGCACCACGAACACCTCTGCCAAGCTGCCCCCGGTCCGTACGGCTTGTGTGAGAACCATCACCGCTGCTGTGTGCTGGGAATGCCTCAACCAACCGATTTACCAGAGTTGCTTGTTTATTAGCCAATATTAGGTCAAGGTTCTCCTGTGGCATGATGTTTTGTATTTTGCCTTTATAGCGTGGATCCAGGATGCTGGCCAACCAGTAGTCGTCATCGTTCATCATTTTGCCAATGCGGGGGTCCCTTTTTAGGATCTGCAAGGCATAATCTGACATGTGGGCCAATGTTCCCGTTGTCAATGATGCACTGCGAGTGCTGGTTGGAGGAGCACTTTCTGGCAAATCCACATCCCTCCAGTCACGCACAAACCCTGTACCAGACCTTGCCACGCCAACATTTTCACTTGCCCCACGAGATGCATCCTCCTCCCCTAAGTAATCATCCCCATCATCATCCTCCTCCTCCTCTTCTTCCTCAACCTCATCCAGGAGAGGTCCCTGAGCAGACAATGGCTGAATGTCATCAAGGATTCCCTCCTCCTCTTCCTCCTCATCAACATTGGCTGCAGACGCCTGCTCCTTAAGGTGCGTCAAAGTTTGCATGAGCAGACGCATAAGTGGGATGCTCATGCTTAGGATGGCGTCGTCTGCGCTTACCAGCCTTGTGCATTCCTCAAAACACTGAAGGACTTTACAGAGGTCTTTCAGCTTCGACCACTGCACACCTGTCAACTCCATGTCTGCTCTCAAAGTGCCTGGCCGTGTATCCTCCCACAAATGCATTATGGCCTGCCTCTGTTCGCACAGCCGCTCAACCATGTGCAGGGTGGAGTTCCACCTTGTTGCAATGTCGATAATGAGGCGGTGGTTGGGAAGGTGGAGCAATCGCTGCAGCTTCTGCATACGACGAGTGTACAGGCGACCGGCGGATGTGCGAGCACAGTCTTCGCACCTTCTGGAGCAGGGCTGTTAACTCCGGATAATTGATGAGCAAGCACTGCACCACCAGGTTCAAGGTGTGAGCCAAGCAAGGTATGTGGCTGAGTTTTGAAAGGGCTATGGCTGCCACAAAATTACGGCCGTTATCACTAACTATCTTGTCTGCCTCAATATGTATACTGCCCAGCCATGACTCAGTTTGTCGCTGAAAGTACTCGGCCAGCACCTCTGCGGTGTGTCTGTCGCCCAAACACATCATCTGCAACACAGCCTGCTGACGCTTTCCACTAGCTGCTCGATAGGGGGACACCTCGTGTGCAACAGTGGCAGCTGCAGATAGAGTGCTCGTACGACTGCGCTCTGTGGACGAGCTTTCGCTTCTGGAGGAGGAGGAGGAGGGTCGAACGCCTACAGCTAACTGCTTCCTATACCATGGGCTAGGCAGCACTGTCCCACCACCGCTGTCCCCTGTGGACCCTGCATCCACCACATTAACCCAGTGCGCAGTGATGGACACGTAACGGCCCTGGCCATGCCGACTGGACCATGCATCTGTTGTGAGGTGCACCTTTCCACTCACTGACTGCTTGAGTGCATGGACAATGCGGTCTTTCACATGATGGTGGAGGGCTGGGATGGCTTTGCGAGAGAAGAAGTGGCGACTGGGTAGGTCATAGCATGGTACTGCATTGGCCATGAGTTCGCGGAAAACTGCGCTTTCCACCAACCGATAGGGCATCATCTCTAATGAGATTATTTTGGCAATGTGGGCGTTCAAACCCAGGGTACGCTGATGAGAGACTGAGTACTTTCTTGACCTACTCATAGTCTCTGGGAGGGTGAGCTGGACTTGAGAGCTGCATATGGTGGAAGTAGCGGTGGACAGGGCGGACTGAGAGAGGGTTGATGATGGTGATGGAGTTGGTGTTCTTTCTGATGGCCTAGATTCAGTGTTTCGTTGATATAACAGTGGGATTCCCTGACTGCTTTGGCCTTGCAACGACACCTCAACATTTGCTGCTGTGCTAACCGGTGGGCTTACAGTGGGGGAAACAATGTAGCGTTGCTGACTACCTTCTTTGTGATCAGTTGCACATGTGGTACTTGAGGTTTGGTGTTGTGTCCATGCTTGCAAGTGCATGCTGGTTAAATGTCTAAGCATGTAACTGGTATTCAAATTTTTCAGATTTTTCCCTCGGCTAAAGGTCTTTGCACACTTCTTACAGATAACCTTGGCCTGATCATGAGGATTTTGTTCAAAAAAGTGCCACACTGCACTCTTCCTACTTTGGAAGACCGTTTGTGGCCTAGCACGCTGTGCTATTTTGACCATCTGGACAAGCTGTCCAGCAACTCTTTTGATTTTTGGAACCTGTCTTTGGAGTGCTCCGGGCCTGCCAGATAACAGTTGTTGCGATGTCGATGTCTGCTGTGGATGCTCCTCCTCCTCATCTGAGCTATTGGAAGCAGCACCCTCTTCCCCAATGGATGCCAATCTAGGTCAACAACTGGGTAATCCATCATCTCCTCTTCAATGTCATGTGCACCTTCCTCTCTGTCACCGTGTATGGTGGTATAGTATGCGGGAAGGGGCACCTGAGTCTCATCAGGGTCAGAATCTGGCTCATTACACTGCGAGGACAATGTAGTGCTCTGAGTGAGTGTACCAGCAGAATCATCTATCAGTGGCTGTGCATCGGTGCACTTCATGTCAGATTCATCTTGGCCTGGGTAATTCACCATTTCACTTGATAACCCAGGCATGGTATGTGAAAACAGCTCCATGGAATAATCAGTTGTATGGCCTGCGTCATCCTTCGATCTTGGTTGGGATGAAGGACACAAGGAAAGGTGTGGTTCATGCACATGAGCCTCCAATGACGACTCAGTGCTTTTATTTTTTACAACTGAAGAAGAGGAGGCGATAGAGCTGGAGGCTGAGTCAGCAATATAAGCCAAAACTTTTTCCTGAAGCTCTGGCTTTAAAAGCGGTTTGCCAACTCCTAGAAAACTAAGCCTTCGAGGCCTTGTGGAGCCAGACGATGATGCAGGCTCAACACCTCCTGCATTCGGTCCTATTTTGCTTTTGCCACTACCATCAGATCCACCACCAACACCATCATTACCAGCTGGCAACCTCCACCCAATTCCACGGCCTCTTCCACCAGCCTTCCTCATTTTTGGTAAAAATGTACACAAAATCCCACAAACTATATAGTAATGTAAAACAAGGTAAAATGTGTATATAGGACAGGGGAGATGTAGAATTTCTGAACACACTTGTGGACACTGTTGGATTGTGTGAGGCCCAGTGAATATCACACCGCTATGTCACAGTCTCAATGTCGCAGGTGTGAAAAATGTCACTATAGGACAGGGGAGATGTAGAATTTCTGAACACACTTGTGGACACTGTTGGATTGTGTGAGGCCCAGTGAATATCACACCTCTATGTCACAGGCAGAAATTGGCTAGTGTATGACAAACTACAAGGTGTATATAGAATTGGGCAAAATATGAATCTCCCTAGAGTGTAGGTCTGTAAGAACGGAACAAGTCCTCGACTTATCCTTACAGAGTCACACACAGATAGCTTCACTGTGGCCATGATAACAGCCGTCACACGGTACTGAGAGAGGAGCGTGCACGTACACCACTGTACGGTGTCCGTAAAATTGTCAAGCTCCATGTTTTTTAAGTATACGGACTGACACAGGCTGTCTCTCTATAGTTTTGAATGTGATCAAACAGCAAATATACTTAACTGTTTGAAAACCAGACAAAACTAGAAGGTGGAGGTCTGTAAGATCGGAACATGTCCTCGACTTATCCTTACAGAGTCACACACAGATAGCTTCACTGTGGCCGTGATAACAGTCGTTACACGGTACTGAGAGAGGAGCGTGCATGTACACCGCTGTCCGTAAAATTGTCAAGCTCCATGTTTTTTAAGTATTCGGACTGACACACGCTGTCTCTCTATAGTTTTGAATGTGATCAAACAGCAAATATACTTAACTGTTTGAAAACCAGACAAAACTAGAAGGTGGAGGTCTGTAAGAACGGAACAGGTCCTCGACTTATCCTTACAGAGTCACACACAGATAGCTTCACTGTGGCCGTGATAACAGTCGTTACACGGTACTGAGAGAGGAGCGTGCACGTACACCGCTGTCCGGTGTCCGTAAAATTGTCAAGCTCTGTGTTTTTTAAGTATACGGACTGACACACGCTGTCTCTCTATAGTTTTGAATGTGATCAAACAGCAAATATACTTAACTGTTTGAAAACCAGACAAAACTAGAAGGTGGAGGTCTGTAAGAACGGAACAGGTCCTCGACTTATCCTTACAGAGTCACACACAGATAGCTTCACTGTGGCTGTGATAACAGCCGTTACACGGTACTGAGAGAGGAGCATGCACGTACACCACTGTCGGTAAAATTGTCAAGCTCCGTGTTTTTTAAGTATACGGACTGACACACGCTGTCTCTCTATAGTTTTGAATGTGATCAAACAGCAAATATACTTAACTGTTTGAAAACCAGACAAAACTAGAAGGTGGAGGTCTGTAAGAACGGAACATGTCCTCGACTTATCCTTACAGAGTCACACACAGATAGCTTCACTGTGGCCGTGATAACAGTCGTTACACGGTACTGAGAGAGGAGCGTGCATGTACACCGCTGTCCGTAAAATTGTCAAGCTCCATGTTTTTTAAGTATACGGACTGACACACGCTGTCTCTCTATAGTTTTGAATGTGATCAAACAGCAAATATACTTAACTGTTTGAAAACCAGACAAAACTAGAAGGTGGAGGTCTGTAAGAACGGAACAGGTCCTCGACTTATCCTTACAGAGTCACACACAGATAGCTTCACTGTGGCCGTGATAACAGTCGTTACACGGTACTGAGAGAGGAGCGTGCACGTACACCGCTGTCCGGTGTCCGTAAAATTGTCAAGCTCCGTGTTTTTTAAGTATACGGACTGACACACGCTGTCTCTCTATAGTTTTGAATGTGATCAAACAGCAAATATACTTAACTGTTTGAAAACCAGACAAAACTAGAAGGTGGAGGTCTGTAAGAACGGAACAGGTCCTCGACTTATCCTTACAGAGTCACACACAGATAGCTTCACTGTGGCTGTGATAACAGCCGTTACACGGTACTGAGAGAGGAGCATGCACGTACACCACTGTCGGTAAAATTGTCAAGCTCCGTGTTTTTTAAGTATACGGACTGACACATGCTGTCTCTCTATAGTTTTGAATGTGATCAAACAGCAAATATACTTAACTGTTTGAAAACCAGACAAAACTAGAAGGTGGAGGTCTGTAAGAACGGAACATGTCCTCGACTTATCCTTACAGAGTCACACACAGATAGCTTCACTGTGGCCGTGATAACAGCCGTTACACGGTGCTGTGTGAGGAGCGTACACCACTGTATGGTGTGAAAAAATGCACGCTCAGTACCTCACCAGGACAAAAAAAAAATTTGGATTGCTTTTAAAAAAGCAGTTTGCAGAGCTTTGGGAAAACAGCAATGCAGCTATCAGGAAGCCTTATAAGGCAGCCTAACAATCAGCACAGCTGATCCAACAAAATATAGCCTCCACTTGCACTGCACACACAGTGACTGGTGTGTTGTACAGGCAAAATCGCTAGCAGCAGAAGCAGTTTTTGGTGTCTTCTTCCCTGCCTAATGCTCTCCCTACAGAATCATCAGCAGCAGCAGCTCTCCCTATTCTGAGATCTGCATGAGTAACATGGCGGTCGGCGTGCACGCCCTTTTATACCCCCTGTGACGCCCCCCAAAGCAAGCCAATCACTTGCATGCCCTTCTCAAAGATGGTGGTGACCCCTGCCTATGTCCTCACGTTGCCCACAGTGTCCGTGGATCCTGATTGGCTGAAAAAGGGCGGAAAACAAACTTTTGAAACGCGACTTTGGCGCTAAAGTCGCCGAGCTCGTGGCCGACCTCACCCTAGGGTCGGGTTTCGTTTCATGAAACCCGACTTTACCAAAAGTCGGCGACTTTTGAAATTTTTCGACCCGTTTCGCTCAACTCTAGCCATAGCTACATCTTAACCATCATCGATCAGTTCACCAAATTTGTAGTGGCTGTTCCTGTGAAGTATTTAACTGCCCAGACTACACAGCGATGGAGCAGGGAGAGGTAAGTATTGCAACTTGCAAGTGCTGTGGCCATGAGCAAGCAGGGGGGCCCACTTGTGGGTGACGGTACTGGCACAGGGCCCCTCATAGTACGCCGGTGTGTCTGACGGCGAGTGGGCCCCCTCACTGTCAGAGATACTGTATTGTACTATGAGGGGCCTTGTGCCAGTACCGTCGGCCAAGAGTGACCCCAGCCCTTGGGGGGCAGCTCAGTTAGGGAGGTTTAAAAATGGCATATATTGATGTGTAGGCTGTACAATCAGCAGCTGCAAATGGAGGAATTTGACAAGTCCGAGGAAGAGGAGGACAAAAGCGAACCAAATTTCTGGGAACCTAAGTGTCAGCAGGGGAAGGTGGGAAAAAATCCTTTGAAACCCATGCATGGTTCATTTTAAGGAAGGTTAGATCATCAACATTTTGGGTCGACAGACGTGTCCTTTTTTCTGTCAGGATTGATCCAGCAACACTGAAGACTCTTTCAGATAGCACACTAGCAGCAGGGCAAGCGAGCTCCTGTAAGGCATTTGTGCCAATTCAGGCCAGGTGTCCAGTTTACAGGCCCAATAGTCAAAGGGGAATGACCTGTGAGGGAGGACATCGATAGGAGGAGAAGTAGTTTGTAACCATAGTTGACAACTGCTGTCTCCTGTCACTTGCAATCGATGCAGTATTACCAGTCATGTGAGCGGTACTTGAGTAATCAGTACACAACATGGTCATGAAACCCCTGTCTCCAATGCCACTTTGGCTGTGTGCACCGCGAACACCTCTTCTATTTTTCCCACTTCGGCTCGTCGGAGAACCAGCACCGCTGCTGTATGCTGGGAATGCCTCAAACAAATGGTTGATTGTTTGTTAGCCAATATTATCTCTAGGTTCTCTTGTGGCATAATGTTGTGTAATTTGCCTTTATAGCGTGGATTGAGGATGCTGGCCAACCAGTAGTCATCATCCTTCATCATTTTGGCAATGCAGGGTCCCTTTTTAGGATCCGCAAGGCATAATCACACATGTGGGCCAATGTTCCAGGTGTTATTGATGCACTGGTGGTGGTGGATGGAAGAGCACTTTCTGGCAAATCCACATCCCTCCTGTCACGCACAAACCCTGTACCTGACCTTGCCACGCCAATATTTTCTCTTGCCCCCAGAAAAGCATCCTCCTCCCAAAATAATCATCCCCCTCATCCTCCTCCTCCTCTTCCTCTTCTTCCTCCACCTCATCCAGGACAGTTCCCTGACCAGACAATGGCTAACTGTCATCAAGGCTTGCCTCCTCTTCCTGTTCCTCCTCCGCTGCAGACGCCTGATCCTTAGTGTGCATCAAACTTTGCATGAGCAGACACATAAGTGGGATGCTCATGCTTATGATGGCGTCGTCTGCACTTACCAGCCGTGTGCATTCCTCAAAACACTGAAAGACTTTACAGAGGTCTTTCAGCTTTGACCACTGCACACCCGACAACTTCATGTCTGCCCTCAATTTGCCCGCCCATGTATCCTCCCACAAATGCATTACAGCCTGCCTCTGTTCGCACAGCCTCTCAACCATGTGCAGGGTGGAGTTCCACCTTGTTGCAACGTCTATGATTAGGCAGTGCTTGGGAAGGTGGAGCAATCGCTGCAGCTTCTGCATACGACTGGAGTGTACGGGCGAGCGACGTTTGTGCGAGCACAGTCTTCGCACCTTTTGGAGCAAGGCTGTTAACTCCGGATAATTATTTAGGAAGCACTGCACCATCAGGTTCAAAGTGTGTGCCAGGCAAGTTATGTGTGTGAGTTTTGCAAGGGCTATGGCTGCCACAAAATTCCGGCCGTTATCACTGACTACGTTGCCTGGCTCAAGATGTAGACTGCCCAGCCATGACTCAGTTTGTCTCTGCAAGTAGTCGGCCAGTATCTCCACGATGTGTCTGTTGTCACCCAAAGACATCATCTTGCTGCCGCTTACCACTTGCTGTTCGATAGTAGGACACCTCATGTGCAACACTGGCAGCTGCGGATGGAGTGCTCATGCGAAAGAGCTCTGTGGACGAGCTTTCGCTTCTGGAGGAGGAGGAGGTTCAAACGCTTACAGCCAACTGTTTCCTATACCGTGGGCTAGGCAGCACTGTTCCACTGCCGCTGTCCCCTGTGGAGCCTGCATCCACCACATTGACCCAGTGTGCAGTGATGGACACGTAACGGCCCTGGCCTGCCTACTGGACCATGCATCTGTTGTAAGGTGCACCTTTCCACTCACTGCATCGGCGTCTAAGAAGCAAAACTCCATCACAAATACAGGAAGTGAGTGGACGCACTATTGCTACTGAGCAGGCGCCCGCAAAGAGCCTACTGCGCAGGCGTCGGCACCGCGCATCACAAATAGAGAGGGAGGAACCCGATTACACAGGCGCTTGCGGTCATGTGACCGGTTAGACATTAGAGGCTCAGTTGCTAGGGTGATAGGCATCGCGCGTCACAGATAGGATGGTGAGGAGACCAAATGCACAGACGCTTGCAGGCATGCGACCAGTTAGACCATAGTTGCTACGTTGATAAGAGGAAACTAAACAGCACTCACCAGGCACTTGTAGCCAGTGAGTGACAAAGGTAGCCACTGCATTACTGGTGATTGAACTACCATCATCACCAGTTGTGCGGGTTCATGCTACAAAAGAAAACAATAAAAGGACTCCATACTTGTAATATGAGACACCTATAGTCATAAGATAATATAGGATGATCCAAACCGGTTCAAGGCACAGTTGCCATGAGGATCAGTTAAATAGACAAGTGAACAAAGTACTATTGCGTAAGTATATAAATTCAGCCAAATAGGCGGAGCTTACATGTCCACACACTGCCCTTGTTCAAAACCGAGGACCAGAAGATAGCTAGTGTCCTAAATGGCAATCCCAATGCTGTAGCAATTGGTTGTGGGAGCCAAAATCACAGATAAAGAAGAGGAGGTGAAAAAACTCATTATTACTGGTGCGCAAACGCTGAAAATAATCAATAAACTGAACTAAAGATAATCAGAAGCTCAATTATGATAGTGATCAATTATATAGAAAGAAACAAGGCACTCCTTCGCAGGTACTTGTGGTTAGAGAGAGCCAGTATATGTTGTCTCGCTCATAGCTCTAATAACTAATCAAATGGGCGGTAGCTAAGTAAATCAACCAGATACGAAATAAGCAACCAATCCCCACACGCACCGATGCACGGTGCAAAAATGTGGAAAAGAGGTACGGCGTGTGAGTAGTATACGTCTCAACATTCAAGTGAGACCAGCTACACCTATATTGTAACAGGTCTTCAAACCTCACAATTGGGTATCTTGTTTACATGGACCTTGGGTCAAGGGTATCATTTCCAGTGAAAGTGTTAGTAGGTAGCAGGTGGGTTGCTCTATTATGGGCACTGCACATTTCTCAAATGTTTCACATGTGTGACCATTTTTAAATGTTTTTAATACATTTTTTTGCTGTTGTTTGCTGTATTCAATAAAATTTGTATTACTTATGCTATTTCCTATCCAGGGTGATCCCCTGTTTGTGGCCTGTTCTTTCCTTCCTTTTGTCCATTATATGCAGTTTATAGGCCAAGGTTGGATCCCGTTAAATCTTTCGGTGGTGCCCCCAATCTTTTGTTCTTCATTGATACCTCAACATTTATTGCTGGTGGTGTGCTTACCGCTGGCGGTGGTCTTACAGTGGCGGGAGCGATGGAGCATTGCTGGCTACCTTCAGTCAGAGCAGGTGCACATGTGGTACCTGAGGTTTTGTAGCCTGTCCAAACTTGCAAGTGCATGTGGTTAAATGTCTAAACATGCAACTGGTATTCATATTTCTGAGATTTTTCCCTCGGCTAAAGGTCCTTCCGCACTTCTTACAGATAACCTTTGCCTCATCAGTAGGATTTTGGACAAAGAAGTGCCACACTGCACTCTTCCTACTATGGTATATATTTTCAGGGCTTGCACCCTGTGCTAATTTGACTGTGTGGCCAAGCTGTCCTGCACCGCTTTTGATTTTTGTTCCACGTTTTTGGACAGCTACGGATAACCGCTACTGAGATGTCGATGCCTGCTGCGGATCCTTCTCCTCATCTGAACTATTGCCAGCATCATGCTCTTCCTCCAATGGATGTCAATCCGCGTCAACAACTGGGTCATCCATCACCTCCTCTTCAATTTCATCTGCACCTTCCTCTGTGTCACTGTGTATGGTGGTATAGTGTGCGGGAAGGGGCATCTGAGTTTCATCAGGGTGAGATTCTGGCTTAGTAGACTGCGAGGGCAATGTAGTGCTGTGGGTCAATGTACCAGCAGAATCATCTAGCAGTGGCTGTGCATCAGTGCACTCCATGTCTGATTCATCTTGGACTGGGAAATTCAGGATTTGACTGGATAACCCAGGCATGGTATGAGAAAAGAGCTACATGGAGTAATCTGAAGTGTGGGCTGCCGCATCCTTCACTTTTGGTGGGGGTGAAGGACACAAGGAAAGGTGTTTTTCCTGACCAGAACCCTGCACTGACGACTCCGTGCTTGCAAGTTTTGAAAGTTTAGAAGAGGAGGCAATGTTTTGGAGAGGGTTAGCGGAGCATGTCAAGGATGCTCTAGCAACCAGAGAGGTCTCCACAAGTCTGGAGGAGTTGATTGCCATTTCCACCAGCATTGATCTCCGGTTTACGGAATGCGGGCTGGAGCGTGCGCAATCCAGACAAAGGGTTAAGTTGGCTCCCTCCTCCGTGCCTCTAGTGTTTCCCACTCAGGAGCTTATACCTTCTGAACCCATGGAGGTGTCTCGCGCCGGTCCCAAGCCATGTCCGGTGCGAAGCTCCGCACGCTGTTAACAGTGCCGGCAGTTTAGTCACTTGGCTAACACGTGTCCACTGCGGTTGAAAAAATGATCATGTCCAGTGGTCGTAGGTGGGGTCTGTCTCATATGAAACCTTTCTCCCCCAAAAAGGTATTCCAAGGGACCTTAGATAGCGGGGCTTCCACCTGGGAGGTAGAGGTCACGATGGATTCTGGGACAGAAGGGAACTTTATGTCCTCGGCCTTTGCTCAAAAGCACGCTATTCCGCTGTTGTTACTGTCCCAACCCTTGACCATCAGGGTGGTTAATGGTGCAACTTTACCATCTCAGGTTACCCACCAGACAGCACCCTAGGGCTCTCAATCTCAGCATCCCACCGTGAGATTTTGTCCCTGTTCATTTTGCCAGATGGTATCGACCAGGTGCTTCTCGGAGTTCCCTGGCTCCGTTGCCATTCCCCTCATATCGATTGGGCTTCGGGGAGTATACTGGGTTGGAGCAAGGACTGTGAGGGAAGGTGCCTGAGGGACAGTGTTCAAGTAGCCTCCACGGAAGTGCCCGCGGATCTCTCTGCGCTTCCCAGACAATATCACCAGTATGCGGACGTCTTCTCCAAAAAAATCTGCGGAGACGCTTCCGCCGCAACATCCTTACGATTACCCTATTGCCAGGCACGGAACCTCCTAGAGGCTGCGTGTATCCTCTATCACTCCCCGAGATGGAGGCTATGTCTCAATATATCGGGGAGAATCTGGCAAAAGGTTTTATCAGAAAGTCGTTGTCGCCGGCTCTGGATGCCACGGCGGCGGAACACGCTTAAAAAAATATAAACGTGTTCGGTGAAATAACCACTGCTAAATAGGCAGAGCACACGGACGGGAATGTGCACAGGGAAGAAGTGTACCTGGTGCACACAAGCAGACTCTGTTAGAACTCACAGAGCTGTACCCAAAAAACACAAATACAAAAACGCTGAGTCTGTATTAACTTCACAGACACTCAGCGGCACACGTACGGTAGCCAAAGCCGGAGTAGTTAAGAACGGCACTACAACCGAATGGACTTACCGTAGATAGGCGTGTGCACGGCGTCGCAACTGCGAACGCCAAGAGCGGGCTGCAGCGCAATATAGCAGGCGCAAAGCAGGACGTTGGCTACTGCAATAGAGGATGCTTGAGCGCGCTGGCGCTAGCGCAATACTGGCTGACCCAATCACTCACACAAACGTAATATCAGAGGGAAGGGGTTTCATAATAAGTCATCCACCAGACCAAGCATCCATCACCAAACACACAGCAGCAAGTATATAAAATACTAGCGCATGGCATAGCGGCCATGCGCACTTTTTATAGCGTACGGGACCTGCCAGAAATCTTCAGAGCCCCGAGCATAACCAATCAAATCAGGAGCAGGACCTGAGCACCTGACTCCTGAACTCCACTGAGAGCTCGTCCCGTGAGCATGCTCAGAAGTGTGATGTACAATGTCTGCAAGATATGTTTTCTGTTGCAATGTGCTAACAAATCCTCCATTTTCTTTGAGAAGCTGCCTGCCAGTGTCTCAGTTACATTGCACACTGCAGCAGCTTCCCTTCCCCCAAGTGCCATAAACCAATTTCCTGTCACCCCATTTGGCTTCTCTCAGCTGGAAAAAAAAAGTGCGGGAAAGGAAAAAGGTCTTTGTTTGAAATAAAGGTTAGCAGTAAACCTTTAAGAGCCTGCCCTGCGAAAACCGTACAACATAGAGATATAATAATCATATCTCTGTGATCCGAGCAGTCCCAGCTCCGCTACAGTGTCACTTCCCAAGTCCTAACATATCGAGAACATGAGATATGATTTGTCCCCAAATGGACGGTCATATCGCATGTTTGATGTTTTCTTGATGGGCTCATTACGCTGGGAAGCATGATACCACTGATGAGTCCATACCAGCTTCTCCCATAAAGTTATAGCTAATCTAAGTTTTGTAGCCAAAACATAACTTGGATGAGAGAGGTGGGATCAACCCAGAATGCACCTCTCTGTGATGTCACATAGGAAAGTCTGTAAGGCATTCCCTGGCAAAACCAGCTCACAAGAGCTCCAATCCTTGTGCTGAGCAGAACCCAGATGAGTGAAGACGTGCAGCTCCGCCTCCACCCCCCTTAAAGCCACATGGGATGCCTAACAACAATTGACTAAATGTGAGTGTACCTTCTTCTTTCATCCACTTTGCTTTATACTTGTCTAATGTACATATTTTATGTCTCAATTTTATAGCAACTTTTATCTGTAATCACTGTCCTCTTTCGGAAAATAAATGATTTAATATTTAGTTCTGTCTCCATGCTCTAAGAATCGAACTATACGCCTTTGATAGATAATCGCTACTAATTCAAGGGGTTTGCCACGGACCCTCTTAATTTAACACTGTGAATTAAGTAACCGTGACTGGTGGCAGCGCGTTGTGTACGGCTATTGCGGCTTGCTGGCAGTACAGAAGGGTCTTATATTGCTGAATAAGGGGCTGCGGCCACAGCATTGATAATTCCCTTACTGCAGAAGCCCAATTGCCGGTTCACAACAGGCAGTCCGTCCGGCGACTAATTATCCTAGGTGCAGTTCCCTGACTGACCTGAGGGTAAGGGGGGCGCCGGAGAGCTGCGAGTTCCAAAGTGGAACTGAGAAAGTGGGATATACATAAATCCCCGCAGTACTTGGAAGATTGATAGCAGTGGCGGGGCATCCAAATTAAACTCCCCCTGCGGCAAATTGTAGAGCGAGAGTAGCTTGCTGGATATTTTGGTCACATGGTGCCAGTGGTAGGATAACTAAGATAAGCCCCAACTGTGCCTGTGATAGCCGTGTGCCGGCAGTGTGTCTCGTCCCTCTGTCCGCTGATACACCCGTGTCAGTGGTGGGACTGTGACATAGTGGTGACACAGGGTCCGCTGTCCATCGCGTTTTGGTGGTAGCGGGACCCCCATTAGTCGCCCGTATTTGGACGAACGGCCGTGGGCTGTTCGTCACATATTGGTGGCAGAGCGGTGGGATAATCCTAGAGCATCAGTGATTTGGTTTGAGCAATCATTCCTCTCACTAAAAACCTGCACGGTTCCTGCGGGAATCCTGCATCATAGGTTTTGGAGAACAGACTCAGTGGTTACTAGTCCTGAGACATTAGTGTGTACTTGCAAGTATCCCCCTCCCGTTTCTTCGTTTTTCTTTTTCTATCTTTTATTTGGCAACCATGGCGGCAAAAGGAGAACCTTGGTACAAACGGCAGACAAAGGAAGTTCTTGCTGGGTTATGCACGTACCGAGGCATAGACGCCGCAGGCGGAACCAAAGATCAAATGATCGCGGCTCTAGTGCAGCTGGACAACGACCGGAATCCAGCGCGTGCAGACGTTGGCCCAAGTAACAATGGGGCTGCAGCAGAGGCTCCACTCCTGAGCGCTGGCCCCACATTCAACCAGAACGGGGTGGACCCCTATCTGCAAATGGCCTTGGACGAACTCCCCGCCGAAGACAGTGATGGGCGGGTGAGGCTGATCCAGCAATATCGGCAGGAGGCCCAAGCCAAACGTGAGCGCCAAGCTGAGGCTGAGAGGGCCGAGCGCCAGGCGCAGAGGGCCCATGAACTGGAGGTACTCCAGCGGGGTGGGAATGCCCCCACAGCCCGAAGCCATGAGCCCAGCAGCGTCCAGACTCCTAAACCCCGGCCAGAGCATTTTCCCGTGATGGAAAAGGATGGGGACTTGGACACGTTTCTGCGAGCCTTTGAGAAAGCCTGCAGACAGTACCAGCTGCCTAGAGACCAATGGGCAAGATACTTGACCCCAGGGCTAAAAGGCAAAGCCCTGGAGGCATTTGCTTCTCTTCCGCCAGAAGCCGATGACGACTATGACGCCATAAAGCAGGCGCTGATCGCCAAATACCGGCTGACACCTGAGGTATACCGAAAGAAGTTCCGGCACCTCCAACGTGGCCCACATGATAGCTACAGTGATGTGGTGCAAGGACTCAGGACCCACTTTGACCAGTGGATCCATTGACTGTCCGTTGAATCCTTTGAGCAGCTACGGGACCTGATGATCAAAGACCAGTTCCTGCATCTCTGCCCAGCTGAGGTCCGACAGTTCATCCTGGACCGCGAACCAACGAATGCGGACAAAGCGGCGCAGATCGCCGACAACTATGAGGCCAACAGGAAGCCAGAGACGCGGAGGACAGTCACCACCAGCTGGAGAGGGGGTAAGCCTGCAACCAACCCCAATGCCCCAGCTAGCCTTCCCTCCGGAGGCCCAGTCCCTGTTGCCAACAGCAGGCCGGCTACTGACAGTCGCCTGTGTCACCTCTGCAAGCGGCCTGGTCACTTCTCGTACACCTGTCCGGAAAAGCCGAAGAGTCCCCCAGCCAAGGCCTCTGGGCCCAACGCCTCTGTTCTTTTGGTGGGAGGTGTGGTTGGGAGGGCTAACGACAACGTTCAACCTGTTCAGGTGGGGGCCCGTCTTGCTACAGGCCTCAAGGACACCGGGGTTGAACGAACCCTCATCCGTCCTGGACTGGCGGCCCCTGAAGAGTTTGTCGAGGGGAAAACCCTGACTGTCACCGGGATTGGAGGCAACCGTTGTCCCTTGCCAGTGGCCCGGGTTTATCTCGATTGGGGTGCTGGGAGCGGGTTGAGGGAGGTGGGAGTGTCTGAAAACCTGCCCACTGATGTTTTATTGGGGACTGACTTGGGGCGGATGGTTGCATACTACGTCCCTGACACCCTTCCCCAAACTGATAATAAGGGTAACGTTAACCCTGATGATGATGATGATGATGATGAGGGGAAACTGAATGTGTTACCTGCTAATGCCTTGATGAGTAATGATGCAACAAACAACCATTCTTTCCCCAGGTATGATGCTGATGCTGATGTGAATGTGCCAAAGCAAACTGATAACCATTCTTTTCCTAGGAAGGAGGATGATGATGTTGATGTATCTGTGCCGACTGAACCCGTTAACCCTTTCTTTGAAGCGGTAGATGTGTCCACAGGTACGGAAGTGCTCAGCCCCGTCACTCTGCGGAGTGAGACGGCTGAGGAACCCCTGGCAGGAGCAAGCAACGGTGCTCAATGAAATGGGGAGGTGCATGGGGACCATGAGGAAGGTAATGCCATGCAGCTGACCAGTGCCACCGAGGAAGGTAACTGGCCCATAAGTAGCACTGCTCCTGAAGTGTTGGGGGTGGATGGGGAGGTAGAGCCCAGGGCAGCACCGGCTGGTGGGTCTGTAGAAATCCCCAGGGAGGCAGCGTACATAGCAGCTGTCACACGCAGTCAGAGTGCCCAGATCGCAGGTAACACACTGTCTTCTGGACCCTCTGCTGCTACAGGAGAGACTGAACCAGAGGTGAACCCAGAGCTGGTTCCAGAGGGTCCCAGTAAAGGAGGTACCCTGACGTCACTTCTGGCAGCCTCCATGGAGTTCCAGGCTGCTCTGCACTCAGATGCCAGCCTGGAGAAATTGAGAGGTCTCGCCGAGACGCCCACCTCCGAGTCTGATAAGGAGAGGGTGTTCTGGGAACGAGGAAGGTTGTACCGGGAGACAGTACCCGGAGATCCTAAAAAGGAGTGGTTGAGGGAAAGACAGTTGGTCGTCCCCTATCAGTTCAGAACTGAGTTGTTGCGGATTGCCCATGAGATTCCACTCGCTGGACACTTGGGGATCGGCAAAACAAAGGCACGGCTGTCTCAACACTTCTATTGGCCCAAGATGGGGACGGATGTAACACACTACTGCCGCTCCTGTGCCACCTGTCAAAAAGTGGGTAAGGCAGGGCCTGCTCTTAAGGCTCCCCTTATTCCTTTGCCGGTGATAGAGGAGCCTTTCCAGAGAATCACGGTGGACATCGTAGGCCCGCTGGCCGTCCCCAGCAGCTCTGGAAAGTGCTACATTCTCACCGTGGTAGACTACGCTACCCGGTACCCAGAGGCAGTAGCTCTGTCTTCAACCAGGGCAGATAAGGTGGCTGACGCACTGGTGACCATCTTTTCAAGAGTAGGATTTCCCAGGGAGATGCTTACCGATCAAGGGCCCCAATTCATGTCTCACCTAATGGAGGCTCTCTGTGAGAAAATGCAGGTGACGCACCTGGTATCGAGTCCGTATCACCCACAGACTAATGGTTTGTGTGAACGTTTCAACGGTACCCTCAAACAGATGCTCCGCATACTGGTTGAGACCCGAGGGCGCGGCTGGGAGCGGTACCTCCCACACCTGCTGTTCGCTTACAGAGAAGTTCCGCAGGCCTCGACCGGGTTCTCCCCCTTCGAGGTCCTGTATGGCAGGCGAGTCCGGGGACCCCTTGGGTTTATAAGAGAATCCTGGGAAGATGAGCCAAACCCCACAGAAGCGTCCATCGTGGATTATGTCATGCGCTTCCGTGACAAGATGCAGACCTTGACGCAGTTGGTGCATGACAACATGACGCAGGCTCAGGCTGACCAGAAGCGCTGGTACGACCAGAACGCCCGGGAGCGGACCTACCAGGTGGGTCAAAAGGTGTGGGTGCTGGTCCCTGTACCAATGGATAAGCTTCAGGCAGCCTGGGAAGGCCCATACGTCGTCCACCAACAGCTCAACCCGGTCACCTACGTGGTCACTCTTGAACATGCTCGGGGTAGGCGCAAGGCCTTTCACGTCAACATGCTGAAGGCGCACTACGAACGTGAAGCTTGCGTCCTACCGGTCTGCAATCTACCAGAGGATGGGGAGGAAGATCCCCTCCTGGAAATGCTGGCCCAGGCCAAGGCCAATGGGTCCATTGAGGACATGGAGATAAGTGGTTCGCTAACCGTATCCCAGCGGTTGCAGTTGATGGCCACCCTGGAACTCTTCCGGCCCGTGTTCAAAAACCGTCCTGGGAGGACGGAGTTAGCGGTTTAATGAGGTGGACACCGGGAATCACGCCCCATTACGGCGAACACCTTATCGGTAGAGTTGAGCGAAACGGGTCGAAAAATTTCAAAAGTCGCCGACTTTTGGCAAAGTCGGGTTTCATGAAACGAAACCCGACCCTAGGATGAGGTCGGCCATGAGGTCGGCGACTTACATTCCAAAGTCGCGTTTCAAAAGTTTGTTTTGCGCTCTTTTTCAGCCAATCAGGATCCACGGACACTGTGGGCAACGTGATGACATAGGCATGCAAGTGATTGGCTTGCTTTGGTGGGCGTCACAGGGGGTATAAAAGGGCGTGCACGCCGACCGCCATCTTACTTCTGCCGATCTCAGTATAGGGAGAGGTTGCTGCTGATTCTGTAGGGAGAGCGTTAGGCAGGGAAGAAGATAAAAAAACTGCTTCTGCTGCTAGCGATTTGGCCTGCACAACACACCAGTCACTGTGTGTGCAGTGCAAGGGGAGGCTATATAGTGGTGTATCAGTGGTGATGGTTGTTGGGCTGCCTTCTAAGGCTTCCTGACATTCCTGCATTGCTGTTTACCCACTGCTCCGCAAACTGCTTTTTTAAAAGCAATCCCAATTTTTTTTTTTTGTCCTGCTGAGAAGAAAAAAAAACTGCTTCTGCTGCTAGCAATTTGGCCTGCACAACACACCAGTCACTGTGTGTGCAGTGCAAGGGGAGGCTATATTGTGGTGTATCAGTGGTGTTGGTTGTTGGGCTGCCTTTTAAGGCTTCCTGACAGGCTGGCATTGCTGTTTACCCACTGCTCTGCAAACTGCTTTTTTAAAAGCAATCCAATCTCCCTTATCCTCTAGTCACTTTTGTCACAGCTGTGCCATCGAGCCTGTGACATAGCGCTCAGATATCAGTGAATTCACAATCCAAAAGTGTCCAGTGTCCAAAAGTGTGTGCAGAGATTCAAAATCTCCCTTATCCTCTAGTCACTTTCGTCACAGCTGTGCCATCGAGCCTGTCACATAGCGCTCAGATATTCATTGGGCCTCACACAATCCAAAAGTGTCCAGTGTCCAAAAGTGTGTGCAGAGATTCAAAATCTCCCTTATCCTCTAGTCACTTTGGTCACAGCTGTGCCATCGAGCCTGTCACATAGCGCTCAGATATTCATTGGGCCTCACACAATCCAAAAGTGTCCAGTGTCCAAAAGTGTGTGCAGAGATTCAAAATCTCCCTTATCCTCTAGTCACTTTGGTCACAGCTGTGCCATCGAGCCTGTCACAGCGCTCAGATATTCATTGGGCCTCACACAATCCAAAAGTGTCCAGTGTCCAAAAGTGTGTGCAGAGATTCAAAATCTCCCTTATCCTCTAGTCACTTTGGTCACAGCTGTGCCATCGAGCCTGTCACATAGCGCTCAGATATTCATTGGGCCTCACACAATCCAAAAGTGTCCAGTGTCCAAAAGTGTGTGCAGAGATTCAAAATCTCCCTTATCCTCTAGTCACTTTGGTCACAGCTGTGCCATTGAGCCTGTCACATAGCGTTCAGATATTCATTGGGCCTCACACGATCCAAAAGTGTACAGTGTCCAAAAGTGTGTGCAGAGATTCAAAATCTCCCTTATCCTCTAGTCACTTTGGTCACAGCTGTGCCATCGAGCCTGTCACATAGCGCTCAGATATTCATTGGGCCTCACACAATCCAAAAGTGTCCAGTGTCCAAAAGTGTGTGCAGAGATTCAAAATCTCCCTTATCCTCTAGTCACTTTGGTCACCTCTGTGCCATCGAGCCTGTCACATAGCGCTCAGATATTCATTGGGCCTCACACAATCCAAAAGTGTCCAGTGTCCAAAAGTGTGTGCAGAAATTCAAAATCTCCCCTGTCCTATAGACACCTTCTACCTTGTTTTACATTACTATATAGTTTGTCGGATTTTGTCTACATTTCTACCAAAAATGAGGAAGGCTGGTGGAAGAGGCCATGGAATTGGGCGGGGGTTGGCAGCTGGTAATGATGGTGTTGGTGGTGGATCTGATGGTAGTGGCAAGAGCAAAATAGGACCGAATGCAGGAGGTGTTGAGCCTGCGTCATCGTCTGGCTACATAAGGCCTCGAACGCTTAGTTTTCTAGGAGTTGGCAAACCGCTTTTAAAGCCAGAGCATCAGGAAAAAGTTTTGTCTTACATTGCTGACTCAGCCTCCAGCTCTATCGCCTCCTCTTCTTCAGTTGTAAAAAGTAAAAGCACTGAGTCGTCATTGGAGGCTCATGTTCATGAACCACACTTTTCCTTGTGTCCTTCACCCCAACCAAGATTGAAGGATGACGCAGGCCATACTACTGATTACTCCATGGAGCTGTTTTCACATACCATGCCTGGATTATCAAGTGAAATGGTGAATTACCCAGGCCAAGATGAATCTGACATGGAGTGCACTGATGCACAGCCGCTGATGGATGATTCTGCTGGTACATTCACTCAGAGCACTACATTGTCCTCGCAGTGTACAGAGCCAGATTCTGACCCTGATGAGACTCAGGTGCCCCTTCCCGCACACTATACCACCATACACGGTGACACAGAGGAAGGTGCACATGACATAGAAGAGGAGGTGATGGATGACCCAGTTGTTGACCCAGATTGGCATCCCCAATTGGCATTGGGGGAAGAGGGTGCTGCTTCCAATAGCTCAGATGAGGAGCATCCACAGCAGACATCGACATCGCAACAGCTGTTATCTGGCAGGCCCGGAGCACTCCAAAGACAGGTTCCAAACATCAAAAGAGTTGCTGGACAGCTTGTCCAGAGGGTCAAAAGATCACAGCGTGCTAGGCCGCAAAATGTCTGCCAAAGTAGGAAGAGTGCAGTGTGGCACTTTTTTGAACAAAATCCTCATGATCAGGCCAAGGTTATCTGTAAGAAGTGCGCAAAGACCTTTAGCCGAGGGAAAAATCTGAAAAATTTGAATACCAGTTCCATGCTTAGACATTTAACCAACATG
This sequence comes from Dendrobates tinctorius, assembly GCF_039654945.1. NCBI lineage: Eukaryota > Metazoa > Chordata > Amphibia > Anura > Dendrobatidae > Dendrobates > Dendrobates tinctorius. Next base: position 92,087,649 of record NW_027361687.1, on the reverse strand, counting down.
CACTTGCAAGCGTTGACACAACACCAAACCTCAAGTGCCACATGTGCAACTGATCACAACGAAGGTAGTCAGCAACGCTACATTGTTTCCCCCACTGTAAGCCCACCGGTTAGCACAGCAGCAAATGTTGAGGTGTCGTTGCAAGGCCACAGCAGTCAGGGAATCCCACTGTTATATCAATGAAAGACTGATTCTAGGCCATCAGAAAGAACACCAACTCCATCACCATCATCAACCCTCTCTCAGTCCGCCCTGTCCACCGCTACTTCCACCATATGCAGCTCTCAAGTCCAGCTCACCCTCCCAGACACTATGAGTAGGTCAAGAAAGTACTCAGTCTCTCATCCGCGTACACTGGGTTTGAACGCCCACATTGCCAAACTAATCTCGTTTGAGATGATGCCCTTTCGGTTGGTGGAAAGCACAGCTTTCCGCGAACTCATGGCCTATGCAGTACCACGCTATGACCTACCCAGTTGCCACTTCTCTCGCAAAGCCATCCCAGCCCTCCACCATCATGTGAAAGACCGCATTGTCCATGCACTCAAGCAGTCAGTGAGCGGAAAGGTGCACCTCACAACTGATGCATGGTCCATTCGGCATGGCCAGGGCCGTTACATGTCCATCACTGCGCACTGGGTTAATGTGGTGGATGCAGGGTCCACAGGGGACAGCGGTGGTGGGACAGTGCTGCCTAGCCCACGGTATAGGAAACAGTTGGCTGTAGGCGTTCGACCCTCCTCCTCCTCCAGAAGCGAAAGCTCGTCCACAGAGCGCAGTCGTACGAGCACTCCATCTGCAGCTGCCACTGTTGCACACGATGTGTCCCCCTATCGAGCAGCTAGTGGAAAGCGTCAGCAGGCTGTGTTGCAGATGATGTGTTTGGGCAACAGACACACCGCCGAGGTGCTGGCTGAGTACTTGAAGCGACAAACTGAGTCATGGCTGGGCAGTGTACATCTTGAGGCAGGCAAGGTAGTTAGTGTTAACGGCCGTAATTTTGTGGCAGCCAAGCCCTTTCAAAACTCAGCCATATACCTTGCTTGGCTCACACCTTGAACCTGGTGGTGCAGTGCTTCCTCAAAAATTATCCGGAGTTAACAGCCCTGCTCCAGAAGGTGCGAAGACTGTGCGCGCACATCCGCCGGTCGCCTGTACACTCCGTTCGTATGCAGAAGCTGCAGCGATTGCTCCACCTTCCCAACCACCGCCTCATTATCGACATTGCAACAAGGTGGAACTCCACCCTGCACATGGTGGAGCGGCTGTGCGAGCAGAGGCAGGCCATAATGCATTTGTGGGAGGATACACGGCCAGGCACTTTGAGAGCAGACATGGAGTTGACAGGTGTGCAGTGGTCGAAGCTGAAAGACCTCTGTAAAGTCCTTCAGTGTTTTGAGGAATGCACACGGCTGGTAAGCGTAGACGACGCCATCCTAAGCATGAGCATCCCACTTATGCGTCTGCTCATGCAAACTTTGACGCACCTTAAGGAGCAGGCGTCTGCAGCCAATGTTGATGAGGAGGAAGAGGAGGAGGGAATCCTTGATGACATTCAGCCATTGTCTGCTCAGGGACCTCTCCTGGACGAGGTGGAGGAAGAAGAGGAGGAGGAGGAGGATGATGGGGATGATTACTTAGGGGAGGAGGATGCATCTCGTGGGGCAAGTGAAAATGTTGGCGTGGCAAGGTCTGGTACAGGGTTTGTGCGTGACTGGAGGGATGTGGATTTGCCAGAAAGTGCTCCTCCAACCAGCACTCGCAGTGCATCATTGACACCGGGAACATTGGCCCACATGTCAGATTATGCCTTGCAGATCCTAAAAAGGGACCCACGCATTGCCAAAATGATGAACGATGACGACTACTGGTTGGCCAGCATCCTGGATCCACGCTATAAAGGCAAATTACAAAACATCATGCCACAGGAGAACCTTGACCTAATATTGGCTAATAAACAAGCAACTCTGGTAAATCGGTTGCTTGAGGCATTCCCAGCACACAGCAGCGGTGATGGTTCTCACACGAGCCGTACGGGCCGGGGGCAGCTTGGCAGAGGTGTTCGTGGTGCACACAGCAGAAGTGGCGTTGGAGACAGGGGTTTCATGACAATGTTGTGGACTGATTTTTCAAGTACCGCTCACACAACTGGTAATACTGCATCGATGGAAAGTGACAGGAGACAGCAGTTGTCAACTATGGTTACAAACTACTTTTCCTCCCATATCGATGTTCTCCCACACAGGTCATTCCCCTTTGACTATTGGGCCGCTAAACTGGACACCTAGCCTGAATTGGCACAATATGTCTTACAGGAGCTCGCTTGCCCAGCTGCAAGTGTGCCATCTGAAAGAGTCTTCAGTGCAGCTGGATCAATCCTGACAGAAAAAAGGACCCGTCTGTCAACCCAAAATGTGGATGATCTAACCTTCATTAAAATGAACCACGCATGGGTTTCCAAGGATTTTGTCCCACCTTCCTCTGATGACACATAGGGTGACAGAAAAATGGCTTGCTTTGGTCCACCTCTTCCTGGGACTTGACCTATTTCACCTTTTGCATCAGCTGAATGTCCAACATCAACATATGCCACTTTCTAAAACTCCCTAACTGTGCTGCCTCCCCCCCCCATGGCCGGGGTCACCACCTAGCGCACGACACACCGCCGTACAATGAGGGGCCCAGTGCCAGTACCGATGCCCACGAGTGGGCCCCCCTTGCTTGGGCAGGGCCCCAGCATTTGCAATCTTTACCTCTCCCTGCTCCTCCGCTGTGTAGTCTGGGCCGTCAAATCGATACTGTGCCTGACACCGTCTGAGCCTGCCTCCTGATGTATAGACATATATTTTGAATGTGTACGCTATCCATACATGTTATCCGGGGAAACGGTACCCTTTCTAACCTTTGTGCAATCACGTGCAATCCATACTGGGCCTAACACCGTCTGAGCCTGCCTCCTGAGACATATATTTTGAATGTGTACGCTATCTATACATGTTATCCGGGGATGCGGTACCCTTTCTAACCTTTGTGCAATCACGTGCAATCCATACTGGGCCTAACACCGTCTGAGCCTGCCTCCTGAGACATATATTTTGAATGTGTACGCTATCCATACAAGTTATCCGGGGATACGGTACCCTTTCTAAACTTTGTGCCATCACGTGCAATCCATACTGGGCCTAACACCGTCTGAGCCTGCCTCCTGAGACATATATTTTGAATGTGTACGCTATCCATACATGTTATTTGGGGATACGGTACCCTTTCTAACCTTTGTGCAATCACGTGCAATCCATACTGGGCCTAACACCGTCTGAGCCTGCCTCCTGAGACATACTGTATATTTTGAATGTGTACGCTATCCATACATGTTATCCGGGGATACGGTACCCTTTCTAACCTTTGTCCAATCACGTGCAATCCATACTGGGCCTAACACCGTCTGAGCCTGCCTCCTGAGACATATATTTTGAATGTGTACGCTATCCATACATGTTATCCGGGGATACGGTACCCTTTCTAACCTTTGTGCAATCACGTGCAATCCATACTGGGCCTAACACCGTCTGAGCCTGCCTCCTGAGACATATATTTTGAATGTGTACGCTATCCATACATGTTATCCGGGGATACGGTACCCTTTCTAACCTTTGTGCAATCACGTGCAATCCATACTGGGCCTAACACCGTCTGAACCTGCCTCCTGATGTATAGACATATATTTTGAATGTGTACGCTATCCATACATGTTATCCGGGGATACGGTACCCTTTCTAACCTTTGTGCAATCACGTGCAATCCATACTGGGCCTAACACCGTCTGAGCCTGCCTCCTGATGTATAGACATATATTTTGAATGTGTACGCTATCCATACATGTTATCCGGGGATACGGCACCCTTTCTAACCTTTGTGCAATCACGTGCAATCCATACTGGGCCTAACACCGTCTGAGCCTGCCTCCTGAGACATATATTTTGAATGTGTACGCTATCCATACATGTTATCCGGGGATACGGTACCCTTTCTAACCTTTGTGCAATCACGTGCAATCCATACTGGGCCTAACACCGTCTGAGCCTGCCTCCTGAGACATATATTTTGAATGTGTACGCTATCCATACATGTTATCCGGGGATACGGTACCCTTTCTAACCTTTGTGCAATCACGTGCAATCCATACTGGACCTAACACCGTCTGAGCCTGCCTCCTGAGACATATATTTTGAATGTGTATGCTATCCATACATGTTATCCGGGGATACGGTACCCTTTCTAACCTTTGTGCAATCACGTGCAATCCATACTGGGCCTAACACCGTCTGAACCTGCCTCCTGATGTATAGACATATATTTTGAATGTGTACGCTATCCATACATGTTATCCGGGGATACGGTACCCTTTCTAACCTTTGTGCAATCACGTGCAATCCATATTGGGCCTAACACCGTCTGAGCCTGCCTCCTGATGTATAGACATATATTTTGAATGTGTACGCTATCCATACATGTTATCCGGGGATACGGTACCCTTTCTAACCTTTGTGCAATCACGTGCAATCCATACTGGGCCTAACACCGTCTGAGCCTGCCTCCTGATGTATAGACATATATTTTGAATGTGTACGCTATCCATACATGTTATCCGGGGATACGGTACCCTTTCTAACCTTTGTGCAATCACGTGCAATCCATACTGGGCCTAACACCGTCTGAGCCTGCCTCCTGATGTATAGACATATATTTTGAATGTGTACGCTATCCATACATGTTATCCGGGGATACGGCACCCTTTCTAACCTTTGTGCAATCACGTGCAATCCATACTGGGCCTAACACCATCTGAGCCTGCCTACTGAGACATATATTTTGAATGTGTACGCTATCCATACATGTTATCCGGGGATACGGTACCCTTTCTAACCTTTGTGCAATCATGTGCAATCCATACTGGGCCTAACACCGTCTGAGCCTGCCTCCTGAGACATATATTTTGAATGTGTACGCTATCCATACATGTTATCCGGGGATACGGTACCCTTTCTAACCTTTGTGCAATCACGTGCAATCCATACTGGGCCTAACACCGTCTGAGCCTGCCTCCTGAGACATATATTTTGAATGTGTACGCTATCCATACATGTTATCCGGGGATACGGTACCCTTTCTAACCTTTGTGCAATCACGTGCAATCCATACTGGGCCTAACACCGTCTGAGCCTGCCTCCTGAGACATATATTTTGAATGTGTATGCTATCCATACATGTTATCCGGGGAAACGGTACCCTTTCTAACCTTTGTGCAATCACGTGCAATCCATACTGGGCCTAACACCGTCTGAGCCTGCCTCCTGATGTATAGACATATATTTTGAATGTGTACGCTATCCATACATGTTATCTGGGGATACGGTACCCTTTCTCACCTTTGTGCAAACACGTGTAATCCATACTGGAAGTGAGAACGGCTGGCGAGCTGTTAAGCAAGCTACAGCACCTGTGGTTTGCACTCGTAAGTTTTTCATTTTTTCAGGAATGACGGTTAGGCCTAATTCCGGAACTGCGGTTGACCTGCACTTACTGGGAAATCATTGTTCGCGGGTAATAATTGTAATCAGTGATCCCCATCACTAACGTTGTTCAGCGGGTTATCTGCACCTGTAAGCGACAAACGCTGGCCTTTTCAGTGTAGCGCACATGCAGCCACGGACATGTAAGGGCATGACACACCAGTTATTGGCCAATCTCATGTGCCAGAGCCTCACGTGTCCCTCTAGTAAGCCGGACTCGGACCACGGGGCATGACGGAGTCTCGTTCGTTAACGGAATTAAGCTTGCAATGTGTGCATCTGTTCTGTAGCTGGCATGGTTGAGGTTTCCCAGGTGGAGTCGAATTTAACCGTAGGCTCCACTCCTGGTGGTGCCCTTCTGGACATTCCTTTAAAGGTCAGCTTTGCAACCATACTGCCCACGTAAAACAAACACTTTGCCTTCATGAACGCTGTTTGGAGGGTCATGACTCGTGGGAATAATGCCGCCCAATCAGTTAACCTGCTAGAGAGATCCTTCGTTGCTCCCAAGCATGACATCACACTCCCTAGGAAGAAGGTAATGCCACTGTGGCGGCCGTACTCCTGGGGGTGACACAAGTGCACTGATGCCCAGCCACTGCTCGATGAATCTGCTGGTACATTGACCCAGACCACTACATTCCCCTCGCACGCTACACGACCTGAATCTGACCCTGATGAAACTCAGGTTACCCTTCCCATATACAGTTCCATCTTACACGGTGACAAAGAGGAAGCTGCAGATGAAAGTGCAGGTTCGGCCCACCCGCCATCAGACACACCACCGTACTATCAGGGGCCCTGTGCCAGTGCCGTCGCCAACGAGTGGGCCCCCCCTGCTTGCCCAGGATCACAGCACTTGCAAAGTTGAAATACTGTGCAGTGAGATGGAAGATGGGGACGACGAGGAATCCAGACAAGTACAGGGATTCCCTAGCGAGGAGACTTATTTGATTGTTTTCAATGTTGGGACAGCAATTTTTGGGGAGCACTATACTCTGGAGAATGATAGATGGGGCCCACCATACACTGGAACATTCCAAAGGTGGACATCAGACACTGGAGCAGCATTTACAGGGCCCATTATACACTAGAGCATTAGAAATGGGGCCCATTATGTTTGGAGCATTATTTGGGCCCATAAGACAGTGGAGCTTCATCCATGGGGACCAACATATACTGTAGCATTATGTGGAGCTCATCATATACTGTTTCAAACATTATATGGGACCAATGATTCTGTATGGAGAAATAGATGGGCCTCGTCATGAGATGTAAAAAGTGAGGTATTTTTCATTGTACTATACCGCTATTTCTCTGCCGTATCGGAGCATGATGAGTTGTGGTATGTGTTAAAGGGGCGCTCTTTCGCCCAGGGCACATGAAAACCTGCAGCCAGCCCTCCCCCCCCACAACTTTAGCCAAATAACCCCCATTTTTCAGTGCGTAACTTGTATTATGAAGTTAATTAAGGTTGACAAGCTTAAGTAAGAAGAATTGATGCTTTTGGCATTCAAATGGGCACTGTAGGTGTGTTTCCTGTCCTCCTCTCACTGCCGACTTTTATTCCCCATTGACTTACATTGGGTTTCGTGTTTCGGGACGACCCCGACTTTTCCCTATAATCGGACGATCTTGCTCGACCTGACTTTTGGAAAAGTCGGGTTTCACGAAACGAAACGCGACCCTAAAAAACCAAAAGTCGCTCAACTCTACTTATCGGATCTCTGAGACAGTGCAACAAGTCATGCGCCAAGAGATCGATGAGATGTTAAGGCTGGGGGTGATTCGACGGTCAAAAAGCGCGTGGGCTTCAACTGTAGTCCTCGTGCCTAAAAAGGATCGAACCACCAGGTTCTGCGTGGACTACAGGGGGCTCAACGCCATCACAACCTCTGATGCCCACCCGATGCCGCGCATCGAGGATCTGCTCGAGCGGTTGACAAACGCCAACTACATATCCATCATGGATTTGAGTCGGGGATACTGGCAGATTCCCCTGAGCCCTGAGGCACAGGAGAAATCCGCCTTTATCACCCCCTTTGGACTGTACGAGTCCACGGTCATGCCCTTCGGCTTGAAGAATGCCCCTGCCACTTTCCAGCGGATGGTCAACCACCTGCTTCGGGGACTGGAGGAGTACGCGGTGGCGTACTTAGACGATATTGCCATCTTCAGTTCCACCTGGGAGGAACACCTTCAGCACCTCCAGGAGGTGCTCAAGCGTCTTCACCAGGCAGGCCTGACCATCAAGCCGGGGAAGTGCCAGATAGGCATGCGCAAGGTCCACTACCTGGGGCACCGGGTAGGCGGGTGTTCCATGAGTCCGGAACCAGGAAAAGCGGACGCAATCGTGTCCTGGCCCACCCCCAGGACCAAGAAACAGGTGAAGTCTTTCTTGGGCACTGCAGGGTACTATAGGCGGTTCGTACAGGACTATAGCGCCCTTGCCAAACCCTTGACTGACCTCACCAAGCAGAGGCTACCCCAAACAGTCAACTGGACAGATGACTGTGAGGCGGCTTTCCAAGCTTTGAAAGCAGCCCTGTGCAACTCTCCAGTGTTGAGAGCAGTCGACAGCAGTCGCCCGTTTCTGGTACAGACCGACGCCAGCGAGTTTGGCCTCGGTGCTGTGCTTAGCCAGGTCGACTCGGGGGACCAAGAGCACCCCGTGTTGTATCTGAGCCGGAAACTTTTGCCGAGGGAAGTGGCATACTCGACCATCGAGAAGGAGTGTCTGGCCATGGTGTGGGCACTGCAGCGTTTGCAGCCCTACCTGTACGGGCGCGCCTTCACGGTGGTAACTGACCACAACCCTCTGAGCTGGTTGCGCACAGTGTCCGGAACCAATGGAGATTGCTCCGCTGGAGCCTTGCCCTTCAACAGTACGACTTTACTGTAAAACACAGGCAGGGCAGTGAAAACGGCAATGCCGATGGGTTGTCCCGCCGGGGCGAACCCGCTGAGGTGCGCATGGCCGATTACCGAGAGGTAATGCCTCCTTAGCGCCCTCTTAAGGGGGGAGGTGTGATGTACAATGTCTGCAAGATATGTTTTCTGTTGCAATGTGCTAACAAATCCTCCATTTTCTTTGAGAAGCTGCCTGCCAGTGTCTCAGTTACATTGCACACTGCAGCAGCTTCCCTTCCCCCAAGTGCCATAAACCAATTTCCTGTCACCCCATTTGGCTTCTCTCAGCTGGAAAAAAAAGTGTGGGAAAGGAAAAAGGTCTTTGTTTGAAATAAAGGTTAGCAGTAAACCTTTAAGAGCCTGCCCTGCGAAAACCGTACAACATAGAGATATAATAATCATATCTCTGTGATCCGAGCAGTCCCAGCTCCGCTACAGTGTCACTTCCCAAGTCCTAACATATCGAGAACATGAGATATGATTTGTCCCCAAATGGACGGTCATATCGCATAGATGTTTGATGTTTTCTTGATGGGCTCATTACGCTGGGAAGCATGATACCACTGATGAGTCCATACCAGCTTCTCCCATAAAGTTATAGCTAATCTAAGTTTTGTAGCCAAAACATAACTTGGATGAGAGAGGTGGGATCAACCCAGAATGCACCTCTCTGTGATGTCACATAGGAAAGTCTATAAGGCATTCCCTGGCAAAACCAGCTCACAAGAGCTCCAATCCTTGTGCTGAGCAGAACCCAGATGAGTGGAGACGTGCAGCTCCGCCTCCACCCCCCTTAAAGCCACATGGGATGCCTAACAATAATTGACTAAATGTGAGTGTACCTTCTTCTTTCATCCACTTTGCTTTATACTTGTCTAATGTACATATTTTATGTCTAAATTTTATAGCAACTTTTATCTGTAATCACTGTCCTCTTTCGGAAAATAAATGATTTAATATTTAGTTCTGTCTCCATGCTCTAAGAATCGAACTATACGCCTTTGATAGATAATCGCTACTAATTCAAGGGGTTTGCCACGGACCCTCTTAATTTAACAGTCTGCTTTGGAAGCAAAAGTTTTGAGTCTATGCCTAAAAAAAGTCCTGGTGGTGGTTCCGGAATCTCAGAGAGGTAGAGGCTTCGACTCTCCCCTATTCCTGATCCAAAAACCAGATAAGTCATTCAGGACCACTATTAATTTGCGTTCCCTTAATGAATTTCTGATTAACCGAACCTTCAAGATGGAATCGATCGGCTCGGCAATAAAGATGTTGTTTAAAAATTGTTTCATGGCAGTTGTGGACTTGAAAGATGCCTACTATCATGTGCCTATCCACACAGATTTCCAGCAATTCTTGAGGGTGGCAGTTTCAATGGGCGGTTTAATCCGTCATTATCAGTTTAGGGCTCTCCCCTTTGGTCTCTCAGCGGCCCCTCGGGTATTCACGAAGATAGTGGCCGAAGTCATGGCTCATCTATGGGAATCTGATATTCTTATTGTCCCCTACTTAGATGATTTTCTGATAGTGGGTAATTTGGTGGACCATTGTCTGTCTCAGATAGAAAGCATTAGGTCCAGGCTGGAGCACCTTGGGTGGATAATAAACAATGAGAAACCCGATTACATCCCTTAAAAGTCCAAAAGTTCCTAGGCCTGGTGTTAGATTCAGAGGTGCAGCAGTGTCCTACCATCAGATAAGTTAACATACATACAACAGCAAGTATTACAGGCAATTAATAAACCCTCCATGACCCTCAGGCAGGCCATGTCGCTGTTGGGTTCCCTGACATCGTGTATCCCGGCCATCAGGTGGGCGCAGTTTCACACTAGATCCCTTCAGAAGGATGTCCTAATTAGCGACAGTGCCTTGGGGGGTCCCTACAGGGTCTGATATCATTGAGCCCTTCGACCCTTGCATCTCTTAGATGGTGGCTGGACAAGAACAACTTATCTTCAGGAGTTCCCTGGCTAACCCAGATAACCCACACAATAATCACAGATGCTAGCCCCTTGGGATGGGGGTGTAACGTCCGTCTGCGGTTCTGGGCTGCAGCCAGGCAACACCCCGAGAAGCACTGATACCCTTTACCCCTATACAGGGATCTGGATTTACAACAGAGCCCAGGAGGTACTGTCTGAATAGGAGCAGCGGCCAGAGCAGGACGGTCGTCAGAGTGAAGTACAAAAATGGCAGGCAATAACAGAGTCAATTTCAGGCCAAGGTCAGAGTCAAAAACCAGGAGGGCGGCAGAGGTACAGAATCGTTAGGAAGTAGCAGAGTCAGAATATCCAGGCCAAGGTCACAAACCAGGAGAGTAGCAGAAGTACAGAATCGTCAGGCAAAAGAGGGGTCAGAAATCCAGGAGGTCAGAGTCAAACAGAATTCAATCACTAAGTAACACACAGGGGAACCAAGAATATATCCGGCGGCTTGCAAGACCAGTCCCAAGGTATTTGAGGGATCAGGTCATCCCTCACAGGTTCCTGGACTGGTGATGTCATTAGGGCCACCCCCAGGACCAGGCCAGATGGTGTTGCAGTAACCCCCTGATGACTGACAGAGGGGCGGAGCCTGCGCCCACCAGATGCCTGCGCAGGAGCCACTTCTCTGTCACCACCATAACTCACGGGCGGACCACGGCGCCTCCCAGTGGCTGAGGCAGGAACAGCCGTCCCCGAGTCTGACAGTGAAGTGGCGGTCTGGCGCCTCCTAGTGGCCGTGACCGGAACAGCAGGCCTCGAATCCAACGGTGACGTGACAGACCGGCGCCTCCTAGTGGCTAAAGCTGGGACCATAGGCCCTGAGTCTGACGGCGACGTAATAGAACCATGGCACCTCCCAGTGGCCGAGGCAGGAACAGCCATCCCCGAGTCTGACGGCGAAGTGGCGGCCCTGCGCCTCCTAGTGGCTGCGACCGGAACAGCAGGCCCCAAATCTGACGTAGACGTGACAGTACTCCCCCTTCCAAGAGGGGCCTCTGGACCCTCAAAACCTGGTTTGTCAGGGTGAAGGAGGTGAAACCTTCTAATTAGTGTTTTTGCATGGATGTCCCGCGCAGGGACCCAGGACCTCTCCTCCGGGCCGTAGCCCCTCCAGTGTACCAGATACTGTACGGACCCTCTTACAAGGCGGGAGTCAAGGACACCCTGGACTTCATACTCCAAGGACCCTCCGACCGAAACGGGAGGAGGAGGGGAAGGGACAGGGTGAATTGGGGAGCAATACAACTTGAGGAGAGACTTGTGGAAGACATTGGGTAATTTGAAAGACTGAGGGAGTTTTAAACGGAAGGCCACCGGGTTAATCACCTCTATAATCTCGTATGGACCAATAAATCTGGGACCCAGTTTGGCAGACGGTACTTTAAGCTTGATGTTTTTGGTGGAGAGCCAAACCTTGTCTCCAACTCCCAGGTGCGGTCCTTTGGATCGCCGTTTGTTCGCTGCCGAGGCCTGTCTAACCCGGGCCCTTTTCAAGTTAGAGTTTACCTCAGACCAAATGGTTTTTAAACGATGTATATTTTTCTCTACCCCAGGAAGCTCTGACATTCTGGTCGAGAATGAGCCAAAGCGCGGATGCAGCCCGTGGTTGCAGAAAAAGGGGGTAGACTTAATGGAGTCCTGATACTGATTGTTTAGGGCAAACTCGGCTAGTGGCAGATGTTCTGCCCAATCGGACTGGTGTTCTGAGATGTAGCAACGAAGGTATTGCTCCAGAGCCTGGTTGACACGTTCGGTTTGCCCATTGGTTTCAGGGTGGTAAGCCGAGGAAAAAGATAGCTCAATACCAATGCGTTTACAGAACGCCCTCCAGAACTTTGACACGAATTGGGTACCCCTGTCAGACACAATATTGACCGGGGCACCGTGTAAACGTACCACATGTACAATAAACAGTTTACTCAACGTTTCCGAGTTAGGTAATCCCGACAGGGGGACAAAATGACATTGTTTACTGAACCTGTCCACCACCACCCAGATACACGTCTTTCCATCTGAGGACGGTAGGTCCGTAATGAAGTCCATGGAGATGTGGGTCCATGGACTCTCGGGGGTGGGCAAGGACTGGAGCCAGCTGGCAGGGCGAGTATGGGAGGACTTGGCGCGGGCACAGACCTCACATGCTAAGACATATTCTTTGCAGTCCTTAACCACCGTCGGCAACCAAAAATTCCTAGTTATCAATCTGGCGGTATTATTGAGACCAGGATGGCCTGCCAAGACAGAGTCATGTGATTCTCTAAGCACTTGTAGGCGAAACGCAGGCGGAACGAACAATTTGTTGGGTGGCGTAGTGTCAGGGGCTTGTTCTGGGGATTTACGGATCTCCTCCAGAAGGTCCAATGACACTGCGGACACAATGATCCCAGTGGCCAATATCGGAACTGGTTCACAGTCCTCGGCTTGTGAGGGGCAGAAACTGCGAGAGAGGGCATCGGCCCTCACATTTTTTGTACCAGGGCGGAAGGTGATTATAAAATTAAACCTAGAGAAAAACAATGCCCACCTTGCTTGTCTAGGATTTAACCTTTTGGCTGATTCTAGGTATGTCAGGTTCTTATGATCGGTAATTACCGTGATCTTGTGTTTGGCGCCCTCGAGGAAGTGACACCATTCCTCGAAGGCCCATTTATTTGCCAATAGTTCCCGATTCCCAATATCATAGTTTTTCTCCGTGGGAGAGAATTTGCGGGAAAAAAACGCACATGGACGAAACTGAGTGAGGGATGTAGTGCCTTGTGATAGCACTGCTCCCACTCCGACTTCAGAGGCATCCACCTCCACAATAAATGGACGGTCCAGATCCGGCTGAACCAAAACTGGGTTGGCCACAAAACTCTCTTTTAACGTAGAAAACGCCTGAGTTGCCTCAGGATTCCAGGTGGCCACGTCCGCCCCTTTCTGGGTCAGATCCGTGAGTGGCTTGGCAATCTCTGAGAAACCTCTAATAAACTTGCGGTAATAATTAGCGAACCCCAAAAATCGCTGCAGCGCTTTCAGCGATTTTGGTTGCACCCAAGCCTTAATAGGCTGGACCTTGGCAGGATCCATGCGGAAGCCTTTACCTGAAACCATGTATCCTAAAAACTGTACCTCCTCAGCAAAAAAGACACATTTCTCCAGTTTAGCAAACAAGGAGTGTTCACGTAGTCTTTGTAGCACAGAACAGACGTGTTGAGAGTGTGTCACAGGGTCAGCAGAGTAAATCAGAATGTCATTTAAATACACCACGACATACACCCCACAAATGTCTCTAAAAATATCATTAACAAAGTGCTGAAATACGGCAGGTGCGTTGCTGAGTCCGAATGGCATAACCAGGTACTCAAAATGGCCAAGGGGTGTATTGAAGGCCGTTTTCCACTCATCTCCCTTTCTTATGCGGACCAGATTATATGCCCCCCGGAGGTCAAGTTTAGTAAACCAACGGGCTCCTGTTAGCTGATTAAAAAGATCAGGGATGAGTGGAAGCGGATACTGGTTTTTTATAGTGATTGCATTCAACTCCTGATAATCAATGCAGGGTCTGAGACCACCATCTTTCTTCTCCACAAAGAAGAACCCGGCCCCAACTGGAGAAATGGACGGTCTGATAAACCCTTTTCTTAGGCTATCTGCAATATAGTCATTCATGGCCTGACGCTCTGGGCCAGAGAGATTAAATATTCTTCCCTTAGGGAGACGGGCATCCGGAATCAGATCAATAGGGCAATCATACTCTCTGTGAGGGGGTAGCTTTTCAGATTCTACAATAGAAAAGACATCCTCAAAATCTCTGAAAGCAAACGGTATGTGGGGGGTTTTAACCTTAACTTGGTTTACTGCCAAGGATATGCAATTTTTCTGACACTGTGGGCTCCAGCGTACAACGTCACCCAAGTGCCAGTCGATGATAGGATTGTGCTGGCGTAGCCATGGCATACCCAGAATAACTGCAGAGGTTAAATTGTCCATCACAAAAAATGACACCAGCTCAGTGTGTAAGGCTCCCACAGACATAGCAACCTTGGCAGTAACAAACTTAACCCCCTCCTGAATAATGGACGTGCCATTAATAGCCGTGGTTTTAATAGGGGCATTAAGTTTTAGTAGAGTTACACCCAGATTCCTAGCAGTCAAGGAATCCATAAAATTTCCTTCAGAGCCACTATCCACATACGCGTTTAAACACAGCGATTTCTGACCACATGAAACTGAAATGGGTAATAAAACTTTAGCCGCATCTGCGGGCAATACCTGAGCCCCTGGGCAACCATAGCCAGAGTAGTTGCCCAGAGGTCGACGTGCCAGGAGCATGGATCTCTGAGGTGCAGCTCTCTCCCTGAAGACTCCAGACTGCCGCATAGTTGTCCAAGAAAATGAGAGAGATCTTCCAGGCTGTGCACTGCAACAGGTGTTCAGGCTAAAAATCAGCTCAGTCATAAGAAGAAAAAAAAAAAAAGTTCAGGGAGACTGCTTTTGTATATGTTGGGTATATACACAAGAAGCAGTTAATTTTATGGCCGGATATAATGTAACGTCCGTCTGCGGAATGTAACGTCCGTCTGCGGTTCTGGGCTGCAGCCAGGCAACACCCCGAGAAACACTGATACCCTTTACCCCTATACAGGGATCTGGATTTACAACAGAGCCCAGGAGGTACTGTCTGAATAGGAGCAGCGGCCAGAGCAGGACGGTCGTCAGAGTGAAGTACAAAAACAGCAGGCAATAACAGAGTCAATTTCAGGCCAAGGTCAGAGTCAAAAACCAGGAGGGCGGCAGAGGTACAGAATCGTTAGGAAGTAGCAGAGTCAGAATATCCAGGCCAAGGTCACAAACCAGGAGAGTAGCAGAAGTACAGAATCGTCAGGCAAAAGAGGGGTCAGAAATCCAGGCTGAGGTCAGAGTCAAACAGAAATCAATCACTAAGTAACACACAGGGGAACCAAGAATATATCCGGCGGCTTGCAAGACCAGTCCCAAGGTATTTGAGGGATCAGGTCATCCCTCACAGGTTCCTGGACTGGTGATGTCATTAGGGCCGCCCCCAGGACCAGGCCAGATGGTGTTGCAGTAACCCCCTGATGACTGACAGAGGGGCGGAGCCTGCGCCCACCAGATGCCTGCGCAGGAGCCACTTCTCTGTCACCACCATAACTCACGGGCGGACCACGGCACCTCCCAGTGGCCGAGGCAGGAACAGCCGTCCCCGAGTCTGACAGTGAAGTGGCGGTCAGGCGCCTCCTAGTGGCCGTGACCGGAACAGCAGGCCTCGAATCCAACGGTGACGTGACAGACCGGCGCCTCCTAGTGGCTAAAGCTGGGACCATAGGCCCTGAGTCTGACAGCGATGTAATAGAACCACGGCGCCTCCCAGTGGCTGAGGCAGGAACAGCCGTCCCCGAGTCTGACGGCGAAGTGGCGGCCCGGCGCCTCCTAGTGGCTGCGACCGGAACAGCAGGCCCCAAATCAGACGGAGACGTGACAGAGGGGCCCATATGGGGTACATGGTGGTCCAGGGACAATGGGACTCCCAGAGGGGAGCCTCATCTCACCAGAAGATCTGTTGGCGATAGAGCTGGCAGTTAAAAAACTCCTTGTGTACCTACAGGGTCACCATGTGAGGATCCTCTTGGACAACCAGGTGGCAGTGGCCTATGTCAACCACCAAGGTGGAACGCGTTCTGAGGCCCTGATGCAGATAACAGAACGCCTGTTTCAAATAGCCTAGAGACATTTTTGATCTTTAACAGCGCTCCATATCAGAAGGAAAGACAACACAAAAGCAGACTTTCTAAGCCGCAGGATTGTAAGGCAAAGAGAATGGGTGTTAATTGTTAAACACGGACATTTTCAACCAGATTGTCCCCAGATGGGGTCAGCCGGAGGTAGACCTCTTTGCCAGCAGAGAAAACAGGAAAGTAAAAAAGTTCTGTTCTCTGAATCCCAGAGAAAATCCACTGGTAGTGGACGCCTTCCTAACAAAATGAGACTTCTCCCTTGCCTATGCATTTCCACCATTAGCCCTGTTACCTCTGGTGGTGAGGAAGATCAGGGAAGATCGAGCGAGGGTCATACTAATTGCCCCATTCTGGCCCAGGAGAACCTGGTTCGCATGGCTGAGGACTATGTCAGTATATGATCTCTGGATACTGCCGGACCTTCCGGATCTTCTCTACCAGGGGCAGTCAACCATCCACAAGTGACAGGGCTCCATTTGACGGCGTGGAGTTTGAAAGGGCATTGTTGAGGGACAGAGGTTTCTCCCCAAATTTAATTAACACCCTTCAGAAGAGTAGAAAACAAATTACAACTAATATCTATGCTAGGACCTGGAGGCAATTCCTGACCACCTCTAACTTTAATCTCAAAGACAGGATACCCAAGAGACAGATTCTAGAGTTCATTCAGAAATGTCTCGAGTTAGGTCTTTCCACAAGTACCTTAAAAGTACAGATTTCTGCCTTGGAGGCCTTATTTACCTGTGGTATTGCCAGAAACTACTGAGTTACTAGATTCATCAGTGCTGCTAGTAGATCCAGACCCATACACAGGGATAAATGTATACCATGGGACTTAAATTTAGTCCTCACAGCTATGACAGAGGGGCCATTTGAACCTTTTGGTTCTGCCTCGTTAAAAATTCTATCTCTTAAGATGGCTTTTTTGGTAGCAATAACATTTGCACGTAGAATAAGTGATATGTAGGCACTTTCCAGGGGCAGATATCACCATCCACAGGAGGTAAAAGTTTGTCTTGCACTTAGATAACTTTCATGTGACTGGCGTTTTTGTAGCATTTCTCTGTTTTGTAGCTGCTTGTCACTCTCTACCATTTGCTATTGAAAAGCGATTAGTGGGGTGTTTTTTTTATATGTGTAACCTCTCAGTAGCTGGTATGTGGTGGGTGGTATCTTTACTTGGGTTTCCCACCTTTTATTTCTATGTGATGTGTGTACTTTTTACCAATAAATATTTTCTATTTTGTTTAATTGGGTTCCTAGAGGTTTTACATGATAGAGTATTTCTCTCGTGCCATGGCGTCATCTTGGGCAGAGAGATCTGGAGTGTCAATTGACCAGATATGTAAGGCGGTCACCTGGTCATCTCCTTCCACCTTTTTTAACCACTATCGGTTAGATATGGGTGCCTCCTCAGATCTCATCTTTGGGCTAAGGGTGCTGCAGGCTGTAGTCCCTCCCTAAGTTAGTTTACATCTCTGTAATTCTCTCATGGTATTATCATGGGAGTCTGAATAAAGTATTAAGTTACTTACCGGTAGCTGTATTTTTCAGAAGCCTTAGTTCCCTCCCTTTCACGTGTGGGGATGCACTCCTTCCCCTTAGAAGTTTCCACGGGCGTGCCTTAGTTTGGAGTAAAGATTGTATATAGGTTGTAGATATGTTGTATATATTGTATATATGCTGTGCCACTAACCATGGTAGCCTCTCAGGCTCTGTAATCCAACTAATGCGTGGGAGAGGTGCCGCCCTTTTGTCTGTAGGTGTCCTGTTCCTGAAGGGCGGATCCCCTCTCTCGTGGTGCTGTCATGGGCTTCCAAAAAATACCGTTACCGGTAAGTAACTTAATACTTTCCTGACACCTGGGCATTTTTTGAGACTGCAAAGGATGACCCAACACACATTATCTGCCACATTTTAAAAAAAAATTCAGTAGAGACATAAATTGCAATAATTTGACAACTACATGCATGAACCATCACATGTGCGATCATCATGTCTTAGTGTAGGAATCTCACTGTGCTTATATGCGGACTAGCAGGCCTCACCAAACACCAGTCACCCCATTAACCCATCTGGTGCTTCTTTCTCCTTTCCCAGTCTTCTTACACAGGTCTTTGGCAGCAGAAATTACAATCATATGCCCACCACAGTCGGGGTGAGTGAGAGCTGGCCAGCTGTTACGGAAGTGGTCATAACTGCTGCGTTTGCATCACCTAGCACAACACATCTTTCTCAATCCTCCATAACATCTCCACCTGCACATCACTCACAGTCTAGCAGTTTGTTCTTTTCTCCGTACTTCTGTCAGCACAGCAACCAGTACTCAGTCCCACAGTTGTGGTCACGTAAAAGAATGTTCCCGCCTACACATGCCAAAGCTAAGAACTTGAACTCCACCACCTTCAATCTGTTGCCACGGAAATGCTGCCTTTCCGCCTAGTGGATACAGATGGTTTCAGAAAGTTGATGGTCACAGTCCCCCAGTACCAGATGTTCAGTTGCCATTACTATTCTTGGAATCTGTGCCTCCGTTACACCAGCATGTCACTGACAATATCACCCGTCCCTGAAAAAATCTATATCTGCTAGGGTGCATTTCACCACAGACACCTAGACTGGCAAATATTAACAGAGACATTGCATCTTGCTGACTCGACACTGGGTTTCTCTAGTGGCTGTGGTGGCAAGCAGTGAAGGGGCTGCTCCACAAGTCTTTGAATCGCCAAGGCTTGCGGGACAAACCTCTGTATCTAATAGTTCCTCCACTACTTCTGCATCCTCCACCTGTGCCCTCAACCACTCCCGTAATCAGACAGGCATTTCAACAGTGCAGGTAGAATCTCCCCCACCGCCGTAATGCGCAGCCATGGCTCATCGCAATCAGGCAGTGTTTAAATTAATATGCCTTGGAGATTGCAGTCACACAGCTCAAAAGTTGTGGACAGGTATCAAGGTCGAGTTAGAGATGTATAATAGCTATTTTAATGTATATAAGAGGAGATGGTACCGCAAAGCCAGGGGGATAAGATAGTAATGGTAGATTATTTGGCCAAACAGGAGAAAGGGTGCACCAGGAGGAATGGGCTTTATAAAAAAATATATATATATAGATATATATAATATCCTCTTATATACAATAAAATAGCTATTATACATCTAGTAGTCCTCTGTGACATCTTCCCCTATCCCAGTCATTTTGTACAGACCATTTTCATGGTAGCCTTACCACGCTATCTTGCATATTACTTCCTGCCCAGACTGTGTCCTTGGTTGTGCTCATGCGCCGCTTGTGTCCCGTCGTCTTGGTTCACGGCGTCTCTGTGTCCTTGGCAACACCGGTGCATCCGGTCACGTAACGCTGCTGCTTGGATTTCCGGGTTCTCCACTGCTATCGGCTCCATATATATTTTTTGTATATAAACCCACTGATTTTACAACATGCCCCCCGACGAAGGAATATTTTTCCGAAATGTGCGTCATCGGGACCTGGCAGTTCTTAAAAGGTACATTACCTTCTTATTTTTACCATATTGTCACTTTAGCACCATGCACTTTAAGTGCGGTATAGAGTTGTGTTGTTTACCTTGACACTTATACACTTTATTTTTTATCTCACTTGGGGGTCCCCTCTTATTATTTATTCATTATTTATTGTATATCATCGATTTTCTATGGGTTTATATATGTATATAAAATAATTTAATATATTTTTTCAAAAAATTTTTCACATTTCTTCACATTATTTAAGGAGGTTACTTTGATGATTTTTTCAGTACCCATATACATTTTTTGTGCGTTTTTTGTTTTTATGGGTATATCACGTTACCATTACTTTCGGGAATGCCATTTGTAATATTGGTTTTATATATGTAATCTAATCTCTTTTTAATACTAATCATGCATATCTCGTCCTGATCAAATATTCCTTGTCTGGATTTTTCATGGCTTTCCATTGTTTTGGGGTATCTCGGCTGGTTTCCTTATCCTACTTGTGCATGTGACTCAGTGAATTGCTCACTAATGGGGATATGACTGATAACTCCACATTTATCAGGGAGGGAGATCCATTTAGGGTCATGTAGGGACAGCCTATGTGGAGCCGATGCACCATAACGAATCCCCTAGGGTTCCAACCTTTGCTGTTAGGAAGGGGAATGAAGGGACAGCATCTGTCTCCCTTAGAATTTTTCTAGATGATTTATTATTGTCGCTGATAAACATCTGACCTGGATTGCTCCACTCATCATATTAGGATATTGGATGTTATTTTTCTTTTTAATGACCTTAATTTAAAGTTACATTTTATGGATATTTTCCTCTTTGGATTTCTCAAAGCTGTAATGAAAGCAGGAATCATTTTCTGGCACATTAGTTTACAGCCTTGCAAGGATTTGTAAGGGGTGAAGCTGACAAAGCTGTGGTGAAACACATGTTGGGTCTCTTGGTGGGTGAGCTGATCGTATTCATGTACTGATGATCTCTTTTAGTATATTCTGTGTAATCCCCTCACATTACTAATTATTTCCAGTTATTTTGTATATTGGCAGGGGATTTATTAATGTTCTGCTACATCAGAAAAACTTGCTAAACTCAAGGTTTCATGTACATGCATACATGCGGTAATGGTCTAGCCAACAGATATGTGATATTACTTCACGATGGTTTGTATTTGATGCATCCATGTACACATGTATGTATGAAACTTTTTATTAACTTTTTAGCTAGCTCACTCACCAATATTTTTAGTTGTCTGTGTCTGTTTTTTTCCAGTGTTTGCTAAAATTGCATTATTTATAATTTTGTAATTTACTTAAAAAATCTTTTTATCAACATATTGCTGTATTTTGTTTCTGGCACACATTTTTCTCTTTCTGTTATAAATCTTTTTAAGATTGTCAAAAAATATGTTCTTCATCCAATCCAATAGACATTCTTTTTAAAATTGTCAAAAAATGTGTTAAGAGACCCCTTCTACATGTCTTGTTGGTTGCATTGTAAGTTGAGCCAGCTCTCGCAGTGACTGCACAGCTTTTACCAGTTTTGGAGTCACAATCTTTTTAAAATTGTATTTAAATCAGCATTCCTCCTCTATGTGTTTGTTTGTCTGAGGCCCTCAGCTGCATGTCTTGCAGGGTGATTCAGGGAATCCCCTTCTAACTTGTGTAAGCCCTTGCATTTAGTGCATTTGTCTCGCCCGGAGCGGGGTGCTCAGGTTGCCGGACAGCGTTAGATTCAGGAGGTCACGGTGGTGTCAGCCGTGCCCGGTGCCTGTGCTACAGGGACAGTGAAATGGGGGTTGAAAAATAAAGTAAAAATAAAAGAAATTTGAAAAAGAGTACGTGATGCCAGTTGGAGTCTTTGACTGTAGGATAGCCGGCACTGCATCTATCCCTGGTGGGGTAGATGGTGATGGCAGCGCAGATGTTTAACCCCCTCCAACCAGGGCTGACCCCCAGATATTGTGATGAAGTAAATGGCACGGAGTAATAAGGCAGGAGACAAGGAAAGTCACTTTATCATTTACTGTAGTTCAGGTGCAGTTCAGAGGAGATATTACAACTCTCACCAGGTTTACAGTCTGATCTGCAAGATAGGAGTTATCCTTCTCTCTGCTATACAGTCATGGCCAAAAGTTTTGAGAATGACACAAATATTATATTTTCACATGATCTGCTGGCCTCTGGTTTTTATGTGTGTTTGTCAGATGTTTTTATCACATACAGAAATATAATTGCAATCATATTATGAGTAGCAAAAGGTTATATTGACAGTTAGAATGAGTTAATGCAGCAAGTCAATATTTGCAGTGTTGACCCTTCTTCTTCAGGACCTCAGCAATTCTCCCTGGCATGCTCTCAATCAACTTCTGGATGAAATCCTGACTGATAGCAGTCCATTCTTGCAAAATCAATGCTTTTATTTTGTCTGAATTTGAAGGTTTTTGTTTGTCCTCCCGTCTCTTGATGATTGACCACAAGTTCTCAATGGGATTAAGATCTGGGGAGTTTCCAGGCCATGGTCCCAAAATCTCTATGTTTTGTTCCCTGAGCCATTTAGTTATCACCTTTGCTTTATGGCAAGGTGCTGCATCATGTTGAAAAAGGCATTGTTGATCGCCAAACTGCTCTTGGACGGTTGGGAGAAGTTGCTCTTAGAGGATATTCTGGTACCATTCTTTATTCATGGCTGTGTTTTTAGGCAAGACTGAGAGAGAGCCCATTCCCTTGGCTGAGAAGCAACCCCACACATGAATGGTTTCAGGATGCTTGACAGTTGGCATGAGACAAGACTGGTGGTAGCGCTCACCTGGTCTTCTCCGAATAAGCCGTTTTCCAGATGTCCCAAACAATCGAAAAGGGGATTCATCAGAGAAAATGACTTTACCCCAGTCCTCAGCAGTCCACTCCCTGTACCTCTTGCAGAATATCAGTCTGTCCATGATGTTTTTCCTGGAGAGAAGTGGCTTCTTTGCTGCCCTCCTTGAGACCAGGCCTTGCTCCAAGAGTCTCTGCCTCACAGTGCGTGCAGATGCACTCACACCTGCCTGCTGCCATTCCTGAGCAAGCTCTGCACTGCTGGTAGCCCGATCCCGCAGCTGAAACACTTTTAAGAGACGTCCTGGTGCTTGCTGGTCTTTCTTGGGCGCCCTGGAGCCTTTTTGGCAACAAGGGAACCTCTCTCCTTGAAGTTCTTGATGAAGCGATAGATTGTTGACTGAGGTGCAATCTTTCTAGCTGCAATACTCTTCCCTGTTAGGCCATTTTTGTGCAGTGCAATGATGACTGTACGTGTTTCTTTAGAGATAGCCATGGTTAACAGAAGAGAAACAATGATGCCAAGCACCAGCCTCCTTTTAAAGTGTCCAGTGGTGTCATTCTTACTTAATCATGACAGATTGATCTCCAGCCCTGTCCTCATCACACCCACACCTGTGTTAATGGAGCAATCACTGAAACGATGTTAGCTGGTCCTTTTAAGGCAGGGCTGCAATGATGTTGAAATGTGTTTTGGGGGATAAAGTTCATTTTCTAGGCAAATATTGACTTGACTTTGCAAGTAATTGCTGTTAAGCTGATCACTCTTTATAACATTCTGGAGTATATGCAAATTGCCATTAGAAAAAATGAAGCAGTAGACTTTGTAAAAATTAATATTTTGTCATTCTCAAAACTTTTGGCCATGACTGTACACCAGTGCTCACTGCCGAGCTCTGTGAGCATATACAGGCTGCAGCATTTGTGTTTGGCGGTCGGGCGGCTCTGTGAGGTAACAGAGTCCGCCTCTGTAAACACTAGGTGGCGTTAACCCCATGTGTTCCTCTATTGTACCACCATATAACGTCTGCCATTACCGTGCATCTCTGCATGGTTGACCCTGGGCTGCGAACGAATCTAATTACCTTCCTTATTATTTGGTGCGTTCTGCCAGCCCGTAACAGGGACGCAGGTCTCCATTCTACTTCTGGACGAAGAAGAATCCAACCCCCGCTGGTGACATGGACATCCTAATGAATCCTCTTGCCAGATTCTCCCTGATGTATTGAGACATGGCCTCTGTCTCCGGGAGAGATAATGAGTAGACGTGACTCCCGGGGAGGCTCAGCACCCGCCAAAAGGTCAATAGGACAGTCATATGGGCACACGTTTGCATACTGTCGATAGTATTTGGGGTGCGAGGAAAGATCTGCGGGGACCTCGGTGGAGGCAACCTGGATGCACTCCCTCAGACATCAACCCTCACATGATTTACTCCAACCAAGAATTTTCCCTGAGGACCCCTCTATATGGGGGGAATGATACTGCAACCAGGGGATCCCAAGAAGGACCTGGTCGATACCCTCGGGCATGACGAGGAGGGATATCGTCTCCTGATGTATTAATGGGGTGGTCTGGTGGGTAATCTGTGAGTGCAGAGATGCGCCGTTCACCACTCTGATGGTGACTGGCTTAGATATCATAACCAGGGGTATCGCGTGCCGTTGAGCAAAGGCAAATGGCATAAAATTGCCCTCCGCTCCAGAATCCATGCAAACGTCTACCGCCAGAGTGGAAGAACCAAACTCAAGCGTTCCCTTAAAGGACAGCTTGGAGGAAAACGCCACTGATTCTAGTGAGCCGCCTCCTATGGCCACTAGACGCAAGCATTTTCCCGGCCGCTGTGGGCACCGGTTGGCAAGGTGACCAGACTGTCGACAAACATGACAGAGAGTCAGTGATAAGCGGTCATAGAGGAGCGCTTAGGAAGCAACCCAGGGGCAGACAAAAATGTCAAGTCTCCACCGCAGCTCCAGCCCAAAAACCTCCAATGGAGGATAGGAGCAATGAGAAAATGGAAACGGTCTTAGGAGCGCAGGAAAGAGACTCAGACAAGAGATGGGGTTAAACCACAACGCGTTTCGACGGAGGATCCGTCTTCATCAACTTCCACCTGATGAAGACGGATCCTCCATCGAAACGCGTTGTGGTTTAACCCCATCTCTTGTCTGGCAAACATGACAGATCACAGGAGCTCGAGCGGACCGGGCCTGGATCCCACACGGGAAGCCCCCTGACGCTCCGACGCCCAATCGGAAGATTCCAGAGGTTTAGCAAGACTGGGTGCCAACCTAAACCTCTGCCTACACTGGGACCTCTCCAACCTTCGCTCGGTAAAGTGAAGATCTATATGGGTGGAAACGGTGATAAGCTCCTCCAGTATGGCGGGAATCTCCCAATTGGACAGGGCGTCCTTCAAATGGTCAGCTAAACCTGTCCAGAATGCCAGAATGTGGACCTTATCTGGCCACTCCAACTCAGAGTCCAGTGTCCGGAACTGGATGGAGAAGTGGCTTACCATGGACGAGCCCTGTGACAATGCCAGCAGCTGGAGCGCGGCGTCATGGGTGACCAAAGAGTGGTCGTAAATGGCTGCACATCCAGTTGGAAGAATGTCTCAAGTGGGGTACCACAGGGCTCTGTCCTGGGCCCTGTATTGTTCAACATCTTTATCAACGATTTAGATGAAGGAATTGAGGGTAAACTGATTAAATTTGCTGATGACACAAAGCTAGGAGGGATAGCTAATACTAGAGAAGAGAGAGAGAGGATTCAAAAAGATTTAAATAAACTGGAGAAGTGGGCAGCAACTAACAGAATGGTTTTTAACAGGGAGAAATGCAAAGTACTACATCTGGGCAATAAAAATGAAAAAAGCATATATAGAATGGGAGGAATAGGGCTAAGTGACAGCACATGTGAAAAAGACTTGGGTATACTAATAGATCACAGACTGAATATGAGTCAACAGTGTGATGCAGCAGCAAAAAAGGCAAATGCAATTCTAGGATGTATTAACAGAAGCATACAGTCTAGATCACGTGAAGTAATTATTTCCCTCTACTCCTCTTTGGTCAGACCTCATCTGGAATATTGTGTCCAATTTTGGGCACCACATTTTAAAAAAGACATCAACAAACTGGAGCAAGTTCAGAAAAGAGCGACCAGAATGGTGACCGGTCTGCAAACCCTGTCTTATGAGGAAAGGTTGCAGGATTTGGGAATGTTTAGTTTGCAAAAGAGAAGACTGAGAGGAGACTTAATAGCTGTCTACAAATATCTAAAGGGCTGTCACATTGTAGAAGGATCAACTTTATTCTCATTTGCACAAGGAAAGACTAGAAGCAATGGGATGAAGCTGAATGGGAGGAGACACAGATTAGATATTAGAAAAAACTTTTTGACAGTTAGAGTGATCAATGAGTGGAACAGGCTGCCACGAGAAGTGGTGAGTTCTCCTTCAATGGAAGTCTTCAAACAGAGGCTGGACAGACATCTAACTGGGATGATTTAGCGAATCCTGCTTTGAGCAGGGGGTTGGACCAGATGGCCCAGGAGGTCCCTTCCAACTCTACGATTCTATGATTCTATGATTCTATGATTCTATGACTCGCAGTCCCAGAAAGACCTGCTTCAGAGTGCCCAAGAACTGCGAGGCACGCTCCTACAGCGGTGTAGCCAACTCCAAAGCCCTTCGCAACAAGATGTAAATAATAAATCCCATCTTAGCCCGCTCGGAGGGGAATCGTGCAGCCAGCAGCTCCACCTGTATAGTGCACTGGCTCACGAAACCCTTACAAGAAGCACTATCGCCCGAGAACTTCTCGGGCAGCGAGAGGCGGGACAAAGTCGGGACAGGGATGGCAGTGGACACAAGGGAGACAACCTCCGTGGCTGCCTGAACAGCAACTGTGGTAAGATCCACAGCTGTGACTGAGCACTCGAGAGCCGCCAACCTGCCCACCAGCTGCTGGATGTACCTGCGGAGTCGCTGCTCATCCGCCATTACTAGCCAGACCCTGGCGCTAGTATAATGTAAAGCTGGCAGAACGTATCAAATAATAAAGATAATAATGAGGTACATTTGCAGCCTGGGCTCCACCGTGCAGAAATGTAGAACTGCTGCTCAGTAATGGTGTATACTGACTGGTGGTATAGCAAATACACACGGGTTAACTTCACCCGGTGAACTCGAAGGCAGACACTGTTACTTTACAGGGCCATAATACTGCAGGATGAACGCTAGGGTTTGGTCACAGGAGCCTATCCCAATGGCACAGGATTGGAGTCCATCTAGACCCCCTAGCATTCGGCAGTGCAACAGTAGTGCCTGAGTAATCTAACTAATTATAAAGCACTTGATGTGCACACAGTGCTGTCCAGGCGGATGCCACTAACCACCCCAAGCTTTGGGTAGGAAAGCGCCCTATTTTGCGCACAGCGCCGCTACTGGTGGACGCTGCTGTCAACACAGTACTATCGTGCCTTGTGCTGCATTGCACAATATGGCACTAAGTCTGGTGCTGAGACTTGGTAGCACAGTGGCTAAAGACAATGCCACTAGTAGCTGCTGACTCTTTACTCTAAACCCTGCAAACAAGCACAACCAGAGGGTGGGAGTCTTAATGAGTCAGTCACCAATTTCAAGCATCCATCATCACTCACACAACTAACCATAAGAGTCTATAATAGCGCATGGCTGAGCGTCCATGCGACTCTTTTATAGCGCCGTCATTCCGGGACCTTCCCAGTAGACCAAACCGAGCAGGAACGGGACCTGCGAATGTGACCTCTGACCTCCAATGAGAGGTCGTCCCATGGGCATGCTCAGTAAGCAAAAGACAGGACTTAGTCCCAGAAGAGTCTGCTTGCTTCTGACTCAAGCATGGTGTTATTGCAGAGCCTGAAGGAGCAACCAGATGCCTAGTATCAGCCTTGGCAAGACGCCGGGACCGACGTCTCTGCTGAGCAGGAAACTCTGTGGCCACAGAGGAATGCGAGACCACAGACGATGTGGCTTGAGATTCCCCCTGTGCAGTGGGGGAAACTCGACGCCTAACATAGTCGAGTTTATTTTGCCTGATCCTATCACTTCTAAGATGTACAAATCTAACATAATATTATTTTTTGGAATCAGATTAGTTCTGCTACTTACATTTTGTTTTAATTGATCCCAGAGTAAACATTTTATTTGTGACAATGTTTTCTAAATGCTGATTTTACTCATAATTAGATATTTCAGGCAGAAATTAAAACACACAACAAAACCACAGGCATCCAACGTATAGAGGGTGTGGTGTAGTTACCACTGTGTCGGCTAGGGGGCGCTGTGTGGGTGTCCCAGGACGGGTGTACAGGCACATTCAGTGTGGTAACAGGAGCAGGGTCCTAAATGACCATTGTGGGTCTCAAGGTGGGTGGCCTTGGGATGCAGGCTCCAGGGTGTATTGATCAGCAGAGGTACTGCTGATCTTTCTGTTACACTGTATCAGGGAAGCCTGTGTGTCTATACAACCTTTGGTGATGTCATAGCCATGTGATCCCCTTTGGGTGTGGTTACAGGGCTATGTAATTGAGGTGTTTGGCACATGTGAGAGAGTGGAGGGAGTCTGTCAGAGTGTGGACAGACTTCCATGTGTCCAGGTGGGACACTACAGAGAGTGGCCTGTGTGCTAAGGAAGGAGAAGCCTTCCTGTGTCTGCGGCTGCAGATGCAGCGCTGCTCTGGACATTGCCCTGGCCTATGTATATTAGTTGTATATGGGGAGGACTACACCTCCCAGCATGTGCTGAGACTCTCGGTCCGAGTCTGAAGCCACGGACGTTTATGTTCTTTTGTGCCTAAGCTAGAGGCTATTTTGGTGATATGCAGATATATGGTTTATGGAGCAAATAAACCTCATGAACTTTGGGAAGAACCTGCCTCATGATTGTCTCCCGCTGCACCTGAGCGAGTCGAATCCCTACAAGGGATATTTACGAATGACTACATTTTTCTGCTTTCTTGCCATATTATGTAATAGAGTATTTAATGCCTTGTTAAATTAACAGCAATTAAGCAAATAGAATTAAGCTTTTTCCGTAATTTGCTGCTTCCTCGTATTAATATTGGCACACCGAGAATATGGCACAATGGATACAGGTAAGAAAAGATGGGAGTCCACAGTTGCTTTACATGCATTATAACTAAAGAGGTCATTAAAGTGTAATAGAATATGTTAAAAGCGAGTAAAGAGATGACTGTTTTCATGGCGGCGACATGAGCCTCAAACACCTCTGCTCCAAATTCTGCATTGTTATTATGTATATGTTTAACATGTCTACGAAGAGATAAAATGATATTCACAGCTGAACCAAAAATCAATAACATACATAAAAATGAAAAAACAATATAAGGTATAAAATAAAATACAGGTTTTAAGAATGAATCTTCTGAACTCTGTAGAACATCTGTTGAGTTTGGAAAGAGATTGTGTGCTAACCCCAGAGCTGCGGGAACACTTAGAAAAATGGAAGCAAAGACCGATGAAAGGAAGATCCAAGGAAACATCTTGGGGAACCTATGCTGAATATTGTTGTACAGTTTGTTGTTAATACTCACAATCTTCATGCAGAAGTAAACGGCGAGCCACATGGAGAAGAGCAACGTGCAAAATATTGGCGATAGATGCAATATATTTGGCCACAGTTCATCCACTTTAATTGCATGGTATCCTTTTGTAAATTCAATCAAGTCAACACTTATGTGAAGGAATCTGTGAATAAGGATGCATAGGCTGATTCCAGACAGGAGTTTATCACTTATTTCAAGTCTTTTATTCTTCATCCAGTCCAAAATATTCACCACTAATATGAACATGTATCCAGGGAACGTTATCAGTACAGAAATCAAGCCTATAACAGAAGCAGAGATTTCGTTAATTGTTGCCATATCAGTATTTTTATATTGTTAATAGTCTGTAGAGAAGGCAGCAAACACCTCAGTGACTACTTGTCATGAAGAAATGCTCATGTCCTGCTGTAAAGGAGACAGATTATATAGTTGACATGAGAAGATGCAAAGTATCCCAGTTGGATATATGAAATGTAAATATATTTCCACATTTGGATCGTTTGATGGAATTTTAATTCTGAATTCAGTCAATGTGCCAGAAGAACGAGGTCCATAATTTAAATGTGACTTACATCAAAAATATTACTTGTACTTTCTCTCTGAAACCTAAGAGCCTTGACTTTGTATCTATAACACTGGGGAACGCAATTTTTTAAGGAGTTGGGTCAGACAACTGTTCTTAATTAATTTTTGGATGCTGAATCCAGAAATGATCTCAGTTTTTCTCTATCACGTCAAGTTTTTGAACTATATGATTTTTGTCTTCTCAAAAATATGTAAACTACTGTACCTAAAAAGTTTTTTTTTTTTTTAAATAGTACAAATATGAACAAAAAATGAAATATATAAGAAATAGGCATGACAAATATGTTTTTTAACACTATCATGTTTTTTACAAAGGATATATATATATATATGCAAGTATTTAAGGTAAAAATGTACATTTATAGCTTTTTCTGGAGTGTTTAACTTGAGGACAATCACGTTTGATGCTCCAGCAATAGTCAGCCATCATATGTACATCCCATCTACCCTGGTAACGGTCTTCCATAACCTTCAAATCTTGGTGAAATCGTTCACCTTGCTCATCGCTAACAGCACCAAGATTTTCCGGAAAGTTAGCAAGATGGGCAATGCAGAAAATGTAGTTTAATACTCATGTTGCAACCAAGTGCTTTGTAGCTCTCCAATAGTTTCTGAACAATTTCTTTGTAATTACTTACACGTGTATTTCCAATTAAGTTCTTGACGACGTCTTTGAATGATAACCAAGCATTCTTCTCAAGATCTGACATAGTCCCGGTGAAATGTTCATCTTTGATGAGCTGTCGAATTTGTGGACCATCAAACACACCAGCCTTGATTTTTTCAATGGACAGTCCAGGAAGTGCCAACATGATGTACTTAAAACAGTCGCCGTCAGTTGGCAATGCTTTTACAAATTGCTTCATGAGACCTAGTTTTATGTGCAGAGGTGGGAATAGTATATTCTTCCTGTCAACAAGTGGCTGATGTAGAATGTTAGGATCTCCAGGTTTAAGACCAGATCTTGGAGGCCAATTCGACTTAACCCAATGCTTTTCTCGAGCTCTGCTATCCCACATACAGAGAAAGCAGGGATACTTTGTGTACCCACGTTGCTGACCAAGAAGGAAGCAAACCATTTTAAGGTCAACACAGATGATCCAATTGTGTGTGTCATATTTCAATAACTCAATAACTCTCTTTACATCTCCATGTTCTTCACGAAGAGAGACAGAATGCCCAATAGGGACTGCACCAAATAAATTGCCATTGTGTAGAAGGACACACTTAAGACTCCGCTTTGAGCTATCAATAAACAGTCGCCATTCATTTGGATTGTACATTGAAAGCCCTAATTCTTGTAGTAAACCAGGAATATTATGGCAAAACACAAAACTGCTGTCACACCGAAAGTACTGCAAAAATGTACTTTCTCTAGTACGAAAGTATGATACCTTCTCTCCTTGTTCAAGTAACTGTTTCTCATTCAGCCTTGATGCTAGTAATTCTGAAGCTTTTTTTGATAAGCCCAATTCACGTGCTTAATCATTTAACTCGTGCTGATCAAATCCCTTACGAACTGAATCCTTGTGAATTTCAAATTCTGCATCATTGCTGTCACTGTGTTCGTCAACATCACTCAGAACTTCTAGAGATGGTAGCTGTTCGAAAACTGGCACTGGAATTTCAGCTGAATGAGGCATTGGTCTGATAGCTGACGGAAGATTTGGATATTCTATTTTACTTTTATTTTTCCTGTTAAATCCTGATGTTTTCACTAAACAGAAGTAACAGTCTGTGGAATGACTTTTTTGCTCTCTCCACACCTTGGGGATACCAAATGCCAACTTTAAACGTGTTCCTTTGGTCCACATCCGTAAACTCTCGACACACTGCTTGCACACTATGTGAGGGGCCCATGACTTATCTTGATCACCGAGTTTTACTTTAAAATATGCAAAATATGCTTGTTTGACAAATGCACTGATGTTTGCCCTTTGAACTGGAATGGTGAAAACACCACAAAGGAGTCAGGGTTGTTTAGGCATTTACGACGAGAGGAAGAAGGAGCAGACATGATCTGAAACAAAGGAAATATGTACATAAGTAAATAAAACACTGAGATGGAAAGTTACAAGCTTTGAAAACTAACAAAGAAAAAAATCATAAAAGATATATAAATTACAACTAAGCGCCCAATGTAAAGAGAAAAGCTATCACAAATCCTATTTATTCCTACTATGATACATTTTTTGTGTAAAGATATTGATAATTATGACGTATTGGGAGCTGTACACACCTCTCACCACACTGTCTCAGTTGTGACTACTCTTACAAGTTGCCACGTAGCTCTATATGAGTCGAATTGTACTCAGATAACAAGTCTTATTACAGAAATCAGTGCAATTGTGCTTCTATGGCAGGAAAGTTGAGGAGGAAAAACTTGACGTGATAGAAAAAAACTGACTACATTTTTGGAATCAGCATGCCAATTTTAGTATAAATCAGCTCAAAAACCTAACTCAACAGAAAATTTTTTTCACATTGTTCCCCAGTGTAATTTATGTTGCCATGGTTTCATGTAAATTGATACTTATGTCATGTGATATTATAAGTAAATCAGTCCACTAAACAAATTGGTGTAGTCACAGTCTTCGCTAGGCACCAGGTAACGTGATTCATCGAAAAGCGTTAGTTTTTACATTTCACATAATAATTTTTATTTTTTAAAAATCGACAGCACTTTACAATTTTAGAGGGGATTTGTACAGACAATAAAGACATTACAGAATAAACATAACTCAGATATCAAAAGGAGCGAGTGCCTTCTTCGCAGTCTGCAATCTTTGAGGAAATTCACACTTTCCTAGATATGGAACTTGATAAAAATGAACACCAGATTACATTCCTAAGTAATTACTAGGAATAAACACTATACACAGCACCTTGAATAAGTATTCAGTATTCATGCCCCGTGATTGTGTCCACATTTTTTCACATTACATGCACAAACATATTTTATTTGGATTTTATGTGATACCAAAACAAAGCAGCAAGTATTTGTGAAGTGTAAAGGGATCCAAGAAGTAACGTTTCTCCTTGCTGAGAATAACATGCTATGCATATCGAGGTGAGGAGACTTAAAGCCGCAATGCTCCTCTGGGAAATATGCAAATAGTCTCTTCAGAGAGGAAGAGGACTAGAACTCTAGTGCCACCTATAGGAAGTAGCAATCCTATAAGTCAATGTTGACCCTTTAACGAGCCTTGTTACATCACTTAGGATAAAAGCCAAGCCAGAATCTCAATTTGCAGACACTGTGTTTCAGGGTACTGCCCCTCGTCAGTGCAAAGTGTGAGATCTGGTTTGGCTGTGTGAGAGGCATCTGACCGATATCCAAGAAGTATCGTTTCTCCTTGCGGAGAGAGACAAGTTAAGCATATCGAGATGAGGAGACTTAAAGCTGCAGTGCTCCTCTGGGAAATATGCAAATAGCCTCTTCAGAGAGGAAGAGGACTAGAACTCTAATGGAAATGACACATGGTTTTCTAATTATTTTAAAAATACAAATCTCAAAATTGTGATTTGCAATTTTATTCAAAACTTTGTAGGACCACCTTTCTCTGCAATTTCTGCTGCAAGTCTTTTGAGTTCTGTCTCTACCAGCCTTCCACATTTAGGGGAGGCTGAAATGTCTGCCCATTTTTCTTTGCATATTTGCTCTCGCTCATTGAGATTGGATAGAGGCATCTGTAAACAGTAATGTTCAAGATTTGCCACAGATTCATCATGAGATTTCATTCTGGACTGTGACTGGGTATTCACACAAATTAAAATGTTTTGGTCTAAACCATCCATTGTTGCTCTGGCAGG
Organism: Dendrobates tinctorius; assembly: GCF_039654945.1. Taxonomy (NCBI): domain Eukaryota; kingdom Metazoa; phylum Chordata; class Amphibia; order Anura; family Dendrobatidae; genus Dendrobates; species Dendrobates tinctorius. The sequence goes on along the minus strand of NW_027361687.1, from coordinate 92,054,116 downwards.
AGGTTTAGGGTCATTGTCCTGCTGAAAGGTAAAGCGAAATCCCAGTCTCAAGTCTTTTGCAGCCTCTAACAGGTTTTTCTCCAGCATTGCCCTGCATTTAGCTCCTTCCATTTTTCCATCAACTCTGACCAGCTTCACTGTCCCTGCAGAAGAAAAGCATCCCCATAGCATGATGCTCACTGCACCATGCTTGACGGCAGAAAAGGTGTTTTCAAGTTGTTGTGCAGTTTTAGTTTTCTACCACTCATACTGTAACACAATCACACACTCCAATCTGACAAGAGTACCTTCTTTCACATGCTTGCTGCATGGCTTTTTGCAAACTGTGAATGGAAATTCTTATGGCTTGCTTAGGCCTGTTTCACACATCAGTTTTTTCAAATCAGTCAAAATCCGCCAAAATTTGAAAATGGCGAATCCGCTTTTCTTGTGGCGGATCCGCCATTTTTTCCTATAGAGATACATTAATGGTGGATTTTGGCGGATGGTCGTCCGTTACGTCCACTGTTCGGCGGATCCGCCAGATTCCTGGCGGATTCTGTCTGAGGTGAACGGGTTTTGCAACGTTTTTTGGCTCCGTCAAAATGGCGGGAGACGGCGGATCCGCCGTCGTCCGCCATGCGGTAGAATGGGCGCCTATGGGCAGCGGATCCGCCGGGAACCGCTATTTTGCGGAATCCACCGGCGGAATTCGCTAAATCGCACTGAGCATGCTTAGAAAAAAAGATACTTTTCCAGACAGTCCAAAAACTATATAAGGTGGGCTAATTAATCATTGGGCCCAGACATCCGGCACCAGCCAGACTGAAGAGACAGAGCCAGAGCCAGCCTGACAGCACCTGCCCAGCAGCAAGACCCCCCAGCTGAGGAGAGACAGAGCCTGATAGCGAGCTATAAAACCTGCCATAAAACCTGCCCAGCAGCAAGACTCCCAGCTGCAAGACTCCTGGAGCAAGAGGCCTGACAGCACCTGCCCAGTTGCCCAGCACCAAGCACCAAGCCAGGACGGAGAGGCCTGCTTCCAAAGCCTGCAATTGTGTGAGTATTAAACTATTTGTGTGGGGCATGTCTATGTGTCTGTGGCTTATCTGACTGTGTGTGTGTGGTCTGTCTGTGTGTGTGTTGCCTGCGTGTTTGTGTGTGTGTGTGGTCTGCTTTTCTGCATGTATGTTCGTGGCCTCCCAGTGTTGCATGTCTGTGTGTGTGTATTTTTATTATGCCTTTTTTTCATACTTTAATTGTTTTTCTGTTGCATGTGTACTGAATTTTATTTTCATAGTACTGTAATTTTATTTCCATATTTGCAATTGTGTTGTGTATTGTATGTGGTGTAACTGTAGTGTTGTATGTGGTGTTTCTGTTGTATATTACTGTTTTTTATTTTTTAATTATTGTGGTATTTAAAATAAAGAGCAGAGTAGCTCCTACTTGTGGAAAAAAAATAATAAAAACTTTATAAAAACTGTCCATAGTATTATTTTAAAACCAGGTAAATTAAGTATGGGTATACGTACAAAAAAAGTACATTAAGTGTTGGTTTTTGGTATACAAGTGTGGTTATACTCTAAAATGAGAGTTTCAGGGAATTACACACATGCAATCACAGTGTGGTTACACTCTCAGTGAGAGTGTTAGGGAATTTACACACATGCAAACACTTGGGTATAGTCTCAGTGAGAGTTTCAGGGAATTACACACATCCAATCACAGTGAAGTTACACTCTCAGTGAGAGTGTTAGGGAATTTACACATATGCAAACACTTGGGTATACTCTCAGTGAGAGTTTCAGGGAATTACACACATCCAATCACAGTGAGGTTACACTCTCAGTGAGAGTGTTAGGGAGTTTACACACATGCAAACACTTGGGTATACTCTCAGTGAGAGTTTCAGGGAATTACACACATCTAATCACAGTGTGGTTACACTCTCAGCGAGAGTGTTAGGGAATTTACACACAAGCAAACACTTGAGTATACTCTCAGTGAGAGTTTCAGGGAATTACACACATTAATACCTATGAAGATTTGTATTTTTCTATGCTATTAAAATTCTCTTTATACTTGCAGATCCGCTCAGGAAGTACCTGCTAGGGCACAGCAGAGATCCGCCAGCCAGACTGCAGCAAATAGGCAACCTGTTCTATTTTCCCTGTAAGTAAATTGGCCTGAAAGCTTTTTCTGATCCTTTGTAAAGTAGCTTTACAAGTGTCTTTATACTTGCAGATCTGATCAGGAAGCACCGCCAGCTAGGCCGCAGCAGAGACCCGCCAACCAGGCCACAGCAGAGATCCGCCAGCCAGACCGCAGCAGATAGGCAACCTGTTCTATTTTCCCTGTAAGTAAATTGGCCTGAAAGCTTTTTCTGATCCTTTGTAAAGTAGCTTTACAAGTGTCTTTATACTTGCAGATCTGATCAGGAAGCACCGCCAGCCAGGCCGCAGCAGAGACCCGCCAACCAGGCCACAGCAGGGATCCGCCAGCCAGACCGCAGCAGATAGGCAACCTGTTCTATTTTCCCTGTAAGTATATTGGCCTGAAAGCTTTTTCTGATCCTTTGTATAGTAGCTTTACAAGTGTCTTTATACTTGCAAATCTGATCAGGAAGCACCGCCAGCCAGGCCGCAGCAATGACCCGCCAGCCAGGCCGCAGGAGAGAGCAGCAGCCAGACCGCAGCAATGTCTTCTTCTGAGAGCTCCCCCTCACATCATCAGCGAACTGAGGTAAAGTTTTTTTTTTACTCTTATTTTCCTTTTTTTTTTTTTTTAACCCTATATGCATGTTTTATGTTTTCACAGGAAGCTGAATCTGAGGAGCTTCCAGGAGGAGACATGCAGGGTGGAGAAATGCAAGGAGGGGGCGCGCAGAGTATAAGTTTAGCATGTATTATGTTTTCACAGGAAGCTGAATCTGAGGAGCTTCCAGGAGGAGACATGCAGGGTGGAGAAATGCAAGGAGGGGGCGCGCAGAGTATAAGTTTAGCAGATAAAAAAACACATACATACATAACGCTACACCCAACACAAACATTCATCACAGCACACACAATAACTATGCATCCATACAACCCTAAATTTTTTTTTTCTTTTACTATCTTCAGAATCAGGTGCCCGCACTAGAGTGACTCCCAAGACATCCCAGCGTCGTCAAGGTGCTGCATCTGGTGGTCGGCTAGCAGTAAGTAACACTTTATTTGGGTGATTGATTAACGAACCTCATGTGTTTGAATGTAATCATTTTTTTGTTTATTTTTTTTTCTTCACAGGTTTCACAGCGTGCTCCCTAATGACATGTGGAAGGGGCTCTTCTAATTGATGTCGACCTCCTCATTGAGGTTGTCCAACCATGGGAGCCGCTGTGGAACATGGCAAACCGCTACCATGCTGACCAACCAACCACCCGACGGCTATGGGATGAGGTGTGTTCGGAGGTTGTAGAGAACTGGGAGGAGCTCGATGCGAGGACCAGGGATTTTGTGCGTAAGTATTTCAATTTCAGTAACTTATATTCCAGCATGTGAAGTGTTGAATACTAACCACTTTTTTTTTTTCCTTCACAGGTGACAGGGTTATCATACGGTGGCGGTCGCTCAGGGATCGCTTCAAGAGGGACTTCAACAAGGAGATGCAGGCCCCGAGTGGATCGGGCGGATACAGGAGCACCCCGTATAAACATTACAGAGCCCTGTCGTTCCTCCGGTCAACGATGGTGAGCAGAAGGTAAATATTCCACACACCATTTCTGTAGTACAACTGTTTACATGTTTAACCTATTTTTTTTTCAGCAATGTTAAATGAAATATAAATATTTTAATATTTATTTTTCTCTTTTTTTAGCACCGTCTGCAGCACTCGGGAGCCTGCTTCTGAGTTGCCTCCCTCTGGAGGGATCCCTTCGGAGACCGCCACCGGTGACCACATTGAAGTATCCGACCCCTCTCTACCTTCCCTCTTGTCTCGTCCCTCTATCCCCTCCACCAGCTCTGCAGCAGCAGGGCAGACTTCATCACATGAAGCTGCTGGTGACAACTTACAGTACCCTTTACCCCACCCCTCTCACACTGCCGCAACATCTCGACCAACTTTTGGTTCTGGCCGGCAGCGTCTGAGATGTCAGGAAAGGATGACCTTGTCTGACTGTTTGAGTCTGAACTCATCCGTCCAGAATGGTTTCCACACTTATGGACAACAGTTAGCTTCCGGGTTGAACATGATAAATCAAAGTATCATGGAACTCAGAAGCTACGTGGAACGGATGAATGCAGAGTAAAACCAAACGCTGAGACATATTTTTTTTCAGTCAGTTGTCTGGCAAATGGAAGGTTTAAGTACTCACCAGCAGATGCATGTGATGCAAGCCTGTCTCAATGCTCTAGTGGCTGTACTCTCCGAAGCATCCCATTCTACCCATACACCTATTCCATCACATCCTCCCTCTGTCCATCCTCCCTCTGTCCATCCTTCCCCCGACCATCCTTCCCCCGTCCATCCTTCCCCCGTCCATCCTTCCACCACCATCCTTCATCCTACCACCATCCATCCTCCTACCACTCCCTCTCCTTTCTCTAGTTCCTCATTCCATTCTTCCCAGTACCTTCCTTCCCCATTGCATTATACCCCAATGCCCTCACCATACCCACCCCCACACACACCTTCAATGTTCCCACAAACCTCCTCTGTCCATCAACTCCCGTCCCAACCTCATGTTTTCAACCCCCCTTCCACTTCTGATCCTCAGCAACTCCCTTCCCAGTCCTCCACTCCCCCCTCGATGTGGTCAACCCTGTTAACCCCTCCGCTGATATCTCCACCCAACAATATCGGCATCTGTAATCTTAAATAATGTTATATATGTAATTTTATTAAAAAAAAAATTTTTCTCAAAAATAATAAAACAGTCTATAATTTTGAAAACAAATTGCAAAATAAACATTCTTCTGTTTCAAAAGAATTTTATTGTGTATTTTCCTTTTTTTCTTAAGTTCTTGGAAAAAGGTTGAAAGTACACCGGTGGTGTACAGATACAAATACACAACACATGGTAACATTTAAAAGTACACCAGTGGTGTACAGATACAAATACACAACACTTGGTAAATTACACTGGTGGTGTACAGGTAATAAAACACAACACTGTTATTACCCAAAATTTGTGTAAAGGTATCAAAACTAAAAAAGGAAAAAAATTTGTGTGAAGGTATCAAAAATAAAAAAGGAAAAAAAATTGTGTAAAGGTATCAAAACTAAAAAAGGAAAAAAAATTGTGTAAAGGTATCAAAACTAAAAAGGACAAGTTACTAAAGTTTTTCTTATCCAAAAAAGGAACCTTGGTTAAAAAAAAAAATTATACCTTGTCATCTTGCCAGTCGACTCTTCCTTCTGGTGACAGAAAATGATCCGCAAATGTGTCCCTCATTCTTGACACTGACCCAGTACTCCGAACAGTTGGCTGCTGATAATCCCACAAGGTGGTTTCACAAGCATTTTCTTCCATGGAAACAGGTTCCTTTGAAAGTACAAAGTTGTGCAGGATGACACATGCCTTCACCACCTCATTCACAGTGTCAGTTTTCATTTTTATGGCCATCAACAGCACTCTCCATTTTGCAGTTAAAATCCCAAAAGCGCACTCCACCACTCTTCGCGCTCTGGTCAATCGATAGTTAAATATTTTTTTCCCGTGTGTCAATCCATGACTACCATATGGCTTGAGAAGATGTTTGGACAGCTGAAATGCGTTGTCACCAATACACACAAATGGCATTGGTGGGCCTGTTGTTCCAGGGAGTGGTCTTGGAGGTGGGAAATGAAATTTGTCTTCATACAAATGACGGCCCATTGCGGACATCTTGAAGATCTGAGAATCATTTGAACGACCATACGCACCAATGTGTAACATAGGCTGCCGTGCCCTGGGCCGCGTCTTCTGCAGCGGCATCCGCCACCGCCTCCTCTTACCGACTCCTCCGCCGCAGCACGTACTCTCGTTCAGCCTCCAGCGCTGCGGCGTCCCTGCGCCCCTTCCTTAGGCCGCGGGCGCGCGCCAGCGCTTCCTCTTCTGCTGGCCATGGGCGGCACTGAGGGCGGCGCGTGTCCTCCCACTTCCGGACCCTAAGGTATTTCAGGCGTCCTCTCTGTAGAGAGGACGCCTGAGGATTTTGTGCTAAACCCATGCCTTTCCTGGCCGCCCTTGTCTCTATAGTTGTTCCTGGTATTCCTCCCTGTTTCCTTCTGTCAGCCCCCGTGTTGTCCTGCTCTCCTGGTTCCCTCTCCTCGAGCATACCGCCACCCTTTCCTTCTCCTGAGTTTCCCCACGTCTGCATTCCTCCTGTTCCCTTGGCTATTCCTGCTCTCCCTACTAGCATCCGTTGCCTGGGTGCCCCCGTTTCCTATAACCCTGCTCGAGTACTCCTATCTCTGACCTGTGACCTAGCCGTCTTCTGGTTCCTTGTCCTTGAGCCGTCCCTCCTGGTACCGGCTGTCGCGGTTCTGTCCTCTGCGGTTTTGCCCCTAACGATCCCTGTATAGGGGTTGGTCATCACCTGGCGTGCTCAACCCAGGGGCTCCAGATCCGCGACCCAGAGGGTCCACTCTCGGACGTAGCTCTTCCTCGGAACGTCACAGTATCCTCAGGCCATGGACCCCGCCGGTGCCGCGGCCGCCAGGCAGAAGGAACTGCTGTTCCTGCGTGAAAATCAGACCCGGATAATGTCCTTCATGAAGTCTATGGACACCCGGTTATCCGCGCTGCAGACCTCCGACCCAGGGCACGCTCCCCTCCTAGTTAGTCTTCAGCAGGAGCTCGCGCAGCAGCGCGATGCCCAGTCTCACATTTTGGGTTACATGGTGTTCGTTGACGATCGACTGCTTGCCTTGCAGTCAGCTACGGCCGCCTCTACCCCACCCCGGGACGCAGTCTCGTCTCTGCCACCTTGCCTGGGAAAGCCTCCCCAGTATGGCGGAGATCCTAAGCTATGCCGGGGTTTCCTAAACCAGTGCAGACTGCACTTTGAGCTTTCGCCCCAACAATATCCCACAGATCGTGCCAAAGTGGCGTTCATAGTATCCCATCTTGAGGGAGAAGCCCTGGCCTGGGTGAATCCTTTATGGGAAAGGGATGATCCTGTCGTGTCTAGTATCCAGTCCTTTCTGTAGACCTTCCGTAGAGTGTTCGATGAACCCAGACGCTTAGCGTCTACTACAGAGGCCCTCTTTAACCTCCGCCAGGGTTCCCTTACTGTGGGACAGTACGCCATCCGCTTTCGGACATTGTCGTCGGAACTTGGATGGAATAATGAGGCACTTGTAGGGGCCTTCTGGAGAGGCCTCTTGGGTAAAATTAAGGACGAGCTTGCTGGACGAGATACCCCGACCTCTCTGGAGGATCTCATATCCCTGGCCACTCGCATAGACCTGCGGTTTTTGGAGCACGCTCGGGAGTCGGTTAGGGAGCGTAGACCCTTCAGGCTGTATCAAGCGCCCATTCCGCGCTCCTCGGCTTCAGCTACTAGCGTCGCTCCCGAGCCCATGCAGGTAGATCGGATCAGGTTGACCGAGCAGCGACGCAGGGAGAGGATGACGAATGGGCTCTGTCTGTACTGCGGTGGAGCCAATCACTTTGTGCGCACCTGTCCTGAGAGACCAGGAAACGCCTCCACCTAGGTTTGGTAAGAGAGGCCTCCCTAGGTGATCTTAATTCCTCTCAGCCCCTTACCCTTTCAGCTTTAATTATTGCAGGTCGGGAGCGCAGATCTGTGGAGGCGTATGTGGACTCGGGTGCGGCTGGGAATTTCATCCGGCAAGAAGAGGTGGATAAACTCCGAATTCCGGTGGTCATCTTAATAGACCCGCGTGCTATCACCTCCGTTGATGGAAAGCCTCTTCCTGAACTCGTCACCATGGTTACGGCCGAAGTTGACCTACAAATTGGAGCGCTTCATCGTGAAAAAATAGCCTTCTACGTCCTGCCTAAATTGTCCCACGCGGTCCTCCTAGGATTACCCTGGCTTAGGCTGCACGAGCCAGTTGTCGACTGGCGCTCGGGGGAGATCCTACGCTGGGGTCATTCCTGCCACGCACGTTGTCTGCAGTCCATCCTCCATCCCCGCTCCCTGCCTATGCCGGCCAATCTTCCGGGCCTTCCCGCACCGTACTACGCGTACGCCGACGTCTTTAGCAAGAAAGAAGCGGATTCTCTGCCTCCACATCGGGCCTATGACTGTCCTGTCGACTTAATTCCCGGAGCCACCCCTCCCAGAGGGAGAACACACCCCTTGTCCCCAGCAGAGACCGCGGCCATGACTGAATACATACAGGAGAACTTGGCCAAGGGTTTCATTCGGAAATCCTCATCCCCAGCAGGCGCCAGTTTTTTCTTCGTTCGGAAAAAGGACGGATCACTTCGACCATGTATCGACTACCGGGACCTGAACAATATCACGGTTAAGAATCGATACCCGCTCCCGCCTATTCCGGAACTCTTCGATCGGCTGAGAGGGGCTCGGATCTTCACGGAGCTGGTCCTACGGGGAGCCTACAATTTGATCCGGATCCGCGCAGGGGACGAGTGGAAGACGGCCTTCAACACCCGTGACGGTCATTATGAGTATTTAGTCATGCCGTTTGGTCTCTGCAATGCTCCAGCTGTATTCCAGGAATTTGTGAACGAGGTGTTTCGGGATCTTCTGTACTCGTGTGTAGTAGTGTACTTAGATGATATTCTCATCTTTTCGCCTGATCTATCCTCTCATCGGAGAAGCGTACGCATGGTCCTGCATCGTCTTCGGGAGAATCGCCTCTACGCCAAGATTGAGAAGTGTCTTTTTGAGCAGACCTCGCTACCCTTCTTGGTGTCAGGAACACCGCACTGCACTTGCTCACTGAGCCAGGGCGCGTGTCCTGAGTACAAAGACTGTGCACAAAGATACCTGCGGAGCGAGCAGCAGTGGTGACAATGCATGCTCCAGGACCTGAATCACGTGACTGCTGGGGGCGTGGCCTAAGCTCCACAGAGCTAGGAGCTGCAGGGAAACTCCTAGAAGGGTAACTACAGGACAATGTTACCAAGGAGCATAGACAGAGACAGACACCAGATCAAGCCGGGTCAAAGCACGAGATAGCAGGACAGTACCAAAGGGCTTAGACAGAAAGAATAGTCAGGATGTAGCAATAGATCAGAAAACCAGAACAGGTATTAGACGGTACAATAGGGGTAAACTGTAACGGAGTAACGATAGCCAAGCCAGGAGGTCAGAACCAGAAAAGACAATGGTACCAAAAACGAGAGACGGAGTACAGAGTGAAGGAACAAGCCGGGTCATACACGGGAAGCAAACAAACAATGCAGAGTACACACACACCAGGGGTCAGACACACCAGAATAGCAGTATAACTGACAGAGAATGCCAGTATGGAGTGAGCATAAATACCCCTCCCAGATCCAAAGAGAGGCCGGCAATGTTAACCCTGTCAGAACAGGACATTAACCATGTCCTAACCATGACAGTACCCCCCCTCTTAATGGGGGGCCACCGGACCCCCAGGTTTCTCAGGGTACCTGGCATGAAAAGCCCGCACCAGTCGATCAGCGTGCACCGAACTGGCCGGAACCCACGATCGATCCTCAACGGAATATCCCTTCCAATGGATAAGGTACTGAAGTCTCCGGCGCACCCACCGCGAATCAATGATGCGCCCTACCTCATACTCCAGTTGACCCTCTACCAACACTGGTGGAGCCACGGATGAGGGATCTTCTCTAACTGTCCCCACAGGTTTTAATAGGGACCTGTGGAAGACGTTAGAGATTTTGAAGGAGGTGGGCAACTGTAATCTGTATGCCACCGGGTTGATCACCTCTACAATCTTGTATGGGCCAATAAATTTGGGGCCCAACTTCACAGAGGGTATTTTAAGTTTGATGTTACGAGTGGACAACCAGACTTTTTCCCCCACTGTCAACGCAGGAACCACCCCCCTCCTCCTGTCTGCAAAATGTTTGAACTTCTTCTGGGCTTTGGAGATGTTCCCCTGTACCTCCTTCCAGAGGGTTTTTAATTGTTGTACCATCCCCTCGGCACCAGGGCAATCCGAATCCATGCGGGAAAATTCCCCAAACTGCGGAACAAACCCATAATTGACCAGAAAGGGAGGCTTTCCGGTAGACTGATTAACCCGACAGTTGAATGCAAATTCTGCCATGGGCAATACCTCACACCAGTCTTCCTGTCTGGAGGAGGCCAGGCATCTCAGAATCTGCTCCAATGACTGGTTGGTGCGTTCCGTTTGTCCGTTAGATTCCGGGTGATAGGCAGAGGAGAATGACAACGTGACCCCCAACTTCATACAAAACGCTCTCCAAAACCTGGCCACAAATTGCACACCCCTGTCCGACACCACGTTCACAGGCACTCCATGCAGTCGAACAATGTGCTGTATAAACAAACGAGCCAAGGTTTCAGCAGATGGTAACGCAGGTAATGGCACAAAGTGGGCTTGCTTAGAAAATCTATCAACCACTACCCATACCACTAAGTTGCCCTTGGAAGGTGGAAGGTTAGTGATAAAGTCCATGGACAGGTGTGTCCATGGTTTATCCGGAATTGGCAAAGGCACCAATTCCCTGGCCGGCCGGACCTGAGAGCTTTTAGAGCGCGCGCACACCCCACAAGTATTCACAAACCTTTTTATATCAGTACCCATAGAGGGCCACCAAAAACCCCTAGCTACTGCCCCCCGGGTAGCTGCAATACCAGGGTGTGCACTTAACATAGAGTCATGAAATTCTTGGAGGAGTGTGGGACGGAATTGTTCGGGTACAAACAATTTACCTGGGGGTTTATTCCTGGGAGCTTGTGCTTGTGCTTCCAGAATCTCTCTCTGTAACTCAGAGGAGATTTGGGCTACCACTACTCCCGATTGAAGAATGGAGGAAGGAGGTTCTGGAGGGGACAAAGAATCAAAACTTCGGGATAAGGCATCTGCCTTTACATTTTTAGACCCTGGTCGGAACGTGATGGTAAATTGAAATCGAGAAAAAAAAAGTGCCCACCGAGCCTGTCTGGGGGTCAATCTCTTAGCAGACTCGATATAGGCCAGGTTTTTATGATCAGTGACGACCGTAATGGGATGAGCGGCCCCCTCCAAAAAATGCCTCCATTCTTCAAAGGCCAATTTAACTGCTAACAGTTCCCTGTTACCGACATCATAGTTTCTCTCGGCCGACGAGAACTTCTTAGAGAAAAAGGCACAGGGTTTGAGGTTAGTCAGGGTAGAGGGACCCTGTGACAATACTGCCCCCACCCCCACCTCCGAAGCGTTGACCTCGACGATAAAAGGTCTTGACGAATCGGGTTGTACCAACACAGGGGCTGTAGTAAAACACTTCTTTAATGCCAGGAAGGAATTTTTTGCGGCCACAGACCAACTTTTTACATCTGCCCCTTTAAGAGTGAGGTCCGTCAAGGGTTTTACCACCTGCGAGAACTCTTTAATGAACTTCCTATAATAATTAGCGAAGCCCAGAAATCGCTGCAACCCCTTCAGGTCATGAGGTTGCACCCAATCTGTAATGGCCTGTACCTTCCCTGGATCCATGCGGAATCCCTCCCCGGATACAATTACACCCAGAAAAGACAGTTCATGCATAAAAAATGAGCACTTCTCCAGCTTAGCATACAAATGGTTCTCCCGGAGTCTCATAAGCACCGTACGCAGATGATGCAAGTGTGACTGACTGTCCTCAGAGTAAATTAAGATGTCATCCAGGTAAATGACTACATAACGTCCAATCAAGTCAGAAAAAACAACATTAATAAAGTTCTGAAAAACCGCAGGAGCATTAGTGAGGCCGAAGGGCATAACCAGGTTTTCAAACAGCCCCTCAGTTGTCAGGAACGCTGTTTTCCATTCGTCCCCCTCCCGGATCCTTATAAGGTTATAAGCCCCTCGTAGATCGAGCTTAGAAAAGCATTTGGCCCAAGTGAGTTGATTGCATAGATCAGGAATCAACGGGAGAGGGTACGTGTTCTTAACAGTAATTTTGTTCAGTTCTCGAAAGTCGAGGCACGGTCGCAACCCACCATCTTTTTTCTTTACAAAGAAAAACCCCGCTGCCACGGGTGAGACCGAGGGCCGAATATGCCCCTTGCGAAGGCTTTCTTTAATGTACTCTTTCATAGCTTGGCGCTCAGGCCCGGACAAATTAAACAAACGAGCCTTGGGTAATTTGGCTCCAGGTACTAAATCGATAGCACAATCATATGGTCTATGTGGTGGGAGCGCCTCGGCCTCGCTTTCGGAAAACACATCTTTAAGGTCTCTCAGGTACTCCGGAATACCCTCCAGACCGACAGATGACACAGATACAGATTTTATCGGATTGACAAAAGGAACCGGGTTACAACACAGACCATTATCATTACATCCCCAACGGGTGATCTCCCGCTTCACCCAATCAATAAGAGGATTGTGGCATTGCAACCAGGTCATTCCCAATACCAGTCCTGCAGGCAGATTATTCATAACGAGACAACTTAAATTTTCCACATGAGTGGAACCCACTTTCATAGAAAGAACTTCAGACATAAAACAAATTCCATCCCGGGTAAGAGGGGATGAATCCACAGCCACAATTTTAACAGGGTCTTTTAACCTGACTTTCCCTATCTTATTAAGAGTCACAACTTGGGCATCAATCAGATTAATGGAGGAACCACAGTCAACAAAGGCGGTGGTCATAACAGGACCGCCAGCAATTTCCAATTCAACCTGGAGGACCATTTTTATACGTGAGAAAAAATGTACCTGGGAGTCTGGACAACCTCCTCGATTGTTGCCCAGACTCAGTCGTTTCTCTGAAGGTTTCTCTGAAGAAGGGCAGGAGGGACAATTCCTTTCCAATGTCCAGAGGCTCCACAGTAAAAACATAGTAGGTTGTCTCTGCGGTGCCTTCTCTCTTTCTCCTTAACCGAGACTGACCCAACGTTCATGGGCTCAGATACGGGTGAAGTGTCACACAATTTGGGGTACAAGGGAGACTCTTGTTGCATCATTCCTCTAGCACGGAGTCTCCGGTCCATACGGACCGCCTGCATCATGGCGTCCTCCAGGGTATCAGGAGGCGGATGTAATGCCAGAGCGTCCTGCAGATGGTCAGAAAGGCCCCTGCGAAACAACCCCCTCAGGGCGGCATCATTCCAGGATACTTCGGCGGTCCAACGTCTAAACTCTGAGCAGAACCATTCAGCAGAGTGCCTTCCCTGTGTCACACTCATCACCATATCCTCTGCCAGACGCACTCTATCAGGCTCGTCATAAATGTGCCCCAGAGCCTCAAAGAACAAGTTCACTGACATACGTTCAGGAGCAGAGGAATACAGAGAGAAAGCCCATGCTTGCGGAGCCCCCCGAAGTAGGGAAATAGTGACCCCCACCCTCTGGAACTCATCCCCGGAGGAGCAGGGCCTTAGAGAAAAAAAAAGCTTGCATCCTTCTCCGAAAGACCTGAACTCCTTTTTATCCCCTGAGAAGGGATCGGGCAATTTGACTGGAGATTCGGGGAACGATAATGACTAGTGTTGAGCATTCCGATACCGCAAGTATCGGGTATCGGCCGATACTTGCTGTATCGGAATTCCGATACCGACTTCCGATATTTTTTCAATATCGGAAGTCGGCATCGGAATCGGAAGTTCAAAGTTGATTGACAGCCTGACGTCATCATGATGCGCGGTGTGTGCGCATCATGATGCGCCGTCATTTCGGGCCTTCCGGGGGTCTCTGCCGGCCTGCCGGGGGGCTGTGCCGGCCTGCCGGGGGGCTGTGTGGACTGCCCGGGGTCTGTACCGGCCTGCCGGGGGGCTGTGCCGGCCTGCCGGTGGTCTGTGCACCCTGTGGGGGTCTGTACCGGCCTGCCGGGGGGCTGTGCCGGCCTGCCGGTGGTCTGTGCACCCTGTGGGGGTATGTGCCGGCCTGCCGGGGGGCTGTGCCGGCCTGCCTGGGGGCTGTGCTGATGTCCGGGGGTCTGTGCAAGCATCGTCCGATGGGACTACAAGTCCCATCTGGCGATGCCTGCTACCATGACAGTGATTGACACATTAGCCAATGATGGGACAGTAGTAGTCCCATCTCCTGGCTAATGTGTTAAATGTTAAAAAAAAAAAAAAATACTACATACATACTACATACATACTACATGCTACATACATACTACATACATACTACATACATACCACATACATACCACATATATACCACATACATACTACATACATACTACATACATAACACATATATACTACATACTTACTACATGCTACATACATACTACATACATACTACATGCTACATACATACTACATATATACTACATGCATGCTACATACATACTACATGCTACATACATACTACATACATGCTACATACATGCTACATACATACTGCATGCTACATACATACTACATACATACTACATACATACTACATACATACTACATGCATGCTACATACATACCACATACATACTACATACATACTACATATATACTACATGCATGCTACATACATACCACATACATACTACATACATACTACATATATACTACATGCATGCTACATACATACTACATACATACTACATACATACTACATACATACTACATGCTACATATATACTACATGCATGCTACATACATACTGCATGCTACATGCATGCTACATACATACTACATACATACTACATGCTACATACATACCACATATATACTACATACATACTACATACAATACATTAATACAATACATACATAGACATACAGTACATATAACATAGAGTAACATACTTACCAATACTTGTCACATTGTTCCCCGAAGCCATTGTCTTTTACGGAATAAATATTAACATAACAAACCACAAAAATACTCACCCACGATCCGAAGCAGTCCACGAGTGTGTCCCACGACGATCTTGGGTAGAGAACTGCAGCATCAGCTGTTGCTGCCGTTCTCTACGGGCTGCAGGAATCCAATGACGGAAGGTAGGTATCCTTCCGCACTGTATTCCTCCGCCACTTAAAAAAAAAAAAGTCCCTAGTCTCACTTTATGCCATTGCTGCGTGGGAATTTCCCACACAGCAATGGCATAAAGTGAGACTAGGGACTTTTTTTTTTTTTAAGTGGCGGAGGAATACAGTGCGGAAGGATACCTACCTTCCGTCATTGGATTCCTGCAGCCCGTAGAGAACGGCAGCAACAGCTGATGCTGCAGTTCTCTACCCAAGATCGTCGTGGGACACACTCGTGGACTGCTTCGGATCGTGGGTGAGTATTTTTGTGATTTGTTATGTTAATATTTATTCCGTAAAAGACAATGGCTTCGGGGAACAATGTGACAAGTATTGGTAAGTATGTTACTCTATGTTATATGTACTGTATGTCTATGTATGTATTGTATTAATGTATTGTATGTAGTATGTATGTAGTATATATGTGGTATGTATGTAGCATGTAGTATGTATGTAGCATGCAGTATGTATGTAGCATGTAGTATGTATGTAGCATGCATGTAGTATATATGTAGTATGTATGTAGCATGTAGTATGTATGTAGCATGCATGTAGTATATATGTAGTATGTAAGTAGCATGTAGTATGTATGTAGTATGTATGTGGTATGTATGTAGCATGTAGCATGCATGTAGTATGTATGTAGTATATATGTGGTATGTATGTAGCATGTAGTATGTATGTAGCATGCAGTATGTATGTTGCATGTAGTATATATGTAGTATGTATGTAGCATATATGTAGTATGTATGTAGTATGTATGTAGCATGCAGTATGTATGTAGCATGCATGTAGTATATATGTAGTATGTATGTAGCATATATGTAGTATGTATGTAGCATATAGTATATATGTAGTATGCATGTTGCATGCATGTAGTATATATGTAGTATGTATGTTGCATGTAGTATATATGTAGTATGTATGTAGCATGTAGTATGTATGTAGTATGTATGTGGTATGTATGTAGCATGCATGTAATATGTATGTAGTATATATGTGGTATGTATGTAGCATGTAGTATGTATATAGCATGCATGTAGTATGTATGTAGCATATATGTAGTATGTATGTAGTATGTATGTAGCATGCATGTAGTATATATGTAGTATGTATGTAGCATATATGTAGTATGTATGTAGCATGTAGTATATATGTAGTATGCATGTTGCATGCATGTAGTATATATGTAGTATGTATGTTGCATGTAGTATATATATGTAGTATGTATGTTGCATGTAGTATATATGTAGTATGAATGTAGCATGTAGTATGAATGTAGCATGTATGTAGTATGCATGTTGTATGTATGTAGCATGTAATTTTTTTTTTTTTTACATTTAACACATTAGCCGGATGATGGGACTACTACTGTCCCATCATTGGCTAATGTGTCAATCACTGTCATGGTAGCAGGCATCGCCCGATGGGACTTGTAGTCCCATCGGACGATGCCTGCACAGACCCCCGAAGCCTGCACAGCCCCCCGGCAGGCCGGCACAGCCCCCCGGCGGGCCGGCACAGCCCCCCGGCAGGCCGGCACAGCCCACCGGAGCCTGCACAGCCCCCCGGCAGGCCGGCACAGACCACCGGAGCCTGCACAGCCCCCCGGCAGGCCGGCACAGCCCCCCGGCAGGCCGGCACAGCCCCCCGGCAGGCGGCACAGCCCACCGGAGCCTGCACAGACCCCCTGGCAGGCCGGCACAGCCCCCCGAAAGGCCCGTACAGACCCCAGAGAGGCTGTACAAGGGAAAAACAGGATTTTTCTTATTCCGATACCGGAAGTCCCATAGACTTGAATGGGACTTCCGGTATCGGAATCGGCGATACCGATACTTTTTTTTAAGATCGGCCGATCCATTCCGATCCGATACTTTGAAGTATCGGACGGTATCGCTCAACTCTACTAATGACACCTCCCTACCCCCAGAACTAGAAGCCCCTGCATCGACAGCCCCCTGCACAGTAACCACCAACTGTTGCTGGGTATGGGCCATCGTGCGCTGTTCCACATTGAGTTTATGGAACATTTGGGTCAGGTGCTTGACCTGATCAGCCAAGGCTTGTATGGGATCCATGAGGATAACACACACTTTTTTTTTTTTTTTTTTTTCCTTCAGAGGGAAAAAAAACTGAAACGGTCAGTTATAATGTCAGGAACACCGCACTGCACTTGCTCACTGAGCCAGGGCGCGTGTCCTGAGTACAACGACTGTGCACAAAGATACCTGCGGAGCGAGCAGCAGTGGTGACAATGCATGCTCCAGGACCTGAATCACGTGACTGCTGGGGGCGTGGCCTAAGCTCCACAGAGCTAGGAGCTGCAGGGAAACTCCTAGAAGGGTAACTACAGGACAATGTTACCAAGGAGCATAGACAGAGACAGACACCAGATCAAGCCGGGTCAAAGCACGAGATAGCAGGACAGTACCAAAGGGCTTAGACAGAAAGAATAGTCAGGATGTAGCAATAGATCAGAAAACCAGAACAGGTATTAGACGGTACAATAGGGGTAAACTGTAACGGAGTAACGATAGCCAAGCCAGGAGGTCAGAACCAGAAAAGACAATGGTACCAAAAACGAGAGACGGAGTACAGAGTGAAGGAACAAGCCGGGTCATACACGGGAAGCAAACAAACAATGCAGAGTACACACACACCAGGGGTCAGACACACCAGAATAGCAGTATAACTGACAGAGAATGCCAGCATGGAGTGAGCATAAATACCCCTCCCAGATCCAAAGAGAGGCCGGCAATGTTAACCCTGTCAGAACAGGACATTAACCATGACAGTTGGGTTATATAATCACAGATTCCGGCCTGAAGATGGATCCCGAGAAACTCTCTGCAGTACTCAAGTGGCCCCGTCCTGTCGGTATAAAAGCCATCCAGCGTTTTCTCGGATTCGCGAACTACTACCGACAGTTTGTGCCGCATTTTTCCACGGTGACCAAGCCTATCACGGCCCTGACCCGTAAAGGAACTAAGCCTAACAGCTGGTCCCCCAAGGCTTTTTGGTGCTGAAGCGTGCCTTTGCATCTGCACCAGTCCTACATCGGCCGGTTGTCAGTAGGCCTTTTGTTCTAGAAGTGGACGCCTCTTCCACCGGAGCTGGGGCAGTCCTTTCCCAGCAGGTCCCCTCTGGACGACTGGTCCCCTGCGGGTTCTTTTCCAAGTCCTTTTCGCCTGCAGAGTGCAATTACTCCATCGAAGACCGAGAGCTGCTGGCCATTAAGATGGCTCTAGAGGAATAGCGGTACTTGCTCAAAGGGGCTGTGCATCCCTTTACTATCTTCACGGATCACAAGAATCTGGCCTATCTGCAGTCCGCTCAGAGACTCAATTCCAGACAGGCCAGGTGGGCTTTGTATTTTTCTCGGTTCGATTTCAAGCTTCACTTCCGGACTGGTGATAAGAACATCAAAGCGGATGCACTCTCCAGGTCTTTACAGTCGCCTGAGGAGGACGAGGCTCCATCATATATTATCGAACCCACCAAAGTGATCTCCGTGGCTCCTGTAAACTTTTCTACTCCCCCGCCAGGCAAGACTTTCGTTCCTCAAGACAAACATCCAGAGGTGTTGCGCTGGGGGCACTCCTCCAAGGTTGCTGGGCACGTTGGGATCAAGAAGACCCTCTCGCTTCTCTCCTGTTATTACTGGTGGGCCACCCTTCATCAAGACGTGGTCGATTTTGTCGCTTCTTGCACAACCTGTGCTCAAAACAAAGTCCCAAGGACCCTGCCCTCCGGCCTTCTCCATCCGTTACCTGTTCCGGAGGTTCCGTGGCAGCAAATTGCGATGGATTTCGTAACCGACTTGCCCCGCTCAGCTGGTTGCACCACCATCCTAGTCGTAGCGGATCGCTTCTCTAAGATGGCTCATTTTATCCCCTTGCCCGGACTGCCGTCAGCCCCGAAGTTGGCCGAGATCTTCATTCACCAGATCTTCAGGCTACATGGTCTCCCGCTGCGTATTGTGTCTGATCGAGGGGTCCAATTTACTTCTCGCTTTTGGAGGGCCCTCTGTCGGCTTATGTGTACATCTCTCGACTTCTCCTCCGCGTATCATCCACAGACTAACGGACAAGTGAAGCGGATTAATCAGGGCCTGACACCCTACCTACGTCACTTTTCCAACGCCCATCAGGATAATTGGGACTCGCTTCTACCCTGGGCAGAGTTCGCCCATAATAACCATCCCAACGAATCAACCACCAAATCGCCGTTCTTTGTGGTCTTTGGTCAGAATCCAGGTGTTCCGCTACCCTTTACTGCATCATCAGGAGTTCCCGCAGCAGATGTTCTTGCCGTAGAATTTTTGGAAATTTGGAAGGAAACCAGACAGGTGCTCGATAATGCCAGTGCCCGAATCAAGAAGCATGCGGACAAGAGACGAAGGGACATTCCTCCATATCATCCCGGTGACAAGGTCTCGCTCTCGACCAAGCACATCCGCTTGAAAGTTCCGTCCTATAAGTTGAGTCCTCGTTTCATCGGTCTCTTCGAAGTACTGAGACGCGTCAACGAGGTGGCTTATAAACTGAGATTGCCGGCTTCGCTTTGGGTCCCTAACGCCTTCCATGTCTCGCTCCTGAAACCTGTAGTTCTGAATCGGTTTCAACCTGTCTCGGCTGTCCCTCCTTTACCTATTGGGTCGGGGAACATCTTTGAAATAAAGGATATTTTGTCCATGAAAAGAGTCAGGGGGAGGACTCTCTTTCTTATTGATTGGAAGGGATTTGGTCCCGAAGAGAGGTCCTGGGAGCCTCGAGAAAATATTAACGCCCCCCCTAATATTGAAAAGATTTTTGGCCAACCTCAGAAAGGGGGGATGTAAGGAGGGGGGTACTGTAACATCGGCGGCTGTGCCCTGGGCCGCGTCTTCTGCAGCGGCACCAGCCGCTGCCTCCACTTACCGACTCCTCCGCCGCAGCACGTACTCTTGTTCAGCCTCCAGCGCTGTGGCGTCCCTGCGCCCCTTCCTCAGGCCGCGGGTGCGCACCAGCGCTTCCTCTTCTGCTGGCGGTGGGCGGCACTGAGGGCAGCGCGTGTCCTCCCACTTCCGGACCCTAAGGTATTTCAGGCGTCCTCTCTGTAGAGAGAACGCCTGAGGATTTTGTGCTAAACCCACGCCTTTCCTGGCCACCCTTGTCTCTATAGTTGTTCCTGGTATTCCTCCCTGTTTCCTCCTGTCAGCCCCCGTGTTGTCCTGCTCTCCTGGTTCCCTCTCCTCCAGCATACCGCCACCCTTTCCTTCTACTGAGTTTCCCCATGTCTGCATTCCTCCTGTTCCCTTGGCTATTCCTGCTCTCCCTACTAGCATCCGTTGCCTGGGTGCCCCCGTTTCCTATAACCCTGCTCGAGTACTCCTATCTCTGACCTGTGACCTAGCCGTCTTCTGGTTCCTTGTCCTTGAGCCGTCCCTCCTGGTACCGGCTGTCACGGTTCTGTCCTCTGCGGTTTTGCCCCTAACGATCCCTGTATAGGGGTCGGTCATCACCTGGCGCGCTCAACCCAGGGGCTCCAGATCCGCGACCCAGAGGGTCCACTCTCAGACGTAGCTCTTCCTCGGAAAGTCACACAATGTCCACGGCAATAAATTTGCATTTGGCATCTGCAATGGCCATAAGTAGAGTTGAGCGACTTTTAGTTTTTTAGGGTCGAGTTTCGTTTCATGAAACCCGACTTTTCCAAAAGTCGGGTCGAGCAAAATCGGCCGACTATAGGGAAATATCGGGGGTCCGACCGAAACACGAAACCCAATGTAAGTCAATGGGGAATTAAAGTCGGCAGTGAGAGGACAGGAAACACACCTACAGTGCCCATTTGAATGCCAAAAGCATCAATTCATATTACTTAAGCTTGTCAACCTTAATTTACTTCATAATACTAGTTACGCACTGAAAAATGGGGGTTATTTGGCTACAGTTGTCGGGGGGTAGGGCTGGCTCCAGGTTTTCGTGGGCCCAGGGCCAAAGAGCGCCCCTTTAACACATACCACAACTCATGATGCTCCGATACGGCAGAGAAATAGCAGTATAGTACAATGAAAAATACTTCACTTCTTACATCTCATGACTGATATCCATTTTAAATTCTCCAATACCTCCAAAAACGGACAGTATATAACTCCATAGAGTATTATGGCCAGCGCTTAGTGCGCTATACAGAGTAATGAGGCCCATATATTTCTCCATATGGAATCATTGATCCCATAAAATGTTTCAAACCGTATATGATGAGCTCCACATAATGCTATAGTATATGTTGGTCCCAATGGATGAAGCTCCACTGTCTTATGGGCCCAAATAATGCTCCATATATAATGGGCCCCATTTCTACTGCTCTAGTGTATAATGGGCCCTGTAAATGCTGCTCCAGTGTCTGATGTCCACCTTTGGAATGCTCCAGTGTATGGTGGGCCCCATATATCATTCACCAGAGTATAGTGCTCCCCAAAAATTGCTGTCCCAACATTGAAAACAATTACATAAGTCTGCTTGCTAGGGAATCCCAGCACTACTCTGAATTCCTTGTCGTCCCCATCTTCCATCTCACTGCACTTGGCTGTTTAGGCCCTCCCATCGGCAGAGACACTTTTCGTACTATGCGGTGCCCTGTGCCAGTGCCATCGCTCATGAGTATGCCCCCCCACCTGCTCAAGGAACCTGCACTTTCATCTGCACCTTCCTCTTTGTCACCGTGTAAGGTGGTATAGTATGTGGGAAGGGGAACCTGAGTTTCCTCTGGGTCAGATTCTGGCAGTGTAGAGTGTGAGGGGAATGTAGTGGTCTGGGTCAATGTACCAGCAGCATCATCCAGCAGTGGCTGGGCCTCAGTGCACTTGTGGCATCCCCAAGAGTACGGTCGCCACTGTGGCATTACCTTCCTCCTAGGGAGTGTGTTGTCAAGCTTGGGAGCAACGAAGGATCTCTCTAGCAGTGAAACCAACAAACAACACATTTCCCACTCCGGGCTAGCAGGGAGACCTCTGAACCTGACTGCTGAGGAGCTGCTCTTTGTGGTCGGGAGGAGGTAAGTTAGGGCACTCTGTGCAGGGAAGGGGAAGTGTGTGGACGTGAGAAGGGGAGCTGGAGGATGAGCAGAGTTAAGGCTCACTCCTAGCAGGAGCGCATGGTCCTGATTCCGGTCTCCAAGTTTGTAGGGACACTGACGTTCTTGCAGCAGAAACCGGGGGAAGTAGCAGCTATAAATGCTCTGTACCCAACTAAGGCTCGGAGGCCCCAGCATCGACGTGTGGGAGCCAGAAGGAAAAGGCTACAGCTGCCTGCCATACAAGTAAAGTCTGAGGAACATCTGTTAGACAGGAGGCGCTTCAGTGAACCACGGTCCTGTGAGTGCTTCCCCCACAAGCGCTAGAAAGGAGACGTTCAGGAAGGTACATGTTGGCGGAGGGTTTGAAGGGAGCTTTCCATTTTGGTCCCGGATGTTGGCTGAGGTCCTGACCCGGAGGACACAGCACGGAGGCAGGCATCTGTGTAACCTGCAGACTGTGAGTAAAGCTTTGGAACTGCACGCTCTGGTGTCCTAAAGTTATTCCAGCACCGCTACATCTGGGTACCAGCACCTACACCGCCTGTGCCTTTCCCCCATCACTACATATACACTTCCCTTGGACTCCAGCTCCACCTGTGGGGAGCTTCACCATCTTTGCTGCACAACACCACCAGTCCCAGAGGATCTGCATGCAGCGTCGGCCTAACATCTATGTTGCCGAACACCACAGGTGGCGTCAAACTATCTATATAAACTCTTTACTGTTATACCACGCCATTTACATGGGCGCCCAGGGCCACCGTCCAGGTCACCGCTGCTGTGACACATTCCACTGACACCGGCCCGGTACCGAGTACCCCACAGCCCTGGGAGGGCGAACCATATGCCGACTGCTGATTGGGCGGCGTTATTCCCACGAACCTCCAAACAGCGTCCATGAAGGCAAAGTTTTTGGTTTCCGGGGGCAGTATGATTGCAAAGCTGAACCTTAAAGGAATGTCCAAAAGGGCACCACCAGGAGTGGAGCCTGTGGCTTAATTGGACTCCACCTGGGAAACCACAACCATGCCACCTAAAGAAAAGATGCACACTTTGAAAGCTTTGTCGATTCTGTGTGTGGTGTGGTATGTCCGTTTGTAGTTGTGCTAGCGATTTCTCAGCTTTATTCCGTTAACAACCGAGACTCCGGCATGCCCCCGCAGTACGCGTCAAGCTTACTAGAGGGATAAGCGAGGCTCTGGCTCGTGAGATCGAGCAATAACAGGTCTAGCATTCCCGTACATGTCCAGGGCTGCATGCACGCTACACTGAAAGGACCAGCTTTTGTCGCTTACAGGTGCAGATAACCTGCTGAACTCCGTTAGTGATGGGGATCTGGGATTCAGATTATTCCCCGCGAACGATGATTTCCCAGTAAGTTCAGGTCAACCGCAATTCCGGAGTTAGGCCTAACCGTCATTCCTGAAAAAATTACGTGTCCAAACCACAGGTGCTGTAGCTTGCTTAACAGCTCGGCAGCCGTTCTCAGGCCCAGTATGGATTCAACAACATTGTAGAAAGTTGATAAAGGGTACAGTTTCACCGGATAACACGTATATATGTAGCCGAGTTTACACATTAAAAATATATGTCTATAGATCAGGAGGCAGACTCAGATGTTCTCAGGCCCAGTATGGATTTGACCAGATTGTAAAAAGTTGAGAAAGGGTACTTTATCACTGGATAGCAGGTATATATAGCATAGTTTAAACAAGTAAAATCTCCGTGTTCTCAGTATGGATTACACAGCAATCTAAAAAGTGGAAAAAAGGAAATGCATTTGAGGCGTACACAACTATATACTTTTGGTGTTATTTTTAAATCTTCATATATATTTCTGTCTCAGTAATACAGTCCAGCCTCTCCGCAATAGGAAATGAGATGCATACAATTACTGACATAAAGGCTAGTGATTGCAGAAATCTAGGAATTACTATTCACGGGAAAAACTTCCGTCACAATTCTCATAGGCGATGCTGACCCTCAATTAATTTGTGTGTTGAGACAGTGAAAACATTTTTTTGTGAATAAAGTCTTGCTGTATCGCACTTCCGTTGATTCCATCACTGTTACTCATCTCAATCAAATTTTTATCACAGGGAGCGATGTAAACATGGTGCTCACTGGCTATCATGATCTGTCACGTAACTTTGGAGTGCAAAAGACAGAAGCCACAGACTGCAGGCAATTCTATTTGATTGGCATGAGAGGGCACATTTTAAAATGTGTGCCGGAATGTCACACGTTTGTGAGTAGGAAAACTGTGAAAGCTGATGATAAACCACCACTGCATGTCATTTTGAGTTGACGTCCATAAGAAATGGAAGCCATTGATCATCTGGAGCTAGAGCCCGGCCAGCAGGACAGGGCATAGCTACATCTTAACCATCATCTTTCAGTTCAATCAATTTGTAGTGGCACTCCCAGTGAAGGATTTGACAGCCCAAACTACACAGCGGAGGAGCAGGGAGAGGTAAACATTGCAAATGCTGGGGCCCTGCCCAAGCAAGGGGGGCACACTCGTGGGCATCGGTACTGGCACTGGGCCCCTCATAGTACGACGGTGTGTCTGACGGCGGGTGTGCACCACCACCGTCAGAGACACTTGATTGCACTATGAGGGACCCTGTGCCAGTGCCCGCGCCCAAGAGTCGGCCTACCCACCTGTCCGGGCAACGGCACTCGCACGGTTTCATGCGCTAGGTGGTAACCCCGGCCATGGGGGGGGCAGCCAAGTTAGGGCGGTTTACAAAGTGACATATGTTGATGTGGGACATTCAGCTGCTGCAAAAGGCGAAATAGGTCAAGTTCGCGGAATAGGAGGAGGACCAAAGCAAGCCATTTTTCTGGCAACCTATGTGTCATCAAGGGAAGGTGGGACAAAATCCATGGAAACCCATGCATGGTTCATTTTAATGAAGGTTAGATCATCCACATTTTGGGTTGACAGACGGGTCCTTTTTTCTGTCAGGATTGATCCAGCTGCACTGAAGACTCTTTCCGATAGCACACTTGCAGCTGGGCAAGCGAGCTCCTGTAAGGCATATTGTGCCAATTCAGGCCAGGTGTCCAGTTTAGCGGCCCAATAGTCAAAGGGGAATGACCTGTGCGGGAGAACATCGATATGGGAGGAAAAGTAGTTTGTAACCACAGTTGACAACTGCTGTCTCCTGTCACTTTCCATCGATGCAGTATTACCAGTTGTGTGAGCGGTACTTGAAAAATCAGTCCACAACATTGTCATGAAACCCCTGTCTCCAACGCCACTTCTGCTGTGTGCACCACGAACACCTCTGCCAAGCTGCCCCCGGCCCGTACGGCTCGTGTGAGAACCATCAACGCTGCTGTGTGCTGGGAATGCCTCAACCAACCGGTTTACCAGAGCTTGTTTATTAGCCAATATTAGGTCAAGGTTCTTCTGTGGCATGATGTTTTGCAATTTGCCTTTATAGCATGGATCCAGGATGCTGGCCAACCAGTAGTCGTCATCGTTCATCATTTTGGCAATGCGGGGGTCCCTTTTTAGGATCTGCAAGGCATAATCTGACATGTGGGCCAATGTTCCCGGTGTCAATGATGCACTGCGAGTGCTGGTTGGAGGAGCACTTTCTGGCAAATCCACATCCCTCCAGTCACGCACAAACCCTGTACCAGACCTTGCCACGCCAACATTTTCACTTGCCCCACGAGATGCATCCTCCTCCCCTAAGTAATCATCCCCATCATCATCCTCCTCTTCTTCCTCCACCTCGTCCAGGAGAGGTCCCTGAGCAGACAATGGCTGAATGTCATCAAGGTTTCCCTCCTCCTCTTCCTCCTCGTCAACATTGGCTGCAGACGCCTGCTCCTTAAGGTGCGTCAAAGTTTGCATGAGCAGACGCATAAGTGGGATGCTCATGCTTAGGATGGCGTTGTCTGCGCTTACCAGCCGTGTGCCTTCCTCAAAACACTGAAGCACTTTACAGAGGTCTTTCAGCTTCAACCACTGCACACCTGTCAACTCCATGTCTGCTCTCAAAGTGCCTGGCCGTGTATCCTCCCACAAATGCATTATGGCCTGCCTCTGTTCGCACAGCCGCTCAACCATGTGCAGGGTGGAGTTCCACCTTGTTGCAATGTCGATAATGAGGCGGTGGTTGGGAAGGTGGAGCAATCGCTGCAGCTTCTGCATATGAATGGAGTGTACAGGCGACCGGCGGATGTGCGTGCACAGTCTTCGCACCTTCTGGAGCAGGGCTGTTAACTCTGGATAATTGTTGAGGAAGCACTGCACCACCAGGTTCAAGGTGTAAGCCAAGCAAGGTATGTGACTGAGTTTTGAAAGGGCTATGGCTGCCACAAAATTACGGCCGTTATCACTAACTACCTTGCCTGCCTCAAGATGTATACTGCCCAGCCATGACTCAGTTTGTCGCTGAAAGTACTCGGCCAGCACCTCCGCGGTGTGTCTGTCGCCCAAACACATCATCTGCAACACAGCCTGCTGACGCGTTCCACTATCTGCTCGATAGGGGGACACCTCATGTGCAACAGTGGCAGCTGCAGATGGAGTGCTCGTACGACTGCGCTCTGTGGACGAGCTTTCGCTTCTGGAGGAGGAGGAGGAGGAGGGTCGAACGCCTACAGCCAACTGTTTCCTATACCGTGGGCTAGGCAGCACTGTCCCACCACCGCTGTCCCCTGTGGACCCTGCATCCACCACATTAACCCAGTGCGCAGTGATGGACACGTAATGGCCCTGGCTATGCCGACTGGACCATGCATCTGTTGTGAAGTGCACCTTTCCACTCACTGACTGCTTGAGTGCATGGACAATGCGGTCTTTCACATGATGGTGGAGGGCTGGGATGGCTTTGCGAGAGAAGTAGCGACTGGGTAGGTCATAGCATGGTACTGCATAGGCCATGAGTTCGTGGAAAGCTGCGCTTTCCACCAACCGATAGGGCATCATCTCTAACGAGATTAGTTTGGCAATGTGGGCGTTCAAACCCAGTGTACGCGGATGAGAGACTGAGTACTTTCTTGACCTACTCATAGTCTCTGGGAGGGTGAGCTGGACTTGAGAGCTGCATATGGTGGAACTAGCGGTGGACAGGGTGGACTGAGAGAGGGTTGATGATGGTGATGGAGTTGGTGTTCTTTCTGATGGCCTAGATTCAGTCTTTCGTTGATATAACAGTGGGATTCCCTGACTGCTTTGGCCTTGCAACGACACCTCAACATTTGCTGCTGTGCTAACCGGTGGGCTTACAGTGGGGGAAACAATGTAGCGTTGCTGACTACCTTCTTTGTGATCAGTTGCACATGTGGTACTTGAGGTTTGGTGTTGTGTCCATGCTTGCAAGTGCATGCTGGTTAAATGTCTAAGCATGCAACTGGTATTCAAATTTTTCAGATTTTTCCCTCGGCTAAAGGTTTTTGCGCAATTCTTACAGATAACCTTGGCCTGATCATGAGGATTTTGTTCAAAAAAGTGCCACACTGCACTCTTCCTACTTTGGAAGTCATCTTGCGGCCTAGCACGCTGTGCTATTTTGACCGTCTGGACAAGCTGTCCAGCAACTCTTTTGATGTTTGGAACCTGTCTTTGGAGTGCTCCGGGCCTGCCAGATAACAGCTGTTGCGATGTCGATGTCTGCTGTTTATGCTCCTCCTCCTCATCTGAGCTATTGGAAGCAGCACCCTCTTCTCCCAATGGATGCCAATCTGGGTCAACAACTGGGTCATCCATCACCTCCTCTTCAATGTCATGTGCACCTTCCTCTGTGTCACCGTGTATGGTGGTATAGTATGCGGGAAGGGGCACCTGAGTCTCATCAGGGTCAGAATCTGGCTCATTACACTGCGAGGACAATGTAGTGCTCTGAGTGAATGTACCAGCAGAATCATGTATCAGTGGCTGTGCATCAGTGCACTCAATGTCAGATTCATCTTGGCCTGGGTAATTCACCATTTCACTTGATAACCCAGGCATGGTATGTGAAAACAGCTCCAAGGAGTAATCAGTTGTATGGCCTGCGTCATCCTTCAATCTGGGTTGGGGTGAAGGACACAAGGAAAGGTGTGGTTCATGAACATGAGCCTCCAATGATGACTCAGTGCTTTTATTTTTTACAACTTCAGAAGAGGAGGCGATAGAGCTGGAGGCTGAGTCAGCAATGTAAGCCAAAACTTTTTCCTGAAGCTCTGGCTTTAAAAGCGGTTTGCCAACTCCTAGAAAACTAAGCCTTCGAGGCCTTGTGGAGCCAGACGATGACGCAGGCTCAACACCTCCTGCAGTCGGTCCTATTTTGCTTTTGCCACTACCATCAGATCCACCACCAACACGATCATTACCAGCTGGCAACCCCCGCCCAATTCCACGGCCTCTTCCACCAGCCTTCCTCATTTTTGGTAAAAATGTACTCAAAATCCCACAAACTATATAGTAATGTAAAACAAGGTACAAGGTGTATATAGGACAGGGGAGATGTAGAATTTCTGATCACACTTGTGGACACTGTTGGATTGTGTGAGGCCCAGTGAATATCACACCGCTATGTCACAGTCTCAATGTCGCAGGTGTGAAAAATGTGACTATAGGACAGGGGAGAAGTAGAATTTCTGAACACACTTGTGGACACTGTTGGATTGTGTGAGGCCCAGTGAATATCACACCGCTATGTCACAGGCTCAATGTCATAGGTGTGAAAAATGTCACTATAGGACAGGGGAGATGTAGAATTTCTGAACACACTTGTGGACACTGTTGGATTGTGTGAGGCCCAGTGAATATCACACCGCTGTCACAGGCTCAATGTCGTAGGTGTGAAAAATGTCACTATAGGACAGGGGAGATGTAGAATTTCTGAACACACTTGTGGACACTGTTGGATTGTGTGAGGCCCAGTGAAAATCACACCGCTATGTCACAGTCTCAATGTCGCAGGTGTGAAAAATGTCACTGTAGGACAGGTAGATGTAGAATTTCTGAACACACTTGTGGACACTGTTGGATTGTGTGAGGCCCAGTGAATATCACACCGCTATGTCACAGGCTCAATGTCTCAGGTGTGAAAAATGTCACTATAGGATAGGGGAGATGTAGAATTTCTGAAAACACTTATGGACACTGTTGGATTGTGTGAGGCCCAGTGAATATCACACTGCTATGTCACAGTCTCAATGTCGCAGGTGTGAAAAATGTCACTATAGTACAGAGGAGATGTAGAATTTCTGAACACACTTGTGGACACTGTTGGATTGTGTGAGGCCCAGTGAATATCACACCGCTATGTCACAGGCTCAATGTCATAGGTGTGAAAAATGTCACTATAGGACAGGGGAGATGTAGAATTTCTGAACACAGGCAGAAATTGGCTAGTGTATGACAAACTACAAGGTGTATATAGAATTGGGCAGAATAGGAATCTCCCTAGAGTGTAGGTCTGTAAGAACGGAACAAGTCCTCAACTTATCCTTACAGAGTCACACACAGATAGCTTCACTGTGGCCGTTATAACAGCCGTTACTTGGTACTGAGAGAGGAGCGTGCACGTACACCGCTGTCCAGTGTCCGTAAAATTGTCAAGCTCCGTGTTTTTTAAGCTTACGGACTGACACATACTGTCTCTCTATAGTTTTGAATGTGATCAAACAGCAAATATACTTAACTGTTTGAAAAACCAGACAAAACTAGGAGGTGGAGGTCTGTAAGAACGGAACATGTTCTCGACTTATCCTTACAGAGTCACACACAGATAGCTTCACTGTGGCCGTGATAACAGCCGTTACACGGTACTGAGAGAGGAGCGTGCATGTACACCACTGTCCGGTGTCTGTAAAATTGTCAAGCTCCGTGTATTTTAAGTATACGGACTGACACACGCTGTCTCTCTATAGTTTTGATTGTGATCAAACAGCAAATATACTTAACTGTTTGAAAACCAAACAAAACTAGAAGGTGGAGGTCTGTAAGAACGGAACATGTCCTCGACTTATCCTTACAGAGTCACACACAGATAGCTTCACTGTGGCCATGAAAACAGCCGTTACACGGTACTGTGTGAGGAGCGTACACCGCTGTATGGTGTGAAAAAATGCACGCTCAGTACCTCACCAGGACAAAAAAAAATTTGGATTGCTTTTAAAAAAGCAGTTTGCAGAGCAGTGGGAAAACAGCAATGCAGCTATCAGGAAGCCTTATAAGGCAGCCTATCAACCAACACAGCTGATCCAGCAAAATATAGCCTCCACTTGCACTGCACACAGTGACTGGTGTGTTGTACAGGCAAAATCGCTAGCAGCAGAAGCAGTTTTTGGTGTCTTCTTCCCTGCCTAACGCTCTCCCTACAGAATCAGCAGCAGCAGCTCTCCCTATTCTGAGATCAGCATGAGTAACATGGCGGTCGGCGTGCACGCCCTTTTATACCCCCTGTGACGCCCCCCAAAGCAAGCCAATCACTTGCATGCCCTTCTCAAAGATGGTGGTGACCCCTGCCTATGTCATCACGTTGCCCACAGTGTCCGTGGATCCTGATGGTTGAAAAAGGGCGGAAAACAAACTTTTGAAACGCGACTTTGGCGCTAAAGTCGCCGAGCTCGTGGCCGACCTCACCCTAGGGTCGGGTTTCGTTTCATGAAACCCGACTTTACCAAAAGTCGGCGACTTTTGAAATTTTTCGACCCGTTTCGCTAAACTCTTGGCCTTAAGTACAATTGAGAAAAAATTCTTGTTGTTGAAAAATTCAGATCCAGATCCAATGGGTTTCACAATCCTAATATGGTTCCCATCCATGGCACCAACGCAATTTGGAAACTGGCAGATTTGTTCAAAGTTGTCCGCAATCTCCAGTCACCTTTCCTGTGTTGGCTGTGGGATGAACTCCTCGTGTAGACAATCCCACAACGCCCGGCAGGTCTGTTGGACAATTCCAGATATTGTTGAAATCCCAAGCCGGAACTGGTAATGGAGGGAGGTGAAGGATTCTCCAGTTGCCAGGAATCTGGTAAAAAAAGTGAAAAAAGTAAAATTAATACAAACTACAAGCCATAACATAACAATAAAAGTTTGCAGAATCTGAAACATTTTAAAAAATAGATTACTTACTGAAGGGTCACCATCAAACGCTCCGCCGGTGAAATAGAAAAGCGCATGTAGGTATCCCTTCTCCGGATTTGCGCTCCAACACGCTCCACCAATATCTCGAACAGGTCCTGTCTCATGCACACATAGTTGAAGAACTTGTTCGGATTATCCCTCAATTCAAGATACAGTGTAGAAAACATGCCAAGGGTAAACCTCTGTGCATTTATCGGATGAATCCACTGCCGTCGTCTCTTCCTTCTCCAACGCAGGTTTTGCAGTCTTCTTTTCTCCCTCTGGAGAGCAATAATTGCCAACCGATTGCAGTGAAGATCAAATTCCACACAGAAGCTGTTAATACTCGCAATAACTCCTTCCATCGCTGCCACTAGCTCTACAACCTTTCAAAGATATTGTTTTACAACACCACAGATATGGTTTTCCCTAGTTTCCAGGTTCCAATTACATTTGGGAGCATTTTCCAAGAGCCAATCATATTTGGGAGCATCCCATTTTGGAGGTGTGGAAAAACGGATCAGTCAGAAAACGGACACAACGGATGGCAGCGAATGGAACGGATCCTGTTTTTGACGGATCCGTACAAAAATCCGTATCGCGGATCCGTCAAAAAACGGATCCGTACCATTCGCTTGCATCAGTTTTTACACATTTTTAGCGGATCCGCCATTTTCACTTTTTGGCGGATTTTGACTGATTTGAAAAAACTGATGTGTGAAACAAGCCTTACAAAACAGCTTTCTTCTTGCCACTCTTCCATAGAGGCCAGATTTGTAGAGCATTCAAAAAATTAATGTCTTGTGGACAGATTCTCTCACCCGAGCTGTAGATCTTTGCAGCTTCTCTAGAGTGACAGTGGGTCTCTTGGCTGCTTCTATAATTAGTGTTCTCCTTACTTGTGATGCATTTTTAGTGGACAGTCATGTATTGGTAGGTTTGCTGTTGTTCCACTCTCCTTCCATCTTTGGAAGATGGGTTGAACCTTGCTTTGTTTTTTTCAGAGTTTGGGCTTTTATTTTTTTAACCTAACCCTGTTTTACTCTTTTCTACAACTTTAGCCCTGACCTGTCTGGTGTGTGGTAGGATCCTCCCTCTGCACACGGTAAATCCCAAGCCTTATCTTCTGCGGTCTCCCATTCAGTCTCAACTGCAGTTGCTGCAGCAGATGCTGCTCAGCAAAGACATCGGTCACAGCATCTTGCTCAGACTCGTGCTGTGCACTTTGTTACTGCTGCCTCTCCAGGTTCAGGTATAGTAACTAGCAATAGACAGCTGCGAGCAGTCATTCCTGAGCCTAAATTCAGGATTCACCCTACTAATGATGCTCATTAGATGGTGACCTCTCGCACTGGTCCACGAGCAAGGTACTATCTGACTGAAACCTATGAAAGGTTCTCAGCTGAGCACTGCCGTGCGCTAGGATCATTTTTGCTTGTGTGTGTGGGCCGAGACTCTGCCGCTCTGTCGGCGTGTGTGAATGTTTAGTGTTCCTTAGAGAGGCAGGTTTTCCCTCGGCTTGACCTAGCGTCTGTTTCGGCCATGTGTGCTTAGCACGGGCTGTTTACAGGGCACAGTCAAACCACGTGCTTTAGCACACATTTTTGGTACCGCTCTGCAGTCAACTAAGCTCAGTACTCCTATTTTTGGCACCACTCAGTGGAGCTCATTTAGTTAGTTGTATTTTTGTTGCCACTCGGCAGTAAGGTGAGTTGGTACTTCTCGGACAGTGCTCATTTGTCTGAAAATTATCAGAGTAGGGTGACCTGCGCTCACTCCACACAGGGTGACATTTAACCTTGTGTGTTCTCGGTGGTTGCTTGCTGCATCACACCGCCATTACTCACTAGAAGCAGGTTAACATCTCTACATGGTGGACCCGGGTTGCAATCGCACTAAATAAAGTAATAAATAAAGTGAGATCCGCCAACCCTAACATTATCCTAGCACCAGGGTCTGGCTAGTAATGGCAGTTGAGCAGCGTTTACAGCGGTACATCCAGCAGCTGGAGGGCAGGCTGTCCACTTGGAGCGCCCTGCGGGTACTCAGTATCGGGCCCGTCGACTTCCATGGGGGACGGTGTCACGGCGGCGGCGACCCGGTCCGTGGCCCAGAGGCGTCCAGTAATTAAATAGGGGAAAGTTGTGTGGTATTTATGTGGTAAAAATGAAAATAAAGTTTTTAGATGGTGAAATGCGTGACGCCTCCTGTGGTATTCTGGTCAGAGGTGACCAGCGCTGCGGTGTTGTTCCTTTGGGATGGATGTTGGGCGCAGCTATGATGTTGTAGCCCTCCACAGGTAGGGCTGTAGGGGTGGCAGCGAGGCAACAGGGCCCACGCAAATTTAGGTGGTGATGCTAATGATGGTGCTGATAGGCGGGGAAGGTGTGCTGTGCTCAGGTGATACAGATCCAACAGGGCTGGGGGGGTGACCCACCTCTTAGCGCAGACAGACAGGAGGCAGAGACAGGAAAGTGTAATCAACAGGTCCGTGCCTTATTCTCCAACTCCTTTAACAGCTTTCACAGAACATGACAAGAGATCTTAGGGATTGCTTCCCTCACAGACCCGGGTACCTCCACTTGTGCTGTGTGTCACCGTCGTGGTGTCCCCTGTGGTTCTCTTCGCTGTGGCTGCCCTAGGCATCTTCACCACAGCGCTTCACCACCCAGGGTACACCGTTATCCTCACCCTCAGGGTGTCACTGTCTGCTGCTACTGTCGTCTGGGTCACCCCCCGTGACCATCCTCACTGTCATTCTCTCTCTCTGAGGGTTCTCTGCTGCCTCTCCTCACAGCAGACCCTTCCCTCTTGTGAGCTCCCCAGGTTGACTGAAGCTTCTAAAAGCTTACCTCAGGAGTTATACTCTCAGCCCAGGTAGCCCCGCCCACTGTCACCTGACAGGCACCACTGACCAATGAGAGTGACCTTGACATCTGGCAGTTATGTAACACTCTCTTGACAGTTACATAACCACCCTTTGCAAGCTCCTCACTGCCCTCTAATGGTCACTCTCATTATGACACCCTTTTTCATCGATCTGAGTGTCCCTGTCAGGTCAACCCACCTACATTCTCCCTTCTTTTGACCATTGTCGTCCTTGGCAATTGCGTCCGGGGTGAAAGTTGTGTCAAAACCTGGCACTGACATGGTCGGCATCTGGGTCACACAGACTCCTGGTCTCACAGACCCTTGGTCACACAGACCCCTTTGTCACACAGACTCCTGGTCACACAGACCCCTTTGTCACACAGACTCCTGGTCACACAGACCCTCGGTCGCACAGACCCCTGTGTCACACAGACTCTTGGTCACACAGACCCTTGGTCACACAGACCCCTGTGTCACACAGACTCTTTTGCTCAGGTGCCCGGTACATCTGTCTTCTTGTCCCATCGTCTTTTCAACTTAACTAAGTCAGAGTCGGAATACTCCCCGTACCCGGGACCTGCGGAAAACACATTTTCTTTTTTAAATAACAACAACATTTCAAATTCACTACCACTTTTTCAAATTGGATGTAATACGGTCTTTATTTCAAAACATTTTTTTCTTTAGCCTTTTACCTTTTTCTTGCTAACAAAACAATACACTTCAGACAAATAGACAATCATAAAAAGCAAAAAAAAACACCCATTAATCGAATGAGGACAGGGGTGCTCCCCCTTTCTTTGAGTAAAACACTATCATAAGGCATCCCTGCTACACCAGAGGATATGCTTCCCATGGGGATGCGGAACAGTCCTGGCAGTCCAAAACAGTAGGTACTCCGGGCCACCTCCTGGCGGCCGATGTCTCGCCATAACAGTGGGACTCCACAGCCGTGGAGTCTCTGGGATGCCAAATACCGCTGGGCCTCAAGTGTCCCTGAAGCTCGAGACCAAGGAGTCCTCGTCCTTTTATGGAGGCTTATACCCCCAGGGTAGGCGGTGACGGCTACCGCGTAATAGCCACGGGGGCAATACTCCTTGTAGTAAGAGAGTAAATCTCCTGGTTGAGGAACCTGGCCGTGTCTGATGGAGGCCACATTTCAATATACTTTGTAGCTGGTGTTGTCTCTAATGAAGCCATAGCCCTTGCCAGTGTCCATATAAACCAGCCGCCCATATGATCGGGGGGACAGACATACCAGCCTCTCTTTTCTCATGCAGAAGACCCCAGATCTCCCGCTCTCTGGAATTTTTTTCCTCAATGACCTCCGCAATCCAGGCGGAGGGTCTGGTATAAGCCGCGGAGTCCGGTGGACGGGTCGCAGTCAAGGTCGGGGGCGGGGCAGAAGCGGCCGCAGGCTCCAATGTGGTATGGGCCACAGCTGGCTTTGGCAGCGATGTCGGCGTGGCCGCAGGGGAGGCCGCAGCTGGTACCAAGATTTCCACGGGCTCCGGAAAAGCAAACTCAGGCAGGATCACTGATGAAGCAGCGGCCGCACGTTCCGGTGAGTCGGACACTGTAGTTGATGGCCTGATTTCAGTAGTGGCCGGGAGCGTGGCGGATACAGCAGCAGTCAGCTTGGTGGGGGCCATGTCGTCATCCAGGACAGTAGGCGTCACAGTGCAAGGCGTTGGGCGGGGAGACCGAGGGCCGGTGTCAGGACCCCGCGGTCTGTCCGATGCATGTGGGTCGCCCTCCCAGGGCTGCGGGGTACTCGGTACCGGGCCGGTGTCAGCGGGATGTGTCACAGCAGCGGTGACTTCCCAATATGAGAGGCACTGTTTCTTAAACGTTGCAAACAATTCTTAATTATCTATCTAAAATTCTAAGTTCAAAAAGTGCAAAATCTTTTAATACTATGTGGAATTCAAAGTGCTATCACCTGTTACTCTCTATCACTTCAGTATTCTCTATCAACACATTTTCTTCATTTTCTTTCCTTTTTCACATTGTCTACTTTTCTGTCATCAGCTCAAAGTGACATTCATCATCTACATTTTCAATTCTCTTTTCTTTATTCCAATTTCTTATTTCTCTCTCTTAATTCTATTTACCCTCATAAAACACGTCATTAAATACTTTACATCAAAATATCAATAATTCTTGTAAATGCTGGACACCGCTCCCAGCCGGGATCTCTTGCAGTGTCCTTTGAGGTATACTTCTATTCTTCGAAAAGTGTCCTATGTAAAACGCCTTATCTTCACAAAGTGTACTATGTAAAACCCAGAGAGGGCACCTAAAGAGGTGCAACTATTTACAATTGCAGTTCTGGATCATAGAGCATCCATGATCTCCTCAGTTCAAATGTAGAAACGCTGCCAATTAAACTGGGCAACACTGGAAAAATAAACAACTAAACCATGATACAAAAAAAACGCACAATGGTGCAAAATACCCTCCTGGGTAATGAGAGTTATTAATTGTTGTTCCCTCCTGGCGTTCTGGAAGCTGGTGAACCGCTACCAGGTGAAATACTCTGGGTGTCTTCATCTTGTTGCTGGTTGCTTGCTGTAGGATACTGAAGCTGTGGCAAAGGGAACCCATGATGCATCTCAATGCCCGTCAACTGTTCCTCCTCAATAGGTGGTTCCGCTGTTCTAGTTCGAGGCCTAGCACCGAGGGATGCCGTGGCTTGTCGGCGCTGGTAGGCGACCACATGGGGACTCGGCAGCCAAGTGATCCCGAGATCACTATCCCAAAGTGACCTAGATTCTTCCAATCATCTAAGATACCGAATCGTGCGCACCTGTTCCAGCCGTACCCTTCTCAGTAGGGACCTCCTCCACCTTCCCATTTCCGACAGACTAGTGGCCCCCGCTGATTCTTCCAACTGCCCCATCTTGAGTTGCCGCAAACCCACCTCTGACAACGTAAATTCAGAGGGTAACCCATTAGGAGGGCTGGGATATATACCTGGTGCCTCCTGGAGGTGCGGTCTCTGCTCCGGTGAAGGTGTAGTGGCAGGGGATGCTGGTTGGTGCAATACCGGGGACGGCGGTGGAGATAATGGTGGCTCCGGTTCCACGGGGGTCTCTGTAGGGACCTGCGCGGCCGCGTCAGGTCCAGGCGGGAGCTCCTCTTCCTCCGCTTCTGCTCCCGGGGTCTCCGGTAACTCCTCCGGTAGTAGCGGCAGTGAGGGAACAAGGTACGCTGCCGATGGCATGGCAGTGGTTAAAGGCTCCACAGGGTCTGCCTGGAATGGTCCGGCGCAGCAGCAGCGGGTACCGGTGTCACGGGTACCGCAGGTGTAGGCCCCTCCTGGGCGCGCTGCAGATTCAATGTCCAAAGCGCTTCCTTCCTCAGATGCAGGTGGCACGTTAGCTTGGCGATCTCGTCCTCCAGCTGCTGGTGGTTCGTCTCGGAGATGAGGTCGGAGCCTTCAGCCATGGCGCCGGGGAGATCCGACTCAACCTCCGCGCGCTCTCCAGGCCTCCTTCCTTCTCTCTCCAAAATGGCGTTCTGGCGTTCTTCTTCCTGCCTCAGCCCCTTTCCCGCCACTGGCTTCTTCTGCCCCTCCTTCCGGGGGCGGCGTCTTCTTCCAGCGCCTCCATAAAAAGCCAGTATACGAACCCCTCGGGGGGTGGGCCATGTTGCTGTCACACAGTAATTCAGGCAGGGGAGGCCCAAGACTCTTCGCGGTCTTTTCCTAGGACCTCCCATCTCTTCACGCCCTTCTTCTCCACACCAGTGGCCATTTTCAATGTTCATGTCACAGTCTATTAAATTTGGTCTTCTGCACATTTTCAAAAGTTCTAAGTCCAACAAATATCAGGCACATAGAACCCGATGGTATCGGGTCTCGTCATCCTGTTCGATGGCATCGGGTCTCATCATCCTGTTTGTGACATCAAGTTGGGTCGCCCTTCCAGGGCTGCGGGGTACTCGGTACCGGGCCGGTGTCAGCGGGATGTGTCACAGTGGCGGTGACCCAGTCCGTGGCCCAGGGAGCCCAAGTAATGGGGGGAATTCGTATTGTAGTTAGTTTGAATGAATAGTTCGTGACGCCACCTGTGGTGTTCGGCAAGTGAGGTGTTAAGCCGACGCTGCTTGCAGATCCTCTGGAGCTGGTGGTGTGTGGCAGCCAAGATGGTGAAGCTCCCCACAGGTGGAGCTGTAGCCCCAGGGCAGTGTAGGTGTAATGGATGAGGAGAAGCGCAGGCAGTGTAGGAGCTGGTACCCAGATGTAGTGGTGCTGAGGGTGTAGGCGCGATAATGAATGGAAGAGACCAGGGCTTGTAGTTCCAAAGCTTTACTCACAGTCTGTAGTGCACACAGGTGCCTGCCTCTGGGCCGTGTCCTCCAGGTCAGAGATTCAGTCAACCTCCAGGCAAGATGGTAGGCTCCCCTCCAACACTCCGCCAACATGTACCCTTCTGAATGTCTCCTCTATAGCATCTTAAAGTATGAAGATCTCCTAGTACTGAGTTACACTGGAGTTCCTCTCATCAGATGTTCCCAAGAACTCTCCTTGTACGGCAGACAGATGTAGCCTGCTTCAGGGACTCCCTTCTCCTGAGTCCCGGCTCTCTATCCAAATGCTGTTGTGCCCCAAGTCTTAGATGGGAGTAGTGCATTTACAGCCAAC
Organism: Dendrobates tinctorius; assembly: GCF_039654945.1. NCBI lineage: Eukaryota > Metazoa > Chordata > Amphibia > Anura > Dendrobatidae > Dendrobates > Dendrobates tinctorius. The sequence continues at coordinate 92,015,397 of NW_027361687.1, read as the reverse complement.
TACTCCACCGGTGTCTGATGCAGAACCATAAATGTCCATACAACCTCGGGGACCGGGCCTGGCCTTGCGCTTTGAACCTATAGGCAGGGTGCTTCCTTCCAACCCACGTCCTCTCTGTTCTATTCTCCTTCGTTCCGTACTAATCTCTCTTTCTTATGGATGCTTAGGTTACAGATCAATGTCCTTCTTCCTTCCTTCATTTCCCGTGCCAGCTGGCTCAGGTCACTGAGGCAGCTGCAGCACTCCTTCCTCCATCCCTTCTTCCAGGGAACCCCACTCCTCTCCAAGTGGCTTCCTCCCTTAGTCTCCCCGTCTGACTGACTCCGCAGACTGACCTCTAATTCTAAACCTTCCCAGTCTTTTATGTATTCTAACTCCACCCACCTCACAGCACGTCTAGTGTTCCAAGCAGGGAACCACCAAAGGTGCTCTGCTACTCTCTAAGCACTGAGCAGCAATGTGGTTGTGCAGAACTACCCTGGTATGTGGGGTGCGAGTGTTGGAGCGTGGAAAGGAGTTCCCACCTTACCTTGATGGTGGGGCACTACACCTTAGGAGAAGGTGCAGTACCTCTGTGGCGACTGAGCCTCAGGGGCGCCATACATGGAGTGAGGAGATGAGGTTGGGCTGGAGTGCTGCTGTCGGGACCGGGAACACGCTCACCTTTCCCACCGCTCCCTTTTCAGCCATTGATCTTCACCCCGCCGTCCGACAGGGCCGGCCTCCAGGCCCGACAGCTCCGCAGGGAAACTCCCTGGGCAGGTCTCCAAGTCTTGGCGCCACCGCCATTCCTGGCGTCCGATACCCCGACAGCTACAGCGTCTCATGCCTTCCGAGGTCCCGTAGCTGAATGGCGCCAAACAGCCACAGCAGGTCTCTCCACCCAGGCCACTCACGGTCTTGGGGGGTGCGGCGGTGGGCCTCTCCACCCATCTTCCAGGGTCCGACATGAGGAAATAGATCTCTTCAGACAAACACCACTCGCCCCAGGGGCGGATTTCACAAAGCCCCGGATCCACAGTCCAGTTTTCAAATTGTAATCTACAGGGAACAAAAGCAAAGCAATTCTTCGCCCCACACAGCTTGAGGCCTTTACTACTTGGTGGCAGGCCTGCCTCTGAAGATGTTGTATTGGCAGCAATGGATCCTGCCGACTACGCCAAATGTAGGGGTGGCGGCAAGGCGACAGGGCCCAGGCAAATTTAGGTGGCGATGCTAATGATGGTGCTGATAGGCGGGGAAGGTGTGCTGTGCTCAGGTGATACAGATCCAACAGGGCTGGGGTGGGTGACCCACCTCTTAGCGCAGACAGACAGGAGGCTGAGACAGGAAAGCGTATGCAACAGGTCCGTGCCTTATTCTCCAACTCCTTTAACAGCTTTCACAGAACATGACAAGAGATCTTAGGGATTGCTTCCCTCACAGACCCGGGTACCTCCACTTGTCCTGTGTGTTACCGTCGTGGTGTCCCCTGTGGTTCTCATCGCTGTGGCTGCCCTAGGCATCTTCACCACAGCGCTTCACCACCCAGGGTACACCGTTATCCTCACCCTCAGGGTGTCACTGTCTGCTGCTACCGTCATCTGGGTCACCCCCCTGTGACCATCCTCACTGTCAGGCTCTCTCTCTGAGGGTTGTCTGCTGCCTCTCCTCACAGCAGACCCTTCCCTCTTGTGAGCTCCCCAGGTTGACTGAAGCTTCTAGAAGCTTACCTCAGGAGTTATACTCTCAGCCCAGGTAGCCCCGCCCACTGTCACCTGACAGGCACCTCTGACCAATGAGAGTGACCTTGACATCTGGCAGTTATGTAACACTCTCTTAACAGTTACATAACCACCCTTTGCAAGCTCCTCACTGCCCTCTAATGGTCACTCTCATTATAACACCCAATTTCATCGATCTGAGTGTCCCTGTCAGGTCAACCTACCCACATTCTTCCTTCGTTTGACCATTGTCGTCCTCGACAATTGCGTCCGGGGGGTGAAAGTGGTGTCAAAACCTGGCACTGACATGGTTGGCATCTGGGTCACACAGACCCCTCTAATGGTCACTCTCATTATGACACCCTTTTTCATCGATCTGAGTGTCCCTGTCAGGTCAACCTACCCACAGGGCTGCAGTCCCAGGGCAAAGATGTTAAATAAATAGTAAAAATGGTTGTAAACGTTGGGTGCAGATAAATGAGAAAGACACAGAGAGGTACAGTTTCTTTACCTTTTACTGGTAATTAGAGTTGAGCGATACCGTCCGATACTTCAAAGTATCGTATCGGATGGTATCGGCCGATCTTTAAAAAAAGTATCGGTATCGCCGATTCCGATACCGGAAGTCCCATTCAAGTCTATGGGACTTCCGGTATCGGAATAAGAAAAACCCTTTCCTGCCCTTGTACAGCCTCTCTGGGGTCTGTACGGGCCTTTCGGGGGGCTGTGCCGGCCTGCCAGGGGGTCTGTGCAGGCTCCGGTGGTCTGTGCCGGCCTGCCGGGGGGCTGTGCCGGCCTGCCGGTGGTCTGTGCAGGCTCCGGGGGGCTGTGCCGGCCTGCCGGGGGGCTGTGCCGGCCTGCCGGGGGGCTGTGCAGGCTCCGGGGGGCTGTGCCGGCCTGCCGGTGGTCTGTGCCGGCCTGCCGGTGGTCTGTGCCGGCCTGCCGGTGGTCTGTGCAGGCTCCGGGGGTCTGTGCAGGCATCATCCGATGGGACTACAAGTCCCATCGGGCGATGCCTGCTACCATGACAGTGATTGACACATTAGCCAATGATGGGACAGTAGTAGTCCCATCATCCAGCTAATGTGTTAAATGTAAAAAAAAAAAAAAATTACATGCTACATACATACAACATGCATACTACATACATGCTACATTCATACTACATACTACATACATGCTACATTCATACTACATGCAACATACATACTACATATATACTACATGCATGCTACATACATACTGCATGCTACATACATACCACATATATACTACATACATACTACATACATACTACATGCATGCTACATGCTACATACATACTACATATATACTACATGCATGCTACATACATACTGCATGCTACATACATACCACATATATACTACATACATACTACATACATACTACATGCATGCTACATGCTACATACATAACACATATATACTACATGCATGCTACATACATACTACATGCTACATACTACATATATACTACATGCATTCTACATACATACTACATGCTACATACATACTACATATATACTACATGCATGCTACATACATACTACATGCTACATACATACTACATATATACTACATACATACTACATACATACTACATACATACTACATGCATGCTACATGCATGCTACATACATACCACATACATAACACATATATACTACATGCATGCTACATACATACTACATGCTACATACATACCATATACATACTACATGCATGCTACATACATACTACATGCATGCTACATACATACTACATGCTACATACTACATATATACTACATGCATGCTACATACATACTACATGCTACATACATACTACATATATACTACATGCATGCTACATACATACTACATGCTACATACATACTACATATATACTACATGCATGCTACATACATACTACATGCTACATACATACTACATATATACTACATGCATGCTACATACATACTACATACTACATACATACTACATATATACTACATGCATGCTACATACATACTACATGCTACATACATACTACATATATACTACATGCATGCTACATACATACTGCATGCTACATGCATGCTACATACATACTACATACATACTACATGCTACATACATACCACATATATACTACATACATACAATACATTCATACAATACATACATAGACATACAGTACATATAACATAGAGTAACATACTTACCAATACTTGTCACATTGTTCCCCGAAGCCATTGTCTTTACCGGAATAAATATTAACATAACAAACCACAAAAATACTCACCCACGATCCGAAGCAGTCCACGAGTGTGTCCCACGACGATCTTGGGTAGAGAACTGCAGCATCAGCTGTTGCTGCCGTTCTCTACGGGCTGCAGGAATCCAATGACGGAAGGTAGGTATCCTTCCGCACTGTATTCCTCCGCCACTTAAAAAAAAAAAAAGTCCCTAGTCTCACTTTATGCCATTGCTGTGTGGGAATTTCCCACGCAGCAATGGCATAAAGTGAGACTAGGGACTTTTTTTTTTTTAAGTGGCGGAGGAATACAGTGCGGAAGGATACCTACCTTCCGTCATTGGATTCCTGCAGCCCGTAGAGAACGGCAGCATCATCTGATGCTGCCGTTCTCTACCCAAGATCGTCGTGGGACACACTCGTGGACTGCTTCGGATCGTGGGTGAGTATTTTTGTGGTTTGTTATGTTAATATTTATTCCGGAAAAGACAATGGCTTCGGGGAACAATGTGACAAGTATTGGTAAGTATGTTACTCTATGTTATATGTACTGTATGTCTATGTATGTATTGTATGAATGTATTGTATGTATGTAGTATATATGTGGTATGTATGTAGCATGTAGTATGTATGTAGTATGTATGTAGCATGCATGTAGCATGTAGTATGTATGTAGCATGCATGTAGTATATATGTAGTATGTATGTAGCATGCATGTAGTATATATGTAGTATGTATGTAGCATGTATGTAGTATGTATGTGGTATGTATGTAGCATGTAGTATGTATGTAGCATGCATGTAGTATATATGTAGTATGTATGTAGCATGTAGTATGTATGTAGTATGTATGTAGTATGTATGTGGTATGTATGTGGCATGTAGTATGTATGTAGCATGCATGTAGTATATATGTAGTATGTAGCATGTATGTAGTATGTATGTGGTATGTATGTAGCATGTAGTATGTATGTAGCATGCATGTAGTATATATGTAGTATGTAGTATGTATGTAGTATGTATGTGGTATGTATGTAGCATGTAGTATGTATGTAGCATGCATGTAGCATGCAGTATGTATGTAATATGTATGTAGTATATATGTAGTATGTATGTAGCATGTAGTATGTATGTAGCATGTAGTATGTATGTAGCATGCATGTAGTATGTATGTAGTATATATTTAGTATGTATGTAGCATGCAGTATGTATGTAGCATGTATGTAGTATGTATGTAGTATATATGTAGTATGTATGTAGCATGTAGTATGTATGTAGTATATTTTTTTTTTTTTTTTTTTTTAACATTTAACACATTAGCCGGATGATGGGACTACTACTGTCCCATCATTGGCTAATGTGTCAATCACTGTCATGGTAGCAGGCATCGCGCGATGGGACTTGTAGTCCCATCGGACGATGCTTGCACAGACCCCCGGACATCAGCACAGCCCCCCGGCAGGCCGGCACAGCCCCCCGGCAGGCCGGTACAGACCCCCACAGGGTGCACAGACCACCGGCAGGCCGGCACAGCCCCCCGGCAGGCCGGTACAGACCCCCACAGGGTGCACAGACCACCGGCAGGCCGGCACAGCCCCCCGGCAGGCCGGTACAGACCCCCACAGGGTGCACAGACCACCGGCAGGCCAGCACAGCCCCCCGGCAGGCCGGTACAGACCCCGGGCAGTCCACACAGCCCCCCGGCAGGCCGGCACAGCCCCCCTGCAGGCCGGCAGAGACCCCCGGAAGGCCCGAAATGACGGCGCATCATGATGCGCACACACCGCGCATCATGATGACGTCAGTCTGTCAATCAACTTTGAACTTCCGATTCCGATGCCGAATTCCGATATTGAAAAAATATCGGAAGTCGGTATCGGAATTCCGATACAGCAAGTATCGGCCGATACCCGATACTTGCGGTATCGGAATGCTCAACACTACTGGTAATAGGTTGCAGTCCGGAGTACCACATGCAGGTGATGGAATGAGTCTGGCTCACCTGGAGGCATTCAGGGGATCCACCTTGCCAGGTGGGGTTTTAGAACCTTCCTTTCTGCGCTTTGTGTGTGGGTCTCCGCTGTTTATAACTATGCTGCGACCCTCTATTTGTGATGGTTTCACTAACCTGTATGACTGTCAGCGTGTGCCTATTCCACGGGTACCGTTCTCTTCACCGTCGGCCCCAGGCTCCTTATCCTCTGCCGTGCCCTCAGGTAATTAATGTGCACAGGAATTTACAATCCCCTGTACTTTCAGATTCGGCTATCAGGACGCACAGCTCCTGTCAGCCTAGGACTCTGATGTCCCTTTTCTCTTTATTAGTGTTTCACTCAGGGGTCTGCTATATGCAGTATTTTAGCTTCCCTGGAGTCTCTCAGTCTCTGCTCTTGTCCTTTCCCTTCTTCACAGATCAGCTGCCTCTCCTGAACTGACTGGACCTTCCAGAAAGATCTCTTTACCTCACCTCCTCACGTTTAACTGTCATTTTTCCTCACAGCTCACAGCTGTTTTGTTTCCATGACAACTCCCTCAGCTGATTTCTAGCTGACTCACCAACCCCCTCTGCTGGCCAGAATTTATAAGGCATCTCCCTTTTCTGACTTGCAGCAGGAATTATGATTTTTACTATTACCTGGCATGGGGTCCCTTTCTGCCTCCAAGCATGACTTTACCCATTAGAGGGAGGTAATGTCACTGTGACAACCAGACTCTGGTGTGTCACATTCCCCCCAGTTAAGTTCAGTACTCCTGGACCGAGGAAAAATATAACAAGAATTGTTAACAACAACAATTAATGCAAATCTACAAAGTCTTAAAAATTGTAAAGATTATCAAAAACCAGACAAGAAAAAGAAAACAATAGCACAGTTACTGCAGTGACCAGTCCTTACGCTGCTGTCCAGGAATTGTCTTTGTGCTTGCACCTGGAGTTTAGTTGGTGGGAACTGCCTTAGCCCACTTTGTGTGTCGTCCCTTGGCGTGGCTACAGGGCACTCTGTAGATGGGCCTGTTTTTCGGCCACGCCGGCGGCTTATTTTCAAGGCCTTTTTGGAGTAACTATTTACAAAAACAGTTCTGACCACACATAGTCCTGTGGCCCAATTGTCCTTTAACTGGTTATTGCGAATACTTAAAAAGGTTCTTACAGTAAGTCTCTGTATAGGCTCTCATGCTTAACGGTTACTACTATACACTCTTATTACTTTATTTACCTTTTGTAATCTCTGTAACGGGCAGGGATTTGACCTCTAGTACTACGAGTGGATCTAAGCAGTGTAGGTATTTCTGATGACCTGACCTGTTCTCTGATGTCTACTGTTGGTGCATTAGGCACTATGCTATAAGTAGACTTGTGTAAGATAGGTATTCTAGACTGCATTCTCTCTACTCCTATACTCACCATGAGATTGTCAGATTCGCTGTTAGCAGGGGACAGATTTCCGCATTCCTCTGAAGATGTGGTATCTGTTGCTGGAGCCATTTCATTTAGAGTCTCTTCATCTGGTGCAGTAGGCTGATGAAAGGATAGTACTGGTACTACTATTGCCTGATTTACTTGTGTCCACGTCTGAGGAAATTCTCCAAGTATAGTTTGAATCTTTTCTTCCACCTCTACTATGGGTTATGGAGTGTTTTGGACTTCTTCCTTCTCCTTCAATTGATCAGGGCACACCTTTAGATGATCTCTTGAGACTGCTTCGAAGGTTTCTCTTCCATCTTTGCTGATGATACATACTTTGGTGTTATTAAAGTCTGAAGGTATCACGATGTATGGCTCTACTTCCCACTGGTCATCTAGTTTGTGAACTCTTCTTTTTCTTTTAAGTACTTGTTCTCCTGGTGTCAAGGGAACTGCAGGGGCGTGTTGGTTGTAATTTCTTTCCTGTTTCTGCCTTGCTTGGGACAAACTTTTCTCCACATATTCTTGTACTTTGCGGTATTGTTGTTGCCGCTCTGTATCCCAGTCTGCATCTGGTGATGTCTCAGGTGTTAAGACTCCCATGTCTAAATCAATAGGTAACTTGCCAGGTCTTGCTCTCATCAGGTAGGCCGGAGTGCAATTTGTAGAGTTTACCGGTATATGATTATATAGATCTACCAGATCTGGCAACTTCTCTGGCCACTGGTTTCGTTCTTCCAGAGTTAAGGTCTTCAATAAGTCAATGACCACCTGGTTCATCTTCTCACACATGCCATTTGTCTGTGGATGGTACGGCGTCGTTCTGATTTTCTTGCAAGCGTACATGTTACAGAACTCCTGAAACACTTCTGCCTCAAAAGCTGGACCTTAGTCGGTGAGCACTTGTTTAGGGTATCCGTGCGGTCGACAAAAGTGTTGCTGAAATGCCTTGGCTGTTGTTTTCGCTGTTTGGTCTTTAACAGGTATGACTACCAGGAACCTTGAGTAATGGTCCACGATGGTCAAAGCATAGGTGTAGCCATTCCTACTCGGAGTTAACTTCACGTAATCCATGGCTACCAATTCAAGCGGCTGTTTTGTGATGATCGACTGTAATGGGGCTCGCTGGCTGTTTCGGTCTTTTCTGCGGAGGTTGCATGGGCCACTTTCTCGGCACCACTTCTCAATGGAACTCCACATGCCAACCCTGTAGAATCTTTCACGAAGTAGAATTTCCAACTTCTTCCAACCGAAGTGTCCTGCTCCATTGTGGTACGCCTCTAAGACCATTGGCTCATCCCTCTTCGGGACTACCACCTGCCAGACCAGTTCGTGTGTCCGCGAGTTGATGTTCCTCCGACATAGTTTACCCTCATAGATAAACAGATTGACTCTCTCCTTCCACAGTTGCTGTGCTTCCTGTGGATCATCTGGACCAGGGTGTGCATCAGCTTCTGCCATGCACTCCTTTCCTAGGCGAAGAGCTGGGTCACTGTCTTGTGTCTCTGCCCACTCATGATGGGGTAATGGGTTCAACGTTACCTCTCATATGATAAAGTGCTTATTCCTTACTCCTTGAGAGCGCTAGGCTGCAATTGGACGGTGGAAGGCTGGTAACTCGATTTCTTCAAGTTCTTTTGGATCTTCTCCCCCGTCTGGTGAATTGGGCATCCTGGACAACGCATCTGCATTAGCGTTCTTATGTCCTGCTCGGTACTTGATGGTGAACTCGTAGTGGGACAGCCGGGCCATCCATCGCTGCTCAAGTGCCCTGAGCTTTGCTGTTTCAAGGTGGGTTAGCGGATTATTGGCCGTGTAGATGGTGAACTTTGCGGAAGCCAAGTAGTGCTTGAAGCGCTCTGTTACGCCCAGAATATAGCGAGCAACTCCAGCTTAAAGGAACTGTAGTTGTCGGGGTTCCTCTCTGTGGGACAAAGCTTCCTGCTGGCATAGGCAATCACTCTCTCTCTGCCTTTCTGCACTTGTGACAGCACTGCTCCCAATCCCACGATGCTGTCTGTCGTCAGTGTAAAGTACAAATGGTTGGTCATAGTCAGGGTAGGCCAGGACCTCATCTCCTGTGAGGGCCAATTTCAACTTGGTGAAGGACTCTTCTATCCTTTTGTTTCACTCGAACAGAAGATTTTTGTTCTTGGCCTTCTTGGATTGGCTCACTAGAAGATCTTGCAGCAGTGCTGCTATCTTGGTGAAGTTCTTGATAAATCTTTGGTAGTAGCCTACTAACCCATGAAATTGCCTCACTTCATGGATAGTGCTGGGTCTTTTCCAGTCCCGGAAAATGGTGACTTTGTCAGTATCGGGTGCCACACCTTCCGCGCTCACCACATGGCCTAGGTACTGCACCTTGGGTTTCAAAATGTAAAATTTGGACGGTTTTATTTTCAGTCCAAAGTTGACAGGGCTTCGAATACCTCGGCTAGGTGTTTCAAATGGTCTTTGTAGGTTTTGGAGAAGACGATAGTGTCATCCAGGTACAGCAGAACGGTTTCAAAGTTTTTATGTCCAAGGCAGCATTCCATTAACCGCTGAAATGTTCCTGGTGCATTGCTGAGCCTGAACGGCATGTAGTTAAACTCGCAGAGGCCCATTGGTGTTGTAAATGCTGTCTTCTCTTTGTCTGCCTCTGCCACAGGAACCTGCCAATACCCACTGGTGAGATCTAAGGTAGAGAAATAGTTAGCGGTTCTCAGTGCAGCTAGTGATTCCTCAATGCTAGGCAATGGGTACGCGTCTTTATGTGTAATGCTGTTAATCCGCCTGTAGTCTACACACATTCTCATAGTACCGTCTTTCTTCTTAACGAGGACTAATGGAGCTGCCCAGGGGCTACAACTATCTCTGATTACCCCAGCCGAAGATCTCTTGTAACATACTCTTGGCTAGTGTTGAGCATTCCGATACTGCAAATATCGGGCATCGGCCGATATTCGCTGTATCGGAATTCCGATACCGAGTACCGATATTTTTTCAATATCGGATACCGGAATCGGAAGTCCCATAATGCAATGAGCCACTGTTGTGGCTGTGATTGGCTGCTGAAATGATGTCATCATGATGCGCGGTCTGTGCGCATCATGATGCGCGGTCTGTGCTGACTGCGGGGGTCTGTGCCGGCTGCCGGTGGTCTGTACAGGCCTCTCAGGGGTCTGTACAGGCCTGTCGGGGGCCTATGCTGGCTGCCGGTGGTCTGTATGGGCCTCTCGGGGGCCTGTGCCGGCTGCCGGTGTTCTGTACGGACCTCTCGGGGGTCTGTACAGGCCTGTCGGGGGCCTGTGCCGGCTGCCGGTGGTCTGTACGGGCCTCTCGGGGGCCTGTGCCGGCTGCCGGTGGTCTGTACGGGCCTCTCAGGGGTCTGTACAGGCCTGTCGGGGGCCTGTGCCGGCTGCCGGTGGTCTGTAGGGGCCTCTCGGTGGTCTGTGCCGGCTGATGGTGGTCTGTGCCGGCTGCCGGGGGCCTGTGACAGCTGCCAGTGGTCTGTACGGGCCTCTTGGGGGACTGTGCCGGCTGTCGGTGGTCTGTGCCGGCTGCCGGTGGTCTGTGCGGACCTGCCGGGGGTCTTGTGTGTGTGCAGGCATCGTCCGATGGGACTACAAGTACATGCTACATATATACTACATTCATACAACATACATACATACTACATACTACATACATGCTACATATATACTACATTCATACAACATACATACATACTACATACATACTACATATATGTTACATTCATACAACATACATACATACTACATAGAGGCTACATATATACTACATTCATACAACATACATACTACATACTACATACATGCTACATATATACTACATTCACACAACATACATACATACTACATACTGCATGCATGCTACATATATGCTACATTCATACAACATGCATACTACATATATACTACATTCATACAACATACATACATACTACATACTACATGCATGCTACATATATACTACATTTATACAACATACATACATGCTACATACATGCTACATATATACTACATTCATACAACATACATACATACTACATATTACATACATACTACATGTATACTACATTCATACAACATACATACATACTACATACTACATACATGCTACATATATACTACATTCATACAACATACATACATACTACATACTACATACATGCTACATATATACTACATTCATACAACATACATACTACATACTGCATGCATACTACATACATACTGCATACAATACATTCATACAATACATACATAGACATACAGTACATATAACATAGAGAACATACTCACCATCACTTGTCACTTTGATCCCCGAAGCCAGTGTCATCTATGAAAAAATATGAAAATAACAAACAAGCCATATACTCCCTGATCCGCAGAAATCCACGAGGGTCCTATGCTGATCTCCTGTGGAGAACAGCAGCATCAGCTGATACGACCGCTCTCTAGGGGCTTCAATAATCCAATGACGGGAGGTAGGTATCCTTCCGCACTGTATTCCTCCGCCACTGTAAAAAAATAGTCCCTAGTCTCACTTTTGGCATTGCTGTGTGAGAAAGTTCCCACGCAGCTTTTGCCATAAAGTGAGAACAGGGACTATTTTTTTACAGTGGCAGAGGAATACAGTGCGGAAGGATACCTACCTCACATCACTGGATTCCTGGAGCCCCGTAGAGAGCGGTCGCATCAGCTGATGCTGCTGTTCTCCACGGGAGATCGACGTGGGACATGCGTGGATTTCTGCGGATCAGGGAGTATATTGTTTGTTTGTTATTTTCATATTTTTCCACAGATGACACTGGCTTTGGGGATCAAAGTGACAAGTGATGGTGAGTATGTACTCTATGTTATATGTACTGTATGTCTATATGTATGTATTGTATGAATGTATTGTATGCAGTATGTATGTAGTATGTATGCAGTATGTAGTATGTATGTATGTATGTATGTTATATGTCTGTAGCATGTTGTATGTATGTAGTATGCATGTAGTATGTAGTATGTATGTTGTATGAATGTAGTATATATGTAGTATGTAGTATGTATGTATGTTGTATGAATGTAGTATATACACTGTGTTCCAAATTATTATGCAAATTGGATTTAAGTGTCATAAAGACGTAATTTTTTGTTTTTCAAATAAACTCATAGATGGTATTGTGTATCAGGGCTCTTTGGATCACTTAAATCAATCTCAAATGCCTGTGATAATTAGTTTACCAGGTGAGCCCAATTAAAGGAAAACTACTTAAGAATGATGTTCCACATTATTAAGCAGGGCACAGGTTTCAAGGAATTTAGGAAAGAAAAAGGATCTCTCTGCTGCTGAAAAGCATCAAATAGTGCAATGCCTTGGTCAAGAGATGAAAACATTAGATATTTCCCCAAAATTTAAACGTGATCATTGTACTGTTAAGAGATTTGTGGTTGATTCTGAGCACAGACATGTTCATGCTGATAAAGGCAGAATGAGGAAGGTTTCTGCCAGGCAAGTTCATCGGATTAAGAGAGCGGCTGCTAAAAAGCCATTACAAACCAGCAAACAGATATTTAAATCTGCTGGTGCCTCTGGAGTCCCTCGAACCTCAAGGTGTAGGATCCTTCAAAGGCTTGCTGTGGTGCATAAACCTACTATTCAGCCACCCCTAAACAGTGTTCACAAGCAGAAATGGTAGCAGTGAGTCCAGACATACATGAAGACTAATTTTCATACAGTCTTGTTTACTGATGAGTGTCGAGCAACCCTGGATGGTCCAGATGGATGGAGTAGTGGATGGTTGGTGGATGGCCACTATGTCCCAACAAGGCTGCGACATCAGCAATGAGGTGGAAGAGTCATGTTTTGGGCCGGAATCATTGGGAAACAGCTGGTAGGGCTCTTTAAGGTTCCTGAAGGTGTGAAAATGACCTCTGCAAAGTATATAGAGTTTCTGACTGACAGCTGTCTTCCATGGTATAAAAAGCAGAAATGTGCCTTCAGGAGCAAAATCATTTTCATGCATGACAATGCACCATCTCATGCTGCAAAGAATACCTCTGAGTCATTGACTGCTATAGGTATAAAAGGAGATAAACTCATGGTGTGGCCACCATCTTTCCCCTGACCTCAACCCTATAGAGAACCTTTGGAGTATCATCAAGCAAAAGATCTATGAGGGTGGGAGGCAGTTCACATCCAAACAGCAGCTCTGGGAGGCTATTCTGACTTCATGCAAAGAAATACAAGCAGAAACTCTCCAAAAACTCACAAGTTCAATGGATGCAAGAATTGTGAAGGTGATATCAAAGAAGGGTTCCTATGTTAACTTGTAACTTGGCCTGTTAGGATGTTTTGGAGTTAAATAGCTTTTTTGTTCAGTGAATGTGACCTCCTAATGCTGCAAATTCCACAAATGAACATTTTCAGTTCTTTAAAACATATCAAATGTTTAGAAATTCTACTGTGCATAATAATTTGGAACAGTGCAATTTGAGTTTTTAATCATTTTGGAGATTATACTGTTATCATTGGGAGGTTTCTGCAATAAAATTTGATGTATGCTCTAACAGATGATGACTTTTATTAGACTGACTGTCATTTGTACCGACTATTAAGGAAAATCATAGAAAAATATCATTTGCATAGTAATTTGGAACACAGTGTATGTAGCATGTATGTAGTATGTATGTATGTATGTTGTATGAATGTAATATATATGTATGTTGTATGAATGTAGTATATATGTAGCATGTATGTAGTATGTATGTATGTTGTATGAATGTAGTATTTATGTAGCATGTATGTTGCATGAATGTAGTATATATGCAGTGGCGGATTAAGTGGACTATGGGCCCGGGGCTGTTCATAAAACCTGGCCCCTGTACCCCCCTTCCCACCTGAGCGCTGCGGTCCCCGTGCGGGAATTGACAGCCGTACGGACCGCAGCACTTGGTTTGCTGCGGGTCCATACGGAAAACCCGCCACCATTCCACCACGTGTGGACATGGCCTAAAAAGACGTTGCACATAAGCTGTAGGCCTACGGCCAATACGCACAAAATCGCCCAACGTGATCCTGGCCATAGGGGATCCACTTTAATGTCCCCACTTTTATTTGAAGTCCCCTTACTTCATCCATTGCAGTCCCCTATCACCCACTCACTTCATCTGCAGTGCCGCTTCATCATTTGCAGCCCCTTATCCCCCCTTCCATTTCATCATGTGCAGTCCCCTTCCCCCCCAACTTCATGTGCAGCCCCACTCCCCCATCATCATTTGCAGTTAATTTTACCCCCACATCATGTGCAGTCCCCCTTACCCCCACTTCATGTGCAGTGCCCCTTACCCCCAATTCATCATGTGCAGTCCCCCTTACCCCCAATTCATCATGTGCAGTCCCCCTTACCCCCAATTCATCATGTGCAGTCCCCCTTACCCCCAATTCATCATGTGCAGTCCCACTTACCCCTTAATTCATCATGTGCAGTCCCCCTTATCGCCCACTTCATCATGTTCAGCCCCACTCACCCCCCTTCATCATATGCAGCCCCACTCACCCCCCTTCATCATGTGAAGCCCCCACTCATCCCCCCTTCATCCTGTGAAGCCCCCACTCATCCCCCTTCATCCTGTACAACCCCAGTCACCCCCCTTCATCCTGTACAACCCCAGTCACCCCCCTTCATCCTGTACAACCCCACTCACCCCCCCTTCATCCTGTGTAGCCCCACTCACCCCCCTTCATCATGTGAAGCCCCCACTCATCCCCCCTTCATCCTGTGAAGCCCCCACTCATCCCCCCTTCATCCTGTACAACCCCAGTCACCCCCCCTTCATCCTGCACAACCCCAGTCACCCCCCTTCATCCTGTACAACCCCACTCAACCCCCTTCATCCTGTGTAGCCCCACTCACCCCCCTTCATCATATACAGCCCCCAGTCACCCCCCCGTCATCATATACAGGCCCCAGTCACCCCCCCTTCATTGTGTACAGCCCCCACTCACCCCCTCCCCCATTTAATTCATTTTATAAATAAAAAAAATAAAAAAGTTCCCCATACTTACCTCACAGCCGGCTCGCTCCCCAGCAGCGCCTCTGCTTTAAGCATCCTCCGGGACATGTCGGCGCGTGCACGATGACGTCATCGCGCACGCCCGACATCTGACCCGGAAGTACAGCCGGAGGGAGCCGGAGCTGAGCAGCCGTCAAGGTGACGGCCGTGCACAGCTCCTGGCCCCGGCCTCATAGAATGTGACGTGGGCGGCTGTCTGCTGCTGGCGGCGTCACAGCACAGGGCACGGCCGGCACTGTACAGGTGCTGGGGGAGCGGCCCGGGGGCCATTTGCCTCTCTGCCACCCGGCCCAGCCTGCCCCTGCCCCTGGGCCCCCAAAAAACCTTGGGCCCGGGGCGACCGCCCCATCCGCCCCTATTAAGATCCGCCACTGTATATATGTAGCATGTATGTAGTATGTATGTATGTTGTATGAATGTAGTATATATGTAGCATGTATGTGTAAAGCCGGTGTGTTTGTACTTTGTTTCCCCGGCGTTACTCTGCATGTCTGCATTAACCCTTTGCTCCTCTCCTCCTAACTAGCAGGGATACTGTTGCCTGTTACCGTTATGGATGCTGCTCAGGTCCCTGCCCCGCTGCGTAGCCGTACATGCGTGCGTGGCTCTGCTGCTTTGCAAGACCACCTGCTGGCGCGGTCCCTGGCTGCTGCTGTGGAAAGCTATCCGTGGGTTAATAGGTCCTCTACATTGTGTATGGCTTACCACATTTGTTCAGGCTTGCAGCTCTCGCCAGGTGTCCTCTGCAATGCTGATTTGTTTGGCATTGCTTAGGGTGCGCGCGGCCACACCTCCCCTGCTTTTATGAGGAATGGGTGTGTGCTACAATTGCTGCTCCAGCCTATCACTGTGAGGCAGCTGCTATATAAAGTTCCCTCCCCCTTTGGGGCATCGCCAGAGCTTCGCATTGAGTTCCTGAACCTAGCAATGTGAGTATGTGTGTTCAGCTCCTGCTCTGATTGCGATCAGTTCTGGGGGAGCTGTTGCTCTTTGTCCCTGTGTGAACTGTGTTTTGCCACCTGCCAGGAGGCAGAATATCCTGGCCCTCGTCCCTGTCCGCCTTCCCAGGAGGCAGAATATCCTGGCCCTCGTCCCTGTCCGCCTTCCCAGGAGGCAGAATATCCTGGCCAATGTCCGCCCTCCCAGGAGGCAGAATATCCTGGTCCCTGTGTTTGTGTGGAGTCTTGCCTTGCATCTGTGTCTTGTTTCCTGAATCCTGGATCCTGGATTTGTTCCTGCACCTGACCCTGTCTGAATTGTGTCTTGTTTCTCCGCCTGCTCGGGGGGCAGTAATACCCAGATCGCCCTTCCTGGAGGCTGCATATCCAGGCCCGTCTATGTTGTGTCCTGTTCCCTGAATTCTGGACCTGCTCCTTTACCTGACCCTGTCTGAACTGTGTCCTCTGTGGGATGTTCCTGAGGTCCCTCCGTGTCTTGAACCTTGTGCCCAGTGACTGTGACTCTTTGCTACCTGACTTGCTGTGATTTGACATGGGTTCATCTTGGAAGTAGGAGTCCGGGGTGGTGTCCGCTGAGTTTCTGCCACTCTGTGCTCAGCTGGGGATTCAGTTCAATTCCCTGCCGGTTCCAGTCCAACCCGTAGGGTTTGCACCAGACCGCTGGGGTTCCTTTCTAGGTCGCTGCCAGATGACCGGAGCCTGATGACTGTGGCCTCTCGTCCGGAGCCTGATGACCACGGCCTGATGTCCGGTGTCTGACGACCCCTTCCAGATGTGCTGTGCCTGATGTCCTCTGCCAGATGTTCGGATCCTATGCTTCCCTGCCCGATGTCCGGAGCCTGCCGATCGCTGCCAGTGGTCCGGAGCCTGATGACTGCGGCCTGATGTCCGGAGATGATGTCTGCAGCCTGATGTCTGGATCCTGTCGATCGCTGCCAGATGTCCGGAGTCCGATGCCAGTGTGCTGATGCTCTCTCTGAGATCCAAGTTCTGAGGCCCTGCCTGTGTCTTGATGTCCTGTCTGGTGTTCCTGGTGTCTTGATGTCCTGCCTGGTGTTCCTGGTGTCCTGATGTCCGTGTTCCTGGTGTCCTGATGTCCGTGTTCCTGGTGTCCTGCCTGTGTCCCGATGTTCTGCCAATTCCCTGAGGTGAACACAGTGATGACGTCCTTCTGGGATCAGTGTTTGATGTTCTCCTGCTGAGCCTGGGCTACGCCTGAGGCCTGAGAGAGAGGCCGTCCTAGTATGCCCGTGCCAGAGGATCCTGGACTGCATCAACCCGTGATGACTCCTGCCATCGTCTGACATCTGTCCTGGGTATGTGTCTGATGTTCTCCTGCTGAGCCAGTGCTATGCTTGAGGCCTGAGAAAGAGGCCGTCCTGATATGCCCGTGCCAGATGACCCTGGACTGCATCAACCCGTGATGACCCCTGCCATCGTCTGAAGTCAGTCTGAGGTTGGTGTCTGATGTTCTCCTGCTGAGCCTGTGCTAGGCCTGAGGCCTGAGAAAGAGGCCATCCTGATATGCCCGTGCCAGATGACCCTGGACTGCATCAACCCGTGATGACCCCTGCCATCATCTGAAGTCAGTCTGAGGTTGGTGTCTGATGTTCTCCTGCTGAGCCTGTGCTATGCCTGAGGCCTGAGGAAGAGGCCACCCTAGTATGCCCGTGCCAGACAATCCTGGACTGCATCAACCTGTGATGTCCTCCTGCCTTCGTCTGTTATCCTGAGACATGTACCCTTCCCTGATGTGCTGAACCGGGAGCCTTGCATAACTATTTCGTTTTGGTACCATGTCTTGTTCAAGTAAACTTTGTCTATACCTGAAGTTGTGCGGTGTCGTTCTGCCTCCTCGTCCACATGCTCAGCTGCCACAGACTCTGGTCACTACTCTTCCCTAGTCTGGGTATGCCAGGGTCCCCCCTGTGGTCCAGTGGGTCCACATTCCGTTCCCACCTGGGATGCTCGCCCCACGTCGGCGTGGTCGGTCGATGTGGAGGCGCCGGCTCGGCCGCGAACGCGGTCGCTAGTCGTGACAGTATGTAGTATGTATGTTGTATGAATGTAGTATATATGTAGCATGTATGTAGTATGTAGTATGTATGTATGTATGTTGCATGAATGTAGTTTATATGTAGCATGTATGTAGTATGTATGTATGTTGTATGAATGTAGTATATATGTAGCATGTATGTAGTATGTATGCTGTATGAATGTAGTATATATGTAGCATGCATGTAGTATGTATGTATGTTGTATGAATGTAGTATGTATGTAGTATTTTTTTTTTTTTTACATTCAACACATTAGCCGGATGATGGGACTACTACTGTCCCATCATTGGCTAATGTGTCAGTCACCGTCATGGTAGCAGGCATCGCCCGATGGGACTTGTAGTCCCATCGGACGATGCCTGCACAGACCCCCGCAGCCCGCACAGACCACCGACAGCCGGCACAGGCCCCCGAGAGGCCCGTACAGATCACCAACAGCCGGCAAAGGCCCCCGAGAGGCCCGTACAGACCACCGGCAGCCAGCACAGGCCCCCGGCAGCTGGCACAGACCACTGACAGCCGGCACAGGCCCCCGAGAGGCCCGTACAGACCACCGGCAGCCAGCACAGGCCCCCGACAGGCCTGTACAGAGCCCCGAGAGGCCCGCACAGGCCCCCGACAGTCGGCACAGACCCCCGAGAGGCCCGTACAGACCACCGGCAGCAAGCACAGGCCCCCGACAGTCGGCACAGACCCCCGGGAGGCCCGTACAGACCACCGGCAGCAAGCACAGGCCCCTGACAGTCGGCACAGACCCCCGAGAGGCCCATACAGACCACCGGCAGCCGGCACAGGCCCCTGACAGTCAGCACAGACCCCCGAGAGGCCCACACAGACCCTGCCCGCACACACAGACACGCACAGTTTCCGCCCACACACCGCCCACTCTCTTCCCCCCTCCCGAACAGGATGTACAAGGCAAGAAAGGGTTTTTTTTTATTCTGATATTTCTGTCCCATTGACTTGAATGGGACTTCCAGTATCGGGCGGATCCAATCCGATCCGATAATTCTGAATATCGGATGGTATCGCTCAACACTACTCTTGGCACATTGATAGTGTGCTGGGGGTACAGGCCGGTATCTCTCTTTAATGGGTGGATGATCTCCGGTGGGGATATGATGTTGAACCCCTTTTGCCTGCCCAAAGTCTAGAGGATGCTTGCTGAAAACCCGTTCAAAGTCTCGAGCCACCCGGCAAGCCCCATGCTTTTGGTGTGAAGGGGTGGAGTCAGTGCCTACGTGTAGTTGCTGACACCAATCCTCCTGTTGCCCTTCAGAGCCATTCTCTCCACCTTGTCAGACAGAAGCAAGGGTTCTAGTGCCTCTATTGCATTGTTACTGACGGTGAGCAATTTAGCAAGGGTGGCATACCGGGGTAACTGGATTTAAGATGCGTATTGGTACTCTCCCCTTGCGGACATTAACTACCCCTCTGGCTGTCAGGATAGTGGGCCTACTATCAGAGTACATGGGTTCTACCAGGGCTTGGTAATCTTGACCCCTTAGGCCTATTGCAGCCCGACAACAAATTAACATTTCACTTCTGGGAGGTACTGCAATGGGGAAAGGACCACTTACTCTGACACTGCCGACTTCTCCACCAGACAGCTCTACCTGTTGTCTCTGCATCAGGACTCTGACCTCCTTTTGCAGGACCCGTTGCTGACCGGAGCTGGTGGTCTTGGCTACCTGTTGTAACAAAACAATTATTTTTCCAAGACAAATTTCAATTACATTAGTGCCTAAAGTGATCATAGGATGGCATTCTCGTTTGTCAATATCAACTATTATCAAACCTTGCGATTGCAATTCAACTCGGCCAATTTTGATGGTCACCTCTTTATATCCCATCTGAGGCAAGGGCTGACCATTGCTGGCCAATATGGCAAGGTCTTTATCTGGGTGGTGAGTAATGTCTGAATCTTCCCAGTACTGCTTAAAAAGAACATATGGTATCGTTATCACCTGGGAACCGGTGTCCAGTAAAGCGTTCATCGGAAAACCGTCAATCACAACAGGCAAGACTGGTCGTCCTCCTACGTACTTGTCTCACCAATTTGGTGGGCCTGGTCGTCTTACTCCTGGGGGTTGGCCATTTGCCCCAGTGGTTGATTGTTTAAATGACAGTATCTTGCTAGGTGTCCTGCCTTGTTGCAGCGGCGACAGATGGGCTGTCCGTTCTCGTTGTAACGATCGCTGTCTCTCCCTCTGGTCAGTGGGATCCTCTTCTGCTGTTGCCAAGGAACGTCTTCTGGACTGGAGCCAGCTGGATCTTCGACTTTGGAATCACTTGCAGGGACTGCACAGTTTTTGTCAGTGTTGCCACACTTTTAGTTAGTTCCTTGACTTGGAGACGTAAGTCTGCAGCAGAGTCATCATCTTGGGACGGCTTGTCAGTCTCAATAGATGTCTTTTGAAAGGATGCTGTCTCCTGTTGGTATGTAATTGCAGGATGCTTAGGGCTCTGTGCTGCTAGGGTTCAGTTCACGCAGCACTCTGATGGCTCTATCCTTAAAGTGTGCAAAGTCCAATTCAGGATTTTGTAGGGCCATTATGCGCAACTGTGTCCTTTGATTGCTAGACTGGAGTCCCTCTATGAACTGCTCTGTTAGTAATCTATCTTCATTTTGCACGCTCTCGGGATCAACCTGCTTTACAGCCCTTAGTGCCTCCTGAAGATTAAGGGCATAGTCCCGTATACTG
This sequence comes from Dendrobates tinctorius, assembly GCF_039654945.1. Taxonomy (NCBI): domain Eukaryota; kingdom Metazoa; phylum Chordata; class Amphibia; order Anura; family Dendrobatidae; genus Dendrobates; species Dendrobates tinctorius. The sequence goes on along the minus strand of NW_027361687.1, from coordinate 91,994,244 downwards.
TCCTGCACTCTGTGTTTGCACCCAAAAAATCTCATTTTTATCTCTGTTGCAGTACGGGTATCAAAAGTGTCTTTCAGTCAGGCTAAGATTTGTTTGACAGTTCTTTTATCAGTGTCCGGCCAGGACTTTACTTCCCTCTGAGCCGCACCAGTTATCTGGCCAATGAGGATACTGACTTTGTGGCTTTCTGACAGGGGGTACACTTTGAACAAACTACATAGTCTTTCTTTAAAATCTCTCAGGGTGTGCGACTCTCCTGAGTACTGAGGTAACCAGGCTGCTCCTGGTATATATGGCATTGATAGCGGCATTATGGGGGCTGCAGCTGCAACCGCCGCTGAATCTTCACCGGCGCTGAGCATTTTCTTCCTGCTTTTTCACTTGCTCACTAACGTCAGAGCACGGGCAGGGGCTTCGCGTCGTGCTTTATTTCTGGCTCTGTCCACAAATGCACGTCCCTCTCTGCTCGCATGCGCTGTATGACGCAGTTATGGCGGTTATTTGAAAGCTCATTAAAGTCTTTAGCACTCAATTTAATAAAGTCTATGGCACACAGTACCCAGCTTTGCCAGGCTCCTTTTTACCCAGCTTTGCTAGGCTCGCTAAGTCCTGTTCGTGACGCCAGTTGGAGCGCCCCGTGGGGTCTGGGGGTACTCGGTACCGGGCCCGTCGACTTCCATGGGGGACGGTGTCACAGCGGCGGCGACCCGGTCCGTGGCCCAGAGGCTTCCAGTAATTAAATAAGGGAAAGTTGTGTGGAATTTATGTGGTAAAAATGAAAATAAAGTTATTACATGGCGAAATACGTGACGCCACCTGTAGTATTCTGGTCAGAGGTGACCAGTGCTGCGGTGTTGTTCCTCTGGGTTGGATGTTGGGCGCAGCTATGTTGTTGTAGCCCTCCACAGGTAGGGCTGTAGTCCCAGGGCAAAGATGTTAAATAAATAGTAAAAATGGCTATAAATGTTGGGGTGCAGATAAATGAGAAAGACACAGAGAGGTGGAGTTTCTTTAACTTTTACTGGTAATAGGTTGCAGTCCGGAGTATCACTTGCAGGTGATGGAATAAGTACGGCTCGCCTGGAGGCATTCAGGGGATCCACCTTGCCAGGTGGGCATTTAGGACCTACCTTTCTGCGCTTTGTGTGTGGGTCTCTGCTGTATATAACTATGCTGCGACCCTCTATTCATGATGGCTTCACTAACCTGTACGGATGTCAGCGTGAGCCTATTCCACGGGTACCGTTCTCTTCACCGTCAACCCCGGGCTCCTTATCCGCTGCTGTGCCCTCAGGTGATTAATGTGCACAGGAATTTACAATCCCCTGTACTTTCAGATTCGGCTATCAGAACGTACAGCTCCTGTCAGCCTAGGACTCTGATGTCCCTTTTCTCTTTATTAGCGCTTCACTCAGGGGTCTGCTATATGCAGTATTTTAGCTTCCCTAGAGTCTCTCTGTCTCTGCTCTTGTCCTTTTCCTTCTTCACAGATCAGCTGCCTCTCTTTAACTGACTGGACATTCCAGAAAGATCTCTTTACCTCACCTCCTCACGTTTAACTGTCATTTTTCCTCACGGCTCACAGCTGTTTCGTTTCCATGACAACTCCCTCAGCTGATTTCTAGCTGACTCACCAACTCCCTCTGCTGGCCAGAATTTATAAGGCATCTCCCTTTTCTGACTTGCAGCAGGAATTGTGATTTTTTTCTATTACCTGGCATGGGGTCCCTTTCTGCCTCCAAGCATAACTTTACCCATTAGAGGGAGGTAATGTCACTGTGACAACCGGACTCTGGGGTGTCACACACTCTTGAGCGCATGACCATAGCAGTGGATGTTACCGCAGTAGTGGCTCATTCAGCGAGTGAATCTCCATCTCTCTGTGTCTGCTGCCATCTCTGTTCCGTCTCTCTCACATTTCCCCTGCCCGAAAAGTTCTCAGGAGACAGTAAAGTCTGTAGGAGATTCGTGAACCAGTGTGCTATCCATTTGGAGCTACTGGCATTACATTTCCCATCTGAATGGGCCAAGGTGGGATTTGTGATCTCTTTGTTAACGGACAGGGCGCTGGACTGGGCTACACTGCTGTGGGAGTGCAATGACCAGGTGGTGCAGAGCGTCTTGCATTTTTTAAGTGCTCTGAAACAGGTCTTTTAGAGCCTCGTGTCACCCACGACACTGAGCTCCAACTTTTGGCTTTAACCCAGGGCTCCTCCATGGTCAGCCAGTTCGCCAACTGATTTTGGACTCTAGCTATCGAGTTGGAGTGGCTGGATATAGTCCTCATCCCAGTTTTCTGGAGGGGGCTTGCTGACCATGTAAAAGATGTCCTGGCCATTAGGGACATTTCGGCCACACTGGAGGAATTCATTTCTATCTCCACCCGCATTGAGCTTCGGCATTCAGAGCGAAGGTTGGAGAGAGACGAGTGTAGGCAGAGGTTTCTTCTGGTTCCAAATTTCGCCAAGCCTCTGGAATCTCTAGTCCAGGTTATTGAACCAGGAGAAGCCATGGAGGTTTCTTGAGTGGAAACCAAGTCTTGTTCCGTCCGTGCACCTCCAATCTGCCATGCTTGAAAGCAGCCAGGACACTATGCCAACAAGTGTCCCCAGCAGCAGGGAAACGACCGCGTCTAGTGGCCACAGGAGGAGGCTCACTAGACATGGCGGTGTTGTCCTCTAAATTAACCTTTAGGGCGACACTCTCATATAGTTCGGCCATCCACTCTACACAGGTTTGTGTGGACTCCGGAGCTGAAGGTAACTTTATGTCTTCGCCCAACAACACACAATACCACTGGTGATGCTGACCAAGCCAATTACCATTCGGGTGGTAAATGGGTCAGCACTGCCCTCGCAAATCACACATCTGGAGATAATCTCACTGTTGGTCATCCTTTAGGGTATTGATGAGGTATTGTTAGGGATACCCTGGTTACGTTACCATTCACCTCATATTGACTGGTCTACAGGGTGAATATTAGGATGGAGTAGGTCTTGTGAGAGAAGGTGTCTGAGGGCTCAGGTTCAGGTTCCTACATTGTAGATCTCCATAGATCTAACCTCTCTTCCTAAACATTATTGGCAATATGCGGACGTGTTCTAAAAAAGAGCAGTGACGACCCTTCCACCTCATCGCCCGTATGAGTGTCCTATAAAACTCTTGCCGGGTGCTGAGCCTCCCCGGGAACGTGTTTAACCTCTATCTCTCCTGGAGACTGAGGCTATGTCTCAATATATCAAGGAGAATCTGGAAAAAGGGTTTATTCGGAAGTCCGTGTCTCCTGCAGGGGCTGGGTTCTTCTTTGTCCAGAAGAAGAACGAGGAATTGAGTCCATGCATAGATTACAAAGGATTGAACGCTATTACCATAAAACACAAATACCCTCTACTTCTCATCTCAGAGCTCTTTGATATGCTGCAAGGGGCAAGGCTATTTACTAAGTTAGATCTGCATGTACAACTTGATACGTATTCGTGAGGGTGATGAATGAAAGACCGCGTTTAACACACGGGACGGTCATTATGAGTATCTAGTAATGCCGTTCCGCCTCTGTAATGCTCCTTCCGTCTTCCAAGACTTTGTTAATTACGTCTTTCGGGAGTTGTTATCCACTTTGGTAGTTGTCTATCTGGATACCCGCTGTTTACCCTAGATACCAGCTTGTTCGCTGGTCCTGATCGCTGGTGAGTCTGTCTATGTGACAGGTCACCAGCAATTAGCCTAACTATGTCCCAGTGATCCCATCCATGTCGGATCACTGGTGGAATCGCTGGGACATCGTTGTGTGTAACGGGGCTTTACTTTCCTTCTTTGATAAGGTGTCACTTAATCTTAGAAGTATGGGCTGGTCTGATGTTATCACACTACCATTCAAAGGAAGATTGCATTTCATTGATTGTCCATCTAGGTATCTGTTGTATTTTTTGTAGGCACCAACTGCATCTTCCTTTCTTACAAACACAACCTCTGCAACTCCGAAACTCAACAAGTGCACTTCAAGACACCGCATACACGGAAAAGCTCCACTCTATCTTCCTCGGTGACACTAGGATGCAAATTATTAATGGTCATTTTTGTGTCTATGTCAGGGAAATGGGTTGTATGACCTTTGGCCGCACACGGCTATCACATGTGCAGAGGGGCTTATCTTAGTTATCCCACCGCTGCCAACAATGTGATGAAAACAGCAAGCTAGTCTTGCCCTAACAACTTATCGCAGGGGCATATTGTAGGTATCCCACTGCTGTCACAATGTGTCACGAACTGCAGCTATTTAGGTATATCCCACTTTCGGTTCCGCTTTGGAACTTGCTGCTCTCCGGCGCCCCCTTTACCCTCAGGTCAGTCAGCGAGGGAAATTTTAAATGCTCTGGCCGCAGCCAGATAATCAGCTTATAAAACCCCTTCCGTCATTGCCAGCTAGCCTATCTAGCCCAGAGCACACTTCGCTGCCACCAGCTTCCAGTTTCTATATTAATATTTAAAATTAGTAAAGGGGTCCGGAGCCAACCCAAATTAGTAGCGTAATTAACTTTTAGGCACATGAAATAGTCATAAAGCAAGGAGATACAAGACTAATAATTTTATATTTTACTCCCAAAAGACAGGCAGTGTTTACAGAAGATATAAAAAGAGTTTACAATATGAGACAATTAAATTATGCACACAGCAATTACAAATAAAAAAGAGGATTAACAGAAGAAAAGAGGCCCTCACATGTTGCTTAGATCATTTCAGGCAAAACCATGCTGGTAGGAGGAGCCAGACATCACAATGCATTGAGGGGTCTGGATGCAGCAGTTTCCCAGGCTAGAACTAACAGGGGGGGCTTAGTTGCAGACTTATATGTCTGGGCTGGTGACATCAATAAAGGGACTGGTTTTCCGGCTCCCTCCCACAGCTCAGAGTTACAGATCTGGTTCTGAAAAATTATAATAATCATATCTCGGAGAGGGTACCTCGTATGGAAATGCACATTCAGCTTGTCACTGGCGTTCATTCAAAACCAAACATGAAGCATTGGGCTGCCCCAGCTGCATAGGAATCCACTTCTCGGATTCCGCTGAAGTTAGAATTTGGAAAAACACCGGTTAAATAGTCCCGTTGAAGGATGTCACGGATATGTAGCTTTTATCTTTCTTTCACAACCTCACATCGTTTTATGACCAAATGATTAGATTCTCATTATTGTCCTTACATGGTGGAAGACAAAGGGCTCCCTGTTGGGAGGAGGGAAATCACTCACTGGTATCTCAGGTTACACTGAGTGTGTGTGCAGGCTGAGGGGGGGAAGCAAGGGGGTTGGACAGTGCCAGGCTGTGAGTGGGTAGAAATTTGCAGGCATGGGGAAAAGAAGGGGGGGGGTCAAGCCCTCACAACTGGCATAGCAGAGTTCAGTATGTGAATAGAAGAGTCTGGAATGTTCCAGAAAATGTGATAATCAGGGAAATCTTACCCCATATTTTACATTATCGTTACAGTCTTTTAAAGAGCTAAAGACAGACTCTTTATGAGTGGGCCCTACTGATGAACTGGCCTCCTGACACGTGTCCGTGACACGTTGGTTACAGCTTTTGTGTGCAATAAAGGTGGCGATTGGCGAAGTGTCTTGCTGAGTAGACAAGGGAGCTGTGTGTGCATCATTCTGTAAAACTTTAGTAAGAGGTAAAGTTTGCCCAAGAGAAAATGATTTTCCAGACAATCACGACCTTTTTTGAACTTTGCTTGCAGCTGTGATCTTCATTTTGTTGGTTGGGTTGTGTTAAAATTTCAAGTCGTCATCAATACCATAATCGTCCATATCTTGTAAAGAGGAAATCAGTGGTTTCCCAGGTTCGTGGTTAACTACTTTTATTGGTATTCCTTTAATAGTGTTTGTTACACTGTAACAAATATTTTTTGGCTGTGACACTTGGATATTATTGGTAATATGTTTAGGTGAAGATGAAGAACCTTGGGCCATGGATGTGCTGATAGTTACGGCCGGAGCACTCCTCTTTAAACTTAGTTTTTCATGAGCAATTTTTTTTGGTTTTCCTCCAGCATTGATCTTCTTTCTAGAATTCAGCATGTCACGAGCATGGTGCACTTTGCCCTATATACAGACACATGCCTGTTTGGCAACATAATTTCTTACAGGCATCTTTTCTGTAGAGCTTCAGACGAGCATCTGTTACAATGATCTTCTGACAGGCATGAAACTCATTCTGATAATTGGTGTATGCAGATGACCTGCTGCTTCTGTCACCAACTGAGAAAGGCCTCCAAGACAACCTGAAAATCTTAGAGAAATTCAGCTCCACCTGGGCACTACCGGTCAACCTAAAGAAAACCAACATCATGCTGTTCCAGAAGAGAAAGAGAAAATCAGACCAGCACCCTTCATTTGTCCTCAACAGGTGCCCTTACAGGAATGGACAAATATACCTACCTGGGCCTAGAGATTCACCGGTCAGGGAGCTTCAAACAAGCCATAGAGACCCTGAAAGACAAGGCATGCAAAACCTTCTATGCCATCCGAAGGAAACTCTACCATCTAAAGCCACCAGTGAGGGTCTCGTTAAAAATCTTCAACTCTATCATCGCCCCAATCCTCCTGTATGGCAGCGAAGTCTGGGATCCTCACACCTTCCCAGACTGGTCAAGGTGGGATTCAAGCCCAACAGAAATATTCCACCTGGAATTCTGCAAGCACCTTCTCCAAGTCCATCGGAGCACCTCCAACAGTGCCTGCCTGGCTGAGCTGGGCAGATTCCCTCTACATCTAACGGTTCTAAAGAGGGCACTGTCATTCCGGGCTCACATACGTAGGAGCAATCCAAGCTCCCATCACCATAAAGCCCTGACACATGTAGGTGAAACAGAAAAACCAGGACCCTCGGAACAGCTCAACCAAACCCAACCTGACCAAAACACCAATCACAGCAACCTGACAAAAGCAGGAATCAGGAAGATGGTAGACGAAGGCCAGGAGAGGTATGTAAGTGACTGGAAGAACGACATCATCAGCTCACAGAAACTGACCATGTACCGGAGTCTACAGAGAGACTACAGACTGGCCCCATATCTGGAGAAACTCCTGGACCCCAGAGACCGCAAGATCCTGAACCGGAATAGACTCAGTGCCCACAGTCTGGCCATCGAATCCGGCCGACACAGGCAGAGCTACAAGCCCAGGGAGGAAAGACTGTGCCAACACTGTGACCAGGAGGCCCTGGAGGATGAGACCCACTTCCTGCTACACTGCCCCAAATACTCAGCAGTGAGGGACACTCACTTCAGGAGACCCTCACATCTCTTCCCGGATTTCATCACCATGAAGGAGGAAGATATATATCCTGCTGGCGGAAGAAGAGAGAGCAGTGGAGATAGCAGCGCAATATGTGAGCGAATGTCATAGACTGCGAGAAAGACAGTCATGATATGCCATGGACTTCTATGGCCCCCACCCTGGATCTGCCCCCATCCCCCCATCCACCTTCCCTATGCCATGGACTTCTATAGCCCCCATCCTGGATCAACCCCTCCACCTTTCCTACAGTTCCTACCCAACATCCCTACAGTCCCTATCCCTATTCCCTTTTGTACACTTGCTGTGGCAATACTAATGTGTATTTAGTCCTGCCAATAAAGCTTCTTTGAATCTTGAATCTTGGTGGTGGGTGGCTAAATGACTAATCATTGTATGCTGTATCCTGGATCTCATACCTCCCATAGCCACCGCTGTTATTAATCCTGTACGTTTCCATTCCTGCCGTCACCAGGCCCCTTTTCCTGATCACTTCATCCAACGACTCGTCCGCCTTATTTTAGCTAAAAACCTGCGCCTTCACCCATGTTACTGTTTTACAGGGGGCTTAAGATGCCCGTACAAAAAAAAGGTTACAGACTATGTAGATGTATACCCCCCAGGGGGAAATATTTGTCAGCCCATAGACTTAGTGTATGGGCATTCCACGCATAAGAGAACCGCTCCTTTGTAATGGGAAAAAATTTCAGGAGGCCCTCCTACACATAAATTACAGGGGAGATTGAGGGGTGTGAAAGTGTGCTCCAGACCTTGCATTCACTTCAGGGCAAACTTTATGGTATTAAAAAAAGGATTAATAATGACAACATTTGTTTCATGTGGCCATCCAGGATGTCTGTTCCAAGGGTTATTGGGGTGCCTGTAACTTTGGTGCAGGGCAGGCCTTGCATTCAATGCATAGGCTAACAGTATGGCAGTACCAAAAGAATAATGTGAAATTGGTTTTCCTGTGGCCATCCAGTCTGTGGGTTCAAAGACTTATTGTGGTGCATGTAACTTTGGGGCAGGGTGGGCCTTGCATTCAATGCATAGGCTAAAAGTATGGCTAGACCAAAAGAATAATGTGAACTTGGTTTTTCTGTTGCGATCTAGTACGTGTGTTCAAAGTCTTATTGGGGTGCCTGTAACTTTGGTGCAGGGCAGGCCTTGCATTCAATGCATAGGCTAACAGTATGGCAGTACCAAAAGAATAATGTGAACTTGGTTTTCCTGTGGCCATCCAGTCTGTGGGTTCAAAGACTTATTGTGGTGCATGTAACTTTGGGGCAGGGTGGTCCTTGCATTCAATGCATAGGCTAAAAGTATGGCTAGACCAAAAGAATAATGTGAACTTGGTTTTTCTGTTGCGATCTAGTACGTGTGTTCAAAGTCTTATTGGGGTGCATGTAACTTGGTGGCATGGCAGGCCTTGCATTCAATGCATAGGCTTACAGTATGGCAGTACCAAATGAAAAGTAATGGTAAATGCTACTATGACATTTTCCAGTAAATGCATTTGTATTGGTTGAAAGCAATGGTAACATTGGAAAATGCATCAAAAACGTTACATGTGAACATTGCCAAAGTTGTGGAGAAGTATTTTTTGAGGGGGTTATTTCTTTTGTCTTACATACAAATTACTACCCTGGAAAGGCTGTCCCTTAACATATTTTCCTGTAAAATCAATTTTGTTTTCGTTTTTTATGTTTTTGTGTGCGCCTGTAAAAGTGGCGTCACACTCTGACAACATTGGTTTCAGCAGTGACCTAGTGTCAGAGACACCGCACTGAACTTGCTCACTGAGCCAGTGCACGTGTCCTGAGAAAGCGAAAGCTTGCTCAAAGCTACCTGTGGAGCGGGCAGCAACCGAATAGATGCGTACTTCAGAGCCGCAGTGTTGTGAGTTCATTCTCCCCTTCATCACTGAGGCCCAAGGAACTCCCTCTTCTGGTTAGGAGAGGTAGTGAGTCTGATTATCAGACACCTGAGATTAATGATGATGACTGGCTGAGTGTAGTCACAGACTGGATATAAGGCTGCCTACGCCCATTCTCCCTGCGGGTGATTTCTCTGTGGTTTCCTTGGAGTCCAGTCTGAATTCCTGCTCTGCTAAAGCTATGTTTTCTTCCTTGCTTTTTGCATTTGTGCCTTGCTTTGTTTTTTTCTGGATTTCAGCCTTTCCCTGCTGGGGTGAGCTGAACTCCTTAGCTCTGTCTCCTGAAAACACCAGAGTGCTGATTTAGTTTTGAAGCTTAGTTGTTTCAGGGTCTTTTTCCATTTCAGCTTGCTGGCCTATGTTTTTGATAGGGTTTTTTGCCGATTGCAGACAGCAGCTTTCCTTTCCTTTCCTGTTTAGATTAGATTGGGCCCCAACGTTTGCTCAGCCTATCTTTCTATCTGTGTCAGTGTTTTTTCATCTTGCTTCACCGTCATTATATGTTGGGGGCTGCCTTTTACTTTGGGGTCTGCTCTGGGGCAGTTTAGATTTCCCTTTCTATCTTTAGGCTATATAGTTCTCTGGCTGTGTCCGAGGGGTCTAGGGCACCGTAGGTACCCCCCACAGCTACTGCTAGTTGTGTTGATAGGTTCAGGGGTCTGCAATTGGATAGTTGCCAGCTCCTCTGGTTTTCTGGACGTAGCTTCTATTTTTGTGTCTGCCTCCTACGGTCACTCAATCATAACAGAATCACCCGCCTGACCGCAGATCCTAGGGTACTCAATAGCAGGAAAGAATTGCAAAAAAAAAAAAAAAAAAGGTGTGTATATTTTTTCCTCTATATCTCTGAGGCCGTAGGGGGAATTTTTTTTTCTCTCAATGGAGATAAAGCAATTGTCTGATCGTGTGGAGCAGCTCGCTGCAGAAGTGCGGGGAATTTCCGCCTACCTTGCTCATTCACATGCTGCTGAACCAAAGATTCCTACACCTGATGTATTTTGTGGTGATCGGTCTAAATTTTTGAATTTCAACAATAATTGTAAATTATTTTTTGCCTTGAAGCCTAACTCGTCAGGGAGCTCCGCGCAGCAGGTTAAAATTGTCATCTCTTTGCTGCGTGGCGGTCCCCAGGATTGGGCGTTTTCTTTGAAACCAGATGATCCTATTCTGACTAATGTGAACGCATTTTTTCGAGCCTTGGGCTTGTTGTATGACGAACCTAATGCTATTGATCAGGCTGAAAAGACCCTGCTGGCATTGAAACAGGGTCGAGATTCTGCAGAATTGTACTGTCAAAAATTCCGAAAGTGGGCAGTACTTACTACTTGGAATGATAATGCCTTGGCTGCTCTCTTTCGGAAGGGTTTGTCAGAAGCCGTAAAAGATACTATGGTGGGATTTCCTGTCCCTCTGGTCTTGACGATTCTATGTCATTAGCCATTCAGGTTGATCGGCGTTTGCGCGAACGCAAAACTGCACGAGAGGTGTTGCCACCTGTTGAACAAATGACTGAACCTATGCAATGTGATAGAGTTTTCTCCAGAGAGCAGCGTCAGGAGTTCAGAAGGCGTAATAAGTTGTGTTTTTTCTGTGGAGATGCCTCGCATATTATTTCTGTCTGTCCTAAACGAGAGAAACGCTTTGCACACACGTTTTCTGTTGGTGGTGTTCAACCTAAGTTTCTTCTTGCTATTACTCTGATCTGCTCCCTGTCCACATTTTCCACCAAGGCATTTGTGGATTCGGGAGCAGCTCTAAACCTAATGGACTTGGATTTTGCTAAACGTTGTGGATTTCCTATGACACCTCTGCGGACGCCTATCCCTTTGAGGGGGATTGATGCTACTCCTTTGGCTAAAGATAAACCTCAGTTTTGGACCCAGGTGGTGATGCGGGTCGCCCCACACCATCAAGAAAATTGCAGATTTTTGGTGTTGCATAATCTGCACGATACCATTGTTCTGGGGTTTCCCTGGTTACAAATCCATAATCCAGTTCTGGATTGGAAATCTTTGTCTGTGGTGAGTTGGGGTTGTCGGTGTGCCCTTAGTGATGCTCCTGTTTTCTCCACCTCTCCCCAGTCACATGATGTTCCTGACTATTTGGCTGACTTTTATGATGTATTTAGTGAGAATGAGTCTGCGTCTTTGCCTCCTCATAGGAGTTATGACTGTGCTATTGAGCTGAACCCGGGGTGTAAATTCCCCAAGGGTCGGCTTTTCAATTTATCTGTACCCGAGCACGAGGCTATGCGATCTTATATTAAGCCTTAGGTGCTGGTTTTTCTTTTTGTAGCCAAAAAGGATGGATCATTAAGACCTTGTATTGATTATCGTGCCCTCAACAAGATTACTGTTAAATATCAGTATCCGTTACCCCTGATTTCGGATCTATTCTCTAGAGTTAAAGGTGCTTGCTGGTTTACCAAGCTTGACCTCAGGGGGGCGTATAATCTTATTCGCATTAAGCATGGGGATGAATGGAAGATGGCGTTTAATACTCCGGAGGGACATTTTGAGTACCTGGTGATGCCTTTTGGGCTCACTAATGCCCCTTCTGTCTTCCAGTGCTTCATGAACGATATTTTCCGAGATTTTGTGGATACATTTTTGATTATCTATCTGGATGATATTTTGATCTTCTCCAAGGATTGGGATTCTCATGTGGAACATGTTCGGACTGTGTTCCGAATCTTGAGGGAGAATTCCCTGTATGTCAAGGGATCTAAATGCCTTTTTGGGGTACAGAGGATTTCATTTTTGGGATTTATTTTGTCTCCGTCAACTATTGAAATGGATCCAGCCAAGGTACAGGCCATTTATGATTGGGTTCAGCCCACTTCTTTGAAGGCCCTCATGAAGTTTTTGGGTTTTGCTAATTTTTATCGGAAATTTATAGCAAAATTTTCTTGTATTGCCAAGCCATTGACTGATTTGACTAAGAAGGGTGCTGATGTGTTAAATTGGTCTCCGGAGGCTGTTTCTTCCTTTCAGGAGTTGAAGCGAAGATTCACCTCCGCCCCGGTTTTGCGGCAACCTGATGTCTCACTTCCGTTCCAGGTAGAGGTGGATGCTTCTGTGATTGGTACAGGAGCTGTTTTGTCCCAAAAGGATCCTGTAACATCTAAAATGAATCCCTGCGCTTTCTTTTCCCAAAAGTTCTCTCCATCTGAACGTAACTATGATGTGGGGAATCGGGAACTGTTGGCCATGAAATGGGCATTTGAGGAGTGGAGACATTGGTTGGAGGGAGCTAAGCATCAAGTCGTGGTCCTCACTGACCACAAGAATTTGATTTACCTGGAGTCGGCCAAACGCTTGAACCCTAGACAGGCTAGATGGGCCTTGTTTTTTACACGTTTTGATTTTGTGGTTTCTTTTCTTCCTGGAACTAAGAATGTCAAGGCAGATGCACTCTCTTGGAGTTTCTTTGCTGATTCTCCTGTGGTGACCAAACCTGCTACCATCTTAGGCGAAGGGGTAGTTCTTTCTGCCATCTCGCCCGATTTGAGACGTGCTCTGGAAGAGTTCCAGAGAGACAAGCCTGAGCGTTGTCCCAGTGGAAAGTTGTATGTTCCTGACTAGTGGAAGAAGAGAGTGATGTCTGAAGTTCATTGCTCTGCGTTGGCTGGTCATCCAGGTATTTTTGGTACTAGAGATCTTGTGAGTCGGTCTTTTTGGTGGCCCTCCTTGTCTCGTGATGTCAGGAATTTTGTGCAGTCCTGTGGGACGTGCTCCCGGTCTAAATCATGCTCCCGCTCTAGTGGGTTGTTGATGCCTTTGCCTGTCCCCAAGAGGCCATGGACCCATATTTCAATGGATTTCATCTCTGATATGCCTGTCTCTCAAAGGATGACTGTTATTTGGGTGATTTGTGATAGGTTCTCTAAGATAGTTCATCTTGTACCGCTCCCTAAGTTGCCGTCTTCCTCTGAGTTGGTGCCCCTGTTTTTGCAACAGGTGGTTCGCTTGCACGGGATTCCTGAGAACATTGTGTCTGACAGAGGAGTTCAGTTTGTGTCTAGATTTTGGAGAACTTTCTGTTCCAAGCTGGGAATTCAGTTGTCCTTCTCCTCTGCCTTTCACCCTCAGACCAATGGGCAGACAGAGAGAACAAACCAGACCTTGGAGTCATATTTGAGATGTTTTATTTCCGCTGATCAGGATGATTGGGTTTCATTTTTACCCTTGGCCGAATTTGCTTTAAATAATAGAGCTAGTTCTGCCACTTTGATGTCACCTTTTTTTTGTAACTTTGGGTTTCATCCTCGATTTTTCTTCAGGGCAGGTGGAGCCGTCTGCCTGCCCAGGTGTTGACACTGTGGTGGAGAGAATGCACCAAATCTGGGACCAAGTGGTGGATAAATTATCTCTCTCCCAGGAAAAGGCCCAGCGGTTTTCCAACCGACATAGGACCATTGGTCCCCAGTTTAAGGTTGGTGATATGGTGTGGTTATCATCAAAAAATATTGCTATGAAGGTGGCTTCTCCTAAGTTTAAGCCTAGATTTATTGGACCTTACAAGATTTTGGAGATTATTAATCTGGTCTCTTTTCGTTTGGCTCTTCCGGTCACATTTAAAATCCATAATGTGTTTCATAAGTCTTTGTTGAAGAGGTTTGTTGAACCTGTTGTTCTGGGAGTGGCACCTCCAGACCCTGTATTGGTTGAAGGTAACATTGAATATGAGGTAGAGAAAGTACTGGATTCTCGTCTGGCTAGACAGAGACTCCAGTATTTGGTTAAGTGGAAGGGTTATGGTCAGGAGGATAATTCCTGGGTCTCTGCCTCTGATGTTCATGCCAAAAGATTGGTGCGTGCCTTTCATCGGGCACACCCTGATCGCCCTGGTGGCGTGGTTGAGGGTTCGGTGACCCCTCCTCAAGGGGGGGGTACTGTTGTGAGTTCATTCTCCCCTTCATCACTGAGGCCCGAGGAACTCCCTCTTCTGGTTAGGAGAGGTAGTGAGTCTGATTATCAGACACCTGAGATTAATGATGATGACTGGCTGAGTGTAGTCACAGACTGGATATAAGGCTGCCTACGCCCATTCTCCCTGCAGGTGATTTCTCTGTGGTTTCCTTGGAGTCCAGTCTGAATTCCTGCTCTGCTAAAGCTAAGATTTCTTCCTTGCTTTTTGCATTTGTGCCTTGCTTTGTTTTTTCTGGATTTCAGCCTTTCCCTGCTGGGGTGAGCTGAACTCCTTAGCTCTGTCTCCTGAAAACACCAGAGTGCTGATTTAGTTTTGAAGCTTAGTTGCTTCAGGGTCTTTTTCCATTTCAGCTTGCTGGCCTATGTTTTTGATAGGGTTTTTTGCCGATTGCAGACAGCAGCTTTCCTTTCCTTTCCTGTTTAGATTAGATTGGGCCCCAACGTTTGCTCAGCCTATCTTTCTATCTGTGTCAGTGTTTTTTCATCTTGCTTCACCGTCATTATATGTTGGGGGCTGCCTTTTACTTTGGGGTCTGCTCTGGGGCAGTTTAGATTTCCCTTTCTATCTTTAGGCTATATAGTTCTCTGGCTGTGTCCGAGGGGTCTAGGGCACCGTAGGTACCCCCCACGGCTACTGCTAGTTGTGTTGATAGGTTCAGGGGGTCTGCAATCGGATAGTTGCCAGCTCCTCTGGTTTTCTGGACGTAGCTTCTATTTTTGTGTCTGCCTTCTACGGTCACTCAATCATAACACGCAGGACCTGAAGCACGTGACTGCTAGAGGCGTGGCCTAAACTCCACAGAGCTAGGAGCTACAAGACAATTCCTAGCAGAGTAACTGCGAGACAAAGTTACCCAGGGGCATAGACAGTGAGAATAGTCAGGACGTAGCCAATGAGTCACACACAGAGATAGCTGCAAGGTACCAAAGGGGGCGAGCAGAGAGTAGTCAGGTCACAGGCAATGAGTCATACACAGATAATAACGCAGTACAAAATCAACAGGCAAACTCACAACAGGAAACAGAGCCGGGTCAGAACCATATAAACAAGCAATAGCAACAAACAGGCACACGGGGGTCAGAACATTAGGCCAAAGGCAAAAGTATAACTGGCAGGGATTGAAGCTACCCAGGGGTTTATGAAGCTCTCCCAGAACCAGAAAGAGGCCACAATCATTAACCCCAAGTGTGCAGGTCAAAACCTGCACAGAGCTCCAGACATTAACCCCTGGTGTGCAGCTCAAAAACCTGCACTGGGATCATGACAGTACCCCCCTCTCAACGGGGGGCCTCTGGACCCCCAGGCTTCCCCGGGTACTTGGCATGAAACGCCTGAACCAGGCGATCTGCATGTACCGAGGGAGCAGGGGCCCATGAGCGCTCCTCTGGTCCATATCCCTTCCAGTGGACCAGGTACTGCAAAGAGCGGCGCACCCGCCGAGAGTCCACAATATGTCCGACCTCATACTCCAATTGACCCTCCACCAGCACTGGAGGAACAACAGTCTCAGAGTTCTCTTCGACAGATCCTGCTGGTTTCAACAGAGACTTATGGAACACATTATATATTTTTAAGGAGGCGGGGAGACGCAACCTATATGCCACAGGGTTGACTATCTCCATAATCTCGTACGGACCAATGAACTTTGGTCCCAACTTAACTGATGGTACCTTTAAGTTGATGTTACGCGTGGAGAGCCAAACCTTCTCTCCCACCTGAAACATGTCTCCCAAGGCTCTCTTTTTGTCCGCAAAATATTTGTATCTCCCCTGGGCCCGAGAGATATTACGCCGGACTTCAGCCCAGAGGTTTTTTAACCATTGAACGGACCCCTCTGCTCCTGGACAAATGGAGTCCACCCGAGAAAACTCCCCAAAATGCGGATTAAAGCCATAGTTAATCAGGAATGGGGACATGTTGGTGGACTGACTCAGCCGGTTGTTAAAAGCGAATTCAGCCAACGGTAACGCATCACACCAATCCTCCTGTCTGGCGGAGGTCAGACACCTGAGAATTTGTTCCAGGGATTGATTTGTGCGTTCTGTCTGACCATTGCTCTCCGGGTGATATGCCGACAAGAAGGAGAGTGAGATGCCCAATTTCATACAGAACGCCCTCCAAAATTTGGCCACAAACTGCACACCTCTGTCAGACACAACATTCAGGGGTACCCCATGCAATCGGACCACATGCTGCACAAACAACCTTGACAATGTTTCTGCTGAAGGTAATGCTGCCAAGGGAATGAAATGGGCCTGTTTGGAAAACCTATCCACCACCACCCAGATCACGGTATTGCCCCTGGAAGGTGGAAGGCCGGTAATAAAATTAAATGGAAAGATGAGTCCATGGCCTATCAGGAACCGGTAAAGGTATGAGTTCCCCAGCCGGTCGGTTATGCGAGCTTTTGGAACGGGCACACATGCCACAAGCAGAAGCAAATTCCTTGACATCGGACCTTAATGAAGGCCACCAAAAACCCCTGGCTACTGCCTCTCTAGTGGCCGTGATACCTGGATGAGCACTCAGCCTAGAATCATGAAACTCCTGCAGAAGTCTAGGCCGCAATGAATCTGGGACAAACAGTTTATTGCATGGCCTGGTTGCCAGAGCTAGGGCCTGAGCCCTTAGGATTTCTTGTTCCAACTCAGTTGAGACCCCCGCCACTACCACCCCTGGGGGAAGAATGGAGGACGGCGGCTCAGGGGGAGACACTGGATCAAAACTTCTGGACAGGGCATCCGCTTTAACATTTTTGGACCCCGGTCGAAAAGTAATTGAGAACTGAAATTGTGAAAAAAAAGTGACCAACGGGCCTGTCTAGGGGTAAGCCTCTTAGCAGATTCAAGGTATGCCAAATTTTTGTGATCCGTGACAACCGTGATAGGGTGAGCCGCGCCTTCCAAAAAGTGCCTCCATTCCTCAAACGCCAGCTTGACCGCAAGAAGTTCTCTATTGCCTACATCATAGTTTTTCTCAGCTGAAGAGAACTTCTTGGAGAAGAAGGCACAGGGTTTGAGATTGGTAAGGGTGGCCGGACCCTGGGACAGCACCGCCCCCACCCCCACTTCAGAAGCATCCACCTCCACAATGAATGGTTTGGACGGGTCAGGTTGCACCAACACCGGGGCAGACATAAAACATTTCTTAATTGCTGAGAAGGATTCCTTAGCGAGTACCAACCAATTTTTTACATCAGCTCCCTTCTGGGTAAGATCCGTGAGTGGTTTAACCACTTGTGAGAAACCTTTAATGAATCTCCGGTAATAGTTCGCAAATCCTAAGAAGCGCTGGAGCCCCTTGAGATCTCGAGGCTGAACCCAGTCAGCGATCGCCAGCACCTTCTTAGGATCCATACGAATCCCCTCACAGGACACAATCAACCCCAAAAAAGACAGCTCCTGTACAAAAAACGAACATTTTTCCAATTTGGTGAATAATTGGTTCTCCCTGAGTCTCTGGAGAACTGTCTTTAGATGTTGCAAGTGAGATTGACTGTCCGGGGAATACACCAAAATATCATCCAAATAAATAATAACAAAACAGCCTATCAGATCAGAAAACACAACATTGATGAAATTTTGGAAAATAGCGGGTGCATTAGTTAACCCAAATGGCATTACCAGGTTCTCAAAGAGTCCTTCTGATGTGAGGAATGCCGTTTTCCACTCGTCCCCTTCCCGAACCCTTAACAGATTGTAGGCCCCCCGCAGATCTAACTTGGAGAACCATTGGGCCGCAGCTAACTGGTTACATAAGTCTGGGATAAGGGGAAGCGGGTAAGAGTTCCTAACCGTTATCTTGTTCAGTTCCCGAAAGTCGAGGCACGGCCGCAAACCACCATCTTTTTTCTTCACAAAGAAGAACCCTGCTGCCACAGGTAACACAGAAGGCCTGATATGCCCTTTGCGGAGACTCTCAGCTATGTACTCCTTCATGGCTTGGCGCTCAGGCCCAGACAAATTGAACAATCGAGCCTTAGGTAACTTGGCTCCGGGTACTAAATCAATGGCACAATCATAGGGTCTATGTGGTGGCAGCGCCTCAGCCTCACTTTCGGAAAAAACATCTTCGAAATCTTTCAGGTACTCCGGAATACCTTCCAGTTCGACAGACGACACAGACACAGATTTAACAGCGTTAACAAGATGTCCCTGGTTACCACATTTATTATTGCATCCCCATTGAGTGATTTCCCCTGTAACCCAATCAATGGTAGGATTATGGCGTTGAAGCCAAGGCTTCCCCAGTACCAGTCCTGCAGGCAAGTTATCTACCACCAGACAACTTAGTTTCTCCACATGAGTGGAACCCACTTTTAGAGAAAAAAGTTCAGACCTGCAACAGATACCGTCTTGGGTAAGAGGAGATAAGTCAATTGCCACAAGTTTAACAGGATCGTGAAGCCTGACTGTCCCTATCTTATTAAGAGTCATAACCTTGGTTATAACCTGCAGCACCATTTTTGCACATGAGGAAAATTGTACCTGAAGGTCTGGGTAGCCTCCTCGATTACTACCCAGACCTAGTCGTTTCCCGCCATCTTGGAAGATGACGGACAGGAGAGGCAGTCCTTCTTCCAATGTCCAGATTTCCCACAATAGAAGCACAACTGCTTTTCCCGACGGCGTCTTCTTTCCTTTCCCTCACAGGTGACAGCGCTCACCTCCATAGCCATAGGAAGAGTCTGGGTCTCATCTCCACTGAAAAATAAGGGCGTTTCCCGTTGCATAATGCCTCTAGCCCGCAGCCTGTGATCCATGCGAACCGCTTGGACCATGGCATCCTCCAGGGAGTCAGGCGGAGGATGAAGTGCCAAAGCATCCTTCAGACGTTCACACAGGCCTCTGTGGAACAGTCCCCGCAGGGCGACATCACTCCAGGAGATCTCTGCTGCCCAACGTCTGAATTCAGTACAGAACCATTCGGCCGAGTGCTCCCCCTGACAGACACTCATCACTTTGTCCTCAGCCAACCGCACTCTATCAGGCTCATCATAAATAAGCCCTAAGGCTTCAAAAAATGCATCCACAGACATTCTCTCAGGGGCAAAAGAGGAAAGCGAGAATGCCCAGGCTTGTGGGGACCCCCTAAGCAGGGACATCACCACCCCCACCCTCTGTTTCTCATCCCCAGAGGAGCGGGGTCTCATAGAAAAAAAAAGCTTACAGCCCTCCTTAAATGCCCTGAAATCATCCTTGTTACCAGAAAATATATCTGGCAATTTAACCGGGGATTCAGGTGGGACTAAAATGACATCTCTATTCCCCACCTGCTGGAAGCCTGCGGAAAGTACCCCCTGAACTGAGTCCTCAACCCGCCGTTGGGACTGGGCCAGAGCTTGGTGTTCCAAACTAAGCTTCTGCAGTGACTGAGTCAAGCTTTTCACCTGCTCAGATAAAGCACACATTGGGTCCATGCTGCAGAAGTGAGGAGAGAAAAAAAAATTGTAGGCCAGTTATAATGTCAGAGACACCGCACTGAACTTGCTCACTGAGCCAGTGCGCGTGTCCTGAGAAAGCAAAAGCGTGCTCAAAGCTACATGTGGAGCGGGCAGCAACCGAATAGATGCGTACTTCAGAGCCGCAGGACCTGAAGCACGTGACTGTTCCCCGAAGCCATTGTCTTTTCCGGAATAAATATTAACATAACAAACCACAAAAATACTCACCCACGATCCGAAGCAGTCCACGAGTGTGTCCCACGACGATCTTGGGTAGAGAACTGCAGCATCAGATGATGCTGCCGTTCTCTACGGGCTGCAGGAATCCAATGACGGAAGGTAGGTATCCTTCCGCACTGTATTCCTCCGCCACTTAAAAAAAAAAAAGTCCCTAGTCTCACTTTATGCCATTGCTGTGTGGGAATTTCGTGGGACACACTCGTGGACTGCTTCGGATCGTGGGTGAGTATTTTTGTGGTTTGTTATGTTAATATTTATTCCGGAAAAGACAATGGCTTCGGGGAACAATGTGACAAGTATTGGTAAGTATGTTACTCTATGTTATATGTACTGTATGTCTATGTATGTATTGTATGAATGTATTGTATGTAGTATGTATGTAGTATGTATGTAGCATGCATGTAGCATGCAGTATGTATGTAGCATGCATGTAGTATATATGTAGTATGTATGTAGCATGCATGTAGTATATATGTAGTATGTATGTAGCATGTAGCATGTATGTAGTATGTATGTGGTATGTATGTAGCATGTAGTATGTATGTAGCATGCATGTAGTATATATGTAGTATGTATGTAGCATGTAGTATGTATGTAGTATGTATGTAGTATGTATGTGGTATGTATGTAGCATGTAGTATGTATGTAGCATGCATGTAGTATATATGTAGTATGTATGTAGCATGTAGTATGTATGTAGTATGTATGTAGTATGTATGTGGTATGTATGTAGCATGTAGTATGCATGTAGCATGCATGTAGTATGTATGTAGCATGCATGTAGTATGTATGTATGTAGTATGTATGTAGCATGCATGTAGTATGTATGTAGTATGCATGTAGTATGTATGTAGCATGCAGTATGTATGTAGTATATATGTAGTATGTATGTAGCATGTAGTATGTATGTAGCATGTAGTATGTATGTAGCATGCATGTAGTATATATGTAGTATGTATGTAGCATGTAGTATGTATGTAGTATGTATGTAGTATGTATGTGGTATGTATGTAGCATGTAGTATGCATGAAGCATGCATGTAGTATGTATGTAGCATGCATGTAGTATGTATGTATGTAGTATGTATGTAGCATGCATGTAGTATGTATGTAGTATGTATGTAGCATGCAGTATGTATGTAGCATGTATGTAGCATGTATGTAGTATATATGTAGTATGTATGTAGCATGTAGTATGTATGTAGCATGTAGTATGTATGTAGCATGCATGTAGTATATATGTAGTATGTATGTAGCATGTAGTATGTATGTAGCATGCATGTAGTATATATGTAGTATGTATGTAGCATGTAGTATGTATGTAGCATGCATGTAGTATGTATGTAGCATGCATGTAGTATGTATGTAGTATGTATGTAGTATTTTTTTTTTTTTTTTTTTTTTTAACATTTAACACATTAGCCGGATGATGGGACTACTACTGTCCCATCATTGGCTAATGTGTCAATCACTGTCATGGTAGCAGGCATCGCCAGATGGGACTTGTAGTCCCATCGGACGATGCTTGCACAGACCCCCGGACATCAGCACAGCCCCCCGGCAGGCCGGTACAGACCCCCACAGGGTGCACAGACCACCGGCAGGCCAGCACAGCCCCCCGGCAGGCCGGTACAGACCCCCACAGGGTGCACAGACCACCGGCAGGCCGGCACAGCCCCCCGGCAGGCCGGTACAGACCCCCACAGGGTGCACAGACCACCGGCAGGCCGGCACAGCCCCCCGGCAGGCCGGTACAGACCCCGGGCAGTCCACACAGCCCCCCGGCAGGCCGTCAGAGACCCCCGGAAGGCCCGAAATGACGGCGCATCATGATGCGCACACACCGCGCATCATGATGACGTCAGGCTGTCAATCAACTTTGAACTTCCGATTCCGATGCCGAATTCCGATATTGAAAAAATATCGGAAGTCGGTATCGGAATTCCGATACAGCAAGTATCGGCCGATACCCGATACTTGCGGTATCGGAATGCTCAACACTAGTCCCAACTTAACTGATGGTACATTTAAGTTGATGTTACGCGTGGAGAGCCAAACCTTCTCTCCCACCTGAAACATGTCTCCCAAGGCTCTCTTTTTGTCCGCAAAATATTTGTATCTCCCCTGGGCCCGAGAGATATTACGCCGGACTTCAGCCCAGAGGTTTTTTAACCGTTGAACGGACCCCTCTGCTCCTGGACAACTGGAGTCCACCCGAGAAAACTCCCCAAAATGCGGATTAAAGCCATAGTTAATCAGGAATGGGGACATGTTGGTGGACTGACTCAGCCGGTTGTTAAAAGCGAATTCAGCCAACGGTAACGCATCACACCAATCCTCCTGTCTGGCGGAGGTCAGACACCTGAGAATTTGTTCCAGGGATTGATTGGTGCGTTCTGTCTGACCATTGCTCTCCGGGTGATATGCCGACAAGAAGGAGAGTGAGATGCCCAATTTCATACAGAACGCCCTCCAAAATTTGGCCACAAACTGCACACCTCTGTCAGACACAACATTCAGGGGTACCCCATGCAATCGGACCACATGCTGCACAAACAACCTTGACAATGTTTCTGCTGAAGGTAATGCTGCCAAGGGAATGAAATGGGCCTGTTTGGAAAACCTATCCACCATCACCCAGATCACGGTATTGCCCCTGGAAGGTGGAAGGCCGGTAATAAAATCCATGGAAAGATGAGTCCATGGCCTATCAGGAACCGGTAAAGGTATGAGTTCCCCAGCCGGTCGGTTATGCAAGCTTTTGGAACGGGCACACATGCCACAAGCAGAAGCAAATTCCTTGACATCGGACCTTAATGAAGGCCACCAAAAACCCCTGGCTACTGCCTCTCTAGTGGCCGTGATACCTGGATGAGCACTCAGCCTAGAATCATGAAACTCCTGCAGAAGTCTAGGCCGCAATGAATCTGGGATAAACAGTTTATTGCTTGGCCTGGTTGCCAGAGCTAGGGCCTGAGCCCTTAGGATTTCTTGTTCCAACTCAGTTGAGACCCCCGCCACTACCACCCCTGGGGGAAGAATGGAGGACGGCGGCTCAGGGGGAGACACTGGATCAAAACTTCTGGACAGGGCATCCGCTTTAACATTTTTGGACCCCGGTCGAAAAGTAATTGAGAACTGAAATTGTGAAAAAAAGTGACCAACGGGCCTGTCTAGGGGTAAGCCTCTTAGCAGATTCAAGGTATGCCAAATTTTTGTGATCCGTGACAACCGTGATAGGGTGAGCCGCGCCTTCCAAAAATGCCAGCTTGACCGCAAGAAGTTCTCTATTGCCTACATCATAGTTTTTCTCAGCTGAAGAGAACTTCTTGGAGAAGAAGGCACAGGGTTTGAGATTGGTAAGGGTGGCCGGACCCTGGGACAGCACCGCCCCCACCCCCACTTCAGAAGCATTCACCTCCACAATGAATGGTTTGGACGGGTCAGGTTGCACCAACACCGGGGCAGACATAAAACATTTCTTAATTGCTGAGAAGGATTCCTTAGCGAGTACCAACCAATTTTTTACATCAGCTCCCTTCTGGGTAAGATCCGTGAGTGGTTTAACCACTTGTGAGAAACCTTTAATGAATCTCCGGTAATAGTTCGCAAATCCTAAGAAGCGCTGGAGCCCCTTGAGATCTCGAGGCTGAACCCAGTCAGCGATCGCCAGCACCTTCTTAGGATCCATACGAATCCCCTCACAGGACACAATCAACCCCAAAAAAGACAGCTCCTGTACAAAAAACGAACATTTTTCCAATTTGGAGAATAATTGGTTCTCCCTGAGTCTCTGGAGAACTGTCTTTAGATGTTGCAAGTGAGATTGACTGTCCGGGGAATACACCAAAATGTCATCCAAATAAATAATAACAAAACAGCCTATCAGATCAGAAAACACAACATTGATGAAATTTTGGAAAATAGCGGGTGCATTAGTTAACCCAAATGGCATTACCAGGTTCTCAAAGAGTCCTTCTGATGTGAGGAATGCCGTTTTCCACTCGTCCCCTTCCCGAACCCTTATCAGATTGTAGGCCCCCCGCTGATCTAACTTGGAGAACCATTGGGCCCCAGCTAACTGGTTACATAAGTCTGGGATAAGGGGAAGCGGGTAAGAGTTCCTAACCGTTATCTTGTTCAGTTCCCGAAAGTCGAAGCACGGCCGCAAACCACCATCTTTTTTCTTCACAAAGAAGAACCCTGCTGCCACAGGTGACACAGAAGGCCTGATATGCCCTTTGCGGAGACTCTCAGCTATGTACTCCTTCATGGCTTGGCGCTCAGGCCCAGACAAATTGAACAATCGAGCCTTAGGTAACTTGGCTCCGGGTACTAAATCAATGGCACAATCATAGGGTCTATGTGGTGGCAGCGCCTCAGCCTCACTTTCGGAAAAAACGTCTTCGAAATCTTTCAGGTACTCCGGAATACCTTCCAGTTCGACAGACGACACAGACACAGATTTAACAGCGTTAACAAGATGTCCCCGGTTACCACATTTATTATTGCATCCCCATTGAGTGATTTCCCCTGTAACCCAATCAATGGTAGGATTATGGCGTTGAAGCCAAGGCTTCCCCAGTACCAGTCCTGCAGGCAAGTTATCTACCACCAGACAACTTAGTTTCTCCACATGAGTGGAACCCACTTTTAGAGAAAAAAGTTCAGACCTGCAACAGATACCGTCTTGGGTAAGAGGAGATAAGTCAATTGCCACAAGTTTAACAGGATCGTGAAGCCTGACTGTCCTTATCTTATTAAGAGTCATAACCTTGGTATCAATCAGGTTCACAGCCGAACCGCAGTCAATAAAAGCAGTAGTCTGAACAGGACCATAACCAAGTTCCAGTTCCACCTGCAGCACCATTTTTGCACATGAGGAAAATTGTACCTGAAGGCCTGGGTAGCCTCCTCGATTACTACCCAGACCTAGTCGTTTCCCGCCATCTTGGAAGATGACGGACAGGAGAGGCAGTCCTTCTTCCAATGTCCAGATTTCCCACAATAGAAGCACAACTGCTTTTCCCGACGGCGTCTTCTTTCCTTTCCCTCACAGGTGACAGTGCTCACCTCCATAGCCATAGGAAGAGTCTGGGTCTCATCTCCACTGAAAAATAAGGGCGTTTTCCGTTGCATAATGCCTCTAGCCCGCAGCCTGTGATCCATGCGAACCGCTTGGACCATGGCATCCTCCAGGGAGTCAGGCGGAGGATGAAGTGCCAAAGCATCCTTCAGACATTCACACAGGCCTCTGTGGAACAGTCCCCGCAGGGCGACATCACTCCAGGAGATCTCTGCTGCCCAACGTCTAAATTCAGTACAGAACCATTCGGCCGAGTGCTCCCCCTGACAGACACTCATCACTTTGTCCTCAGCCAACCGCACTCTATCAGGCTCATCATAAATAAGCCCTAAGGCTTCAAAAAATGCATCCACAGACATTCTCTCAGGGGCAAAAGAGGAAAGCGAGAATGCCCAGGCTTGTGGGGACCCCCTAAGCAGGGACATCACCAAATACCCTGAAATCATCCTTGTTACCAGAAAATATATCTGGCAATTTAACTGGGGATTCAGGTGGGACTAAAATGACATCTCTATTCCCCACCTGCTGGAAGCCTGCGGAAAGTACCCCCTGAACTGAGTCCTCAACCCGCCGTTGGGACTGGGCCAGAGCTTGGTGTTCCAAACTAAGCTTCTGCAGTGACTGAGTCAAGCTTTTCACCTGCTCAGATAAAGCACACATTGGGTCCATGCTGCAGAAGTGAGGAGAGAAAAAAAAATTGTAGGCCAGTTATAATGTCAGAGACACCGCACTGAACTTGCTCACTGAGCCAGTGCACATGTCCTGAGAAAGCAAAAGCGTGCTCAAAGCTACATGTGGAGCGGGCAGCAACCGAATAGATGCGTACTTCAGAGCCGCAGGACCTGAAGCACGTGACTGCTAGAGGCGTGGCCTAAACTCCACAGAGCTAGGAGCTGCAAGACAATTCCTAGCAGAGTAACTGCGAGACAAAGTTACCCAGCGGCATAGACAGTGAGAATAGTCAGGACGTAGCCAATGAGTCACACACAGAGATAGCTGCAAGGTACCAAAGGGGGCGAGCAGAGAGTAGTCAGGTCACAGGCAATGAGTCATACACAGATAATAACGCAGTACAAAATCAACAGGCAAACTCACAACGGGAAACAGAGCCGGGTCAGAACCATATAAACAAGCAATAGCAACAAACAGGCACACGGGGGGTCAGCACACTAGGCCAAAGGCAAAAGTATAACTGGCAGGGATTGAAGCTACCCAGGGGTTTATGAAGCTCTCCCAGAACCAGAAAGAGGCCACAATCATTAACCCCAAGTGTGCAGGTCAAAACCTGCACAGAGTTCCAGACATTAACCCCCGGTGTGCAGCTCAAAAACCTGCACTGGGATCATGACACCTAGGAGTTAGAAATGCTTGCAATGGCGATCCCCATGATGTTCCTATGTGATTTGTGCACTGTACCCATACATTTCTGACGTTATGATACCCTAGAAAGACCTCCGGGGGGGGGCAAAATAGCTTGGATATCCCATAGACTAATGTTTTCCTCGTTGCTCGAATCGAGTACCCATGTATTCCAATTTGCTCGACCCCAGCAACGAGCACCCAAACATTTTAGTTCTCGCTCATCACTAAATATTACATCTTTTGAGAGTGACATATTCAGGAATTAGTAGCGCACATTCAAGTCTGAGCTGCCTGGTCACAGACAGGTGTTTTGGTTGAACTTGTATGAGTATGGCATGGATGTCATGTGGGGAGTAAATCGTCAAAGGAAAAGTCACTGTGATCTCACATGCCTTTCCTAGCAGTAGTGCAGCAGCCCCTACTGCACGGGCACACGTAGGAGACCCTCTGATCACTGTGTCTAATTGTGCTTGAGTAGTAAGCTATCGGTCTCTGTTTTCTACCATGTTGTTGTGTCAGCACTGCTGCAGCATGACCTCCTTGTTCTGTGGAGAACAAGTAAAATGATTCTTTGTAGCGAATGTAAGTGGAACCTCGGGACCACGGTCTGGGGGGCTCCAAAGGAGGTGTGACTAGTGAGCCCCAGGTATCCGTAGTAAGACCCCTCGAACAGGATTTGAATGGAGTACCAGGGGGGACAGGTGCTTCCTCCAGTTAGACCCCAGATATGTGGCAGCTGTCCCAGCCAGACAAACTGGTAACCAGACTATACAGATATGGTGGAGCTGACTGGTGGGTACCGGGTATATGGACAGAAGCTGGCACTGAAGGTGACCGACGAATTTCAGGTATGCAGGTGGAAGCTGACTCCTATGGAACTGGCGTATTCCAGAGGTACGGATGGCTAAGCGGCGGGACTAGGCAGAACTGAAGCAGCTGGTACAAACGTCGTCTTGGATAGCCGAAAAACAGGTCACTGATATTCTGCGGAAACAATCAGTGTAAGCAGAGTATTCGACGGAATACTGCAGAAGCGCAGACAGAGCAGACACAGAACCGAAATTAGCGACAGTAGATACTCGTTGCTCCAGCGCCCTCCCTATGGCGGAGGGGCCATAAATAGCAATCAGTGCGCAGCCATTGGCTAATTACTCTTTTTGACAAATGCGCACTGTCTCTTGTATCTTCAACAATACAGTGGCATAAAAATGTCATCTTTTGTTTGCAATACTGTAATTTGTCATGTGAGACTTTGCAACCCTTTTCTCCTAAAAAACATAGCAAGGAAACTGTAGCTTCCTTGCAGGACATCTGGTCTGGGCAGTAGAGCAAAAAGTCATCCACGTACTGTGATAGTACAATCTGTGGATGAGGAGGTTGCCACTACTCAAAGATCCCTGCCATTGCTGTTGAATAGATGGTAGGGGAGTTCATTCCTCCCTGCTGGAGGACTGTCCAACTGTATTGTTTACCTTCATGAGTAAAAGCAAAAAGATACTGACAATCAGGGTGCAGGGGTTCTGAGAAGAATGCATTTGCCAAATCAATGACTGTGAAACATTTTGACATCACTGGGAGCTGTGACAGTAAGGTGTGTGAGTTATGGACTTTTGAAGTCACACTCTCTGTAACATCATTAATAGCCCTTAAGTCATGAGCCATTCTGTGTCAGGGGAAACCTTAGGTTCTTTTTTCTTGATGTGATACAGAGGGGTGTTGCAGGGGGAAGCCCTTTGTAACAGAGCTCCTGCCTTGACATACTCTTTTTTTATCCCTGCTCAGGGCCATTGATTTGGTGGTTCCCTCTTTTAGTTTTATCATGACCGGGGAATGGGCAGCCGACCCACATCAGTTTTTCCCTTTGCCCAAAGAGTGTCTGGTACCTGACTCATTTCCTTGTTCTCAGACATTCTGGTGTAAGGTTTTACTTTCACTGTTTTTGGCATATACACCATTGCTGACATCCTCCAATCTGGCTTCCGCCCCCACCACTCCACTGAAACTGCCCTGACCAAAATTACTAATGACTTACTCACAGCCAAAGCTAACAGACAGCTCTCCATCCTCCTCCTTCTCGACCTGTCCTCTGCCTTCGACACAGTCGACCACTGCCTACTACTACAGATTCTTTCTTCCCTTGGCATCAAAGACCTTGCCCTGTCCTGGATTGCCTCATACCTTTCTGACCGCACATTCAGCATTTCCCACTCCCACACTACCTCCTCATCCCGCCCTCTCTCTGTTGGAGTCCCCCAAGGCTCTGTCCTGGGGCCTCTACTTTTTTCCATCTATACACTTGGTGTAGGACAACTCATAAAGTCCCATGGCTTCCAGTACCATCTGTATGCGGATGACACTCAGATCTACCTCTCTGGCCCAGATGTCCCCTCTCTGCTGTCCAGAATCCCGGAGTGCCTATCAGCTATATCCTCCTTTTTCACCTCTCGCTTCCTAAAACTCAATGTAGACAAAACTGAACTCATTATCTTTTCTCCATCTCACGTATCTTCCCTACCAGAGCTATCTATCATGGTAAATGTCATCATGCTCTCTCCCGCACCTGAAATCAGCTGCCTTGGAGTAACTCTCGACTCTACCCTGTCCTTCAAACCACACGTCCAAACTCTTGCCACCGCCTGTCGCCTCCAACTCAAAAATATTTCCAGAATCCATCCCTTCCTCAGCCCTCAATCTACTAAAACTCTTGTAGATACCCTCAATAATAATAATAATAAGTGCTTATCTGAGAGGGGACTCGTGAAAGTAATACCCTCAGGAGAGTACTGTATAGTGGCCTGGATATCACTCAACACATATGCTCCAAGCAAATTCATAGGGGTATTGTCACCAACAGTAAACTTTGTAAGCACATCTTGGCTATCTCATAATTTTAGTTTTATCTGTTTAGTCAGAGGAGCTTCAGTCACCGGCCTTCTACCCCCACACATTCCATTCTCATTAGTAATCATGTCTGGCATTATCAAGTCTTTGTGCACCACAATCCCGGTTGCCCCAGTGTCAATAAAAAATTCTGCCTCTTTCCTCCCCGGTATTGTTATGGTCATCATCATGGTAGGATCAGGTCCTGAGGGGACGAGAACAGGGTACACATTTGTCACTGGGTTGCCAGTTTCCTCTGAAGGTAAAGGAGGTGGATGATTGGTCTGCTTAGTCTCACTGCAAATCACTGTTTCTAGGTCATTTGGCCCCCTACTACGTCTCCACTGTTTCCCATGATTGGTCACCTTGTCGTCCTTGTTTGTTCAATGCCTTTAGACACCTTCAGGAGATCTTTCGGATCTACATTTCTCCATTCAGGTCTGGCTGTTTGTACTGCATCTTGTAAACCTTTGCTCATATCATCAATGAATGCATTTACCAGTATTTTAACATCAAGTGGGTTTATGGAACTGTACCCCATGTCTGCCCACTTTAGCTGTATTTGTCCAAAGTACATCTCTACACTCTCTCCTTTTTGCTGTGTCACGTCAGTCAGGAGTACAGACTGCTCTGATTGTTTTACTGTCGCCCATTGTTTTGATGATTCCCAGTACATCTCCCCGGACCGTGCAGATTTATCATCCATGCCTCATGCTTGATCCTTTGTCACATCTGCATGTCTTAATTATGTGTCCTAGTACAACGCCTGCCTTCGCTCTCACCAAACTCTCTAGGTCTGCCTAGGTACATGTATATGCCCACTGTATCGCCTTCATTTGTCTGTAAAATGGGAAAGGTTGATTCTCAGGGTCAGGCAACTGCTTTAGCATAGGTAGCTGGTCAGAGGGGCTCCAGGGATAATACTCCTGTGTCTGTCTTACCCTAGTCACCCTTCTTGGTCCTGATGTGGTTGGTTGTATGGTGGTGGAGGTGACTGGAAAATCAGTGGGGGTGACATGCTATTCTAAATCTTCCTCCCTCTCAGGACTACTGTCAGCTTCCTCCCCAAAAGTCAATGCCCCTACTACTGTGTCAACTTCTTCTGTCACTACATGTGATCTTGTCCGCACAGGATTTTGGGCAATTCGCTTAGGTTGGGTTGCAGCACAGGATATGCAAGTATCTCTCCAGTCTGGGTTTTGCTTACCACAGTGATTACAAGTCCATCTGTCTTGTCTGGGTCTCTTGTTATACAAAGGTGGGGCGGTAGCAGTCATAGTCATAGAATTTTGTGCATCAAAATAGACATAATACACCTTACGTCCCACTGTAGTCTTTTTATTTCCGTACTGTTGTATTTCCTCTGCCACACGACACTATTTATTCCCTTGTTGCTCTCTTCCCTTGTCTTTTATCCAACCTTTATTCTCTTCCCTGAAACTTTGCCACTTTTGTACATCTAAACATCCACACTCTGGCATGTTTGCCTTTTTAAATAATGGTGTCACATCTTTCACTGCTTCCTTTCTTTCCCTGTCTTTTACAATCTGTATAGCTGTTTTGAATCCCATTGGTGGCCCTTACTGCATACAGAACAAGTTGCCCATGGCTTCAATTTATTCTCTAGACAGCTCACCTTTCTGCAAATGCCCTTTCAGTGTACCTGGACCTTGTCTACAGGCCACACTTTAGCAAGTCAGATTTAGATTGTTAAGGTGTATCAGCACACCTTCCAACTTTTGAAGAAGGGAAGGACAAAGGTTGCGGTGCGCGCGGCGCGACATGGCAAACTTTAGGCCACACCCCCAACCACACCCATTTCACAACTAGTCACACCCATGTCCACACCCCAACCACACCCAGAGAAAGAAAGAGGGGAAAGAAAGAAAGAACTGAGAAATGAGAAAGAAGGGAGAGCGAGAGAGAAAGAATGAAAGAACAGAGAGAGAGAAAGAGGGGAAAGAAAGAACAGAGAGAGAAAGCAGGGAAAGAAAGAGAGAACAGAGAGAAAGAAAGAAAGAAAGAAAGAAAGAAACAGAGAAAGAAAGAACAGAGAGAGAAAAAAGAAAGAGGGGAAAGAAAGAAAGACCAGAGAGGGAGAGAGAAAGTGTGGAAATAAAGAACAGAGAGAAAGAAAGAGAAAGAAAGAGGGAAAAGAAAGAACAGAGAGAGAAAGAAAGAAAGAAAAAGAGAGAACAGAGAGATAGAGAGAAAGAAAAAGAAAGAAAGAACAGAGAGATAGATAGAAAGAAAGATCAGAGAGAGAGAGAAAGAAAGATAAAAAGAAAGAAAGAGGGGAAAGAAATAAAGAACAGAGAGAAAGGAAAGAAAAAAAGAACAGAGAAAAAGAAAGAGAGAGGGGAAAGAAAAAACATAGAGAAGAGAAAGAAAGAGGGGAAAGAAAGAGAACAGAGATAAGGAAAGAAAGAGGGGAAATAAAGAACAGAGAGAGAAAGAAAGAAAGATTAGAGAGAGAAAGAAAGAGAAAGAAAGGAGAGAAAGAAAGAACAGAGACAGAGAAAGAAAGAGGGGGAAGAAATAAAGAACAGAGAGAAATAAAGAAGAAAGAAAGAGGGGAAAGAAAGAACAGAGAGAGAGAAAGAAAGAGTGGATAGAAAAAAAACAGGGAGAGAGAGAAAGAAAGAAAGAACAGAGAGATAGAGAGAATGAAAGAACAGAGAGAGAAAGAAAGAAAGATAGGAAAAAAATAAAGAACAGAGAGAAAGAAAGAAAGAGGGGTAAGAAATAAAGAACAGAGAAAAAGAAAGAAAGAGGGGAAAGAAAAAGAACAGAGAGAAAGAAAGGGGAGAAAGAAAGAAAGAAAGAACAGAGAGGTAGCAAGAAAGAAAGATGGGAAAGAAAGAACAGAGAGAGAGAAAGAAAGAAAGATTAGAGAGAGAAAGAAAGAGAAAGAAAGAACAGAGAAAGAAAGAAAGAGGGGAAAGAAGGAAACAACAGAGAGCAAGAAGAAATAAAGACAGAAAGAGGGGAAAGAAAGAACAGAGAGAGAAAGAAAGAGTAGACAGAAAAAAAGAACAGAGAGAGAAAAAAAAACAAAGAGGGGAAAGAAAGAACAGAGAGAGACAAAGAAAGAGGGGAAAGGATGAAAGATGGGAAAGAAAGAAGAGAGAGAAAGAAAGAACAGAGAGAGAAAGAAAGAACAGAGAAAGAAAGATTAGAGAGAGAAAGAAAGAGGGGAAAGAAAGAAAAAGAACAGAAAGAGAGAAAGAAAGAGAGAAAGAAAGAAGAGAGAGAAAGGAAGAGAGTAAAGAAAGAACAGAGAGAGAGAAAAGAGAGTTTAGAGAGTGAAAGGAAGAAAGAGAGAACAAAAAGAGAGAAAGAAACAAAGAGAGAAAGAAAGAAAAATTATATAAAGATACTATACAGTGCCTTGCAAAAGTATTCGGCCCCCTGGAACTTTTCACCCTTTTCCCACATATCATGCTTTACACATAAAGATACCAAATGTAAATTTTTGGTGAAGAATTAACAACAAGTGGGACACAATTGTGAAGTTGAATGAAATTTATTGGTTATTTTAAATTTTTGTGGATATTAAAATACTGAAAAGTGGGGCGTGCAATATTATTCAGCCCCTTTACTTTCAGTGCAGCAAACTCACTCCAGAAGTTCATTGTGGATCTCTGAATGATCCAATGTTGTCCTAAGTGACTAATGATGATAAATATAATCCACATGTGTGTAATCAAGTCTCCTTATAAATGCATCTGCTCTGTGAGTCTCAGGGTTCTGTTTGAAGCACAGAGAGCATCATGAAGACCAAGGAATACAACAGGCAGATACGTGAAACTGTTGTGGACAAGTTTAAAGCCGGATTTGGATACAAAATGATTCCCAAAACTTCAAATCCCAAGGAGCACTGTGCAAGTGATCATATTAGAATGGAAGGGCTATCATACCACTGCAAATCTACCAAGATCTGGCCGTTCCATCTCAAACAAGGAGAAGACTGATCAGAGATGCAGCCAAGAGGCCCATGATCAATCTGGATAAACTGCAGAGATCTTCAGCTGAGGGGGGACAGTCAGTCCATAGGACAACAATCAGTCATACACTGCACAAATCTGGAAGAGTGGCAAGAAGAAAGCCATTTCTCGAAGATATCCATAGAAAGTGCTGTTTAAAGTTTGCAACAAGCCACCTGGGAGACACACCAAACATGTGGAAGAAGGTGCTCTGGTCAGATGAAACCAAAATCGAACTTTTTGGCAACAATGCCAAACGATATGTTTGGCGTAAAGGCAACACAGCTCATCACCCTGAACACACCATCCCCACTGTCAAACACAGTGGTGGCAGCATCATGGTTTGGGGCTGCTGTTATGAGCTCATTTTCTGCTCCTCCAGTTGACAGTTCTCCCTCTGGTGATGACAGGAGGTAGTGAGGTTGGTTTAAGTGGTAGTGATCTGCCACCTGATGAGATGGATAACGATTGGATCTCTGGAGTATCAGACTGGATATAAGACATCCGACGCCCTATCCTGCTGCTGGTGATTCAGTCTGCTTCTCAGGTCTTGGACTTCAGCTCTCTTCCAGTCTTCTTAAGTTAAGTTTGTTTTTTGCTAATGTTCACACTTGCGCTTGTTTGTCAATTCAGTTTCTTGTGTGGTCAGCTTGCCCCTGCTGGGGCTATGCTGAACTTCTACTCCTACTTATCTGTATTTGCCAATTTGCCTTTTTGTCCCTTATTAGAGTGGCCTCTTTTTGCTCTGTTTCAGAATATTTCAGAGTGCTGATATAGTGGGAGAAGTCTAGTGACTTCAGGGTTAATTTTGCTATCAGACGTGTTGGATATTATTTTTGGTAGGGTTTTTTGGCAGATTGCAGACAGTGGCTTTCCTTTCCTGTCCTTTCTAGTTAGTCGGGCCCCATCGTTTGCTCAGCCTATTTTCCTGCCTGTGTATGTGTTTTCATCTTGCTTCACCATCAATACATGTGTGGGGGCTGTCTTTTCCTTTGGGGTCTGCTCTGGGGCAGTTAGTTTTCCCTTTTCTTGCTTTAGGTTTATGTAGTCCTCCGGCGGTGACGAGGCATCTAGGAACAACGTAGGAACGCTCCACTGCTACTGTTAGTTGTGTGGTTAAGATCAGGGATCTGCAATCTGCATAGTGACCAACCTCTCTGGTTTTCTGGGACTTAGCTTTTTGTTGTTCCTCCTCGGTGACCCATTCATAACAGGCTGCTTTTCTTCAGCAGGGACAGGGAAGATGGTTAAAATTGATGGGAAGATGGATGGAGCCAAATACAGGACCATTCTCGAAGAAAACCTGTTGGATTCTGCAAAAGACCTGAGACTGGAACGGAGATTTATCTTCCAACAAGACAATGATCCCAAACATAAAGCCAAATCTACAATGGAATGGTTTACAAATAAACGTATCCTGGTGTTAAAATGGCCAAGTCAAAGTCCAGACCTGAATCCAATCGAGAATCTGTGGAAAGAGCTGAAAACTGCTGTTCACAAACGATCTCCATCCAACCTCACTGAGCTCAAGCTGTTTGCCAAGGAAGAATGGGCAAGAATTTCAGTCTCTTGATGTACAAAACTGATAGAGACATACCCCAAGTGACTTGCAGCTGTAATCGCAGCAAAGTTAAGTTAAAGGGGCTGAATAATATTGCACTCCCCACTTTTCAGTTCTTGAATTTTGACAAAAATGTAAAACAACCAATAAATTTTGTTTAACTTCACAATTGTGTTCCACTTGTTGATTCTTCACCAAAAATTTACATTAGGTATCTTTATGTTTGAAGCATGATATGTGGGAAAAGGTTGAAAAGTTCCAGGGGGCCGAATACTTTCGCAAGGCACTGTAGCAGCCTGGCTTCCATTTTAATGCCCACCTAAGCCTCCAGGTGCAGGACATATCATGATCCGCTCACATGGCCAGCATCCCCGATTCCAAGGCGATCCCGCTGCCCGCGCTGTCGGAGGAAGACACGGTAATGGATCTGAAGCATTCCCTGAAGTGCCTCCATGGTTCCGTCACAATCTCCTCCTGAAATTTCCTAATTTCTGGTCAGCTTCTAGCACGTCACTTACGGTGGAACGTCACGTGCCAATTTTAAAGTGCTCTTCGGGGCTCCGCCGTGTACTCCTGTGTCCACAAGAAAAGTAAGCTCCCGGCCAGGACAGACTCTCTCTCAAAATCGGGACTGTCCCACTGGATCCAGGATGGTTGGGAGGTATGAATGCTCCACCATACACCTTGTACACGCATGGCTCCATACAACTCATACACACGTGGCTCTGCTCCGTACACCCCGTACACACACACGGCTTCGCTCCTAACACCTCATACACACGTGGCTCTGCTCCGCAAACCTCGTACACACATGGCTCCACTCCATACACACGTGGTTCTGCTCCGTACACCTCGTACACACGCGGCTCTGCTCTATACACCTCGTACACCCGTGGCTCTGCTCCATACACCTCATACACACATGCTGCTTCACTCCGTACACCTAATACACACACACGACTCCACTCCATACACGTCATACACACACACGGCTCCACTCCATACACCTCATACACACGTGTCTCCGCTCTGTACACCTCGTACACACACGGCTCCGCTCCATACACCTCGTAAACATGTGGCTCCGCTCCGTACTCCTCATACTCATGTGACTTTGCTCCGTACACCTCATACACACACATGGCTCCACTCCATACACCTGTGGCTCCGCTCCGTACACCTCGTACACACGCAGCTCCACTCCGTATACCTCGTACACACACGGCTCCGCTCTATACACTTCGTACACACGCGACTCCGCTCCATACACCTCATACACACACGCGGGTCCTCTCTGTACACCTCATACACACATGGCTCCACTCCGAACACCTCATACACACGTGGCTCCGCTCTGTATAGCTCGTACACACACATGGCTCCGCTCCATACACATGTGGCTCCGCTTCGTACACCCCATACACACACGGCTCTGCTCTGCATACTCCATATACACACGGGTCTGCTACATCCACCCTGTAAAGCCCTGCTGACTTCACACATAAACTTCCCCTCACCAGCATCATGACAACCAGCACAGCAGAGTCTTGCATATAATGAGGCCCCTGATCATGTGACCCCTGACTTTCCTCCTGTGACCTCATCACAGGTCCTGTGCGCACAGAAGCAACAGCCTAGCAAGTCATCACAGGCTGTGGGGGGGCGCTGCGGGAGGTCTCTGGGAGGGTGAGGATAGGGTCGGTGCATGGGGGGCGTGGCGGCTCAGTCCAGTTTGGAAAAAAAAGACTCCCGCTCAGTACAGTGGGACAGACAGTCAAAAACAGGACTGTCCCGCCATATCCGGGACACTTGGGAGCTATGTATCAGGAAGGCTCTCGTGCCTCTCACCCGGTAGACCTACAGGGTGTAACGGGAAGGCTCTTTGCCTCTCACCCGTTAGACCAGCTGACTAAAATAGGAAAGCTCAGGCCTCTCACCTACTAGACCAGCTCCATGGACAGTGGGAAGGCTCTCGTGCCT
The DNA here is from genome assembly GCF_039654945.1 of Dendrobates tinctorius. Lineage (NCBI taxonomy): Eukaryota > Metazoa > Chordata > Amphibia > Anura > Dendrobatidae > Dendrobates > Dendrobates tinctorius. Next base: position 91,957,548 of record NW_027361687.1, on the reverse strand, counting down.
CTCACCCACAGAAAAACTCGCTGACTAAAGTAGAAAGGCCCAGGTGTGATAGGACTCTCACCTACTAGATAAGCCTTGCATTTGACTACCAATGTTGCTGATTCTTAATTAGCTGTACATCAATCACACAACTAGAAGCAGATGACAACACATAAATGATTAAACAACGACTTACAAGTTTCCTTCTAAAATAGGCACAATATTTTACTTTCAACTTCCAACTTCAACTTGCAATATTACTTTCTACTTCAATTCAGTACTGTTGCTTTAAAACCACAAATTTTCCAGCGAACATTACACCAAGGACAGAAATACAGCACGCAGCTTCATCCCCTCTCCCATCAAGTATTAGGGGAGATAAGGAGAACTTACAAGATTTCTTCCTGTCACCAGGCTCCATGGAGATTTTTGGAAAAGCTAGGTTGTGACTCTCTGGTCACCTTGTCTCTTATCCAAGTGAATCAGTGGAAGGGTGAAACTCTGTAATTTTGCACCATCTTGGGCATTTTGCTGGGCCTTTATATGTGTAATTTCCCTGTTTTGTGGTTCAATAAAGTATTGTCACACTGTTTTACCCTCATCCTGTGTTGTCTGAGTAGTATTATGCCCACAGTAAAAGGAGAATTAGCATTCAACCAGTAGGATGATCTCTGGTTCACGGTTGCCAGTGGGTGCTCTAGTCCATTAGTCTTTTGGCTAGCAGACTAGAGCACTCACTAACCCCTGTGTTTCCACAGTCAGTCAGGATTTTTTTAGGGATATTAGACCATAGGAGGCTGAATACAAATGCACATCACAATTCTCAGGTTTATATTTTTTTTAAAAGTTAGAAAACCAAGTATTATTACCTTTACAATTCACATATACTTGCTATCTAGTGTTGGTGTTAGGAGCCGAGGTTCTCCCACTGCACAGGGGGAATCTCAAGCCATGTCCTCTGTGGTCTCGTATTCTTCTGTTGCCGTAGATGATGCTGCTCAGCAGAGACGTCGGTCACGGCGTCTTGTACAGGCTAATGCTATGCGTCTGGCTGTTACTGCCGATCCAGGCTCAGCTTTAGCATCAGACATTAGTCAGCAGTGAGCAGCCTCTCCTGGGACTAAGCCCTGCTTTTCCCCATCTGAGCATGCCGTGAGACGACCGCTCATTGGTGGTCGGAGGTCACATGCTCAGGTCCTCAAGCAGCTCGTTTCTCTACTGCCACCCCTGTTCCGACCTTATCCCGCCTCCCACTGCCAGATAAGTACTCTGGTGATAGCAAGTCATGTAGGGGATTCGTGAGCCAGTGTGCGATACACCTGCAGCTCCTGGCTGCACATTTCCCCTCAGAGTGAGCTAAAGTAGGATTTATTGTATCTCTTTTGTCGGACAGGGCATTGGAGTGGGCTACGCCGCTGTGGGAATGCGACGATCATGTAATGCAGAGTGCTTCGCGGTTCCTGAGCACTCTGAAACAGGTCTTTTTGGGACCTCAAGTCACCCATGATACGGTGCTCCAACTGCTGGCACTGTCACAGGGTTCATCCATGGTCAGCCATTTTTCCGTCCACTTCCGGATGTTAGCCTCTGAGCTGGAGTGGTCGGATAAAGCACTTATTCCGGCATCCCTGTATTCTGGAGGGGGCTGGCTGACCATGTGAAGGACGCTTTGGTCACTAGGGAGATTCCCGCCACACTGGAGGAGCTAATAGCGGTCTCCACTAGCGTTGACCTCCGTTTTCACGAGCGAGGGTTGGAGCGAGCTCAGTGTAGACAGAGGTTTCGGCTGGCTCCCACCTTTGCCAGACCTCTGGAATCTCCAGCTCAGGTGTCCGAGCCACAGAAGCGCATGGAGGTTTCTCGAGCGAGGTCTAAGTCCAGGGTTGCTGGTGTACCTATGGTCTGTCCTGTCTACCAGCAGTCAGGACATTCTGCCAGGAGATGTCCCCAGCGGTCAGGGAAACATCAGCGTCTAGTGGTTGTAGGAGGAGGTACACAGGACACGGCAATGTTTTCTCCCAAATTGTCCTTCAAGGGGACAATTACCATAGGCCCATCCACTCACACAGTTGAGCTTTGCGTGGATTCCGGGGCAGATGGAAACTTTATGTCTTCGGCCTTTGCCCAACGGCACGCAATACCCCTGGTGATGCTCGCCAAACCAGTGACCGTACGATTGGTGAATGGGGCCACACTGCCCTCACAGATAACACATCAGACCATCCCATTTACTCTTTCCATGTCGCCATCCCATTAGGAGATGATCTCTCTTCTTGCCATTCCCGAGGGAATTGATGAGGTCCTGTTAGGGATACCTTGGCTACAGTACCACTCCCCACATATATAGAGTGGTCCACAGGGAGAATTTTGGGATGGAGTGAATCTTGTGAGTGTAGATGTCTGAGGGAGTGCGTTCAGGTTGCCACTACGAAGGTACCAACAGATCTTTCCTCTCTCACCAAGATCTATTGGCCCTATGCAGACATTTTCTCCAAGAGGGCTGCGTAGACCCTTCCGCCTCACCGCCCATATGACTGTCCTATTGACCTCTTGCCTGGTGCAGAGCCTCCCCGGGGTCGAGTCTATCCCTTGTCTCCCCCGGAGACAGAGGCAATGACCCAATACATCCTGAAGAATCCGGCAGGAGGATTCATTAGAAAGTCAGTGTCACCTGCAGGGGCGGGATTCTTGTTCGTGCAGAAGAAGAATGGAGAACTGCGTCCATGCATAGATTACAGGATCTTAATGCCATCTCTGTTAAGAGCAAGTATCCTCTGCCCCTGATATCTGAGCTCTTTGATAGGTTGCGGGGAGCGAAGGTACTTACTAAGCTGGATCTGTGGATCAAGCTACAGGCTGTGATGGACTGGCAGGAACCCCATTCTCTCAAAAGCGGTGCAGCGCTTTGTGGGGTTCATTAACTATTATCGCCAGTTCATTCCCCCCTTCTCTACTTTGGTAGCTCCCTTGATAGCCCTCACCAAGAAGGGAGCAAATCCCAAATTGTGGCCAGAGGAGGTCTCCAAGGCCTTCCTCTCTATAAAATCCCACTTTGCTGGCGCTCCAATTCTCCATCGCCCCAATGTAGATAAACCTTTTATAATGGAGGTGGATGCCTCATCCATCGGTGCTGGAGAAGTCTTATTCCAAAAGGATGCTCAAGGTCGGAAGCATCCTTGCTTCTTTTTCTCCAAGACCTTCACACCGGCAGAGAGGAATTATTACATCGGGGACAGGGAGTTGCTAGCAATGAAGTTGGCCTTCTCGGGGTGGAGACACCTCCTGGAGGGGGCTCGCTTTCCCTTCCAAGTCAACACCAACCACAAGACTTTGGTGTACCTTCAGACCGCTCAGCAGCTAAATTCTTGCCAGGCTAGATGGTCCCTGTCCATTTCACCCTTCATTTCCCTCTCCTGGGAGAATAACATTCATGCCGACGCTCTCTCTCACTCCGTAGTGTCATCCGAGGAGGAGAAGGACGAGCCGCGATTAATTGTCCCTTCTGAGAGCCTGAGAACTGTGGCCCCAGTTTCACTGGAGTCTGTGCCCCCGGGCAAGACTCTCATTCCTCCTAATTTGCGCCCGGAGGTTCTCGCTTGGGCTCATTCGTCCAGGGTGGGTGGACATTTTGAGACCAAGAGGACATCTGAGCTCCTGGCGAGGACGTACTGGTGGTCGCATATGGCCCGTGACGTCATAGACTATGTTCAGGCATGTGTCTCCTGCGTCAAAAAATCGGTCTCCTTGGCAATGCCCCTGCTAGGCTACTTTACCCCCTGCTGATGGCAGACAGGCCCTGGGAGATGGTCGGGATGGTCTTTGTGGTGGGCTTACCAAAGTCTCGTGGTTGCACCGCTATCTGGGTAGTCACCGATCATTTTTCTAAGATGGTGCACTGGGTGCCTCTTCCACGGGTAGCTTCTGCACGCGTCTTGGCGGCGTTGTCTATCAAATATATTTTCCACCTACATGGTATGCCAGATAAAATCGTCAGTGATCAGGGTCCCCAGTTTGCGTCTCGGTTCTGGAGAAAGCTTTGTTGTCTACCCAGCATCGAGCTGAATTTCTCTTCAGCATACAATCCAGAGACGAATGGGTTGGTAGAGAAGGCCAACCAGACTCTGGTCACTTACCTGCGAGATTTTGTTTCAGCCAGGCAGGATGACTGGGCATCCTTGCTACCGTGGGCGGAGTTTGCATTAAACAATGCCGTAGCCGACTCCACCGGGCAGACCCCGTTCCTACTTAACTACTGCCTGCATCCGCGTGTCCCTGTGCCCATGCCTGTGTTGTCCAGCGATTCTAGGGTGGCAGACTGGGTGGTGGAGGCACAAGACATTTGGGACCGCACACAGGATGACATCCAGGCCTCCAAGGAAAGAATGAGGGTTTCCGCTGATGCTCACTGGCGCCCCGCTCCGACCTTTGCTCCTGGCGACCTAGTGTGTCTCTCTGCCCGTAATATCAGGCTGCAAGTTGAGCCCACTAAGTTTACGCCTCGCTTTGTAGGTCCCTTCAAGGTCCTGGAACAGGTTAAGCCTGTGGTATACAGTCTGGCTCTTCCACCACGCCTCGGTATCACGGACACCTTTCATGTGTCCCTCCTAAAACCCGTTCACATGTCCTGGTTTTCCGAGTCATCTGCCGGGACCTCGGGGTCATTTACAGATGATTATGAGGTGAAAACCTTTGTTGGGTGCAAGGTGGTATGAGGTGAAAAGTTCTATCTGGTGGACTGGAAGGGTTATGGCCCAGAGGGCAGGACCTGGGAACCTGTTGAACACATTTCTACTCCTCAGCTCATTACAGCTTTTGAGCAAAGCAAGGCTCAAGGAGGGGGGGCAATCTAAGGCCCCAAGCTTCTCCCACTGCACAGGGGGAATTTCAAGCCATGTCCTCTGCGGTCTCCCATTCATCTGCAGCCGCAGAGGATCCAGCAGAGACGCCGGTGCCGGCATCTTGCCCAGGGTAATGCTATGCGTCTGTTGATTACTGCTGCTCCAGGCTCAGCTTTAGCATCAGACATTAGTCATCGGTGAGCAGCCGCTCCTGGGACTAAGTCCTGCTTTTCCCCATCTGAGCATGCCCGTGAGACGACCGCTCATTGGTGGTCAGAGGTCACATGCTCAGGTCCTCAAACAGCTCGTATTGGGCCATCAGGAAGGTTGCATGGCCATACGGCCATGCGCTAATATAGAAAATTATAGACTATGTGGAGTGAGTGTTGTATGCACGTATGTATGTCTCAGGTGAATGACTCATTATGAAACCCCTACCCTTGGTACACATGTGTTGTGTAGCCTAGCCTGTTAAGCACCCAGGCTGAGGTGCAGGTAGATGCCAGAGTCTGAGACTGGCATCAGCACCAACTGGTGGCTTTGTCTGTACGCCATGGTGCACGTGCTTGGCACTCCACGATAGCCAGTGTCTATTAGTGGCGTCTGCTGGTGTGACGCCACACGCTTAGAAGGTCTAGAGGGACTCTGACTCTATGTCCTTGGGGCTGGGGATATAATGGAAATAGAGCGGGTACAAAGGAGGGCAGCAAAATTAATAAAGGGGATGGGGGAACTATAATACTCAGAGAGATTAGCAAAATTAGGATTATTTAGTCTAGAAAAAAGACAACTGAGGGGCGATCTAATAACCATGTATAAGTATATAAGGGGACAATACAAATATCTCTCCTAGGATCTGTTTATACCAAGGAAGGTGACGGTCACAAGGGGTCATTCTCTGCGTCTGGAGGAGAGAAGGTTTTTCCACCAACATAGAAGAGGATTCTTTACTGTTAGGGCAGTGAGAATCTGGAATTCCCTGCCTGAGGAGGTGGTGATGGCGAACTCAGTCGAAGGGTTCAAGAGAGGCCTAGATGTCTTCCTGGAGCGTAACAATATTGTATCTTACAGTTAGGCCGGAGTCACACTACAGCGAGATACGGCCGAGTCTCGCAGGTTAAAACCAAGCTCTGGCACCAGGACTCCGGAGCGGAGCGTGCAGCTCCATGTATTGCTGTGCGGCTGCACACTCCGCTCCGGAGTGCCGGCACCAGAGCTTAGTTTTAACCTGCGAGACTCGGCTGTATTACGCTGTGTGTGATCCCGGCCTTATTGTTAGGTTCTTTTGAAGGATGTAGATCTGGGGATTTATTCTGACAGAATTTTATAGGCTGAACTAATGTCTTTTTTCGGTCTTACTAACTATGTTACTATGTTACTATGAGTTCTGTGATTGTTTGCTGAGTGCTCCCTTTGCCGAGCTCTGTGAGCTTACATAGGCTCTGACATTTATGTTCTGCGGTAGTGCAGAGTTCGCCCCTGTACACACCGGATGACATTAACCCGCGTGTGTTCTCCCTTTATACCGCCATATAGCGTCCGCCATTACCGGGCAGCAGTTTACCATCTCTGCACGGTGGACCCGGGCTGCGAACGCACCTTATTGCCATCTTTTTATTAATTGGTTCTGCCAGCCCTAACAGTTGGAAGCACAGAAAATCCTAATAAAATACATTTAAGTTTGTAGTAATGAAGAAAAGATACCAGAGTATGAAAAATTTTCCAGGGTACTGTAGACATTTGTTTATCAGTTTAGCTTTCTGTACAGAGACATCATGCAGGAGGTGGGGTGGGATATAAAAAGTTTATGTGAAAAAGAGAAGTCTAAATGAGACTGCAGAACGTCTACACTCATCAATCTCAGCCCATTCATAGTGTGAGTTGTGGCTCCCTGAGATCACACAGAGACACAGACACATTATGGCAGAGAAAGCTATGTCAGAGACATATACATGCACAGCTATAGTCTCTGATCCATTATAGAACTTCTCAGAATTGTCATTATACTGCTTTTGGGAACAAAATAAAAGTTTTGTCTTCAACAATAACATTCTTTTTCATCTACTTCACCAGCAACAAAGCAAATGTGCAGGCACCACCTCTTTAAGTTAATTTGCTGGAATCAAGAAAATGAGCCAAGTTTAAAGGGAACCTTACAGCTGATACATCCTATTTGATCCACAGGTAGCTTGTACCAGACACTGGCCATATGATTTCAGCCAGGCATGTTTAACTCTCAAAAGCTGCAGAGTTTCAGAGAAGAACAGTTCAATAGCTCCTGAGAAGTGATGAGCGAATTTGTTCGAAAAACGATCACCAAACTTAAAATTGGCACAAATATAGCACATTTGGATTCGTGATTGGAAACACAAGCAAAATTTTAAAAAATCAGGAAAACTCGAAAACATTAGGGAAAAAGTGAGGGAAAAAAATTTGCATTGCCATTAGTGATGAGCGAATAGTGAAATATTTGGATTTCGGAAAATCACTAAGGCTAGTTTCAGACTAACGTTTTCTTGCTCTACGTTTCGTGCACACATCAATCGCATGACAAAAACGCTTACAAACACTTGTAAAAGCTGCATTTTTTTCTCGCCTCATCGTGCACATTAAGCCAAAAAAACGCAGCATTTGTATGCGTTTTAAAGCGTTTTTCATGCGTTTGCGTTTTTATTGCGCATGATGTCACAATCACACGAGTGATAATCCTTGACCAATTAGTGCAACAGACTCCACCAATTGGACAGCAGTGGGCATGTGTTATTGGAATTCTTTATATTGACCCTGTTTACAGCTATTCTTCACATTTTCTTGTTGTTTTTCTTGATGACATAGATCTGCGCTGGAAGAGTTTTCACTTCAAGTTGGATCTGGACATCAGGATGGCTCAGGCTTATGTAGTTGCTTGCCACCAAAAAAAAGGGAGAGGGAGAGACAGCGAAGACGGCAGGGGTGGCGTTTGTGGATACATCCCATTATTCAACTCCAGGAGAGCCGTGGAGCGTACCACACCCTCTACAGCGAGCTGCAGGCAAACCCGGAGAAATTTACTGATTACACACGGATGTCCCAACAAAGCTTCATGTATTTGCTTGGTCATGTACAAGATGTCATCCGTAGACAGGACACACAGCTCCTCCCGAGGAACGGCTCCTGGTCACATTACGGTACATAGTATTGCAAAACCAATGCCTGCCTAATTTTATTTGTTCTCTGATGTACTATTCTATTCTGGCAGAATTCTTGAACTGCCATGTACTTAACCAAAGGCTGCAGCACTATTTTTCTACCATTTATTAAAGAAAAAAAGATGCATTTTTATTCATTGGTATGCCCTTTTTTGTGTGTTTTTGTGTGTGGTAAAAATCCATTTACACAAATATTAATTTTTGTTGTTTCTTTGTGTCACAGATTCCTGGCTACTGGAGAGACACTCTCTTCACTGCACTTCCAGTACCGGCTAGGAATATCCACCTTGCCTGGAATAGTTGCGGACACCTGTCAGGCTTTGTGGGACGTTCTCTGTCCAGAATTTATGCCCCTGCCCACCGTGGAAAAGTGGTGTGAAAATGCCGAAAGATTCTGGACTGTCTGCAATTTTCCTAACTGTTTGGGTGCGGTGGATGGGAAACACATCAGGATTATAAAATCCAAGAGAACTAGATCAGAGTACTACAACTATAAAAAGTACTTCTCTACAGTACTCTTGGCCATTTCTGATGCAGACTGTAAGTTTGTTGCAGTAGACATTGGGGCATTTGGCCGTGGAAATGACTCCCAGGCTTTTAAGAACTCGGGCATGGGCCGGAGGTTGTATGGCAACCAGTTCAATTTCCCCATGCCACGGCCTCTTCCCTATACCGAAGGTCCGCCACAGCCTTTTGTAATGGTTGGGGATGAGGCATTCCAGATGTGCCAAAACCTCCTCAAACCCTACTCCAGCCGGGACTTGGACCACACCAAACAAATTTTTAATTACAGGCTGACCAGGGCAAGAAGAACTGTAGAGTGTGCCTTTGGTATACTTGTGTCCAGATGGCGCATTCTCGGCACAGCCATTAATCTTAAACTGGAAATCGTGGATGAGGTGGTGAAGGCCTGTGTTGTTCTACACAATTTTGTGATGGTTAGAGAGCACCCGCATTTTGAACTCCATGATGCCACTCCTAACCCCTTGCCAGAATTTAATCAGCACTCTCTCAGGTCATCCGTTGAAGTAGGGCAAATGAGGGACCAATTTGCGGCCTACTTCAACTCAGATATAGGATGGGTGGACTGGAAGAGCAAATGGTGTAAGCAATGTTTTTTTGGTTGTATTTTAATAAAAAGCCTGTGTTTATACCTGTAGTCTACTCTGTCTTTTTCAATTTAAAATTATGATACAAGGCCAAGTTACTGAACATATGGCGTGTATTTTCCACATCATCTCCTCAGTTTATAAACACACACTGAATAGAGGATGGGGTTATTTACAGGGTCTATCTATAATAACCTGGGATTGTATTCCAAACAGTTAAATGATGTTAAAAAACACCATAGTAGATTAACTGTTAAGGATACAAGGCAAGGTAACAATAGATAGGCCTTGCACTCAACACCATCCTCTATTCAGTCTGTGAGATATTACCTGAGAAAAGAGACTGAGGGGATTTGGAAATTGCAAGGCATACAGATTTGTGTTTTTGACAACACATATCTCCAAGTTTGACACACGAAACATGTGTCATTAATGGTGCTATGTGTTCACAAAAACGCAAACTGTACGGCGCAGCATGTGTACTGTGCAGTGTGTAGGCGCCGAAAGACACATTAACCAAACCTTTTTTGAAAAAAAAGTATTCAACATTTATTTTTTCAGTAAAAAAATAAAAAAATATTTTCCTTTTGAAGGATGTTTGAGGGAAGAATGTGATACTTTAGAGGTGTGGAGAGATGAGGAATGGCTGGAAATTGAGGAAGGGGTTCTAGGTGAAGGGGGTACTAAATTAGTGGGGGAAGGGAGTTCAGGCATGGAAAAGGAGGCAGGTTGAGAAACATTAGAAGGAGAGGGGGGACTGACTAACAAAGTCTTTTGTTTCTTGGTCTTCTTTGGGGCAGGAGTCACCAGCCTGGACCGACTACCACCATGTGACCTCCTTACATTACTTGACCACCTAGAGCTGGTGGACCGTGATCGTGATGAAAAAAATAATGAATGTGGGTCTCCCCTAGCGTGCTCGGTGGTGGTGCTGGCGGTGCTCCTTGAAGGAGAAATTGTGGTGTCGGTGCTCATCGAAGGTGAATTGTGCGCGGTGCTTCTGTTAGGTGGCGGTGCTCCTATCAGGCGAAGTGTTGGTGGTGCTCCTCTGATGAGGAGTGGTGGGGGTGCTATGAGAAGGCAAAGTGGTGGCGATGCTCCTCTGATGAGGAGTGGTGGCGGTGCTATGAGGAGGCGAAGTGGAGGCGGTGCTCCTCTGATGAGGAGTGGTGGCGGTGCTATGAGGAGGCGAAGTGGTGGCGGTGCTCCTCTGAAGAGTAGTGGTGGCGGTAATCCTATGAGGAGATGTGGTGGCGGTGCTCCTCTGAAGAGGGGTGGCGGCGGTGGTCCTTGAATGGTGAGGAGTTGTGGCGGTGCTCTCATACAGTTGAGAAGTGGTGGTGCTCCGATCCGGAGATGATGTTCTCTCTGTGCTCTGAACAGGAGAAGAGGTTGCTGTGGCCCAAGATGATTTTGCGCTTGTGTGCCAAGATGATGTCACCGTGACAGTACTGGTGCTCCAGACTGGAGCAGCGTTTGACATGGTGGTGGCGGTGGTGAAGTGTCCAGCAGCACTCGGCATTTGTGTTGTATAGTGGTGTCCGGCTTGGCTAGGAATGCATGTGATCGTGCATTGATATGCAGCAGAAGTCGGTACTGTGGTGAAGCGAGTCAGTGGTGGCACAGGTGGGAATGACAACACTGACTGCTGCACATACTGATTCTGCTGCATAGCCTGCAAGTAAGCAGTGTTGCAGGCATGTAACACAGTCAGCTGTTGCTCATGACTTAGGTGATCTGCCATGCCCCTTTCAATTTTACTAAAGAAATGGTGTGCTGGTCTATTGAGGTCAGCCTCCAGCCGGTCAAGGCGCTGTGGGTAAGAGTGGAAGAGTTGTTCCATGTAGTTAAAACCACATTCCATTAGTGAAAAACCACTTTCCACTCTTTTGGACAGCGTCTTGAGGCTGGCATGAAAGGCCTTGCTCAAGTGCATGAACTCGGGCAAGACAGGCCTGTCCAAGGCCCTCTGCCGCTGGCGGGTAGTGTCCGCATAACCAGTGGCAGAGACCTTGGACAGGGGAACACCTGATTGACCAGCTTCCTGGTCACCAGCTGTCTGTGTTGCTGACCTGCAACTTCATTCCTGGCTGTCGGATGGCTGGGACGGGTCCGAGGTTGATCGATGAAGTACCGCTCCCGGGACAGGTTGCAGTGTGCTGCTCTAGGTGCTGTGGAAACAAAAGTTAAACATTAGTATCAAGCATTTTCAAAATCAGATCAGCTGTGGAATAGAAAAGGAACGATTAGGTTCAATAAAAACAAAAAACATTAAAAAATTATACTTACGCTCTGGTGGCAAGGACTGGTCATAAGAATTCCAATGAGCGTTGATAGCGGTACTTGGTTCTTGTCCTTGCCGCTGAGCCACTGCGAACCTGCCCTCAGCACGAACATCAGTGTTGAAGCGGTCCTTCATCGAGTGCCAACATGTGCGGACTTTGTTCACTGTTGAAAAAATGTCAGAGAAAAATAAAATTATATTATACAATGCACTGATGGTAACATCTGTATCATCACACACATGAGTGAACTTGTCAAACAGTCAATGCGGCATCCCAACCAATTGAATACACAATGCATACACTGTTGAACCTGAGGACACTTGTGTGTTTCCTGCAAGTATATATTTTGCAATAAACAAACATGTATCATCAGGAACAAGAGTGAAGCATGAAATATACAGCATGACAATACACAATACATACACTATTGAACCCGAAAACACTTGTGTGTTTACTGCAATTATATCTCTTGCACTAAACACACATGTATCATCAGGAACAATAGTGAACCATGAAATATACAGCATGACAAAAAACAATGCATACACTATTGAACCTGAGGACACGTGTGTTTAATGCAAGTATATGTTTTGCAATAAACACACAAGTATCATCAGGAACAAGAGTCAATGCAGCATCGCACAACAGAGAAATACTTACTGAACGTAAATCCTGATAGACTCTCTATAATGGTCTTTGTTGGCTTTATTTAGAGCCGGTGCAGGGACGATATCCACTGTTGAAAAAAAATGACAAAGTGCTGGGTAAGGAGGGATCCACTAAACCCACAAATAGTGCTAGCGTTCCAGTAGCCAGTTAGTCCTGGTAGGACTTCTATGCACTTACTTCTGGTGATTGCTCTGTCACAGTCTGGCTGAGGCAGCAGCTGCTGATAGAGTGATAAGCGATGCAGTGTAAGGAGGGATCCACTAGACACCCTAATTATGCTAGCGTTCCAATAATCAGTTAGTCCTAATAGGACTTCTATGCACTTACTTCTGGTGATTGCTCTGTCGCAGTCTGGCTGAGGCAGCGGCTGCTGATAGAGCGATAAGCGATGCAGTGTAAGGAGGGATCCACTAGACTCCCTAAATATGCTAGCGTTCCAATAATCAGTTAGTCCTAATAGGACTTCTATGCACTTACTTCTGGTGATTGCTCTGTCGCAGTCTGGCTGAGGCAGCGGCTGCTGATAGAGCGATAAGCGATGCAGTGTAAGGAGGGATCCACTAGACACCCTAAATATGCTAGCGTTCCAATAATCAGTTAGTCCTAATAGGACTTCTATGCACTTACTTCTGGTGATTGCTCTGGCGCAATCTGACTGAGGCAGCGGCTGAGGCAGTGGCTCTGGCTGAAGCAGCGGCTGCTGATGGAGCGATAAGTAATGCAGCGTGTAGTAGGGGAGCGGGTAGACGCCAGCACCTCGTGTACTCCGGCCGGAAGTATTGACGAGGGCGCGGCGGGCTTCCCTCTTCGTCAGGGCTATGCTGAGTGCCTGTCAGCCCGTCCTTATATAATAGCTCACCCAGCTGCAACCCATACCAATCATTAGTCTTGGGCAGAAATGTATGTTTGTTTTTTTTGTGCTTTTTTTGTGTGTATTGTTTCCTCAAGATACGCCTTGCTTGCTATAATTACAATATTATATTGCTAATTTATTAAAATGGATAGTCCGCTTTGTCTCCTAAATAATAAAAGTATACCTAACTTGTGTGCATAATATACTAAACTAAAACATAACTTTTATTTATACCAATTTTAAGATAATTTCAAATAATTTTACTGGAACTAAATAAATAAAACTTGAGTATGGAGGGTTGCACGCGCAGATTGACCTTCCGCACGTTAATAAAATAGATACCTATATTTTCTAAAAAGTATATGTGTGCTACCAGCACTTTAGCAAAAAAAAAAAACCCAAACCGGAAAAAAGGATAGAAATGGAAGTGGGGGGAAAGGACTAATTTGACCATATGGTACTCGTCGTGAATCTCTATATAAAGAAAATATGGATAAAGATGAAAACTGACGCACGGATGTAGTATGTACATCCTTAATTGTATGTTTCATAAAATGTAGATAGAAATAACAATAAGTGTATTAAAAATAAATAAAAAATAATAATAAAAAAAAAAATTAATAAAAATAAGATGAATGTTTTAATAATTTTATCTAAAAAGCATATAGCTCAATCTCATGGTTGAGGCCTTTTGTGGCCAGGCTGTTAAGAGTGTAAATCCACTTTGACTCCACTCTTGACATAGCTTTCAAATAGTTGCCCTTCCTTGGATTTTGGGGGACCACCTGGATTCCACAATAGGATACCCCCTTGCAAGACTGATTATGTTTGTCCAAAAAATGACGCGATAAAAGGTGACCTTTGAATCCTTCTTTAACGTTATCCAGGTGCTCCTTAATCCTATCCATTAAACGTCTCTTGGTTCTGCCTACATAGATTTTATTGCAAGGGCACCTGAGTATATATATCACCCCCTTAGTTTGGCATGTTATTTCATCTCTAATACTAAATGTATTATTTGTCATATCTGTGAATGTCGTTTGTAACTTCCTTTGTGTCAACGTTCTATTGTAACATAAGCATCTCCCACATGCCAAAAACCAAGATGGTTGTATATTTGAATTAGTAAGGAGTGTTTGGCGTAAGAATGGCCTTGTTATGGGTTTGATCATTTTTGTGGTGGGTGCCACTAGAAGCCCTAAATTCTGGGCTCTAGTGTAAACAAATCTAGGACGTTGCGGTAGCAATTCCCCTATGTGTTTATCCCCCTGTAATATTGGCCAATATTTTCGAATAATGTTATTGAATCGTTTATAGCCTGCATGAAATTGTGTAATAATAGGTAATTTTTTAATTTGATCTTGAATACTAAGTGGAGTGTCACTATTCTGAGATTTGTATATTAGAGATGTTCTAGACATGTTTTCCACCTCTTTCTTGGTTTGGTTCAATTGTTGAGTATCATAGCCTTTTTCCATGAACTGGTCTGTCAGACGTTCTGTTTCCTTATGGAAATCCTGGGTGTTTGTACAATTTCTTTTTACCCTCATGTATTTGCTTTTGGGTATATTTGTTAACCACACCTGTAGGTGACAGCTATTAATGTGAATATAGCTATATTGAATCCACTTCCTTGTGGTATCCCTTGGTGATTAATTTATTGTGTTCTACACGGATCGTTAAGTCAAGGAAGTTCACACTAGTCTTGCTATATGTAGGTGTAAATTCCAGGCCGTATGAATTTGTTTTTAGACTAGCAATGAATGTTTGTAAGTCTAAGAGTGCGCCATCCCAGACAAAAAGTATATCATCGATAAAACGCTTCCATAATCTCAGGCCTTTATGAAGGCTGTTGTTTTGAAAGATCAAATCATGTTCCCACATGCCTACGTATAAATTTGCAAAACTGGGCGTGAATCGCGTGCCCATAGCAGTGCCATGTGTCTGTAAATAATATTACCTATTATTACACTATTTCATGCGGGTTATAAACGATTCAATAACATTATTCGAAAATATTGGCCAATATTACAGGGGGATAAACACATAGGGGAATTGCTACCGCAACATCCTAGATTTGTTTACACTAGAGCCCAGAATTTAGGGCTTCTAGTGGCAACCACCACAAAAATGATCAAACCCATAACAAGGCCATCCTTACGCGTCATTTTTTGGACAAACATAATCAGTCTTACAAGGGGGTATCCTATTGTGGAATCCAGGTGGTCCCCCAAAATCCAAGGAAGGGCAACTATTTGAAAGCTATGTCAAGAGTGGAGTCAAAGTGGATTTACACTCTTAACAGCCTGGACCCAAAAGGTCTCAACCATGAGATTAAGCTATATGCTTTTTAGATAAAATTATTAAAACATTAATCTTATTTTTATTATTTTTTTTTTATTATTATTATTTTTTATTTATTTTTAATACACTTATTGCTATTTCTATCTACATTTTATGAAACATACAATTAAGGATGTACATACTACATCCGTGCGTCAGTTTTCATCTTTATCCATATTTTCTTTATATAGAGATTCATGACGAGTACCATATTTTCAAATTAGTCCTTTCCCCCCCTTCCATTTCTATCCTTTTTTCCAGTTTTTTTTCTGCTAAAGTGCTGGTAGCACACATATACTTTTTAGAAAATATAGATATCTATTTTATTAACGTGCGGAAGGTCAATCTGCTCGTGTAACCCTCCATACTCATGTTTTATTTATTTAGTTCCAGTAAAATTATTTGAAATTATCTTAAAATTGGTATAAATAAAAGTTATGTTTTAGTTTAGTATATTATGCACACAAGTTAGGTTTACTTTTATTATTTAGGAGACAAAGCGGACTATCCATTTTAATAAATCAACAATATAATATTGTAATTATAGCAGCAAGGCGTATCTTGAGGAAACAATACACACAAAAAAAAACAAAAAAAAAAACATACATTTCTGCCCAAGACTAATGATTGGTATGGGTTGCAGCTGGGTGAGCTATTATATAAGGACGGGCTGACAGGCATTCAGCATAGCCCTGATGAAGAGGAAAGCCCCCCTCGAAACGCGTTGGTTGGGTTGTGCCTCTCGTGCACCCGTCCTCCTCCCTGTCTGGGACGTCACAGTAGCTCCGCCCCCCCACTCTCGCAGTGTCCTCGTCAATACTTCCGGCCACAGTACATGAGGTGTTGGCGTCTACCCGCTCCCCTACTACACGCTGCATAGCTTATCGCTCCATCAGCAGCCGCTGCTTCAGCCAGAGCCACTGCCTCAGCCGTTGCCTCAGTCAGATTGCGCCAGAGCAATCACCAGAAGTAAGTGCATAGAAGTCCTATTAGGACTAACTGATTATTGGAACGCTAGCATAATTAGGGTGTCTAGTGGATCCCTCCTTACACTGCATCGCTTATCACTCTATCAGCAGCCGCTGCCTCAGCCAGACTGCGACAGAGCAATTACCAGATGTAAGTGCATAGAAGTCCTACCAGGACTAACTGGCTACTGGAACGCTAGCACTATTTGTGGGTTTAGTGGATCCCTCCTTACCCAGCACTTTGTCATTTTTTTCAACAGTGGATATCGTCCCTGCATCGGCTCTAAATAAAGCCAACAAAGACCATTATAGAGAGTCTATCAGGATTTACACCTGGGTAGTATAACAAATCTAGCACACGTAAGTGCATACCGTGGGGCAAAAAGTATTTAGTCAGTCAGCAATAGTGCAAGTTCCACCACTTAAAAAGATGAGAGGCGTCTGTAATTTACATCATAGGTAGACCTCAACTATGGGAGACAAACTGAGAAAAAAAAATCCAGAAAATCACATTGTCTGTTTTTTTTTCCTTTTATTTGCATATTATGGTAGAAAATAAGTATTTGGTCAGAAACAAAATTTCATCTCAATACTTTGTGATATATCCTTTGTTGGCAATGACAGAGGTCAAACGTTTTCTGTAAGTCTTCACAAGGTTGCCACACACTGTTGTTGGTATGTTGGCCCATTCCTCCATGCAGATCTCCTCTAGAGCAGTGATGTTTTTGGCTTTTCGCTTGGCAACACGGACTTTCAACTCCCTCCAAAGGTTTTCTATAGGTTTGAGATCTGGAGACTGGCTAGGCCACTCCAGGACCTTGAAATGCTTCTTACGAAGCCACTCCTTCGTTGCCCTGGCGGTGTGCTTTGGATCATTGTCATGTTGAAAGACCCAGCCACGTTTCATCATCAATGCCCTTGCTGATAGAAGGAGGTTTGCACTCAAAATCTCACGATACATGGCCCCATTCATTCTTTCATGTACCTGGATCAGTCGTCCTGACCCCTTTGCAGAGAAACAGCCCCAAAGCATGATGTTTCCACCACCATGCTTTACAGTAGGTATGGTGTTTGATGGATGCAACTCAGTATTCTTTTTCCTCCAAACACGACAAGTTGTGCTTCTACCAAACAGTTCCAGTTTGGTTTCATCAGACCATAGGACATTCTCCCAAAACTCCTCTGGATCATCCAAATGCTCTCTAGCAAACTTCAGATGGGCCCGGACATGTACAGGTTTAAGCAGTGGGACACGTCTGGCACTGCAGGATCTGAGTCCATGGTGGCGTAGTGTGTTACTTATGGTAGGCCTTGTTACATTGGTCCCAGCTCTCTGCAGTTCATTCACTAGGTCCCCCCGCGTGGTTCTGGGATTTTTGCTCACCGTTCTTGTGATCATTCTGACCCCACGGGGTGGGATTTTGCGTGGAGCACCAGATCGAGGGAGATTATCAGTGGTCTTGTATGTCTTCCATTTTCTAATTATTGCTCCCACAGTTGATTTCTTCACTTCAAGCTGGTTGGCTATTGCAGATTCAGTCTCCCCAGCCTGGTGCATGGCTACAATTTTGTTTCTGATGTCCTTTGACAGCTCTTTGGTCTTCACCATAGTGGAGTTTGGAGTCAGACTGTTTGAGGGTGTGCACAGGTGTCTTTTTATACTGATAACAAGTTTAAACAGGTGCCATTACTACAGGTAATGAGTGGAGGAAAGAGGAGACTCTTAAAGAAGAAGTTACAGGTCTGTGAGAGCCAGAAATCTTGATTGCTTGTTTCTGACCAAATACTTATTTTCCACCATAATATGCAAATAAAAGGAAAAAAAACAGACAATGTGATTTTCTGGATTTTTTTTTCTCAGTTTGTCTCCCATAGTTGAGGTCTACCTATGATGTAAATTACAGACGCCTCTCATCTTTTTAAGTGGTGGAACTTGCACTATTGCTGACTGACTAAATACTTTTTTGCCCCACTGTATGTACCCCAGGAACTGGGACTGAATATCAAGGTTGTGGTCACTGTTAGGTATTTGAAATTCTCTTCATATTGAGTATTTTATCAATTGATCCACCATAAAGGGAACACTCCGAAGAGAATATAAATGTTAAGATACAACCAGTGAGTATGGTGGACATGCAAGGAGTGGTGTGACCTTTTGTATGTTTTATTGGCACCGACTGTGTCGGCTCCTGTTATAAAGTCTGAGCGAACCGTATATTTGTGTGATTCACCGCGCTATGCTGAGCAGATGTATAAAAAAAAAAGGGGGGGGAAATAAATACTTAACAGCAGTTATACGTACTTACTTAAAAATGAAGTTGATGTAGAATATTCTGTGTAAGTTGAGATGTCTACGTGGTAAGTAGTTTGCAGGTTATCTGATGGTAGAGATCTCGTTTTTGATAGCTGCTGATGCTATTGGAACAATGATATATTAAGGTGCCAATAAAACATACAAAAGGTCACACCACTCCTTGCATGTCCACCATACTCACTGGTTGTATCTTAACATTTATATTCTCTTCGGAGTGTTCCCTTTATGGTGGATCAATTGATAAAATACTCAATATGAAGAGAATTTCAAATACCTAACAGTGACCACAACCTTGATATTCAGTCCCAGTTCCTGGGGTACATACAGTGGGGCAAAAAAGTATTTAGTCAGTCAGCAATAGTGCAAGTTCCACCACTTAAAAAGATGAGAGGCGTCTGTAATTTACATCATAGGTAGACCTCAACTATGGGAGACAAACTGAGAAAAAAAAATCCAGAAAATCACATTGTCTGTTTTTTTTCCTTTTATTTGCATATTATGGTGGAAAATAAGTATTTGGTCAGAAACAAGCAATCAAGATTTCTGGCTCTCACAGACCTGTAACTTCTTCTTTAAGAGTCTCCTCTTTCCTCCACTCATTACCTGTAGTAATGGCACCTGTTTAAACTTGTTATCAGTATAAAAAGACACCTGTGCACACCCTCAAACAGTCTGACTCCAAACTCCACTATGGTGAAGACCAAAGAGCTGTCAAAGGACACCAGAAGCAAAATTGTAGCCCTGCACCAGGCTGGGAAGACTGAATCTGCAATAGCCAACCAGCTTGGAGTGAAGAAATCAACTGTGGGAGCAATAATTAGAAAATGGAAGACATACAAGACCACTGATAATCTCCCTCGATCTGGTGCTCCACGCAAAATCCCACCCCGTGGGGTCAGAATGATCACAAGAACGGTGAGCAAAAATCCCAGAACCACGCGGGGGGACCTAGTGAATGAACTGCAGAGAGCTGGGACCAATGTAACAAGGCCTACCATAAGTAACACACTACGCCACCATGGACTCAGATCCTGCAGTGCCAGACGTGTCCCACTGCTTAAGCCTGTACATGTCCGGGCCCGTCTGAAGTTTGCTAGAGAGCATTTGGATGATCCAGAGGAGTTTTGGGAGAATGTCCTATGGTCTGATGAAACCAAACTGGAACTGTTTGGTAGAAACACAACTTGTCGTGTTTGGAGGAAAAAGAATACTGAGTTGCATCCATCAAACACCATACCTACTGTAAAGCATGGTGGTGGAAACATCATGCTTTGGGGCTGTTTCTCTGCAAAGGGGCCAGGACGACTGATCCGGGTACATGAAAGAATGAATGGGGCCATGTATCGTGAGATTTTGAGTGCAAACCTCCTTCTATCAGCAAGGGCATTGATGATGAAACGTGGCTGGGTCTTTCAACATGACAATGATCCAAAGCACACCTCCAGGGCAACGAAGGAGTGGCTTCGTAAGAAGCATTTCAAGGTCCTGGAGTGGCCTAGCCAGTCTCCAGATCTCAAACCTATAGAAAACCTTTGGAGGGAGTTGAAAGTCCGTGTTGCCAAGCGAAAAGCCAAAAACATCACTGCTCTAGAGGAGATCTGCATGGAGGAATGGGCCAACATACCAACAACAGTGTGTGGCAACCTTGTGAAGACTTACAGAAAACGTTTGACCTCTGTCATTGCCAATAAAGGATATATCACAAAGTATTGAGATGAAATTTTGTTTCTGACCAAATACTTATTTTCCACCATAATATGCAAATAAAAGGAAAAAAAACCAGACAATGTGATTTTCTGGATATTTTTTTCTCAGTTTGTCTCCCATAGTTGAGGTCTACCTATGATGTAAATTACAGACGCCTCTCATCTTTTTAAGTGGTGGAACTTGCACTATTGCTGACTGACTAAATACTTTTTTGTCCCACTGTAACTACACAGGCACAGCTCTCCGGCGCCCCCTTTGTCTCTCAGGTCAGTAAGGGAACTGCACCTATAGCAAATGGACGCCGGGGAGGAGGTTCTGTTACCCGCTGGGGGTTCTAAGATTCGTGATCAGAGTAAAAGCATCAGCCCAAGATTAAGTTTATAGTTTAATTGCCTTAAGGGCGCACTAGATAATTACATATATATACAGTAAATTTGCAGTCAGAGAAAAGATATAACAATAAGGGTACAAGACTTAAGATATTAAGCTGGAGGTCAATTTACCAGATTGTAGGGTGCATGCGGTTGCCGGGGAGCAGTCCACAGGTACAAGAATCTTAGTTGCCGGACAGACCCCCAAAAGCATGGGCCGCTGCTCCCCTCGGCAGGTCTGTCCCCAGGTCCTCCTTAGATCGTCATCGTCCAGATCTCCTGTGTGAAAGACTGAATGTCTGCCAGGGGCGGCTAGTCCTTAAACACGCTAGGTTCCTCCCCCTGTGTCAGAGGGTGGGCTAATAATCCATGCTCCTAGGATGGAGCCAAAGCGTCTGTGACACACAAAGGACGTATATTCCTGCGTCTGCTAGCAGGTACATTCTAATTGAAGCCCTAGGCTTTTTTCCGGCCCCCTGCTGGCACGGCTCCATACCCGAGCTTTGAAGCTCTGTTTTGGGCCTATCCTCATTATCACACCAATGGCCCTGGCTAATTAGCATTAGAACACTAAATCCTGCTTGTATTTACTAAGTACACAGCACCTGGGGGTATAGAAGCCATTAGCTGCCTGTAATTCCTGAACTTAGACCAAAATGGATGTCAAGCTCAAACATGTGGCCTCATATCTAAGATGGCGACTGCTCCTTCATCACAATATGCATGGATATAATAGAATATTTTTCAGATTTTGCACATATATTGTAATAGCTGAGGCCTTTTTACTGGCCATATGGTTACAGAGATATAAAGTGATTATCAACATAATTTAAACGGTGATATGCAAGGATACTATATTGCAGATTTTATTAAGTTACACTGTGTTGATTATATCTTGAGTTTTACAACTAGTGGCATACTATAATTGTATGTATCCTGAACGATAGACATGCTATATATGACCACATGTATATACATTCCTGTGTAATTTTGTATACTGCTTTAGCTAGCCTCTTCTTGTTATGGTTTGAGGCATCCTGTTTTTATGTATATATGTTTTAGTATTATTGACATAAAGTAGTATATTTTAAACATTTTCTAACTAAATAACACTTCTTGATCTATACGTGGTATATTTACTACAGGGATCAGTATGTTTACTTATTACAAGAGGTAGAGATAGTGTGGTGCCCCCAGAAGTATGGCCGCCACAGTGGCTTTGCCTTCCTCCAGGGAGGGTAATGCCAGGCTTGGAAGCAGTTGTCACGCTTACCGCCGGCTCCATGCTCGCCGCTCCCGCCGCGTCCTCGGCTCCTGCTGCCGCCTCTCCCCGCGCTGGGTGCGCCCGCCGCCTCCGGCGTGCTCCCGTGGCGGGCGCGCGCTCACCTGCACGCCTGTCCTCCACCCCGCGCTCTGTCCCGGCATTCGGCCCGGGGCGCATGCGCACCCTGCGCTCCAGGTCCCACTACAGGCCTAGCCAGGCCTTCTCCCCGCCCTCCTGACCCTGCTGACCTGACCCGGAAACTCCTGCCTCTATAAGAGGCAGCCTCTTCCTCCAGCTCACCGCCTGATCGTCACTTCCTCTCTCTGTGACTCTGGCTCCAGCCTGCCTGCCTTTTTCCTTCAGCCTCCGTTCCTGGCCTCCAGTCCTGCCGGTTCCAGTCCAGCTCATCCTTCCGCCTGCCCGCTGCACCCTCTACTGTGCACCTCCGTCCTCGGGTACCAGCTGCCGTGGTGAGTAGTTTCCCCTGGGCCTGTCCCAAACGCTCCCTGTATAGGGGGTGGTCCACCTGTTCCGCTCGCCCAGGGGAGGTTCGCTTGCCGCGGTCCAGTGGGTTCACCCTTGGGAATCCTTACAGAACGATCAGGCCATGGACCCCGCTGGTACTTCTACCCCGACCCAAAAGGAACTTCTGTTCCTGCGGGAAAATCAAGCGAGGATCATGTCGTTCCTCAAATCCATGGAGTCTCGTCTCTCGTCACTACAGGCCTCGGATCCAGGGAGTACCACCCAGATCGCCGGCCTCCAACAGGAGCTAGCCCAGCAGCGCGACACTCAGGCTCATATCCTGAACTACATGGCCTCGGTGGACAACCGCCTGCTGGCCCTCCAGACCGCGGCCGCAGCCCCGGCACAGCCTGCGGTTCCGCTCCCCTCCCCTCGGCTGGCTAAACCCCCGCGTTATAGTGGCGACCCCAAGATGTGTAGAGGGTTTTTAAATCAATGCCAGTTACATTTTGAGTTGCTGCCACATCAGTACCCCACTGACCGTGCCAAGGTGGCCTTCATTGTGTCCCACTTGGAAGGAGAGGCTCTAGCGTGGGTTAACCCCCTCTGGGAGAAAGACGATCCCGTGGTCACTCAACTCTCCTTTTTTCTAGACACCTTTCGTAAGGTGTTTGATGAACCCGGTCGCCTTGCCTCCGCTACCGAGGCACTATTCAATCTGCATCAGGGCACGCTTTCAGTAGGTCAGTACGCCATTCGGTTTCGCACCCTGTCCTCAGAGTTGGGTTGGAACAATGAGGCCTTGGTGGGAGCCTTTTGGCGGGGCCTTTCGGGGCGGATCAAGGACGAGCTGGCGGGGCGGGATACCCCCACCTCCTTGGAGGATTTAATCTCTTTGGCCACCCGCATCGACCTTTGCTTTCAAGAACGTTCCTGAGAGCTCGCTAGGGACAGGAGACCTCTCCGCGCTCCTCCGGCCGCTCGGAGTCCACCTCGAGCCCGCTCGACTCCAGCCTCCACGCTCCCGCTACCGGAACCCATGCAAGTGGATCGCCTCAAACCGGTGGAGGAGCGTCGGAGAGAGAGGGTCGAACAGGGGCTCTGTTTTTACTGTGGGAGTGCGTCCCACTTTCTTCGTGCCTGCCCCACTCGTCCGGGAAACGCCTCCGCCTAGGACAGGTAAGAGAGGTCTTCCTAGGTAATTTTGACTCCTCTCTACCCTTGACCCTATCTGTCCTTTTGCACCTGGATTCTAAACGTTTTTCAGAATGGGCCTATATAGATTCTGGGGCGGCCGGTAACTTCATCCAACTTGAGGCGGTTAGGAGACTTGGAATTCCTGTCAGATCCCTGGAGACCCCTCGGCAGATTGCTTCGGTCGACGGTCAACCCCTGCGGGAGTCCGTTACTCAGGTTACCGAAGAGGTGGAGCTTCAGGTCGGAGCCTTACACCGGGAGAAGATAGTATTCTATGTGCTACCTTCTTTGTCCCATGCCATCCTTCTGGGACTTCCCTGGCTAAGGACCCACGAGCCTATCCTGGATTGGCGCTCTGGTGACGTTCTGCGATGGGGTCGACTTTGTCAAGATAAGTGCTTACTCCCTGTACAGCCGCCGAAATTTCCACGTCCTATGTCGATGTCTACCGAATTACCCTCCGCCTACTGGGCCTTTTTGGATGTCTTTGACAAGAAGGAAGCAGAGGTCCTGCCTCCGCATCGTCCATATGACTGCCCCATCGATCTGCTCCCCGGTTCTACGCCGCCTCGTGGTCGCATCTACCCGCTGTCTCCCTCCGAGACCCAGGCCATGTCCGAATACGTTCAGGAAAACTTGGCCAAAGGCTTTATTCGTAAGTCTTCCTCTCCTGCAGGCGCTGGGTTCTTTTTTGTCAAGAAGAAGGACGGGTCCCTGCGTCCCTGTATTGATTATAGAGGGCTCAACGTTATCACCATCAAGAATAAATATCCTCTGCCCCTCATCCCGGAGTTATTTGACCGTCTACGGGGTGCACGGATCTTCACTAAATTGGATCTTCGAGGGGCCTACAATCTGGTCCGGATCCGCTCCGGTGACGAATGGAAGACCGCCTTCAACACTCGTGACGGCCATTATGAATACCTCGTCATGCCCTTCGGCCTATGCAATGCCCCCGCAGTGTTCCAAGAATTTGTCAATGATATTTTCCGAGATCTTCTTTACTCCTGCGTGGTGGTTTACTTGGACGACATTCTGGTGTTTTCTCCTGATTTGTCCACACATCGAAAAGACGTGCGTCAAGTTTTACTTCGGTTGAGAACACATCGTCTCTACGCCAAGCTGGAAAAATGCGCCTTCGAACAGTCGTCTCTGCCGTTCTTGGGTTATATCATTTCCGATTCTGGCTTGCGCATGGATCCGGGAAAAGTGTCTGCGGTACTCAACTGGCCGCGTCCTCAGGGAATTAAGGCTATCCAACGGTTCCTGGGTTTCGCCAACTATTACCGGCAGTTTATTCCGCACTTTTCCTCTCTGACTGCTCCCATCTCTGCTCTGATCCGAAAGGGAGCCGATCCTCACCACTGGCCTCCTGAGGCCGAGAACGCCTTCCGAACCTTGAGGCAAGCCTTTGCCACAGCCCCGGTGCTACATCGTCCAGAGGCGAACAAACCATTCACCCTAGAGGTAGACGCTTCTCCCAGAGATCTCCTTCCGGTCGCTTGGTGTCCTGCGGCTTCTTCTCCAAGACTTTCTCCCCTGCGGAGAGAAACTATACCATCGGGGACAGAGAGCTGCTTGCCATTAAGTTAGCCTTGGAAGAGTGGCGGCATCTTCTGGAAGGAGCGGTACACCCACTCCACATCTTCACCGACCACAAGAATCTAGCCTACATTCAATCAGCACAAAGGCTTAATCCCCGGCAGGCCCGATGGTCATTATTCTTTAACCGGTTCGACTTTGAGCTCCATTTCCGTCCGGGTGAAAAGAATCTCAAAGCGGATGCCCTGTCTCGATCCTTTCTGGTCACCGACAACTAGGAGGAGCTTTCACACATTGTGGAGCCAAGCAAGCTCATCGTAGTCGCGCCTGTTAACCTGACTTCCGTGCCCCCCGGCAAGACTTTTGTCCAAGATGATGACAGGAGGCGAGTTCTACATTGGGGTCATGCTACCAAGTTAGCGGGTCATGCCGGCCTCAAGAAGACTTTCTCCCTCATCTCTCGTTTTTATTGGTGGCCTTCTTTGTCTCAAGATGTCCGAAGTTTCATCCTCTCCTGCCCATCGTGTGCCAAGAACAAGGTCCCACGTCAGCCACCCTCCGGTTTTCTGCATCCACTTCCGGTTCCCTCGGCTCCGTGGCAGCATATCGCGATGGATTTTATTACGGATCTACCGCGTTCCTCAGGTCACACGGTCATTCTGGTGGTCGTGGACCGCTTCTCCAAGATGGCCCACTTCATCCCTCTGCCCGGTCTTCCTTCCGCTCCTGACCTGGCGAGAATTTTTATATCTCATGTCTTCCGGATTCATGGCTTCCCCAAGCACATTGTCTCGGACAGAGGGGTTCAGTTTACCTCGCGTTTCTGGAGGGCTCTATGTAAGCTGATGGAGGTAACGGACTTTTCCTCCGCTTATCACCCTCAGTCCAACGGTCAAGCGGAACGCACGAACCAGATCCTTGTAGCATACCTCCGACATTTTTCCAACGGCCATCAAGACAATTGGTCCAACTTGCTTCCTTGGGCCGAATTCGCTTTCAACAACCATACCAGCGAATCCTCCGCCAAGTCGCCTTTCTTTACGGTCTACGGTCAACATCCTGGTATACCTCTGCCGGTACTCCCGACCTCGGGTGTGCCGGCGGCCGATCTTCTGACCAAGGAGTTCTCCAGGGTCTGGCAGGAGACCAAAACCGCACTTAAGCGAGCACGAGACGGGTTCAAGAAGCACGCCGATAAGAAACGCCTAGATTCTCCGCTGTACCACCCTGGGGATAAAGTTTGGCTATCCTCAAAATTTGTTCGTCTCAAAATTCCCTCCTACAAACTGGGTCCCCGCTACATCGGTCCCTTTGAGGTTCTAGCCCGTATCAATGACGTTGCCTACAAGCTAAAACTCCCCGCTTCACTGCGGATTCCTAATTTGTTTCACGTTTCCCTCTTAAAACCGGTCATACTCAACCAGTTTCATGCTTCTACTGGCAGCGCTCCCGCGCCCGTTTCCGCACAGGATGTCTTTGAGGTTAAGGAAATTCTTGCTATGAAACGATCTAGAGATAAAACTTTCTTTTTAATTGACTGGAAAGGTTTTGGCCCTGAGGAGAGATCCTGGGAACCCCGGGAGAATATTCAAGCTCCCCAGATTTTAGCTAAGTTTCTTTCCGGCCGTGGGAAGAGGGGGCGTAAAAGGGGGGGTACTGTCACGCTTACCGCCGGCTCCACGCTCGCCGCTCCCGCTGCATCCTCGGCTCCTGCTGCCGCCTCTCCCCGCGCTGGGTGCGCCCGCCGCCTCCGGCGTGCTCCCGTGGCTGGCGCGCGCTCACCTGCACGCCTGTCCTCCACCCCGCGCTCTGTCCCGGCATTCGGCCCGGGGCGCATGCGCACCCTGCGCTCCAGGTCCCACTACAGGCCTAGCCAGGCCTTCTCCCCGCCCTCCTGACCCTGCTGACCTGACCCGGAAACTCCTGCCTCTATAAGAGGCAGCCTCTTCCTCCAGCTCACCGCCTGATCGTCACTTCCTCTCTCTGTGACTCTGGCTCCAGCCTGCCTGCCTTTTTCCTTCAGCCTCCGTTCCTGGCCTCCAGTCCTGCCGGTTCCAGTCCAGCTCATCCTTCCGCCTGCCCGCTGCACCCTCTACTGTGCACCTCCGTCCTCGGGTACCAGCTGCCGTGGTGAGTAGTTTCCCCTGGGCCTGTCCCAAACGCTCCCTGTATAGGGGGTGGTCCACCTGGTCCGCTCGCCCAGGGGAGGTTCGCTTGCCGCGGTCCAGTGGGTTCACCCTTGGGAATCCTTACAGCAGTGAAGGGTCTCTCTCGCAGTTAACCTATACATGCAACACAGTTCCACTCCAGGCCAGCAGGGGGGACTCTGAATCGGAATTGAAGGGAGGAGTGCTCTCTGAGGGCCAAGAGGAAGGAGTGGTCAGTTAGTCTGAGGAGGTCCATGTGTGCAGACGTGTGGAGAGAAGCTGGAGGTTGAGCTGAGGAAGGAGAGCTCCCTCACAGTGAGAGCAGATTAACTGGAGCCTGGTCTCCACGATTGTATGGATACTAAAGATCTTGCAACAGACACCAGTGGAGTAGGAGGTTGTAAATGCCCTACTCCCATCAAAGACTCGGAGGCACAACAGCACGGAGCGAGCCAAGAGAGGAATAGTGGCTACAGCTGTCTGCCATACGAGGAGTGCAAGTAGAAGAGAATTAAGAGGAACTTCAGTGTAACTCAGTACTAGGAGTCCTTCACTCAAATAAGCACTAAGATGGAGACTGCACAGCCCATCTGCTGAGAGAGAATCCCTGAGCTGCTTCCATGCTAGCCTGCTCCAGTACTATGTGTAATCAGGACCCTGGACTGCATTTATCAAGTAAAGGTACAGAAATTGCACCCCGCTGTGTCTTTGTCTGCTTCCTACCCTTCCGGCACTGCTACATCCCTGTGCCAACCGCATCTACACTGCCCTGGGACTACAGCTTCACCTGTGGGGAGCTTTTACATCTTTGCTGCACCATACCATCAGTCCCAGTGGATCTGCATGCAGCGTCGGCTTAACATCTCACTTGCCGAACACCACAGGTGGCGTCACAAACTATTCCATTAACTACATTCCACCATTTAATCTCCCCTAATACTTGGGCGCCCAGGGCCACGGACCGGGTCACCACTGCTGTGACACATCCCGCTGACACCGGCCCGCTACCAAGTACCCCACAGCCCTGGGAGGGTGACCCAATTTGGCATCACAAACAGGATTACGGAGCCCGGTACCCCCGGGTCCTGTGTGCCATAGACTGTGTTTGTGTAAAAGACTGTGTGTGAAATTGGCGCCAATTGCTGCCATTGCCACGCTGTTTGTCATGCGCGGGAAGGAAAAGGGGCAGGCCTTCGTGGGTGGAGCCTGCTGCAGAGCGAGAAGAAGTGAAGTGCCGCGTGGGAAGAGAGGACAGTGCGTGAGAAGGGGAGGAGCTGAGGCCTAGAGCCCGGAGCGTCGGGCCTGCGAAGCGGCTGCCGGTAAGCTCACACAACCCCCCGGCCCTGGCTAGCATTAACTAGGGGGGGAGAGAATGTCTGTGCCAAGCAGCGATGCAGCGGTGGACGCCGCCGCCAACCCCTCAGCGCCGCAAGGAGTAGCGCCCGCCGCAGCAGTACCCATAATGCCGCTGTCTATGCCCTACCTTCCGGGAGCGGCCTGGCTACCGCAGTACTCGGGTGAGTCACATACCCTGAGTGAATTTAAAGAGAGACTGTGCAGTTTGCTTAAAGTCTCTGTCTGAAAGCCAGAAAGTGAACATCCTTATTGGACAGCTAACAGGTGCAGCACAGAGAGAAGTGAAAGCCTGGCAGGACACAGACAAAGAGACTGTCAAAAAGATTCTAGCCAAACTGAGAAGCACCTTTGACACGCGCTCTGCAGCTGAAATCAAGATGCGATTCTTTGGATGTAAGCAGAAAGCGCAGGATAGTATAAGGGACTATGCTCTTAACCTGCAGGAGGCACTGCGAGCAGTTAAGCAAGTTGATCCTGACAGTGTGAAGGAGGAAGATAAACTGTTAAAGGAGCAGTTCATTGAAGGACTCCTATCCAGTACCCACAGAGGGCAGTTGCCCATCATAACCCTGCAAAACCCTGATCTGGACTTTGCTGATTTTAAGGACAGGGCTATTTGGGTCCTGCAGGAATCAACTGACAGCCGTCCAGCACCCCCTAGGCGCCCAGCGATCACCTACCACCAGGAAGCAACATCTTTCCCTTCCATCCCTGTGGAGGCTGATGCACAGACTCTGGATAAAGACCCTACAGAAGAGCTGCGTCTTTAGGTCCAGGAGTTGACCAAAGGGATGGCTGCACTTACTAAAACCATGCAGTCCCTGCAGGTGTCCTCCAAAGAAAAGATCCAGCTTGCTTCCAGTCCAGAGGATGTCCCGTGGCTCCGGAGGAGGAGAACCCCGCCACACCGAGGGAGGAACAACGACCGCTATGACCAGGACGGACGTCCCATCTGTCGTCGCTGCTACAAGGCAGGTCATCTTGCAAGATTTTGTCCTTTAAACGAGCAACCCCTGGGGCAGAGGGCCAACCCCCAGGAGTAGGACCACAAGGTCCAAGGAACTGGCGAGCCAAGTATGTTGGAGGGAGACCAATCCTTCCTGTGGTGATTGGCGACACCCTCATGAACACTTTGCTGGACACTGGCTCCCAGGTGACCACTATGCCCTATATCCTCTACAAGAGGTACAGGGCTGACTCTGAACTCACCCGTGGCCCAACTGATGAACTAACAGTAGTTGCCAGTAATGGTCAGTCTTTACCACAAGTGGGATGTAAAGAAATTACTGTTAAAGTGGGGCGGGTAGAGCTAAAATCTCAAGGTCTGATAGTTGTGGATATTGATCGACGTGAATGTAATCCAATGATGTGTCAGACCAGCTGAAAGAGGCTGTGATAGGGAACACACAATACATTTAGCAGTTATTACAAGAGGTAAGGATAGAGAGTGTAAGCTTCTCCATTGCACAATGTGCAAAGGTTTCAAAAAGTACAAAACATTACACACGTGGGATATACATAGATGAACACTAAGTACTTGTCACAGAAGTAGGAGGAGGAGCAAAAGGTGATTTTTTTTTAACAAAATGGTTTTGGATGGTAAGAGAAGGATGTTAAAACAACTTCCAAAAAAAATAAAAACTTGGCCTGCATTTACATAACATTACTGTCATCCGTAGGGCTTGCAAAGACAGAGGAAATCCAGCACTTGTTCACTTGGCCAAGTTTGCAGCTTGGACAACCAATAGTTAAAGGGCACTGAGAAATTGAAAAGTAAGGAAGGATGCTGGTATGTTCACTTAAGTCATCCTTCACCATGTTGGTCAACTTCTCCCTCCTCGTCATAGTAACACCCACAGATAGCCCTTGCTGATGGGACAGTCTCATGAAAATGGCCTAGTTGGTAGACATCCTCCCCGTGTTGCACCTGGTATGTGTGGCTCCACCTGTTATCCTTGTGGATGAAAAAAGCTGGTACTTCTGCCACCAGCATTGTCTGTGGGTAATCTTTTCAGCAAGTCTTCCACTATGACCCTCTGGCATGCTTGCACTGGAAATGGCACGTCTGCCTCCGAAATTAGAGAAGCAAATTTCTACTTGTACCGTGGGTCACGAAAGATGCACAGCCAGTATTTCATGGTGAACAAAATGTCTTTCACGCGAGGGTGTTGGGAAAGGTATCTGGACATGAACTCTGCCATGTGTGGCAAACTACAGAGAGTCAAACGCTCAGTGTCCTCACAAGGATCTACACTAACCATCCACTCCTCCTCATGACGCATAGCCTCCTCCTCCTCTTCTTCAGGCAATACATGTTGGACAGGCATGAAGCTGTGATTGGGATTCACCTCAGCAGTGCAGAGGAAAAACTCCTGCTCCTCCTCATTCTCCACCTCCTCCTCCTGCTCCTCATCATCACTCAATGTGGCCTGAGAATACTGTGTGAAGCTGGGCTGTGTTGTATCAGCCACTGTACAACCTTGCTCCATAGCCACCTGCTTGGATCAAAGTTTCTTCTTTCAGATTCTGCAGAGTACATTTTAATAGACAGAGCAGCAGGATGGTTACACTGATAATAGCATCATCAGTGCTCACCTTCTTAGTGTAGTACTCAAAGTTTTGAAGGACCAAACATAGGTCAGCGATCCACACCCACTCAAAAGTTGTTATGTGTAGGGGCTGAGTGTTACTCTGATGGGCATTCAGAAGCTGGAATTCAGAGACTGCCCTCTGCTGCTCTCTAAGCCTTGCCAACATATGGAAGTTTGAATTCCAGCATGTGGGCAGTTCACAAATCAGTTGGTGACAAGGCAAATTAAAGTGCTTCTGCAGCAAAGCTAGATCGGTGAAAGCCTGAGATGACTTTCGGAAATGTGCACTGACACAGCGTACCTTGGCAAGTCCGTCAAGCAAGTCATGGTATGTTTTTAAAAACTACTGTACAACCAAGTTCAGCATGTGGGCCATGCATGGAACGTGTACCAGCTTGCCGAGCTTTAAAGCCACCACCAAGTTATGCCCATAATCGCACACAACCAGACCTGGCTGGAGGTTCAGCGGAGCGAGCCATTGATCGGTCTCCTTTTCCAGATCTTGGCTGCGTTTTGAGCCTCATCACCTAAAAAAATGAGCTTCAGCAGTGCATGCTGCTGCTTCGCCAAGGCAGTGCAGCAGATTTCCCAGCTGGGGAGTGATGGGGAGGCTATTTCTGCTGAGGATGAGGAGGAGGAGAGACAGGAAGTGGAATACGAGGGCACTGAAACCCTGATGGAAGTTGGGCCCACTAATCTTGATGTGGGCAAGATCTGTGATGTCCCAGCATCTGACTCTGTCCAAGAAACCACCAGGTTAACCAAATGTGCAGTCACCCCTGTTCACAAAAACTTGTCCACGTGTCGGTGGTTAGGTGGACCTTCCTTGCGACTGTGTAGGCCAGAGCACAACTGACATTGTGTAACACTTGCTTATGTAACGCGGGTAGAGCACACAGGGAAAAATAGTGTCTGCTGGGAATCGAGTACCATGGGACCAAAACAGCCAAGAGGTCACGGAAAGACTTAATTTCCACAAGTCGATTTGTTGACATTTCCAGGGCTAGCAATCTAGCAATGAGAGTGTTTAGCATTTGGGCCTGTGGGTGGGTGGTTGAATATATTTGCTTTCTGGTAAACATTTGGGGCATGGACAACTGAACGCTGTGCTGGGACAATGAACAGAATGTGGTTGCTGACTTTTGTGTGTGTGCAACCGCTGGTTGTGGGCAGGAGGTATCAGTACCTGCTTCATGGTCAGCAGATTGGGAAGGGCAAAGCTAGGCAAAGGGGCTGAACCTCAGACACAGATTTTGTTCCCAAGCCTTCTGCCCACCTACTGGGCTGCTTGGCTGCCATGTGCTTTTGCATGCTGGTGGAACTTAGGTTTGCAGTGTTCTTGCCTCTTCTTAGCTTGCTATGGCAGATGCTGTAAATTACAGTTGTTTTATCTGAAAGACTTTCAGAAAAAACTGCCATACAGGGGAACAATGCACCATTGGCCTGTTATCTAGCTGAGTGGTGGTGCTCTGTGGAACAGTTGACCGAGTTCTACCTCTTGGCAAACGACTACCTTTTCTTACCTGTTTTCTTGCTACGGATCCATCCCTCTCTGCACTGCTGTGCTCGCTAGGCGTGCCACCATGCCAGTTTGGATCAGTCAACACTCAAAATATAGAGTAATGAAGATTATTGCCCCTGCTAAATTATCACTTAAGATTATCTCTACCCGGATTGCATCAGTCACACAACTGCTAGATCAAGATACGCTATTTTTTAAAGAAATAAAAAATATTATCACGTAAGATTATCTCTATCCGGATTGCACCAGTCACACAACTGCTAGATAATGATACACTATTTTTTTTAAAAAATATATTTTTTGGGGATTTTTTTTGCATCACCTTTATGAGATACACCAACAGCAAACTCTGGGAAGTTTTTGGTAAATTGTGACGTTTCCGTAGGTCAAGAGGTTTTGCGCCAGTCGCACAACTGCGAGAGAAAAATTAGGTATTTTAAGCAAGAGATGAGAAATATTATTTAGCAATTAGATTTTAAAATGGATGTTATTACTGCTGTCACTGAGGAATATTATTATGTGGTAAACAAAAAAAAATATAGGTTGCTGCACAGAAATATTATGTAGCTCCCAAAAAATGGTTTTGTATATGCTGGTACTACCTAATATTAGTTCCCTCTACAAATAGCTGATTTTTATATTTTGGAAGTGGATGAAACCCTCTGTATTTGACCCTAAAGCCAGAGTCTGTTTCTAATACTAACTCCTATTCAACACAGTGGAAAATAGCAAAGATCACCAGCACGTACTTGCAATGATAAGAACACCCAGGCGCCTGCCTATCACTCTTCCTCTGTTGTGAGCTCATTTTCGGGTTTGCCTCTGGCTTCTGGTGAGGGTCATGGAGCTGGCTGTGCTGACAGAGGAGTAGTGAGTTCTCTATCTGGACTCCCTCTGTTGGTGAAGGGAGGTAATGAAGCTGATCTAAATGGCAGAGACCGGCCACCTGAGGAAGAGGACTGCGATTGGACATCAGGAGTTTCTGATTGGATTTAAGGCAGCCGACTCCCTAGTTTCTTGCTGGTGATTTTTCCTGACTGTGGCTCCTGGTTTCCAGTTTGGTTCCTGCCTTCTTAAAGCTAAGTTTTCTCTGCTATTGTTCATATGAGTTTTTGTCTGGTTTACTTAGTTTTTGTGTTCAGCCAGCCCTGGCTGGGACTGGGCTGAATCCCCATTTTGTCTCCGATCAGTTGATCTCTTTTGCTCTGTCTTCAGAATTTACCTGAGTGCTGATATAGTGATTTGAAGTCTAGCGACTTCAGGGCCTTTTTCTATCAGACGTGTTGGACATTCTTTTTGGCAGGGTTTTTTGCGTGATTGCAGACAGCAGTTTTTCTTTCCTGTCCTTTCTAGTTTGTGAGGGCGCCATCGTTTGCTCAGCCTATCTTTCTACCTGTGTCTGTGTTTTCATCTTGTTTCACCGACAATACATGTTGGGGGCTGTCTATTGCTTTGGGGTCTGCTCTGGGGCAGTTTAGAATTTCCCTTTCTTTCTTTAGGCTTATTTAGTTCTACGGCCATGACGAGGCATCTAGGACCACTGTATGCACGCTCCATGGCTACTGCTAGTTGTTGTGGATAGGATCAGGGGTCTGCAATCCGCTAGTTACCAACCTCTCCGGTTTTCTGGGCTTAGCTTGCTTTTTGTTTTTTCCTCCTCGGTGACTCATTCATAACAGAATCACCAGCCATACCGCAGATTCTAGGGTACTCAAAAGCAGGAGAGAATTGTAAAAAAAAAAAAAGTGTCAGAATTTTTTTTTCCGAAAGTGGGCGGTCCTTACTACATGGAATGATAGTGCATTGGCAGCTCTCTTTCGGAAGGGTTTGTCTGAGACTTTAAAAGATACTATGGTGGGATTTCCTGTTCCCTCTGGTTTTGACGATTCTATGTCATTAGCCATTCAAGTTGATCGGCGTTTACGTGAATGCAAGACTACACGGGAGGTGCTGCCACATTTTGAACAAATGTCTGAGCCTATGCTATGTGATGGAGTTTTGTCTAGGGCGCAACGTCAGGAGTTTAGAAGGTGTAATAAGTTGTGTTTTTTCTTTGGAGATGCCTCTCATGTTATTTCTGTCTGCCCTAAATGAGAGAAATGTTTTGCACACACATTTGCTGTGGGTGGTGCACAACCTAAGTTTCTTCTGGCAATTACTCTAATCTGCTCCCTGTCCACATTTTCCGCTAAGGCTTTTGTGGATTCAGGAGCGGCTCTGAACCTGATGGACTTGGATTTTGCTAAACATTGTGGGTTTCCTATGACACCTCTGCGGACGCCTATCCCTTTGAGGGGTATTGATGCTACTCCTTTGGCGAAGAATAAACCTCAGTTTTGGACCCAGGTGGTAATGCGGGTCGCCCCAAACCATCAAGAAAATTGCAGATTTTTGGTGTTGCATAATTTGCATGATACCATTGTTCTGGGGTTTCCCTGGTTGCAAATCCATAATCCAGTTTTGGATTGGAAATCTGTGTCTGTGGTGAGTTGGGGTTGTCAGTGTGCTCTTAGTGACACTCCTGTTTTCTCCACCTCTCCCCAGTCGCATGATGTTCCTGACTATTTGGCTGATTTTTATGATGTATTTAGTGAGAGCAAGTCTGCGTCTTTGCCTCCTCATAGGAGTTATGACTGTGCAATTGAGTTGAGACCTGGGTGTAAATTTCCCAAAGGTCGACTTTTCAATTTATCTGTACCCAAACACGAGGCTATGCGATCTTATATTAAGGAGTCGTTGGAGAAGGGTCATATTAGACCATCCTCTTCGCCCTTAGGGGTTGTTTTTTTTTCATGGCCAAGAAGGATGGTTCATTAAGGCGTATTGGGGTATTGGGGTATTGACTATCGTTCCCTCAACAAAATTACGGTTAAATTTCAGTATCTGTTACCCCTGATTTCTGATTTATTCTCCAGAGTTAAAGGTGCTTGCTGGTTTACTAAGCTTGACCTCAGGGGGGCGTATGATCTTATTCGCATCAAGCATGGGGATGAATGGAAGACGGCGTTTAATACTCCGGAGGGACATTTTGAGTACCTGGTGATGCTTTTTGGGCTCACTAATGCCCCTTCTGTCTTCCAATCCTTCATGAATGATATTTTCCGGGACTTTGTGGATACGTTTTTGATCATCTATCTGGATGATATTTTGATCTTTTCCAGGGATTGGGATTCTCATGTGGAACATGTTCAGACTGTGTTCCGGATTTTGAGGGAGAATTCCTTGTATGTTAAGGGATCGAAGTGCCTTTTTGGTGTACAGAGGATTTCATTTTTAGGATTTATTTTGTCTCTGTCAACTATTGAAATGGACCCGGCCAAGGTACAGGCCATTTATGATTGGTTCAACCCACTTCTTTGAAGGCTCTCCAGAAGTTTTTGGGTTTTGCTAACTTTTATCGTAAATTTATAGCTAATTTTTCTGGTATTGCTAAACCACTGACTGATTTAACTAAGAAGGGTGCTGATGTGCTGAATTGGTCTTCAGAGGCTGTTTCGGCCTTTCAGGAGCTGAAGCGGAGGTTCACTTCTGCTCCGGTTTTGCGGCAACCTGATGTCTCACTTCCTTTTCAGGTGGAGGTAGACGCTTCAGAGATTGGTGCAGGAGCTGTTTTGTCCCTAAAAGATCCGGTGACGTCTAAAATGAATCCCTGTGCCTTCTTTTCCCGAAAGTTCTCCCCATCTGAACGCAACTATGATGTGGGGAATCGGGAATTGTTAGCCATGAAATGGGCATTTGAGGAGTGTAGACATTGGTTGGAGGGAGCTAGACATCAAGTTGTGGTCCTCACTGACCACAAGAATTTGATTTACCTTGAGTCGGCCAAATGCTTGAATCCTAGACAGGCTAGGTGGGCCTTGTTTTTTACGCGTTTTGATTTTGTGGTCTCCTTTCTTCCAGGCACTAAGAATGTTAAGGCAGATGCCCTTTCTAGGAGTTTCTTTGCTGATTCTCCTATTGTGACCAAGCCTACTACCATCCTAGGTGAGGGGGTAGTTCTTTCTACCATCTCGCCCGATTTGAGACGTGCTCTGGAAGAATTCCAGGAGGACAAACCTGAGAGTTGAAAATTCTTGAAAATTCTTGGAGAACAGGAGAAGTGCCAGAAGACTGGAGAAGAGCAAATGTTGTTCCTATCTTCAAAAAGGGGAAGAAGGTGGACCCAGGTAACTATAGGCCGGTGAGTCTGACTTCTATACCAGGAAAGATCTTTGAACAAATTATTAAACAACATGTATGTCAATACCTGGATAAGAATGAAGTGATTAAACAGAGTCAGCATGGGTTTGTAACTAATAAGTCATGTCAGACTAACTTAATTTACTTCTATGACGGTATCACTGATTGGGTGGATCAAGGAAATGCTGTAGATATAGTATATCTTGACTTCAGCAAAGCATTTGACAAAGTCTCTCATACAATCCTTATTGAAAAAATGATTAAGTATGGAATGGACAAGGCAACTGTTAGGTGGATTCATAACTGGCTTAGTGATCGGACCCAAAGAGTGGTCGTAAATGGCTGCACATCCAGTTGGAAGAATGTCTCAAGTGGGGTACCACAGGGCTCTGTCCTGGGCCCTGTATTGTTCAACATCTTTATCAACGATTTAGATGAAGGAATTGAGGGTAAACTGATTAAATTTGCTGATGACACAAAGCTAGGAGGGATAGCTAATACTAGAGAAGAGAGAGAGAGGATTCAAAAAGATTTAAATAAACTGGAGAAGTGGGCAGCAACTAACAGAATGGTTTTTAACAGGGAGAAATGCAAAGTACTACATCTGGGCAATAAAAATGGAAAAAGCATATATAGAATGGGAGGAATAGGGCTAAGTGACAGCACATGTGAAAAAGACTTGGGTATACTAATAGATCACAGACTGAATATGAGTCAACAGTGTGATGCAGCAGCAAAAAAGGCAAATGCAATTCTAGGATGTATTAACAGAAGCATACAGTCTAGATCACGTGAAGTCATTATTTCCCTCTACTCCTCTTTGGTCAGACCTCATCTGGAATATTGTGTCCAGTTTTGGGCACCACATTTTAAAAAAGACATCAACAAACTGGAGCAAGTTCAGAAAAGAGCGACCAGAATGGTGACCGGTCTGCAAACCCTGTCTTATGAGGAAAGGTTGCAGGATTTGGGAATGTTTAGTTTGCAAAAGAGAAGACTGAGAGGAGACTTAATAGCTGTCTACAAATATCTAAAGGGCTGTCACATTGTAGAAGGATCAACTTTATTCTCATTTGCACAAGGAAAGACTAGAAGCAATGGGATGAAACTGAATGGGAGGAGACACAGATTAGATATTAGAAAAAACTTTTTGACAGTTAGAGTGATCAATGAGTGGAACAGGCTGCCACGAGAAGTGGTGAGTTCTCCTTCAATGGAAGTCTTCAAACAGAGGCTGGACAGACATCTGACTGGGATGATTTAGCGAATCCTGCTTTGAGCAGGGGGTTGGACCAGATGGCCCAGGAGGTCCCTTCCAACTCTACGATTCTATGATTCTATGATTCTATGATTCTATGGGAAAATTGTATATTCCTGACTAGTGGAGGAAGAGAGTGATGTCTGAAGTTCATTGCTCCGCATTGGCTGGTCATCCAGGTATTTTTGGTACCAGAGATTTGGTGAGTCGGTCTTTTTGGTGGCCCACCTTATCTCGTGATGTCAGGAATTTTGTGCAGTCCTGTGGGACTTGTTCCCGGTCTAAACACTGTTCTCGCTCTAGTGGGTTGTTGATGCCCTTGCCGGTGCCTAAGAGGCCATGGACCCATATTTCAATGGATTTTATTTCTGATCTTCCTGTCTCTCAGAGAGTGACTGATATCTGGGTTATTTGTGATAGATTCTCTAAGATGGTCCATCTTGTGCCACTCCCAAAGTTGCCATCTTCCTCAGAGTTGGTAACCTTGTTTTTACAACAGGTGGTTCGGTTGCATGGGATTCCTGAGAACATTGTATCGGACAGAGGAGTTCAATTTGTTTCCAGATTCTGGAAAGCCTTTTGTTCCAAGCTGGGAATTCAGTTGTCCTTCTCCTCTGCGTTTCACCCTCAGACCAATGGGCAGACAGAGAGAACAAACCAGACTTTGGAGTCCTATTTGAGATGTTTTATATCTGCTGATCAGGATGATTGGGTTTCATTTTTGCCCTTGGCCGAATTCGCTTTAAATAATAGAGGTCTCACTCTGCCACCTTGATGTCGCCCTTTTTCTGTAACTTTGGGTTTCATCCTCGATTTTCTTCAGGGCAAGTGGAATCTTCAGCCTGCCCAGGTGTTGACACTGTGGTAGAGAGAATGCAGCAGATTTGGGACCAAGTAGTGGATAAGTTGTCTTTCCCCCAGGAAAAGGACCAGCAGTTTTCTAACCGGCATAGGACCATTGGTCCCCGGTTTAAAGTGGGTGATATGGTTTGGTTGTCATCAAAGAATATCTCTATGAAGGAGGCTTCTCCAAAGTTCAAGCCAAGATTTATTGGACCTTACAAGATTTTGGAGATTCTTAATCCGGTTTCTTTTTGATTGGCTCTTCCTGTTACGTTTAAGATCCATAACGTGTTTCATAAGTCGCTGTTGAAGAGAGATGTTGAGCCAGTAGTTCCTATGGCTGCACCTCCTGACCCTGTATTGGTTGATGGTAATGTGGAATATGAGGTAGAGAAAATACTGGATTCTCGTCTGGCTAGACGGAGACTCCAGTATTTGGTCAAGTGGAAGGGTTATGGCCAGGAGGACAATTCTTGGGTCTCTGCCTCTGATATTCATGCCGATAGATTGGTTCGTGCTTTTCATCGGGTCTATCCTGATCGGTCCGGTGGTGTGGATGAGGGTTCGGTGACCTCTCCTCAAGGGGGGGTACTGTTGTGAGCTCATTTTCAGGTTTGCCTCTGGCTTCTGGTGAGGGTCATGGAGCTGGCTGTGCTGACAGAGGAGTAGTGAGTTCTCTATCTGGACTCCCTCTGTTGGTGAAGGGAGGTAATGAAGCTGATCTAAATGGCAGAGACCGGCCACCTGAGGAAGAGGACTGCGATTGGACATCAGGAGTTTCTGATTGGATTTAAGGCAGCCGACTCCCTAGTTTCTTGCTGGTGATTTTTCCTGACTGTGGCTCCTGGTTTCCAGTTTGGTTCCTGCCTTCCTAAAGCTAAGTTTTCTCTGCTATTGTTCATATGAGTTTTTGTCTGGTTTACCTGGCTGGGACTGGGCTGAATCCCCATTTTTTCTCTGATCAGTTGATCTCTTTTGCTCTGTCTTCAGAATATACCTGAGAGCTGATATAGTGATTTGAAGTCTAGCGACTTCAGGGCCTTTTTCTATCAGACGTGTT